>NC_135786.1:61725000-63052500 GCF_051106095.1 Pogona vitticeps
CACTCTTAATTTCTTTCTTTAAAAGTCACTGCTGTTATTACTATATTGTGCAATTAACTGAAAGGATTGCATTGGTATTCAGTGCTGCTGTTGCATTTTAAAATTGTTGATGATTAGCTAATCAGAATGAGTATCTGCCTTCTGCTAGTATAAATAGTGGAGGCTTCTGGTAATTAAAGGCAAATGTCTGTATTTTGGTAACACCAGAAATGATAAATGGCGATGTCTTTTATTGGACTAGCAACTAATCACTTCCATTTTGTCCACTTCTGGTGTGCTGAAAACACATGCCGAGTTTGCTACACTGAAAAACAATGCTCCCAATGAAGGTTGGGCTTGTTTTAGAGTAGAATCATGCTTCCCAGAAGCTTTGGAAGTTCTGTTCTACCATTAAAAAAACTCATTCCACAAGCACCTTGTTTCAGCTTCTAAAAGCTTGTGTTTTGCTTCTGCACAGCTACAGATTAAAGAAGTGAAAGTTACAGGGCCTACAAAAATATAGAGGGGCCATACACATCACCCAGGCTGTATGTTCCACATCCTTGCTTTAAATTACATCATACCTTTAAACTGAACATATGCAAAATAATATGAGTGCAACACACCACTGTTACCATGAACAGGAAAGGATAGAATGAATGTTATCTACACCTGACATTGCTAGATGTCCCTTACGCTCATCTGTCTTGGATACTGACTACAATTCTTTCTTAGGGGAAGAGAGTATTTGGTGCTTTTTTTTTCCTGCTCAGCAATTTCTCATGAAACAGGCACTTTCAGAAAAATCATAAGAAAGCAATTGTTTCAAATTGGTCATTTGGGACTCAAATTACTAATCTAATACATTTTTATGGAGGTTTTCTGAAAGCTCCTATAAAATACAGTCTATGAAGCTTCCCTAACATACCAGCATTTTGTGTTTGATAGATCGAACCTAACAATCTCTTTGGGCTATTCAGGTTTAGGGCCTGTGAGGCTGTTGCTGCCATCATGATAGAAACATTTATATTCCTTTATCAATAGTGCCTGCCTTGTCAAGAGTTTTAAATTCCTCTAAAGTGGATCTTCCCTCTACCCTAATATGGGAGGGAGGAAATAGATGAAGCATTTTTAAAAAGCAGTATTGGAACTATTTAGATTAGAACAATTCCTTCCAGTGCCACACTATCAGTTAGGTATGTTGAAATCCAGTGTACATAACACTCTTCTTTTCTGTACAGGAAGCCACTGTGGTGCAGGTAGAGTACTGGATCCTTTACATCCTAGTTTCCTTTGTATGGCTTTGCTTTTTGCAGTCAACCAGTTTGCAGTCCCATTGGAAACGATGAAGGCAACAGGAAAAGAGATACTAGATGGATTAACTCCCTAAAGGAGGCCACAGGCTTGAGTTTGCAAAAGCTGATCAGGACTGTTGAGGATGAGATCTTTTGGAGATTGCTCATTCATAGGGTCACCAGAAATCAGAGACAACTTGATGACACATAAAAACAACAGTATATTCCCCACAGATGATCCTGTCATTCCTGACATTCAAAGGCAAAAATCAAAGAATGATTGTCAAACATTTGGTGAGACTTGTATTCTAGAAAGTGTGTTTAGGGCTGCTGTCTTTGATCAACAAGACATTTCCCATTTTTAAGTTGTGCCAGCTTCTTCCAGCTTTTGACCCTTTAATTAATTCATTGTTTTTTGAATTACTTCAGAAATGATTAATTAATGAACTAATGCCCAAGAGCTGTAGGATGTGCAATTAGCTACATCAAAAAGGGAGACCTTTACAGAAATCAGTCTTTTTATTTTATTTTTCTTAATTCATTCTGTTCAGTTGAATTACAGCATTTATTAAATTGGTGGCTGTAGCCTTTTTTTCCCCCATTTCATTTTCAGGATAATGCAATTGTACTTTATCAAAACACCAAAAAAGTAGTTTTATTTGTTCATTCATCCTTAACTTCAAAGCCAAAATCAGATTTTTATTTTTAAAAGTAAAATTCCAGCTAAGCAGGATGGGATTATAGACCCAGGTAAGATTGTCCATTCCGCCATCATTGTCCATGGGGAAAAAACATTAAAAATTCACAATCACAGTAAAGTTAAAGGATAGAAACGGATGATAAAAGACTACGGCTTCTTTCATTACAAAAGAATAGCCTTGATGTAGCATGAGAAGTGGATCAGATGACCCACCTGACAACTGATACCTACCACCCAGTCTGTTGCTGAGGAGCCACGCTTACAGCTGCAACACCAGACACAAGACCAGTAGGGGAACCTAGCAGGTTGTTGGGGATTGTGGCAGCCCCCCACTCAGCCCCTCCCACAGTGAAAGGGTTATATGCCTGGGATAGGGCCAAAATGCTTACAGTACTTCCTATTCCATGGATCTGCCCTTTTGTGCAAGAACCAGCCTCCTCTGCTATCAGAGATACTCAAAAAAAGAGAGAACATTGCCTTTACAGTACATATTCTGAGCATAACTCAACTTCGTTAGCCAGGAGTATCACAAACCATGAAAAACTTTCTATTTTCTTGGAGCATAACAAAAGTTGACTAATCCCAATCATAGACTAAATTGACCCAGACAACTTAACGGGTTTAGCTTGCAAGTAAAAATTTAATATTCTCCAGTCTGTTTGACTGGGATTGGTCAACTTTTATCGTGAATCATCTTCACATACAAGAAGTACAAAATTGTAATTGGCATACAAATGTCAATTGACAGGAACGATAGGTGGATGAAGTCCTGAAGCAGACTGCTGGAGAGGAGCCTGAGCATCTCCTTCTATACAGTACTTACCTGGTGGCCCAGATCTGAAACCTCTCAATTCTGGTCCACCAGCCAAGTGGCCACCCCCACTCCCCTAGCTGTACCACTCTCATTGGCCATCCAGCACGGAGCACAAAGGAAGCCTTCAAGCCTAGCATGGAGGCTTCCAGGGAGTAGTCTGAGGTTCTGAAGATGGTGGCCATTTATCTACAGTATTTGTGTCAAGACTCACAGCCTGCAAACAGAGGCCCAGGTAAGTGACCCTGGCGTCTATAGTAGGACACAATGGAATCAGACTACAGAAGGGTACAGAATTTGGGTCCTCAAATCCTGGTTAATTTCTAAACAAGTCAATCTCAAATTGTTGCTTCTGAAACTGACTTTTAACTAACCACCGTTTATTGTTAACCTAGAATCTCTGGTCCAGATGGTAAGAAACCAGGATTCGTTGAGATTCAAACTGAATGCTAGTGTTACTTTGCCTGGCTGGCTGTCGTTGAGGAGGGCAGCAGAGAGAAAGAGCACATGGCTTCAACTGGGCTTATAGCAGCGCATAGTGTTTGTTTACTGCTAAATAAACACTCTCAGGGGCATCTGTATCCCTTGGCCATGTTGAATATTTTCTTTGGCCTGAAGAGATGGTGGAAGATTCATGTTCTAAACTGCTAGGTAGATCAGGAGAATGTGAGGCCCCTCTCCTCTCCTTCTGGATATGGTGGATATATGTTTGATATTTTTGATGGTTCTGGTGGGAGAGATTTGTTTATATTGTTGTAAACTGATCAGAGTAGTGGCTTTCCACTAGATGAATAGTATATAAACCCAACCAACCAACCAATAAATAAATAAATATTGCCCTTCACTTGACTGTACGTCATTCCATGTTCTACCTCTGTTGCTTCAGACCCTACTGCTCCTATTTAGCACTGACTCAGCACCCTGACTCCCCAACTGCTCCTGTTTTGTCTTCCTGAGCTGTGGGTACAAGAGTTCAAATGAGAAATACTTTCATGAGTCTTAGATATGACTTAAGTATATTGAAGGTCCAACCATATTTTGCAGAGATACTCATCCACGGAGACATGGCCAGATAGGGCCCTGATTAGAATTAATCTAGCTCAATGCCCTATATCACAGAGAGTAGCCACTCACCCACGGTTTCATAGGGAAACAAGGCTACAATAGAAGAATCCTTCTTGTCAGTACCCCTCACCACAATAATTTAGTATAAACAAGTTGACCACACAGATACTGATCATTCTGAGTTATAGCTACAGAGGAACATGTATATGCATATACATGTAATACAGTACACGTGTAGTTTTTCTGTAGCAACCAGTTCTACTTCATAATGTATTATTTTTCCTATGTGATTGTATCTTCTTGGTATGTGCTAATGTGAAGCGTTCATGTACAAAATTCTGCATTGTTGTGGTAAATGGGAGACTATATGTTTAGCTCTTTTCTAGTTCTCTTTCGTAACAAGGACCTCAGGTTTGACACCTTAGAAGAATTAAGCTGTACAGTATATTATGCATGAATGTATGAATGTGACATCTTGCCTTTTGTGATCCTAGAGAGGTGCAAAGAGGACCGAGCAGACAGTAAAAAGAAATCAAGCAGCAAGTAGAAACAACCAAGAGCTTGCCAAGAAGCAGACTCAATATTGTCTTTTCTGTTCCTTGCCTGCTGTTTCCCCCTTCCTTTTATAAGCTCCTCATTGGCAGCAACATAAAAATGTGGTTGTGAGGAGGAGATTATTTTTCTAACTCCTGCTATTTTGGACTAGACAGCTAAAGAAGACTCAGAGTGAGAACACAAAAGAGCAGAAGGGAGGGAGAGGTAGAAGGCTGAACTGATGCAGTCTTTCCTTTTTTTTTTTTTTTTTTCTTTTTTCTTTTTGTGGGACCTGGACAGTTGATTTTGGCCAGTAAACTGCTCTTCTCTCACAAACAGTCGAAGTCAGGCAATGTATCGCCCTCAAATGATTAACATGTTTTAACGCAGGTGAACATATCTTCACTAGTTGTATCTTTTTTAACCCCAGTGCGTGCATGTGCGTATGTACATGGGGGTGGTAAGGAACTGATTCCGTGATTCTTTTCATCCACAGAAAGAATATAGATTTTTTTAAAAACATAGAAATATCAAATTTGAAAGGTCATGCATCCCTCATAGGATCTCAGGGGCAGAAAATTGGCCTCTGAATCTATCAGAGTTCCTCCTCTTGATACAGAGGATAATCAACACTCCTAAAAGCACGTTTTTTTCTTACTCATTTTACTTCTGATGAGTATTTATTTATTTATTTATTTGATTTGATTTCTATCCTGCCCATCTAGACCAAAGGTCTATGATCTATAAAGTCATAGGTAAAGGATCGCCCAAGAGGAGAGTTAAGATCTGTAAGGTGGCACCTGAAAAGCCACTGTCAGGATCCTATTCAGTCATAGTATGTGTTCAATAGACCGTTACGTGGACCGTTTCACATTTTCACCACTTGCACATGGAAGTATCGAAAACCTATTGTGCAAGCAGAAGCTGGACTTCCGCAATGAAGATCACTGTTTGCCTAATGACAATACTTGCTGAAGTGGTGTGATCCCATCTTACTACACTGTAATTTCCTACTCAGTGGAAATTCAGCAGGATCCTGGCCTATGTCTCTTACTCATTGTGTTGATTTCTGGTAGGTTTTAGCCTGCAAGACATTTGTTGCATGCAATTTAATCCAATATAAAGAACAGACAGTTTAAAAAGTAAAATGAAGTACTGTAGTGCCTTAATTGTAGAATAACTTACACTCACTGATAGCCTGGGTAAAGTGTGAATAGCAATAACAGCAACACACAGTTTATAGAATTGTTTTCCGAGCCCATTGGCCAAGGCCAGGGCAGACTTGACTTGTGATAGCATTGTCTTGAAAATTAGTGGAGGTGTGTTTTTTTTGGAGGGGGGGGTTGTTACTAATTTATGTCTCCAAAAATCCTTAAAGTAGCCTTGACAGTAGACCTGCTGACTTTGGGATTCTGAGAACTTTAGTATTAAAAAAAAAACCCTTCCAATCTTTAAGTGGTAGAGTACACACAAAACATGTTCCATGTCTTAAATTTCACCTCCAACATTTAACTAGAGGTGCTGGCAAAGACCTCTGCCCAAGAACTTGGAGAGTGGCTTTCAATCAATGGGCAATACCGGGCTAGGCAAAGAAATGGTTTAACTCTATATAAGGCAGCTTTGTAAATGGTCTTCTTTATAGTCCATTGCATTTGACAATGAAAACAGTCCAGAAGTATTTTACAGTTGGAATTGCTTGTTTCCCTTTGAGAACATACTGTAGGTAGAAGAACAGCTTGAGTGAGTAGCATAGGTAATATAGGAATGATCTCTTTTTCTGCTGGTGTAAATAGCTGCTGTTTGATCATGTCTGTGCGAATCTGCTGAGTGCCTCTTTTGGCAGATGTAAACTTCCTTATAGATGTTGGTGGAATTGCTCCCAGACTCCTTCCAGTCATGTTTGTTCATTGTAAAGACTTTCTTGGAAGTGTTGTTTGAATGACTGTGATCCCTTAAAATCTGTTACACCTGAGAGCTAAACATATATGTAATGTTAAAGATGCACTTTTATATTTTTCATATCTTTTAAAAACCATAAATATCTCTGGTTAGTGATCCTGATCAAGATTAGAACATAGGGAGAAAGTGTTAAATCACCACTCTGAGATTTGGTGCTCAGAGTGGAGATTTAACACTTTCTCCCCATGTTGCAGTCCTGATGGAAATTGCCCTTCCCCTTAGCTGCTATATGGGATAGGAGGGAATCTGCTCTTGATACCAGTTTCACCCAACACGAGAAGTAACTTCAAATTCTCAGTAGATTTGATCACTCTTACAAATGACAAGAATGGTTAAAAATGGAATTCCTACCATATCGGTGTTGTATACACACATCCACATGTGTATGTACGCCTTTCTTGTGTTGATGGAATGTTTGAAGGTTTAGTTCCTCTGTGCTGCTACAGCTTTTTGTTCCAACACAGTTCCTTATAATGCCTCCAAGGGGGACTGTTCTTGTTCATTGGGCCAGGCTGTAGTATACTTTTGCTGCATTATTTTTCCTGTGAATATAATACACAATGTGCAGTCAAAAAAAGAGAACAAAACAAAATGCAAGTGTGAGGGATATAGTAAAAGACTGGTTTTCCCAAGGGAGTGCTTCATTCCAGTTAAGTCTTCCTTTGCTGCCCACAGAGGGCTTCCTTCCTGTTAGCACTTTAGAAACAGCAGATGCGTACCTTACATTGGTCATGCTGACTGGGCGAATTGTTGTCCAAAAAAGTAACTTTCCCAAGCCCCGCTACTTTCCTTTCCCTAAATAAAATCTTAGCATGCTGGAAAGCTTGCACAGTTCTATGTTTGATTGTATGTGATTTCATTCAGAGACATGTGGGACTAGTCTAAAACACTTTACTGTCTGAGGTGCAGGAGACAATGGTGACCCTTCTTCAGTTCCATTTACAGTAGGCTACTGCTAATCTTGTCTGAAGAGGAAGCAGAGGCAGGAGGGAGCTGTGCTTGGGAGACATTTTATTTGGTGAGATCCTTTCAGGTAGGCTGACCTTTGTACTCCCTGACCGTATGGTCTGAGGGGGCGGGGCTTTGGCTTTAAATTAGTGCCAGCAGAATCAGGATCCCCCCAACAGTGGGACCTGAAACTGATTTTTAATGTAAATATTTGTGTTTTTAAAATTTTTTTGTTGCTACATGACACTTCTTTGCGAGCGAATACTGAGTTCATAATTTCATCAACATTTACTTGTGGAATAGCTTTCTCTGTTGACCCTGGGGAAAATTCTAAACAGGAGGACTTAAAGAAAGGAAAGAAATATATGAGAATGGCTGTGATGCATACTCCGAACGACCTTCGAGTCTGCCATTCTGTTTCACAGAATGTTGATGAAATGTTGATGAAATTTCTGGAAAGCCAACAAACATGGCATTTAGGCAACAGCTTACTCTTGTTGTTTGCCTGTCCCAGCAATTACTCTTCATTCATGTATCTTCTCTAAAGAAGGAAATTCCATTTAGTTATCATAATTGATGGAAATGGATAAATCAGGGATGAGTAATATTTTTTCATCTGGGAGCTAAAATGATCTAGTCAAACATTTGGGGAAAGAGTACATCAGCAATGTGTAGGACTAGATTACAAAAGGTTTGAGGTCATCCTATGGTTCGTAAAGGACCAATGTGAATACCCAAGCTCTGTTCAACTATATATACTCTCATACACTTGCTCATGTACACACACAATCTCTCTCGCTCGCTTGCTCGCTCTCGCTCTGTCGCACGCACGCACACACACACACACACACACACACACACACACACACACACACACACACACACAGAGAGAGAGAGAGAGAGAGAGAGAGCGCTCTGCAATGCAATGAGGCTCAAAAAAAGGTATCCAGTGATGCCAGTGGAGACTTCTAAAAGCCTGATTAAGGTAGAGGACACTAGACCTCCAGCAGACTGTACTCTCTGAGGGCACAAAAGATCCTGTGCTGCCTCTGCCCATTCTCCCCCTCAGAATCTGTTGTGGGCAACAAGTGACTGAGATGGTGACAAGTAAGGACTGGTTTTGCCAGTTCCACATCCCCAGTGAGTTTCATGGCTCAGCCATAATTCAAACTCAGGCCTCCTGAGTCCTAGTCCATCACTCTGTCCATATTACACCATACTGAGTAATCTTATCATGTAGTTACCAGGTTTTAACTTTAATGTAAAGTAAATGGCCAATGTAGTTACCCCCTGAGTCCATCAGTGACTCATAGGTAAACATCACATCTGTGTTCATATCAGTATTGAATACTATATCTTTTGCAGGCTCAGGATGAAATTTATCCCGAATAACACAGGCACAATGCTTTGTAGTCAAACCCTCTAGACATCTAGCATTTTCTTGAGATATACTGTTGTTTGCTGATCTTCCTTTGATATCCTCAAAGTTTAGGTGGTCTTTACTTTTATGGCTGGCTCTTAGTTCACCTCCTGCTGATGAGACTTTCTCTCATGTCCCTCTTACCAGGACAAAGTTTGAGGAATTATTTGTGTTAGCCAAAGAAGAAAGGCCCCTTGGGAGAATGGAATTTTGCAGCAGGAGGTGAGTCTGACACCATGTCTCTGAATGGGAATGCATGGTTAGATTGGAGGCAGAAAAGGGAGAACTGCCAAATCACAGTCTCACTTTATGTCTGGATCATTTCAGTTTAGACAGTGGCATGATGAACTCAGGCATTCCCATATAAAATGTCCACCCTAATACTCTTTCAGTGACAGTGACTAATGAAATGCCTGCAGATTTATACTGTTTTAGCTGATGTGGAAATATAGGTGAAGCCCTCACATCTTTTCAAGCAGGGCATAGGACATAAAATGATGGCTTCTGTCTGATGCTATGACTCAAGAACATCAAGCTGCAGGACAATTCACTGCAAAACAGCAGAGCAAAGCAAGTTAGGAGTGCAGGTGAATTACTGTGGATTTTTAGTCCCTCTTTCACACACGCACACCCTTTGAAGGATCAGCAGAGAAGTTTGCAAATAACATGCACAACAGTCCACCTATTTATGACTACAGGTGAAGGAACCATGCATTCAGTGCTCTTCCACGTATGTTGAAAGCTGGTGTGGAAAAGATGTCTTGACTTCCTTCACAATGGGTTCACTTTTAAACATGTGAGGTTCCTACTTGGAGTATAAAGGGGAACACTGCAAGAAGGACTGTGCCAGTTATTTTTTTTCTCTGTTTTCAAATTGGCTCTTTTTGTTTTTGAATCTTGAACTGAGGAATAACTGTGCCTGGTTTTAGATGTCTGTAAGGATAAATCGTGTGATTACACTGCTAGGCTGATTATCAACTGGCAAATAGGAGCATCCAAACTAAATGTAGTCCATCCCCCCCCCCCCGTAAAAAGTTAACAGCACATTTTAGAGAAAGATGAAATGTATCACAAAGGTAGCAAAAGGTACATTTTGATTTTACTCCAGTGGTCATCACTGCTATTTCTATAATCATGTCTCAGTTCTGTGTAAATCATACTCATAATGTAAAATGTAGTTTTTTTTCAAACTTGTTCTGAAGTTCCATACTCCATGTAACTTTCCAAAGTCTTGGGTACCCCGAGAGTTACATGTATTTTCTATAGCCATCCAGGCTACCCTCAAAATTTACATTTGTACTCCAGACGTAAAGACATGCATTTTCCAAGCTCTGTGCTGGCCTTCTGCCCAGGAATACACTCAGTTACCATTTCTGCCAAATGAATGTGCCACTTCTAAGAACCTGCCTAGACCTCCCACCAATTAACAACAGATCTCTCCTTTATTAGCCACTAAAATAATATTTCCCATCCTGCAGAGAAAAGCAAGCCAATAGCTCAATCAAAGAGCCAGACAAAGCCAGCGGAGAAAACGATGCAGAGGGTCCGACGTATCGGGAATCCATGCAAGCAATCATAACAAACGGCTTTCACCACAATGGGGCTGAGCTGCAGTGTTGTTCCGTTTTGCCAGTGATACTTTCCCAAATCTCTTTATCCTCACTTAGCTTTCTGCGACCCCCACCACACCACAATTCCTTGTTGTTGTTCCTCTGCTCTCTAGTTATGCTTCCTGCTATAACAGAATGATCAAAGTGCAATAAGCTAAACAAGACCCATTAGTAGTGACACAGGCATTTTTAGATTTTTTTTTAAAGAAAGAAATCAAAGGCATTAATATTTGCTTATTATACACTTTAAAGCTCAGCAATCTAGGTGATCAGAGACATAGAGAGAGAAACCCTTTTGGTCCGTCTGTCTGCCCTTCCCCCTTCCTCATTTCGGTCTTCTCTCTGTTCATTAGTGGCCACAGCTGTGCAGCCAGCCAATTACTTGGAAATAATAACTACATTTTGCAGTAAATTAAATATTAATTAGTGCTTGGCAGGTTGTTGTTTCTCCCCTTATCCTCACTCCACCCCTTTTTTAAAAAATGGGGCTGAGGAGGAAAAAGAGAGTGCCTTGAGATAAATGCCCACAGTGGTCCCATTTGTGGTGACAGACCTGTGACACCAATGGGCCAAAGCAGACAAATAGGAGACTGCCCCCACCCTTTCCATCCTTGGCAGTTGAGGGATTTAAAAAATTAAATCATGGGTTTGCTGCCATTGCTTGGTTGTTTCATGAGCAGGGAATTCCCTTCTTCAGGTGCCAGCTCCAAGATTTCACTGGGCTTCATCGCCCTTCGCTTCCACTTCATGATTGCAACTCAGTTATTCTCTGTTGCCTTCAGTATCTCAAAGTATTTCCTGATACAAGCTTTGCAATGGGTCCCTCTAATTTTTGTACACACTTTTATTTTTATTTTTTGTTACTATATTTGCATTGTCCGATCTACAAGACAGACCCTCAATTTTGAAATGTCAACTTATACCATAAAAACCAGTGAGTGAGTAAGTGAGAGAGAGAGAGAGAGAGAGAATCTATCACATTTTTATACCTCTAGCAAACAACTACTCTGGGTAGTTTACAACAGTATAACTTCACGAATATATTATAAAATCAACCAATTACAAACAAATTACGTAAATAAGTATAACTGCTATGCAGCATTGTGGAACTTTGTTTGTCTGATCCTTCTGACCTCTGTCCTCGCCTGCTTGCTCCCTTCCTCTTCCGTTAACGTACTGTCCGTGTTCTTCTTCGTGGTCTCTGTAAATGCACACTAATGGGTTAATCTACACCTGCGGAGAGCTTTCCAGAGGTCAAGCACATGGTGCTGGGACCTCCTACATGCTGCCTTTAATCCCGCCCCCAGCACCGGATGCCTCAGTTCCTTTCTTGCCACCGCTGCAGCAGTACCTCATTAGGAACGTCCATGCTTCATTCTATACTTACCTTACCTTACTATTGGACCTCCCTGGCTTCTATATCGGATCGTTCAACATGTCTTCTTCTTTGTGAGTTGGAAAAAAGAATAAAAACAGACTATTCATTGGTGTTAGGGAGCTACAACAATTGTTTATGGCCACTCTGGGACTCTTTAAAAGGTGTAAGTCCTGTCCTAACAACATTGCCCTTTCTGATGGCACTCTCGTTGTTTGTTCTGTCTTGGCAAACAGCACCAGCTGTCCCTGTGTGGAGTTTGTAAAAACTTTACTAAACCAGCCCTTAAGTTGAGGCTCCAACGCCTCTGCTTGTTTTTTGGGGAAAGGTCCTTGTCTCCAACCCAAGGAACCCCCATGGAATCACCTTGGGAAGATCAGCATTCTCCAATTTCTGGTTCTCCACAGTCTAAGTTCTAAGACCACGAGGGCTCCTAAAATGGCGTCTAAGTCCCAGGCATCTTCTTTGGGCTCGAGGTCGACGGCTACAGTATCGACACCAAAGCCTCCCTCAGTATCGACCCCAGATAAGAAGATTCAGAAATCTAGCCGTTTGTCTGAGACAATCGTGCAGCCAACACCGGCACCACATGCTTCCCAGCGACAATCGGTATGTTTAAGCATACCGTCAGGTTGACGAGGAGGATCCGCCCCCAATTCCAGAAACCTTGCTGTCCCCATGTGTCAGTTATTCACCTGATTGGGGGAACACCTCACTCGAGGTTGTTCAGTTGGCACAGGCTAGCTTGAGGATGCCTCCGGGCTCAATTGCTGGACCTGTCTCCATCTCTGCCATCGATGGGGCACTCTGAAGCTGGACGTCTTTCTGTCTCAAGACAACAGGAAGTGCAGGAGTTACTGCTCCAAGGCTGAGGTAGGCCACCCCTCCCTCGGTGATGCCTTTATAATGACATGAGCCTCAGACCTACTCTACATGTTTCCTCCCATTCTGCTTCTACAAAGAACCATTATAAAAATCCGGCAAGACAACACAAATGCCATCCTCATAGCCCCCTGGTGGCCCCACCAGCCGTGGTTCTCTGCACTACACAACAGGGCATCGGATTACATTCAGCTGGCATCCGTTCCCCACCTCTTGACCCGGAACCAAGGCAAGATCTTCCATCCGTATTTGAATTCTCTCCACCTGACGGCGTGGAGGCTTCCCCATCAATAACAGTGGTTCTCAGTTTTGTGCGTAAGCGCTCCACTTCCTTGACATGTATATAAGTGGAAATCTTTCTGTAAGTTTACAGCGTCCTGTCACTTACCTGTCAGCCCAACGACCCTCAATGCAGTCCTGTTTCTGCTTCACTTGTTTCAGAGTGGTCTTTCCCACTCATCTTTAAAAGTGTATAGTGGCCCATCAGCCGCCTTCTTCTCCTGCAGCTACGCTCTTTCGGCACCCCACCTTGAAACAATTTTTGCGAGGGCTAAGGAACATGCAACCGGCCTACAGGCCTCTCACGCCACAGTGGTTGCTCCAGATTGTCCTGAATCGGCTTACGAAGCCTCCATTTGAACCCTTAGCTTCAGCATCAGACCACCTTTTGACCTTGGAGACCGTGTTTCTTCTCGCAATCACCTCAACTCGAAGAGCAGGAGAGATGGCTGTCTTAAGGGTGGACCCTCCCTTCCTCCAGTTTCACCCTGACAAGGTGACCGACCCTATACCCAGATCTCTCCTTCCTTCCCAAGGTGTCACCTTACTTTCATTTAAACCAGCCAATTGTGCTGCCCACCTTTTTATCAGCTCCTACCTTGTTTGAAGCTTTCAGTTTAGTACTGTCTTGTTGTTAAACAAAACAAAACAAAACAAAAAGACAAAAAAGCAAACAAATATTTAGCATAGAAGATCATTTTAAAAGGGTTTTGAAAAGAATTTTAGAGGTTGATTGTAAGAATGGATTAGAAGTGGATGTCTGCTGTCACCTGCTTTCAATTTAGTGCTATTCCCACTTCAACCAATCAACCAACCTAAAAAATCCAGCAGAGCAGATCATTTCTAGGGGTTCCTCTAAATTTTTGAAATATTTTTTTTAACACAGCTGATTTCTACAGGGGTTTAGAGTGGATGCCTGCTGCTATGGGAAGCTTTCAATTTAGTGGTAATCTACTAGAGCAAAGGGGAAAAGATCCAGCACACAAAATTGTTAAAAGGATTTTTTCAAGGGTTTCTTCAATGGTTTCAAAAGATGTTTGATTCATCCCAGGAAGATCTACCCTCGAGTGGCAGTAAGTGACACCAACTGGCAAGATTTTGGAAGGAACAAGTGCTCTGTCTGGATGAGGCCTGATCATTTGCTCCGCAGAGAACAGCTGAATTTAATAATTTAAAAAATGGGATATCAATATATTATTTCTGTTTCTGAGCAGTCCCCAGGAGGGTTTTACATACCTGAAACCATTTCAGACCCTAACAGAACTTTATTTGAATGTGTACACTCTCCTCCTACTTTCATTCTTAAGGCAATAACCAAATGCAGACTACAGGGCTTGAATATCAACCCCTCTGTTCTTTCCCAACTTTAAAGAAATTTGGTTTCTTGAGCATCTTCCCTGATATAGAGTTCTGGAGAATTTGAAACAAGTGCAGCATTTTGTGACCTTTGGATTGTCCTAATGATGGTGTTACACTAATGTGGATTTAGTTTTTTTCTTTTTAAATCTTATAGTAGTAGAAGACATCTGGCTTTCAGTCGGCACTGTGTTAACCAACCTTTGAACAGAAATACAGTGATGATTCAGAGGATGGGTATTCCAATTAAAACCCAGTTAGGCATCTTTACAAACATGCACCTAGTTCTACAATATCCAAGCTGGATTAATGTTATGTCTTGTTTATGTTCAGGTGCCAGTGAAAGCACAGCTGGCCAATATGAGCTTTCAGATTTTCAGTCTGTATCTTTTGTACTGGCAATCATTTATTTGTGTTTCATCTTGTGCAAGCTTCTCCTTCCCTGCTGGGAAGTGTATAACGCCAGGGGCTCTTTGAAGACCTCTTCCTATAGGGTAGCCACCAGCATCCTCTTTAAACATCTGCCTTTTTCAAAACATAGCCTTCCTTGCTAATGGTTTTGTATGTGTGTGTGTGTGTTGGCTGTAACAAGCGCCACCGTTTGCATGTTAGTACATTTCTGCTAAAAATATAGTACCAGTTATGTTTGTAAACAGAGGTTGCCAGGAGTCACAGAATTAGATGCCACTAGAATAGGGTGTTGGCTTCCTTTAAAATATGCTTTGTTTGGGGTGTTGTTTTATCTTTCACAAACACAATGAGATAATTAAATAGCTGATTATAGTTGTTAGATAGAGACATTACAGTAGATGCAGTGTGTATGAAGAAATAATGCTTCATATGCATCAGTCACTCTGAGACATTCAATGTGTCTCCCCCAGAATTCTAGTCAGGGAAATAATTAGCTGGCATTAAGGAGGGACAGCAGATTTTGCTCTTACCAGTCTTCATTGGCTTTCTATCTCTCATTTACAGAACTTCTTGCATCTTATGTCACAAACATACAAACAAGGAAGAAAAGACATTTATCAATAACAATCCTGTGAAACTAGTGGCGTACTAAAAGCAGAAATGAGTCAGAGAAAAGGAGTGTTGGTCTGCTGATCCCACATCATGCTTGTATCTGTACATTTGCCATGATATTCATTTTGACTTCAATAGGCTGTATCTTTGAAAAGGTAATGCATAGGCAAAGTGAGTGAAATTTTTTAATAGCCACAGTGTATAGCCATGTACATTTTCCTTACTGTGAGATGGTGGAGGGGGAGGAACAGTTGCTTGATCCTGCTTAAATGTTGGAGGGTTTACTATAAATCATGTAGGCGCCCCACGTGTGATATGATGACTAAAGGATCAAGTTAGTTAGAACCAGTGACACTCACATTCAAAACCCGCCTGAGCAGTAGGGCTCATTGGGATACCTTGTGTTAGAGACTGCCAACGGGGTTGCTGAGAGGATAAAATTAGGCCATATACGTACTCTGAAGGCACAGCAGAACAAATTAAACAGGAGAAAAAGCGAATTAGTGTTAATGTTTCCTTAGATTTGTCTTTGTGTCTGTCTTTTTCCCCCTTCCCTTCCCTTTCCCTTTGGTTTGCTTACTTGCTTCAAAACTGTTTCATACCTCTTATCATTCATGTGGATCCCCATTGTGCTGCCCCTGGTCCTGCCATGTCCAAGAGCTCTCTAAAATCATTGAGCTCTTCCTCAAGGTGAAATGAAGGCGTCTGATTCTGTTTGGTGGTGCACAAGGGGGCAGCTTGCCGATGTGGCCTGATCTTGTGATTAAACAAAGGGATTCAGCCAACATGTGTAAAATTAAGTGATCAAGAGTTGATTACAGAGTGCATTGATTGTGTACTGATGGATTAAATGGAGTCGTGCTCAGGATGCGATTTTCCAAGCTGGAGAGAGAGTGCGGGCAATTGACGTGCTGGCCAGAAGGACCTACGTTCTCTTGAGCTCTGCCTTTTCTACATTCTCCGGATAAATCTGCAGAGAGGCCTCTGGAATTATAATCGATTATCCATTTCTCAAAGTCACTTAGGGGCCCTGAGCTACAAGCTAAAGTGCCGGCGTTGCGAAGAAGCATTGGGTATGCGCCGGCATGAGCGGATGCCGACGCGAGAGGGATATGTGGCGTTGACCCTGCCTGCTGCAAGCTGATGAATCTATTTTCTTGTAGGAAATAGTTTTGACAGTTCAATATCTGTGTTTTCAGTATGTGTGCTTTCCCCTCCTCCTTGTCACACCATGCTAAAGGGAGGAGGGAGGGATTTGCAATAGAGAAGGGAAGAACCACTAGAAGACTCTGCCCCGTCACTGCTTCAAATTATAGGCATCTCAGTATGTCATCAACCTAGCAGGCTGTCCTCCAAGTCAAGGACAACAGCTGCCTGGAAGAATATCTTGGAGTAAAAGGAATGGAACTGCTGCCAAGTGCTGCTCTGGTTCCTCCAGGTGATGCAGCATCATTCCTGATTGACTTACCTGTAAAACACTGGAACTGAAACCTTAGGTGGGTTCTTCCTCACCTTGTTCTGTGCATAGGTCCTGTGCATTGAACACCATGCTAGAACACATAATGCTGAAATAAGCACAGGAGTATTTGTTCTCCACACAATTCTGCAAATTTTGCAGAATGTTACCTCCAGTGTCAGAGGTAGTGTGGCTCTCAGTACTAGTTGCTGAGGAACATGAATGGGAAAGGGCTATTGCCCCATCATTCTGCTTTTGGGCTTCTGAATGGTGATTATCAGTTTGGCCACATGGAGAACAGAATATTAGACTAGATAGGCCTTTGATCTGATTCAGCTAGGTTTTTCTTATACATCCAAACTCTGAATGATCCAGGTAGACATAGTGTGGGATATTGTGCTTCCATTTCCTTTCACTGTTCTTACTGTACAAAATACCATCAATCTGAACAGTGCCTACTTGGCTGAGAGATGTTCCAGTAAACAGAAAAAAAACTAGATATTTTAATTGGAAGAATACGTTTGTGTGCAGAGTTAAACTTGTACTTCTCTACTGCCATGGCTCCAATCTCAAAACTTGCCAACACTCCAAGTGCTATCTGTGGAAATTTAAAAGAATTTGAGATTTTATCATGAATTCCTGCTCTCTTATCTAACTGGGCCCATAGTTTACTGAGTAGATGCCACCATTCTGTCATGGATGGAAATCTGTTTAATCTATTTTAAGACATAAAATAAACAGTCACAAGCAAGTTAAAAACATCTACATTGATACACATGATAATTCCAAATAAAGAGGTAGGTGAAGGAGGCTGAACAGTCTCTTATTGATCAAGAGGATCCTAAGCATGAAGTCTGGCTCCTCAGGATCCCATAAATCTTTGACAAAACCAAAATCTAAAATTGGTCATCTCAAGAATGCTTTATTCATGTACACCGTCCTCTGATAACATTTTTCTGATCTTGTTGTTTGTTTATTCTCAGAAACAAGATCTTGAGCAGGATGGATAAAGTGACCAACTCTGGTAGTTATTGTGTTTCTGTAGTCAGTGTTTAGCCTTGCACTGGGAAGCTTTGAACTTCATATGAGGGAGGTGAAACGTGTTACAAAAGCTGTCCATCAGAACATAAAATCGTAATAATTCACATAGCAGCCAATAAGAACAAAGCCAGTTGATTTTCAGTGCTCTGGACGACAGGTTATTCAGAGGAACAGTAAAGGAAAGATGGGCAAATAGAACGTGGAAAATATATTTGCGAAGGCTTACACGGCTGGGATCTAATGGTTGCTGTGGGTTTTTCGGGCTCTTTGGCCGTGTTCTGAAGGTTGTTCTTCCTAACGTTTCCTAACAGTCCTCTGAAGATGCCAGTCACAGAGACTGGCGAAACGTTAGGAAGAACAACCTTCAGAACATGGCCAAAGAGCCTGAAAAACCCACAACAACCATTAGAACTTGGGAACTTGTTTTCTGAAAGGAACTCATTATGTATCTAATTGTAATTTGTTGCCGTTATCATTGGTATGTCTGGATATGTGGGTTTGCAACTTGATACATTACTCATTACGCTGCTCTTGCTTTTTGTTATGTTTAAAAAACAAAACTCTTCAGGATTGATAAAGGAGTGACATAATATCTGATAATTCAACTCAAAATCTAGATTTGTCTAAAAATTCCCTTAATTGTAAGGGTTAAACGAAATAAAAGAATATTACTCATTATATCAAGGCCTTGAGAACAAAACAAAATTTAAAATAAATCATGCTTGTTGTATTTGAAATGTGACTACTTTGGTTTTTCCCTGGATGGATGGATGGATGGATGGATGGATGGATGGATGGATGGATGGATGGATGGATGGATGGATGGATGGATGGATGGATGGATGGATGGATGGAGTGAGCAACTAAGTAATTTGTACTTCAGTCTTTATTCTCAAGGCCATTGCATCTGTGAGTAAAGACCAAGATGATGCTTCCTGTTGTTCTTCTATTACTTGTTGCTTCTACTGCAAGTCATCATGACCCTGCACAGGTCCTTTCTCTTAATCTTCTTCAGGGAGATAGAATGGTAGTAGGACAAACTACAGGTTGGCTCCAGTTCTGCTTACTTCTGGGAAGTATGGCCTATGAAAAGTCTCTTCTAGTTCATCTGGATATACTTAAGGATTATTCTTTGAAGTATTCTCCTCTATTGACCTGTTGCGATTTACATGAGTCATTCAGAGCTCTGCTCTACAATAGACCCTATTAACTGATGTACCAATCCTTCTGACAGAGCAGAAGAGTACTTATAAAATCTAAAGGGGTTATTGTGTTAGTCTTTTGTACTCTATGAAAGTCAAGTTCCATCAAAACTGAACGCAGGCAAGGGAAATCTAGCCTGCTCAGGAAAGAAAGCTGGACTTTCCTTTTCCTTCTGGAAGCATGTACTGTATACCTCTTGCCATGTGATTTATCAGCCTGGATAGAAAATCGATGACTGGACTGAGTACCTAAGGTTCTGTGCAGCAACCCATTATAATATGATCAGTTGTCTGCTAGGAACTGGGTATGAGTCTAAGAATCTAGTCAGTTTCTAACCATTTGGAACTAAGGTCAGGTTTTCCTTTGGAGTGTGTAGTTTCTTCTTTGGACATTTTGAGTTCTTCATGGTAAGAAACTAACACAAATTGACCATGTGAGATCACATAGAATGAAAAGTCAACTGTAAACGCTTTTGTCTCCCCAGATCTAGGTGGTTTTTTTTTTACTAATTTGCCATTCATTTTCCATGGAGACTCTGAGTTGGCTACCATTTTCCTCCAGTGGTGGTTGGCAACATGGTCTTAGGGGAATGAATGATTCGGGAAAGATGGAATGATGTTCGTGGCTTATACTTTCAGATCTCTACCATGGTGTCTTCTTCCTTTCTTCCTTCTCATCGAGGATTCATTGTCTTGTCAGCCTCTAGTTAGCTGGCGTGTGTGTGAATCATAAATTACACAGCCTGGGCCTCTACTAGGCTTCAGCACAGACAAAAAAATTGCACTCCATCACTGTGTCGCCCAGCTTTTAGCGGTATTGATCAACGCAGCCCCCCTCCCCCTTTCATTTTAACCGAGCTGGTTAAGTGCAGTATCTTATTTTGTGCTGGGACAAATGAAAAGAATATTAGCAGGGGTTGAAATATATCTCTTTTTTATCTCTCTGCTACTTTTTTATTGAATCTCTCTGAGTAGGTGGCTTTCCGCAGGATGACAGCCTCCTGACAGGCCCCTCATTAGAGACTAGACAGTAATTGTGATGCATTTCCCTGCACGGCCTTTTCACTTCTTTCCCCTTCCCCCCTTCTTCCTCTCTCCCTTTCTCCTGATTTGTAAAGTGATTGGATGTACAGACTCGCTCAGTTTCTTAAATTATTGCCCAGCTCAATCCATCTTTCTGTGGCTGAGGATGGGCAGCTGTGGACTCAGAATCAGGAGCAGGAGACTCTGTTCCTTGTGGCAGAAATCCAGCACTTTTCTAGAGATGGAATATTAGGTTGGTGGAACCATTAAGTTGTACTTGTACAACACAGGTGCAAGTTGGTATCTGAACTCACTGGGTACCATACAAACAATTGCAAACCCAGAAATCTGCCAGTTTGGGCAGGTTTCAACAGGAAGAAGGAAGAATGCCAGTTTTTCAGGTTTACAGTTGTATTTATGGCGCTCAATGAGTTTGGGTGCCAGCAACTTTACTTCTGCTGTACAGAGTCAACTGCATGGCTTAACCAGCCTAATATTCTGTCCTGGGAAAGTCTTTGATTAAAAATTAGGGAAAACATTTGATTAAAACACAGGATTGTCTCTGAAAATGGTAACCTTGTGCCAATCTCTTTCTTTCTTCTCTGTAATATCTGGTACTTCTCATTATGTACTAACATCATTGCACTGTGTTATTCATAATGTCACTAATGGCAAGGCAAGAATGAATAAGTTGTGCTATATGTTTTCATGGAGAACTTGACATATGTCTGCAATTTTCAGTGGCAGCTGTTTCCTATCACATTTGAGCCTCGTGGCGCAGTGGTTAAAATGCTGTACTGCAGCTAAAACTGTGCTCACGACCTGGGGTTCAAATCCCAGGTAGCTGGCTCAAGGTTGACTCAGCCTTCCATCCTTCCGAGGTCGGTAAAATGAGTACCCAG
Organism: Pogona vitticeps; assembly: GCF_051106095.1. Lineage (NCBI taxonomy): Eukaryota > Metazoa > Chordata > Lepidosauria > Squamata > Agamidae > Pogona > Pogona vitticeps. The sequence goes on from NC_135786.1 coordinate 61,745,861, forward strand.
CTTGCTGGGGGGGCAATGTGTAGCCTGTATAATTAAAATTGTAAACCGCCTGGAGAGTGCTTGTAGCGCTATGGGGCGGTATATAAGTCCAATAAATAAATAAATAAATAAATAAATAAATAAATAAATAAATAAATAAATAAATAAATAAATAAATAAATAAATAAATAAATAAATAAATAAATAAATAAATAAATAAATAAATAAATAAATCTGCTTCCACCTTGAGCTCTTGACTATGTAAGTGTTGTAGATGTATCTTGTTCTAATACATAGTTCCTTACCTTCTACTAACATATGAGAATTTGCTCAGCAATGAATTATTGAGAGGCTTATTATAGCCACACCTCTTGATTTCTACTTGTTTTAGCTACATTTTTGTGCCATCCTCATTTTTTTCAAAACATTGTTAAGGGGACATCACAAACGATAAGGGGTCTGAGTCTCCTATGTTGTTATGTGCTATCTAGTCAGATCTGACTTATAGCAACCTAATAGGGTTTTCAGGATAAGTGACATATTTAAGGAGTGGCATTACCAGTTCCACACTCCCAGTGATCTTCTGTGGCTGATTCAAACCTAGGCCTCCTCAGTCCTAGTGTGTCACTCTATTCACTGCAACATACTAGCTATCAGGTTTTCTCTAACTATAATTTAGAATTGGATTTGTGCACTACTGCCTTGCATAATATACACTGAAGTATATTGATATCTGAACTATACAGGCTGAGGTATGGAGGTTCCAAGTTTTCTTTGTGCAGTATACTTGAGACCAAATGAAGGAGGGACTTGCTAAATCAAACACAGCCTTTTTATATATACTCGATTTGTACCTTCTCTATAGAAGATCCTCTTCCCTTTCTTAATGGTGTTAAGTGTACAAACAAAAGGAGGGAGGGGTCCAGAAAATTAAACTAAGAGCTAAATCCTTAGCTGGATGTTCAGAAATTAGAAATTTGTTGTGCTAAATATTTATTCCTAATGCATCTTTGTTGGGGGGGGGGGGGGAATGCACATTTTGACCCAATCCTATTACATTCTTCTATAACAACTATCCATTCAGGGCATATTATATTTCCCTTTTATTGCTGGCATGAACTTGTCTCTTTTCAGGATAAGGATATGAGCAGAAGGATGATTTACAGAGAAAGGGACTTTGCAAATGAATTTAAATTAGGGCCTGAATCTTGGCAGTTGCTGAGCTTTTCCAAGGAAAATTTGCACTTGTTTGCAGATTGTCTTCTATTCCATCCTAAACCCTGATGATTAATTATAGAATCATAGAATCGTCATAGGGTTGGAAGGGACCTTGGAGGTCTTCTAGACCAACCCCCTGACCAAGGCATGAGACCTCATACCATCCCGGACCTCATATCATCCCGGACAGATGGCTGCCCAGTCTTTTCTTGAAAACCTCCAGTGATGGGGCACTCACAACATCGGGAGGCAAGCTACTCATCAATGTTGATCAAAGCTTATGGGCAGGGATAGTCTGGGGCAACTTAAATCTGTTCTGAACTTCTGGTTGTAGCACAATCAGACACTGCCACATGTTGTCCAGAGGAATGACAGAAGCACTATAATTCGCTTCTGGAAGTAAATGCTTACAGGTCCCAAAGCTGAGTGTCGAGAATGCTTTATGTACTGTATATGGTTTTTCTGCCTTAAAAAGGGAAGTTGAGCTAGTTAGCCTGTATTATTCCTTCTAGCCAGATATTTTTATATTTAAATATATGTAAATTGTACTGGGAGATTAATATTTTGCTTTGATTAGAGTTCTGGTTTTGCTAACTTTGTCAAATAAATTTGTTCCATCCCACCCCATTGTCTATATCTGTGTGCTCTTTTGGATGGATTATTGTGACACCAGAACAAATTTCTCTTAATTGTTTTATAATTATCTCCTCGTGAGATCACACCATTGTGTGTTGCATCTGCAGGGAATGTCAGTTTAGGGCTTGTGGTTGTCAGATGAAGAAATTTTGCCCAAGGAAGAAGGTACCAAGAGATTTATACTGATATTGAATTGTCTGGTCAATATACTAGTTGGTTGGCCCTCTTCTCAACCTTTTATCTTCACAGGGCTAGTTGCCTGGATGAGCGTATCAGATCCCAAAGGAAGGAGTAAACAACTTAGTTAAAGGGCATGAATAAAACGCCTAGAGTAAAAATAAAAAACCCCAGCCTAGATCCTCTTTACAACCACAGACTGACCAGTGCCTCGCTCTCAAGGTGCAGAACCAGTACTCAGTTGCTTGAAAGCTAATGTCTGGCTTTTCTCAGTATGATTGTTTTCTGAACTGGAAGAAAAAACGGCTTGTCACAGCAGATACCTGCTATCAGCACAGAAATAACAGCAGGGCCCATCACCAATGGGAGAATAATCACTTTGGAAACTTCAGGCGCTTGATTACAGGCCCGGAGGCTGTGTCAGCATTTCTATTATGTTTCTGCCACTGGGCTCCTGTGCAGCCTGTCAGGCAACAGGTTTCTGGTATGGAGAGAGGAGCTGCTCGTTTATTCCAGAGCGTTTCAGAGTAAATGGTTTGGTTAGATTTGTTAGGTCAGACACATGCTTATGAAATGAGAGCAAGTGAGAACAAAATTGATTTGCTTTGTTGTTTGACTGGGAAACAGCCTTCGTTACTGAAAATTAAGGGTATGTTGTCACAAAACATTGCCTAGCAGATTGCTAGTATGCAAAGTGCCTACAAATCTGTTTCCATCCTTGTCTTGGAGCACTGCCTTTCAAGCTGTGCATGAACACAGCAGATTGTTATCTCCATTGCCATCAAAACCCAGGATGTCCAAAAAGATACTGCATTGCTTGTACCTGTACCTCTGATGCCCCTTGTCTGTCCTGATACGGCAAGGAATGGAAAGAAGTGCTGGAAGATAACTGGCACCTTAAAAACAGAAGACAAAATAGGGTGGGCAAAAGAGTGTCTACTGTTGTTGAAATCCAAGTTGTGACACTGAAGAATTTTTCTGAGTTGCAGTCTGCACCCACTGATACTGGTTCAATATGGAGTACCTCCTATAAATTGGGGTGTTAGTGTATGTTCAAGAAGCAGATGCATAACCCCCTCAGGCGAACGGGGGCATTGCAGACAAAGTGTGTGTAGAGGTATCGTACCTTCTCTACATGGAAGGTGTATATTGCTAACCCAGCATGCACGTCCAATAGGGGAGTAATTTTAGAATGTGTGAAATTATGTGTATCTGCACGATGTGCTGTGCCTTAATCTGGTCACAAGTTTGGCTTCCTGAGATAGCGGGAAGAAGGAAAAGCAGCATCAAGATGACTGGCCCTACAAATGTTTTCCTGCTGCCTGAGACAGCTTTAGACACATTCACATACATAGGATATACTGAAAAAGTGAAAAATTATTTAATTTACAGTGATGTGAGAACAATGCATTCTGTTCAAAAATAGCAGGTATACTTAGACCTAGACCCACCTAGACTATGATGCAGTAAGGCATTATTTCACAGTACTAATTTTGTGGTTTGAGTGTTGATACCCTTCCTTTTTTCTGCACAGGAAATATTTAGTTTCAGACACTTAAACCGAAGCAGTTCTTTGGAGACCAGGGGAGTCTGCACACACAGGAGTGGGAGATGGCTGGCCCTTTTCATCTTCGCAGCATTAGCAAGCCAAGGGCTGCAGGGGAGAGAACAGCCATGCCAAGGAGGGTAAACACTGGATATGAACGCTGCTGAGTTACAAGGGGCCAAAGGGAGAGGGAAGACAGGCAGAGAAGCCAAGCAAACACAAACACAGCTGCCAAAAACAAAGCCTGAAAGGGGTCGTTCGGTTGCTGCAGCTGTGGCTGAAATATGGGGGTCTGGAAGCCCATGGCATATAAGGGTATATTCAGACTTGGCACAGACCAGGCACTATGGTTGGCTGCTTGGTACTGTACTTGCACTCTCAACTGCCTTCTCATTTTCATGGACACTCTGAACAGGCATAATCTGGGAAGAAGAAGAAGAGTCTACTAAGTGAGGTATCTGTGGAAGGAGCAGATTTGACTTGCATAACTATCGTCATTGTGGAAACCCCTATAAATGGCATGGTTAAAATAACCACTTGAAATGGGTTGTGTTTCATATATGGAGTTAATGTCAATATTTTCCTCCCAGTGTCATGCACATTAAATGATGTTGATGTAGTTTAGATATAAGGTCAAAGATGGTGGGCAATTTTATGGGTTCCTATTCCAGAATGTGGTGGTGCTGTGGGTTAAACTGCAGAAGCCTCTGTGTTGTAAGGTCTGTAAATCTTCATCTGTAAGATCGAATCCATGTGACGGAGTGAGCGCCTGTCACTTGTCCCAGCTCCCGCCAACCTAGTGGTTCGAAAGCATGCAAATGCGAGTAGATCAATAGGGACCACCTCGGTGGGAAGGTAACAGCGTTCCATGTCTAAGTCACACTGGCCACGTGACCACGGAAGATTGTCTTCAGACAAACACTGGCTCTGTGGCTTGGAAACGGGGATGAGCACCGCTCCCTAGAGTAGAACACGACTGGACAAATTGTCAAGGGGAACCTTTACCTTTACCTATTCCAGTTAGGTCCATGAGTCAGAGCACCTGGCTGTGGAAACAGGGTTCAGGATTGCCCAGTGTGCCTTGTAGGATAACCTGTGTGGCCTTGGGCAGGCTACCTGGTCCCAGATTCACCTCTCAGAAAAAGGGGCTAGTAAATCACTTACAAATATGCTATACTTAGAAAATCCTGGAAGTGGTTACCATAACTCTTAATTGACTTGACAGTGCCTAATTATAATTATTTTATTTCATTTGGAGTTCAGTAATTGTAACTAAATTTGTTTTAATAGGGCCCTCTACTGGTTATCTGATAATCAGCTTGTTGGAAATTAATTTTGCTTTTGGCACATCTGTTGAAAGCTCTGCTTAAAGGGGGAGAGGCTTAGCATCGGTTTGTGTGTTTTAAAAAAACAATCCCTCCCAAAGAAACGAAAAACACCCCTCCATTTATTAAATTACCTATAGCAAAGAACCAAGGAAGAAATTGCCATCAGAAGAAGCTGGAACAGAAGACAATTGGACAACGTTGACTTAATTGTGCTATGGTGGCTCTAGGTCACATCTAGTGCTAAGTGATAGCAAAGCAGCCCAAGTAAGCATTTCATGCCCGTGTAGTGTTGTGGGAAGGGGACAGCAAGATCACCCTGAATGTTTACCCGTCCAAGCATGCAGACCGCAGCAGGGATCCAGCAGGATTTCCCGTTTGCTCAAAGGCTGCCTGTTTGTTTTAGGAGGGAGGGCTCAGACATCAGCATTGTTACACTAATGGGACCATGGTTATAAATAGCAAGCAGAGGAGAACTTTCTGGGGTTATTTTGGACCTTGACCACACAAAAGTGGAAATATTCCAAGAGGAAGCTGGGAATGCTCACCCTCCCAGTCAAAATAGGAAGACTGTTTAGGTCTGGCTGTTATTAAAAAGTACCAGCAGTTGGGGGCGGAGGTGGTGGTGAATCAAGAGAGAGAAAGTCCACTAACTTCCTTTCACATCCATGACTTAACGGGCCAGGATTATAGCAGGTGGGTGTGGACTCAGGGCTGGGAATTTGAGCAGATGCCTCCCCCCCCCAAGCTTTCTTTTGTAGAAGGAAGGTAACAGTGCAGTAATTGCTAGAGAAAAGTTGGGGAAGGATGCCTTCTATTCTCCCCTTGTAATAGAAGTTCTTTTCTTCTAGAAATGTAACAATTGAAACACTGTTTTGTAACTATAGGGCAGTCATCCTGTTTGCTCGATTCCATTAGGAAAAGTCTAGAATTAGGATTCCTGAATTCATTGACCTGTGTGTACAGAGCGGAATGGAACCTTGGTTTTCATAAAGGTTTCTACGGTCCACTTGGTTGCATGTATTATGTGGTGGCAAAAGGCAATTCTGAAGCATTGCCTAATGTGTAATCTGAAGACAAGGATGAGTCAAGGGTATTTTCAAACCTAGTTCAGTCATTGCCCTCCTCTGTGTTTAAACAACATCACACACCCACTTATGTACTCCCCCAGTAAAATGCCTGTGCCAACATTGTATTCTTTTGGAAGATCTCTTCCTTTCAAGGCGATTTGCTTAAATGGGCTCTGTTTTTTGCCTGGGGCCATAAAATGGCACCTTTTGACTTTGGATTGGAAGGCCATACTGCACACTGCCTGCTTTATGTTGCATTGCTGCCTCTCGCACAGATTTAACCAATTTGATCATGTCTAATACATAAATAAATAATCCAGCAAGAGTGCTGCACATTAGATGACAATAGGAAACTATAAACCATGCTTCCTTTTATAGCAGCCACCAGATCTGGGTGTGCAACGCCCTCTGACGACCAGAGCAGCAAACACAGCTGTGGAGTTAATGCTTGTAGCTAGGTGACTGTCTGTTGTTTATGGCAACTTGGTTGTATGTTAGCTCTGTGCTGTATTTTCTACAATCTCTTGAAAAGAGAGGGGAAAGTCTTTGAAACAGACCTTAAATGTCAAAGTCTAAACTTTTGCCTACTGTTCACTTAGGTTCTGTTGTGCTCTGATGCATGGGGCAGTGTTTCAGTGGTAATTCAGAGTTTCGTAGAATTTACTGATTTGGATATTCACAGCATTGCTTCTGATTTTGACCAGCTACTGTAGCATTCTTGGAGTAAACAGGAAGCTCTGATGAGCTTAGCCAGTGGTGATGGAGCCAAGGGACCGTTTCTGAAACGGATACAGGGGGCAGCATTCAGACTAACCAATAGGTGGAGCCTGGCACTGGCCACAGCAAGTTTGCTACAGATATTTATGGTGATTGTTGTCATTTCCAAAATAAATGCTTTTATCTCCAAACTGTAAGAGTGATAAGAAGTCTCTAGTTAATGGATCTGAGAGTGCCTAAAACTGAATACTGTATCCTCGGTTTCCTTACAGGCAAGAAGAAGGCAACACTTTTTGACAGCCAGGCTCCCATCTGTCCTATTTGCCAAGTCTTGCTTCGTCCAGGTGAGCTGCAAGAGCACATGGAACAAGAACTGGAGAAGTTAACACAGCTGAACATCAGGTAACAAAACCTACCTCCTTCCTCACTAGTCTTTCTCCTATTAGAGGCATCAGTGCATAACTCCAAGAACCAGCTAGCCTGTGGCTTTTCCCTTTGTAGCCGCTATAGTGTGTATACTATCTGACGAATCTGTAAAATGGTTCTAATGTACTGTAGCTGGGTGAAAAGTCCAATGATTTCAAATTATAAAATGGACTGTGTTCCCTTCTTAGAAGTGCGTGCTGTTATCTTTGAGAACAGCTTCTCTCTTTAGCTTTGTCAGCATTGCTGTCCAGAGCTTTACATGGTGGTGAGTTCATTCACCTATTCTTTTGCACTGCAGTGCCCAACCTATATTTTGGCTCCTAATTTTCAAGATGCATTTTAGCTCTTAACCAGTAACTCAGGGATTGGGGAGTGGTGTAGATTGAAAAGCTAATGTTCTTGCCCCTTCCCCCTTTCTAGACTATTTTTTCAGCATCCCTTGCCTTAAAAAGTAAATTTTGGGGGATATACTCAAGCAGGAACACAAACACTTCCAAAAAGCTTGGCGAGAAGGAATTGCCATCTCTCTAGATTCCAAATTTGAGAGGCACCTGTAAATAACTATAAGGCTTTCCCCAAGCATCTCACCAATACAGCACAGAAGAGGTTAAGTATACGGACACAAAGATGGAGCCCACCAACCCCATACCCTGAGGCTGCCACCTGCCCCGAGGCTGCCTCTCAGTTGCCTGCTACTTTCACCAGCACAGCAAAAGTACTCTGCTTTTTAAAAAAATTAATTGCATTTTAACTGCTAGCAGTTATTTAGGAAATCACTGCAGCCAAGGGTTGGCAGATCCCTGGCCTTCCCTTAATAAAACTGCAGCCTGGGAGAGAGTGTGTTTATTTCAATTATTAATGAATTCCCCGGTCATTAAAAGGTGAAGAAAGAGATCATGCTGCCGTTGGCAGTGAGGTGATGTCATCAGGTGGCTGGGAACAGCAAGGAAGCAGGGAACAACTAGGTTTTGGACAACCCAGTGCCTAAACAGACCACCCCCCAGGTTTGGAAAGAAAGCCCAGCTGAGCCTGGGGTGTTTTCTCAATCAGTGTAACAAGGGGGCTTATTGGGCACAGGTGTAAGAAGCACATTTACACAGGATAAAGAGGGGCCTACTGAATTCCGACTGGACCAAGACCTCCCAAATCCATTGCCCATGTGGTATCCAGTATGGAGCCAGAATCTGCCAGTGCTCGGATGGGAGGAAAGGAAGGGGGCTGGAAGGCAACAGCCAAGCCATTTATCCCACGCGACACCCAGTTCCCTTGTGCGCATAATTTATGGTGTAATTTGGGCTGCATCCAACTTAATAAAGGGCCACAGCAAATTAACGAACAGGTTTAAATGAACAGAAGCAATTAGTGCTCAGAGGAGCTTGTGGAAAGAACGAGGCTAGTCTTGGAGAGGAGCTGGCCGAGAGCAGCCTGTGGCTGGCATGAGGCTGGAAGTGGGGAGGGGTGTTTAATGGGAAAGGAAAGGAAACACTAAATCATAAAGGCTGACAAGGGCCATTGTGGGCCAGCTGACAAATGAAAAAGAATGGCATTATTCCTTTAAATAACCACGGCAGTTAAAGGAGGAGACAGCTCACTCCTCGCACTCGCCTGCTCCAGCTTTGTGCGTGGGGAAGAGCAATGGCGGGGGTCTTTATTAATTATTAACTAATGACTCCTACCATGCTGCAATAGATAACACTCAGTCTCCTCAACAGACCGGGCTCCAGGGGCTAATCAACAGCCTGCAAGCACATCCTACCCCAACCTGGCAATGGGAGCAAGCCACCTAAAATGTCAGGTTGCTTTTGTGCCTCGTGGGAACTGAGGTTCAGTGCTCTCTTTCATGGAACATGATAGATAAACACAATCCCTGACATGAACGTGTCCATCTTTAGCATAAATCCCATAGCAGTGGGGGATGGGAAGAGAGAGAAATACGCTCTCTTTTTAAAAATTTTTTACCAAGACCGTAGCCCCATCTTTCTGGCATGTGGTTCTCTACACAGAAAGAATGTAGGTGGCAAAAGCCATCTGTAATGAGAAAGGGAAGCTAAGAGCAATCCTCAAATAAGCTAATAAATGTGAAAATAAAATGTAGGCTTATAAATGTGGTAGGGTAGAGTACCGGACTGCAACAATACCTCCTTGCCAAATTCCAATCATTACCAAAATGGCTCGGCAGCTGTTACTTATCAGTGTGATATGAGAAAATCACTCTGAGAAAGGCTGAGAATTGGGCTTGCCAAAGAGACAAAGTCTTTTTTAAGGCCAGTTACATTCATTATTTGAATAAACATTTGCATTAAAAAAACTCTCCTGTTGTCAAGGAGGAGGAAAACAGCTTACTCTAGTCACAGTGTAAAGATTGCACCAGGCCATATTGTCCTCTCAAAAGGGTGCTGGAATGAAATTTTAGTTTTGAATCATTGCACAGAAGAATTTTAATTCCATTGTTTCCTGAAAAACACCAATTATTTCATAGTTTGTGGCTCTTCAAAACAGGTTATCATTCCAAAGTGGCAAGCTTTAGCTATGTCAAATATGGGCAACTATTAGCCATTTATTCGCGAAGGCTTTCACGGCCGGGATCTAATGGTTGTTGTGGGTTTTTCGGGCTTCTTGGCCGTGTTCTGAAGGTGGTTTTGTGCTGTCCTCTGAAGATGCCGGCCACAGAGACTGGCGAAACGTTAGGAAAAACCACCTTCAGAACACAGCCAAGAAGCCCGAAAAACCCACAACAACTATTAGCCATTTACTTTTTTTCTTTTTTCAATTGGTCCTGAGGCATGTCACCACTATCTCTCTGGCTTCTTTAGCCATGTTGTTTATGAACCAATGGGCTTTTGCCACAGTTCTGCCTTTTCTTATTCAGTGGTTGTACCCTCTTTTGCCTGGACAGACATCGACAAGGGTGGGCTAAACTGCAGGAGTCTTGTCAGTGCAGGGACTTTACATAAGTTCCATGGATTTTGTGTGATACTTTTAGTTTAACAGCAGTATCTAGTACGTACCTCCCTTACCACAGAATGCTGCTGCCTTTATTTCTATAGCCAGTCTGTAGAGATATTCTAAATTGCCTAGAACAGGTAAGACAGAAACTAGTTTGCTTTTCAGAAGAACATGCCAGCGTGGACAGAGTTAATCCCCTCCAAGCCGAAGCTTGTAGTTTTGTTTTCTTTCAATTTATATCCTTCACTTAAAAAGGAAAAAAGGAGGAGGGAAAACGCCCAGCAGGTGACATATTCTAAGAGGGAGCAGCGAAATCGTGTTAACCACTTCAAAATCTCATATATTCAATCGGCCTCTGGCAAGACATCTGCCTAATGTTAGTGCTTAAATATCCTTTTCCATTTTACATGCATTCAAGTCTCATTTGAGTGAAATGAAACGGTATTATTAAAGGGAGATTTTGCACAAATGGCCTGAATTTGACATGTCAAGTTCAATGAGGCTGTTACATATGTAATGCCGAGAAGGGGCTCCGAGGCTCCTGGCACTTGAAACAGCGCCAGTGCCTCAGAAATGAAATTTGCATGCAGTTCTTTCTCTTCCCACCCTTCCATTCCCTCCCACAGAATGCCAAGTGCTTGCTTGTGCAGTGAGCAACCAGGATTAGGATCGGGGAAGAAGGCAATCACTGCTCCTCTTCAGGGTCAAGTGCTGAAAGGATAAAAATGCTAACTCTCAAAACTGTGTTTCATGGCTGATGCTAAAATATTCATAATATCACAGTATTCAAGGGTTCTCTGGCTGATGCATAATCTGCCCCCACCCATATTGTGCCAACATTATCTAGATCCCGTAAACAATTACTTAGAAATGGTCCTCTAGTCTTCTAACGTGCAAAGAACAAAATTCTATCACTTCCTTGTTTGTTTCTAAAACGTATGTATATTTAATCCATACCCAGACATTCTTAGTGTCAGCATCCAGTCCTGGATCCACTACTAAAGCTTGTAAAAATTACTCTTTTGGACAACACCTTCCAAAACCTATGGTCATCTTGGCAAGTGGAAGGGTTGGGTAGAATAATGCTTAGATTTGTTGGACAAGGTACAGTATATTTGTCAAGCTTTGGCCATGAAAGGTCTCTGGCCATGTTCCCTACTGAGAGAAAATGTGTAAGGAAGATGAAAGTCACTGTACCCTGTAACTGGGAGAGGGGAAACTCTCTTGTGAGGAAGCATTGCACATCTTTTGTTGATTTGGGTGGGGAAGGGGAGAAATTAAACCCTGTCACTTCCTGCAGTTTGTGGTAGTCTTGAGTCAAATGTTCAAGGAAAGGGATGCTAAGGAAAAGACACCAGCGCTTGTGATAGCTTTGTGTTGATTCTTACTGGTTTGAGCAATGTCAGCTGTATTGCTGCTACAAATTTATTTAAGAAAATAGCAATACATTTCATGTAGACTATCAGAATCTATAAGGGCTTGTGGCTATCAGATGCCTTGTTATACCCCATCTGCTGCTCACAAAGCTCTCCATCTTAAGAGGTGTTCTGACAATCTAACCAATTTTTTTCCTTCTGCAACACAGCATGTGCAGGAAGCTTCCTATTTGACAATTAAAGACAGGGCGCAATCTGAAAGTCTCTGCATTCCATTTAGAATATTTAAATGTTTTGTACATTATGGTTGTATGTTTACAAAATCCTGATCACACTTCAAAAGAAGACATTATCTCCTAGCTCCTCTTTAGTGAAGTGGATTTTGCATCTTTGCATCTTCTGGCTCATGAAGGTGGAGAAATGCAAACATGGAATCTAGAATTCTGCAAGGCTGCAACCATGCTGTGAGCTCCAGTTGTTGTGTATATACTCCATGGATAAAAGAGGGGTGATCAGAGTTCTGTGAATCAATTCTCAGTTTAAAATAGTTCTAACCCTTACACTGATGATAAAAATCACATTCTCTGTTACAGAATAGGAAACCTGAAAATGGTAATTATATCACTTCCAGTGTTTACATGGCAGGATTCATGGACTGCACAAAACTCCATCTGAGACTCCCCCCAACCATTACGTCATTTTGCACCTCTGTTCTTGCACCACCACCCTTCCTGCAGTTTCCTAGGAAGATTTCTGTGCCTTGAGAAAAGGCAGAACAGAAGAAGGCTACTCCAGGTCTCTCATGACATCATCTCTTGAAGGGACCGCCCCTTGTTTGAAACATGGCTGTTCTTGTTTCAAAGTAATAACTTTGTCATCTGTAACTTTTGCTTGTTGTCATATTACATGGCAAACCTGCTTGTATAGGTTTACATAGAGGCACATATAAATCCTGCAAGTTTTTTTTTACAGTACAGACATATATGGCACACTTTAAATGTATGCTGCCCTTTCTCCTTCCTTTTGCCTAACAATGCCAGCAGCCTCCGTTTTCATTTTAGTTAATGTCTTTATGCAAGCGTAATTTTGGAGAAGACAGACAACAAAGTCAAATACAGTGTAACCACTGGATTCCACATTGAATTTAACTGAAATGCCCCCATTTAAAACAATGTTATTTGTACTCTTTTGTAATGATTAATTTGATTGATGCACTAAGACTCCCTCTATAGGCCCATCTTAAGCCTATATCACAACTACCCTCTTAAGAATCCTCAAGAGAGGTTAATCCCTGAGGGGAGGTACAAGCTACTGTATATGTCTAGTCCCTCAGAAGAATAAATGGAGTGCATAAAACACAGATAAGTCCTATTGTCACATGTCATGTCAGGGTCGCTGCTCTCACCTCTTGCTCTCCTAGATTTACACCCAAAGGCACAAACTGGCCAGGCATCACGTTTGTGCCTCCAAAGCAACGAACACTCAGGTCTTACAGAGAGCTTGGCAGGAGTGAGATTCCAGACATTTGTAAGTGAGGGCTTCCCCCCCCCCCGCCCCCCCAATACGAAGCACCATTGAAATACATAGTAAATCTCACACCTTAAAAGCAACCTGACAACTAAAGGAGAGATCTAAAGAGACAGTGACTAGCCAGTGCTACTTTCAGTAAGAATTAGACCCAAGTGCCCCCCCCATCTCCTCCATTCACTAACTGTTTTCTCATCCATTTCTGTTGGATTCTTCCCATCTATTTTTTAAAATGTTCATCCTTTCTTTCTTCCTCCTTCTTCCACTCTTCCTCCCCCTTCCTCCCCCGGTATCATGGCGACATCTCCAAGCCAAGTACTTTTAATTTCGCCTGTGGCCCTTGCTGACACCGTGGATATGCACAGCAAGTTAAATTCCCGCCTGATCAATAAAGCAGAAGCCGTGTGTCCAACCGGTCGATACTTTTTTATCTGTCTTCAGTCCAGTCCTGCTGATGACAGGCCTCCTGCGCATCACCAAAGACACTCAAGGGCAACCAAGCTTTCAACAACACAAGCACTGTATATATATATATAATTATAATTATTATTATTTTATTATTCTGTTTTTAATTTAAAAAAAAACTGTAATACATCTCTGTAGGAAGAGCTATGCCAGTTCACAGTGTTTGGCCTTGGCTTGAAACATTTTATGATTTATCTTAATTTTTAATTGAAAAAAATTTGTGAATTAATTGATTTCTGGAGCTTGCCAGTTAATTGTAATTGGGTGCATGATAAATTCTGAGGTAGTGTAATTTTTTATTCTTGTCACCAAGGGGGCTTGGTAAGGGCAACTATTTTCTGTGAGTCTCCTTGCACAGAAGACATTTTCCCTCCAAGGTACTGCTTTACTGGTTGCTGCAGCCTTCTCTGAAAAAGAACCAGTAAACTCATCATGTCACATTACTTAAAGTTTGCAAAACGTGGTATCCCAAAGCATATATTTATTCCTGGAAGGTCTTAAAGACATGCCAGTTTCCTTCTGAAGTTTCTTTCTTTCTAGTTCCCCTTCCCGTTATGAAGGGGAAACTTGAAGGGAAGCATATGTGTAATAGATGCATATGCCTAATTGATATACCGTATCTTCTAGTAGACTGTGGCCAGGTCCATGGCTTAGCAAAATACAAAAACTGGTGTGTCACCAAAGTGTAACCCATAGAATATTTAGATGTCTACCATAATGTGGTAGACAAGACAGCCATCTTAAGCACTTAATCACAAAGTTGTTTGGATAACCTTTTCCTTGCCTGGTCCTGCATATCTAACAGGTTAGGGGAGTAAAAAGGCCTGGAAAACAATGGGTGTTCTTACTGTCTATTCCAAATACATTAAACAATTTCATAGACTCATAGAATAATTGAGTTGGAAGGGGCCTATAAGGCCATGAAGTCCAACACCCTGCTCAATGCAGGAATTCAAGTCAAAATAGTTCTGACAGACGGTTGTCCAATTTTCTCTTGAATGCTTCCAGCCTTGGAGCGCTCTCCACTGGCCAAGGTAATTGGTTCCATTGTTGTACTGCTCTATCAGCTGAGAAGTTTTTCCTGGTATTCAGCCTAAATCCGGCATCCTGTACTTTGAGCCCATTATTATGTGTCCTGCACTCTGTGATGATCGATAACAGATCTTACCCCCTCAAAACTTTTGAAATCACACATTTGACCTTAAAATAGTATTGGCAATTGAATGTAAATGCAGATAAGGATAGAAGTGCTGTTAGATACAGATCAAGGCTCATGTGAGGAGAATATCCATCGCTCTGGTAGATGAAAGTTGTATATCAGTCTTATTTAGTATCTGGCACTCAAAGTCCCTGTAGATCACAGCGACACATGAAATAAGTACCGTACTATGAAGAATAATGGAATGAGGTGAAACACATGAAATAAGTATAAAGAATAAAATGTATTTCAACTGGTAGAAGAGTCACCAATCTCTTTGCAATTCAGTGAAAAATAAAGCTAACTAAACAGGAAACACCAAGAGATTATCAGAACATGAACATATCATTGGAGCCAGCCGAGTTCCTTGAACTATGCTTGGACTAGTATCCTCTCTAGAAGGAGATAGAGGACCATACCTTAGTTTCTTCTTTAACCCATCTTTCTCTATACAATCAGAATGCATTTATTTATTGCTCTACCATATGAATGCATCTTACATCTATCTGGGGAAAATGCCAATGTTGCTGCATCTAGCTACTCCGTTTTGAATTACGAATGTGTCAGCCTCTCTTCTGCCTTACACATATATAGCCTACCTCCATGGCATTCTGCTCCCTCAGGTGCAAGTAGATTGTGTCTTTTCTGCTTGTACTTGTTTTAAAGGGATATATATATTGGAAAGCGTGTGGGTCAATAGTGACTTTGCAAAAGCGGAGTTTGAGGATCTGGGAAAAGTCAATGACTTATATACTACTTGCTTTAGGCTAAAAGTTGCCACCTTTTATATCAACCATGACAGCTCCTTGGCCCTGTTTCTATATCTGTAATAGCAGCCATCACACATAGAGTGCTATGTAGTATAAAGTTTCTGTGGCACAGAGATGTCATAGAAGAAGCTTCATCTACTTATTTGATGTGAGATAGACTGTTGTGAGCAAAGGGAGGGGGCGGTTTGCTTGTATTGTGATTTTGGATTTGTGGCCAGATTTGTTGCCAGGGATGAGAACTCAAGTTGTGAGACTCTGTCAAGTCGGCCTTAGGTCACACCGGCAATTCGACTCGGGGTTTTTTTCCACAATGATTTAGATTTGACTCACGACCTGGCACCTCCTTTTTTTTCTGGAGAAAAACCTTCTTTTTAACAGGGACTTAGACTTGGGGTTTGTGACTTGGAACTTGGTACCAAAGACTCAGATTTGGACTTGGGACTTGGTACCTGGTACCAAAGACTTGCCAACCTTCCTGCTTGTTGCTAAGAAGGGACAGAGACAAAATAGCAACATCAGCAACAGACACTGCTGACATGGAAGCACTCCCTCTCTCTTGTTCCACTAGTCACAGCAAGGAATGTGAAGTTAGGTTTGACTTTGCAGCTCAGCCTCGCAGTGTAATGGAACTTGAACTGGGTCTCAGAACACAAAACCTGCACCTCTGCCATGTTCTCCATGTATGACATTAAGTGAGTCTGGCAACTCATCTGGACCTCTATTCCTCCTGTCTACAGAAAGGTTAATGGGGGTTATTGTTTGAAATCTGTCAGCAGTTGTGAACTGTGTATACATTCAGATGATGAAGGATATGCTATAGAACAAAGTAAGCCCAGTGCCCAAAGTAAGCAGAGAGTTAGTAGAAACACGCATAGTAACATAGAACAAGCACCTGAGTGCATGGAAAATGTCTTTTCCCTTGTAAGCAAAGTTCAACCTGAGAGCATTTTTTCTGCTGAAGTAAAACTCTCAGCTGGGGGATAATTACTCTTTCTTACTCCTATAGTAACAGAAATTATTCTCCAAGTTCCTCTTCCAACTGGCTTGGATCTTGACTTGATGTGTCAGGCTGGAATTACCTTTTTTTTTCTTTCCTACTGTTTTCATTCCTGAGAAGAATCAAGGTTTGTACAGTGCAGAGATCTACAAAGAAAAGAAAATCACAGAGAGAGGGCTTGGCTGGAGCGGGCTGGTGTGAGCTAAGTAGGGTCACTTAAGGTCAGAGTGGAGATGCTGTATGCCATCTGGTGCAATCTTTGGATCCACATAGAATAGTGACCCTATTTGGTCCACTGTACCTTTTAGAGAGAAAAAACGAAGGCTTCCTCCCAGAAACAGGAGGAGACAAGGTGTTTTTTTCTTTTTCTTTTCTACTTTCAGGAGAAACCCTTCAATTTTAAAAATTTTCTCTAAAAGCTACAGTGCATCAGTGCTGCCCTAATTAACATTACAAATATTTGTTTTGCTATCTCCCTCTGCTCCATGAGAATAGGAAGCTTTTAATTTTCCAATTACCCTATATAATTAAGTGGTTAAACTGTCTTAAATCGCTAATGAGATGGGGAAATTGAAATCTAGCCAACATACTGAAGTAGGAAGCTTCAATTTGTTGGCTCACTTTGGTTTGCTTCCAGCGATTGCACATGCTGGAAACAAAACAAAAGAGAGATCCTATCTGCACCAAAAAAGTGGAAGCCCCTGACAGGGGCCAGAAAGTTGCAGATAGGAATGCTCCGGGGACAGGTTGCTTTGCTCCACCAAAGATTATGTCTGATTGCCAACTTTAGGAGTGAACCTAATAAGAGGACAAGAGTTGCCATGGGTTGACCAGTGTGACCAGATCATTTCCTTGTACTGATGTTTGCCTTTTTCATCAAGATCTGCCACCTCAGATATGGCAAAGAGCCCAATGAACCTTTCAGTTTTATTTGGCATAAGTTTTCATGGGCTATAGCCCACTTCTTTGGATGCAGGATAACACTTTATTCTGACTGGCTGAGCCCATTATTTGGGGAAGTGCCAAGATGGCCCTTTCTTGTGGCCAGGGTTTATTCAGCATTGAATACTGTGCACTCTTAAGATATTTTCAAAATGTTTAGCTCAGGAATGCAAATGAAAACATTCCTCCTCAGCACTGGTCCATTTTGCAGCTCTTTATTTGATTCCAGTTAATTATTTGAACACTGGACATTCCCCTTCTTCAACATGCAAGTGCATGTCTACCTATGTATGTTTTTTTTTTTAAAGGGGCAAACAATTTGTTGTCCTGCTGCAGTGAAATATATCTGCCTCCTTCTTTGTGGACTGGATATCACATTTGTTTCCAGATGGGGAAGCTGCAGGATGGTGATTCCAGGCTGAAAAACACATCTGCAATATGCATGTATTTATTGTCTTAATAAGCCTCCAGAAATTAAAGTCAGATGAATGTCAGATGAAACTGAAGTGGGGAAGGGAAGTCTGATCCTTGTGCAAATGCAAAGCACAACCCTATGACTTGTATTTGCTTTAGAGTCATTTTCCAAACAGTGCCTAAAAGCAACAAGTATACATGTGCCATTTAAGATCCATGAAAATAGTGGGGTCTCTACTTAAGAACTTAATCCGTATTGGAAGGTGGTTCTCAAGTTCTTATGTAGAATCTGCATTTCCCATAGGAATGCATTGAAAACCATTTAATCCGTATCTGCTCTTTTCCGTCCATAGAAACTAATGGGAAGCTGCTATTCCGCCTTCTACCACTAGAGGGGGATTTTTTCTTTTTTTTCCCCCTTAGGTCAGGGAACAGTGTTAAAAGCACTTCTGACGAAGCTAATTTTGAAGCAATGGACTGAAAACCAATTAATCCGTTCTGGCTGTTTTTTTGTTATGTAGAGGTGTGTTCGTACATTGAAGCATTAGTTCCCATAGGAACTAATGCAAAGCTGGTTAATACGTACTCTACCACTAGGGGGAGAACTTTTTTTTAACCTAAGATGACCTAAGGTTAAAAAAAGAGCAGGAAAGTTTTTTTTTCCTGTTCTTATCTGGATTTTTGTTCTCAAGTAGAAGCAAAATTTAGCAAATGGAGCTGTTCTTAAGTGGAATTGTTCTTAAGTAGGGACGTTCTTAAGTAGAGACCCCACTGTAAATAGAAAGAGTAATAGAGAGGAAATATCTGTAGCTCAATGGTTGAGTGCATATAGTGTATGTAAAAGATGCCAGATTCAAACCTTGCCATCTCCATGTGCTGGAAAAAGAGCCATTTCTGTTGGCCTAGATTGTGGTGGTAGATAGTAAGGATTTATTTCTACTTCCTAAGTTCTTACAATTTGCTTATAAAAAAACACCACTAACATTTTCAGACATGATCTGCCTACATGAAGACTGTACGGTTTTTGTTTTTCTGTAGGAGGAGAGCTCATATATAAACAATACAGGCAGCTAAACTCTTTGTTTTCTGCCATCATTACTGTTCTCATATGAGGAGTAGGCACAAAGGTGGAACAGTCAAAAGCCAAGGCATCATGCTCAGATGGTCCTCATATTTTGTGTGGGCTACAGGGGTGAGATATAAAAAGAGGAAGGGAATGAACCTTAACATTGACCTTTAAGCTATTGACTTGTTTCCTCTAAAATTGCCAGTATGTAGAATCATAGTGCTTGTGGAAGTCAGTACTTTTTCCCATGTGAAGTTAATGGGAGGATTCCCAGGCATCAATAACTGCTTCAGACTCTGTATTGAGCCTTCCCAAGGAATCGTCGTTGATTAGAAGTGGCATTTAAAATTTCTGATTCACTTTTTCACTGCCTCCATTTATTGGATTTTTCTCTCACTGTGGTCAAAGCCGGCATACCATCTTTATTCCATTCTAACTGTTTTTGCTAGTGGCTGTCACTGTACTAGTGGTACTTTCTAAGGCAAAATGATGTTGATTGCAAAAAAGGCATTGTTGTGAAGGGGTTTTATCTGATGAAGTACAGTATTTATAAAACCAACAAGTAAGGCTGCTGTTGAATAAGACTACAGTGAATGAGGTGTCAAGATTTTCAGTCCCTATTTTGATGGCTATTGGAACTCGAAAAAGCTCTGCAAAGCAGATACCTGGAGAAGGTCCCTGAACCTACCCAGTAGACCATTTGCTCAATAGGGACATACCTGTACTTACATTGCAAAAATGCATTTTAATTGTGTATACTTAGTGCATTGAGCATAATTTGGATATAAGGGGCTATCTTACAATGGGTCAGACTAGTGGGCATTAGGCTTACTAATGCCTTAAGGCCAGCTCTCCAGCATCTCCTAGCCTTTCCAGCTCTAATGTCTTGGATTTTTAAAATGAGAATGCAGGATACTGAGTCTTTAAAATTCTTCAATGTATGCACAAAATATGCGAAAGCTGGACAGCAGTCACTTAGTTTAGCAGTAAGTCTGTACCACTCTGTTGGTTCCGTGGGGCTATCTTCCCTAAGTTAGTATTGCAAACATAGTGACCTTTACAAAAATCTTTTCCCCAAATAATAAAAGAATAGAAACAGTGCTTGAAACATAGCCCAAAGCTAGATGCTACAAATTGTAACCCTCAAATTCCATTTACAGACATTGTGCTAGGGTAGGAGTTACTTGAAGGAAGAATCAAGTATGCAGGTGTCTCTTTGAAGCAAAATGGGTAAGGAAAAAAGTCCCAGATAACTTATATTATTTAAGACAGGAGATCCACAACACAAAGGAAACAGTTTTAGGTATAAAGTCTTTAAAGCTCTAAAATAAAATAAAAACTCAGAGATAAATACTATAATTATACGGATTCAGCCTTCCAGAGCCCCTTTTGCACAAACATATTGACATACTACTACCTAAACCAGTGTCTTTATCCTTCTGGGAAATAGCAGGTCCAGCCCACTCCAACTGTCCCTCTGTTTCTGGGCTGAAATTTTGAATCACAGTCCCTTCCTAAGATTTCCCTAGCCACTGTGCCAAACCAAGTAGTCCAGAGGGGCTACACAAGCTTTGATACTCAGCAATTACCACGCAGGAGTTAGCTACCAATGGGTCCTGGTCTGGAGAGGAAGACATCTCACCCTCCATTTTGTGGTAAGGCGTTCCCTGCTAGGACCAAAGACTGTCCTTGCCATAAGAGTACCTGGTCAAACAGCTAAAAAGCAACATCTTTTGTTTCTGGTGAACAAGCTGAGTGACAGTTGTGCCATAATCAGGGAACCACTAGCATAATCATCACCATTGCTATCATAATAGCAATGATAAACAGAAAATAAATATTCCCTGTGGTTATAGCACACTTGATCTGAAACCTATTGCAAATGAAATAGCTTAAACTGCAACAGTGAATTGCAGCTAATTACCAACATGAATTTGACCCAACTCCAGGAGGCAGTGGAAGACAGCAGGGCCTGGCTCATGGGGGTCACAAAGAGTCAGACACAACTTAATGACTAAACAACAACAACAAGGTACTACTCACAACCAGACACACACAACCAGCGTCTTGTTAACTTGCTGCAATCTGCCAGCATAATTTATTTGATTTCACTAACCCTGGAGTAAAATCTTGAAAGGATTTCTGCTATAGCAAGTGAGATAATACCTAATTAGTACCAAATGTTGTCTATTACAATGCCAGTAGGTTTTGAGGTCTCAGAGGTCATCTGCCCAATCTGATTGTTCAGGGGAACAATGGATTGTGGTTTTCTTGTATAACTCACATTCATTCTAGTGAGACTTGCACAGGAGAACTTCCCAGTGGACTAGCCTTTTATCAGCATGCTCTTTGCCTTGTGTTAGATTACAGTTTCCAGCCTGATTGTTTAGGTTCACTCACATTACAAATTTAGTAAACAAATAAAAGCTGGTAGTTACTACTTCCCATCTGTTTCTTTCTTTCCTCTTTGTAATTTGCATTCACCTAAAAAGCGAAAGTAAGTTGTACAGTACTATCATAATGAATTGGATAAACAATTCCCCAAACAGATTAAAACTAACTGTAACTTGTAAAGAGTGGGTAGGGTATGTAGTAATTATATTTTATTAGCTGGCAAAACACCATTTTTTGCTTTCAAAGGATAATTCTATGTAAATCATGTTAATTAGAAGTGTCAGACAAACCTGTGAAGATCATAGTTAGCAACTAATTTCCTATGTATGGGTTATAATTTAAACCACATGGATCGCTCACTGTGTGGCAATACGCTGGCCATGAAATAATGTGGGGAGTGTCTGCTGAGGTTATTACTATGTAAATGTGTGATCATTTCAGACCGCTGCTGACTTGCTTAGTGATTAAAGAGAATTCTGAGGTCTCCAAAGATTGTGCTCTTTGCAAGGGCCTGAAGCAGAAAACTTGAAAAGGTGTCGAAAAGTGTTTGAACTTTAAAGGTCGTGATTTCCCTTTTTCCATTTTTAATTTGCCAGCACTGTTTATGAGAAGGAAGTTTTCTCATTGCTTGTGGCCTCTTTTCCAACCATTGGGGTCGTAGCTCCTCAATGACTTGCCGTTTGAAGGGACAGGCAACAGAGTGCTTGACCATTACACAAAATACATTTGTTGGTGCATGTAGATTCTAATGTATTTCAAAACATAATTTCTAACATCAGTTTTGGTTTCAGAGAGTTTGATATAGAAAAAAGAACTCTCAGAGTCACCACTGCGGTGGATTTAGAGTCCTTATGCTAAAGAAACCAATCTGAACTGCTCTTTGTATCTGACTTGGTAAAACTCAGCTCTGCAGCCAGGTCTGTAAGATTACATGTTATACTATATTAATTAATCTAGAATAATTACCACTGCAGAAGAGATCTATTAGTGCTAATTTTCCACAGCCCTTGTGGACAGAATCAAAACACATGTTCAGAGAAATGTGGCATTCCTGCTCTTAGGACATTTTTTGCTCAGCAATATGGTCTGTTTGTTATGTGTGACTCCTGACTTAGAACTGTAAAGGATGCTGTTGTTTACATTCCAGAGGTAATTGAAAAGATATGCGCTTCTCCTTTTAATCTGTTTCCAGATTTAAACTCCCCTTTTTTTCACTTGCAAGAGGAATCCTCCTAGAAACAGATTTCTCTGACTATGTGCTTTGGTCCTTAGTCTCCTGCCCAAATATTCTCAATATATACTGTAGCATTTATTTATGTCTTCCTTCCTGTTCCCAAGGAAGGGGAGGATTGGCTAATTTTACAAAGCAAGCTGAGGATATTTGAGAAGACTATCAATGAGTTTAGTATGAAGTGATGAAATGAGGAGAGTATTTTTTCTCAAACATGATTTGGCATTTGACAAAAGAATCTGCACGAGGTTGTAGAGTTCTCTTTTATTTAGTTTCTAGATAGATATAGACATAGATAGATATATAGATACATAGCTAATTTGATAACAAGATTGCAAGGTTGTCACTAGAAGAAGGTACTGAGCCAGTGACAGCTTGTGACTAGGGCAAGGGGTCTGCCTCTGAAATGTTGGGATGCAGCATCCTTTCTCCCAGTCCACAAGCTGGCCTTTTACTGAGCACTGAAGGTATTTATGCAGAGAATTAAATGGAAGTACATTTATATTCAAAATCAGTTAGGAAGCAGAGGTGCAGGAGGAGTTTTCCCAGCTTTTGTAATTTGAAGTGTTAAATTACATAATTTTTAAAACCCAAAAAAGTTTGAAGAACTATATAAATCAAACGTATTTTTTAACATCATCCTGGAGCAGGTGTCCCCATGACTTACATCTTTCAAATCAAAACAAAATGGGAAGATAATTGACTTAATAGCACAGAATGGTATGGTGTTCCCACAGTTGCAAATTCTAAAAAATGCTTTTTATATTGATAGGAATTGGCTGACATGGTATTATATAGATAATGCTATGTAGTGCGATTCAGCAATTTCAAGTGATTCCTTCCATCCCTATGATACGCTTCACACACCTGCACATTCACACAGTCACATGTACATTTCCCTCTTGGCAGAAGGCTTGGCCACTTCCCTGTTTGTAACATTTAGTCTCACTAAAATGAGAAGGTGAAGAAACATTGTCCTCCTGTGTTGTTTTTTTTTGGGGGGGGGATTCAGGTTGCAATGAAGAAACATCAAGCTTTTCTGTAAGGAGCAAGGGTTGCATGGGAGGATTGCAGTCTCTAGGAGCCAACACCTTCCAAGCAAACCTCTTTGCTTCGTTTTGCAACACCCAGCCATCTGCCAATGAAAGGCAGATTAAAGCCAGCCAAATTCAATTTCTACTCACTGCTGCCACAGCTCGACATCTGGGGCTAAAGTGTCCCCGACAAAGCGAACATGACAACCACATTGCTTTTTTGTCACATCCAGTAGCATGTTGATCTTCTAAAAGTCTCATAAAAATTTATTGATGTCTCCCATATTGCTGTGATGGGGGGGGAGTTCTCTCTCTCTCTCTGTGTGTGTGTGTGTGTGTGTGTGTGTGTGTGTGTACGTACGTACTAATGCTTCTGGAATAGATCTGATTTGATATGTCTTGTTCTATTGTCAGCATCTGTTTAGCAAGGCTTTTTAATACTTTCTGGCTGCCGATCAGTCATCCCTAGCTTGGGATGCCGACATGCATACAAATTTTATTATTAAGTACAATTCCTTCTCTCCCCACCATCCTCCTCCTCCCCTAACCACCCTCCCCTCCACCTATCCACCCACCCACCCACCCATCCATCACAAACACACACACCCCAAGGCTATGGAGAGGGACCTCCAGCTGCGGAAGCCCTGGGTAACATATTTCAGAGCCTCATTTTTTTGCCTGTTGCAGGTGCTTTGTATCAGTAAATTGAATCATGGGGAAATCATTTATTTCCTAATGTTGTTTGTGGCATGTTAGTGAGAGAATTTACATGAGAGAGATTACTTTAATAACCAAAAAAATTACAGTGTGGGATCTCCCCGCCCCGTCGCCTTTGATATGTAATTGTTTCAAATTTAACCTGTCTCGAGTGAGGGTGAAAGGCATTATTAAATCTGAAGCATCTTGCTCCAGGGAGGGTGGGAAGGGGGAGGATCACCCTGGTGTGAACCTCCTTCCAGCCATTAAATAGAAATGGAGTGAAATTAACAAATCAACCAACCAAAAAAAGAAGAAATTCCTAAAGCCTAGAGGAAGGCTCTGTCTAATTTCAGTGCTTTTTTTCCCTCTCTCTTTTCCTCTCTCCCACTTTCTCTTCCTCTGACGCAATCATGTGTGAGTTCTAATGTTTTTAATTCCTGTGGACTACGTATTAATTCACTTCAAATGCTGTTTTCATGTTGGCTGAAATGTATCAAGCGTGTCATGAATGGTGTAACAATGTTCATTTTTATTTAGAGGTGCAGTTTTCCTGGTAGGTGAGCAAGGGTGGTAATATACCTCTGAGTCATAATCTATAAAGACCCAGTTTTTTTATTATTATTATTATTATTATTATTATTATTATTATTATTATTATTATTATTATTATTATTATTATTATTATTATTATTATTATTATTATTATTAAATTTCTCTTCCTGACTAAGATCCTGTCTTAGCCATCGCAGCTACCATAGTTGAGTATTTGCAAATCTAAGAGATAATAAGAGGCCTGTCAGCTAAGATTGGGTGCCACCGTTTTTTGGCTCTTGCTTAAGGAGAAGCAGGCATTTCAGAAACTTCAGTTTACCTGGAAGTGCACCTAACAAGAACATTGTTTTACCCCCAAATATCTAAGTGTTATTTTGAATCATACTTTGACCTATGAGAAACATGACCAAAACACAAAGCAAAAGGCCTCTGCAAGAAATAATATTCTTCCAAAGCTATCAGGAACCAGTCGGGGTGCACAATCATGAACACTTAGAACTACAGCTTTTTCCCTATACTACTGCACGGACAAATATGCTAGCTTAGTGTGGTGCAGTTCAGCCCATGCAATGGATTTATAATGTGTGTGTGGGGGGGGTGTGACACTATCTACTTCTCAAAATGGATGGAACCCAGGAAAGTCCAGCCCCGATTACACTGAGAACTGGGTTGCCTGGAAGTCACTTAATAGACTGTAAACTGGAGCTGGCAGAACCAGGATGAACCTATGGAAATGGGGCTTTTATATGGACAGAGCTCTTTGCAAGGGCAAGAAGAAAATGCACCTTCACCTCTATGTCAGTGTATTCTGTGCCCCTCAACACGCACTGTGGAAGATTTGATGCTAGCTTCTCCAGATGCTCTTGATGTTGCCTGTGTCTGAGCAAAAATGCTTTAGTCCGCCTCTCTGACACATATCAAAGAGGTAATGAACCCTTCTCAAAGTAAAAGAGCTCAAAGAGTTTTCAAAACCTGGAGCCAATCTAATCAGATGGCCTTGTTCTGCTTATGATACTTGATGGTATATTCTCCCAAATGAATGAGTCTGATTCCATATTAGACATAGAAAGCTAAGTTAAGCTAGAGGACAGAAAACTTTGTGGAATAAGCAATTACACAACAACACCTCTTTGGTGCTGCAGCTTGGACATGGGTTTAGATGCTGGCAATGTAACATTAAATCTCTGCTTAGTAATAAACTCTGCAAGGTACTATTGAGTGTCACTCTCAGCCTGATTTACCTCACACACCTGTTAATGATATAAGGATAAAACAGCAATAACGCAACTGGAGATCTTTGCAGGAAGGATGGGATACAAATGTAGTATGTAAATATTTGGAAAGGGTGGTTAGGTATCTGTGCCCGAGTACTGTGCTTTTTGAGAGTGAGGGGTTCCTAACCCTTGTAACATTATGTTGATCTCAGTGGATCCTAGATCTTATATCTTTCTTTCCCACAAAAAAAAATCTGTGATATCCCCATTGGAAGGTTCCCTTGCATACATTTATGATTATACTGATACTCTTTCCCCCCTCTCTCTTGGCAGTAAGAACTCCATATTGAAGGATGTCATGGCCCCAGGCACTCCGAAGGTAAGTAAGACAAATTTAGTTACATTTGGTTAATTTGTTTGCCCTTCTAGAATAATTTTGTCCTTCTTGCCATCTTCATGTCAGCTACACAGACCATGGTGTTCCTTGAGAATAAGTCAATCACACATCTTCATATCTGCATATGCAGGTGCATATGCACATGTGTATACACACACACATAGAGGGTTTATTTATTGTGCAATGCAGGTTCTTAAAAGCTATTGCAAAGCTTAGACGTTGTAGAACAGATGAAAATGCAGCTTGGAAAAAAAGACTTTAGACTACAGCTCCCAAAATATCCTGAGAATTTGGCCAATTGTTTGTTTGCTGAGAGATTCCAGGAGCTGTTGTCCAAAATAGTAATTTTTCTAAGGCCTGGCTTTGGCCCACAGGTTTCCATGGTCAGAGGATAAATGCTTGTAACTTCTGAATGGCCTTTTGGGTGCTCTGGTACTGAGAAGAAGGTTCTCATTTCGTGCAGTGCCAGGGAATGTTGGTAATGATTCTGTCTGGTCTTCCTCCAGTGTGCATTCTGTTAGGAGCTTTGAGTACAGGCTAAGAACCATTGTTTCTGTAGAAAGGTGTCTGCAGTTGTTTGTATTTCTTCAGTGAGTTGGTGATCAGTAGAGGTAGATGAAGTAGAAGACCCAGTTTGTCATCACATAACAACTGTTATCATAGCCTTTTTAGTTTTTGTGTGTGTGTCTCTGTGTGCGCACTGTTTTCTATACTGTGCTATCTTAGTGCTGCTCAGGCAGATCAAAAGCTGATTTTTTTTTCTGAGCCTAGAAACAAACACAAGAGAAGCAAGCATGCATTATGGGGCTGGGGGGGTGGCAAAAACAAACCTATTAAAAATCAAGAATTTTCACACTTGCTTTTGTGCACACAAGGGAGTTGAAAGGGCAAGAGCAGCATGAAAAGCATTTCTTGTCTAGCACATTTTGCCTGTGCTTATTGCTGGATGCAGATAAGTCATCTGTCCCAAACACCAAGCCTGATGAGGAGTTCAATAGGCAGATTAGCTGTTTAGAGGTAAATATAGCAAGTTAGGGATAGTCACAAGATAACCAAGAAAAGGCCCTTTTCTCCCAGCAGGAGTGAGTCTTTGAAGCTTCAGACAACAAAGAATCCCATTTGCTTTGAGTGAGGGGATTAAGGCAGGATAGTTGAGGGGTTCTGTGTAACCAAGATCACTCATCTGCTGCCACCACATGGATCCTCCCTCCCTGACTTACCCCTATCTAACAACCTTAAGAAGAGAGATCATTTGAATTCTTCTGTGAGCCACTTGGCTTCAGAACTGTTGTTCTCAAGTGGCACTTGCCTGAAGAAGACGCTTGTATGTTGGAAAAAGTGCTGCACTTCTCAATAGGGAGGGCAAGAGTTTGATAGCCAGACTTTTTCAGAATAGGATAAGCACTTTTGGACTGATGTAAGCTCAGACTACTATTTCTAGCATTTAACTTTTAAGAAAGAAAAGAGGGGGGAAAGGCAAGGACTTTGGCTGAAAATGCCACCTTCCGACATGAAAGGTCTTTTTTCTAATCATTCTTGTGGGTTTGGTTTTTTTTAAAAAAAATATTTTTCAAAATGACGAAGACAGTTTGCTCTTGGGACTCTGAAATTATACAATAGCAAAAAAATGTATCTTGCATCTGCCTAGGGACCCTTTTATATATTCCAGGGAAGAACTTTGGCAATGATATAAAAAAGGCAAATTACCTCTGAGCAAATCATATAGGCGTAATATTATGAAGAGAAAATAAGGTAAATGTTACTTCTGTTTCTGGTTTGCAGGCCCTGGGTTTTAATTTTCAGATTGGGAATTCTTCCCCTCCTTTGCTTTATTACCAACTAAAACAAATATCCGGCTGTAATATTTGGGACACAGTTTGTTATGAAGAAAATATGTATGTAGATGGAAAGAGGGGTTGTTAATGGGAAGATGGTAGGGAACTGTGGAGACCAAAAGGGGTTCTCAGCTAATGAAAATGCCCTTTGTGCCTTTTGTGATTAGTTCATCTTAAGGTCTGTAAATATACAATAGTTAGCCTATGTCGGTGGTTCTTAACCTTGGGTTACTCAGGTGTTTTTGGACTGCAACTCCCAGAAGCCTTCACCACCACCTGTGCTGGCTGGGATTTCTGGGAGTTGCAGTTCAAAAACACCTGAGTAACCCAAGGTTAAGAACCACTGGCCTATGTCCAGGGCCTTCTTGTGCATCCATATAATTTAGATAGGTACCTAGGATATGATCCACTACCTTACCTATATGCACTTGCACACCCAGAAGGGAATTGGTGTTGGACTCAGGGGATCTTCCTTTTCTGCCAATTGCCAACCAAGCATTAGCCATAGACCCTAGACCCGACGCTCACCATGGAAACACAGGTGGTGTCGGTAGTCCGCTCCGCCTTTTTCCACCTTTGGCGGATTGCCCGGCTGCGACCTTACCTAAACACGGGGGTGCTCACTACCTTAGTACATGCGCTCTTAATCTCTAGATTAGACTACTGTAACACGCTCTACATGGGGCTCCCTTTGAAGCTGATGCGGAAACTTCAGGTGGTACAGAATGCGGCGGCCAGACTCCTCACTGGAGTGAGAAAATACCAACATATCTCTCCTACTCTGGCCATGCTGCATTGGCTGCCTATCCGTTTCCGCATTGACTTCAAAGTGTTAATGCTTACATATAAGGCCCTAAATGGTTTAGGACCTCGATACTTGGCGGAACACCTGCTCCCACCTAGATCTACTCGGATCACCCGCACGAGCCAGGAGGTGAGGCTGAGGAGCCTAACAACGAGGGAGGCCCGGAAAGAAAGGACACAAATCTGGGCCTTCTCAGCGTTGGCTCTTCGCCTCTGGAACAATCTCCCTCCTGAGATCCACGCGGCCCCCACCTTGGGCACTTTTAAAAGTCAATTAAAAACATGGCTATACATTCAGGCCTTCCCTCCAGTTAATATCTGACTTTTCTGTTTATTCTCTCCTTATGTATTTTCTATTCTATTGTTGTATTCTGTTTGTGTTTTTTTGTATTATTTCACTGTTTTTACTATATTGGAAGCCGCCTAGAGTGGTCTTTTAGACCAGATGGGCGGGGTATAAATCAAATAAACCAAATAAAAAATAAAAATAAACATACAGGAATGCATGTGTTAGTGTATGCTAGTTGTGATCTCTTAACAGAAGGCCTGTTAATTACCTTTATGCATACATATATGTGTACCTTTTGAAGGTCCTGAGTCCTGACCCATATTATTCATGCTCCCTGTACTCCACAGAGATCCTGTCTGCGCTTTCAGCTGTGCCTGTGGAAGGTGCTGGTATGGGTTGTGCCCATAATTTGAGTTAATTGTTTGAGATAAAAATTTAAAAGGTGCAGAAATATTGCAGTAAAAATGCTATTTAAATGGAAGATGTGCTTTCTCACTTATTCACTCATTCATTTCTTTGTTTTGACCATTGTATGTCTGTTTACATTAAATATAAAAGAATTCCAGTAGATGCATTCTGACAGACTTGAAAAGAGAGGCACTCCCCTTTCCCCTCATCCTACAGTGTTCCCACTGAAGTTTATCGGGATTGTCAGCAGTTATTCTAGCCTCTTTGCCAGCTGGCAGAGATCCAGATCCTTGCCTTTCTTTCTTGTGAAAAGCTCAGTGCTCTTTCTGCTGCCTTCTATCGCAGATGAGGAAAGAGGATCCACACATGTGATTGAGCGAATCTGTCCTTCTTCAGATGAAAAACAGTGGGGCCCACCCACGCTGAACATTTGTTCAACTTTCCTTGCACTCATGATACGAGTACTTCTTCCTCATGTCTGTATGACACCAGGTGAAACTAGTGTTAACTGTCAAAAGCAGGACAAAAAATTGCTTTTCCAGGTTTATTTTACACTTCCACCAGATGGTGGTGTATTTTTATTCTGCTTTGCTCCACTGCACAATCTGCACATACGGACGCCAGTACTGCTTTGAAGCATGTTGATCTGTGGGTGGGTGTTACTTGGTGAAGTTTTTATATGGGTGTGTTTCTACTGTTCAGTCTCCACCCTGCTGGTCCCCACTGCTGTTCCTGCCTAGTTTTCTTGGGACATCAGGTGTTCCAGCATTCTCCCTTTATATCACTTAAAAAACACTGCCGGGAAAATATGAAGTTTGGGGAAAGTTGGGCAGGTAAAAAGGGAGGAAAGAATGAAGTAGTTGGGCAGAGGGAAGAGCTCTTCCTGCCTTCTGCTTTTTTATTTATTTATTTTAATATTAACACTTTTGTCCCAAAATACAAACATTAAAACTAAAAATCTAAAGCCAACTGTTTCCATTTTTAAACTAATGAAATAAGTTAATATTTGCATCCCGATCTTAGAGGCATATATAATAATGCTCATGTTTCTAGCAGATAAAAAGAGCACCAATTAGATATTGCAATGTCTATAAAGTTCTGAGGGACTCATCACAGTATGTTTACAAAGGTCCATTTTGTGAATTTTAGATAGTTGTTCTCCAGCTATATGAGCTGGTGAATGTGTGATCAACTTGTTAAATCTTTTCTGAATGTTGGAATCCAAGGGCCTCTCTGCTTATTAGGTAAAGGTTCCCCTTGACATTTAGTCCAGTCATGTCTGACTCTAGGGGGTGGTGCTCATCTCTGTTTCCAAGCCGTAGAGCCAGTGTTTGTCCAAAGACAGTTTCCCTGGTCATGTGGCCAGCACAACTAGACACGGAACGCTGTTACCTTCCCAACTAGGTTGGCAGGAGCTGGGACAAGTGATGGGAGCTCACATATGCTCCGCTTATTAGAGCAAGCTAAATAAGGTCGTTAGGAGGTCAGGTATGCCATTTGCTGCAGTCCTTGCATCTAAATGGCATGTGGGACCTCAAGCGACCCTATTTGGTCCACTTTTTAGAAGGGTATGTGTATTAAGCATATATACTACAAGTGATATTTAAGAGAAGTTTATTAGATAAAGTTCTAGTCAAGACCCTAGCGCAACCTAATATGCACATAAACAAATACACTTCTTTCCCTTGTCTTAAAGGTCTGGTTGAGAAACCACCACAGTTCTTTAAGACAAGGGAAAGAAAATAGTTTTTTAAAAAATTATAACTGATGCAGCACATTTTTGCTGCTTTAATGGAGGCTTAAAAAAAAACCCTATTCACCTCCTTTGCCCCTCTGCCAAGGAACAGATGACATGTTTAATTAGCCAATATCCTGAAGTGGCTTTATTAAGTCAGTTCACAATTTTGACAAATCAAAAGAGGAAGGCTTTTGGTTCATTCCCAGTGTTCACACATGCTGGTAACACACCAAAAAAAGAGTGACCCTACCAGCATTTTAAAAAAGATACTGTAGAAGCCCCTGACAGGGGCCAGAAAGTTGCAATTAGGACCACTCTGGGAATGGGCTGTTTTGCTCCAGCAAAGATGTATTCAGGAGCAAACCAGCCCTTGCAGTGGACCAAACAGCAGGTTAAATACCCATGTAATCAGCTTCATAATCTAGGTTTCAGATCTCATTGATAAGTGAATATAGCCTGAGTTCTAGGAAGTATTTTAGAACTGTCTCATGTTTCCCGTGGCCTGACCAGTAAAATTCTCGAGTCTAAAGAGAAAATGGATATCTTAGACACTACACGGTTTTCTGAATTTTCTCTAGACTTCTGGCTGGGAAAAATGTTGTGTACCCGATATTCCTAGCCTATAGTTATGGATCTTTAGTAGCATCTTTGCTGTGTGTGTCTATGATGACCTTGGGGAAATCACATAACACCTCGGGGCTTCATCTCTGTAAGTGATAGACGATAAAAGATTAATAATTAATTCTGCTCATTGTGGCTTTAGGGAAGAGGAAGAAACCAGAGAACTGTCTATGTGTATTTGAAATATGTCAGCACTTAGGGCTGGTATTCATATGGGAAAAGGTACTGAAAAGAAGATTGGATAGATGTAATTAAGTCTGGAAATGAGTCTACAAAGGCTGTGATCCGAACTTTACTTTACTGGAATTTAGCTTTATTGAAATCAATGAGTCTTACTCCAAAGAAAATGGATTTAGAATTAGAATTCTTCTTTCCTTCCTTCCTTCCTGCCTGCCTGCCTGCCTTCCTGATAAGTCATCTTCTTAAATTACCTCACACCTGAACTTCAATAGACAAGTAGAAGACTTTTTGGTTCAAACATATCCCTATAGAGTACAGTGGTGCCTCGCTAGACGATGATAATCCATTCCACTGAAATAGCTGTTTAGCAAAATCATTGTCTAGCGAAAAGTATTTCCCCATTGGAATGCACTGAAACCTGTTTAATGCGTTCCAATGGGGAAGAATCATCATTGTCTAGCGAAGATCGGCCATAGGAAAGCCGCTTTGTGAATCGCCGATCAGCAGTTTAAATCGCTGTCTTGCGAAGCTTAGGTCCTGAAAATACCTGTTTTGCAAGCGGGGAGGGAGCTGTCAAAATCGTCATGTAGCGAAAATCGATTTGCGAAACAGGGACCAAACATTGTCCAGCGAAATTCCCCCATAGGAATCACTGTTTTGCGAATCGCTATAGCGATAGCAAAAAGTCAATGTCTAGCGAAAAAACTGTCATGCAGGGTGACTCTCTAGCGAGGCACCACTGTATGCAATAACTGATCCTGAAATGTGCCATCAGTCAGATTTCCACTCAGAGAGCTGGGTAGGAAATAGAATCTAGAGATACCTTCCTTAAGATTCAGGAGGGTTGCCATAGACCTGTGCACATATTTTAATGTTCATTTAAGGTTCATTGCCTCACAACTCCGAAAAGGGTTGGGAATGAAGTTTTGACATTCAATTTAGGTAATACTGAGCAAGATCAGTGATTCCCAGACTTGGACTCCAGATTTTCTTGACAGCAGCTTCTGGAATCCCTGACCATTGGCAGCACTAGCTAGGGCTTCTGGGAGTGATTGTCTAAAATCTGGGGCCCCAAGTTTAGAATGATTGAACTAAATTAACTGTTGGTTTGACTTGGAATAAGGCATCTTTCTGTTGTGGAACAATCGTAAGTTGTGTAATATGTATTTTACATACGAAAGGTCCTAAATTCAGTCTCTGGCACCTTCAGATAGGACTGGGAAATATTCATATAGAATCTGAAGAGCCTGTGCCAATCAGAAGAAATAGCAGTAGGCTGGACTGACAGTCAAACTTGGCCTAAGGCAGCTTCCAGTGTGTCTGTGTATGGTGTGCTGGGCAAAGAGCAGAATTACTTGGAGTCTTCATAAGTCAGCACTCAAGCTTGCCCAAATATTTTTTTCTTCAGTTCCCTGAGGAAACATAGAGGGTAGTATACTGGCTAGAGAGGGTAAATCCTCATTTGATTCATTTTTGCATGCCTACAGTAGGTAAGGCAAGGCCATATTTTTCTCATTGGCAAGGATAGCAAATTTCCTGGTGTTCTGAATGGAATTCTTAGATTGGCAAGAACAATGTTTCATGCAAAGGTTTGCCCTTTTTGGAATAAAATTCCCAAGTGTGCAAAAATGTACAGTTTGCCCAATTGTGTATATTCCATAAATTCTATAAATTGCCCCAAATTATAACAGCTACTGATGTCTATGAAAACCTGAAGTATTCAGTGGGGGTATTTGTCTCTTTCTTCACAGTCAGCCAGTCCTTCTGTCCTTTCTGTGTAGTTTGCTTCTGAGAGGGAAACAATTCTAGAAATATATGGTGTGAATTAAAGTGATGTTGGGACAGAAGAACTCTTTGTCTCACTCTCTGCTGGAGGAGAGCAATCTTACAGGACTTTAAGATTGCTTTCCTGCAGCCATGATGGAGACAAAGGGTTATTTCTTCCTTTTATCTCTTTAACCTTTCTGAGATATCTCATAGTATCAAGTTAGCCCATATCAACAAGAACAAGAAATTCAGTGAGTTTTCTTTCCATCCTTAACTGACCTGTGGTGTGTGAGAAACAATTGAGTGGTCAGCTATCACAAAGGTAAGTTTGCTTGCCTCATTCAGGATTCTTTCTCTTTTTAAAAAAAGTTATTCCTGAAATAAAGGCTGTAAGGCCACAAAGGAATTTGTGAGTTGAGTAGACCTTAGGAAAGTGTGAAAGAATAAAATAAATAAAAGAATAAAACATGCTGGTGTTCACATCTTAAAATGCTGCTACAACTGGTGCTGTTTCAAAGCACAGGGAAGGCTGGTATCACTCATTACATTCGGGTTACAGTTCCCAAGTGATAACAGCTATTAGCAACACTTTGACTGCTTCCCCACCATGCAGGGAAGGGCAGGAGACAGAAAACATGTCAAGCCATCACCTCCATGTTAAGTGATAAGTACCTATTTAGATGGCAGAGTTAAAGTCCAACGCATCAAGCAGGAAACACTTTGTGCAGGAGAGAAGGGAAAGGCCAGAGCGAGATGTAGAAAGCAGGGTTAGGGTATTTGTTGTGCTGACAGCAGCTGTGATTGATTGTTTAAGAGAAATAAACTGCCTATGTTTTCAGTGCTATCAAAAAGCAGGAGCCCAGCACTTAATAGTCTCAAATGGGTGGCCTTGAAAGAAAACAGAGTGTCACTGCTGCCAGCTCACCGCTTCCCAGTGCTGACTCCTGACCTGTCTCCTAGGCAGGGGGGGAGGTAGGTAGGGCTGGAAGAGGCAGCAATGAGCATGTGCTGCAATTTTGATGCATTTTCTTGGTTAACGGCTACAGGGAAGGCTACATTCAGATCAAATATTCCCCTTTGTGCTCCTTCCCACTCTTGGAAGTAACGGCAGAGATATCTATTTCTGCAACCCCCATACAAATACAAAAGCTCTATCTTCCTCTGAATGGTCATGCAGGGGCATTTCTGATATACACGAGGAGCTTAACACAAACTCATTCACTTGCCATGGACATGGCCAGACTTCAGCCTTGCAGGAACTACTTTTTAAAGTAGATCAGATCAACCCTCCAACCAGAACCAGATGCAAAGGAAGGAGCCCAATACAGTATCTACTACTTTACATTAGCAAAACACTACAATGACCTGCATGTATAAGTATGGATATACCTCTAAGTTAACAATACCGCTTAATATTCTTCAGTAATTGACAATCAAAAACTAAGGCTGACTACAGTGGTGCCTTGACTTACAAACTTAATCTGTATCAGAATGGCGTTCATAAGTCAAAATGTTCGTAAGTCAAAGCACCATTTCCCATTGAAATGCATGGGAACGGGATTAACCCGTTCCAGCATTTAAAAAAAACAACACCAAAATAAGAATAAAAATAAAATACTGCAAGGCCCTGGGGCTGAAAAACAAAACAAATAAACATAAACATAACCCCACCGGCCCAATCCCACCCTGCAAAAGCCACCCAAAACAGTTTTTAAAATGCAAAAAGCTGTACCTTACCTCACCACGAAGCCTCCTCTGAAGCCTCCCAGCCTTCCTCCGCCACCGCGCGGGCTCCACCACCACCAAGACCACCATCGGTGGGAGCCCTTCGGGAGCCCACCAGGGCTTCCTCCACTGCGGTGGGGCTCTGCCACCACCAAAACTGCCGTCGGTGGGAGCCCTTCAGGAGACCACCAGAGCTTCCTCCGCCGCCGCGTGGTCTCCACCACCGCCGAAACTGCTGTCGGCAGGAGCCCTCCTGGCCTTCTGCCGCTGCCTGGCCTGGGCTCTGCCACCGCTGCCTGGCTGGGATGGGTCCTCACCTCCCAGCCAGGCTCTAGCTCCCAGAATCCAGCCAGGAAGCCAGCAGCATGGACGAACCCAGCGCCAGGAGCCAGAGCCTGGCTGGGATGGGTGCTTGCCTCCTGGCCGGGCCCCCACCGCTGCCGCCACATCCCTTTCCCAAACTGTTGGGGCGAAAGAGCTACAAAGAACCAGCCTCTTTGCCACTAATGGTTAGTCTATTTGAATTTCCCGCCCCTTTCCCTACCTTTTTCTGTTCGTAAGTCAAAGCTCTATTTGCAAGTCAAAGCAAAATTTTGCAAATGGAGCTGTTTGTAAGTCAAAATGTTCGTGGGTCAAGGTGTTTGTAAGTCAAGGCACCACTGTATTACAAATCACCTGGTTGTCTGTGAGTAGATCCTGATCTACCTACTGCCCATCCCTGACATAGTGTACAGAGATGTGGGACAGATATGTCCATTCCAGAACAATAACACTTTCATAGGTGAACCTGAATTGCTTCCAATAAATGTAAACTTAATGGTTGTTCATCTCTCACATAATGGCAACTGCTGCCTCCTGCACTGATTTCTGTAACAGTTTTCTATAGTAGAATAGATAGACGGAATAAGCATTTGTCCTCTTTCTCGTCTCTTCCTTGATTTCAAAGCAGAGCTATAGGAGTTATTTATTCCTTTACCTTGCCCTTCTTCTGCCTTTTGTCAGTAGCTCCAAAGCTGTGATTATTGTTGTCTCCCTTTCCTTGTTCAAGATTACCAGTAAACTTGAGAGAACACCTGGGCATTCTTGTTGTCTTTGCAAGGAGACCATCTCCCACAGGCTGCTTTTGATTGTTCATTAAAGTGTCACAGTCATCTACTTTTGTGCAAAGGCGGCATGACTGGATCAGTGTTGCAACATGCTACATGAATGCAGGATTTCTATAAGCAAATAGCACTTTATCTGGTGCTGTTGGCAATATATATATATATTCTTCAGCATCTGGACAAATAACTAATTAGGAGGTAACCATCTTTTTACTTTGCTAACGTGTTGAGTTACTTTATTAGCAGCAGCATTAGTGCGGTCATATTTTGTCATATTTTGGTGCAGGTATACTCTGGAACTGAAAAGTTGTGGCTTACTTCATAAATTACTTTTTCTGTCAAATCAGAACAATGATACCCATGCATACAGGAAATAGGAAGTACAGTGGTGCCTCGCTTGACGACGATAATCCGTTCCAGCAAAATCGCTGTAGAACGAAATCGTCGTCAAGCAAAAGTAAAAAGCCCATTGAAATGCATTGAAAACTGCTCAGTGCGTTCCAATGGGTGAAATACCTCAGCGTCCAGCGAAGATCCTCCATAGGGTGGCCATTTTCCGGTGCCTGTTAAGCAATTTCATCGTGGAGCGGAGTAATCGTTAAGCGGGGCACCACTGTAGTTAGTTTTCAGTCTCTATATACAAGGTAATGAACACATGTCCACTATTATACTGTACAAGGGAGCCATCACAAAAAAAGTAGGTGAAGAGGTCTGAAGTTAATATTACATCTTGAAGGAGAATCTACTTGCAGTACTCAAGTACTGTAGATACAGCCAGCGTTCTGTTTTCAAGCTAATTTCTGTTTCTGGCGGTCTGCCCCCCAAACCCTTGTATTATTAACACAGTTCAACATGCAACCAATTTTAGATTTTTTTGTGGCAGGGGTGTCTATTAATAATTTTTGTTCACATTGAATGCTTTAGTTGGTTTATTTACAATTGATACCCATTTTAATATTTATTTATAAAGAATCAACAAGCCTTTCAGACAGAGGTTGTGTGAATTTGTTCTGAGGTATAGACCAATCAGTATTCAGAACCAATGTTTCTATCACATCTGAATGTATAAAACAGAAAGATTGTTAAGAATTCTTTCTAATGCACACCCCACTCACAGTTTTCACAGTTAAATTCATATTGAGATATATATTAGCCACAAGGAGTAATTGTATGGAGAAATAGATAGGGAGAAGTTGATCTGTCTTTCTTGAGAAAGAAGAATCAAAGTTGATCCCTTTTCCAGTTACCTTCCCTTTTTTGTTTAATTTAGTAAGTGGCATAGCGCTACAGCAGTACATCAATCTATCACAGATATTCTTTTACATCTGAAATAGTTCTGCATCACTTAGAATAATATTTTTTAAAACTGTGAGAAGAGGAAAATAAAGGAGAGGGTTTCTCTGTTACTGTCACAACTCACTGCATATGTTACAGGGTCATCACAAAGACAACACCGCTCATAGCTCTTTTTTGGTAGCAAATTAAGCAACTACACAGACTACAGAATGGGATAATCAGGAGCACTCCCAATTGCCGCAAATAAATTGCAGCCTTGGAGCTGTGTTAGGAAGAGCAGAAGAGTTCACAAAAGGGGCTGGATGGATCACTCTTACTTGAAATACATGTGGTTACCAAAAAATAGGGCCAACCAAAGTGCACCAAAAGGGAACCAAATACCAAAGTATGTGCTCATCTGATTGCCCTGATTTTCAGTCTTCTGTGATCGAGAAAAGAAAACAGGGCAAGAAGTACAAACTAATAAAAATAAACAAAGTTAGTTGTGTATTAAATATAAAACTTTTTAAAAGTAAAACTAGTTTATTTTAATTTTAAACATACTTAAATTAAACCCTCTTATTGGAGAACTTATTAGGCAATACTGCCCTGCAAGTAAACCAATTTACCACTAGTCTTTGAGCCCATTTTGTGGCACACACAAGGATTATTGTGAAGCGATATTAAGGTTGAAATCCAGTATTAAGACACAACTAGAATAGGACTATTGAATCAGTGAAACTTAGAGATGAGTCGACTCACCAAATCCCCATTGATTTATGGTGCTTACTCTAGTTGTGATTTACTACTGGATGGTTCTCAATCTGTTTTAGTTTAGGATTTACTATAACTACTGTTTAGGGATGTGTGGCCTCACTTGAAGGAGATCCTCATTGAGAACCCTGGGCAAGCCAGTCTGTGAGTTTAATCACCTTCCTCACTGAGGAAACTGCACTTTAATTCCTAATTTCAGTTTGTCTAGCATTGCTCTTTGCCCATATTCTCTCCAACAGTTTGTAATAGCACTTTTCCTCCCAACTTGTTCCTTAAAGGGGGATTTGTCAGCTAGGAAATCA
The DNA here is from genome assembly GCF_051106095.1 of Pogona vitticeps. NCBI lineage: Eukaryota > Metazoa > Chordata > Lepidosauria > Squamata > Agamidae > Pogona > Pogona vitticeps. The sequence goes on from NC_135786.1 coordinate 61,784,998, forward strand.
TTAGAGCAGAAGCAGAAAAGAAAGACGGTTGTTCCTGACAAGAGAGTGTGGTAGCTGGAAAAGATGGCAGGGGAGGGAAGCGAAGGTGAGAGCAAGACTTGGACAAGATTGATGGTCTCGTTGCCATTAAGAAAAAAATTAGCCGGTGGCGGCTATCATATTAAAGGGTGAAGAAGCCGTGAATTATTTTCTTAAAGATCTTATCGCTTACAATGATAATTTTACCTTCCAAAAGGCCACTTTTAATGAGGCGAGCCAGGCAAAAAGTCATGATTTAATGCCAGATTTTTTTTCCCAAACACATTTTACTGCTTTTTTGTCCATGTTTAAAAAGCACCAGTGACCTTTTTTTATTTAGCTTGCCCCAGGTGCAACGCTGAGGCTGATCCTCTTAGGGTTTATAACCTCAACAGAGAGTGCCTTTACCCAACGGAGGGATGATTTAAAAGGGGCTAGAATTATGAGTTCTGGTTCCTGCACAAGCCCCTTGCTCTGTCTTTCAGCAATGCAATGGTGGCTTGTCACAGAATGGTATCAGGGAATGGAGCTTGGCTAGAACTATTGTGCCCATATTTGAGTTTCTTTTGCAGATTAGTACCTGGAAAGGAGGGGGAGGCCGAACTTCAGCATCCTTCTTCTGCAGACTGGCAGAAGAAGGTGCATCCTCCAAGTAGGTGCATCCTTCAGAGTGTGTGTCCTTCTGTGTGCCTTGAGACCAGAACTGGGAAAAGGTATTCTGCAGTTCCCAGACTCTTCCCTGCAGCATGTCCGTTCCGGAAGCTGTAATACAAGAATTTAACTGTCCCAAGTTCTGGGTGACCAAGACATTCCAAAGTTAAAAAGTATGCAAAAGAGAAATAGAGAGTAGTTATGGTTAGATTGTAGTTCAACAATGTTCAGTGGTTTCAGGTTGTTTATTTGGATGCATTTGTCATTTATTTTCTAAGCCCGTCACTCCCTCTTCTTTTTCCAGCCATAAAAGGGAAGTGAAATTTTAATGCCTTGCTTTGGTACACAGTAAGAGACATATTGAACTATCATTCTTTTATCGCTTTCTTTGCTTTTCCTAATGTCAGCCATTCTGGTAGGAGTGTCAGGTTCCTTTCAAAGGACAAGAAAGATGACCCAGAGTATCTAAGGGGTGTGATGACATATTTCTCCCCTGTTGGCAGTAACTCCTTGGGAGCAACATATTCTGAAGCATTACTGAGCCTGGCCACAATAATTCAGGTTGCTTGGACAGAAAAACATGAAACCGCTTGTAGAACAACAACTTATGATTATAAAGCTACTAGAAAGTGCCCAGTGTTCTGTTTATTGGATAGAGAATTCTGTTGCAGGACATCCACCACATTTCAGACTACTTTCTAACTTCAGTCAGCATGGGAGTGGGGGCTTACTTTTTTACTTTTGCTTTTTCATTTCTGCCCTCCCTCCATTGACTCCAATGGAAGATATTAGCTGCATGCAGTTTCAGGGTTAGGATGATTGACAGCATTTCATAGAGACATGTGGAGAGAAAGAAGGGATTTTGCTGACACACGCACACCATTTCAGCCCCTGCTGCCACCAAACCACTGCTGGTGGTACCTCTACACTGACAGGAATTCCCGTTGATTTGCTGATTTACTTCGATCTACTGTATTTATTTCGAAGGAATTGAACTGACGAAGTACTACAGACCCTGTTCTAATTTGCTCTGTAGTCAGGTGAAGAATGTGACATTCTGTGAAAGGCATACATTACAACCTGTTTAGAATATACAGTATAGCAATACTGTATCTTTTTACTTAGGCTGCTCTTCTAGAATGAAAGTTCAGGAAAATAGATTCCATGAAAGGATAGACATCTGAACAACAAGAGGGTCCATTTGTCACTTTTGAATAGGCCTGCAAGTTGGGAAAACGGCTTAAGTCAATTAATGCTGTTGTTAGGTTTTCCAGGTTTTTAATCTGACTTGGGGTTAGTCCAGAGATGACGTGATTTAAAAGTAGCTCCCATGTTTGACATTTCTAAGGCTGAGAATATTGCATTCTCATTTCTTTTGCTGCTTAACTCAGATAAACTGAAAATTGTATGTAAAATGGCTTTAGATTATCATCTGATGGCAGGGTTTATGTTTCACAGCAACCCATTGCATATGAGAGTCTAAATATCTCTCTACCTGCCTCCAGATCTGTCACTTGATCTATCAGTCTGTTTTATTTTCTTGTTGTCTGTCCATTAGTTAATTTTCTGTTACTCAAAAACTAAATGATTTTGTGGACTCACTGGTGTAACCCAACTTAGGTCAAATCATATTAGCACTGAGAAAAATGATGTTTTGCACTGTAACCCTGAATTACATGGCTATGCTAGCTGAGAGGATCTGGAAGCTGTGGTCCAAAAAAAGTAACTTTTCCCAGCTGTGAATCAGATTCTGTCACGAGCAACACCCAACAGTAAGTGAAAAAACACCAGTGTTGTGGATATTGGCAAGAAAGATAGTAATTTAAAAATTGGTAGCGTTTTCAAATGTGAAGTTTCTATCACTGCTGCTCCCTTTTATGCCATGCCCATCCCATCCCATTTATGTTTCTGATAAATGGAGGTACAGTCACTGCTTGGTAAAATGAAAAACACAGATGAAGTATCGTTTGTTGCTAGAACAGGAACTTGGCTCTGTGGTATTGTGTTTAACATGCTGCTGAAGTATTCAGAATAAAACTGCTTGCTACAATTTTAAGAGACAGTTTATTCATCTAAACAGCAAGCGTATGTAGAAGAGGGTCTGAGATTGACATTTTTGGGATTAGTTTAGCCCTGCATTTTTTCTAGAGGTCGTTGTCATGGTGCTCAGGAGGTTTGTAGAATAAATGGGGCCAGCGCACTTCTAGGGACCACATGCTAAAAACGAATACATAAGATTTAATTTACTGTCTCCATTGCTAGCCTGGCCATTTTTCAGATAATAATATTGGATTAGAGCTACTTGCAATGGGTTGGCAGGATCTGATGGAAGCAACGAGAGTTGCTCGCCTTGGTTCCTTGAAATGGTGTCAGTGGCTTGTGTATTTTTATTTCTTCACAGAAGCAAACAAAAAAATGAAGTATTTTTAACTCTTGCCATAGGAGTGTTCCATGCATTCAGGAAAAAAGGGGAAATTATTTACATTGCTACACGTGTTCTTTCTAATTTTGCAGTACAGTATTAGAATGGCCCATAAAGACATGGAGAGCAGCATTCCATACATTAGCATTAAATAATGTACAAAGATGGCCAGATTTTTTCAAAGCTGGATTTGTCTGAAAAGTGTTTCTTTCTCTGGTTCTTAAATCATAATATTACTCCTGCAAATGGCTGGTTCCTATTAGATTAAGAAAAGATTATTTATACCATCCCAACAGAAATTATCATGGGAGTTTACAATAAAAGACAATAATTCATGCACCTCAGTTTCATAGATGTAACAGGGGTTAAAACAGCAAGAGAAGCACCATTATTCTGCAAATTGGTCAACATAGTATCACTCCAGGACATTGCTAGAAATTCAAACCACAGTTGTCTAGGATTGTTAGTTGAAGAAGCACTACAAGTCACCAGCAAGGCTGATGAGGATTGAAGGGCAATTTAATCACCATACTGAGAGAGCCCCTCAAGCCTAGAGATGTTATACAGTACAGTATAGTAAAAAAAGTAAAAGGGTAGACAATGGAGGTTATTTATTTATTTATTTATTTATTTATTTATTTATTTATTGAATTTATATGCCGCCCATTTAGACATATGTTAGATTGGCTGAGAAAATTTTATGAAAAATAGTGATCTTGATGGAGGAATGTCCAGAGCTTTTTCAATAGGATGGAAAGAAGGGCCATTTGAGGATAAAGAGTCCACTAAGTCAAGAGGCACAAAGATAGAAATCAGAAGAGATGAAGGGCTAAATCCACTTGTTAGTCTCATGTAGATTAGAGCCATCAGTGGGAGTTAAAGTAAATGTTACTCTCATCTGGAGAAGATCCATTGCTTCAATTAAACTTTATTTACCAAAGTTTCATTGAAGCAATGGATCTACTCTAGTTGAGAGTAACAAGTGGATTTGGCCCAAGCCTTATTCACTGTTTGGCTGATATACTTATTTAAAATACGTATATACTACTTTTATATAAAATAAAGAGAATGGTCCTAATCTCTACCCATAAAGCAGAATTTTGTAATGTAGAATTTTAAATTATTAGAGATTAAGGCAAAACAGTAAATTGTGTGCAACAGGTGCTGTTAATAATATGTGTGGCAAACTGTTTTTCTACACCAATTTACCCCAATAAATTCTTATAGTAATTATTAGAAAAAGGTGTCCCAGCCTGTATACAGATGAGAACTGAACTATGTATACATAGCCAAAACAAGGTAATTGACAGTCTGTCCTAAAATTTGGTTTGTAGCTATCTTCATGCCATATTAAAATATTCCAAAATGATAATTACAGTAAATTATAGACAAAAAAAATTGCTTGCAAAAGTGAACATTATCAATTATTTCCTTCTTATTCATCTTGCTCCTTTGTATTTTTAGAATAAATGTGACAAGGAATTAAATTAGTTTTTGAAGTTCCATGCCTTAGCATATTTTGACTAAGAGGCTTCTTCTTCTTAGTTTAATTGACCAAACCTGACCTTATAATTTTATTAATATTTATTATTCATTATTGTTATATAGACCAGCAATTCATTCTTTGAGATCTTGCATTTAGTGGGTATATTATTTTTTTACAATTTGTTTTATGTTGGGTTATTTTTTGTGAAATTTAATTAGTATTTATTTTTAGAGCTTCTTAGTAGGAGCATATTCTCACTGAATGTATCACCTCTATATATTGTTAAAGCACTCTTGTCATGTTCCATAAAACTTTGTTGTGCGTGGAATTTATACCTCTATGCCATTGCTCTAAAGTCTGCAAGGTACTGATAACCTTCACAAATATCAGTAAATTGCTAACCATTTCCCTTCATAGCCTGCTATAAAGAAAGGGAAACATCTGTGTTATTAAGGGTATTTCAGGGTATTAATAAGAAGTCCTAGGATGTTTATTAATGTTCCCCTATTTGTAATTTTTGAATGGGTCTGTGCAGTTGAATAGCATTTTAACACTCCTTCCCTCCACACTTGTGTATTACTGCTTTTGCGTCTTTTAAGTGTTGTTTGAGCACATTTTCTCATGGATTTTCATACGTGTTAAATTCAGAAGAGACAGCTGAGATTATTTCACTTTCACCTTGTTGAAACCCCTTGCTGATGTTCCGACAGATAGTAAATTGCAAGTAATTACAAAAGCAATATTTTAGCATTCTCTTTTATAAGAACTGCATGTGTGGTCATTTGATTGTGGGTTTGTTTACTTTTATCCTACAAATTTCTATAGTATCTGTCTTGTGAACAAGTAGACGTTGTCTAGAGGGGCGGGGTAAAAATTGAATAAGTAAGTAAGTAAGTAAGTAAGTAAGTAAGTAAGTAAATAAATAAATAAATAAATAAATAAATAAATAAATAAATAAATCATATTGTGCCTTCCGCCATAATTACAAACTATGTTAAATTATCCATTAATGATTGGTTGTTAAGGTTCTAAGTATAAGTTTTTAACTATATAAACTCCTGCAAGGACTGGTAGGGTTTTACTTGTATGTTTTTACTTCTCTGTATTAGGACTGCAGCTGCTTTGCTTCAGATATGTGTCTTGTATTAGATTTACAGAATTAAACACTATGGCCACTATTGCTACCGAGGAAATCAAGGGAGTTCTCTGAAGGACAGAGAATAAACATAACCCATATCTGTAATCTGCTCCATAGTGGCTAATAAACATGACTCACATGTGTAATCCTATCCATAGTGGCTATAAGCAAGCTGCCAGAAATGAGACACAAGAATGATGCACACTTAAGTTCCATTTTGGAGTGACAAGCCAAATGTTGATGTAATGGCATGGATAGCTGGCTTTCTGAGCACCTTTCTGTATCATTCTCAAGAGCTTGGAGGCCTCATGGCTACCTATTCTAGAGGTTGCCCCCTCTGTAACTGGTTATTGGTGAGAACATCTTCTTGATGTACATTTGTTAGTATTTCACATCATCAAATATCTTTCTTCTTTAAAACATTTTGCATTATCAACTGCTATCCTTTCTCCATTTCTTCTCTTACAGTCAATTTTGTTGTCAGCTTCAATCAAGCGGGAAGGAGACTCTCCAACATCGCCTCACTCCTCAGATGATATTCATCACTCAGACAGATACCAGGTGAGAGGGCTATCAGGAGGACTGAGCTGATGACTGGAAGCCAGGAGCTGCTAAGTGGTCTGTTGTGTTGGTGACACTATGACAGTCCTTACCTTTTTCAGTGCTGACTGTAATTCAGAAATTATAATGTCTCATTTGGTCAATAATATGTTCCCACATCTTGGGAACCTTATGGGAAAAAAGTCTTTTAGTATTAATATTAATGACTCAATGGACTATTCATAGGATAGTTGGGTCCTACTATTTTTGGTGCATAATAGTATATGAGGATGCAGTTTAGATTGTTTAGAATGGGAATATTTCTGTGTAGTCATTGTTGTTAATAAAAAGCTGTCATCTGTGTACTTTATTATGAACATTAATGTGATTTATGCTATTACTTTTCAAGTGGATGGAATACAAAATTCAACAAATTGCCCCAATTAGCTAGAAAAAAATCACCACCTGTGAGTCTCCATTTTGAAAACAGTGTGTTTCTGCAACACTTCAAAGAAAATAGATTTTGCAAGTGTAAAGCGATCCAGATGTAGCATTGTCATTCACTAGTAATTGTTCATTTACACGTGAAAACACTTGATATTATAATAGGTTCTTTGCTGCTCAGTGTCCAAAGCCAACAGACAACCATTGTTTGAATTAACTCCTTTGTTTCCTACTGCATTCCACAGGCTATAAATTTTTATAAATTAGACAGAGACATTATGGGGAAAAAACTGCAACCTCTGGATTTGTGGACTGTACTATGCTAGTTGAAAGAATTACACTGTAATTGTGCTGCTTCATGCTCTTAAACATTTCTGAGTATTGGCAAATCTAGATAAATATTCCTAACATATTCTTCTGTACACATAGAAAGATCCCAGTTTGTAAATTCTTTAGGGAGACACAAGTGGAAATTATAATTCCCTTTTATATAGAAAAATTCCTAAAGGATAATCTTCTTTTGGCTTTCCTGCATTTGAAATGGCAGGCCAGAACAGCAGAATATGAGTTGGACTAGGAAAATCCCCTCTAGGAGCCTGTCCAGCAGGATTTGTGCAATAAATCATCACCATCATCTCCCCTTGATTCTCTAGGCTGCAAGCTGAACTTTCCATGTACTAGATATATGGTCTGATTACACATTTCTTTAAAATTGCAGTGCTAGTAATTTTGCATTGCATTTCTTTATGTCATTTATAATCCGCTAGAAAGTACAATATATATTAGTGAGGTTCAGAGAAAATCTCTCTTTCTAGGGTTATTCTGTAGAAAACTTCATAAATGTCAAACTTATATGTAGATCTAAGGATGTCTAGAAATCATAATTAATCCTTGGTGGTAAATGTAACACAGTGCATGTGCAATACTCTTGTTGCTCTAGTGTGAGGCAAATCTTGCTACATCTGTGCTACCAGTAATATGGGGGGGGGGGGTAATGGTAAAACTCATTTTTCAATAGAATGGATAGGAATAGTGACAAATGTGACAATCAGCTGCCATTACAACAGTTTTGTTGATACATATATGGCCACCATATGGTTAAATCATTTTGTCAAGCATCTACAGAGTTGGTTAGGTCAAATATTTTAAACTTCCTTGCAGGGAAAAAAAGGACGAGAAGACCACATTCTGAAATATGTTTAGAGCCATCGTAAGTAGATATGGAACTGAGATATGACTGTTACTAAATATTGCATTGAGGCTGTATACTTGGATCTACAATCTGGCATAGCAATGGAAAATACAGTAGGAAAACTAGAAAGCTGCACCTTATTATGGATCTGATATGATGGTAAGAATTAGAATCTGTGATATAATTTGTAATCCAATGGCTATTATTGCAATTGAAGGATATATAGAATATCAGGCAACAGATATTCTGTCCGTCTTTTGTTGTTGTTGTTTAGTCGTTAAGTCATGTCCCACTCTTTGTGACCCCATGGACCAGAGCACACCAGGCCCTCCTATCTTCCACTCCCTCCCCGAGTTTGGTCACATTTGTGTTGGCAACTTTGATGACACTGTCCAACCATTTCGTCCTGTGTCATCCCCTTCTCCTCTTGCCTTCACATTTTCCCAACATCAGGGTCTTTTCCAGGTAGTCTTCTGTTCTCATGAGATGGCCAAAGTATTGGAGCCTCAGTTTCAGGATCTTTCCTTCCAGTAAGCACTCAGGGTTGATTTCCTTTAGAATGGATAGGTTTTTTCTCCTTGCAGTCCAGGGGACTCCCCAGAGTCTCCTCCAGCACCACAATTCAAAAGCATCTATTCTTTGGCAGTCAGCCTTCTTTATGGTACAGCTCTCACTTCCGTACATCGCTACTGGAAAAACCATAGCTTTTACTATGTGGACTTTTGTCGGCAAGGCGATGTCTCTGCTTTTTAAGATGCTGTCTAGGGTTGTCATCACTTTCCTCCCAAGAAGCAGGCGTCTTTTAATTTCGTGGCTGCTGTCACTATCTGCAGTGATCACGGAGCCCAGGAAAGTAAAATTTGTCACTATCTCCATATCTTCCCCTTCTAGTGGCCATGATCTTAGTTTTTTGATGTTGAGCTTCAGACCATTTTTGTACTTTCCTCTTTCACCCTCATTACAAGGTTATTTAATTCCTTCTGACTTTCTGCCATCAGAGTGGTATCGTCTGCATATCTGAGGTTACTGATATTTCTTCTAGCAATCTTAATTCCAATTTGGGATTCCGCCAGTCCAGTCTTTTGCATGATGTATTCTGCACATAAGTTACATAAGCAGGGGGACAATATACAGCCTTAATTCCAACTTAATTCCAACTTTCTGATATAATTAATATCTCCAATTTTCCTGAACAGATCTCTGGTTTTTCCCTTTATATTATAAGCCGATGATCAGCGCCACAATCAGCTCCAGGCCTTGTTTTTGCTGACTGTATAGAATTTCTCCATCTTTGGCTGCAAAGAATATAATCAATCTGATTTCAGTATTCCCCATTTGGTGATGCCCATGTGTAGAGTCACCTCTTCTGTTGTTGGAAAAGAGTGTTTGTGATGACCAGCTTCTTCTCTTGAAAAAACTCTATTAGCCTTTGCCCTGCTTCGTTTTGAACGCCAAGGCCAAACTTTCCTATTGTTCCTTTTATCTCTTGACTCCCTATTTTAGCATTGCATTCCCCTGTAATGAGAACAACATCTTTCTTTGGTGTCAGTTCTAAAGGTGTTGTAAATCTTCATAGAAACTGGTCAGTTTCAGCCTCTTCAGCATTGTTGATTGGTGCATAAATTTGAATTACTGTGGTGTTGAAAGGTCTGCCTTGGATTCGTATTGGAATCATTCTGTCATTTTTGAGATTGTATCCCAGTACAGCTTTTCCCACTCTTTTGTTGACTATGAGGGCTACTCCATTTCTTCTACAGGATTCTTGCCCACAATAGTAGATATAATAATCGTCTGAATTGAATTTGTCAATTCTTTTCTATTTTAGTTCACTGACGCCCAGGATGTCAATGTTTATTCTTGCCATCTCCTGTTTGACCACATCCAGCATGTTGGATGCCTTCTGATCTGAGGCGCTCATCTTCTGGCATCATATCTTTTAGCCTTTTGTTTCTATTTATGGAGTTTTCTTGGCAAAGGTACTGGAGTGGCTTGCCAATGCCTACTTCAGGTGGATCGTGTTTAGTCAGAACTCTCCACTATGACCTGTCCGTCTTGGGTGTCCCTGCATGGCATAGCCCATAGCTTCTCTCAATTACTCAAGCCCCTTTGCCACGACAAGGCAACAATCCGTGAAGGGGCTGTCCTTCTTAGCCCTGCTATATACATGAGCATCACATTTTGTTTTCTTCAAAAATACCATGAGACAGAATTTGTTCCTGGTCTAATATAGTTTTGTTTCCATTATAGACATATAGTATTTGAAAGAATGAGAATTTGCAGAGACATTGGCAACCTGAATTGAAAAAAGAATATATAAAGTGTTTAAGAAGTGTGGGAAGAAGTTTTTTTCCCAGTCCAAAGCCAAAATGTCCCTTTGAAATCATGTTACCACCTGGAATTCTCTACCAATGTGATGAGACCTCTGTAGAATATTTTTCTGAACAGGTGGTTCTCCACGAAAGCAAGAGGATTTCCCATAAACTGGCAAACTATTATTCCATGATTGGGCTGCAAATAAAATCGACGATGAGAAAAACTACGGGAAGTATGTATGAAAATAAACTCTGAGATAGTGAATGTTATCAAAGTTGGTGTTACTAAACATTCTTAGTCAGGTTGTAGTCAAAATAACTTACTTACGAACTGAAATTATTAGGATTTGTCTGTGAGAGAGATAGGAAGGAAACAAAAGTATCTTTACTCCCTCCTTTTCAAAGAAGACTGCAGTTCCATACTCACATACCTGGAAGTCTCACTCAAGTCAAAAAAGCTATTGCATTTGCTGCTCTTTTTCTTTTGGATTCCAGTTATAGCTATGCAGAATATTGCCTCTGTGCAGAATGTGGATGTCACCCAACATTTCTTTATTAGGTCATATCTCTGTGTATTATTACACAGAGTGCACAGTAATTTCTATTGTCTCATAACCAGTGTGTCAGGCTATTTGTGAGAGAAGAATAATTGAACTGGTTATGATCAGCTTCCTTACAAAAAATGTTACAACAGTTCTTTATTCTATGAGAAAAAATCTCAGTTCTGTGTTCAGAAAATTGACCTGTGTCTACTTTTTGAACTAACACTGAAAAAGCCTTTCCTGTAACAGAACTCCTGCCTGCTAAGAGGTTAGAGGTAGAAATAAATTGGACCAAACAACTTTGACTTAAAGATATTATGAAGATAAATAAAAACAAGCCCACTTTTCGTCTTTACATAAAAGAGTATGGTTTTAATTTATTTAGTCTGTATTATAATTTAGGAGCTGAAATTTAGTTGATAGTTTTTTTCCATTTGGTGAAATAATTCATTTTTCTTTCTCCAAAAGATTAAACAGTTTTAAAAGGAAAAATAGCTTTATGTGCGTCTACAAGTGCTTCATTTAAATATGAGTTTTAATAAAGCTAATACACATAAAAATGTAGAATTATGGAAAAAAAGAAAAGGAGCAGGTTCTATTGAAAATAAAATCTTCCCATTTGTATCAAAGTAGTTTTACACTGTTTCAAGAGACCATTTTGTCATTGATGTTGAGTAAAGGTGGCTGAGTAGAATAGGCGAAAGTAGAAATGTAGATAGGTAAATAAGATGGTTGAAATTATCTTCACTGTATTCACCTTACATCTTTTAAGTAACATATGGCTTTTCAAAAATGGATTTTTAAGATCTGTGTCCTTTCTCCCCAGCCTTATGAATGTGAATAGAACGAATGATTTAACTGCATTTTTCTTGACAAAAGGGGGAAAATCCTGTTCTAGTTAGAGCACTGTTAGCACTTATTTCTCTTAACACAGAAAACCAATTTAGGTCAAATCCTAGAAAATATGGGCATTCCCATCTCTCACTGAAATAAATTTGAAATCAGGATGCTAAGAACCAGACAGAGTCAGGTCCTAATACTCCAGACTAGAGTTTTGGACAGTAAGTAGGGTGGATCTACTTGGTAAGAGTGCAATTTGCCTGAAGGAAAATCCATTTAAAAGCTGTACCCTATCTCTAGGCCAACACAGCTGATTGGGAGGAAGAGCCTCATTCAGACCAGTTACATCCTGCCTTTAGCAGATTCAGCAAGCTATAGTTCCTCTGAACGTGTACTTATTTATTTATTTAAAATATTTTTATCCTGGCTTTCTCCTTAGAAAGGACCCAAGATGGTTTCCATAATTAAAAAATACAATATTTACAAGCTAAAAACAGTAAGTATACAAATATTTAAAAATGTAGTCTTTTAGATAGCTTGGATCCAAGCCATTTATAGGTTATAACCAGCACTTTGAATTGTGCCTAGAAATGGATCAGCAGCCAGTACTGCTGCTGTAACAGGGGAGTTATATGTTCCTTGTAACTGGTCACAGTTAGCAATCTGACTGTGGCATTTTGGACTCTCTGGAGTTTTCAAACACTTTCTAAAGGCAGCCCCCATGTAGAACACATTACAGTAATCCAGCTGAGATGTAACTAAAGCATGTGTCACTGTGGCTAGATCAGACCTCTCAAGAAATGGGCATGGCTAGTGCACTAGTTTTAACTGTGCAAAGGCAATTCTGGCCACATACATGATTGGAACATTATCTACTCTTTATCTCAGTGGCTCATTCTTGCCTTTACAATTACACAACACATATACTTTCTTCATTTAAGGAACTAGAGGATTAACAATCCTCGACTGGATTCTAACCAATAGAGATGACTTGGTGGAAGAAACAGCAGTAAGGGGAATTGTGGAGGAAAGTACACATTATATTTGAGTTCTTGATTTGAAAGAAGCAAAAGCATGTGTACGCTGGATTTTAGGAAAGCCAATTTTAATAAACTCGGGACGATGATAAGTAAGGTCCCATGGCAGGAGATCCTTAACAGGAAAAGACATCCAAATGGGTGGGAGTTTCTTCCAAAGGAAATTCTAAAAGTATTTGTGAAGGCTTTCACAGCTGGGATCTAATGGTTGTTGTGTGTTTTTCGGGCTCTTTGGCCATGTCTGAAGGTTGTTCTTCCTAACGTTTCGCCAGTCTCTGTGGCTGGCATCTTCAGAGGACAGGAGTAGCACTTATTAATGGTGCCTTCTCAGACTGGGAGGAGATAACAAGTGGAGTCCTGGGCTTGGTAGTTGTCAACATTTTTTTAAAATGACTTTGATGAGGGGTTTTAGGGAATGCTTATTACATTTGCAGATAATACAGTATAGTACCCTGGAAGACAGAAACAAAATTCTAAAAGATCTTGATGGGCTTGAGTGGTGAGCTGAAAACAACAGAATGACATTTAACAGGAATAAGTACAAAATTCTACACCTAGGAGAGAAAGAACCCAATTGCACAATTACAAGGTGGAGGATACTTGGTTCAGTTATATTACAATACATGCAAGAAGGATCTCGGCATTATTGTAGACAACAAATTGCATATAAGCAACAGTAAAATATGGCTGCAAAAAGATAAGTGCTATTTTAGACTGCATTAACAGAGAAGTACAGTCTCCAAATCCTGTTAAGTACAGTATTAGTTCCCCTCTATTTGGCTGTGGTTAGGCCTCATCTAGAGTATTGTGTCTAGTTCTGGATACTGCACTTTAAAGAGGATGCCGACCAACTGGAGCAAGTTCAGAGGAGGGCAACAAAGTTGATCAGGGGACTGGAAACCAAACCCTCTGAGGACAGACAGGAAAAAAATGAGCATGTTTAGAAGATATGATAGCACTCTTAGAATACTTGAAAGATTGTCATAAGGAGGAGGGGGCAGGATCTGTTCTCTATTGTTATTTGTACAATTTTTTTTCAATTTCTTTAAAATCTAACTGCAAAATTTCAATACTTCACACTCCCATCACATATGAAAACAAGTACCTATGTCTTGTCCACATCTCCAGAATATTTTAGAATATCTAGAATTGATAATATTTAGTTTCAGTTGTCAAATACAATTTCCATATCATTTTATTAAAATTTCCCTTTATTTTGACAGACATGGATTTTATAATTCTCTTTTTCCATATATGATTCTGTATGTCAGTACTTATTTCCTTAACTAAATCTGTTTCCCATATTATTTCAAAAACTTCTTAAGAAGGAGAAATTTATGGGGAAATTATTTGTCTGTGTTTAATCCAAATTTGCAATATACTTTTAAAAGGCATTTTTAATTTCTTTTATTCAAATCTTACTATTTCTCCTGAAAATAAGATTCTCTATATTATTATATTTTTGTGTTTCCAAGCTAACCCAAATTAAAGTATCTGGGGAAGATATAATACCAGGATGAATTAGTTGATTAACCAAATAATGAAAGTTTATATTAGGAAGACCCAGCTCTCCCTCTTTTGGAGGTTGATATCATAATTTTTATTTATACTAGGTCTTCTACCATTACAAAATTTATTTATCATATTTTGCCAATCTTTTATTTATGTCTCCCTTATCAATACAGGATTCCTGTATTGAGCAAGGGACTGAACTTGATGGCCCCTTCCAACTCCATCATGCTATGATTCTGTGATTTAGTTTATAGCTAATTTTCATGTGCCCTGATGTTTAGTAATAACAATAATGTGTCATCAAGTCAATTCCAATGTATTGGAATTTCTAGGGTTTTTAGGTATAGAGTACAGTACTCAGAACTGGTTTACCATTCCTTTCTTTGGGGGTGCTCTGAGACTGTGCAGCTGGACGAAGGTCTTCCAAAAATTCATTACACACATCTTCAGAAGATGTTCTTAGATGGTAGAGAACAAAGGAATTCCCTGTGGTACTTCCTAAACTCCAAGATAATGTTACTGAATTTCATACACAGAAAAGAAAAGACTAGTAAATTGTGAAGTGCTGTGTTCTTACTGGAGCCACTGAGGGATAGTCTATTGGCAACTCAAGTGCATCAAATAATGTGGATAAAGCTTCTAAAGAAGAAGTTCAGTGTACTAGAACGAAGCTGCCAGCTGAGAGTTCATTTAAAGCAAAAATTACCTTTTCCTTCCTCTGTTCTCAGAACCTTGACAATGCGTACTTTAATTCTATTTTTGCCTCTGGTCTATCTTAACGTGTAAAATGTAAAGTATTTAATTCATACTTCAGTTTGTGACATGTACAAGGTATTTGCTGTGTATTTTAATGGCAATGTAATCTTTATATACATACGTGCTAATTAGAAATCAAATGGAAAGCAGAAATTTGAAGGAGATTCAAATACTTAAATTTCTCCTCTTCTAAAACTGGAATACCTATTTCTGTATCTATTTATCTTAATTTTAATGTATAATGACTTACAATTAAGTAAATTCAGTGGAAGCAGAACTACATGAGACAGACAACAGTAATTTTATCAAAGAATTGGGCTCAGTAAATTGTTTGCATGATAGGTACCACCTTCAAAGACAGATGTAGAAAATAGAGAAGTATCAGTACAAGCAAAAAAGAATAAACATTAGACAAATGCAGGGATGCAGAGCCCACCCAAATCTTATCTCTTAAGGTCCCAAATGTCATATCTAAGGTATTACTCCTCCCCTTCCCTTTTTTTAAGGTGGGTGTTGTTTTCCTGCATGCTGTGCAAACTAGATTTTGTGAAAGAAAATAAGGAAACATCTAGTATATTGAAATAATTCAAAGGTTTAGGAGAAAGCATTTGAAGAGGCTTAAGGTTTTTAAAAGTTCTGCAGACTTTAGCAATTTAGGTCTCAGGTCTGAAGCACTGTCACACATGTTTGGCTTTAAACACTTGGATGGTTTTGATAGCTTCAGTAGGATTGCTAATGGGATCAAAGTGAATAACTTATCTCGAGTCTTTGCAGGATATAGACCCTGGAAGTCTAGATGAAGACTATTCTATAGATTTATTATTCTTGCAATCACTGACTGTGACTTCAATGTCTAAACAATAAAATAATGACTATTTTGTCCACTAACATTTTACATTTGGTAAGACTTCTTTGTTCATCTTGTCCCTGTAGGGAGCTCCAGTTCTCAGGAGCTAAATACTTCTACTAACTTTTGACAGGATTGCTGGTGTTTCAGAGTTTATAAAAGTTGAAACATATTGACCACTTGTTGTTTTTCCTCTTTTACAATTATATTTTGAACACACTTGAGGTGGGTGGGAAGCCGTGTTTTCATAGATTACACATTCCAAACAATTTACTGGATGGCATTTTAGTGTGCAAGATTCACATAGCTTCCTGCACAAGTGGTATGTCTGTCTGAACAGATATAAAAGCAATTTGTTATCAAGACAGATTGCCCTTGTCCAGTTATAATGTGTGTATAAAATATTCTAGTTTCTCATCCATTGCTCAACTGCTAATGCTTTCTGACTGACTTTATTTGAGAGCATTCTTAAGACCCCAGGTAATGAAACTTTTATTTAGAGATACAGGCCACACAAAAGGTCAACTGAAAAAGTAAGGTGCCCTAGCTTCAGACATTGTGAGCTTTTGTGGTTCATAGTTCTACACAGTTTGAACAGCTGAATTTTATCTTCCACTACCAAGTCCTTGGTAAATAATAGTCCATGATTTGCTTTTTGGGGAAATTGTGGGATATAATTTCAAAATGCCAATAATGTGGGACCTCAAGAATTCCCTTTCTAAAGCCTCTCATCTCCTTTGTACAAATCTCTCCATAGATGTGTACATATGACCATTAAGACATAGTTTTTATTTCACTTATGATTTTGTATTTTGGGACAAATACAGTATGTCTTCCTAGCATTCCTGGCCAAAAACACCAGCCATTCTTTTATTCTAAATCAGAGACACTACTGCAAATTAAATAGTGCAATACTGGGCAAGATGTAAGAAGTAGCAGTTGTTACATATCATCAAGTTGCTTCTGACTTGTGGCAACCCTATGAATGATCAGTCTCCAAAATGTCCTGTCCTCAACAGCTCTACTCAGTTCTTGTAAATTCAAACCTGTGGCTTCCATTAGAGTTAATCCATCTTGTATTTGTTCTTCCTCTTTTCTGCTGTCTTCAACCTTTCCCAGCATCATTGTCTTTTCCAGAGAATCTTGCCTTCTCATGATGTACCCAAAGTAGGACAGCCTCAGCATATTTTTGCCCTCAGAGATAGTTCAGCCTGGATTTGATGTAGGAGCCACTTGTTTGTCTTTCTGGCAGTTCAGGATAACCACAAAGCTCTCATCCAGCACCTTGTTTCAAATGAATCATTTTTTCCCTGTTAGCTTTCTTAAGTGTCCAGCTTTCATACATGGTGATCAGAAATATAAGAGTGTGGATGATCTTGGTCTCCAGTGATGCATTCTTACACTTGATGATGCTTTCTAATTCCTTAATTGCTACCCTTTGAGTCTCAGTCATCTTCTGATTTCTTGGCTGTAGTGTTCATTTGTATTGATGATTGAATCAAGATATGCAAAATCTCTAACTATTCCAATTTCTTCATTGTTAAAATTAAAGTTGTGTGGTTCTTCTGTAGTCATGATTTTTGTCTCCTGCTTTGGTACTTTAATTGTTTACTTTCTCTAAAAGAAGTTGTAAGTCGTTGCTGCTTTCTGCCAGCAAGGTGGTGTTATCTGCATATCTTGAATTATTGATGTTTCTTCCACTAGTTTTCACTCCTCCTTAATCTGATTCTAATCCAGTTTTTTTTTTATGGATTGAACAGAGAAGAGCATAAAATGCACCCTTGTCTGACATCTTTGCCCATAGGAAGCCATTCTGTCTCTAACAGTAGCTTCTTGTCCATGATACAAGTTATGCATCAGGACAATCAAGTGCTGAGGCACACCCTTTTCTTTCAGAACAATCTGTAGTTTCTCATGATCTGCACAGTCGAAGGCTTTGCTGTAGTCTATAAAGCATAGACTGATCTTCTTAAACTCTTTGATCTCCAGTAGCTAGCAATATGGAGTGCCTTTTCCTTTTTGAAATCCAGCTTGAACATCAGGCATTTCTCACTCCAAATAAGGTCTTGCACCATCTTAAGCTTCACTTTGTTTACATGGGGAAATTAAAACAATGGTCCTATAGTTACTGCAGTCCTTGGCATCTCCTTTCTTAGGGATCGGAGTGTATAATGAGCATAAGTAGCCACTCTATTTTTAGCACTCTCTTCTCCGGAGGGACATGGTGGCACTGTGGGCTAAACCGCAGAAGCCTGTGCTGCAGGGTCAGAAGACCAAGCAGTCGTAAGATCGAATCCACGCGACGGAGTGAGCGCCCGGCGCTTGTCCCAGCTCCTGCCAACCTAGCAGTTTGAAAGCATGCAAATTCAAGTAGCTCAATAGGGACCACTTCGGTGGGAAGGTAACAGCGTTCTGTGTCTAAGTCGCACTGGCCATGTGACCACGGAAGATTGTCTTCGGACAAACGCTGGCTCTATGGCTTGGAAACGGGGATGAGCACCGCCTCCTAGAGTCTAACACGACTGGACAAAAATTGTCAAGGGGAACCTTTTTACCTTCTCCGGAGAAACATTTCCTAGAAAGTAATTGCTTTGGAACTTCTGTCTGCTTGGGGAAGAGCACACACAAATGCATTTTCCCCTCCTACCATGTATATTTGTGTTCTTTGCAAATGGCCCACACAAAATTTAGAATTTTGTAAACATTTATTGCATATTGTATGATAATTTTGATTGTACTACCAAGTCAACCACGTGAATGAAGGTCACTTAAATATATATACATTAAAAATAAAATATATAAATAGGTGGATTTTTCCCTTTCATAACCCTTTCCAAATTACACAAGTCCTTTTCATCATGGGGAAATTTTATTTTTGCGGATAAGAGCAGGAAGTTTCTCAGTCTTCTCTGTGGGAACTATAAACAGTGAAGGGGGGATTGATTCCCGTTGCTAATGGACGGGGACGGGGATCAGGCGTCTGTGTTTCTGGAGTCCAGGCTGTCATGACTGCTGTTATAATTGGAAGGGCTTGGGTAGGTATCCTGCAGCAGTGCACTGAGTTAGAGTAGGTGGTGTGAAGGAAGCAGCGTTCTGGCGGAAAGACCCCGGTTCAGCTAGCGGCCGGTTTCTCCGTTGCCATGAGAACAACTTCCTCTCCCTGAACTCTCACCTCACGCAGGCCGCGACGGCTCGTCACATGATCGCAGCTAATATGGCGGCGACCGCTGTTGCAGGGAGCTGAGTGCAGGTGCCGGGGCCGTTGCCCGTATCCGCCCTCATCCCCGGCCATGCAGAGCGAGAGGAGGGAACCCGGTGGCCGGGAGGAGGTGCAGACAGGGCGCGTCTGTGGGGCCGGGGCATCTCTGGGGCTGGAGCCAGCTATATCTAGGGGAAGAAATGGGGCTTGTTTACATCCGACCTGCGGGGGTTGGGCTATCATTCCTTAGAGTAGGAATGGTCTTTACATGTGGTAAATTTGGAGGGAATCTTTTCGTGTGAGCCGAGAACGGCCCCCACTAGGGACCAGGTAGGACGGGTTTTATTTACACGAATGTGGAAGTGAGTCAATAGGATGGAGTTTTTTTCTTTGGTGTCTGGAAAGTGTTGGCTAAAGTGAGCTCATTTTGAAAGATTGTTTCAATATACATACAACAGTCTTTTGAAAGATTGTTAATATACATACAGCTATATTAACATTTGATAATAGGTTGTAGCCTTTCTTGTCGTCTTAGGGCTTATGAGAGTGGAAGGATGTGGAACTGCCCAAGAAGTTAGGATGGGTTGTGTATTTTTTTTATATGAAGGTCCTTTAGCTCTATGTGAAGAAAGGTGGGCATGCTTACATTTGAGAAAGTTTTGTGAAGACTATTAAACTTTAATGGTGATTTGAACTGGTAAATGGAAAAGGGAAGCAGCCCCCAAAATGGGAACTCATAAGATGCATGGCAGTGTTATGTGTTTATATCATCCCTGCTGCCCACCAAACTTTTTCTCAGAATGAGTTTAAAACTTTATTATTTTTCACTAGTAAGATCCTAATGCTTCCTTTGTTCTTGTCTTTTCCTCTCAGACCTTCCTGCGAGTGAGAGCAAATAGACAGACCCGACTGAATGGTAAGTATGGCACCTGTACTATTCCCCACTCTATTGCTTCTGGGAGAGTGTCTTGTAACATGAGTGTCGGATAGGCCCAATATTTATTTATTTTTTCATTTACTGGCATCTGTGGCTAAATGTGAGGAAATTTTTCAAGCTTGCATATGTCACTTTTATTCCTAATCCGTTATATTTCTCCTTGATTCTTTTGGAAGCTGTGACCATCTTTCTTTTAACATAGATTGGTTGCAGTTTCAAAGTAGATGTTAATAAATACCTGAGGAGGTGATGGCATACATTGTATATGGAACATCTTTGCACTCAGTGTAATCTCACTGCTTAGCAGTTTTACTTTTTGTTTGTGAAATACATTAATAATTGCATAACATCACATTTATTTATTTTGCAAAAGTTACGTAGTAACTCTTTATTTTAACTAATTTCATTTTTGTTATTAGTGCCCAGAAATGAATTATACTCAGTCAAAAGTAGGAAAAATGAAAATGCTGTTCCTCAAAGTCAACTGTAAATTATCCTGACATTGCAGAGGAAAAGCAACATATCCATTCATATCTGAATGCCAGTAAGCTTCAGTAATGTAAGATGTATGTTGGTGATGCTTTCTATGTCAGTTGCAAGAAAGAGCTCTTGAATTAAGATTAACGAGGGTTGTGCACTGCATGGTGAATACACGTGATTTGCCTTTCACATAGAGAAACCATAGAAGTCTTTATACTACTGAATAATCTCAGTGTATGATTAATGGATGCCATTGTAGCATTCCATCTATTGATCGTCTCAGATTCATTCCCTTGTGGCACTTGGAACTGCTACTGGAGATGCCTGTTGGAGAAATACTAATATTTTTCCAAGAGCTTTAATATGCTCATGGTGATTTTTGAAATCGGACCACCATTTCCCGAACATACTGCATATCTTTTATTCTAAATAAAAGATTCTAAAAACAGTAGGGATGTACCGTTTGGAGTTTTTGGACTCTCAACTCCCAAGAATTCCTAGGCAGAATTCTGGGAGTTCTAGGCCACAAATTCACACTTACATTTTGCTCACCTGGAACAAGGCCTTGTCTCAGAGGCTGCATGGCCTAACTCTGGCCTACTTTCTGTTGTTTTGTTAACGTACAAAAAAAGGAAATTGCTGTGGTATTTCCTGGACATTGTAGTTCTTCATGAGGAACCTGACACAGAGCCTAAAGGGCAGTAGGACTACAGTTCCCAGGAAGCACTGCAACAGTTTTGGTTTTTTTAAATTAACATTGGGAAGTGGGCCAGAGCTAGGCCATGCACTTTCTGAGACAACCCTCTGATCCAGGAGACTGAAATATATATGTCTGTAGATGTGTATTCTGGAATTCTTGGACAATTCTGAGAGTTGAAGTTAAAAAAAATTCTGAATGCCATCTCCTTAGTTTAGTATTATGAGAACAGATTTCAGTAAACCTTCAGCTTATTTGGATTGAAATATGGGCAAACTAACACATTGCCCCAAGGAGGCAATCAAAAGCTTTCAGTTCGAATTAGCCATTATATACCATGTTTTTCAAATCTTACAGTGTATGTAATAGTAAATATGTCTTCACTGTCCAGTTTTTACATCTGTACATAATAACTGGAAATAACAATTATGTTGATGATTCTGGCATATAGTTACTGCAGTACTTGACAACTCCTTTCTAGGGGAACAGTATATTCTATTGGTATCCCATCTGCTCCTGCTGATTTATTTCTTCCAAATGCTTTGAAAGCAGCTTTAACTTCACTTTGTAAAATTCTAAGTTCTTCCTCACATAATTCTTCAGAGGAATCTGTCATCTTAGCATCTCTTCTATATAATAAACATATTTTTCCACCTTCTATTTCTTTCCCCGGTCAAATAGTTGATCTTAATAGTTGAATTTTCTTCTTCCTCTTGATCTTAAATTTCCCTTTGACTTCTGGGATCTTATGAAAGAGATCTCCTTTTACTCCTTTTGTAGTTCTCTTTTGTTTCTCTCCACTGATTATTGCAATGGTTCACTTTGTCTTTAGGTGATGGTAGCTGAAAAATTGCATTCGGAATTTTGACTCTCTTTTTTGCTTTTCATCTGACCTTAACACTTAGTGTTTTGTTTCCGTCATCCATCTAGGTTTTCTTGTCTTTTAGCTAACAGAATTGGCTTTTTGCATTCTTTCCTGATAATATCTCTGATTTCAATCCACAGTTCTTCGAGTTCATAGTCAGTTGAGTATAGTGCTGGAACTTGATCAGAAATATTATTTAAATTATATTTTGTCACTAGAATTCTTTTAGTGTGTTTTTCTCAACTTTGTTTGAATTTTTGGTAGAAACAATTTGATATCAGTACCACAATCTGTTTTGGCAGAGATAATACAGCTTCTCCTACTTCCAATTATGTACTCCAGTGGCTCCCAACTCTAGATAACCCAGGTGTTCTTGGACTGCAGCTCCCAGAAACCGTGGCCAGCACAGCTAATGATGAAGGCTTCTTGGAGTTGCAGCCCGTGAACACCTGGGTTGCTCAAGGTTGGGAACTATTAATATAGACTATTTGATTTCTATATTGGCTGGTGATGTCTGTATGTATGGTCAATTTGTTTGGTTACTGGAAGCATTTATTTGCAACAAGAACAGGTTGTCTGTGAGCCACTCCTGCTTCATTTCTGATTTCTAGGCCATATTCTGCAGCAATATTTGGTTCTGCTTTATGTCCTAATTTTGCATTCAAGTCACCAGTGATTATCAGTATATCTTGTTTTGCTATGTGATGTTTCAACCTGGATATATGCAAAAAAAGATTCTTTCTTTCTTTCATTCATTCATTCATTCATTCATTCATTAGATTTCTATCCACCCATCTAGACCAAGGGTCTACTCTGGGCGGTTTACAAATTTAAAACTAATAAAACCAAAAACATATAAGTCCAAGATGGCGAAGTATAAGTAATTAAGATATGGCAGGAGGAAAAGCCTGCACAAATAGCCAGGTTTTAAGTTTATTCCTGAAAACACCTAGAGAGGGAGCCAGGCAGATCTCGATTGGCAAGTTATTCCAAAGGTGAGGGGCCACTGCCGAGAAGGCTCTGTTCCTCGTTCTTTCCTTCTGGACCTTCCTTCAGCATTCTTCTTTCCTTCTGGACCTCCCTTCAGCATCTTTAGTGGGAGCATAGACATGAATGGAGGTTATGTTGATAGATTTTCCTTGAAGTCTTATTGATATTGTTTAGTCAGACCTTGCATGACAGCTCTTAACAGCCTGTGCTATAAACTTAATGAACTCTTGTACTTTTTGTTCATCTTTTTTTGGTGGGGGTAGTTTTAGATATTTCCTAGTCCATAAACAGAAATAAAATCCTTTCCCCCTCCTCCCCAATGTAACTGGCTGAAATCATTATACTTTATATGCTAAACTTCCTTTCTGACTTACTTTGTGCTTTTGTGAATCATTTACTGTTTTATTTTTATTTATTTTTTAAAATCTCATTGGTTGTTTCTTTGGAACCCTCACAGTACTGAGTAAGTCTGCCTTTCCCCAAATGTTTTCTCTTTTTTGTTGTTATTGATAATCTTTTGTGAGGATGTATTCGCGAAGGCTTTCACGGCTGGGATCTAATGGTTGTTGTGGGTTTTTCGGGCTCTTTGGCTGTGTTCTGAAGGTTGTTCTTCCTAACATTTCACCAGTTTCTGCGGCCGGCATCTTCAGAGGACAAAAGTAGCACTCTGTGCTTTTGTGAGGACTTGCTGAAAAATTATTTAGTATTTCTTGTGCAGCATTAAGTATTTTGACGATTGTTGAGAGAATTCTAGCAGGTAATGGTTTTCAGAGGGACGTGGTGGCGCTGTGGGCTAAACCACAGAAGCCTGTGCTGCAGGGTCAGAAGACCAAGCAGTCGTAAGATCGAATCCACGCGACGGAGTGAGCGCCCGTCGCTTGTCCCAGCTCCCGCCAACCTAGCGGTTCGAAAGCATGCAAATGCAAGTAGATCAATAGGGGCCACCTCGGTGGGAACGTAACGGCATTCCTTGTCTAAGTCG
Source organism: Pogona vitticeps (assembly GCF_051106095.1). NCBI lineage: Eukaryota > Metazoa > Chordata > Lepidosauria > Squamata > Agamidae > Pogona > Pogona vitticeps. The sequence continues at coordinate 61,808,885 of NC_135786.1, forward strand.
CACTGGCCATGTGACCACGGAAGATTGTCTTCGGACAAACGCTGGCTCTATGGCTTGGAAACGGGGATGAGCACCGCCCCCTAGAGTCGAACACGACTGGACAAAAATTGTCAAGGGGAACCTTTACCTTTTTAATGGTTTTCAGAGAAGAGTAGGGTAGAGCAGCAAAAGCAGCTGTAAAAATAGAAGTGAACTTTAATCCACAGTAGTAGAACACAGTGAAATGAGATAAGAGAAATGTCGTTGCAGGAAACTAAGATTAGAATGATCATGGAGTGAATTGACAAAGAAGTTTATAGAATGAGTTGATTTACAGAAATAGGCAGAACAAATATGTGAGGGATGTTTTGTTCGCATTTTTGTCACTGCTGCTAGGTAGTGGATTATGACTGTTTCTATCCCTATATGGTAATATTTATATATTTTTTCTTTCCTTTCTTATGAATAAAACAGCTTTGCAAGACTAATAATGTGTTCAAGGTAACATGTCGAGTTGCTAAGAGTCAGAAAGAATTGGTAGATAGAATTGTGTGTGTGTTAGAAGAAACACAGCAGTAGAGTCCTGTTGAACAAAACACCATGTAGTTTGATCTTAAGAATTCTGCTAATGTACACATTGTAACCTGTTAACCTCAGCTATCTGAGACCTTCTCCACTGCAGGCTCTGTGTAAGCAGAGGTCTCATTCAAGTTGGTAGATTACTAAGCTTCGCCTTGTATTCATTGTATGAGCATGATGTTCCTTTCGTGTCCCTCCTTCGTCCCTCAAACAAAATGGTTCTATTAGTAGAAATCCATATTTCACCTCAGGAAATTCCTATCTCCCTCCCTGTCAGTTTCATATGTTCATTCATAAGCATTGTGTTATTTTTCCCACAGTCATGGGTAATCCACATGAAAATTTGTCTGTGTTTTATAAAATATGCATTTTTACATACATTGCATAGTGAGTGATTAACTTTAATAGTATTTTATTAATTTTAAGGGAAAAAATAGATTATAGAGTTTGACAGTGTGTAAATGGCATATTGAGCCATTAGTTTATTTGGGAGGTTATAGTTATGTAGGTTGTTTCCAAATTCACACCAAACAAAGTGCTCATACATCAATGAGTTCTTGAGAAGTTCAGGGAACTAGAACAAACAGATTGGTTTGGACTTGAAGTAATAATGTTGGGCAAACAGTTGTTACCAGGTTAGAAACATTGCAGGTTTGGGGATTCAGCAGGAGCAAGTGGATGTGGCACCAGCCAGGAATTGTAGGAAGAACAGAGGGCAAGAAAAAACAAGCTTAGCAGAAGAAAAGGGACACATACTGGGTCTTCCCTCTACATCAGTGGTCCCCAAACTTTTTGACATCAAGGACTGGTTTGACTGGGGGGGGGCATCTGTGCGTGTGTGTATGCGTGCGGGAGTACATCTGTGCGTGCATGGGGGGCATGCCTCCATGCATGTGTGCGTAGGGGTGTGTGCGTGCATGGGGGTATGTGCATGTGTGTGGGACGCACGAGATCTGTCTCTGCAGCCTGGTCCTGCCAAGGCCACAGACTGGTACCGGGCCACAGATCCCTGCTGTAGATGACAGTATTCATGATAAGTGGAATGCAGAATGTGAGGTCAGATTTTCAGTGTAGGAATAACAGACAAGATGGATCCAGGATATACAAGTTATGTATGGCAGGAAGATGCAGATGAATTCCAAGGTTTCTAGCTACTTTGATAGATGTAGTGTTCATGTCTTTGGGAGACTTTGAGAAATCATTTGTATGCTTATGTATAAGAAGGTTTACCAAGGCACAGAGCCATGGGAAACAAGGCAGAATATGCAAAACCTAAGGAAAAGACACAGGGACTCAGCAAGATTAGAACCCTGCCTATTTGCTCCAGAGTTGGTATAGTAAAAATGGACAATGGTTGTAATGAAGATGAAAGTTTGATGAGAAAGATTGCTTGACATTAAGGACACCTTGGTGCAATGAGTCCCTCCAGTGATATAATTATTATTGTAGTATTAATGAAAGTGAGTGACCTCCTTGCATCTCTGGTTGAGAGGTAGAATAAATAAGCTTTGTTACGGGAATACGGGGGAAAAAGACCAGCAATCAGAGATGTTTAAGTGGAAGTCTCTTTTCTTGCTGCTTTATTCAGATTTAAAAAACAAAAAACAAAATCTTTGACTTGAGGGTACGGAAGAATCAAGCCAGCCCACCTCCCCCTCTACTTCTGTCACAGAAGTACAGAGGAGAAGGATTAGTGAGCTAATTAGAAATGATTGCATCTATCAGCACTAATTAACAATACCTTGGTCTCACTTGTGTGTTCTTTTGAGCCGTTCTCCTTCGGGACAGCTCAGCAGTCACCCCCTTTCCTCTGGGGCTGCTCCATCCCTCCTACGTTGATTAGAAGTGATAGTTGAGCTCTGTAGCAGCCATTGGAAATTCTGCTCACAGTGGCTTTGAAACAGTCCTGATTCTTCTCTCTTGTGCTTGAGATCCAGTATTGGGCTACTGCAAAAGATAATGGAATACAAACTTTTAAAAGTTCTTCCTCACTGTATTTACTGTTTCATTCATGCTGATCTAATACTGTGGGCAAAGAGCATTTTTATTTACCAGACCTCTTGTAGGTCTTCAAGGTTGATTCAGTTACTGAGAGTGCATAATAATAAGGTCCTTGTATTTTCTGGATGGCACTGAAAATCCCGTAACCCAGGCACAAAATCAAATCCTTCACATTAATACTGTGTAGGTCATGGCAACGCACTGTATATATATAAAAAGAATAACATGCTAAGTTTTTCATTAAGTAGACACTACAGAAGCATATCTTGGCCTTCAGTTCATGCAGACTGCTTCATAAATTCTGTGTTGATTATCTTTATCTCTGCCTTTGATGCAAGTTACGTGATGTCATAGCATTTACAGCAAACAATACAGTATTTTAAAATCATGCCACTAGGAGTCAACCAGGAGTGTTACCCCAGTACTCACTGGTGACAGTGAGAGATATTTTTAAGTTGCATATGGTTGAAGCCATGCTTTGTATTCCAATGAATGGCAAGAAAACCTACATGTGAGCCAGGTGGATATGAGAAGAAAGTCTCTTTGACTCTAGACTTGATAGTTGTTCATGTGCCATAGTGTTGATTTGATGGAGCAGCCTAGATGAGTGAAAAAAAGCTTTCACATAAAATTAAAAAAAAAAACACATTTTTGGACTTTTAGCATTCTCAGGCTTGTAATCCAAAAAGTAGCTTTTTCAAGCTTTTGTTTAATATTTTCAAAACTCTTGTTTCATTTTATAAAAAGTTTTTTGATTAAGAGTCACCTTACTGAGGGAGCTTCATCTGCTATTTAACATGTTGGATCTCTCATTCTTCTTGTAAAAATGACTGTGCAGAAACACTGTTAATAACACGTTTGTTTACGATGGAGCTACATTTGTGAAATAAGTGCATGAAACATGCTTTCTCCTCCATTTGTAGAAAAGTGAGGCAAAATGCTTGTGTGTCGCATCCAGGACACAGTGTTCTCAAGGCTGTATGTTGAGTTTTCCAGTGAAAGGTGTATAGATGGTGGGGGCAAGGAGGGAGATTCCCAGGCAGAGTGTAGCTCCTTCCTGTGCTGTTAAGATGTGGAAGGGAGGAGCTGAGTAAGAGGGCAAGAGATTGAGAGACTGAATCAAGTGACTTGGGAAGTGTGTTTTTTTTTCCTGTGTATGATCAATGGCCTATTCTATATTTTCAGCCGGAAGCACTTGAGTTTGATCAAATGTTTCCTCCAGTGAAAGAGGCCGAATAGGAAAGTTGATATCTTTATTGGGCCAACATTGGTCTGCTAACAGCTTTTCCTTTTCCTGTATCTGTATTGATTATAGTTTGCAGCCTCTCTTAATGTTATAAAGTCCTTTTTTCATATACAGAGTGCAACATTTTGTTGTTTCAGAAAAGTTGTTGTAACGTACAGTATTACAGTTTTTCCAGCACATAGTGAGATTCATTGTGTCAATAATTGTTACTTCATTAAAAGACTTCTCTGCTGTGTCATCTCTTGTTTCCAGAAATAATTTCCTTGCTCTTTCTTTACTTCACATCAGTTTTGACATTACTTATTATTTTAGTTGTTCGTTTCCCTATCTGTGATTGAAATGTCTGATGATATTTTCCTAAATCCATCCATCTTAACAACTGATCTTGTTGTGTAATGCAAATCTTCTGGATGTTCTGCCCCATTAATGGTTATTTATGTTAAGCAGTAAGCTGGATAAAATCTTCTTTCCCTTGCATGTGTCTACAGTCAGGGGGAGTGGGAATGCATGTACACACAAACGTATCCAAAGTTTTAAATTTCATATGGGTGAATGAAATAAGAGGTGCATATTCTGCGTTTCTGAAAGCTTGGAAGAATAAGGAATTAAATCTAGAATTCTAGGAGTGAACAGGGATTACCAGCAGAGGTAGAGGAGCTATTAGGGGTTATGCAACATGAAATCTTCTAAATATTCTGAGCCTGTTGTAGTATTCCTCAAATTACTGAATATTTAGAAGCTCTTGCACATATCTGTGATTTCTTCCCTTTATTTCAGAAATATCGGATATTAACTGACATATGAAACATCAGGGTCAGAAGACATTCCTCTTCAAATTGTTACTCTCACTTGTGGAGAGTGTATGAGATGGAACTGAATACTCACAATCTCACATGTATTTTAACTCATTTTGGACTATTTAAAGAAAGATAAAGTTTTTCATAATTGCGCAAAATTTATACAAATGAGTTGAGAAAAACCCTGTTTTACTCTGTAATTATAGCTATTCAGATTACAAAGATACAGGGATTATGCTTTTATATTAATGGGCAACTTCTCTTAGAACAAGTTTCAGGTAAACATGTTAATCTGCAACAAAGATGTTTTTGGCACCTTATCTTACACCAGCTTTTTTTGGTCAAGTTATTCTAAAATAAAATAAAATAAAATAAACTAGGACTTGGAGAGGTGTATGTGTGTATGTATCTTTCCCCAGGGTGGGTCCGACAGGAGAAAGACATAACTAGAATCCTGCACCCCGTAAAGAATATTTGACATTTGCAGTAGAAACAACATAAGTGGAAAACTAGTTTTTCTTGCCTTTCCCAGAGGAGGAGATGTGTTCTAAGAATAATGGAGCCAGCCATGTCCCATTGAGGGAAAAGTGCTTAATCTTTGTTTGACTTAAGTGCCATGGGATGGCTAGACTAATATAGTTCACAGACAGCAATTTGGTTAAATGTGTTAAAGATTCTGAAGTAGTTGAGATAAAACTTGGACACATAGGCAGTTGCCTTTCTAATTAGACAAATGATCAAACATTTTTCACACTTGCAAGAAACAGAGGGGATGCTAGTAAGAGAGGATAGAGAAGACAGCAAGATCTGTCTTGAGGCATCATGTCTATGTAAAACATTCTTGTTTCTTTTCTCTATGCTTTCCTTGCACAGCTCGAATTGGGAAAATGAAACGAAGGAAGCAAGATGAAGGACAGGTATGTCCCCTCTGCAGCCAGCCTCTCTCAGGATCCAAGGAGGAGAGGAGTGGGCATGTCGAACAGTGCCTTGCAAAGGTAGAAGCACTAAAGGATCTGTGCTGCCTTTCACTTCTTTCTTCCTACCTTCCTACCTTCTGCTGTGCCTGCTTCTCTTGGTGGACTGGTAAAAACCAAGTTTTCAGACTGAAGACCTCAGCCTTGAGTGCTGTTATTCAGCATTGTCTCTGATTTCTGGCTTAAAGGTTTCAGTGACTTTTCTAGTGTAGCAAGAATAAATCTTTCTAACTTCTCAAAAGAAAAGGCAGAGCAGACTCAGTGACTATTTTTGGCTCTTAGAGAGAAGACTTTCCCCCTCCTGCTGGTCATTGGTTTAACCATGATACAGCAAAACCCAGCTGAAACAGTGGATTGGAATTAGGCAAGTACATGACAGCAATTTCCTAACTTCCGATAAAATCTGTTGACATCAGATGTTTATTATTTATCAAAATGCCTAATCTCCCATTTTAAAAGAAGGTGACTGGGAGCACTCTGGCAATATAGTTTGTTTGGAGACAATTGCACTTTAGTTCTTATTTTCTTATAGAATAGAAAAGACTCGATAGGTTGTAGAGTGCGTACTTGATAAAGTACATACTAATCATGTTGCATCTGATGACAAAGTGATATAGCTGACCAGAGCCTGCTGTTTTTAGCAGTTAGGACACACGGATAGCTTGACAGCAATTGCCTGTAGCTAAGTTGATCAGAAGCTTCAAGATCAGCATCAAACTGTAATTAATATACAACATCCCTGAAATAGAAAATTTCTTATTTCCATTATTAGGCATATTATTCAATATACAGAGGATTAGAAGGGTACATATGTAAATAGTAGGGTAGTTGGACTGCATGCAAGCTTTGCTAAAGAATCATTCTTCAGTGGCATCAGTGTTTCCGTACTTTACAATTTTTCTAACCTTTTGGTTTTGCTTTGTTTCAATACTTTCTAAATTTGACAGATAACACCCACAATAGCAGAGAGGTACACTGAAAGAATTTTGTTAACTTTTGTTCTCATCATAGGCACCCTTCAGTCTCGAGAGACTATGGTAATGTGCTCTGTATGGAGGACTTTTGTTTTACAGTACAGCTTTTTATCAGAAAATGAAATACTGAGGATAGGCCAGGAACACCTAAACTCAAGTACTGCTTTGGCCATGAATTCAGTGGCTGCCCTTAAATAACATGTCACAGTTAATTCCACTTGACTGAATTGCTCACTTTTGCTCAGCTTTTCTCCTAATATTAAAATGGTATTCCTAAATAAATGATGAATATCAGTCATTGTTTTATCTGAATTTGCATTCAGTTTTGCAGATGCTCTGTACCGGCATATCCCTGCTACTTCCTCCATTATTTAGCTGTGTCTGTATAGTTTCCATCGGTAGAAGTACTACCTACTGTTGTTTCTTTCAGATAATGATGTTCAATGCTTTATTTTCTTTGTCTGCTCAGAGGGAAGGTTCCTGCATGATGGAGGATGACTCTGTTGACGTTGAGAATGAGAATGGTAATCGCTTTGAAGAATACGAGTGGTGTGGACATAAGAGGATACGTGCCACCACCCTCTTGGAGGGGGGATTCAGAGGTAAGAGGAGCATTACAAGGGCTTGGTGAGATGGGTTATGGCTCTCTCTTGTTACTTGTTTGCAGATCACTTCCATGCATATCTTTTTAGAATGACCTACACATGCATTTCCTCAAGTTGAGTGGTGAGGATCCTCAAAGCAGCTTGGCATATATGGTATATTCTCAAAGAAACTTGGATAAAGAACCGTCTAAAGAATTAGTGTTTTTCACAGTATTGGTCTTCGTTATGCATCCATAACTGTTTGTCTGTTACCAGTGCATTTCATACCAGAATATATGTGCACAAAAGTAATCACATCTTAAAAAGTAAAGGCAGCAAAATTGCTCCTATAAATTTCCCTTTTAACTCTTATCTATTAGATTCTTTTTTTTTTTTAGACTTTTGTATTTTCTTCAGAGTGCTAATACGAAAGTTGTCCGCAGTATAGCGAAATTTATATCTAAGACTACGGGTATAAGATCTCATTACATTGATCAAATAGAGATTCCCTGCAGGGGTGACTTACTCAATTAAAATATGTACATGTTTTATATTTTACTATTGAAATGTATTTTATCTCATTTTAGCTGTTTATTTTGGATCTGTGTGATTTGTACACTTTTTAATATGGTCAAAATGACTAATCAAATAAATAATAATATTAGATTCTTTAAGAGGAGTCTCTTTGATGCTCCTGGCTAGTTTAGATCTGGGGACAAAGTGTTCCCTTATTTTTACTAAACTGTATGATGGACAAGTTGCTTACCTTTTATGGCAATTGGGAAGTTGATTTTTCTGCCAGAAACGAAATTTATTTTCCAATGAAAACGGGATAGGATTGTAGGACTTATGAATGAAAATAGATCAAGAAGGATATTGTCCAAAGTTGAAGAAAACAGGAGCATCCACAAACCAATCAGTTTCATTGATTCTGTTCATATTTTTAAAAAATGAAAGTTGAGAATGAAATCGTAAAAATTTCCAGTTTGGAGTGACGGAAGCTGGTTTATCTGCTGCTGGTGATGTATGGAAGTTGACAGCTAAGTCACTTTAGTACCTGCATAAAATATTAAAGGGCCGGTTATGCATTTATCACTCCATCTTTTTTAAGGCTGATAAATGAGAATTCAGCAACCTGCCATACACCTCCAGTACAGCAGCCCTCAGGGCTCCCAGACAAACACATCTTATTTTTCCTCCTTCTATTTCTTCCCCTGTGACAGGCAAAATGGCTGCAAAGGAGAGAATGAGTTATGGCAAAATGTGACCTTTGTGAGTTTTATTGGTGAATGTAATTTTATCTGTGCACCTGGCTCCTTTCTTACAGTCAGCCTTTTGCTCTGTGTCAGGATTGACTAAACTGTCTGTTCTGAACCTTTTGATTCTGTGGGAGCTTGTCTCCGTATTCCTTCAACTGGGAAACTGGTGCATTGCCTCATCAAAGTTTCAGCTTGTTGTGCATAATGTCCATAACTTAATTGTTTGTCCCAGATTGTATTTGAAATACCCCAAGGGAAAATCTCATTTAGTGAAGAAGTCAGGCTTAAATGCTGATTTAAGGTTATAAATGATACTCTTTCATTCCTCTTACCTCTTTGTGGAGGAATCTGGATGACTGTGTACTTGACGGATGATCAGTAGTTAAGGTTAAGTAGTTGAGATTAAGATGTAAGATAATAGTGTGCACCTTTGACCATTGGGAAAGACAGCACTTTGTCCACTGAAATGTGTACCTTCTCACAAGCCTCACTATGTGTGGGTTTTGTGTGTGGCGTATTCGATTTCCCTTAGAAATTACAGCTGTAGAAGGTCTGCTTGTGTTGTCTCAGTATTTGTTTAATTTCATTATATAAAAGCCTAATTGCCTGTTTTGTTCCAGGCATCCTAGCCCTCCTTGTTGCACCCACACCCATTTTTGTAAATCTTTAACTTGATTCCTTTGTCACTGTAATTTGATGAGTTTCCTGCATCTGTAGTTTTATTTCATGATTCTCAACAATCTATTTGATTGCTGCAGGGAGGTGCTTAGTTTTCAGACTTCCTCAGCTGGGGGCACTTTGTTTGTTTATGGCAGGTTGAGTATGAGAAGAATAGTATAGTGGTGTCTTGCTTAGCAATGTTAATTCGTTCCGAAAAAATCACTGCTAAGCAATTTCATCGCTAAGCGAAACATGGTTTCCCATTGAAATGCATTGAAAACCGGATAATCCGTTCCAATAGGAACGAATTGCCGTTTTTAAGCGAAAATCGGCATAGGAAACATCACTAAGCGAAACGCGGTTCCCCAGTTGAAATACATTAAACCTATTCAATGCATCTCAATGGGGGAAAAAAATAAAACACCAAATTAAAAAAGAGTCAGAACAAGTCTAATTTGGTTAACAAAGGGTTTATTAAGTGCACTTTATGATTTCAAACATTTTAAACAGTAAACTTTAACTTTATAAATAACAGAAAAACATTTAAAAAACAGCAAACATGAGGCTGTTTAAACCATCGTTAAGAGAAACAGGGGACTCCAAATCTAATTGCTATGCGAAGCATGGTCCCAACCATCGCTAAGCGAAAATCACCCATAGGGACCATCGCTAAACGAAGTGCAAAAATGCTCCGAAAAAGTCATCGCTAAGCGATTTCGTTGCTAAACGGAGCGCCCGTTAAGCGAGGCACCACTGTATTGTGATACAATGTTTCTACTGAACCTCAAATGTTTAATAGTCTACATTTTTGTACATCGCTCACACCTAATCCTGATTATAGTATTAACTGGAATATGTCATGCTGTTGATCCCATAGGTCAGAAATGCATGTGGCTAGAGTAAAGATGCAGCACCCTTAATTTTTTGTAGGAAGGAATAGTTCCTTGCAGATAATGTGGAAAATTCACATGACTAAATTTTTCTAACTTTGACATGGAGGCATAGAAACCATAGTTTCCTCAGAGCCGGTATTCCCCATATAGTCAGTGATATTTTTACTCTATGTTAATTCTATTTACTGTTCTTGTTCTCGCCATATGAAGTTTCCAAGCTGTTTCCTTAATGCAGAAGTAGACAGATTCAGTAGGTTTGGGGGCCAGTTTCATTCCCCGCACCAACCCCCTAGGGTCACAGACTTCTGCCATTGCCGAAATTTTGAGACCCAATTGTTTTCTAATTTCTCCTTAATTATGACAGTTCATGCATAGTTTAGGTACATTTGTGTAGTTGTCTTTATCAGGGAAATATGTAGCAGAGGTATGTTACCCTTACATACTCCAAAAAGTTTATCTTTACTGAGGCCAAAATCCTCTTCCCTAATGCTGGTGCTTTTAGAAGCAAATTGTCTCGAGTTATCTCCGTAGATGCGATGTGTTGTATACTGAGTAACACAATTCAGCATGCAACAGATAATGTCAATAGAAATTTCTTAATCTGAGGCAATTTGCCTCTGAAATTTATTTCTTTTGCATAGTTGTGCAAGAGGATTTTGACCGTTGTTTAAGAAATACCCACTCTCCAGGAATCTGTCTGTTTTGCTGCTATCAAATACAGTGGTGCCTCGCACAACGAGTGCCTCACACAACGATGAATTCACACAACGATGCCTTTTTCTGTCAAATTTGCTGCCTCACACAACGATGTTTCCTATGGGGGATTTTCACACAACGATCTCCCTTTTCGCTCCTGTAAAAGTGTCTTACAATGTTTGGAAGCTGTTTTAAATGATTGCAATGGTTAGTCCACCTCCTGAAACCTATGCAAACTGATTTTGGTGTTGTTCTGACACTTTGTTAATTTATGATGATTTTTTGAATTTTCTCCATTGGAAACCATTGGATGGTCTGCCTAATGGTTTCCAATGGAAAAAACAAAAAATCATCATAAATTAACGAAGTGTCAGAACAACACCAAAATCAGTTTGCATAGGTTTCAGGAGGTGGACTAACCATTGCAATCATTTAAAACAGCTTCCAAACATTGTAAGACACTTTTACAGGAGCGAAAAGGGACTTCGCAAAGCCATTGAAATGTATTGAGTTGGCTTCAATACATTCCAATGAAGGAAACATTGTTTCACACAGCGATGTTTCCTATGGGGAGTTTCACTCAGCGATGGCAATCCGTTCCAATTGGAACGGATTAACCGGTTTTCAATGCATTCCTATGAGAAATGGTGTTTCACAGAACGATGTTTCACACAACGTTGATTTTTTTGGAACCAATTAACATCGTTGTGTGAGGCACCACTGTATAACAGTTCTCCGTGTGGTTCCTGTTTAGAATCATCGATAACACTCTGAGCAGCTAATTAATATTAATAACCTTAGAACTGCAGAGCTGGAAGGGACTGCTCCTCTTTATGATAGGAGATGTTGAATGAACCAGTAACCACCTGTTGAAGGGATGAAACAGAGTTGTTCATTCCCACATATAGCCCACAGAGAGGTGAAGTGGAAGAAGATAAGGGCACAGCAGCAAATCATATGGAGACACAACAGCAGCCTCTGTGTTAGTGGCACTTGAGGATCACAGTGAATTTTTATGTTATTAATGCATTGGAAATTACTCACTTAAATCAGATACCCATATCCTTGATCACAAATTCTACATGTGTTACCCACTTGCCACTTTCCTATCTTCTCCTGGTAACAGTAGTTATAGGTTTGAAGCACCAGAATGTGGAGCCTTAATGAGAGGTATCAAAGATTGGAATACAAGGTAAATTTGTTTGTTTATGTATTTATTTTCTCCAGTAAGTTTTAGACTTTAAAACAGGTTGCAAGAGGACAATATAAAAAGGGTAAGGATTTGTTGACATGAGTCTCTTTTAAACAGAATCTAAACTAGGGTTAAAATGATGCATTGATTCTTAACCCAGTGGTATGTTATTCATTGGAGATTCACTGAAATGGAACTGAAGGAAATGTATCAAAAAATCAGTATGTGTCAAGACTTTGGAAGTTTTCTTTTATCTTAGGTGGAAGGAACCCTTCTTTTGCATCTTAAGATCTTTCAGGGAGGCCCTCCTCTCAGTCCCACCACCTTGAAGGTATATTTGATGGAGTCCTGATTGGGCCTTCTTAGATGCCAATTATGAATTGCTTTCCGCACCTCTCTGTTGTCCTTTTGGCATGGTCACATTTTTGCCATTTTTCAAATTATTACTTTAGATAGTTGAGGGCCCGCTATACTGTAGGAGAAAATGAAGTAGCTGTCTCAAGTGACTGATGCAAAGGAGCAGTGTACCAGTGTTGGAAGTTGTGTTCCCTATTCACTCTGCCCTGAGACCCCAAGCTAGTCTGCTGCCTGTGGATGCAGCAGAGAGTGCTATTCAAACACCAATATTAAAATAAGGTACAGTAGCAACTTCAAGTGGCTTTTGAACATGGAATGGGAAGAAACACCATCTTGTCCCTCTCTTCAGGTTGCAAAATGTAATGGAAGGACCTTGCATGAAAGTGTAAGCTTAATTCATTGTGTTCATAAAGCATTATGAGCTCAGTTTTAAGATACTTCATTGTTTGTATTATATTCAGATGTAGAGATGAGAACAGAGTGCAGTTCAGCAGTTTTGACATTGCACCCACACAGGTGTTCCGCAAGCACCACACACTCCCCTCTCCTGCCTCCTCTGTGTTCTTGCTCATTTCCAGAGTGATGCACACTTCCCTCCCCACCTCCCTAGCACAACTGCCCATTCATGGATCATAGCACGTGCTTATCTCCTCTGCCTCCTCCAGTGGTTGTCCACTCAGAGGTAGTTTTTCCTGCTCTGAATGGGCAGCTATCTGAGGAGAAAGAGGAGAGAAGTGCACACTGCAGTCCATGAGTGGGCAGTTGTGTTGCGGAGGCAGGGACAGAAGTGTACATTGCCTGGGGAATGGGCAAGCATGCAGAAGAAGCATGAGGGGGAGTGCGTGGCAGCCGCGTAACACCTGTGCAGGTGCAACACTGAACTGGGCTGAATCGCCAAACTGTGGTTTGTGCCTATCTCCATTCAGATGTCATATCAAGTACTATTTTGTAAAAAGAGCAAAATACACCTGTTATAGTAAAAAGATAATTGTACATTAATTATTAGATACTGAAAAGCACAGTGCTTTGATTATTATGATACAAGTATATAAAAACTGAGTTTGTTCAACTGTTGCTTTCCCAGCAGCTTTGATGAATTGGTGTAGCAACTTTAGTGGATATACTATCGTCGCAAGCAGTATCCATGTTGGAGAAATCAAGCTTAATTTTGAAGCATTCCAAATGTTACTTGTAGATTCTAGTCAGTGGGGCAGGATATGCATGCTGGGCATCTTTTCTCTGGTAAACATTGTGGAGGGTTGCTCCCTGTAGCTTGGGTCTCTCAGACCAAGCTTCACTCGACTTACTGCTCCTCCATCATGGTGTTTTGTGAGTTTTTTCCCCTCATTGACTTTTTCCCATTCCCTACATTAGCAGCAGCCCTCAATTCTGAAGAACAGCTGCTCATTTTCTCTAGCTGTTTACATTGTAAGGTTATCCCTTTAAAGAATTGCAGAGAGAAGTTCAAAAATGGCTTTTCCCTTTGAAAGCTTAGCATTTTTGTGAGGATGTCTGTTACTTGAAAGAATGAGCAGGTGGGAGGAGGGAAAGTGGGTAAGCGAAAGATGCTTTATCCGAAAAGAATCATATTGGCTTTGTGCTGATAGAGGCTGCTGTCATCTCTTAAACAGCTTAGCACACTCAAAAGGCGAGCAGACTTAAAACAGTGTCTTACATGAGGATCGATGGAGGAAACACGCCAGTGGTAACTGTGAGGGGAAAAAAAAGGTGAATGCAAGAGAGATAACAGTAACGATTTCATGGAGGGGAGCTTGAGGCAGGCTTGTTCTTTGTAGTAACTTATCCTCAAAGGAGCCTGAGCTGGCTGGTCCCCAGGTTGTTGATGCTTCTGTGTATCTAGAGACAGAGCCCAACCCCCTCCTGCTTGGTTCAAGGAAATGGGCTAAGTAGATTAAGGCATGATAGGTTATCTCTTTCTCCTGCGTTGTATCACTTTTAGGAGAGTTTTGGTCAATCAGCATCTTGTGTCATTCTCTTAGCCAAAGGGAAAGGTGTTAATAAAGGGGGGGGGGAGTACGAAGAGTCTGAATGGCAAAGGGAGGGAGCCATTGAGAGGGGAGGAGATTGGGGGGGGGAATGGTATGTCAGTTTATCGATCGCACCTCAGCCAGGAGAGCTGCCGGCACAGCTCTTGCGGGCACAAGCAGCAGCACTCCTAATGTGATTGAAAGGCAGTTAAAATGGCGGTGACCTTTTCAGGGGGAATTAGATTGCCTGCCAAGAGTGGTTAGAGGGAGTGATAACGCCAGCTTGAGGAAGCTGTCCAGGCAACTTCAAAGACAGAGAGACAGAGACAAGAAAAGCAAGCGAGTAGCAAGTCCCATTTAAACTCTGAGCTGCGCTGTCTGATAGAGCTGAGATTGCTGTCCTCTCTAGATATGAAGGGGTTGAAGAATGCAGTCAGGTTGCCTCTCTTTGCCCTTCCTTGCACTACTCCTTCCGTCAAGTGCAGCAACAGCTGGTCAGCTGTCTATTCACTTGACACTCTTATAGATGCCAGTTGTCTTGAAAATAATAGACGGAGGCAGTGTCTTGAAAGTCATTAAGGCTGCACTAAGGCTTCTGAAGAGTAATTAACAGAAACTTAAGATGAACTTGATGGGACAGTGGTTTTGGAAGATTTTTTAAAGAAGACCCATAGAAATGCATACATGCATAACCTGAAGTTGCTGCTGCTTCTGCTAAACAGCTACCCATGTGTTTCCTGCTGCTCCAGGCTTCTTTGCAACCAAATATTAGGGATCTTCCTAAAGGGAGCCTTCCACTTTTGCATACCTCTTAATACTATGTTCTGAGAGTACATAGTAGGTAGAGAGAACTGTTACCTTTACTGTGCCTTAATGTTTAGGGGATGGAGGGAACTGGACAGCCTCTGAAAAACAGGATGCTGGACTAGATGGACTTAACAGCTTAATCCAGTAGTTCTCTTCTTAATTTTCCAAAATGCAAGAGCAGCTTAGTACCCTTTCAAACCAGGGTATGTCTGGTGCTGGTGCCACATGTATTTTTTGCTTCTCTTTGAAAAATCAGACTGATTAACTGACATTGCCAGCAGTTGGCTGGCAGCCTGTTTGTTTCCACAGCTTCAAAATATTTTCTGCTGTATGAGCACTGATGTCACATATTTTTTTTATTAAAAAAACTGATGAAGTGGCATCACCAGCAATATGGATTGTACATTATATGTGTGGAACACTAAGCATTGTTTATCTAGGAGAAGCTGTTCTCTGGTCCTACAGTTAAAGAGAACAAAGATTCATAGTTCAAATGTGATTGTTCAGTTTAATATGGAACTATATAGAAGAAATGCTCCTGTCGTTCCAATGTGGAAATGCATTATCTTCCTTTCCTCCTAGTTCATTATCCGGTTATCTTTAGAAGAATTATGTTCTAACAACAGCTTATGCCCTAAGAGTTGTTTTCTTGGCAATATTGAATTATGCACATGGATGACATGCCACTTATATCCATGTGAAATTAATAGCTATATTTTCAGATTTTTATTTCTGGGGTGCTTTTATTTGGGATGCCTACAAAGTCAGCAGATAGGAGCCTGATTTCTGTCACCCAATTTGTGTTAAAGTTGCATTTAAGATCATTTTGGAAGGAAATGGTGGCTGCCATTATTGCTAGAGACAGTGTGATTTCCAAGAAGTTAGACTGGTAATAAAAGGTATGTGTAATATGTACAGATCCTTGGATGAAGGATTCTGAAACTAATATTTTTTTGTCTATGGCAGCAGGCAGTGAAGTTGGGAAAGCTGTCAACTTTCCCAAGTCCTTAACTTCTGTCTCATAGTCTTAAAATTTGGCGAGTACTTAGTAAAATGGTTATACTGGTGTTCTGAAGCGCACCATAGCTCACCCAGAGTATCATCTACCATTGCTAAATTATTAATGGCTTCAGCAAGTCTTGAAAGTAAATGTCTAAACTCTTCCACTTACCTAATTTCCCAAATGGAAATTCTGATCTAGGGCAACCTGCTGATGTAGTATTATCACGCAGCTCTACATCTCCTTTTCACCTACTTCAGTGGATGCTGTTCTGTCCCTTCAGCGTTGCCTGGAGGCCGTACTGCAATGGATGCAAGAGAATGGGTTGAGGCTGAACCTGGACAAGACGGTGGTCCTCCGGGTGGGTGGCCCCTCCATTGGCGGCTTGGGAAACTCACTTTTGGCGGGGGTGACTCTCACCGCGAAGACTGAGGTTTGCAGCTTGGGAGTACATCTGGACCCGGCGCTCGCCAAGGAAACCCAGGTGGCGTCAGTGGTCCGTTCCACCAATTACCATCTGTGGCAGCTGTGTCCCAATCTTGATAGTGGGGTCCTCACCACTCTGGTCCATGTGCTTGTAATCTCGAGATTAGACCACTGTAATGCGCTCTACGTGGGGGCTACCTTTGAGACTGATGTGGAATCTTCAAATGGTACAGAATGTGGCAGCCATATTACTTAGTGGAACGAAAAATTCCAGCATATCTCTCCCATTCTGGCTGCTTTGCATTGGCTGCCCATTCATTTCCGCATTGATTTCAAAGTGCTAATGATGACATACAAAGCCCTAAACAGTTTAGGACCTCGATACCTGGCAGAACGCCTTCTCCCACCTAGATCTACTCGAGTCACTCGCCATAGCCAGGAAAGACGGCTGAGGGGCCTGACACCGAGAGAGGCCTGAAAAGAAAGAACAAGAAATGAGGCCTTCTTGGCAGTGGCTCCTCAACTTGGAACAGCTTGCCGCCAGAGATCTGCCTGGCACCCTCGCTGGGTGTTTTCAAGAGCCAATTAAAAACTTGGCTCGTTAGTCAGGCCTTCCCTCCTGCCGATACTTGATTTTACTTTTCTTAGTTTCTGAAGTTTATCCTCCCATCTTGATTATAGTATTATTGAAGATTTTAATTGTTGTTTTTATTTGTTTGTAATATATTGTGAGCCACCCTGAGTAGACTTCTGTCTAGAAGGGCAGGATAAAAATCCAATAATAAATAAATTAAAATAAATATCCTCTCACTTTAAACTTTTCATTGTTTAAAAGCTGTGAAACAAGAGAAACAAGTGTGTTTGGAGTGTAGTCCCTGAAAGTTAGCACTGAAATAAATTCCTTAGTCATGAATGCAGTACAGTTGCTTAATTGGATGTGTGACAAAGCACACCGGAGCTGTAACCTGGCATCTCATCAATTAGTTGCAATTAGCTGTGGATTGTTATGCAAACCTGAAGTGAACAACAATAAGATTCTGGCCTGTTTCCATAACCCCTTGCCTCTGGCCATGCTGTTGGGTGCTTTTGGGAGTGGGAGACCAAATCATCAGGAGGGAGGAAGGTTTCCCAGCCCCTAGCTTACTATTGGTGATACATTGATCCAGATTGTGTGGAACTCTATTAGATGCTTTGGGGGGTTCTGAAATGAAATGAAAAATTATACACTAGGGAAATTTATTCTATGGAGGCAATAAATTAAAATGCTTGCATGGATATGCTTTGAGTAATCATAATGGGGTTTCTGAAACAGAATTCCGGATATTTTCCTTCCGGTGAGGAATAGTTAATAAAACACCAGGGTTTCCAAAAACATTGTAGATGCAGATATAAATATATCTGTAGTCAGCTGCAAAAAATGAGGAAAATACTTGTATTTTTAAGACCCCTGCCTGTCCATAACATGGAAATTCTTTGATTGCTACTTAAGAGATTTTAAAAAGTAATAAATAAGAGTCTCTTGCTGAGTTATGGCAGCAATCTGGGACAGAATGTGAAAACAAGATGGTCAGTTTCCCTTCATGGCATGTGGGTTAGTTTTTGGCAGAAACATAGACAAAAATAAAATAAATGCAATCTACAATTGGACCTTACCTTTATTAGAAGTAATCAAAATGCTGTAATCAAAATCAAAGATTTATGTACCCCTCCAGGGAAACACTGAGGTTTCATCTCATATTGCCTTTTATTCTGAGCTGTTCTTAAAGCAGACTGTGTGATGGTGTGTTTGCATGCTTATTAGAGTAAGCACAAGAAAAAAGTCATTTGAGAAGTAATAATCAGTAAAAGTTATTTGAAAAGAGACTCTTAAAAGTCTTACAGAGACTTTGCTCACTCCATTTTCAATTAATTAATTGTGTGCCGTCAAGTCTATTCCAACTTACGGTGACCTTTTTCAGGGTTTTCCAGGTAGAGAATAGTCTGAAGTGGTTTACCCTTCCCGTCTGGAGGCATTCTGGGACTGTACAACTTGCCCAAGGCCACACAGGCGGGCTCTTCTCATTCTCTTTTCCTGTGAGTCGTCCTAAGTATATATAGTAGGGCCCCTTTATCCATGGGATCAGCATCTACTGATTCACTTATCTACAGTCTGAAAATAAATGGAAAAAAAAACCAACAGAAAAAAAGGACTTTTACATGTGTCACCTTTTACATGTGTGGACTACAACAAACTATGGCAAGTTCTTAAAGAAATGGGAGTGCCTGACCACCTTATCTGTCTACTGAGAAACCTATATGTGGGACAGGAAGCAACAGTTAGAACTGGATATGGAACAACTGATTGGTTCAAAATTGGGAAAGGAGTACGACAAGGCTGTATATTGTTCCCCAGCTTATTCAACTTATATGCAGAATACATCTTGCGGAAGGCTGGACTGGAGGAATCCCAAGCCGGAATTAAGATTGCCAGAAGAAATATCAACAACCTCCGATATGCAGATGACACCACTCTGATGGCAGAAAGTGAGGAGGAATTAAAAAACCTTGTAATGAGGGTGAAAGAGGAGAGTGCAAAAAACGGTCTGAAACTCAACATCAAAAAACCTAAGATCATGGCCACTGGTCCCATCACCTCCTCGGAAATAGAAGGGGAAGATATGGAGGCAGTGACAGATTTTATTTTCCTGGGCTCCATGATCACTGCAGATGGAGACAGGAGCCACGAAATTAAAAGACGCCTGCTTCTTGGGAGGAAAGCGATGACAAATCTTGACAGCATCTTAAAAAGCAGAGACATCACCTTGCCAACAAAAGTCCGCATAGTCAAAGCTATGGTTTTTCCTGTCGTGATGTATGGAAGTGAGAGCTGGACCATAAAGAAAGCAGACCACCGAAGAATTGATGCCTCTGAATTGTGGTGCTGGAGGAGGCTCTTGAGAATCCCCTGGACTCCAAGGAGAACAAACCTATCAGTTCTAAAGGAAATCAACCCTGAGTGCTCACTGGAAGGACAGATCCTGAAGCTGAGGCTCCAGTACTTTGGCCATCTCATGAGAAGAAAAGAGTCCTTGGAAAAAACCCTGATGTTGGGAAAGTGTGACGGCAAGAGGAGAAGGGGACGACCGAGGATGAGATGGCTGGACAATGTCTGCGAAGCAACCAACATGAATTTGACAACTCCGGGAGGCAGTAGAAGATAGGAGGGCCTGGCGTGCTCTGGTCCATGGGGTCACGAAGAGTCGGACACGACTAAACGACTAGACGATGACAACATGTGTCACCAGAACCAGCTACTAGAGGAAGTCACAGATTGTGCTATGAATCCTTGTTAGTGAAGAATGCATAGCATAGTCTCTGATGTCCTGTAGTGACTGGTACGGGTAATGCATGTGAAAATAATTTTTTCAAGGTTTTTTTCCCCCAGGATCCATGGGGGGCATGGAACCAATCCCCAGCGGATATGGGTGTCCTACTGTATTCGCATTTTATCGGATTTGAGGCCTTCTTGCATTTTATGGCTGACGCAAGCCTGTTTAAGAAGTGTGCCACATGCACCAACAAGATCCCCTTCACTCACAGACATTCACATTCCAAGTGCTCATACTGTTCTGGTAAGGGCGCCAGACTCAAAACTGCCAATTCTGCCATGGGTTTACTGAATTTGACATTTTATCTTTGATTAAGTCATTGCAAGCCATAGGCTCCATATTGAAACAAGCTGCTTTGGTTCCCACTGTACTTGTCTGCAAGACACTGTGCAAAAAAAGTTCTTATGGAGACACTTTGTTCAGAATCAACTTTTTCTTGAGCCTGCCAATGTATTCTCCAGTGCCATCGTATTGGCGTAAGAACCTGTTTTTGAAATAGCCATAATAATGGCACAGACGCTCCATGCCAAGATCAGTGGAGCAAATGCAGTTGGCTTTGAAGTCACCAGTGCAGAGGTGAAGTGACCCAGCATCAAAGTAACCAACCAGCCAAAGAAGGACGTTTGATGCTGAAGTCACCACCTTTAGAGAAGTCCCAGTTGGTTTTGAAATCTCCTGTTCCATCTCTAACACACAACAAAACTTGGTCAGTGGCACTGGCCTAAGGCTAAGGGGAAATCTCAGTATCGAGAACTTCAGGATTGACCCCTCAGAAACCTTCAGTTTCCCTATCCTTGTCATCCTCTGAATCCTCAGGTAGAGTACAATCCACTGTGCCTAAGTGTAGTTGCTGCCACTTGCCTCATTCTTGATCTCTGTTACTAAAACAGATCTATGTTGACATTGAACAGTTCAATTCCAAGACTGCTGTTCAGCATCACAACTGAGAAAGACCAAAAAGCTGCAACAACCCACCTGATTCCAGCATTAACACCAGAACTGACTGAAAAGCCTCAACACCATGGCTTAGATCCTACATACTGCAGTTCCTGGAGATACTACCCAGGGTTAGCCTAAGTCAAAACATTGATCACATCAGCTTCGTACCAGTTTGATGCCAAAATACCCTACAGAAAAGGTGAAGCATTCCTCTATACAGAAAGGGTACAGTACAGCAGGAGCACTTTCCAAACCATCCTCCTCTGCTAGGTAACATTTCAAATCTTTGCAGCCCCTTGTGGAGCAAGAATATACACAGTGGTTAGTGATGAAACTCATTCTACTGATTCAATACAGATACTGAGTCATCAGAAGACTCTTTGTCTATCCTAGTCACCAGTCTAAAGTGATTTATCATCTCCATCTGATAATTTTCACTCCTGTTCTGACTGGATGCTTAGGATAGCCAAATCCACTATAGCTAGAAGTACAAAAACCACCTCCACGAACTTCTGATCCTGTTTATGGTCAGATAAGTGAGGATATAGTTACTCCTGTCCACATTGGCATGTTACCATCCTTGCTTAGTTAAGGAGTCATGGCTTAAACCATGAGCTTGGTACGTGAACTTATCAGTCACTCACATGTGTGCTTCGCAGAGACCATGAAGAAGTTGCTATTTACCTGTAACTGGTTCTTTTAAGTAGTTATCTGTGAATTAGCACTACCCACCCATCCTACCATCAGTTTGTCATGCAACTATTTTTTACTTAAAACTGGTGGACTGAGGGAGCATACGCACTGCAGGAGGCTGTTCTAATGGTTTTCTTTAGGTTCTGGAGTGTTCCAAGAGTTTTGTGTAGGTGCAGAAACAACTCAGAGTTCTACATTTTCAAATGTTCTACACTCAAAAGAACCACAGTTATAGGTAAACAACTTTCCATGGGCAAAGCTATTTGTGTTGGAGCTATTGTGGCTAAATTTACCTTGCTTGTGCTGTGTAGAAATATTTTGCTGTAAATATTTAAATGATGTTGTCTTAAGAATGCCTTTTGAAACTGCAGATGAAACTGAAAGTTTTCAAACTACATCATGTGTGAAGAAAAGTAGGTTTCTAATTGGAAACATGCATTAAAACATTTTTTTGCTGTTGAAATAATATTGTGAGCCATTCTTTTGCAGCATTACTCTGCACAATTTAGTATGTGTATATATGCGTGCATGCTTTCCCTCCGTTCTAGCTGTAGAGCCCTGAGTCTCTAATCTAGTCATTTGATTATCTTTTTTCCCAAGCCATCTGCCCTGAGCGCAGCCTCTCTCGTGGGCTTTGGGGTTGCCTTCAGCTTCATCTGCCAGGCTGTTGATTGACGCAGTTTTAATAGCATTTTAAAATGCAGTTGTTAAGCTGGGGCAATGTAAGTATTAATACTCTTCACAACTCTCTGTGATCAAAAAGGGAGAGGAAGCATGGTTTCTCAGTGACTTTAAACTGCTTCTTGTCTTCGCATGTCGTCTCTTGCACCAGGCGGTGAAACACATTATCAAGTAGTGTCCGGAAAGTAGTTAACTGCGTTTGACACACGCCAACTCCCTGCCTCCAGACTGGATAATTGCATTGTCAACTATTCAGCATAGTGGCAGGTGACACTGTTGCCGGATTGATTGTCCTAACATTGAGGCTCCTAAGACTGTCAGCTTCCCAATCAATAGCGTTTACACAAGACACCGTGACTGCATCTGTAACTAATTTCAGTTCAAGATTGGCAAGACACTCTGCTGCCACTTGTTTTGTAGCATTGTGTGTTAGGCAGCTTGCTTCCTTTTCTTTGGACTGCTGGGTTGATCCTGTCCCATTTCACTACCACTTCTTCTGCCTTGGAAAATATACTCCTTTTTTTTTTTTTTTTGGTATAGCAGTAAAAAGATCAATGATGTGTGTTGTGGCTTCAGTATCAGGAAGCATTGCTACAGATGGCTAACTCTAGTTTTGCAATCAATAGCTTGATCAATTGATTAAATTAACACAGATTTTCTTTCATCTTCATTGTCTAGATGAGAATTAGTTTGCAATGAGCATGCAGGTTTGGCTTATGAAATTTAGACCACTCCATTCTATCCTATGACTCTTTCCATTACATTTGAGTGTATTGTTGCTTAAATAAGTGAGCAGCCAGACTGACAGCTTCTCTTGGTACCTGTAAACTACAGCAGTGCTGTTGATTGTATACCAAACTTGCTGCGTCAAAAAAGCATTCCCAGCAGCTTTTCCATCCTTTTCTGTTATTTCTAGAATTGCAGTGTGGCTGTGATCCTTATCAGTGGTGCTTATTGATCCAGTGATCTGAGCCTATTTGGTAATTCAAGATTCGTTCTTATTTTTGTTTTCACTGCCCCCACCATGGGAACAATGATCCACCTTCATGGAAGTTACACCAGTGAGGCTACGCTTCTGCTTGCATATTTTGCTTCTGCTGTAACAGCCTCCCACATGCAAGCACACAAACGCCTGCCTGCCTGGCTGCTGCTGAACATGAGGTTGGAGCAACTGTTGCTGCTGCTTGGATATAGGGCTGTCCTTCCAGCTGTACCTAGTGTGCACCAGAGGCACAAAAAGAACTTGTATAATGCCATTTGCCAAATCTGAGGTTGCTGTTTATAGGAGGGAAGCACGTTCTGCAGACAACCAATTTGTCCCTCAAGGCGCAAGCTTGATTATGTTCATCTTGGCATGCAGCACTACCACAAAATATTAATGGTAATAAAATTATATGGCCATCTTTTAAATTCCACTGTTCTGTTTATTAGTAGCTAAAAGCATCCAGTATGCAGAATTGCAGCCAAGATGCAGAATTGCAGCCCAGATTCTGTTTGTTTTCTTTCAGAGTAACACCTCTGCTACATTAGTCCCCTAGTGCGTAGCAGTACACATTATGCACCTGCATATTTGTGTTTTATAAATCTCATGATCCTGATTCACTACTTTCATAGTAGCCAGTGAAAGTGAGACCTTGCCATCTTCCTGTGGTCAGATAAATTTTCCATCAGCCTGGAGCCATGAACATTACTAATCCAATTCTTACTTACCTGGTCATTTACTGTACAACGGGGTAAGAGAACAATGCAATTTAATAACTAATTTCAGCATACGTTAGCCATCGGGCTGACAACAGTGATTCTTCCCTTTTGCTCTTTCCTTTAAAAAAAAACCAGGGCAGTTTGTTTTTCCCCAAGCTGTGTTTAAAGGGAAGCCACATCCGTGCCACTGTGTTCTCTGGGTGTTAGTTTAGGGATATTTCAGCAGCTGAGGAAACAAATGCAGCCAAAAGCATTTGTTCCCAGGAAATGTATGTGTGAGGCCTGACCATATTAAAATACTTTTGTAGCTGGTTTTTCTTTTTCTTTCCTCCCCACCACCACCTTTTTGATGGTGGTGGTTCTCTCTGAAATCAGCAAGCAGCACTTCAAGAAAAACAGGTGAATGAGCTCTACAAGGAGCTGGCACATGCTGTGGGAAAAGTAATCAGCAAAACCTATTCTCTTTTTTTCTCGCTGTCTTTAATCTGAGACTGTAATTTCTGCCAAATCTGTCTAAATGATCCGCAGACACTGGGAACACTTTTTACTGGTTGTTATAATCTTGGTCAAGGCTATACAGCAGGGCAGATGTAGAATTTGATTAAGATTGGGTTATAATCTATTCTGTTTAATTGTTAAATTAGAAGCAAGAGTCATAGTGTTTCTTAGGCCAGAAAAACAAAAAAAATACCCCAAAATACACACAGAAAAGACCAACATCATGCAGCATCTGATACCAAGGTTAGATTCTATTGATTTATTCAAAAATAATGTGATATTTAAAGAGTGCCGCATACATGAAGTTTTTGTTATTAGTTCACTGTTAAAATACAAAAGTGATTTTAAAAAATCCCCCACTAACTCTCCAAAAACAGCTTTTATAGAGTAATAGGTAAATAGTACAATGAGTTTTTTTAAAAAAAGAATGATGCAATTCATTATTTTTCTAAAAAAACAGTGCATTAGAGGTAATGTTCCTGATTTACCTGCATTACTTCCAAGGTCTGTCCATGGTATACATACCAGAAACATATTACGGTGGTCTCCCCGTGCACGCAGGTGATCTGTTCCAGGATCAACTGCGGATACTGGAAACTGCTGGTATGAAGGAACCTGTTCAAGAGAATGGTTGAGACTGAGAGGAGGAGATAAGTGTGTATGCGCACTGCAGGCTGGGTGGCAGCAGTGGTGACCATGTGGCAGTTACTTACCTTTTAAAAAGCTTGCAAGTTATTTTTTGCATTAATATCTTGTCATTTTAACTCCAGGATCTCTCTGGTTAGCTTACAATTCAAAATCAGTAACAATATATAAAAATATATCCATAAAAAACAACCAGTTAAACACAGCTGAAATATAGGTCAATCATGTGTAACCAAATTTGGGAAAACAGTGAATGAAAATATTAGTCAATCTGTAGTACACCAGAGAGAAAAACTCTGAAGGTGGTGTATATATTACCCTCAGTGTTTTCTGACAACCGTTTTACTTGAGTTGAAAAGTGGAATACTGTATTTGCCAGCCCTGTAAATAGATACTGTAGGAATAATTGCATGTTATTGTCAATTCTGATCTAATGGCAACCTTTTTCAGGATTTTCTAGGTAGATAGTACTTTGGGGGCTATTGTGAGACTGTGCTGTTTGCTGAAGGCCTCACAGCCTTGCTATTCTGGGATACACAGTGGGGAATTGACTGTCTGCGGCCAGATACCTAACTCACTGATATATCTAGCCAGTTAATATAGATACTGTAGATAGAGCACAAAATTGCTCTATCGCCCCTACAAAGATAATGTTTCTGTGCCTGTTTTAGCACCAGAATTATGCATAATTAATGACAATCAGCCTAACTGAGTAACCAGTTGGTACCCTTGGACTTTGTTTCTTTTCTTTTTGTATTTGTTCCTTATTGCAGGAGAGTAGCAATAGTGTGGCAAAGTATTGTGCAAGAACTATTTTTTCCAAGGCAATGCATGGTTTACATCTAGTCTTTTCACATTTAAGTGTTTTCTATGTTGAGTCCATGCTTCTCATACCTCCTTTCAGCAGAACTGGGCCATATCTTTGTTCATTGTGCCACATTGTACAGGAAACTGTGCATGTCTCACTGTGCCAGTATAATTTTAGCCAACTTCAATAATTTGTTATCAAACTTTTTTGAAAAAAAAAAGACTTTATTTTTAATCTTCTTTTTTTTACAGAACATTAGTATATACCTGTACAGTCTTCTGTCTCTAAAGTCTTTCAAACAGGTTGAGATAAATAGGAAGCTGTGTAACAGCATTAAGAATTGCTTTATTAGTCTTTATTGCCACACCTAGGGTCACTTTATTAGGTTTCATTAGTTTTCATCACTGCTGACTAAGGCCAATTGCAGTGGCCGCCATTCCATTTCCAAGGCCAGTTCGAAGTGCTAGTTATTACCTATGAATTCCTGTGCAGTTTGGACCTAGGCTATTTGAAGGACTTTATCTCCTCATATGGAGCTTCTTGACTCCTAGGATCATCAGACCTCCTCTTGGTCCCATTGCCATTGCAGGTACTTTTAATGGGGACGTGTGGAATGCTTTCCCTCAGGAGGTCAGGTTGGCCTCCTCATTCTGTCTTTTCAGTGGCAGTTAAAGACCTCTCTTTTTAGATAGGCCTATAATAAATAAATTGGCATAATTCTGATTGCTGTGTGTGCATTCCTTTTAAGTGCAATTTTAAAGCTTCTAAATAGTTTGATGACCATTTTTTATTATGACTTGTATATGTTTGTTTTTTATCTTGTAATTTATTTTGGTTTTAATCCAATTTATTTTAATCCTTTTGTGAGCTGCCATTGGTTCCTTCACCAGAAGAAAGGCAGCGTAGAAATAAATCAATGAAACAATATGGGAGGGAGGGTAAGCAATTTTCTCACTAACACTATGGTGTCATGAGTCCCAGTCCTGCAAAATTATGTGATGACTACAGAAATGTAATGAAATCAGGTAAAGCTTTGCAACAGGAGAAGAGCCCATTTGACTCCTAAATAAAGATATCTGGGGGGGGGGGGGTAGGGGATGGAAAAAGGAATAAAACTTCTTAAAGAGTTCAAAAGGGCAAAATGATATGGTGGGGAAAGGAATAACTGTACAATCTATGTATGTGTTGGTAAAAGAGGTAAGTGCTCTGCACTTTGTCTAAAATATATACGCCCCCTTTCAAAACAGTTATCCAAGGGAGCAGAAAGGTGGGGAGTTGCATATTGTCTGTGAAATTATGGGCATTTCTAGGAAAACTGATCTTCCTACAGGAGCTCTGATTGCACTTCTAGGGGCAAAGCATTAAGTTTTTTTTTCAGAAAGTGCCCCTGAAGCCATACAGTTCCCCCCCCCCCCCCGGTCTAGACATTCCAGTTTGCTAGCAACTGTAAAAACTAGATTCCTGCATCACAAGCAATGTGAAAAGGCCCGTTTTTGCAAACCACAAGATACTAAATGCCCTAGTCATCTATGATAATAAGATGCTTATTTTTAGCCCAGGTGCTACGGTGATCATCATCATACACTGTGGCAGTGAACACCACAGCCTATTGATACCCTTCTGTTTAGCTCATAAATGAATTCTATTATATGCCCTCTAATTCTAACAGTGTAAGATAGTAGGTCAATGTTCCCTATTAACTTTCTTCAAGCTGTTCATAATTTCAGTAAAGCCTGAGTCATACCGTTTATCGTATCGACTCATGCAAAAGCACCATGGAAGTCAGTGTTAGAAATAGGGCTTCTTTAGAAGCAATTAAGTGATGCCTCAGCTTACGAACTTAATCCATTTCAGAAGATGGTCGTAACTCAAAATGGTCATAAGTCGAAGCACCATTTCCCATTGAAATGCAATTAATGTGTTCCGGCTGAAGCAGGGGGAGAGGGGAGAAAAGCAAGCCAAGCGTGTTAGACACATCGGAAATGGGGAAAAAGCAAAGCAGAAAGCAAGCGAAGCATGCAAGACACATCGGAAATGGGGGAAAACCCCAAAAGCAGAACCCCCCAAGACCCATAGGAAATGGGGAAAAATACCAAAAAAACAAACTCCCCAAGACCCATTGGAAATGGGGGAAAATACCAAAAAACAAACACCCCAAGACCCATCATAGCACAGAAACATAACCCCCCCAGCCCAAAACCACACTGCAAACCCCAGCCAAAACAGTTTTTAAAAAGCAGAAAGCAGCACCTTACCTTACCAGGCAGTCCGAAGCCTCCTCCGATTGCACTCACTCTAACCGGCTGGGCGAAAGAACTACAAAGAAGCAGCCTCTTTGCTTACCAACGATTAGCAGTTTGAATTTCCTGCCTTTTCCATGCCTTTTTCTGTCCGTAACTGGAAGCTCCGGCCGCAAATCAAAGCAAAATTTTGCAGCCAGGGGTGGTTGTAACTCAAAATGGTCGTGAGTTGGGATGTTTGTAAGTCAAGGCACCACTGTACTTCATTTTAAATTCAGAAATTGGACAGGATAAAAATTGTGTAATATATGCAGGTTATTGCTGGCCTGCTATGTCTGTGAAATAGGTCTCCTTGTTCTTTGCAAAGGAATACAGTATTTCTTGTTCTGAACTTCTACAATGTACAGCAATAACTTGAATTTGGCGCTGGGGCCAGCTGCTCCAAGGCCAAGCGGAGCAGAGCTGTGTACATAGCGCTAGAGGGCTACTGTGCTCTCAAGGTAAGTGATCTTGATAGGTACATTCTGACTGACGAGAAAGTTTGTCTCCTGAACTGTCACAGGGTTTATAGAGGTGCCACTCAATACTGGTGCTGGAATTGCTTGTCAGAGCAGCTGCCTACAACAGCAATGGGGATCAAAGACAGAGCGGTAACTTTGTTTTTTCTGTCCTTAATGGCCTGGGAGTCTGACCTGCTTGTTTGCTCTTGTTTGTCTGGACTTTTAAGGAGGCATCTTGTATTAAGAATGTCAGAAAATGGTGTTGCTTTTGCTACAGAAGGATTAGCTATATCACCAGAGTGGAGGGGTTTATAACCAAAATCTTGCGAATCAAGGGTGAGCTGGTAAAATGTTTTTTCCTCATGCAATTGATATATTTAAGCAAAAAGTTTTGATGTCATAACTGTAATACACTTCTCTCATACTAAAATAAAAATATCCTCAATAGAGCATATACTTGCTGAAAAATAATTTGTTGTTAATCATATTATGTCCTCTCCTAACTTTCAAGTCTGGGGGTGTTATCTAAATGAGTATCTAAATATTATGAATGTTAATCGGGTTAGTTAAGTGAGAAGGTGTGTGATGATGAATGTAAAAGGAAATCAGATTTATTAGAGAGCGGATTATTCTCTAACTACAAATTGCAAGAGCAGAAGCAAGCCAACATCACAGGATGTTTGCATCTTTAATATTCTGGTTAGAAATTTCATGGAGGCATCTGATTGGAGGAGCCTCGTGGTGCAGTGGTTAAACTGCTGTACTGCAGCCAACATCTTGTTTTATGAACACGGTACAGTGGTGCCCCGCATAGCAAGGTTAATCCGTTCCGGATTAACCTTCGCTATGGGAAAACATTGTTAAGCGGAACGGGGAAACCCATTCCAAATGGGCCCAAAACTCACCGTTCTCCGATGTTTTCCCATGTTCCGGCGGCCATTTTGGGTGTCCCGGCGGCCATTTTGGGTGTTCTGGTGGCCATTTTGGGTGTTCCGGCGGCCATTTTGGAACCGCCGAACACCTGTTCCCCCATCGTAATGCAAGCATGCCCTCACATTAGCGATGGGGAAATCTGCATCGCAATGCGGATTCATCGTTCAACAGTGTGCTCGTTATGCGAGGCACCACTGTATATCTCTTTTAAGACAATTAAGTATTGCCCGTTCCCAGAGCCCAGCTCTCTCTTTTCTTTACAAATGCAAAATCAGTCTATACACCATCTCACAAGCTTCTCCAAGTCTTGATCTGAAGATACATTACTACCAACAGGAATATGTTGATTATGCTATTAAGAAACTGACTTTTTTTGGATGAAGAGGATGTGGAATTACTTAACTGGCCTAGATGGGGATACAGTTTGGTACCGATGAGTCCTCCTTTGTCTGGTTGGTAACTTTCTAACTAGGACAGGACTCTAATAAATTTTGAAATATCTGAGAGTAAATGAAGGCTCAGAAAGAAGACATTTCTATTTTGGTTTCCAGGTCACAGAACTTGTGGCAAGAACTGTGAGTCTGTCTAGTAATTTTGTAGGCAATGTTGTATATTGACAAAAAGACTTTTCCATGCAGCAAACCTTGCCAGAAGCCATAGGCCCAATCTCACCCCATCTTTTAATCCCTTGGGTAGCCTTTCTAAACCAATCCTAATCACTTATTGAAGAATCAGATCCCCTAATTCCTTGGCAGATTCCTTGTTATACATGAAATGATGCAAAATAGCCAGTCACTCCATTCTTTGTTTGCAAAGTATTTATATAACCTTTTCTCACTTCAGTTATTAGAAATTAGGGGCAAGCAGACATGGAAGATAGAGGACAGTGAAAATCACCTTCAGTATTTGCATCAATGAGTGAGAGGGTGTTATCAGATGACCTGAGGCTATTTGCAGGTGCAGTTAATTTGAAAACTTACTCAAATCACAAGAGATAAACAAGGAATAAGATTTGTGGAATGATACAATCCTGTGATTAAATGAAAATTGCAACATAGAAGAACTTTGATTGTAGTCTCAGATGAAGTTATAATATGAAAAATTAACAACAGCTAGCTCTTTTTTTAAATGCTACATTTGCCCCTGATCTTCCACAAGCTCACTGTTTAAAGCAGGGGTGTCCAACCTTTCACCTTCCCTGGGCCATATTAGAAGAGGAAAATTTGGTTTGGGCTGCACATAAATTTGGTTTGGGCTGCATGGGGGGGCAGCCCTAGCTGTCCTCCACAGCCCCGCTCCAAGCGCGCTTACCGGCAGCTGCGATCTCAGACAGCAGAGGCTGCCAGCTTCGACTCCGGCGGCTTTATGGGGCCGGGAGGGGGTCCACCTATTGACGGGGATGGCACAATGCAGTCACGCAGCCCACCTGTCCCCTCCCACTCCTTCCTTTCCTCTCCCCCCCCTACCGTTGTGACGTGCCCCAGCCACATTCCGGCCGCAAGTGCCGGCAGTGTAACTTGAAACTTTGGAATTTCTTTAAAAATAAAAAATTGCACTGGGCCGCATTATGAACTGACCTGGGCCACATGCGGCCCTTGGGCCGCAGGTTGGACAAGCCTGGTTTAAAGCTTACCCAGTTTAAAGATAAAGCAACAAACTATAGCAACCTATTCCAGTGAAGAGGAATATGGAAGAAAATAAGCCCAGGAAAATTAAAAGAAAAATGTATGTGTAAGAAATAAAAATAAAATAGATAGAATTTTAGGTGATCAAGAGTTCAGTCAGAACAGTCTACAGGACAAAACTGTAGCCATAGAAAGCCTAACTCTGTGTAAAGATTGCAAGGAAAAGTTCTGATTGAGGTGCAGAATCTCTCAGAAGTAGTCTAACTATTGTAAAAATGGAAACTTCTTTCTGAGTAAAGGCAGAAAGATAAACTGAGGTCCCAAAATCCCAGAACAGTGAAAAAGTGCAAAAGTAAAAATGATATGACAAAAGTAAGCTGGACAAAACACATTTGACCCTCTGCCAAGGAGCAGTAGCTTTTCCAACATTTCTAATTTCGCTGCATTCTAATCAGCTTCCTTCCCCTTTCCCTAAAAGTTTGTTCTGTTCATGGCAAACCAGGAGAAAAAGTACATTGGGCCACCTTTCTTTACTGCTCAGAAAGTGGAGCAGCCCTTTATGTTGAGGCAAATGACATCATTGCTTCTTAGCTGGCTTAGAGCCACTGAAGAAATCCAATTTTGCAGCTTTCCACTATGTTTGCCCCATTGTCTGGGACATATGGACTTCGCCTTTGTATAGCTAGACTCCACTGTTGCAACATGTCCCTCAGAGCCTCTTGACTGTTGTGAGCTGCTGTAATGCAGCCAAAACTGTGCTCATGACCCAAGGTTCAATCCCAGGTAGCTGGTTCAAGGTTGACTAACTTTTTTCTATCCATGTCCTGTCAGGGAGAGAGAGATGCATGCTTTGCAGCTGGACTGCTCCATATGTTACTTGTAAAAGGTACCACCTGTGCTCTGTCCAACTGCTGCTGTACCTGTTGCTTGACACCCCAATATAAATGTAGCACCACATGGCAGCTAGGGGTGGTTTGGGATAACAGTTGGTGATGGGTTGCCAGTTCTTCCACAAACCTGCAGAAACCAGTGTTCTGCACCAGAGAGAATGGCTGATCATTCAGAGCATCATCTCTCCTAGGAAACAAGTAATTGTTCCATTTTTACATTTGCAGAAGACATTTTCCTACACCCTTCTAGGGTAGCCTAAAACTTGCTATTGAAATGTGGGTGGCATTTGCCTACCTATGTCTTTGCTTCCCTTGGATTGATGGCTGAGCGTCTGCCCTCTGATGACTCTTACCATTCCCACATTAATCACTTCATTTGCTTGCAGCAGTGCCTTGTGCTGAGTCTTCAGATGGCTGAGTATGCTACTTTGGAGAGGTGGCCTAAGTCCTGCTAATACTTCAGCATCTTTTTGTACACTGTTGAAAATGCTTCCAGATTATTGACTTCTTGAGAGCGCCAGTTTTTTGACTGCATGTTCCTAACAGGGATTGTTAATTTGTCGTTACTGCTAGTTCTGGCAAGTGCAGCTGGAGAGGCAGGGGTTATTTCAGTGTTACATGCTTCTGAAATAGTGCCTACCTGAGTCCCCTCAGTTTCCTTCTCCCTTTATCAGATGTGTTTGTACTTTAAGGAGAGTTCCCACCAGCCACAAAGCTGCTTTGCAAGAGAGATTTGCTGGAAATGAGGTAAACCATGAAGTGCATGGTATGGATATGGAAGGCTATGTCTGATGCTCTTTCCCAACTGCTGCTGCCCTGTCAGTCTGAGCTCTAATGTTATCCTTGTCCTTCTTTAGCACATTGGCTCTTTAGGAGAAGAGTACCCTTTTCACCATGTTTTTTGGCCCCTTGCTCTGTCTGCCCTGGCTGGATTGCGCACACACATCACTGGAACAAGTCTAAGGTTCACCATGGTCTGTCTTACCTTGAACCAGAGGTTTCTCTGCCACTTCCTGCACTGCTGCGTGCTGTTTTTTCATATTATCAGTGCTGAACAAGGCAGCTGGGTGACAGGTTTTGTTGGGGGGGGGCTCATAATAGCATTTGTATGTTTTTTTTTCCTTTATTTCTCCCACTCATCACAGTAGAAGCTGCTGCAGTGGGTGCAACAGCATTCCTGCAGCTTTCTCCAAGTGCCTACTTCCTCTGCCACAACCATGTTGCACATTGCCTACGAACTACTCAAAGAATATAAACCCTTCCAATGATAATCCTACATAAACAGACACAAAATCTATTAACTTTATATATGTGGGTCTATACAACAAAATCTTATTCTCCTGCCTGATGTACTCTAAAAGGGCCTCAACCTAAACCCTGTTGATTTACGTATAACGTATGAATCTATTAATCCGAAATCTTATTCCTAACTATATTAAGTAAGCAATATACAGTGGTGCCTCGCATAGTGATCGCTCCGTATAGCGATGAAATCGCTTTGCGATGGACTTTTTGCCATCGCAAGAGCGATCGCTTTGCGATGGCCCCTATGGGGAAAATTCGCTTTGCGATGATCGCAGGAAAGTGATCATAGCAAAGCGACCCTTTTTGCGCAGCTGATCGGCGGGGCTTTGCGATCACCCCGCCGATCAACTGTGCTTCGTCTCTCTCTCCACCCCTCGCAGCTCCAGCCTCGGCAGGGAGACTGAGGCGCCGCCGCCGCCACCCTGGCCGAGAAAGACGCTCTGTGCCTGCAGCAACCTTAAGCTAAGGTTGCTGCAGGTGCAGAGGGTCTGTCTCGACCAGGGTGGTGGCGGCGGTGGCGGTGCCTCAGTCTCCCTGCCGAGGCTGGAGCTGCGAGGGGTGGAGAGAGAGAGAGACAGAGCACAGCTGATCGTGGGGCGATCGCAAAGCCCCGCCGATTTGCTGTGCTTCGTCTCTCTCTCTCTCCACCCGTCGTAGCTCCAGCCTCGGCAGGGAGACTGAGGCGCCGCCGCCACCACCCTGGCCGAGAAAGACCCTCTGCGCCTGCAGCAACCTTATTTATTCATTCATTCATTCATTCATTCAATTTTTATCTCATTCCCATTCATGTCACAGCAGTACTCTGTGAGTACTGTTATAACTTGTAAAATACAAAACAAAAATGAAAATAGAAATATTAATTTACAGATACACTCCAAACATTAGGAATTACTATTACAGATATTCAGAACTATCCAATTCAAATTCAGTTATATTTAGAATGTAATGTAAAACATGGGAAAGGTAGATGAAATAAATCTTGGGTAAGGTAGATGGTGATTATGGCATTATTCTGTGAATTCTGAATTCTGAATATTCCCAAATCTGAATGGATATCCCTAATGTTTTTATTCAGTTTCCAGTGTGCCTTCCTCCTTGAACAAAGATATGCTTATACCAAAGAATGATTTTTAGATGCTTTCCCTTCATATGCATGAGGCCATGCATATGTGCACACACAAAGCAGGTGTGATCTTATCAGATTGTCATACTTTTTTTAAAAAATGCCTTGTTTAATCCATTTATAACTGTTCTTGTCTAGAAATCTGGTTTGAATGAACCTCGGATGAATAATTAATATCAACTGGTTTAGAACTCAAATATTTAAACAGCTGCTATGAGGTTTTCGCTGGCTCTCTACACTGAGGAAATGTGAATGAGTTGGCCATAAAAGTTCAGCCAAACCATTGATACTGTTTGAACTGTGCCTGAGAACACTATGAGGTTTTCGCTGGCTCTCTACACTGAGGAAATGTGAATGAGTTGGCCATAAAAGTTCAGCCAAACCATTGATACTGTTTGAACTGTGCCTGAGAACACTCTTTATGCTAGGTATAGGGTCTGTATATGGGCACTTGCTGTCTTTATGGGGATCACTCTTAAGATGTTTCTGCTATGATGCTACCTGGTGGTAGCTCAGGAATTATAATTTTTTCTCCCTCAGTCTCTGTACAGCTTAGGGCAGAGATCCGTGACTTTCAAAAGCAGATGGATAGTTATAGCTTATGTGTCAGATCTTCCCATGGGTGCATGAGCTGTTTTGTTCCACTCACTAAGAACTCTAGGCCACCTTTGCCACCATAACACTTTGCTCCGCTCCGCTGATGAAGCATAAGAAGCTTTACTTACCCAAGAGGTGGTCTTTATGGATGTACATTTCTTCTCTGGTAAAATCAGTTGTTGGCTGGAATACTGGAAATCAAGGTCCTGGCAGGGATGGCTCTATTAGGTGTTTCTTATGCATGCATTCACAGAATTCTAAATACTATAGTAAATAAGCTTCCAAATATGTGAATAGAACATTTCATCATAGTGATTAATGCATTAGTTTCTTAATTTAAATGATTTAGAATGCAGACTTTATTTAGGCTTATCAAACAAAGGTCACATTGGCAAACAATGCGATGGAAACATTGTAGATACTATAGAAGTTACAGTGGAGGGCTTGAAGAACTGTACAGTGATGCCCCGCATAGCAACGATAATCCGTTCCGGAAAAATCGTCGCTATGTGGATTCGTTGCTATGCGGAACAAAAAAGCCCATAGGAATGCATTAAAACACGTTTAATGCATTCCTATGGGCAAAAAACTCACAGTTATGCGAAAATCCTCCATACGGCCGCCATTTTCGCTGCCCGGTAAGCGAGGAATGGGCGCGAAAACACTGCGGGTGGCCATTTTTTTTTACCCGGTGGCCATTTTGGAACCGCCGAGCAGCTCTTCTAAAAAATCGCTATGCGAAAATCGGTAAGTGAAACAGCTTACCGATCATCGCAAAACAATGTTTTACCATTTAAAACATCACAATGCGACCGCAAAAACGATCACAAAAAAAAATCACTATGCGGATTCGTCATTAAACGGGGCGCCCGTTATGCGGGGCGCCACTGTATCTGGTGGCTGCTTATAGGGCAAAATAGCTTAGCAATAAGATTCCACAGCAATTCTGTGGTAATCATAATGAATTAGGTGAATGAGTCTAAAGCTCACTCACTCCCCCACCCACCCTCATTCACTTCTTTTGACATGGCCACTGTGCTTCTGAAACTGGTTCTTTAAACTTTAAATGTCCATGACAAATATTAACCGTATTTATATATAGCATGTGTATATAATCGCTGCTTTATGAGCTTATTAAACTGCACATCTCACTCAAGCAGGTGCTAGATTTATTGTTATATTCTGCTCCCCTTAGATAAAATTGTAACATTTCTTATTGCTTGTATTATATTAGTTAAATTTCAGAGGCTCAAAGGTAGACAACACATTTATGTGGTTATTAGCATCTCCAGGGAAGAAAGCAAGAATGCTAGCAGCAAATATTGGGTACATATACAAAACAAAACAAAACAAAAAACTAAATTAAATTTAATTTAATTTAATTTAATCTTCACTATGAGTTCCTGAAGTCCAAACACTAAACATTTCAAGTCAGTGACACTTGAAAACATTGTGTTATCTTATACAATTGACTTTATGTTGACTGAAGGCTGGAATGAAGTTGTTGCTGTGTATGTATTGTTTTTATCTGTAGTTCCCAACATTGGATCCCCAGATGTTTTTGGACTTCACTCCCAGAAATCCTGGCCAGCACAGCATGTGTTGAAGGCTTTTGGAAGTTTTAGCCCGAGAACATCTGGGGACCTAACATTGGGAACCACTGGTTTAAGATGATAACTAATGTAAACATGGGAAAGGCAGATGAAATAAATCTTGGGTAAGGTAGATGGTGATTTTTTTTTCATAGCTCTGTATTCTGGCTGAAATGCAGTAATAAATCACAACTATAGTAGGCCCATTAAATCAATAGGAATTTAATGAATTAGCACCTGTGTAAGCTCCATTGATTTAATGGGCCTACTTTAGTTATATCTTACTATTGGATTTCAGCCTCTGAGTCATGCTTTCATAGCCAATCTTGTAGTATCTTTTAACAAAAAGCTGAAAATAAACATTGCTGCTACGTCTGAAAAATCTATTCATGTTCTTCCATCAAAAACCCATGTTGAGTTTTTCCAACTGACTGTGGGTGCTTTTCAAGACAGACTGAAATGAAACAATGACCAGATGGTAGCAGCTTTCCTCAAGCTAGATCACTCCTGATGTTTTGGCCTACAATTCCCATTAGCCTGCATGGCCTCTAATAATGGATTATAAAGTTATATGCCCAAACATCTGTAGGGACTCATGTTGGAAAAGACCCTGCAGTTTCTGCTATGTTTCTTAAAGGTATGTGTATTCTATGTCCCAGGTTTGTGTCTGATGGCAACCATACTTTAAACGTCTCAGAATTCATTGTTGAGGCTATGAACTGAGCATCCTGAGTTGAATACTGGGAGCCTTAGGATGTTAGTAATTTAAGGCAAAAATACTACAGGAATGAAAATGGAAATGGGAGCTAATGGTTTTCAATAGTATGTAACCTTAGAAACCAGGTTCCCTAAACGCTGGTTTTCTTTTCACCTTGCATCAGATGTGTTGCAAAAGTGAATCATGAAGGAAACAAATTTTTGTTTCATTTTTAGGAGCAACCACAGAGAAGGCCTTCTCTGTGACCGCTCCTAGGTTGTAGAATGCCCTCCTATGGGAGGCTAGCTAGCCCCCTCTCTCCTATCCTTCAGGAGACAGGTAAAGACCTTCCTTTTTAGATAGGGTTTTACCAAATAAATTGAGCAATGAAGAGTTTTGCTTTTGGGATGCTGCACATTGTTGTCATCCTCATTGTTAATTTATGGTTTTTAATGTGTTTTAAAATAATTATATGTTTCTTAAACTTATTGCTTTAATATTATGTAATTGTTTTTAATGTAGTACATTGCCATATTTTAAGTTGGCTTGGTTTTTTAAAAAAATTAATTGTTTACTATGTTGGGTTCTTTCAGGGGACAGAGGCAGCATGAAAATAAAATAAATAAATAATCTATTAGAAGTGAGCAAGACAGATTTATTGCTGAAGCCCAATTTGCACAGCAGTTGAAAAAGATACGGCCATCCTAAGCAGTCAGATGTGTTGAGCATACAATATTTGATGCTATAAGTACACGTGTTCTAGTATTAAATAAAGTTGTGTGCCTGTTGAGTAGCATCTGCTAATTACCCCCCCGATGCAAAACCTGTCTGAGTTACTGATAAATTTGTTTGTTCTATTAGAATAACCATCAGTTGTTTTAGGTCCTGATTAAAAAAAACAATTAATATGCTGTAAACTGGATGATGTCATACATGGCCTTGAGAATTGCAACTCTTGTTATCCACTTATGTGGTATAGCTCCCTCTGACCAACATGACATTACACATTACATTCTTTAAAATGCTACAATGTTTTTGTTGTCTTTATTTTTTATTTCTGCCTGAAACAATAAGTGAGTTAATCTGTAAATAATTCATACAACAGAACAATATAAAGCAATATTATTTATATGGCCTAGCTGTCTCCAGCAGAGTAATGGAGTCCAAATAGCTGCCCCTCTGTCTTAGATTGGAGAGCTTCCCTTAGAGGAAAGATTGAGGGGGACAAGAATTAGATATCATCTGACTTTCAAATTTGCATCCTCTCCTGCCTACTGGTATACACTTTAACTGGCTAAAGCAGAACTGTAATATACAGCAGCTAGGGCCCAAAAGAACAGAAAATGGTACACCAGCCACTTCATGTGTCAAGATAATAAACCTGGTAATCATTAAATTTGAGAGCTTCCACATGAGCTGCTGTTATTAAGCACCTATTTCCTTGCTTATTATAGGATCCCTTCTCTTTGTTGACATGGCCTCAGTTTTCTGATTCCAGTTGCTTTAATTCAATTCTTTTAGTGTTTGGACATTTATTTACCTTATGCCATTCAATGAAGAGGTGTTGTTGCATTCAGGAATTTCCCATTTCTGACTACATAAGCTTGAAGGGGAATCCACAGCATTGTTGTGCTCTGATCCTTAGTATCTCTATAAGTGGATGTAAATCCCTATTTACTTACAGGGTTTTTGCTGCCAGATCTTGGCAGACTGACATTTTCGTGCCTTCGTATTTGATAGGATAAGCCTTGTGGACATGATCTAGTGTTTGGATGTTTGTGGGGTACTGCACAGACCAGACTGTGTTCTTAGTGAGGTCTTGATTTAGGGACTTTGAAGTTTTAGGGCTCAGTGCACTCTTTTAGTATAGTGGTTAATTAGATGCAGATGTTAGCCTACCAGGCAACTGTCCAGAATACCATGTTTTCTTCCACATTTTCCTTGACATCATATAGGTTCCTTTGTCTGCTATGATTTTCAGTATCTTCTGTCTTCTCATATAGAGTACGTATCTAAGTTTTTGTAGTTCTTGCAGTTTTCAGTTGTGATTTAGACTTGGTTCAAGAGATTGATTTGCTAAATGTTCAGTGCTATTCAGTTTCTAAAAAGTTTGTTAGCTTTGCATCTGTTGGCAATAGATGGCATATGCTGGAGATCAGACCAGTCTTTTTGTAATTCTCCTCAGAGTTGGTGTAACGAATTATCCATCTGGGAGTCATCCATTTAGGATTCACCACCTTCATCTGTTCTAGAGGAAAGTGTTGGGAAACCTCAGTGAGTGCAAAATGCAGCAGCCAAATTGCTGACTAGAGCTGCTGTAACGGGATACAACTCCCCTGTTACAGGAGCTCCACTGTCTGATGATCCATTTTGGGACTAAATTCAAATTGCTGGTTTTAACCTATAAAACCCTTAACAGCTTGGCCCCAAGCTGTCTCAAGGGCCGTATCTCCCTTTATGAGCCTACTCAAATATTAAGATAATCGGGGGAGGCTTTTGTCTCTGGCCCACCACCTTCACAGGTGCACTTGGTGTGTACACAGGACAGGGCCTTCTCTGTTGCTGCTCTTAGACTTTGGACCTCTCTCCCACAGACTGGTCCCATCTTTGCTGTCCTTCTGCAAACAGGCAAAGGCCTTTCTCTTCAGGAAAGCTTTCCCTGAGTGACTGGCTGCTTGAGTGGCGTTTTAAATGGATTGTTGTACCTTACTGTATTGATTGTGTTTTGGTGTTGCTCTTGTTTTCTAGTATGTTATTTGCTTGACCCTTTTTGCATTTGCATACTCACTGTTTTTGATTTAAATACTGTACAGTATTTTAATTATTTAAGCTGCCTTGGGTCCTGTTTAAGGAGAAAGATGGGGTAAAAATATTTTAAATAAAATAATTAATGAATATATATAAATGTATTCTACCTGCAACACATTCTAGGAAATGTAACAAGCTTTGGACAGTTTGACTGAATGCAAAGCTACTTACTCTTTTCAACTATCAAATATACATTGAATATACAACTCAGAATGAAGACACAGACTCAACAAGCATGGCACCAGTCACTTCTATTATTTAAATTATTTATTTAAAATATTTTACCCCACCTTTCTCCTTAGAAAGGACCCAAAGTGGCTTACATCACTGAAAGACAATATTTAAAGCTAACAATAATGAGTGAACAATGGTGGTTTACATCAATAAAAGACAATATTTATAGCTAAGAACAATGAATATGAAAAGGCAGCTTACATCATTAAAAGACAGTATTCAAGCTAAAAAATAAGTGTACAGATATTAAAAAGGAACAAATAATTACCACTCTGAAAAATGGTAAACACAAGTAGACTGAAGAAGCTGCTTGGATGAGTAGTGAAACATTTCAACCTAAGAAGAAATAAGTCCAGTTGCCATGACTCAAGTTCCAGGTAAACACAAGTAGTAATAAAAACCCAATTAAAGCACTAATGCATAACAGTCCATCTAAAAAAATCTGAGGAAAATCTTGCCTGCCTGGAGAAGTGCAGAAGGACAGCAAAGATGGGGCCATTTTGGCCTCCCGTGGGAGGGAGTTCCAAGGTCTGGGTGCAGCAACAGAGAGGGCCCTCTGGTGTCCCCATCAGACGCACCTGTGAAGGTGGAGGGATTGAAAGACCTCTCCTGATGATCTGAACTCCCGAGCCAGCTCATAATGGGGGAAGACAGTCTTTGAGATAGCTTGGACCTAGGCCATTGAGGGCTTTATAAGTTAAAACCAACACTTTGAATTGTGCCTAGATACTGGCTGCTGTATTTTGGACCTGCTGAAATTTCCTGCCATTTTCCATGAGCAGCCCCACGTAGAGGTTTAGTCTTGAGCACTTTGAATCAGCAGAACGAGTGAGGAGTAAGCAGACTGTGCTGCCATCTTCTTCAAGAGTTAGCCCTGTCCCTCAGAGTTTCCTCCAAGATATGCCTAGGTTCTTGCTTGTGCCATCATGACATTAAATAAATTTCTTTCCTTCAGGTACCTCTAGTACTGTATATTGTGTGTTGGTTCTCCTTATTTTGCGTTTATTAAAATCTTTCTGACATAGTGGTAGGACAGGGAATGGTGGACAAACAATTCAATTTTATGATGACAGAAGCAGTGACAGTCTCTAGCATCCGATTCCTTCCTCCACCCCAATTTTCTGCATTATGTATCAGTTTAATGTGTGGTCTAGCAAGCATGTATGGTAGCCACATTTCTTATTTTTCCCATCTCTGCATTTGAAATCCAAAGCATTCTTCTGAATTGTACTGGTTTAATCTAGATCACAAGCAAGTTGATACCAAGGAACAATGTGGATGTGGATGAACAAATTGAGGCTTAATCCAGACTATACAAAAATTCTGTTGATCAGGAAGGCCAATTTGGTATTGGCTACTTCTCAGCTACAATCCTCCTCCTTATGCAAAGCGTGCCCTACTCGCCTAGAGTAGTCCACCACGACTAGATAGGCGGGATATAAATTAAATAAATAAATAAATAAATAAAAATACTTTGTCTGGACTATCTTTAATACAGATTGTAGCTTGGTTGAGATCATTCAAATTTTGGTTAAGTATCTATTACAAGTCAAACATGGATAGTTTACTATACCAACTTCTGCAGGACTCTGCGCTGCCTTTTGGTTCAACGGTCCTCTTGAAAAAATTGAAATCAATTGGTATAGATAGCTACTACCTTGGAGCTCTAAGTCAAGAGCTAGCTTTCCAGATTATTAAAAAAAGAATTTTGGATATTGAATTCCAGGACCTTTGTAGTGCTGCCAATAAATTCTGTTCACCATTGTTTTTCCATATTCCTCCTAAAGTGAGTAAACCTGCTGCCTACCTTTCATTGCTCAAATGCCCCCCAAAACGTAGGGCCTTTTCTTTGGCCAAATGCAATGTCATGCCTACTGCTATATTATATGGCAGATTTAATGCAGTTCCCTATTCTGAAAGGCACTGTGCATGTGAATAGGGGGTGCTGGAAACCCTTGTTCATATGTTTTTGCACTGCCCGCTTCACTCGATCAAGGTTAATAGCCCCAATTTTTTTAAAGCTGGAAGGGAGGTCAGATCAGGATAAAGTTTGTTATATGCTGATGGCTGAGATGAGTGACATTGCAGAAAGAGTCACAGACTTCCTTGATGCTATTGTTAGGAGATGAACTGTTGTGCCTTTAAGGATGTCTAACACTTTTCTGCCCTCTTGATGCCTATATATGTAAGTTACCCAACAAACCACCATGACTATGTCCAATTTTTACTTATGCCAACAAAGGTTCTCTCTCTCTCTCTCTCTCTCTCTCTCTCTCTCTCTCTCTCTCTCTCTCTCTCTCTGTCTATTGGGGTGGGGTCGTGTAAAATGATCTGAACCAGCATTTTTTAAAATGTACTTTAGAGACTGGGCTGCCTGTACACTGCCCAGAGAATATGCATTCACTATAGGGTGATATGAAACTATGAAAATAATCTATATTTTTCAAGTTCTCTATTTTAGATGAATATTTCTTTATGTTTTCTTTTTCTCCTTGCTAATGTATTTAAGATAATTTACAAACCTCATATTTTTAGATTGAGTAGACTTTTTCTGTGTGCATGTTTTAAATTCAGTTAGCCTCTGACAGACTTGTCATTCCTCATAGCTCCCTCTGTTCCTCACAAGTAGTCTGAAGATGAGAAGAGCAAAGGGAATTCTACAAAACCTATATCATAAGTCAAAAAAGAGAGCAACTGCTATTTTGTATTCAAGATTTACAAACTCTAAAAAATCTCTGTCTTTATTATCACGTAGAACCAAGCCCAGGGAATAATCTGAATAGAACCTTTACTAAAATGAGATGTGAGAAAGATGATTGCTCGCAAGCAAATCTGTCCAGAAGATATTATACTTCTCTTCCATATCATCTTCCCTCACTCCAAGCTACCACTTAAAGTTCACTGGAGTGACATGTGCTTTACACTTTTCTTTTCCTTCTAGGATCCGGGTTTGTCATGTGTAGTGGCAAGGAGAATCCAGACAGCGATGCTGACCTTGATGTGGATGGAGATGACACACTGGAATATGGAAAGCCACAGTATCATTTTCTAGAGGTGCTTGACTTCTAGTCTAGGGCTGGGGTTGTGCTTGGCTGCTGAAATCTGTACTGTTCTCCCAGTGATCACACCCCTTTTCATTCTGTTAGTGAAGGAATCCACAGCTTGTATGTATTCTAAACTGGGGGCAGGGGGAGATTTAGATCTGCCTTCGCTGTTAGATCTCCCCATAATTTGCAGAAGATTGATGGATATGTCTGATCTTCCGTTGTTTAAAATATTTTCCCTTCTGCCTCCTACTGTGTTACTGAAGCCAGGAATACAAAAAGTTATAAAAGTAGTTTTTTTCTAAGATTGAAAGCTCTGTTCCATTCTGGCACTCAAAACTAATTCCCACTTCAGGCTTCCTTAATTCTGAGCTTGTTTGTTGTATCAGGCTCTCGTTGGTGGATTTGGGGGTTATTGGGGTCAGGAATTCAGTTATCCACAGTGCCTTGTAAGAGAGGAGACAGCCTCTTTAGTTTTGGGCAAGCTACAGGGTCCCAGAACACAACCAAAGAAGGGAATGGTAAACCACTTCTAAGTATTGTGTATCTTAGAAATCCTGGAAAGGGTTGCCGTAAATTGAAATTGACTTGATGGGATGTTGTTATCAGATGAACATGATTGTTAAAGATGTTTATTTCATGTTGCTTCTCAATTTACAGTATCTGTATGGTGTCTTTTGTTGAGAAAACCAGCGATCTCTTCTGCCACTTTCAAGTGAACATGTTCTTACGTTGGTTTTCCTT
The DNA here is from genome assembly GCF_051106095.1 of Pogona vitticeps. NCBI lineage: Eukaryota > Metazoa > Chordata > Lepidosauria > Squamata > Agamidae > Pogona > Pogona vitticeps. Next base: position 61,852,962 of record NC_135786.1, read on the forward strand.
CAGTTCATCTTGGCATTTCAAATAGTCTTTGAAGTGCATTTTCCAATACTGCAAATGATGATAGAAAATAACTGTGTGGTGCATTTATAGACATTTTACTGATTCTTTCTTCAACTTGAAAGTGTATCTTGGCTGCTCTACCTTGCTACCTTGGAATAAATGTGAAGAAAAGACCACTTGTTCCAAAGCTTGTATCAGGCTGTGTTTTCCTTAACCTTCCATGCTTAGATATACAGAAGCAGATATCATTCCATGCACTGGGGAAGAACCAGCTGAAGCCAAAGAGAGAGAGGCACTCCGAGGCGCAGTCTTAAAGTAAGTGAGCTTTAAATGTTGTGTGGCAGAGAAGAATGGAAAGTTTCATTATGGCAAGGGATGATGAAACCGTTTTTCAAGGCAGGTACATTTTCAGTTTGTTGTGAGATATAAAGCTCAGACAGGATAAATCTAGGAAGCAGGAGCATGCCAAGAAGATGGTTATCAAACTGTAAGATGGTTATGCAGTAAACTCCCACTAGTTTAGTGACAGTTATGTCCAGGGTGATAGTGTTGGGTCTTACAATCTCTCTCTAAGGAATTCTCTCCAGGGCTGAGCCTGTATTTACTAATTGGGACTTCCTGTGTTAGAATCACCTCTCTAGGTTCTCCCATGAGAAATAGGAAAATCAAAAAGTTGTATAACATGACTTAGACTTAATGAAATACAATAAAATTCTTGTCATTGGCTAAAACAATAATACTTGCATTTAAATAGAACTGAACAAGTCTTAAATATCCAGGAGGACCAGCAGGGTTATACTCTCCCTGTCGGCCTCCCTCAGAAAATCATCTTGTAGGGCAAATAATGCTGTTTCAGTTCCATGGTGTGGTCTGAACCCCGATTGAAATGGATCTAGGCTATCTTGTTTCCTCCAAGAACGCCTGCAGTAATGGCAGTTAAACAACTGCACAGTTTAAGAACTTAGAACATCCATTACTTTCTATGGATTATGTAGTGTGGTAAGTGCAGAGGTGCAGTAATTTAAACATCCATCAAAATAGGGAAAGTGTAAGTGTTGAACATACCCACAGACAACCCTGTGGCATTACCAGTTTTGGCTACATATTTTTCAAAGCATTACAGCATTATAATTCTCCATTAGCTGCTAGGCATAGTTGCAATAACCCTTTCACTCAGAATAGCTGCACAGGATGGCACTGTGTTAATGTAGTGTTGCCAAAGTAGCATATTCTTCATTGCCATAAATGAGACAAGAATAGACTTCCAAACTGATGCCAGGCAGTTTTTGTAGGAAAGTAGGGAGTTGCCTTTTATACTGAGTTGGAACATTTCATCTATCTAGTTCAATATTACTCTGCTGACTGTCAATCTCTCTCCAGAATTTCGGATAACTATTTGCCAACCTTACCTGGAGAAGATAGGGATTGGGATTGAGATTTTATGCATGTGCTCTGTGCTGTGTCATGGCTCTTTTCTTTTCATTCGGATTTATCCCACTCAACAGCCCGCTGTGAAGAACCCTCACAACACTTTGCACTTGGATCTACTCTGATCCAAATGGTATAATTGACACAGGGCCTATGTGTGTAACTCCGGCCCCTGCTTATTCTATAATAATGGATAAGATTCACTTTTTGCAGCCTGGGAATGTGGACAGGATGCTTGGAGAGTTGAGGGCCACCATACGTGTGTTGGACCTTTTCTCTTTCTGGCTCAGAAAATGAGACAGGGAGAACTGGCTTAGTAGGCAAGGGAAGTGGCAATTGCGTCCTTGCAGCAAGGCAGGGCTCCAGGATGCCTGAAAAAAACAGTAGTGACACTGCAGTTGAAAAAGCCTTCCTTGAATCCCACTGAGCTAAATACTGATCAATCTCCAATATTCTGTTCTCAGACAAGGTATTGGAGATAACTCTTCAGTTAACAGTGGTGGGTTCTCATGTCCAAGAGTTAATGGATAAAATGGATTATCTAGATCCATTCCAGTCTGGCTTTTGGTCTTATACTGGGATAGAGAAGGCTTTGGTTGCCTTAGTGGACAACCTGTGCTGAGAATTGGACAGAAGGAACATTGTGTTACTCTTTGCTCTGCTGACTCTTTCAATACCACGATGAACTGTCTACTTCTGTATCATCTTTGATATGGGTTTTGGAGATGCTTTAACAGTAGCCCTAGCCATTTCTGGGGAAGTGAGCTTAGAAGCACTCCTTCACTTTCCTATCCAGATCCTCATAGTTACTTGGAACATGGTGAAAGCTGAGTCTGGCAGCATCATTTCTCACAAGAAACTGAAGGAAAGGATGATGGTCAGTGGTTAACTTAGTCCTGGATTGCTTTCTGACACATTCTGGATTTTCTTACCAGGGAAATAGCATGCCTTCCAAGATATCCTCTCATGTCCAGAAACTGCTATATCTGTCCCCCTTCAGAAGGGAGTCACCTACCACCACTGCCCATCTTCTCATTCTTCTTGGAGAAGTGGAAGAAGTTCTTCCATCCATAGAATCCTCCATGGTTACTTCTGTGCTGCCTGTTTCAGCAGCTCAGACTGGGTAGAGACAAATACCAGTTCTGAAAATACATTATGCAGTTTGAGATTCCTAAGAAGACAGTTATTTTTTTTCTTGTCATGTTCTTCCCAGGGCTTGTTTCCTGGACTTGGCATAATATAGTGGGATATTCTTGATTTTAATATAGAAGAGGGTTGTTCACATCCTCATACGACTAGGGTAGTACTAAAGTCTCTTGCAGGAGCAAGGTGTAGTGGATATTCAGTATGACCTGATATGATGATACAAGACAGAGAATCTTTATAGATTCATTGTGTCACTAAACAAAGGCTGCACTCAGTTTCCCATCTAGAAATAGAAATATTGGAGTGTCACAAACAGTTGTTCTGTTGGTAAACATTAATAGATTGCTAAGTGTCACTTTGAAATGCTGCATAAAATATAAATCCTGGTAACAGTTTAATGAAAGGTTTGCTAAGAATTTCTTGTGACATGCACTTTATTCCTGCATCTTTTTCCCCCCAGTGGTGGCACCCCTAGTACCCGAATAACACCAGAATTCTCCAAATGGGCAAGTGATGGTGAGTGTAAGATATATATGGGGCAGACAGATCTTTGAAGACAGAAACTGAATATCTCAGGATGAAGTTTTAATAGTTTGCATATGAGTGTATCTTGTTGTCCTGTATATGTAACTGCAGTAATCTGAAGCATTGAAGTAAGCAGTGTCTTCCAGCTATTGAGTTGTAGTGGGAGAATCCATAAAGCAGTTTAATTAATGTTCACAGAGCTGAATACAAATACTACCTTTGTTTTTCAACAGAAAAACTGAAATACAGTGGTGCCTCACTTTACAATCGCTCCATTTGACAACGAAATCGCATTACATAGAAGATTTTGCGATCGCAAAAGCGATCGCAAAACGATGTTCCCTATGGGGGAATTTCACTTTGCGATGATCGGTTCCCTGTTTCGGGAACCGATCACCGCAAAGCAACGATTTTCGGCCAGCTCATCGTCGGTTTCAAAATGGCCACTGGGTAAAAAACGTGGCCGCCCACTGTTTTCTGGCACGGATTCCTCACTGCACGGGCAGCAAAAATGTCTGCGTTATGGAGAATCTTCGCTGGACAGTAAGTTTTAAGCTCATAGGAACGGATTAATTGGGTTTTAATGCGTTTCTATTGGCTTTTTGAAATTGCATGACAATGTTTTCGTTCGACAGCGATTTTTACGGAACAAATTAACATTGTCATGCGAGGCACCACTGTATAACTAAAACAATGGAATCATCTAGAGCAGTGGTTCCCAACCTAGGGTTCCCAGATGTTCTTGGACTACACCTTCCAGAAATCCTGGCCAGCACAGTCAGTGGTGAAGGCATCTGGGAGTTTTAGTCCAAGAATATCTAGGGACCCAAGATTGGAAACCACTGATTTAGAGGGATGTGATGCTATGTTATTTATATCCTACTTTCAAATGTCCCTAGAAAAAATTAACATTAGAGTACAGTTTTCTGGCTTTTGGTCCTGTATCTAGCCTGCTATGCTTTAGTGCATTCATCTTTGCTTGGATGATGATTTGGGAACTATAAAGCTTGTCTTCTACTTGACTAGTTCACTTGACTAATTCATTTTTTGGTTTCTCTTTACTTCTATTCAGATAAATATTTCTCTTCAGTGATCATGAGCTTTCCCTTCTCTTCACAGAGATGCCATCAACAAGTAATGGTGAGAGCAGTAAACAGGAGCCTATGCAAAAAACTTGCAAGAATAGTGACATAGAAAAGTAAGTATGACTTGGACAATTCTGTTTGTGTTGGGGTGGAAAGAGAAAGTGCCAAGAATTTCTTAGTGGACAGACAAAACTACTACACATGGTGTGAGGGTTGTTGCAGCTAATGCGTAGATTTCTAAGAGAGACTTACAGTGGTGCCTCGATTTACGACCATAATCCGTTCCGGAAGATGGATGTAACTCGAAATGGTCGTAAGTCGAACCATGATTTCCCATAGGAATGCATTGAAATGCAATTAATCTGTTCCAGCCAAAGGAAAAAAAATAACTACAAGGCCCATCGGAAACGCGATTAATCCCTTCCAGCTGAAGGGGGGGAAGCAATCAAGTATGCAAGACCCATCAGAAATGCAAAGAAAACAAAGGAAAAAACAAAGGGAGCACATTGGAAATGCAAAGAAAACAAAGGGAATGCATCGGAAATGCAAAAAAACAAAGGAATAAGCAAAGGAAGCACATTGGAAATGCAAAGAAAACAAAGGGAGCACATCAGAAATGCAAAGAAAACAAAGGAAAAAGCAAAGGGAGCACATCGGAAATGCAAAGAAAACAAAGCAAAAAGCAAAGGAAGTATGCAAGACTAGGCAACCCCCCAAAAGCAACCAAACCCCCTAAGACACATCAGGAATGGGGGGGGACCAAAAAACACAAACCCCCCAAGACCCATCAGAAATGGGGAAAAACACTCCAAAAAGCAACCAAACCCCCCAAGACCCATCAGAAAGGGGGGACCCAAAAAAATAAACAGACCCCCCCATCACAGCACAGAAGCATAAACCCCCAGCCCAAAGCCACGCTGCAAACCCCACCCAGAACAGTTTTTTAAAAGCAGGAAGGAGTACCTTACCTTACCAGGCAGCCTCCTCCAATTGCACACTCTCTAACTGGTGGGGCAAAAGAACTACAAAGAAGCAGCCTTGTCACCACCTACAGCTAGCAATTTGAATTTCCCGCCATTTTCCCCTGCCTTTTTGTGTTTGTAACTGGAAGCTCCATGTGGCGCTGTGGGCTAAACCGCAGAAGCCTGTGCTGCAGGGTCAGAAAACCAAGCAGTCGTAAGATCGAATCCACGTGACGGAGTGAGCACCCGTCACTTGTCCTAGCTCCCGCCAACCTAGCGGTTCGAAAGCATGCGAATGCAAGTAGATCAGTAGGGACCACCTCGGTGGGAAGTAACAGCGTTCCGTGTCTACGTCGCACTGGCCATGTGACCACGGAAGATTGTCTTCAGACAAACGCTGGCTCTATGGCTTGGAAACGGGGATGAGCACTGCCCCCTAGAGTCGAACACGACTGGACAAAAATTGTCAAGGGGAACCTTTACCTTTACCTTTAACTGGAAACTCCAGTCGAAGCAAAATTTTGCAGCCAGAGCTGGTTGTAACTCGAAATGGTCATATGTCAGGACGTTTGTAAGTTGAGGCATCACTGTATTTCCATTTTCTGATTGAGTGCTTTATCTATCTCATAACTGAAAGTCAAATGATTTTTCTCTCATATCTTGGGGAGTGCATTTTTCATATGGATTCCAAGAGGATTTTCCAAGCCAATAATGCAATGCAGCTGCAAAAAAAAGGCAACCGCTATTTTAGACTGCATTAACAGAAGTATAGTCTCAAAATCTCATGTATTAATTCCCATGAATTTAGTACTGATTAGCCCTCATCTTGAGTACTGTGTCCAGTTCCAGACTCCGTACTTTAAGAAGCATGCTGACAAACTGGAACAAGTTCAGAGGAAGTCAGCTAGGATGTTCAAGGAACTAGAAACCAAGCCCTATGAGGAAAGGCTGAAAGGCAAATTCTAATACAGTGGTGCCTCAATTTATGACCATCCCAACTTACGACCATTTCGAGTTACAATCAGCTCTGGCCACAAAATTTTGGTTTGACTTGTGACCAGAGCTTTAAGTTACAACCAGAAAAAAAGGGAGGGAAAAAGGCGGGGAATTGGTGGCGAAGAGGCTGCTTCTTTGTACAGTAGCTCTTTTGCCCCAGCGGTTAGAGAGCGTGCGTTCAGAGGAGGCTTTGGACTGCCTGGGTTTGGGCTGGGTGGTGGGGTATGTTTCTATGCTGTGATGGGTCTTTCAGGGTTTGTTTGCTTTTTGCTTTGCTTTTTTGCACTTCTGAAAGTTCTTGCACGGTTTGTTTGCTTTCTGCTTTTGTTTGCATTTTTGATGGGTCTTGCACGATTTGTTTGCTTTTTGCTTTGCTTTTTTGCATTTCCGAAGGGTCTTGCACAGTTTGTTTGCTTTTCTTTTTCCCTAGGCTGGAACGGATTAATCACGTTTCCGATTGGTCTTGCAGTGTTTTTTTTGCTTTAGCTTTTTGGGGTGTGTGTTTGTGTGATTTTTTTCTTCTTCTGCCGGAATGGATTAATTGCATTTCAGTGCATTCCTATGGAAAATGATGCTTCGACTTGGTCATTTCAACTTACGACCGGAGTTCCGGAACCAATTAAGTTTATAAGTCGAGGCACCACTGTATCCTTATTTGGTTCTTGAATTTGGATGCATCTTCTTCTAGCAGCGAAGAAAATACTCTACTGTATTGGCTGATGCAAACTCTTCAAGCACAGGTGTAAAGTGTGTGTGCTCTCGCTCTCTCTCTGTCGCACAAAGATATACGTTTCATTTTCCCAGTGTAGAACTGTAGCTAGCCATTCATATTGGCCTTTGCCTCTTGTGCTCCCTCCCTGTTATACTTGTTTGGCTCATTTCTCCTCTGTTCTCCTCTCCTTAACCCAGCCATATCAAACCTGAAGGGGCTACAGATCTGTTGACTTCCCACTCTCCAGGTAGCACAGGTCATGCCTGTCCAACACACCACTAAAACAAACAACAAAGCAAGGCTGGAGAACCTTTGCTGAGAGTTAGCAGTCAGGGTGACTAGTACAACATGTTTGGGATAGAGCACAACTTGTTTGTGTTGTTCCGGATTAAAACTTGTAGCCAAATCCAGTGGATCAAGAAAGTTTGTCTGCCTATCCTTCCTGGATATGTGTATCTAGGAATTAATTTGGGATTTTACAACATTGGCATCAAAAGTTAAAAGCTTTATTCAATGCTTCTTGAAGGACCCCCGAAATGCTTCCAAATGGCATGTATAGTAATTCTGTGTGGTGAAATATATCTCTGTTCTTTACTTGTAAGAAGTACTCCTCTTCTGTGTGATGAAATATATCTCTGTTCCTTACTTGTAAGAAGTACTCCTCTGTCACAGGACATTTAATATCCTGACTCTGAAAGTAAAAAAATTGTACTCTGACACTCTGCCCCCATTACCTTGTGAAAGTAGGTAAATGCCAATTGCCATTTCTTGGAACTTTACAGCATTTTTTCCTTAGTTCATAAGAAATCACTTGCAGAAAGGGGTTGTTGCCTTCTGGTTAGAGGGTCTTCTAGAGCAGGGGTCTCCAAACTTTTCACCTTGATGGCCACATAATATATTTTCCATATTTTTGAGGGCCAAAGGAAGGTACACACGCATGTACTCCCACCTGCCTGCGCATGCACACAAGCTGGATAAAAAGGCAGGGCAGACTGGATGTGGCCCACAGGCCATACTTTGAAGACCCCTGTTCTAAAGAGAAAATAGAATGTTTGGAAATGAAGGTCCCAGCTGTGCTTTCCTTCTGCTCCTTAAGGGTTTTTGTCTGATAAATAGTTTGTGTTGTGATGTTTAAGGAGCAAGAATGCTGTGTGTAAAAAGGTGAGCTTTGTTGAGTTAATTGATAACTGGGATCAGACCTTGGGGCATGACAAAAGGAAGGTGTTCTTTTTATTTGCACTGTCTAGCTGCTTGCACCTGTACTGCCAAGCCATGATATATGGTGACCCAGTCCAGCTAGCTAAATTGATTCATCTGCAGTTCCTGGTTCTTAATCTGGAGCTAAATTGGTTTCATTTTTCTTCTTTTAGGTGGTGCTTGTGCTATGCTTTTTGTGGGATCACTTCCTTCTGTTCATAACTTTAATTTTTGCTTTTAAATCTGGGCATTATTGATTAGCGTGTTAAGCTCCGTGTAACGTCTGATTAGCATTTTAAAAAGTGTTTAGAAGCACATGGTTTATCACCTATGTCAGCTGGGCTGTCCATTTAGAACAACGGTTAATGGAGTTAGCAGTGATTCTCTTTATTGATTCCACTTTTATAAGAATGACATTCATTTTCTCTCCCCTTTCCAAAACAAAGTCTGGGCATGGAGAGTATCTTTTTAATTAGCTAATACAATACAGTAAACTGTCCTTGTTTTGGCACACAGCTAATGTACTTGGGTTGAAAGTTAATGGAATATGTGCTTCAGGCTTCTTGTAGCGGAGTCTCCTGCATGCCAAGCAACTTGCCTTGAGTAGAGAGAGATATTCCACGGTTTCTCTTTTCTATAATCTCTGATCTGCCCTGCATTAGACCAGGTTTCCATTCAGCCTTTCTCTCCCAAGTTTGTACTTGAAATTCATGTGGTATCTGCCATTGGTCCATTTAAATCAAAACATAAACCATGATTTATTTTTCTGCCTGACCTGAGCCATCATGAGAAGACAGGTCAAATAAAAAGTGTTCTCTTGTCTTTGCTTCACTTTGTCTGAGGATATCTATTATTCTTAAAAGTCTTAATATAGTTTTAATTATTTAAAATACTAATATTGCTTAAATCTTACCATTGTTACTGGAGAAGAATATTTAGATGGCTGATGAACGAAATGCTTAGTTCTAGAAAGGCAGTCAGGGTTCAGCTTTGATTGTGGCTTTATGCCAATGTAGAGTCAGTTACCCAGTTTTTAGTGTCTGGTCATGTGTTCAGAATTCATAGAACAGTCAGACTAGAAAGGACCACTTGAGCTGTATCTGGACACACATATAGCACGTTTATTTGGTATAAAATTCACAAAGCTTAAAACATTTCTCCTCCACCTCTTCAAAATCCAGATGCCTCTTTTTCTCAATCTATATACATGGCACTGAATCATTATTTTTATATTGTGTTTTTTTTAATTCTTGCTATATCTAATTCACATATATAGACTAGTTGCTTTTTTCTGTTTCTTTTCACTTGCTTTCCATGCAGTTGTAGGGATTCTGTTACACTTTGACCTAGCTCAACACTGAAATCTACAAGAACAAGTTACCTGCCTGGCTAGAAAACCAAGATGCAGCGAGTCTCCTTCCAGAAAAGGCAAGGGTTGAAAGAAGTCCAACATTTCAACCAGCCAAGAGTTATTTAAGGCTTTCATCAATGCTTTAAGAGAGTGTGCTAAATTTAGTGCTAAATTCGAGACTAGACAGGGAAGCTAGGAACAAAATTTTACTACCAAGGAAGTGCTGGTATCAAATGAGTTAGTTTACTGTTATCTATGTTGACTCGCACTGTTTCTCCATGGTTTTAGGTAGGATTTTTCCCAGCCTTGCCTGGAGATACCAAGAATAAAAAGCATATGGCAGATGCAAATAAAGAAACTTGACTTGAGATGAACAGGGGATGAACCTGAGACCTTTTACATGCTAATAATGTACTCTAGGTAAAGGTAAAGGTTCCCCTTGGGAATTTTTGTCCAGTCGTGTTCGACTCTAGGGGGCGGTGATCATCCCCGTTTCCAAGCCATAGAGCCAGCGTTTTGTCTGAAGACAATCTTCCGTGGTCACATGGCCAGTGCGACTTAGACACGGAACGTTGTTACCTTCCCACCGAGGTGGTCCCTATTTATCTACTTGCATTTGCATGCTTTCGAACCGCTAGGTTGGCGGGAGCTGGGACAAGAGATGGGCGCTCACTCTGTTGCGTGGATTCGATCTTACGATTGTTTGGTCTTCTGACCCTGCAGCACATGCTTCTGCGGTTTAGCCCGCAGCGCCACCATGTCCCTTAATAATGTACTCTACCAGATAGCTAATATTTCTCCTTCGGTATACAAGTGGAAGGGGATGAAGCAGATGGTGCCCCTGCCCTAAGCTTTCCACTTTGGAACTGCATTTTATTCTACCATCAGAAAGCCTCAGAACAGTTTTTCTCCCTTTGTGGCATCTTTCAGATTACCTAAATACTTCATGCAATGTTTTCCTTTTCTCATCAGTACATGGTCAGCTAGAGCAACCTTTTGTTTCACTTTTTGGCACTTTCCTTTTTTGCATAGCTGGCTCCAAATCAGAACGTTTCTCCACCTGGACTAGCCTGCCTATGTGTAGGCTGTAAACCGGTAACTCCTTGCTTTCCTCTCCTGAAGACATTGCCCATGTCGCCTAGTGCCATCTTGAAATCAAGGCTTTTTGAGGTTAAGAAGCCAGACTCTTAATTCACAGTGCCAATGTTCAATTTTGCTTTCTGCCACCAAACTAGATTGCAGGCCAAGGAAAGAGTCTGGGTTAGTGCCCCACTGGGTCACCTCCCATTTGTTTTCCTCAATTTTGTGTTGTCATAAATTCATTCCAGCCCGTTGTGCTTGATCAGTTTATCTCTGTTGGGGCAGGGAGCCCTGCTAGCATGATATATGACATGAAACATTGTAGCCAGCCTCTCCATGAATCACTCCAGCTGTTTGTTGTCAGCATGAAAAGCAAACAGGCCAGGGCTGGCAAGTGTTGACTAGGATGAGCTCAGGATGGGAAGAGACATGACGTATGAATGTTTATTTAATAATTCTCTAATATTTCCAGTGGAGTGTGGCTGTGCCTTCTGAGGTTGTGGGGGGAAGGGGGCGGTTGAAGGGGAAACTCTAATCTGTCAGGGTGAGTCATAAATCAGGCAGACAAGATCATTAATCAGGAATGGAGCAAAACTAGAGGGAGGTGGGACACAGGCTGCCATTCCCAAGAGCAAAGGTGCATGCTCTTCTTTTCCATAAAACAAATCTCATTTGGGATGCAGCTCTGGCTGTGCCGCTTACATAAGAGCAAAGCCAGGGCACTGGGCCAGTTAAGCAAGCATGTGCACCACCTTTTTCATAAGCCTTGGCAATTTGAACTCACCAAGCATTAAATCCCTTTATAATTATCTTCTTTATACAACTCTTCATGCTCCTCATGGTTGATTGGGCAAGGTGCTTATTTGGCTTAGAAGAGTGTTTTAGAAGAGAGGGGCCAGTGTGTGCATGTATGCATGCACATATGAGAAATTTATTTATATACAGTATTTTGAAATATCCAAGGGTTAAGGCGGGGCATATCCTGATCATCTCTGCAATTATACAAGACAGAACACCTACTCTAGAATTTTACCCCTCAAACAAAACCACAACTGATTTCTTTGTGATTATGGCATATTGCAGAAGGTTCTTTCAAGTGCTCAGGTGCATACACAGTTCTCCCAAGCACCTGGTGGTCCTCATTATTTTTATAGAGGGTGCTAATTTAGGTATACATCAGTTCCCTCTGCTGAAATTAAGTAAAAGTTGTCCTAGGCAGGAGAGCAGTTACGTTTGCACAATAACTTACCAACTACAGTGGTACCTCGACTTACGAACCTAATACGTATTGGAACGGCGTTCGTAAGTCGAAGTACCATTTCCCATTGAAATGCATGGGAACGGAATTAATCCGTTCCAGCATTTCAAAAAAATACCAAAATAAAAATAAACAGAGCAAGTCCCACGCTGGGACTGCCAAAAAAAAACCAAAAAACAAAAACAGAAACATAACCCCCCCGTCCAAACCCACCCTGCAAAACCCACCCAGAACAGTTTTTTAAAATGACTTACCAGTCCGAAGCCTCCGAAGCCTCTCGGCACTCCGCTGCGGCCGGGGACAAGCAGCCAAGCGCCCAGCCAGCTCAAGCCTCCCAGTGCTCCGCTTCCAGGGGCAAGCGGCCAAGCGCCCAGCCAGCTCAAGCCTCCCAGTGCTCCGCTTCCAGGGGCAAGCGGCCAAGCGCCCAGCCAGCTCAAGCCTCCCAGTGCTCCGCTTCCAGGGGCAAGCGGCCAAGCGCCCAGCCAGCTCAAGCCTCCCAGTGCTCCGCTTCCAGGGGCACGCGGCCAAGCGCCCAGCCAGCTCAAGCCTCCCAGTGCTCCGCTTCCAGGGGCAAGCGGCCAAGCGCCCAGCCAGCTCAAGCCTCCCAGTGCTCCGCTTCCAGGGGCAAGCGGCCAAGCGCCCAGCCAGCTCAAGCCTCCCAGTGCTCTGCTTCCAAGGGCAAGCGGCCAAGCGCCCAGCCAGCTCAAGCCTCCCGGTGCTGGGTGACCGCTGCCTCCGATCGCAGCTGCGGGGGACCCCCAGGAGGTCTCCGATGGCGGTGGGGAAGCTCTCAGGGTTTCCACGCTGCCATCGGAGACCTCCTGGAGGTCTGATCGCAGCAGCGGAAAAGGGCTGGAAATTTAAAATTGCTCCCCCACTGCTGCGATCGGACCCCCAGGAGGTCTCTGATGGCAACAGAGAAGCTCCCAGGGCTTCCCCGCCGCCATTGGAGACCTCCTGGGGGTCCCTTTTTCTAACTGTTGGGACGTAAGAGCAGCCTCTTCACCACCAACAGTTTGAATGGAACGAAAAAAGGCAGGGGAAATTTGAATTTCCCGCCCTTTCCCCCTGCCTTTTTTTCGTTCATAGGTCAAGGCTCCATTCACAGGTCGAAGTAGATTTTTGTGAATGGAGCTGTTCATAAGTCAAATCGTTCGCAGGTAGGGACGTTCATAAGTCGAGTTCCTGCTGTATTTGATTGGGATGGGAAACATGTGATCCTCCAGACTTTGCTGGACTGTGACTCCAGTCATTACTTCCAACTGGCTATGTTAGCTGCAGCTGATGGGAATTGCACTCCAGCAACATATGGACGACCACACATTCCCAATTTAATATATAAGAGTCTGCTGGAGACTCAAAAGGTAAAGGAGGCATAATAGGGGGAATCTCATTTGTGGGAAGGGAACTGCCCTCTTTTTGAACTTTCGTATTACTTCGAAAACCATATCCATTGCCTCTATTGGTCAATAGTACCTTCCTTGTGTTATATCTTCTTGCCAGGTTGCCAGGGTTCAGTAGAATCCCATTCTTAGGGAATACTCAAATGTGAGAAACAGGATAAATTGCCCACATCTAAACAAATGTATGCATTTTAATTTTTCCCCCACAGGTTGTACTTTGGCTTTGATATGAAAATGCTGAAGTAGGATGAGTAAAGTGAGAGTATATACTCAGTTCTTAAGGATTATTGCTGTGGGTTGTTACTACAGTATTTAAGTCTCTAATTTTGTAGAGAGCACAGAGTGTATTTTAGGTAGTCACAGATGTAACATGGATTGCTCTTGCTTCTTATTCTCCATAGGTGAAGTCAGACTTCTCTACACTTCAATGACAAAAGCAGAAAGCTAGTTAATATAAAATTATTCATTACTTTTATATAAATACAAACCCTTCCAGTAAATGATTTGGGATTAAAATACAGGAAAAGCAGACACGTGCCAAAAATATGTAATAGCACAAGTGTGGCTGCTTATATCTAAAAGGCCTGGTTGCCCTGCTAAGTGTGTGACTCTGTTTAGAAAATGTGAGCTTCAGCCTAGCTAAAATGATTAGTTATGGACTAGAATTTGAACTGTTATATAGCATTTGAGATAATAGTAAATCACAAATCTTCACATTCTTTTACTATAAATTTGGTGTATTTTTAAATGTATGCCCATACATACTGAAATCTTGTATATTATTTCCTGTGATACTTAGCACACCAAAGAGATCAACTCACAAGTTCATACTTGTGTTTTGCTATGGATCCATTCAAAAGAGGAACTTGAGCATTGCTACTGAAATGCTGGGCAGCTACTGTGAGAAGCCAGTGACTTTGCTTGATTGTTTGTTGAAGCTAGCAGAAACAGGGAAAACCTCTACTCCAGAACCTTTGGTAGCTGATGGCAGATGGAGTTGAAAAAAAATGGCCACTAGAAGTGAAGTCAGACTTCTTTGCTTGGGCTCCAATATTATCTTATTGGCTCTTTACTTCAAATTAATTACAGTACTTTTAAAATTAGATTATTAATGGAGACATTAAAACAAAGCTACACAAACAAAGTATTCCTGGGTATATGCTGGCAAACCAGCCATTCTTTGTGTTGTCTTCATGTTAGAAATAGGAGGTATGCTTCTCCCAGAATCAGAAAGTATCTCAACTTATTTTTAAGCCAAAAACAGAGTCCTCCATCTTTCCCCTTAAATGCTTTAGCGTCAAAGGGCGGAGAGGAGAGGGGTCTCTTGTCACTCCTTTTTGGTGCCTGTCATGTTAGGTTACAATAGTTTGAGACAAAGACCGTGATGGCTTTCTACAATGGAGCTTTTTGTCACAGTGTACTGTTAGTAAACCATGAGGCACTGGAGAGGGAAAATAAAGTGTTTGTCTCCTGAAGTGCTCTGTAGCCATTGGGCCAGCCAGTAAATGGGGCTGATGGCTGAATTGGGGAGCCCCTGGCTGCCCAGACACTGGAGACGCCATCAGCCTTGGCCAGACTGACCAATGATGGGGTGTGATGAACATCTGAAGGTTTGAATGTTCTTCACTACTGATTTATAGGGAAGGTAGTAGAGGATGAATGGAGAGGCATTTGGAGGCTTATCTATTCTTTTGAGATCACATTGTAACTATCGAAAGCTCATATCTGAGCCCTGGAACAGCAGCTTCTCTATTTCTTCCACAGTCATAATCTCTTATAGTTATATGATCACTTCATAATGTCCCTAAGTGCAAGTTTCACTGGCACTAAAACCTTATATGTCAGAAGTATGATAATCAGTTTTATAGTTATTTTATTGCCATTGTAGAAACTAAACATTCCTGGATTTCCCAACTCCTGTGCTAAGAGTGCTTGTGGACCCCCTTTTAGTAAAAACCTCCTTCTCACCTGACATTTTGTGATTCTTTTGGTACAAACTAATTCATTCAAAGACCCCCTTTTGCAGGAATTTTTAATTGTCTGGAAAATCCCTAAACCCCAAGCTCCTCCACCTTCTTTTCCTCTGCAAATTCACTAAACCCTTTGTAAGGAGGGTGTAGTTCAAGTATTGTTCTATCCTTCTTCTCAGCTATTTCAAAGTTTCAACAATACTGTTAACTTTAATTTGTAGAGTTGCTCCTTGCAAGTGAAAAATCGATGGGGGGCTATCACAGTGTGAAATTTGACTGTCAATCTTGAGCTTATGGAGTGAGTAAGACATCTTACAAGGGGAAAAAATCACAGTCTGTGCAGTGCTCAGCTGGGCTATTTCAAAGAGAAGGCAGGCTGATGGGTCGTTAGAGAGTATTTCAGTTAGATGGATGATGATTCTGTGTGAAATATTGGAGCTGCAGGTGAGAAAAGCCACAGCTCAGAAAATACAACTAGTCCTCCTGAAGGACTAAATTCAACCTTAGGAACCTGAATTGTGTCCATTCAGAAGCAAAACCTGACCCTAAAATTGGTCACTACCAATTCAGTTAATTTTAAACTTGCAGTTTTAGTGAATGACGTTACATTTAAACTTGTTTCAGACATTCTGCTCATCTGTAAGATTTAAAAGAAGCTCCTTGGAAAATGTATCTTTCCATGTAAGGCACACAAGGCCCAGAATATATTTGATTACGACTAGTATGCCTGGGAGCAATGTAAGAGTATGGTTTGAATTCTGCATGATAAGATAGTCAGTTGTAGTTGTCGTTTTTCAGTTTGCCCATACCAGCACAAATAATGATTGATTTAAACCATGGTGTAATCTTGGATTTCTGAAATAAACCATAATTTAAATAAATCTGAGTTTGTCCTGGTTCAAATGAAACTACAAACAGCAGTTATTTTGAAAATGCATGTTGCTAGTCTGCTGAATTGCCATGTTACTGGATTAGTATTGAAAGGTAGAAAGCACAATCTTTTGACTTAGAGTATTATATTAATTCTTAAATGCAGCCTGCATCTTGGCTACAGAACAAGGTTGTATTGTCCCAGCCTGAACATATAATGTACACAGGACTCAAATTAAGGAAGCAAATGAGCTAATAGAGGGTTTGAGAATTATTGAGTCCCTGCCACTTGTATCACAGCTGTTACTTGCCCTTTTTTGCCCGTGGGACTTCAGATAAATAAATAAATAGATGGCCACCTCTCCTCCCTTTTCCCCAGTCTCCTACCATCTATTCCACTTGACTCGGGGTAATACATTCTTTGGTTTACCATTACAAAAAGAAAACATCCTGCAGCAGGTCTTGAGCTTGTACATTTTGGCACAATTTTCATTCCCATTTTTGCTTACCTTTATCTTGTTACCTCATCTGAAGTGACAAACGTGTGTTCACCATGGATGTGGGACAGACACTTCTATTATTTTAGCCATCATAGTCATATCAACCAGACATGAATAAGATTGCCCTCTTCACCTTGCATTACAGAAATGACCCAGTTAGTTTTCTGAATAATTTCTCTGATGCACTACCTATATCACATCAGGAACAAAAAAAGGTGGAAGGAAGAATGTAGATATAACTTCCCCGTGAGACAGTCTGCCCTGCTATCCCCATGCCTGTAAGGACAGGCTGTTCTGGTCGCCAGTCGCCTGCCAAGTTTGGAGTTTACTGTTAGTTTTATGTAGGTGGATAACTGTTCCAGTTATGCATTCGGTATTTTGGTGCAGCTCTTTCCCTATCCTTCTTCCCAAATAAATAAATACGAATCCTTCCCAGTGGCCAGGAGATTTCCACAACCCTACAGATGCCTCTAATCATGCTGACTCAGATGCTTCTTACTGTTTTCTTTGATCGTTGGTGCCATCTGCCTGCAGTTTGATCGGGCCAAACACATGAGTCCCAGAGGCAGACAAGGCCAAATGCCAGCTCCAGGACTCGCTCTCTGCTTCTGCAGAGATGCTTGGGCTCTGTGTCTGCAGAGGGATGGGGGCGTGAAAGCAACATAATGAATTCTTCTGTCAGGAAATTCTTTGGGGAATCTTTACTAGGTCCTAGCTAAATGCAGCTTAGAATGTCTTCTTGTGGCAGTAAGCTTTCTTTCCATGCCACTGTGATAGAGCATGCAAGTGTAAGAAGAATGATTCCTCTGTGGGCTAAAGCAACACAGCACTTTTGCTTTGCATGAAGATTAAATTAGTCAACAGATAACTCCAAACTTGGCAAGCAGCTGGTGGCATTAACAACTTGTGCAAGCAAGTATAAAATAGAGGCATTTGTGACACAGAGGGCCTCTGCTTTGCAGATGTGCACCCTTGCATACAACTCTTTCCAAATTTTCAACGGAGAACATGGAAATTAGGCCATGGAACGCTACATTATTCATAACTTGGCAACCTGGAGCTGGGGCATATTGCCAAAGTAACCCACCCACCCACTGTTAATTACAGGTGAACAGCATTCTTAATATATTTAGCTACAAAACGTGCATTAATATGGAAGGCACTCCTCGTAGAGAATAATACATTAGAAGTCTTGCCAGTTCCTCAGTACAGGCAGCATTCCTTCACAGGATTCCAAGTCAGCTTTTTTTTTTCAGGGACATCAGTCTAGAAAGATAACAATGTAGCAGAGATTTCAGCATCTTCAACAGGAAAGCCAGCTTCTGCTTTGAGAACAAATAACTGTGGGCATTTTCTCATGCACGCTCAATTTAGGTCAAGGTTTGTGATTTCTGAGGTGTTTAGGGGCAGTTTTGAGACTGAGCATGAGGGCCATGTTCCTCCAGAAGGGGTTACTGTTCAGGGAGGAACAAAGAGACTAGTTTGCATTCTTTGAATGTTTTTATTTGTTAAAATTGATCAAAGAATAATGTGTTTGATGCTACAATAGTGTTTACATTTGTAGCTGGATGCTGTATATTTAAATAGAAAAAGAGTCCCTTCCCTCATATTAGTGGTACATTTTAATGAGAAAGAATGTAAATGAGCACCAGTTTTTTTTTTCAAAAAATGTTTAATATTTATTCCTTGTGATCTTCTCAACCCCGTAACACTAACTATAACATCCAAAATTTACCTGCTGCTTTATACACCATTTCAGCAATTAATTTGGACGAGTATCCTTTTCTGTTATTTTCTAAAACAAAATATTTATCCTGAATAAATTCATAAGGAGACGCATAATTCACATTTACGATTGATTTCAGAATAGTGATCCCTACTACCCACAGTTCCCACACTTTGCACTCTCTCTGGAAAGCCACAGGTAAAGCAAAGTCACAGCTCTGTGATTCCCTGTTGCACAAACAGCCCTTCTACAAGTGAGGCTAAGAAAGCAAGCAACCAGAGAGTTACCAGCTGAGACCTTGAAGTCAGTTATGAAAACAAGGAAATACTGGAAAACTGAATACGAGGGGGTGCTGATAAGTATTGAGCCTTTCCCAGAAAAAAATGAGCTAGGAAGCTGTAACTGCCACACTATTCTACATATTCCCCCAGGAAGTAAATGCACTTGCGACATCTGTCCTGCAGCTTCTTAAGTCCCTGCAAATAAAATTCTTCTGACTGCTGGCGTAACCACATTGTAGCATTAGTTGCCTCCAGAACACTCTCAAATCCTTGTTCCTTTAGGTGTTTTTTGAGTTTGGGGAACAGATAATAGTCATAAGGAGCAAGGTCAGGAGAATAGGGTGGATGGGGCATCACTTTAAAGCCTAAGGAGGTCAGTTTTATCATTGTTTCACCTGCAGTGTGTGACAAGGTGTTGTCATGCAACAGGATGATACCTTTGGAGAGCTTTCCTCAACATTTTTCCTTGATGTTTTGCCTCAACTTCGTCAATAAAGCACAGTAATATTTTGCATTGATGGTTGAACCCTGTTGGAGGTAGTCCACCAGTACAACTCCGTTCTTATCCCAAAAAACTGTTGCCATTTGCTTCTGAACCAACCTTTGCACTCGGACTTCTTTGGCCTGGGGGAACCACTGTGCCTCC
The DNA here is from genome assembly GCF_051106095.1 of Pogona vitticeps. Taxonomy (NCBI): domain Eukaryota; kingdom Metazoa; phylum Chordata; class Lepidosauria; order Squamata; family Agamidae; genus Pogona; species Pogona vitticeps. Next base: position 61,872,098 of record NC_135786.1, read on the forward strand.
ATTCCTTAGACTGTTCCTTTGTCTCAGGATCATAACAGTAGATCCATGTCTCATCCCCAGGAAATCTGATTCATTTCTTCCAAAATGTTCCAAAACAGCCACTGATGACTCCACACATTTCCTCTTTTGTTCGGTTATCAAAAGTTTGGGAATCCACTTTGCTGCCAGCTTTCTTATTTCCAAGTCATTGTGGATAATGGCACCAACTCTCTCTCATGATATTCTCAGATATATAGCAATACTTTTGGCTGATATTCGGTGGTCCTCCACGATCATGTCATGGATGGCTTTCACATTTGCAGGCACAGAGACAGAAACAGGCCTTCCACTGGGTCTCTCACTTTCAACACCGAAATGGCCAGTTTTAAAATTGACAATCCAACGTTTAACTGTTGCATATGAAGGGCCACTGTCACCCATAGTTTGTGACATTTCATCATAGATCTGCTTTGCACCTTTCCCTTGGAGAAACAGGAACTTGATTCTGGCCCTATGCTCTTCCACATTGAACTTTTCTGGAGGTGCTGCCATGTTTACTTTGGACCTGAACATGAAAGATAAGTTAAAATCATAGGAAGTTGATTTTTGCACCATTGAATACAGACAAATTGGCCAATACACCCTGCAATTTATAGCTTCCTAGCTCAATTTTTTTTCTGGGAGAAGCTCAATACTTATCATCATCCCCTGTACATCTGATGATAATTGAGCAGTTTTAATAGTGATTAAAGTGCAATTAAGAAGAAAATCACCTTGGCAGCCAACAGTTAACTTGTTAATTGTCAAAATAAAGGATGCAACATGGCAGAGGGAGCTGCAGAAGATATGCTACTGAATTCAGCAGCAGGTCATGCCACCTTTAACATACCTTTCAAATTTGATAATTGGTTTTGACTGGAGGGAGGTGAGGGGTTGCAAAATATACCTTGTGGGGTTGCATGTGGACCTTGATTTAGGGATACCTGTGCCAGTTTGTCAGGCAAAACTAAAACCAAAATAAAAAAAATAAAGTCAAAAACATTTTGACACCTAAAATACTAAGTACTATATTTTAATGTGTGCTTTCAGTGAAACATGCACTTCTTTATTTTTTTTGTTTTTGTCTTTTTGTTTTGTTTTTGCCTTACATGCTAGTACAGACTTAACACCACTACCTCTTCTAAAACTACAGCTGTGCCAGTTTGTGTTGTGAGCAATGTCTGCTATTTTGCCTTGGCTCCCTATTTAATATTAGAACTTAATGGCTGAAAACCAGCAGTAAGTCTCATCTAGAGTAGGTCCATTGAATCAGTGGCGTTAACGTGCCAAATCCCCACTGATCCAATGGCCCTATTCTAATTGCAACTTGTTAGTTGATTTCAGCAGTATTTTTCAGCCATGTAGATATCCCATCTCACTTTCTAACCTCTTTTACAAAACCAAGACTTAAAATATGTGTATTGTACATTTAGGAATTCTTTGGCATTCAACAGAACTGTCTGTCCAAAAAAAAAAACAAAAAAAGATCTGTTTGAAACAGTTACTAGTTTCATTCTAGGAGTGAGACTTTTAACAATTACTGTATGCAAAAAAGTAGCTATATTTGGGAGCAGAAATTTTATTGGGCAGAATTTATCCTGGCCAGATGGGTTGATCTTCGTGTTGTACAGACTTGAAAGATCATTATAAAATTCAACTATACATATGTCAGCTGGTAAGGGTGCGCTTCTCTTTTCAATTCAAGAATATCAGCTTTGGCTGCACTGTCTTTGGTAGTGCAAAAAAGGCAAGATGTGTTTCCCATTAGATATCATCACTGTCTTTTAGGTTCATTAGTACCCATGGGGATGTAGTAAAGAAAAAGCAAACATGGTACCCTGTATGCCATCTCAAGCTCCTTGGTGGAAATGGAGACTGTAAATATAACAAAATGAGCATGTGTTCAGCTGTACTCTGAATAGCAGTCAGCTAGTAGGAGGGAAGAGAAGCACATTTCCACACTTAATACAATTTTGTGCATTCATCCGTGCTGAGTAGATGTGGTCTCCATAGTAGAAATGTTTGGAAGAAGGTGTCTGCAACTTTTGCAGCAAGTGATAGGGACAGAGAATTGGTACTTCACATACATTGCTCAGCAGCAGATGCATTTTGGGGGTAAAATGTGGGTTTGTGGGAAGAAGATAGGGGGATAAAGAATCATTCATAGGGCAATGGAAGCTCTGCACTTTTTCAGACACTGCTGTCATATAAGATTAAAAAGAAAATTAGGAGGCCTAAAATGTATATCTTTTACAATTTGAGGACATTTTGCAGGCTATATTTTTAGTGGGGAATACATTATTTGTGAACATTTCAAATTCAGTGTAAAACAGAAGTTTCTAGTCAGTGTAGCTTTACAAATGAGTCACAGGTTTGAGAAATGTAAAAATTTGTGTGAGTTGGATTTTGGAATCACTGGCTGAAATCCTGGTGTGCAGTTATGCAAGTGGCATAACGTTTGGAAACCAATTATCGTAAGTTAAGAAATCTCCATTGGTATTATCTGTTGCATGCCATGTTGTGCATCACAGTATGAAACTGGAGATATCTTAAGACAATTCACTTCTAAGGATTACACTGTTTGAACATGACTGTGCAATAGGATTTCAGCCAATGTCTTGGTAGTTTGCCGTATTCTGTAGCACTATTACTGTTATTACTGCTTCAGTTTTCTGTGCCACATTTTCACAGATATGCTGTTCCTTCAAATTGGATTGCATATTGACTAAATTTTCTTCATTGGATTTGTGTGCCTCTTTTTCTAAAAATGACAGCCAGTTGGGCACCTCTAAGAAAAAAAATAGATAATCTGCATTTACTTAAATTTCTTTTGGAGGGTCTGTTTTGGTTGCAAACATTTTTTGGTTGAACAGAAAATTTGACAGACTGGTCCCATATATTGGTGAGCACAGATAGCACCTCTTTTCTACTTAAACAGCAAATAAGAGTTAGATTATTTACAAGAAATATTGTTTTCATCTGAATTCTCAGACTTAAGAACATAGAAACAAATTGTTTTGTGAATAGAGAGGAAGTTCCAGGAGATCAGGTGTTGGGTATAGGCCATGGAATTTTATTGGTGCTGCATATAGTCAGTTCTAAATGTGTTTTACAAGGTATATATAAACAGCACTGTAAAATTTATGGAATGTTAATGTACAGTGTGACTATTTATGAATAAGAATGAAATCTGTATTCTGCTGAAATAAACTGTGAAGGGCGAAATGGATTTTAGAAGTGATTTGATGCTGAATTTCAGAAGCAAAACTAGGGAAGAGATTCCTCTGCTGAGTCGAGAATATGTACAGTGTGTTCACATCATGTCTTTGCTGAAAGGGTTGCTATGGCCATGGACTTTGAGAACTGCAAATGCAGTATATAGAAATAGCAGAATCCTCCATTTAGCATGGAGCACAACCTACTTGTTAAGGGCTGCCATATCTAAAGTTGAGATAGCCATTCAGTCACCAGTTGGAGATGAACAAGAAGAAGAAAATGCCCTCTCAACCCTCAGTACCGTACCAAGGCAGTGAGGAAAGGAGACAGATTGGTCATTCTGGCTCCCAGATTTGTGAGTAGTGGAGGTTACAAGCTGTACAGGTTTATCACATGAATCCTGCCCCATTGCTTATTTGAATCAATCCCACCTTCATATGTGGAGCATAGGCTTAAAATGTGAACTACTTATGGGAAAGCTACATTGATAAATAATATGGAAAATGGTCCAGGTTTGAGATGGATTCATATTATTTTCCATTGATCACACAATGTATAAGTACAGTAAATACAAATCATCCTGGAGTTTTCCCCACAATCTGTTCTTTTTTATTTCACCACTGGGGCTTCTACTTTTCCCCCAGTTGATTTGCATTGGTTCAGGCCATGTGATTGCTTAAGCCAATTCAGATTCAAAGATGAATGGGTGATGAGAAGCTGGCTTTCCCAGCTTTCTAATTCAAAGTGGTGAGAGAGGGAACAAAGGGATACTTGTAAGTATGTCATTTCTCCTCAGCTGAGCACCCCTTGTCTGCAAAGTACAGTACAGTGGTGCCTCGCACAATGGGTGCCTCACACAACGATGAATTCACACAACGATGCCTTTTTCTGTTAAATTTGCCGCCTCACACAACGATGTTTCCTATGGGGGATTTTCACACAACGATCTCCCTTTTCGCTCCTGTAAAAGTGTCTTACAATGTTTGGAAGCTGTTTTAAATGATTGCAATGGTTAGCCCACCTCCTGAAACCTATGCAAACTGATTTTGGTGTTGTTCTGACACTTCGTTAATTTATGATGATTTTTTGTTTTCTCCATTGGAAACCATTAGACAGACCATCCAATGGTTTCCAATGGAGAAAATTCAAAAAATCATCATAAATTAACGAAGTGTCAGAACAACACCAAAATCAGTTTGCTTAGGTTTCAGGAGGTGGGCTAACCATTGCAATCATTTAAAACAGCTTCCAAACATTGTAAGACACTTTTACAGGAGCGAAAAACGACTTCGCAAAGCCATTGAAATGTATTGAGTCGGCTTCAATACATTCCAATGAAGGAAACATTGTTTCACACAGCGATGTTTCCTATGGGGAGTTTCACTCAGCGATGGCAATCCGTTCCAATTGGAACGGATTAACCGGTTTTCAATGCATTCCTATGGGAAATGGTGTTTCACAGAACGATGTTTCACACAACGTTGATCTTTTTGGAACCAATTAACATCGTTGTGTGAGGCACCACTGTATTTAAATTATTTTTGTTTAAAGACAAGGTGCCATGTCTTTGGTCGTGTACTAGCGTAGAAGACCAAAAGAGAGAGAAAGCAAAGTGGAAATTGGCAGTCAGCCCTAGTTTACAAGACCAAATGGCAGAAGTTCATTTGCTTTAGCTGACCAGGCAAGAGTCAGAGAGAAGGAAATTGGCAGCCAGCCCTTGTTTGCAGCCTGTTAAGGTAGCTCTACTGTGCATACTGCAAATCTGAATGGGCACAGTACAGTTGCCTTAGTAAATTGCAAACAAGAGCTGATTGACTGACACTCTCTCTCTCTCTCTCTCTCTCTCTCTCTCTCTCTCTCTCTCTCTCTCTCTCTCTCATATGACTCCTTTGTGATCAGCAAAAGATTCACCTAGGGAAACCTGACTTTCTGGGTGCAAATTAATAGCAGATCACGTCACACTTTTCCTTCTGTGTAGTTGCACCTTTAATTTCATAATTTTGAAAGTTTGCTTCCTTTCTGTCTAGAGAGTTTTTGTTCTTGGTGTGTTGAAATGTGAAAATCTTTCCCTCTCCCCTTAATAGAATATGCCCCCCTTTTTAAAAAAGCAGCTGACAAAACATCTAATTCTTCAACTGATTGTGGATGCAGAAGAAATGGAGGGATAGTCTCTTCATAAATAATAACTATGTTCTATCAAGTTGATTCTGACTTGTGGTGAGCCTTTCCAGGTTTTTCTAGCTATAGAGTAAACAGATGTGATTTACCACCCTCTTCTTCTGGGAACACTCCCTAAAACTGATTTCTTAAATACTAAAGCATTTAGAGTACTATTGCTATAGACATGGAGAAGATACTGGGACCCCTGGACTAGAATTATCTCATCCTTACAAAGTTTGGCATGTTAATGCCTGCTGAATCTTTCATGTGTGGGTCTGGATGAGTGGTTTTAGCAAGCTGGTTGGCCTAAAGGAGAAGCTGTATGCATACATTCAGGCTTGCTGTATGGACCACCCCTGCAAGCTGGGCCTTGTTAATAAATGTATGTTTAACAATGTCTGGAGCATATGAAGTGATAATAACTAAATCAATACCTCCCTCATTGATTGTCCAGGATCCCTCCAGCGTGACGCATGCAGCAATGCAGTAATTTTCCAGCTAACTAGCACCCTGATCTACAGCCCTGCTATTGATTGACCATTGTGTTGGGCAGGCACTGAGTGTTGTTGCTTTTGCCTTTATTCAGCCTCCTTTCTGATTCATTCATTTATTACGGGACAAGGATGATGACCTGAGAGGCTGTTCAAACCGGCAAGCAAATGTTAGTCTCTTATGATTCCTGTAAACAAACTCTTTGATTTCATTGCCTGCCTCTTCCTTCCTATATTCTGCTTTCTGCTGCTTGGCAGTACTCTACGTTTGCTTCAGGATGCTGCCCAGCTCATGAAAGGACAAAAGAAGGGGGAAAGGAAATGCTATATCCAAAAGAATTAAATTGTATGTTTGGCATAAATAAAAATTTTGTGCCAAGGTAATTAAAGCTACTTGATTCTGATTGCAAGATTCAGCTTTTCACATTTAGAACTTTTGAAGAAGGCTTGAAGAAATGAGGATGAGAACTGTCTCCCATTCTCTGGAAAGTTGTAAAGTCTTATTTTAAGTTTGGATGCTGCTTGCTCTTCTGATTAGTAACAGGCTTGTTATAGAACGGAACAGAAATGCCTCAAATAGTAGCAAAAATCCTGTTGCATAGTTGTTGTTGTTGTTTAGTTGTGTCCGACTCCTCGTGACCCCATGAACCAGAGCATGCCAGGCCCTCCTGTCTGTCTGTCTTGGGTGTCCCTGCATGGCGTAGCCCATGGCTTCTCTTAATTACTCAAGCCCCTTCGCCACGACAAGGCAGCAATCTGTGAAGGGGCTGTTGCATAGTATAGGCATGCAATTGCTCACCAGCAAATAAAATGCCCCTGCTGTGGTTCTTGGGGTTCCACACATGCACTGGCTTAGTGCATGTATGCATACCCCCAAGATCACAGTGGAGGCTATTTACCTGAAACTTACAATTTAGCTTACATTACGCAACAGGATTTTGGGCAGTAAGTATTGACTGTTTATTCTATCCACAGTCAGACTGTTACATAGATTTTTAATTTTCAGCATCAAGCTTTTCTTTTTCTACACAAACAGAAGCTTCTCTTACAACAGCATCCCATTAGCTTAGCATCCTTCTAGCTAACAGTTTCATAAAGACATCTAGGATTTGTTTGTTCAGTGTCATCAACAGCTTCTGCTACTACTCGCTCAGCCTTCCCCTTGCGCCCCCCCCCCCAGTACAGCATGGGTATGCCCACTTGCATATTTGCACTGTTTATATTACAGTAAACAGTGCATATATGCAAGTGGATATACTGAGAAAATTCTCATACTGGGAAAACTCTCATGAAAAGGGGACAATCACAGTGTCAGTCTTGCCAGAAGCAAGTTGGCATCCTGTTTTCCTCATTTTCTCCTCCTTCCCCCCTCCCTCCTGTATACTTGAAAATAATCTACAATGCTGACTCATTAGTTCATGTGTTATGTACCTTTCTCCTTAGCCTTTGTTTGTAAACTTAATTCTGGATTTGGCTACTGTATGTAATTCTCGGGCATGCAATCTGTCTGTGCTTTTTTATATAGTCTGTTCAGTCATTCTTATAAGGAGCCAGGATGCACTCTGTCATCATGTAGTTTGCCTACTGTGTTTGGTACATAATGAAATCAGTGAAATGTTTCTAAGAACTCGGTCAGCCCTGACTTTGTCATCTATTTTAGGATCACAGAAGACTCAGCAGTGACAACATTTGAGGCGCTAAAGGCTCGTGTCCGTGAGTTAGAAAGGCAACTCTCCCGTGGGGACCGCTATAAATGTCTCATTTGCATGGTGAGTAGCTTCTCAGTTGTGGCCGTGAATAAAGCTTGCCTTGTCTATCGCAGAGTGGTATATTGATATCTTAGGGGGGGGGGAGAAATGGTAGTCTTGTCCTTTTCTCCATGACTCTAGGGAAACCACACAGCATTCTCTTGCTCCAGAATCAGTTTCAATGTGTGCTGCACTTGTAGTGTTTTAATTGACAGCTTGTCAACTGTTTTGGCGTTGTTGTTACAGATCACTTACTGTATAAGCCTTGCAGTTCTCACTGTATCCACATTCCTCTTTCTGTTTAACTCTTGTAAAGAGGCCAAAATAATTGTTCTAATCCCTGTTATGTTGATTACATATAATATGTTAGGCAAACTGTTGGTTCATGGTTATCTCTGTCTTGACTTGAGCGCCTGACTGTTGTGAGTCACTTATGAAGTGTTAAAGCTCCCTCTAGTGGTTTAGAATCTTCTGCTGTTTGCCTGTCCTGTTTGTGCAGACAGTTTCCCCAGATTTATACCACTTACGTTATGGAGTGCTGGTATCTTCCCTGCTGAAAGGGCTATTACTTCTGAAAACTGTGCTTGCTTTGTACTGTGCTTATGCTCTTACAGGCTTTGCTTTCAAATTAGTGGTGCTACCCATGCTGGTCTTTTTGGCTAAAAAGGAAGGATAAATATTCTAAATAAATCAACATATTTTTTTTGAAAGAAGAAGTAATGAAAAGCTCCCCAGCAGCAGTGACCAGTTCAACTCTTTTTTCATTTTCTTCCCCCCCCCCCGAGAAATCGGCAGTCTTTCTACCCTCCTGAATGAATATTTTCATCCTTGTAATTTTTTAAAAGGCTTGTCTCTTCTAGCTGCCTATCCTTTCTGTCCCTGCATTACATTTGCACACTTTCATCATTTGTGCTGTAGAGCTAGGCTAGCATCAACAGAGCAAAGAGAGAACCCTTTTTAAATATTTACTGCCTGCACATGCCTTTAGATATTATTTTTAGTTCTCTTTGGTTGTGAAAGCAGTTCAAGTAAATGAGGGCTGCTGAAAAAGAAGAGGAAACTCTCCAGTAAAAGTTAGAGATGAGATTTGTTATTGCAATAGCTAGAGAGTTTCATAACAGGAATTTTCTAAGAGAGATTCCAGGGCCTTTTCATTTGAAACCAGTCTCTTCAAGATTAATACTGTTTTTGGCAACATCTCCTATATGACCTGCTAACTTTATCTTGTGGTTCACAGCAATGGGGTAGGAAGGTGATGACCCTATCTATAAGTAAACACACTGTGCTGTATTTGGACTGTGTGATCTTTGAAACTGCAGTGCTTCCCATTTCATTCTGCCCATTGTGTGAGGCGTAACCCAGAGGTGTAAACTTCTCAGCTGGAGAAAATCTGAACAGGTGTGGTTTGAATGTGAAAAGGAAAATGTTTTGATGATGTAGTTCTTCCCCATCCTTCCTCCAGGACACATTGGGGAATTACCTTGAAATTTAAAAGGCACAATGAGACTTTTTCTGCTTTTCCTCTACAGGATTCATACACAATGCCCCTGACCTCCATCCAGTGCTGGCACGTGCACTGTGAGGAATGCTGGCTGCGGACTCTGGTGAGGCTTTTGGGGGTTTTGAATGGTGGTACATATACACTACCTGGCTTCTTGCTCATTTTTTTCTGTTTGATATTCCATTTGAATTGTCCTTGGAATACAGTTGTTGCTATTTAGTCGTTTAGTCATGTCCGACTCTTCATGACCATGGACCAGAGCACGCCAGGCCCTCCTGTCTTCCACTGCCTCCCGGAGTTGGGTCAAATTCATGTTGGTAGCTTCAATGACACTGTCCAACTGTCTCGTTCTCTGGCGTCCCCTTCTCCTCTTTCCTTCGCACTTTCCTAACATCAGGGTCTTTTGCAGGGTGTCTTCTCTTCTCATGAGATGGCCAAAGTACTGGAGCCTCAGCTTCAGGATCTGTCATTCCAGTGAGCACTCAGGGTTGATTTCCTTCAAAATGGATAGGTTTGTTCTCCGTGCAGTCCAGGGGACTCTCAAGAGCCTCCTCCAGCACCACAATTCAAAAGCATCAATTCTTTGGCAGTCAGCTTTCTTTATGGTCCAGCTCTCACTTCCATACATCACTACAGGAAAGGCCATAGCTTTGATTATGCGGACTTTTGTCGTCAAGGTGATGTCTCTGCTTTTTAAGATGCTGTCTAGGTTTGTCATTGCTTTCCTCCCAAGAAGCAGGCCTCTTCTAATTTCATGGCTGCTGTCCCCATCTGCAGTGATCATGGAGCCCAAGAAAGTAAAAACTGTCACTGCCTCCATATCTTCCCCTTCTATGTCTGCTTTATTGTTAAACATGTAGATCTTGCCCTCTTCCCCCATACTCACTTTGACTTAGTCTCTCACCTCCCCATTAACCTCTGCTGGATGATTGTTATCTGGACAACCACTCAGCTTGGGTGATAGGCCACGATGAGAATCTCAAGGAGTTGTATGCACTGGGCAGCATCCCTTCAAGGGTCTTAGCCCATCATGTCTCTCTCTGTGTGTATGCGCATGTTTGCTATAGAAGCACATTTTATTTGTCCATCTCTATAGCTGTGCCCCAGCCTTTTTGTAGAAGTATGGTTTAAAATTAAACTGCAAGCTGAGCTGTTCTCTATGAGGAAGTGCTAGCTATTTTAGCTAGTGTATTAGAAAGAAAGAGTGTTGTGTGAGTATGGATTAAGAGCTAGAACTTTGGAGGTGCTGGATTCAGAGGAAATAGAAATATAGACTTTTGCTTTGCTAGAATGATGGATAGCATTGCCGAGCCGGGGGAGCAGGAGGAGGTTTTGATTCTGGATGTCTATGTGAGAAAGCAGAGGAAAAAGAAGTGAAAACTGTCCTTCAAATGGATCTTAAAATGCAGGTACAAATATCCTCTGTTTTAGCCAGAGTATAGGACTTTGTGGAGCTCTACTTGTTCTGGAGGAAGAAGACAGCTTGATGGCCTTTACAGTCATTCCTTCCATCTGCAGCCCTCCATGCCTCCTAAAAAAGTTACAGTGAAGAACTGGGGCAAAACTGGTGACATGGGGAGCTGCCAGAAGATCACAAACTCACCTCCTTCCTCCAGTGTGGAGCTGCCTCTGGAAGGAATTCTGAGTTCATGGAATGGCCAATCTGGATCCAATCCAGTGTGTTTTTCTGGAAAAGAAAAAGGATGAGGAGAATACAAGAAGCTGAGCTATACAGTGGGGTCTTGACTTGAGAACTTAATCCATATTGGAAGGCAGCTCTCAAGTCAAAAAGTCTGTAAGTCAAGTCTCCATTGACCTACAGTGCATTGAAAACCAATTAATCCCGTAATAGGCCGTTTTTGTTCCATTTTGGTTTTTTTCTGGTCTGTAAGTCAAATCTCAGTCTGCAAGTCAAACCTAAATTTTGCGGCCAGAGAAGTCTGTAACTCAAAAAGTCTGTAAGTCAAGCCGTCTGTAAGTCAAGGGTCCACTGTAGTATGTACTGTATCTTGAATGAGAAGCAGGTATGCCTATCTGTGTCTTGTAAAAGCCACATCTGAAGTGGTCCTGTTTCCAAAATGCAACTACTGGATTTGTAGAGAGGAAAAACTTTATAAAGTTTGGCTAGGGGATACCTGTGAGGGGAAGAGAAAGTTTAAATTTGCCACTCTGCCACGCTCTTTGTATGTTCCCTGTACTGACTGAATAGAACATTCAGAGCTGGGAATTGTATGGGGAAGCAATTAATAAGTGGTCACTCATCTGCTCCCCAGCCCTCACCTTCTCCCTACAGCCCAGAATTTATTAAAGCAGTGCGGTTTGCAAAGCAGGCAGTGTTCTCTCTTCAAAAAAAAAATCCCTTAGCCTATGTTCGCATGTTTCTAATGTAACCATTAAAATGTAGCCTGAAGACAGCAATAAAAACCCTGGAACGCCTTAGTGCTTTTGTGTCTTGATCAAAGTCAATGTGTGTAATCTCGTTAAGGCTGCCCTTCCTTCCCCCTCCTCCTCTTTATGAATTTAATGGCATGCGGCAGCTGGGCTGGGTGTTTCATACTCACCAACCTGCATTGTTCTAATTAAGGTATCTCCTTTTATTTTAGGCACAAAAGAGGCACTTGTGTGTGTATGTTGTTTATTTAACTTGCAAACTGGGGGATAATTGATTTAATAATTGACACAAGTTGCCTTTCTCTGGATGTAGAGCTGGTTTCCCTCTTGGTGAAGAGAGTGTAGAGACCACTGTGTGCATATTGAAAAATGTGCCTTGCAAAGGGGCAGTATAGTTCTTATATTGTACAATAAACAATTTGTTGCACTTAATGGGAGTTATGGGCGGCGGGGGGGAGACTGGCTTTCTAGGTTTTCTGCCTGAGATATTTGAACATTTCTGGAGATCTGCCATTCTTCTCTTGTCAGGGAGAAATCAAGTTTTTTCTCCTGTTTCTGTGTTTTATAAGACCAAGTTAAATGCTTGCTTGTGCTGCTTTAGATTATGGGCTGTGTAAAGAAACTAAGCAAAGTGGGCACAAACGTCTGAAAATTGGGAAGGAATAAACACACGCAAAATGCAATGGTATTTCCAGGGTGGGAAACAGTGTTTAAAATTAGTTATGAGAATACATCAGTAGAGGTGTACTTTCAAAACAACTCATAGCTATGAGGAAATTTAAACTCAGTTTAATACTACTGTATTTTTCTGTTTATAACGCATCTCTATTTATAAGAACCCCCCCCCCCCAATTTTCTAACCCAAAAATTAAGAAAACTTAGCTTTGAGGATTCAACCTCTGGGCTCAGAACATGGGATATTTGGAGTCTCCGTTGAATCTGAACCTACAGACTCCACCTCCAAGGAGGTGTGTTCCAATTGGTTTGTTCAGGATCAGCTGACATCAGTTCCGTAAGGCTTATGATTGGAGGAACCTAAGTCTCCTGCCTGTAGGAAACTAAGCCTCGTGGCTGAAGGAAGCCTGTTTACAGAGGCAAGGTATGTGCCATTTTATTTATTTATTATTTATTTTATTTATTTAATTTATATGCCGCCCACACTACCCAAAGGTCTCTGGGTGGCTTGTTCTCCCCTCAGCTATCTCAGCTTACTTCTGTGTAAAAGACGCCCCTCAATTTTTACTGTAACAATTTTAGGAAAAAAGTAGTGTCTTATAGATGGAAAAATACAGTGTTTTGCCAAGCCTTACTCATTCCTCTCTAGTCACAGCCGACAAATTCAGACATGGGAACTCTTCCCAAAGAGTTGAGACACTGGAATAATATGGGGCATACGGACGTATTAGCATTCTTCCTTCTTCAAAAACCAAAAAACTTACTTTTCAGGATTTGCATGAACTTCAAAATATGGTATGATTTGGGCAGTTGTGTGATTCCCTCCATTCTTGCCACAGTCCTGAAATTACAAGAGGCATTGATAAAGTGTTATGGCACTGCTAACCAGTCATGCAGCAAAATATGTTGAGAAGACAAAACATACATATACACACAGTGAAGGAGCCATATTACCCCTTCTTCTGCTTCAACTATTCTCATGTATTTTGGTATTCTGGCAAAATGAAACACTTCTGATTAGCATCATTCAGTGCTTGGCCAACACAGTCAGTGGCAACCTTATGTTAAAGGCCACAAACTCAGTGAGTTTACCTGAGCAAGATATTGTCATTTGAGCCAAACTAAAATATGATTTTAGTAACCTTACAAGGCTGTTTAGATTAAAGTTGTGCAGATTTATATTTTTGAATTCTGGGAGCTGAAGTCCAGAAACACAAATCTGCACAGCTTTAGTCTGAATTATTTTGGCAATCATAGAACTCAGGCTAGAGCGATTTCAGGGATCATGGAGTCCGGCCCTCTGTCAAAGCAGGAAGTCTCCACTAAAACATCCCTGAGGGATGATCATCCAACCACCATCTGGAATGGAGAATACACCACCCTACAAGGCAGTCCACTCAATTGTCAAACAGGTCTCATTGTTAAAGAAGGTCTGCTTAATGTTGAGTTGAAATCTCCTTTTCTTCAGTTTTAAATCGATTGCTTTTTACTAACCTCTGGGATTTTAGGAAGGAAGCTTGTTCTAGCTTCCATGCAACAGCCTTAAAATATTTGAAGCTTGCTATCATCTCAGTATTCTCTTCTCCAGACTAAAAATGCCCAACTCCCTCAACTGTTCCTCATAGGGCTTGGTTTCCCTTATCAACCTGATGATCCTCCTCTGAATATGTACCAGCATCTCAATATATTTCTTAAAGTGTGGTGCCCAGAACTGGACACAGTATTCCAGATGAGGCCTGACCAATGTAGAGTAGAGTGGCAGTTTTAATTCCCTTCATTTGGATACTATACTTTTCTTGATGCAACCGAGTTTCACATTCTGGGGCAGGGGCTGTAGCATCACACTGTTGACTCACATTAAAGTTGTGGTCTAGGAGAACTTCCAGGTCCTTTTCACATTAACTATTGTCAAACCAACTGTCTCCCATCCTGTATTTTACATTTAAATTTTCCTATATAAACACACAACTTCACATTTTTTTTCCTGCAAAATACTCTGAATGCTTGAAAAGTGCAGTTTAATCCTTTGTTACAGATTATGGTTGGGTGCTAAAGAGTCTAGACACACTGCTATGGATCTAGGTTAGATAACAATATGGTGTCTGCAGCCTTGTAGGCCAAGTTTGCCTGTATTCCCCTAGTTGGGAGGACATGGTGGTGGTGATTAACTCTAAAAATCCTCAGATTGGGGCTCTAGGTCTGATTCCATAATCTATGACTATCAGTGGAAATATGGCATCTAATTATATATATTCCTCATGTAAATATGTGCATAGCACCTATTATAGTCTAATAAGAATTGAAATCAGACTAGAATGACTGAAACATTGTAAAAAAAATCCATAAAAAGAAGTTTGCTTGTTCAGCTTGGAGTACACGTAACTTCTTTAAAAGTTTTCTGTCTGCTTAAAATCAATAATGATTGTATAAATGTGACTGAAACACACTCTTACTTGAGAGTGCATCCAACTGAATGTAATAATGCAACTAAAACGGGTGTGAAATAGATCTAAATTTAGGTGCATACATGTCCATGACTGGACTAATGGAAGTAGACGTCCCTGCTTCTTCTCATAATCTTACACAAAGGGTCAGGACTAGAGATGGGGATATTTATATTCGTCTACGAATACAAATATCCCCCCACAGGTGGAGATAATAAGGGTCCGGCCCATTGGGCCGGACGGTCCACTCATGATTTTGCTGCTGCCGCTGGCTCCACAAAGCCTTCCTATCGCTCCGTTGCTTGTGATGGATTAGCCACTTTGCGACCTGGCAGAGAGGCTCGTCAGCCTGCCTTCTGTCAGGACTGGATAATCTGTTGCGAGCAACGGAGCAATAGGAAGGCTCTGTCGAGCCAGCGGCAGTGGTGGAATTGTGAGTGGTCAGTCTGGCCCCAGGGGGCCAGACCCTCGTTATTTGCACCTGTGGGGGGATATTCGTATAAGAATACCCCCATCTCAAGACCCTAAGAAATGGAATACACTTTAGTATAGCAGGAAGGATTTCTAGTAGTGGGACAAAGAGACCTTCTATAACTAAAGCACTTCTGCTAGTGCAATAGTCCCCAACCTTTTTGATACTGTGGACCGGGGGGGGAATGGGGTCTGTGGGGCGAGCATCCCCTGCGCTTGTGTGCATGTGCAAAGGGGCTGTGTTCACTCACGTGGGGGCACGAGCACTTGTGTGCATGTGTGTAGGCGCTCACACATGCGCGAAGGGCAAGGGTGCTCGCGTGGCCCGCGTATGCATGAAGGGGTGGGGGTGCTCGCAGACGCATGCACACGTACAAAGGGGCTGTGCGGGGGGAAGTGCTGTTGCTTAGCATATTAAACTGCACTAGAATAGGCCTGTTGAACCAATGGGGATTTGGTGAGTCAACTCCTCTAAGTTCCATTGATTCAAATGGACCTACTCTAAATGCAATTTACCATGTTAAATAAAGATGCAGTTAGAATAGGCCGATTTCAATCAGTTGAATTTACGAAAGAGTTGATTCACCAAATCCCTATTGATTCATTTGACATATGCTAGTGCTAAGCAGTAGGATTTTAGCCATAGAGATGGATTGAGAGAATCATACTTTTTGGAAAACTCAATTCTCCTTCTGAAATATTTATGCTTGAAAAGCTAAACGAACTTCATTTTAAAAATAAATTTCTATATGCCAGCTGCTTGAAAATGAGCTTGAATAGGCTGCTTAAGGAAACATCAAGATTGTGTAGAAAGATAGCCATGTTAGTCTCTGGCAGCAAATGCAAGAATCTAGTGGGACCTTAAAGACTAAGAAGCTTATTGTGACCTAAGCCTTCGTAGACTAAAGTCCAATTTATAAGGTACTTTCAGAGGGCAGCTGTTCTCATCTTTAAGCTGTTGCAAACTAGCAGATTTTTATGGCATATTACAGACTAACAAGGTTTAATTGGCTCAGTTTTTCATGGACTGGAGCCTAGCTCTTCAGATGTACAGACCACAGCCTCAGAAAATGGCTATTTGTATACACTTGGGAGTGGGACGTAAAATATGATAGAAATGCAAAAGGTGCAGCATAGTGATGGTCCATTTGCATTTTCATGGCTGGAGTTGTTGCATTTTTATTATATTTCCTACACAGAGGGATACAGAGAGAGATGGAAGTATTTGTCTACTAAGAGTACACTTCATGCATCTGAAGATGTGGGTTGTAGTCCACAAAAGTTTATGCTGAATAAAACTGGTTAGTCTTTACAGTGCCACAAGAGATTTCATTGGTTAATCAGATACACTGCACCATTGAAATCAATTGCCAACACAAAAGACGAAGCCAGATCAGCCAAAATGGAGATGTAATATCAGTTTGCTAAGAATATTATTAATAGGATGGGTTCTATGTGAGGAAGGGGTATCATTTGCTGCTTAGCCTCATCTTAACACTTTACTTCAATCTTTGAAGAAGCTAGTAGCACCGTGGTTCTAGTGTATAGTACTTGGAAGTTCCTTTGTCCTACCTAGCTAGCTAACTGGCAGTCACTATGGATTATTTATTTTATTTATTTGTTTGTTTGTTTATTGTATTTATACCCCGCCTATCTAGTCATTTCGACCACTCTGGGCGGCTTACAACAAATGATAACAAGTTCTAAAAAATTTATAACAATTAATTAATTAGATCAGTGGTTCTTAACCTTTGTTACTCGGATGTTTTTGAACTGCAACTCCCAGAAACCCCAGCCAGCACAGTTGGTGGTGAAGGCTTCTGGGAGTTGCAGTCCAAAACTCCTGAGTAACCCAAGGTTAAGAACCAGTGAATTAGATGATTCTATAAGATGGGAAAAATAAAAATAAATCAAATACAGTGGTGCCTCGCATAACGAGCGCCCCATTTAACGAAAAAATCGCATAGCGATGGCTTTTTTGCCATCGCTTTTGCGATTGCACTACGATCTTGCCTATGGGGAAAAATCACAAAGCGATTTGTGGAAGGACCCCGAAGCCACCGTCCCCTGCCGACAATTCCCTTCCAAGCTCTCAAAGGGCCCCCTCCAATATTGGAGAAATCCCTTTGAGAGCTCGGAAGGCTCTCAGCGGCGGCTGGGGAAGGGTACGGGGGTGTCGAAGGCTTCCAGGCCTTTGCCTGGAAGCCTTCCAGATACCCCCCCACCCTGTCCCCACCGCCGGCAGCCTCCCCGCGCCGCCTACCCCGGCCGTTCTTGGACGCCTGGAAGTCCGAGAACGGCTGGGGAAAGCGGCGCGGGGAGGCTTCAAGCATCGGGGACAGGGTGGGGGTGGATCGGGAAGGGTTGAAGCCTACCCGCGCCGCTTACCCAGGCCGTTCTCGGACTTCCAGAAGTCCGAGAACGGCCTGCGTAAGCGGCGCGGGTAGGCTTCAAACTTCCCGATCCCCACCCTGTCCCCGCTGCCGGCAGCCTCCCCGCGCCGCCTACCCCAGCCGTTCTCGGACGCCTGAAAGTCCGAGAACGGCTGGGGAAAGCGACACGGGGAGGCTTCAAGCGACGGCTGCAGGGTGGGGGGGGGCTGTCCGCACCCAGCCTCCCCCCACGGCTTGGATCCAAGCCTTGGGGGGAGGCCAGGAGGCTGGTGGGATTGGGATGCCTTTCAGGCATCCCGGGCTTGGATCCCACCAGCCGCCAGTTACCCTTGGGTAACCGGCGGCGGGTGGGATCCAAGCCCGGGATGCCTGAAAGGCATTCCAATCCCACCACCCTCCCCCTGTGGCTTGGATCCGAGCCGCGGCGGCTACCCCAGCCATGGCCGGACTCTAGGGAGTCCAGCCATGGCTGAGGTAGCCGCCGTGGGTCAGATCCAAGCCGCGGGGGGAGGGAGAAAACCGGATAATCCGTTCCAATTGGAACGGATTAACTGGTTTTCAATGCATTCCTATGGGAAATGGTGCTTCACATAACGATGTTTTCACATAACGTTTTTTTTTCGGAACCAATTAACATCATTATGCGAGGCACCACTGTAAAGAGAGAAAAAAAAAGGAAAGAGGACAGGAATTAACTGGAAGGGAAGGCCTGCCTAAACATCCATGTTTTTAGTTGGTTCTTAAAAGTACCCAGCAAGGGTGCAGCACGAATCTCCGGAGGTAGGTTATTCCAGAGACGAGGAGCCACCGCTGAGAAGGCCCGGTTTCTAGTTCTTTCTTTCCGGGCCTCCCTTGGCGTCAGGCTCCTGAGCCTCACCTCTTGGCTCGCACAGGTGACACGGGTAGAACTAGTTGGGAGTAAGCATTCCGTTATCTTCTCATCCCCTCCCCCAAATTATCAGTCATGCTTCTTCTCTTAGCACAGCAGTCCCCAGCCTTTTTGGGGTCGTGGACTGGCTGGGGGGAGTGAGCTACATGCGTGGGGGGCGCCCACTGCAAGCGCAACACCTCCACCGTGCAAGTGTGACACGCACACCAAGTGTGCGGGGGGGCGGAGATCCATATCCGCGGCCCAGTTCCAGCAAGCCCATGGACTGGCACCAGGCCACACACCGGGGTTGACGACCCCTGTCTTTGCAGACTTTTAAGGCAGTAGTGGGTAATGGACCACCGTTTCCACAACTCCTCATCATTGACCACAGTGGTTAGGAGCTGGGGTTCATCAGCATCAAAAGAATTGTGGATTCCAAAGAACAAGTCAAAACTCACTGGTGGGGGCACATGTTTGGTATTCAAAACTTTCTATTTACCTCTAATTAAAGAATCTGAGCATGCAGTGGTTGCTGGGAAGTCCATTAAGGAGCCACTGGACAGGAGCTGGATCAGACTAACTGATCAGTGTGATATATTGTACAGCAGCTTTGTGTATAAGAAGAACAAAAACTGGAAGGTTTGGGGCACTTAAAAACCCACAGATCTATTTTATTGTGGGCTTACATGGGTTACAACCTGTATTTTAGAAAAGCTTACACTGAAATCGATCTGTTAGCATTTATAATGACGAAATATGTTTGTTTTTGTTTTTCTTAAACATATGGAAACAGACTGATATGGCTGTCTTGTTGAAGGCAGATTTATTAAGTGCCCCAGAATTCCAGACTGAAAAAATTCCAGAGGCTGGAGCTGTAGCCAAACTGCATGTGTGTGTGGACTGTATAGCTGCATATATTGATGAAATGTGAAGAATTTGGGTGCAAAATTTGAATTGTTTTGGTACAGTTATCCTTTGAAGACTTCACTTTCTGGCTGGTAATTCTGTATGTATGAAGTGTCTGAAATTGTTAAGTACTGTTGAAAACTTTAACGCAATTCAAGATTGATATCATGGTGAAAAAGGAAGTAGAATAATAGGGAAGGAAGGCCAGTGGGGATAGCCCATGATGTTTGATCCTACTCTGAGGAACACATTAGTTTCTTGCTGATAGCAACTCCCTTACCTATTCCATTGTACTTATAACCTTTCTCTTTTGTCCACTATATGCCTTGTGCAGGCTTGGGGGAACAGTGCATGACTGTGGTTTTTCCCTTTTCCAAAATCTTGTGGTTTTGCTGTCTCCCCTTCTATGGTATGTGTATCTGTACCAACCCACCTACCCCAGCAATGTAAGCCCTGTTTTGGTGTTACTGTGTTCAGCATCATTAACATGGTTAGAGGAGAGCATTCAGATTGTTCCCCTCCGTCCTTGCTTTCTCCGGTCAACAAGGACAGCTCACAACAAAAAAGGTCCCTTGTTCTTGCTTATTTATAGTGCCTACTTGTGAGCAGAAACCTTTCTGCTTTCTCATGATTGCGGGAAACACGGATAACATCCTGTCTAACCATGTTGACAATGTTGGATACAATAACACCTGGACACAGGGGCTACCATAGTAGAAAAATCAAATCTATAGTTGGTTTTTGGACAAACTAATCAACACTATGCAAGTGTACAAGTGTTATTAATTCTGTGAAATTTTTGATCAGCTCAGGTGATTTAAAAAATAGATGGGAGAAGAAACTGTCCAAAACTTATTGCAACAAGATAAGCAAATAAATTCCTTGCCAAAATGGAAATTCCAGACTGGTAGATGAATCACTGATTAGACTGTGCATACCTTGTTATACTTAGTAATAGATGATGAAATGTAGCATCAGTCACTGTTCCCCATCTATGAACATACCTGACTGGTATTCAGGATCCGGCATGTTTGCACAAATCAATAGATAAATCTCAGTCAGCATACAGCAAAAGTACAGAGTAACATGCAGTCTTTGTATCAGCAAAGCTGGAGATGAAATGCAAAATGTTCACTAGGGAAGAAAGTTAGTTGAGGCCAAATATTGAATATTAAGCAGTGTTTGGAAGAATGCTTTCTCTCTTCAGGTGGTAGAAAATCTTGGTGGTAGAAATTTTTTCCCAGGCATGACTCTGATCAGGTTTTAACCTTGGAGTGATTTTTTTCCTGACCCACCAGTGGCAAAGCTGCCAGCTCTTGAACAGACAAGGAAATGAGATTGTCTTGGGCCACAGACATTCAGTTTTCCAGGGTTTAAAGAAAAATGGTTCACCCTTTTCTCCAAGCACTGCTTCTTCCTAACATGGTGTGAGATATAATGACTGAAAAAATAACAAGTATAACTCACTTTGCAAATTCCCCAAAATGATTAGGCCACATTCTAGATCAATCACTTGCCAAATTTTAATTAAGAATGCGTGGGGGCAAATAAAACCTTCTCTTCATCATTCCTTTTTGGTGCTGTGTTTCAGCCCTGGAGCTACATTTTGCAGCCGGGTTTTATAAACCTTGGAAAACTGGGGTTTATAACGGAAAAGCTGAGGTGGCCTTCAGTGCAGCATACACTGCTGTTACCCATCAAGGCTTTTCCATGGGGCCACGATGAAAGGAGCAGGAGGACATTTCAGGGTTGTTTTTTTCCATGTCCAACAGGTGTGGCTTATTATTCCACAGTATTTTTATTTCAAGGGAAAAGTTTAGTAACCCCAGCTGGCAGGTGAGCGGGATGGGGTTGGGGGAAGGAAGTCCTTTTTCATTGGCTCTTTGCCAGTGCATGTGTGTGAGGCTTGTTTAATTGCCTCATGTAACGAGTGCTTTATGCAGGACTGAGAAAATGTTTAAATGGAAGAACGACCCTGCAAGTGCCTTAAACCTCAGTTGTTCCCAACCCACATCTCTGGATGTAATCAGCAGGTCTTACAGTTTGGCACTGAAGATGCAGTTTCTTTTTGTAACCTGAGCAAAAATATCTTTTCTCAGAATAAATTGGCCATGTCAACTTTTCCTTATTTAGTCATTTTCAGCTTTTATGTGCCAGTTTTAATGTACAGAGATCATCACAATTCTTACCTCATGTCCTCACAAGCAACCTTCTATCATATACTTGGTGGCAACAAAAACGTTTACAAAAGCAGATCATTGTGTATTTGAAATTTGAGTCTCCCATATATAGAAAATGACCATTCTGGATGATATACTGGCAGTTTTATTGAATAAAGTTAAAATACATATCATTTACGAAGCTTTGATCATGTGTACTACATTGAGTTGGTACAGCTCCTCTGTAAGCTACAATAATTCAATGGGCTAATTATATTTGTAGCTTACTACTAGGATTTCAGCCATGGCATAGTTGAGCAATTAACAGTGCAGTCCTAGCCTGATGTTGCCTGGCTGGGAGGAGGGGACCTAGAATGTGGTAGCAGGAGAGACTCGGTCACTGTGGAAGCTTCTGCCTATCAGGATGTTCCTGGGGTACCATGGGGATAAGCTGGTTTTAAATCTGCTGGATCCCAAAGTGTTCTGTTCTGTCCTCTCACATGGGTCTGATTAGAATCCTGCAGCTACAAAAGGCTGCTGGGCTGAAAAGCTTGGCAGAACTGTGTTCCTTCAACCAGGCTAGGAGTGCTTGATATATGATTGTTCTGATAAGCTCAAAGTCTGGCCTGGAACAGAAGTTGCTCATAGTTTTTATTTTTGTCAACCTTGAGGGCTAGCTTCTTTGATGCCAGCACTGATTTCAGTGTAATAGGACCTTGGCCTGTTGCAGGGCACAGAGAGTGGGACATGAAGCACATCCTGTCTCTAGGCATTTTGTTGCAGGGTTTGCCCCACCTCCAGCGGCCATGTCTAGCACAATCCTTTAAAAATATATGTAGTACATTTAAAAGGCTCATTCATCTAAGCCAGGAATCAGGGAACTTTTTTATCTTTTACCCCCTAAAAAAATTATATACATACAGACATTACCCCCTTGATTTGAAAGGAAGGATCTCGTTCACATGGGGCCAGTTGAGCGCTGCCGCTGAAGCCTCGCCGCCCGGGCCACCTCCTCCCTGCCACTGCCTGGTGGGGCAGCGCTCAGTCCTTGGCCCCGCAGGGGGTCGGCTCCCTTTCTCCGCCAGCAGGGAGCTCCTGGGCGGCCATTGAAGAGCAGCAGGTGGCTCGCCGGCACCAGCAGCTGCTCACTGGGGTGGCCACATCAGGGCTCCCCTGGGCCTTGCCATCAAAGCGCCGTGACAGCTGCCACACAGAGAGCAAGAGGCTTCGATGGGCTCCTCCAGGAATGGGGACAGGGCGTGGGGCGTCGTTGTCCCGGCACCGGGAGTCTGAGCCTGGCCTGGGCTGTCGTCATGGCTGCGCCTGCCCCCTCCGCCACGATCCACCTCTCCGGGCATTGGAAGGAGAGGCTCTTCCTGGCTGGGGCGCTCCAGCCGCTTGCCCTGGCCTCGTCCTCCAACCCCGCCGCCGCTGCCTCAGCTACTGTATGCCGCTGGCCAGGGCCTGTTGCCGGCCGCCATCCGCCATGGCTTGGTTGCAGTCAGGTCAGAGAAGGGGGCAATCATGCAGTTGGGGCCTCCCTCCAGGCAGAAGGGGGTTAGGATCGCGTCCTCATTACCCCCAGGATTTTTCATTTTTTCCCCATTTGGGGTAATTTATCCCTGTTCCCTGACCACTGATCTAAGCCTTGTTGATATTTCAATTTTACTAGATTAAGAAAGGGCACATGTCAGGCTTGTGGAATCTGTATTTTACTGGAAGCCAGGTTACATTTAGAGTGAAAGAGCATGGTGCCTATTACAGCTGTTGAGGACAGAAATTTGAACACCAAAACTGTTCATAGTCTCTTCCCCAAGCTTTCTTCCATTTCAGTAGTCTTGATTTAATAGTGTAAGGAATTGTTTTGTTGCTCCTGGTGTTAAATGATAGAGAATAAGAAATCTCTCACAGTCTACTGCAGATCATTTAAGTAGCCATCTCTGATGACACCTTACTGATTCACATCTTAACTATCTTTGAGTGGTAGTATTCTTCTGTTTCTCTATGAGCATTTCTTGGCTCTTCTCAAAATCTATCTGTTGAATGTTTTCTCAAAAGCAGCAGTTTCTATTTTGTGTTTCTTTGTTGCATTGGTGCTTTAACTACACAGTGCATTCAGTTAAAAATGAAAGTCTGACTCATGGACAGGGGGTCTGCTTTATTTTATTTTTATATTTGGTTGCTGTAACTGCATTGATTTTCATCTCACTGCACTTCTCAGCACCTTTCAGCAGCTGTATTTACCTCTACACAATGCATTGCTGCAACTATGTTGTCAGTCTTCTTTCTCGACTGCTTTCTGTCACATCTGTCAATCAATTGATGACTGGTATATTTTGACCCTGATTCTTGTTATCTGTCAGCTTCATTGACAAATGATATGTCAGCATAGTTTAATTTACTTCCCACACATCAATGGCTATTTTTCTTGCTCAAGCATTGGGTTACCTGTCACTAGTTCTGGAATAGAAAAGAAATCACAGAAACTATGTAGCAATGACCACGGTCAGATATTTTTCAGACTGGAATTCTAAAAGTTACTTTTCAGAATAGTCAAAGCAAATTTGTGGTCCTCGGCATTGTAACATAAAACTTTACAGCAAAATGTTTTTGTCAGCTTTTTCCTTCCCCAACTTGTTTGTCTTCCCTTCCAGTCATAATTCAGATATGAGAATGATACGGTTTCCAGATATTGTTGGATTACAACTCACATCAGCTATACTAAACATTGCCAGTACAGTAGTAACACTGATGGGAGTTGCAGTCCAAAACATCTAGAGCTAGGTGGAATAGGCTGAGTAAACAGAAAACAGTGTGGGTGGAAAAAGAGTTTTAAAATAAGAGGGACAAGATCTGTGGTAGCTGGCAAACCAAGAACTGACACCTCTATTTCCTTTCTGGTGTGGTGTCACCCTGGATAATAACTGTGAAAGTGGTAAGTCTGCCTTTTCCCCAGACTGAGGCCTAACCCACATGTTTTCTACAATTACTGTCATTTATAAACGTTATCCTTTGTAGTGTTTCTGTTGTAATGAAACAATTTTCTTTCTAACCCAACTCTCACTTGATCCCACCAAGGGTGCCAAGAAGCTGTGTCCTCAGTGCAACACCATCACCTCTCCAGGGGATCTCAGGCGGATCTACTTATGAAGGACATTGCTGGTCAGATCAGTTTGCTGTATCCTGGGGACTGGGTGGAAGGACTGGCAGCAACTACAAAAGACACTTGAAAAGCAAAACTAGAGACTCCATATGTGGACTAGAGGCTAGGGAGCTGCACGATGCCTCTGCTTCCGGACCTGTCACTGGTGCCGCCCTTTCCATAAGGCGGCAAAAAAAGAATCCTATTGTGAGCCCTCCCTTTTTTAAACAAACTGAATTTCCACACTTGTCCCATTTCTTCAAGAGCTGGGGTTCCATCACGGATAGCCTGCAAGCCTTTCTGGAGGAGCATCTTTGGAGCCAAGCCAACCTGAGAAAGTGCTGGATCTTCCACAGCAGGAACTCTTGACAGCTTGAAACTTGTGTTCTCCTCCCCTCCCCACCCCACTTTTATTTGTGATGTTCAAGTGTCTTTTTAAAGTCAAAGAAAAATCCTGTACCCACACATCCACAAAGGCAGAATGAAGCACATGTAATATAGACTATATGTTTACAATGTTGTGTATAAATGGGATAGACTCCAACATTACATACTAATGTCTCCCTTTTATTTTATTTTTCCTTTTATTTGATTTTTTGTTGTACTTTTTTTTAAAAAAAGAGAAAAAATAAGCAGAGAACATTAAACCCATATTTTTCTCGGTTCTGCAAAGTTTTGACATAAAAGTCATTAGTTTTAAAAAAGTATATATATATATATATTATACATATATATAATATAAATGGTTTAATGTTCTGTGATGTATATTTCCTCATTCAGATATGAACTTACCAGCTTCTAATAACGGCTGTAGTTTTGCCCGTAACTTACACAACTTCTGAGGGAAGTAGGGAAAGCAGCATCTTTGTCACTAGTAATAGCATATGGAACTATTTATATGGAATCCTTATATCCCACTGAAACCAATTTTTCATTGAGGAAATAGATGAAGTTGATAAAGTTTCACCACACTGCCAATCGCATAAAGGATAAGAGTTTACAAGAAGCAGTGAAAAGTAGACCACAGTCTTTGTCCGCAGTGTGGGGTCACTTTGCTGAATCCAGTCTGTTTTGTGAAAACTGAAGCAGTGAGCCATTGTATTGAACCCTCTTCTATAGCTCTTCATATGAGAGTAAATGCAAAAGAGAAGCAGAGGAAACAGCATATTCCACATATCTTGTCTGTGAGCAGGTGAAAAGCTGGTGTCCCCTCTGTCCTTCCTCCAGAAATTTGGTTCATTTCATAGCCAGGCAAGTTCTTTGTTGTTTTTCGGAATGTTGGCATGGCTAGTCACTGCCAGCCTGGTCTGAAATGTTCTTCTGCAGTGAAGGCACTGTACGGTGTTCCATCAAATGTTCAGAGGTTTTATGACAGGAAAATGTGTAATCCTCTTTTAAGTAGATAAGTGCTGGCTTTTAGTGGCAGGAATAGTTTTTCCCCCCCTGCTATCCATCCTATTTGGATTGTGCTAGTAACAGCGCTTGATGCAGGTTCACCCATGGTAAGATTCATCTAATCCCATTCTTATCTATTTCCACAATATTCCCGAGAGTAACTTTTACTTGGCCTCCTATTCTGCATTTTACAAATGTCCCCAGATGTGAGCCCTGTGTTACTCTGCTTGCTACCTTCTTTAATCAGAAATACAGAACTAATTTTTTATATCTACACAGCCAAACAAATTGCCCACATGCCACATGGTGAAGATTTTCAAGGTTGCTGTGAGTTGGGGAGTGAAAATAAGCAGCTTACAAGAGAAAGCATACACACAGAGATACACATACAGTGTCTGGCTAATTTCATCTTGGGTTGCATCTGTGATTTAAGCCTCAGAAGGCTATATATAGCTACATCTGGCAAGTTTAGTCATTCTGTTGTCAAAAGTGTGTGGATCACTTTTTGACAACAGAATGTCTTATCCAAACATATAAGACGAGTTGTACTTTACAGTAGAAGAAACCATATTCCTTTTCTACTTTCATTATGCACTGAACACAAGCAGGGAAAGCTATGGGAGTTGCAAGTGTTGCTGTTGGATTTCACTCCACTGTGTAAAACAGTTGTCTTTTTTAAAATTTATCTTCTGCTAGAGAATTCTGAGGTTCCAAAGTATTCAAACCAGACTTGAATTATGATGTTGAACTTAGCTACCTGTATTCCTGTCTTTTGCTGCCTAGGAATTGGGCATCATTAAGAGGTTTCTGTAGGTTGTGGTAGAAGTTGAAAGGGAGGCAGGCAGTACATTTCTGAAGAAGTAGCTGAGCTGAAATCCTAAATTTGCAGCAACAGTTCACAAGCGCTACAAAAGTTTTGGCATGCCATTTGTTTCAGTCAGGAAATTCCTCCACTGGTACAGCACTTAAGCCTTCCTGCACTGGTTGTGTTGGGGAAGTCTGTCATGCCCAAACCTGCTTGCCCAGTACAATCAAGCAATCTCTGCTGGGGCATTTAAAAGAGAGCTACATTTCTCCCTGACTGTTTAAGAATAGGCTACACTGAGAGAACTCACTCTTGATGTTCCAGCAAATTGGCACTGGAAGCAAAGAGCTTTCTCTGGTCCTGTGGACCACTACTAAGCCAAATAGATAAATGTAAAAACCACATATAACTCGTAGCCTTATTTTTAAAGTTAACCTGTCCCCGTTTCATTTTTCTTGAGGGAGTAGGGAGGGGGAAACAACTCGAAGGGGAAAAGCAAGGGACTGATTTATTCATTTCCTTTGTGTGTGTGTGCATGTATGTAGCACAGCACATTTTGCAAAAGTCTGTGCCCACTCCCTCTTCCTCAATAAACTTGAAAAGAAATTAGCTATATTTGCCCAAAGATTCCCAGCTGCACAAGGTGGTATTCAAGTTGTGTCAATGATTGTGTGTTGATGTATATTCTATAAAAAGGTACTTGTCATTCCCGTTTGTAAACTACATTGACATTAATTAAATGAATATAAAAAATCTTCCAAGTCTGTTCACCGTCCTATAATTGCTTGCTGCTTCAGCAGTTGACTAAACAGAGACCTTCAGTCCTGCTTTCCTCAAATCCTGGCACTGCTGCTACAGTGCATGGTAGCTGTTTGGTCACAGTCATGCACAGTGACTGAATTATCAGTTCAAGCCAATTGCTTCTGTTGACCATTGGAGACCCTCATATTGGTGCCATATTTAACACAGTTAGTTCATCTGTGTAGCCTAGCCCTGTTTAATCATTACGGCCTTTCAAGCAGTGTACAGCCAGCTGTTAAACAGAAAAGTGTGTTTAGGGTGAATTCTTGAATGGAGGATGCCAAGCTGGAACTCCTGATTTCCCAACAAAGGGGAGATCCATCAATAAAGAAGGTATGCCTTCAATTGTCTTTTTAAGGTTATTTATTTATGTTTCTAATATTGGCTGCACAACTATGAGATGTGGGACACTGTGGTGACCAGCAGTATATGTAAAAATCTATGGCAGGAGTCAGCAATATGCAGTCCTCCAGATATTATTGGAAACTTTAATACCCTTCAGCTCTAGGTACCAGAGACAATAGTGAGACAAGATGAGACCAGCAATCCAACAACAGCTGGTTGTCTGAATAAATTAAAATGGAAGGAAGACCTGGCTTAGTTATCTTGGATCCCTGGAGGTTCCTCAAAGGACTAAGAAATAATAATTCAATTATGTTAGCAGAGGTTGCAATGGGAATGAGTAGGTTGCAGCCTGTCCCATATAGCTAGGGTTTTTGCTTTTTTTTTTTCCAGATACAGTCAATACAACATTATCAATACCCAGATTTTCCAGTAGAGTCACTAACAAGATCAAGTTATATTCAGGTAAAGTGGAAACAATTTTAAGCATGTGTGGTATGTAAAGAGATGTATAAAATAGTAGCTCTTCAACAAAACATACAGAAAATGAAAACCAGCTAAAGGTCCTAGATAGCTCTCCAACATAGACAGAACTTAGCCACAAAACAGGTTAGGAGTAGAGATGAGGGTATTCATAGGGGCCAGCCCCTGGAGCCAAACCATCCACTCTTGCCTCCGCCAGTGGCAGCCACACAGGGAAACTTGTCCTCCCTCCCCTTTCCTGGAGTGGTTAGTTGAGTAGGAAGAGAGCAGGGCTCCAGGAGTGACTGAAAGGATGAGTGAGGCCACCGCCACCACTGGACATGTAAGTGGACAGTCCTGCCCCAGGCCAGACCCTCATTAAGTCCAGTTGCGTGGGGATATTCGTATCTGAATACAAATGCCCCCATCTCTAGTTAGGAGCAAAAGAACTGCATTATTAAATTAGACCAAAAGGCTCCTATCTTCAACAGCAGCAGGCACAATGAAGACAGTATTGTATTGTATTCCACTTTGACTCAGGCAGTAAGGAACTCCTACTTCTGCTACTCTTAGCTAATATCATGTGCCAACAAACAGTGCAGTTGTGTCTAGACTCCAGAAGTGAACAAGCTCTTAACAGTCCAAAGGTGTTTCCAAGACCTCAATTCTTACTACTTCCCCAAAGCAACGATGTTTTTGTGAGTGGAGGTACAAGCTGAAATTAACTTGGTCATCAGGTTCCCTAAATTGTCATGAGCAACAACAACAAAGGTTCAGCTAACCACATTTGGACAGCTGCAGTTGATTTCTGAAATGTGACTGTTTTAGTATGCTCCCTGGGCTTTGTGGGTCTCAAGAGTCAAAGGGGTGGGGAAGAGAAGGCCTTCCCAGTTTATGGGCCACAGCAAGTGAAATCTCAGTATTGACTATCCATAAAGCATTTATGAGTGCTTCACAGCACACATACTCAATTGAGTTCAAAGGGTATCATAACAGCTAGACAAGCATCTCCAAAGAGCAGCTGAGGCAGAGACCACCGGCCTTTAGGGCAAACTAAATTCCACACAATAGTTTTTTTGTTGGTGAAGCTGAAGTTTTTGTAGGACTCACAGTAATATGATAATAGTAATTGAAAAGCCCAAATGTCATACACCATGCTTGTTCCAGGAAGTAAGATTACAACTGCCTGAAATTTCAAGGAGGCAGATTTCAGGTAAGCTTTGGAAGACACATAATAAAAGTAAAACCTGTCCAACAGTGGGGTGCATTTGCTTTGGGAGGTGGTAGGATTATTTGTGCTGTGGGTAAGCAGAATGTATCAAAGAGGCTGAAGTTGCAAAATTACACCAAGTAAGACTTGCACTGCCATGTAAAGACTTCACAGAAACATGACTCTGAATGGATCTTGAAACTCTTCTTGTTCAAGTGCTTGCAAAAGAAGCCTAGCAGTTTGTTCAACCTCAAGACAAACTACAGCAGGAATTCAAAACAAGACAAGTGAACAGATAGCACTAGCACAACTGAGTCTGTATCTGTACATCAGATGCTTGTGCTTCCAATTTGGCAAGCCAGATAAAGGCCCTGTTTTCTTCCCCCCTAGAAAGCTGTGCTGCCAGCTGCAGGAAGCCATGGAGCCAGTATAATCTGCTTTGGTAATCCCTATGGGATTTCCTCCACCATATGGGCACAGAGGTGAGCAGCTGTAAAAGACAACAAGGCACCTGTATCTTTGATAGTTGAACTGAAGAGGCATTTTGGCATGATGAAAAATGCAGCTGTCATCATAGTACACATGTTCTGTGAGAAAACTGCACCTGCCACAATACTCTTTTCTATACAACTGTTCATGATAAAAAAGCCCCCTGGCTCCAATATGCAGACTAAAGAGGATGTGTTGCAGGACTCATTTAATGCAAGCAATAAGCATTGTGAAGCTGTACTTTTGTAGGAAATGCATGACAGGCATGCAGCTTCTTTGGGGAAGCTAGAATTTTAATCCTCACAGTACTTCCTTCAACTATAAAGAAACTGGTTTGAGGATGGCAATTTGGTACACACATACATTTTCAACACTGACCCAGCAGTGGTGCAGGGAACGGGTCTAAATTCTCACACAAGACTCCTCTTAGAAAAAAGCAGTTTATAGAGCCATGTTTGTGCCTTCAGTGCATCAGTATAAATACTGAAGTGCAAGTATGAAGACAGAAATCATATTTCCTGAAAAATCGCACTAACAAGGGTGTGTGTTAATTAGACTGAGTTAAGTGAGTTAAAGTTTAAGTCGCTATTACTCTTCAGCAAGAATGAGGAATAGACAGATCTGTACATAAGGGGCCAATGGCAGCAAAAGCCAACACATTTCATGTTGCCATTTCTGGTCCACTGAAAGAAATGCTGTGAATTACAATGTGAAATCCATCAAGCCCTTGTAAGGTTCACAGGTCCTAATATGAACCTGTTGTACCTGCCATGCTGGTGCCTGCAAAATCTATTGGTTCATTTTTTTACACTCACTGAGAGAACAGGGCTGACAACTGAGCCAGTGGAGCTCCTAAGCGAGTACAGACTTTAGGTTTCATTCCCTTTTGTGCCATATGAGTGGACTTCTATGTACCCCAAAGGATGCCCCACCCCTGGAATCTGTGGATGCAGAAAAGCAGACAGGGAATCCATTGTAACACTAGTGTTCCTCCTGTTGCTACAAGGATACCTCTGGAGTTCACACACTGAGCTTTTTAAAGCTCAGGCAAAAACCTGGATCCGGCTCTTAGAATAACCTAATGGAATCAATAAGATTTATATAAGGGTTGATTGAACATTCAACAACTGATTTTATAGGTCTGCTCTAATCAAGACTATGTGTATGTTATGTGCTGTCAAGTTGGAACCAACTTAACAGCAATCCCAATAGGGCTTCCAACAGAAATGAGGTATTTAAGGAGTGGTTTTAACAACTCTATGCTATCCACAGTGAGTCTCAGTGGCTGAGCAGGGATTTGAACTCAGGTCTCCTCATTCATGACTACAGAAGAACTATGCAACTTTAGCACTGACAGTGAAGAAATTGAAATAGAGATTTTCTATAACTTGGTTCAATAATCAATCCAAACGGAGATTGCAGCCAAGAAATCAATCAGTCAGTCAATCTTTATTTGAACGATCACAAATCCAGTTATTAGAAATCAAAAGATGACGGAGACTAGGAAGGGCAGCAATGAAGAAATTAGAAAATATCATCAAATATAAGGATGTGCCAGTGGAGATCAAGACCCAGGGGAAAAAACAATAATGCTATAGGAAAAGAGGGAGGCAGTAGGAGAAGAGGGAGACGAAATATGAGATGGCTGACTCCCTAGAGAAAGCCACAGACTTGAGTCTAGAAAAGCTGAGCAGGATATTTGGGGACAGGACATTTCGGAGATCACTCATTCCGAGGTTCACCCTAAGTCAGAAACAACTTAACAGCACATAACAAGAATTCCTGAATCCCGGCTCACCATTCTCCACTATACCACACTGCCCTAAATCAGGGCTAACAACTGGCTTTCGGTCAAAGTTGCAATATGACAAATCAATTCAATGCAAATTGAACTACTGCTGTTTTGGGAAAACCTGGTTATACATCAGTTTTAGGACTAGATTACAGATGGCACTGAAGCCACTGTAACTTGTGTATATATATACTTAAATTAAGATTTTAGTCTTTTTTTTAAATGAGGAAAAAAATTACAAAATATTGGTAGGATCTGGACCATATAAAATCATGCTGCATAGAAGTGATCTAAGTATTTGCCAAGCAAATTTCCATCAGGATTAAGTAAGCACAATAAACCTGGTAGACACTTGAGTCTCCTGCTATACTTGTAATATGTGGAAGTATCAGAGACCCAGTAAAGTTGATATTTCACAGAACATTTTTTAGAAAAGCAAATAGTACTGTCTCACAATCCATGCCAAGACAAGATGCAGACTACTATTGTCTGGTATTATTTTGGCACCTAAGGCAGTCAGAAAATATTAAAAACTGCTATCACAGAAAAATAAATAAATGTGATGCCTTTCCATGAATAACCCAAGCCTGCTGTTTGTGGCAGCCACTTCATTGCACCTGTTCACAGGACAAGCCATGGGAAGGGCTAGCTTCCTCAGATTAATAGGAAGGATACTCTGCTCTGAAAGCCTGGCTTTTAGAAAAGATTGAGCCCCAAGATTCAAATGTGTGTGTATGTGAAGGACAGAGAGTATATGATAGGTAAGCAGAGAGCAAACCATGCAGGAAAAAATAGCAGGGTGGAAAAAGATTCAGGATTTGGCTTCCACTATAGAGGTCCTTGTACACAACGTCCTGCCATGTTCATCAGGAGAGTAATTGTCATGAAGGTGTAGCCTCTGCACTTCAAGAAAGGCATGGACATCACTATATAAGATACAGCAGACTTTTGTTGAACTCCCTGGTAAGTTTTTGAGCAGCAAATGAGTTTTCAGGCTCAGAATTAGTCTCCAGCAAACAAGGCTGGAGAGAAAGTCACAAAGGGCCACTTAACTGTCCAAAATCCATTCAGCTGCATGCCTGCCTCTCAAAGAGAAACAAGCGAAGAAAACAAAACTCCCCTGCATGCCATTCTCTGTTCCCTTGGGATGTATGTTCCCTTAAGCCCTTGTGATTGCAAGTTGGAGTCTTTTATCTTCAAGATCTAATTCCCCACAATAAAAACTGTATCAGGTCATAAAGAAAGGATCTTCCTCATTCTGATTCACATGCTCAGCATCAATAGGTACTTAGTGCCCTGAAGCTGGTGGTCCACTACACTCTGGCACAGTTTCCTTCTAAACCAGACACATTTGAGCAGGAACAGCTTGGCTGCAGAGACCTGGCATTCGTGTCCACTGCATTTTAACATTTAGGGGAAAGGCTCTATTTTGATATTGTAATCCTATGCATCAGGTCTTTGCTACCAAATGGGGCATTTTATAGTTTAAAGATTTAGCCAGTTCATGACCCTATAGGACATACTGCGTATTTCTAATTTTACATCATCATAATGTACCCTGAAGAGTGTCAGGCTGATACTTCAATGGGACAGGAAAGTTATGGAGAAAAGATAATTTCAGGAGTTAATCACTCGTGGCTTTTCTGGAGATTAACTGACCAAAAGAAAATAAGTGTTTCAGATGAAAACAGATCACACAAGCAACAGCTGAGAATATAGCAGGACAGGATACTTCCTCATCATTGATCAAGTTAGGGTTGCTTATGGCTCTTTTACATATTACGTGCAAGAAAAGCAGGAGATCCAAATCTCTCTTTTCACTGGAGCATCTAAGTGGATCAATGGTGACATCTGCTGGCAAAAACGGTCCTGCAAAACAGGTGATAGATGTAGGGTACTGTTACCTCCAGCTCTCGAGATGGAGAGCAAGAGTCTGCCACCTTTGAGAAGCTAGATATTTAAAGTGTTAACAATATGTTTTGAAATGATTGTCCCTGCTTTCCTGCAGTCCCCCCATCACTTCCCATGATCCTTATCCATCAGGAAAGAAGTTGTGTGATGATGAAGATACTGAGGATTACATTCCTGGAGGGAAAGCTAACTGCTCTTTGACATATAGTAGGCACGGGAAGTTCCATATAGACCTGGCAAGTTACTCTTTTGGATTACAACTCCAAGCAGATGCCCAGGAAAAAAAAATCTCACTTAAGCAAGATTCCAGGGATTTAGAACTATGGAATTTTCGATAGAAGTGGCCATGTTTGTTTGCCTCATCAGCATGTTGACAAAATCAAAGGGAAAAATGAAAAAGTGCAGGGGGGTGATGGAGAGACGGCAAAGGTATCATAACCAGGGTGGATAAAAATCAATTTAAAAAAATACACACCATCTAATGATCTAAACCACCATTTAAACTTTAAAAAAAATTTATTTAAATTATTACAAATCCGATTTTTAAATTTAAACTGATTTAAATCAAATCCATCCTGATCACAATATGTCTACAGGATCTGGGATAGGAGAAAAGAAGGCAATTGGTCTTTGCTTCCATTACTAAAAGCCAACAGGTAGCAACATAGTCGGTGCTGGCACTTTTTTGGCTGCTCTTGCAAGGAAATCTGAAAGAACAGTTATGTATGTTAAGAATCAGGTACAAGGCCAGTGAAGAACATCTTAAAAAGTTATCAACAACTCAAAAATGATGATGAAATTGAAAAGCAAGAAGAGACTACAGAACTCATGCAACCAAATGAGAAAACACATACACATTTTTGTGTTGTTGGCCATTAACAGAAGACCTAAAATGTTACTTAGCTGTCTAAGTGCTGGAAATTTTATATTAGCACAATTAATATTATGTATGTTACTTTGTTAATATTTAATTTATTTATGTGTACACCACACCATGAACTAAAGTTACCTGGCCAGCTTCCAATAAATACATATAAAAACAATTTAAATACAAAATAAGTTGTAAAACCACACACCATAAATATAACAAAAACAAATCTGACAGCAATTCCAGAGTTAAAGCAGAAATTTTAAAATTAACAGGTCCAGATTATGTCAATTATCTAAAAGGCTCAGGTTAACCAGAACAAGACTTCACCTGATGTATGGTGCAATGTGTGTTGTGTGTGGTCAAGTCAGTATCAACTTAGAACAACCCTAACAGGGCTTTCAAGGTAAGTGAGATAGATATTCAAGGGATGGTTTTACAAGTTCCAGTGTGTGGTTTTACACACACACTGGGTTTCTATGGCTGAGTGGAGATTTGAACTCACATCTCCTCAGTCTTAATCCATCACTTTTATCCACTACACCACACTGGGTACCCATACAAGTATGGTACCAGCTATTTTAAAGAGTGGTTAGCAGGTACGTGCAGGAGGTGACAGTGTTTAAGGCAACCCTATTACTAAGCATGATATCCGCAATAAAAAAATTAAAGTGAACTGAATAAAACAAGAGACTCGTTCGTATTATAATTTTGGCAAATAAAGTAAACAACAATGGACTTTTAAACTTCAGTTTCCAGATACCTATCAGTTTCCCACTATTCACTCTACTCTAAGCATCATTGCCTAGTAGCTTTCCATTCATTAGAAATCCTCCAGTGGCTTATCAAGAGGAGGAAATAAAAACAAACACTTGGTCTATAATTCAGCTCTCAAAACATACCCCAAATGGCTCCAAATGAGATAAGTTCCTCCATCCATATCAAATGATTTAACTAATTGGTTCAATTATAATCAGATAAGCATCAGATATAGCTGCCCGTTTCTATTTAACCCAGCTGTGAGCAAGGAAGCCCACATCTTTATGTACCACTTTGCCTGGATGAAACCATTTATCTCTCGTTTCTTAGCTTTCAGTGCATGAATGGTTCTGTTACTACATCTGTTCCCAATATTCATTTGCAGAAAATAGTTCTCTCCTCCTTTCCTCTTTCAAACCTCTACAACACAATCTTTCCTCAGTTTCCCCCATCTCCATTCAGTATGTACACCTCCATCTTTTCTACAGCTGTGAAAGAGCTTCCTGTGATCATAGGTATACATTTGTTTTTCTGTGTCACATCTTTTTCAACATGAAACCAATTTGAGGGCTGTCAACAGATTGAGCTGAGAATAAATTCTTGTTCAGCTTTGTGGCAGAATCAACCCTTTTTACAAAAGA
Organism: Pogona vitticeps; assembly: GCF_051106095.1. Classification (NCBI taxonomy): domain Eukaryota; kingdom Metazoa; phylum Chordata; class Lepidosauria; order Squamata; family Agamidae; genus Pogona; species Pogona vitticeps. The sequence goes on from NC_135786.1 coordinate 61,908,159, forward strand.
TGAATATGCGCAGAATTGTAACTATTTGCCTCCAAATTTGAAGGCAAGATAGATAGGCCCAGATTGCCAGACACAATTCAAACTCTCAGCAATAATGTCACATCATCTTCAAGTTGCCTTAAATTGAAAAGTGCCTCTGAGTGTTGTTGCTTTGAGAAATTAAAAAGACTGGCTCTGGAATTAGGCAGTACATGCACAATCTGTATTCTTATGTCTTTTATTTTATTTTGTGCTAGTGGTGCCTGAAACCACCTGCTCTGTTCTTAATGGTTACCTGATTCCACCTGAGAAACCGATTAAGATTGACTGGTGTGTGCCTGTCCCAGCTGTCCTCTGACACCATCGATGCAGCCCAGGGAGGTCAGAGGTTAACGTCACACTTAGTGCAGTGAAGGAGGGTGTCAGATTCGTTAAACACTCTGGTAATGAAGTCAGGGCAGCTGCATTATTTTGTCATTTTCCTGGCCTAAGAGAGGAAGACATAGGCACAGCCCAAACAGATCTATAAGGGCTTACATTAGGAGGCCACAACCTCAGGTGTAGGGTTACTCTCACCCCAGGATTAAGTGCAAGAAAGACTGGAAATCAGGGACTGGAGGTCAACAGCTCTGTTGACTTGCAAGGTGGAGGTGGCGCCATTACACCAAGCATGTAAACATCAGGCAGACAGGTCGACCCAAGCAAGCCCACGAACACATGCAGAAGCATCCACCGTGTTCTATATGGATCTGCATGGAGAAAAATGGAAATTCCTAGCTTGATGTTCAGGATATTCTACATATAGCCACTGGCAATGGTGCGGCTAAAAAATATTGTAAATAAATAAATAAATAAATAAATAGAACAATTTACTACTTCCATCTCAGCCAAACAGCAGCAGTATTCTCATTATTAGTACTCCTCTATTTTGCAGCCTGGGATCTGAGGGCCTCAAGAGCCTATCACAGTAGGAACGAAAAAGTCAGCTTGGCAGTCAGTGAGTGCCACACAGAAATAGGAAAGGTCTAGCTGCAATTCCTCTGACAATGACACTATCAGCTGAAATTCAATTGTGCAGTTCTGCTAGATGCCATTGTTTTCACCAGGGCTAACATTTCACTCTTCTGGAAACCCTCCCCCCTGCCCATTTGTACATCTTAGAAACCTGTTTAAGAAGGCTAAAAGCTCTTTGGAACAGGGTGGGTGAAGGGCACCACAAAGGGTACAACAGAAGGGGGCGGGGAAATAGGGCCCTCTTCTACTGTCTTCTACAGCTGGATCTTGGCTTATTGAATGTGTTGCTTTTTATTTGTTCCTGAGTTGGTTATTTATATTAATATCTACTGTTGAAATGAAGACTGACTTCAGAAGCCAGCACCAGTGCTCTTTAATACCACCGGTAATTAAAAATGAATAGCAAGCAAAGGAAGTCACAGCAAGTAGTTGGGCAGTTAGAAGAGAAGGGAAAGAGATCATGGACAACAAATTTGTCAAGGGTTTTTTGTTTTGTTTTGTTTTTTGTCTCCTGAGGTGTCCTTAGACAAATCACATTGTTCCACAAAGATACTAACAATGTCTCTGAATAACAGTGATTCAAACAAGCAAGTAAAGTCAAAGAAGCCCAATCCACATTTCGGGTCACTGCCTTGAGCCTCACAGAGGTGCTAGAAATAAATATTTAAATACCACCTGCTCAGCTTGATGAGATAGCACATGCATGGGAGTTGGGCAGAAGGGTATAAATCTCATTGAGGAGTAGCTAATATTTTATTTAAAATATCTTCAAAAAGAAGAGAGAGATGATCTATTGAATGTATTGAGAAAATGCTAATGTGTAATAGCACGTGTCAGGAGGCTCGTCCATCACTCTCTGACGCCTTCCGGGAGATCCATATCTAATTAACGATAATGAATGAGCGAGATATGCTGACAACTAGCCACCAGTTTGTTATGGAAATCAGGCAAAACAATTAATTAAAGAAACTGTCTCTACCATGGCAGCTGGCTTCTGAGTTCCAGCTTCAGTACTATTTTATCTGCTAGCCATCCACTTTTGTGCTATTCTAGCCTCCTCTAAGCTGATGAGAGAAGAAGATTTGTACTAAAAAGATGCCTGGCCCACTTCCCCCACCAACTCACTGGATCCTGGCCATATCTTTCAGGTATCCTGACTCATCACCCAATTCATAGGCATGAGTGAGCCTTGCCTGAGCAAGATCCACCAAAATTAGAGCTCCAAATAGGCCACCAAAGGTAAAACATATGTTTTTATTCCCAATGACCCTTCAAGGACTTAAACAAATTCTGGCAGATCACAGCTACCATCTACTTCCATGCCTCTGTACCAGAGATCCAGAAGGTACATCAGAGAGAGAGAGACCAACAGCTTACATGGCTTTTGTATCACAAAGGGGCCATCTGAGATCATCTCCATTCTGTCTTTATTTAGCTACAGCCAAGAACTTACCCTCAGAAGCCGTCATAACTGAACCCATCAGAAACATGTCTGCACATGGACCCAGACAAGAATGCCTTCTCCAATCAGTCTGGATTGAATGTCAGTTGTCATTTGTATTAGGATGATACTTAGCACATCACTTTAAAAACCCATTTTTAATGGGAAGGTGCAGTAAAAGAAAGAGGGAGGGAAATGGTTACAGTTTATCAAATTGTGCATGATAATAACAATGCCAACAACAGGAAAGAATGCACAATAATTATTGTAATGAGGGCTATATTCCTAAGAATCAGGGCTTCTTCCAATTCTCACTAAGCTTTCAAAAGGCACCTCAGGAAGAGACAGGAAGTTGTTCAGAAATTATGACAGAATAACACAGTATGGAAGCAAGCTCTTTCAAGTGCAAGTGCATTCCAGTTCTAAGGCACACTATGGAAGGGGGTTCCAGCTATTTGTATAACATCAAATGGACATAACAGATGGATATAATGATACAGTATTGGATTATCAGTCAAATCCCAGATACATGGCAACAGCATTGCAAGAAAATCTAAATGGAAACAAGATATAATCAATGGGTATGTTGGTCAGAAATTACCAGATCTGCATGTGCCTTGCAATCCAGAATGGAGGACAAATGCTGATTGGAGATCACAGCCTTCTTTTTCTTTCTTTTAAAAAAATGATATATATTAAAATCTTTTTCAATTTCTTCAAAGCACTCAATGATTTGGAAGTTCAAGACATGTTGGCCAAATTCTCAAAATCCTGAAAAGTGTTCAAGTGGATAAAAACATTCTACCCTGCTCCCTTACTTTTTCCAATTATTTCTGTTAATTAAATTGACTATACATCCCCTGCTTTTTTGTCTACTACCAGATGAATTGTCAGTATTCAGCAGTTTCAATGGGGAAATTAGTGAAGCAAGGCCTGCTAAATAATGGCCCTTTATTTATTTAAATTGTTTTAACACCTTTCTCCTTAAAAAAAGACCCAAGGTGGCTTCCAAAAATTAGAGGGAGATATGGTGTTGACACAGCCCCTACTCATTTTAGAAGAACGGTGATCAGATCTTTGAAGGCTGTCCACCGTTCTGGGACTGTGGTCAACTGTCAGTATTGAGGTAGCCAGACCAGCCAGCCCTCCACTCTAAAACTGGTGCTGCCAGGTCTGTATCCAGTAAGTCCCTGCTGATCTACAATCTTATTCTGGAGGAGGATGCAGACCTGGCATGCATAACCGAAACATGGATAGGCGGAGAGGGGGGCCCTCCCCTAGCACTCATCTGTCCGCCTGGTTATGCTGTCCAGCACTAGGGTAGACTGGAGGGACGGGGGGGGAGTAGCCATTATATACAAAAACATCTTGGATGTTACTAGGCACTCCTCGGTGGTAAAACCAGGTCTGGAAGCCCTCCACGTGTCAATAGGGGCCAGGGAAGGTATTGGGATCTTGCTGGGTTACAGTGCTCCCCGTGACCCAGCCATTTCCCTACCGGAGCTAGCGGACTTTGTCTCCGTGGCACTATTGAGATCCCCAGAGCTGCTGGTTCTGGGTGATTTCAACATTCATGCGGAGGCAGAGATCTCTGGGCCGGCTCTTGAGTTCTTGGAAACCATGGTTTCCTTGAACATGCCCCAACATGTCAACGACCCCACGCATGTGGGCGGTCATACACTAGACCTGGTCTTTTCCATTAATTGGAGTGAGTGCGGTCTGATGGTGACTGACTTTGTGTCGGTCCCCTTGTCATGGTCAGATCACCACCTAATAAAAATGTAACGTCTCAGTGGCTCTCCCCCCTCGCAGGGAGAAGGGACCTATTTCTATGGTCCGCCCTCGAAGGCTACTGGATCCGGCAGGATTCCAGAACGCCATGTGAAGTATTATGGCTGACCTGACTGGCGCTCCTGTTGAGGCTCTGGTTGATGGCTGGTTTACCGCTGCCACCAGGGCTGTAGACATGATCGTGCCTAAACACCCTCTCCAACGCAGAGCTCGGCCAGCGGCCTGATACAACCAGGCCTATAACAACAGAATGGGCCATAGCAATAATTAATGGGTCTTTCCTTGAGGGCAGAGTTCCTCCTGCCCTCAAGGAGACACTCATTAGGCCCATAAGGAAGAAACCTAATTTGGCAGCGGACGAAACTGGCAATTATAGGCCCATCGCCAATGTTTCTTTCATTAGCAAAGTGGTCGAGAGGGTGGTGGCTGATCAGCTCCAGGCGCATTTCGATGAAACAGAAGCCCTGGCTCCATTTCAGTCGGGCTTCAGGCCATGCCATGGTACAGAAACTGCATTGGTTGCCCTGTACGATGACCTGTTGAGGGAGGCTGACGGGGTAAAATGTCTCTGTTGGTCCTCCTCGACATCTCGGCGGCCTTCGATACTGTCGACCATGGTATCCTCCTGGGGAGGCTTTCTGAGTTGGGAATTGGTGGCCTGGCGCTTGCCTGGCTCTGTTCCTTCTTGGGGGACCGTCCCCTGAGAGTACAGCTTGGGGATAGTGTTTCAGCCCCGTGAAATCTCAATTGTGGGGTTCCACAGGGGTCGATTATCTCCCCAATGCTGTTTAATATCTATATGAGGCCCGCTGGGTGGGGTCATCAGGGAATGTGGGGCATCGTGTCATCAGTATGCTGATGACACCCAGCTCTACATCTCTTTTTCAACAACTGCAGGAGATACCGTTCTGTCCCTTCAGCGCTGGCTGGAGGCTGCACTGCAATGGATGCAGGAAAATGGGCTGAGGCTGAACCCGGAAAAGACGAAGGTTCTGAGGATGGGCGCCCCTACTGTAGGTGGTTTGGGAAACTCTCTCTCATTTGGGGGGGTAACCCTTACCCCTAAGAGTGGGGTTCGCAGCTTGGGGATCCATCTGGACCCGGTGCTCACCATGGAAACTCAGGTGGCGTCGGTGGTCCGTACCGCCTTCTTTCGTCTCCGGCGGATAGCCCAGCTGCGACCCTATCTCGATGTCGGGGCACTCACTACCTTGGTACATGCGCTCGTAATCTCAAGATTAGACCACTGTAATGCGCTCTATGTGGGGCTACCTTTGAAGCTGATGCAGAATGCGGTGGCCAGACTCCTTAGTGGAGTGAGAAAATACCATCATATTTCTCCTATTCTGGCCACACTGCATTGGCTGCCAATTCGGTTCTGCATCGACTTCAAAGTATTGATGCTTACGTATAAAGCCCTAAACGGTTTAGGGCCTTGATATTTGACGGAACGCCTTCTCCCACCAAGATCTACCCGTATCACTCGATTGAGTCAGGAGGTGAGGCTGAGCAGCCTGATGCTGAGGGAGGCCCGGAAGGAAAAAACAAGAAACCGGGCCTTCTCGGCAGTGGCTCCTCCCCTCTGGAACAACCTCCCTCCAGAGATTCGTGCGGCCACATCACTGGGCATTTTAAAGAACCAATTAAAAACTTAGATGTTTAATTTGTTACATTTGTTACATTTATTTGTTTGGAAGCCACCTAAAGTGGACGTAAGACCAGATAGGTGGGGTATAAATAAAATAAATAAAATAAAATAAATAAAAAGGTAGTATTTAAACTAAAACAATGAGCATAGGATACTAAAAAGATCAATGAATACAATACCAATAAAATAAACAATATCAAAACACATTCAATCCATTTTAAAAAAAACACCACTTGGCAGGCATTCACTCAGGGAATGCTAGTCTGAAGAGAAGGGTCTTTGTCTGCTTGAGGAAAGACAGTAAAGATGGGGCCAGTCTGGCCTCCTGTGGGAGGGAGCTCCAGAGTCTGGGAGCAGCAACAGAAAAAGCCCTCTCCCATGTTCCCGCGAAACACACCTGTGAAGGTAATGGGGCTGAGAGAAAAGCTTCTCCTGATGATCTTAAATAGTCTTGACACTTGAGCAGGCTCATGAAGGGAAATGTGTCTCTGGTGCTTGAAGCCATGACAATCATGAAAATGTGCCATCATATAAAGTCATGCAGATTTAATGTATTCGCGAAGGCTTTCACGGCCAGGATCTAATGGTTGTTGTGGGTTTTTCGGGCTTCTTGGCCGTGTTCTGAAGGTGGTTTATCCTAACGTTTCACCGGTCTCTGTGGCCGGCATCTTCAGAAATCCACAAGTTAGGTATGAAGGCAACAGCCATACTATGCTACCACACCTCAGCAAGTACAATTCATTGTCTCAGTCCCACAAGTGTACCCTCTGAAGATGCCGGCCACAGAGACTGGCGAAACGTTAGGAAAAACCACCTTCAGAACACGGCCAAGAAGCCCGAAAAACCCACAACAATCATGCAGATTTCTCAGTAGAGAATCTGATTTTATTATGCCAGTTTCTCCATTTCCATTAAAATTTATCTATTTCCATGACAAATGATACAAGTACAGTGGTGCCTCGCATAGCGAGGTTAATCCGTTCTGGATTAACCCTCGCTATGTGAAAGCATCGCTGTACGGAATGGGGAAAGCCATTGGAACGCATTAAACTTAGTTTAATGCGTTCCAATAGGCTCCAAAACTCACCGTTCAGCGAAGTTTTCCCATAGCCGGCAGCCATTTTCGCACCCTCGGTAAGCGAGGGGAGGGTGCGAAAAAGCTGCGCGTGGCCATTTCAGGGCTTCCGGCGGCCATTTTGGAGCCGCTGAACAGCTGATCGTCAGGCGTCGCAAAGCGAAGATCTGTAAGCGAAACGCTTACTGATCTTCGCTATGTGAGTTTCGCCCATAGGGGCCATCGGTATGCGATCGCATTTGCGATCGCAAAACCCTAATCGCTATGCGATTTCATCGTTATTCGGTGCGCTCGTTAAACGAGGCACCACTGTACTTCAATGTTTGCATACTCACAAAGAGTGGGTACTACATCACAATATTTGAAGATAAGTGGTTAGGGTATGCAAGTTTTCATCTGCACACTTATCACGCATGTCCTGCTTCCTTGCCCTCGTACCATGGCTCTCTATCCTTATGTGTCAACAGCTCCTCAACATTCTCATGCATATACACAGATTTCCAATTGGAGGCATGTACTTGGATTCTGGTCTATTGACACTGAAGCAAGAAGGGCTCAAGGTTAATTCCTTATCAATAATCTATTGTCAGCTCGTTAATCAAAGTGAGAGGTCAGAAGCAACTGCAATGTGCAAATAATAGAGAAATGGCCTTAGTTTTACCACCACACCCTAGAACCCATTTTAGACAAATCACACTAAAATGCCCTCCTCTATATACAGTTCGCAATTTGGTTTGAACACTTTAGACTTTCTCATCCTAGCAAAAAGTACCTACAGATATATTAAAATTAAACCTGAAATTAGTGTTCATATTAATACAAATCCTAAGAAGGCTGGGAAGCAGAAGATACAAAATTGCTACTTAAGCTTCAAGATCATGTTTGAAGATCCACTGCAGAGAAAATGTTCCTGGGCTAGTAACTGAATCTCAGTCTCATGTTTCCACTCATAAAATACAGGCTATTCACCTGCTCACAAGATTGCTATGGGGACGGGGTGGGGGAGAGAAACTGCACTATAGATAGCTCACTATATAAATTATTTTCCACCCACTCATTATTTTATTTTGTAGAACACTATTCTGGGTTGATACCACAGAAGAGAATGGACTAGTTCTTTGTGAATGACAAATCTATCCTTAGGCAACATTGTTCCTCAGTATCATCAACCTTTATATATGCCCTTTGTACCCCACACATCACAACCGTGTTAATTCTTTTCAAGATGCATGTTCTAAGTAGCCTTGAAACATGAAGAAACTACTTCCTCTGCTATGTCTGGTGAAACAGAAGAATGTCTTATAGAAGACCCGCTACCAGACCAAAGGTCCATCCATTTCGATATCTTCTTTCCCAGAGGTCCAAACAGATGCCTCTGCAAAATCCACAAGTTAGGTATGAAGGCAACAGCCATACTATGCTACCACTCCTCAGCAAGTACAATTCATTGTCTCAGTTCCACAAGTGTACCCTCTTCAAAAATTCTTAATTTCTATCTGATGTATTTTTGCACTTCTACATTGAATTCCAACACAAATCTGTTGTGGAATTATAGATGGTAACGAAATGTAATATAATCAGATAGCACCATATAAATACTACACATTGCAGCATTTTAGCATCAGCTGCACAATACAATTTGTTTACGTAGCCATGTTGCCTCCTAGAGTTTGTTTTCAAATTAAGACAAAGATGTTGCATTTAACACAAATCATTTCCTGAATCACACATGCACTGACATTAAAAGGTAACACCAACCAATGAGATAAATCTGTTCAAAAGCTGACATTTAATTTCCACATATATCTGGTCCTTCCAACATTCCTCATTGCCAGACATAAAATATCAGGTAGAAAGACTGTAGATATGAACTTCTGACACATGTTGCTTTCTTAAGTGTATGTCAACTCTGTGTCTACACTGCTAATAGATAAGCACTGTGGCTTTATGCACCTTGGGAATCATAACTTCTATATTATCTATGCTTCCAACATGCACCAGATTTTAAAGAGAGCAGATGTCCAGCTGTGAAAAATCTACACAATGGTTAGATAGGCTTGCCTGCCATAAAAAAACTTCATAGTGATTTAATCTAAGCACCGTCAATTGCTGTCCTCCAGAAGTCACTGCTGCAGTTCCCATAATCCCTCAGTGCTGTCCAGAACCAATGGGAACTGCAAAATCTGAAGGTACTTTGGTGAAACTATTTAAATAAATCCTTTGTCTCTTGTTATTTTGATTTAGACCACCAGAGAGCAGCGAGTATTTCAACACAAAGGAAGAGCTTCACTGTATATTCTGATAAAATTAGTTTCTCTAACAAAGAAGAATATAATTTAAAAGGTTTTATGAAGGCTCCTGGTACCAGATCTACAGCTAAAGTAATCAAGGGAACATTTAATTTAGTGGTGCCAAACTTCTTAGTTCTTTTGCAGCTGCTTTAATTTCACTTGACTTACTCAAATTTTAAGGTTTTGGATTACCTATTCTTCTGAAAGATAATAGTTTTTCACTATCTCATAACACTTTAGTACAGCAAACAAACACCCCATCTAGACCCATCTAAATGTATGAGATATAACTCCTAGCCAATAATTTCAGCAAATCTAAAGCAACAACAAATCCCTCTCCCCCCAGTTAATTATTTCTACTGTAGAATTAAACTAGGAAGAAAATACCCTGAATGACTAAATCAGAGAAACAAAGCCAAAGACTTGAGTGTAAAGATATACAGTGCTATAAAATGCAAGATAAAAAACCGCAAAGCTTAGAAGGAGACAGACACATAAAGAAATATGAGTTAGACCACTATTTTAATGCACATTAAATCAGCAAAAAGAACTTGGCCAGTGCTCCAGACCATGCAATAGGCGCATGATAATCCCAAACTGACAAATGTTAATTACTTACTATGTAACACTGTATCAATATAAATGGGATAACAAAGGAATGTTTTTTCTGCTCTGCATTTTTCACATTTCATACTTTTTGGCACAGATTCTGTTCTGTGCGTCAAGGTCTAAGTAGTAGACAGTCACCTCCCTCCACCAATACAAAAGGGAGACCATGTTTGAACCATGGCCTGTCCCTCGTGTGTCTACAGGTGCAAAATTCAGTTTCAGATTAATAAGGACTCTGTGTTATTTTGTGTATGCAATGCGAAATACACCTCCAGAAAAGAGATATGGAACTGTCTTCAGAATATTACTTACTGAGATTCTATGTTTCATTCTGTAGCCTGGTTCATAATATGGTGCCATTTGGACTGCTTTAAGTCCCCAAGAGGTCTCCACCTACCCGCAATTAAAAAGTCACTGCTCACAAAGAAAGCTTGAGAAGAAAAAGCAACCCTTGAGTCAGCAGAAGATCAACTAACTGCTGGGAAGACTACAGCAAGGAATAGCTTCTGTTTCGGCATCACAAATAAACAATACTGCAAAGAGACAGACAATACAGAAATATAGCAAAGGAAGGCGCTCAAAGTAGCATTGGCAGGCCTGGCTGCACAGATGGTGTGACCCCATATAAAATATACGTATCAAACTGACAAAAAAGACAAGTAAGCTCAAGAGCTTCTTGTTATTAAAATGCCAGAAACTTAACAAAAAGTTGAATAAAACTTCCTGTGCTCGGCACAGTTATCGCCTTGGGCAGATCTTCAGTGTTTGGTACAGTCAGCTCTTTGCCACTCATGACAAGAAACAATGCAATATACAAAATAAAGAGATATATGCAGATGTGCATATTTCTGCAAGTCTCAGAACTTAGATTATCTTTACACAGGTGTGCAAGCACTCACAACCCAGTGCAGAGCACCTTCCTAAGCATGTTTCCAAAACCTACAGAAAGGAATACATCATAAAACACATCAGTTTGGGTTTCCTCACATTTATTCTGCAGCCCTACTCCATGCTGCTCAGCAAAGGGAAAAATTCAGATATTTAGTTTCTAAGAAATATGCTGACTTCCATGAGTGAAGGGCAAAAATTCTGTCAAGAGCAATTGTGAATGCTTTAAGATTAAATTGGTGAGTAGAAGAGAAAGTCTATGTTGATACATTTGCATCACTCACTCTAGTAAACCTAAGTGTTTCCAATGCAACTGTACAAGAATGAAGTGCAATGTGTCATATATGAGGTTGGATACGCCCGCAGATGGCTGACATGATCAGAGTCCATGAAATCCACAGCCTTAACAAGGACCTGACGCTGCCGCCGAGCCTCTATCATGTTCTCCACATCGTTTGCTCTAGTGACAGGATCAGCCTTGGAGTAGAGGTAGAGCTCGGGCCACCCAGAGGGGTGCTTCAACATGGCATCATAGTGAGTCTCATGTACAAAGCGTGTCAGAGGATACAGCATGACTCGCAATGACACTACCATGACCGCAAATGTCAACAGAAGAAGATACTTAACAAAGACACTATAAGGTGCCAAGACAACAGAGAGTGCACGGAGGCCACCCTTCAGGTTCTTCTGGCCAGGAGCACTGTCAAACACAGTACCCACCACCTTCAGATGCTGGAACTGCTGATCAGTGTGAAGGAGTTCCACAATGTAGCGGTAGAGCATGGAACCTCCATTGCTGAAGACATGAATAAACAGAGGTCTCCTCTCCAGTTTGTAATCAAAGAGGACTTCCAGAAGCTTCTTAGCTAAGTCCTGCAGAGACTTTATACCCAAGGATTCTGAAAAAAACACCAGTCTCCATGGAGCCGTATAGCGGATCACTACACATCCCTGTGAGGAATACATAAATTTTAGTGCACACTTATAACCACAAGTAACTGGCAAAATGTAACAATAGGACAAATACATTAAGCATTCACAAGAACTGCTGATCACAGTACTTTTCATTCAAGGAAGTGGTAAAGCTTTAGAAGCAATAATTGTGGAATAGATTAGTAAGGTTTGCTATATTCTAAAAAGAAGAACTGAATTTTTCTAGGCTCTAGCTAGCAGCCTGAAACAGATCCTTCCTCAAGTGTTGCTTCCACATATATTTAAATAAAATATGAAATATAAATTGGCAAAAGAATGTACAAAGCCATCTCTGTGAGCATATCATGTACTGTTAATCGTGTCCTGTGTGACTCCTCCTTTCCTTCATTCTGATTTTGTTGTGGGCTTTCCTTCATCCTTTTCAGGAAAATGTGAGTGGCACACATCAATATTAACAGCAGAAAAAAACAAAAAAGGACATTGTTTTTCTTTCATTTTTAGTAATATCCTTAAAGCTACTCTACGCATATCCTAACTAAGTCAATACAACTGGGCAATGAGACTATATAGTGATTGTCCATTTTGCATAGTGAAGGTACCAAAAAAATGCTGACTTATTCATATGGGAAATACATACTTGTTTTTAAAGTCAGGCTAAATTTCAATTAAAATGATAACCTTCATTTTAAAACAAAAAGACCCATTCCCAAGTTATTGAGAAAACCTGAACAGCCTGATAAAACCACAAATATTAGGACAATCTGAACCACAATGCAACTTGTAAGAGCCAGTTAACTAGCATTACACGCATACTTCTGGGACAGTAAAAAGTTACTTCTCTCTGTTATAATATCTGGTGCAATTTGTATCCACAGCATGGGAAAAGACAACAAAGTACAGTAATGTGTCTCAAATGATGTGCTGCCAAGTTAGTTACAACTTACAGTGAGCTTCCCAGGGTTTTCTAAGTATAAAGAACTCAAGTGTTATGCACCAATCTATCTTTCTGGACTAGTATTATACAGCTTGGCCAAGGCCACACAGATGGCAGGGCACATAACCCTATCAGCCAGAGGTGCTTCAGGTGATCTCACCTGACCCCTTTCCCAGGAGACACAGCTCTACAGTCTGGCACTCCAAACCACACAAGCCAATGAGAGATTAGATTTTCCTTGAACATTTAACAGCAAATGCAATACTCAGGTCCTTCTAACTGATTACGTGAGATCTGCAAAAAACTATTATATACCATATCTACCCCAAAGAATTTTAATGTATTTGGGCTTTTTAAAAAAAACCTACCCCTTTCTTCATAAGCAAATCAGAAGAGCATATAGCATTAAAAGCAAATCCATAACAATGACAAACACCAAACAACGTGAACAACCTAATACAACCTTGTTTGAAATCATGAAACAGTGATCAAGAAGGGCAGTATGAATCCTCCACAGAAGGTGAAAAAAATAACTATTTTAGTGCATTTGACAAAAGGGGGTGGAAATCTATGGAAACATATGCCAAATAAAACTTGTTTCTAAGGTACCACTTGTCTCTTTATTGTTACTTTTAGTGTATTAATGTTTTAATGATTTACTGATTTCTCTTGCTTTGGCTGTTCTATTTTACTCCAGTACATATGTAACAATAAAATAATGAAAATGGCACTAATGTAATCCATACCAAAGGCCTCTCTAGAAAGCCATATTTGTACTAAGTGCACAGAAAAATCATGCAACATTTGGGCTAGGCATACTACCCTGTTTCCCAGAAAATAAGACCTAACCTGAAAATAGGCCCTACTATGATGCTCATAATACCCCAAAAATAAAACCGTTAAGTGAAACCTTACCCTCAACCATTGTGCAACATTTTTCAGTAACCAGAAGATGACATGACTATATTTGAATAAATGTAAATTGTTGCACATGAAAAAAAAATCCCCTGAAAATAAGCCCTAATATGTTTTTTGGACCAAAAATTATTATAAGACCCCGTCTTATTTTCGGAGAAACATGGTATCCATAAGATGGCATTCAAGAAGGATTTAGCTGTAATTAGGAAGGCCATGTTACACTTAGGGACATGGTGGCACTGCGGGTTAAACCGCAGAAGCCTCTGCACTGCAAGGTCAGAAGACCAGCAGTCGTAAGATCGAATCCACGCAATGGAGTGAGCTCCCATCGCTTGTCCCAGCTCCTGCCAACCTAGCAGTTCGAAGGCATGTAAAAACGCAAGTAGATAAATAGGCATCACCTTGGTTAGAAGGTAATAGCGTTCTGTGTCTAGTTGCGCTGGCCACGTGACCACGGAAATTGTCTACGGACAAACACTGGCTCTATGGCTTGGAAATGGGGATGAGCACTGCCCCCTAGAGTTGGACATGACTGGACTAAATGTCAAGGGGAACCTTTACCTTATGTTACACTTGGACCCTTGTAATCTTTGGCCAATGAGGGAGTCCAACAAGTCTCAACTCCAAGAGAATTTTAGACAAGTTTTCCTCTAACTTTCCAGTGTTTTCTCCAAGCAACAAGAGATATAAGCACTGGATTGTGGCAGTTATGTGTGAAGATTTCCAAACTGCACTGGTACTCAAGAACCTATTGAACAGTTATTTTGAATTTCTCTCCTTTGGGACCAATTAGAAGGCTCCTGGGAAAGATTTTTTTCATGCAAAACGGAGACTCTAAAAATTGCCAATTGCTCTTCTTGGTGGATTTATGGATGGGGTCATACATGGAAAAACCAAGTCGAAGTCAAGCCAAACGTTCGCAAGGGGCACTACTCACCTTCTGCAAATAGATGGTGCTGTACTTCTCTAAGTACCTATCCTTGCAGCCAGCCCACCCAAGTAGTATCACCACAGGCAGGTTGACTTTTGCCCCCTTCTCAGTACTCGCACCTAAAAGATGAAAGAGTAAGATCAAAGTTTACCTCCGTCTTAACCGAACATCCCACAGTACAGTATTACAAACATTTTCTGCACGGTCGTGGGGTCTTCATACGTCTGCTGGGTTAGCGACGACATCCCTACCTTCTCTGGCTCGGTTTTTAACAATTCACTCACGGGAAACAGCTTCGTCTTAGGCCCCTTTTAGTACTCGGCTAAAGGGAACCAAGCTCATAGTCTCAACAAATAAAAAGGAGCGCATTCTTTGCCCACTTGCACAACCGGGGAACCAGACGACCCCATTCCTTTCTCTCGGCAGCCCGCGAGTTTCCTGCCAGAGACTTGTCCCGGCCGCTCGCTCCCTTCACTCACCGGCACTTTGCTCCGACGGCAGCTCCACCACACAGCCCAGCTCCTCGACCCTCACCCCCATTCCGGCACCTGCTCGCCCTCAGAGATGCAGCCGCTTCCGCCTCATCCTGACCGGAAATGCCCGCCCCTTTCGACCTTTGTTCCAGCAAACCCGGGAGCACCGAAGGAACGAGCGCGCGCGCGCGTTCCGTGACCTCACTTCGTTGGCAACCGAGAAGCTGCTTTAGCGACCTAAGGCCCTTAGCAACCGAACTGCGATCCGTCGCTCCCCCCCCTCCCCTTCCCTCGCCGCCAAACAGCAACAAAACCGGGCTTGGCGATCTTCTCGCCCCGACCGATCGACCGAAGGGATGGCGTTCAGCGTTTTGCGGAAGTCCCGAGCGCCCCTGCCCTAAGTGCGGACAATAGGCTATAGAGTTGTTTGTGAAAATCTCATGCAGGACAATGGTGTGAGGACGAAGCGTAGTGATGGCAAGAGGCAAGTGTGGAGAAAGACGCCCCAAACGGTGACCGAATCTATAGAGGCAGAAGGGACTTTGTCAGCAAAGTGGGGTTGTAAAACCTAAGGAGGATGTTGATGAGGAGAGAGCATGGTTTCTCTTTTTTTTATGTGACATGGAAAGCCAAAGTTGAAAGCCTGGAAGCCTCTCTGATTGCTCCTCAATTCTAAATGTGTGGAGAAAGTGGTGGCAGAAGCAGCCGTTTATTTATGACCGGTGTGTTCTTCAACCTCCTTTTAGTAGATGAGCCCTGGCATATAGGCAGAACAGGACATGTCAGGATACTTGTTTTTCCTGTGATAGGATTGTCCCTCTTTTTCCAGTGTTCCTGTGGCTTTAACAACTGCATGATAGCGTATTTTAGACTTACCCTTAATACCTTTGTATCAAAGCTTTCGATGATAAGACACTTGTGAAGTGCTGTGGAAAACACTAGGTAGCTCACAATTCTTTTAAAGCATTTTCAACCCATGTCACCTTTTGATAAACATAAGAATCTTGTTTTCTAAGAATTAGCTGTGTTACTTAAAATAGCAAACATGGAAGCTATAATAGTACTGTATAGTGGAATGTAAGAGTGGGACTGAAATTTGGGTTCAAATTTCCACTTGGCCATGGAAATTATTATTGTTATGTGCCCTCAAGTAACTTCTGAGTTATGGTGACCCTATGAATTAGTGACTTCCAAGAAGCCCTATCATCAACAGCCTTCCTCAACTCTTGCTAACTGAATGCAGTGTTTTCCTTTATTAAACCAATTAATCTCTTATTCCGTCTTACTTTTTCCCTGTTGTCTTTCATTTTTGCCAGTGTTACTGCCTTTTCCAGTGATTCTTGTTTTCTCATGAAATGCCCAGAATATGATAGCCTCAATTTAGTCATTTTTGCTTCCAGATAGTTTTGGTTGACAGGATCTAGAACCCATTTACAGTATATGTCTTTCTTACGATCCATGATACCTGCAAAATTCTCCCGGCAACTCATTTCAAATGATTCATTTCCCCCCTCTGATGGCTTTCTTAACTGTCTAGGAAATTTACTGGGGGCTAGCAATAGTAAAACTACTCCTTACATGCCTCCTTTATCTTAGAAACCCTACTAGGATGCCATAAGTCAGAATTTTCCTGACAGCAATAACATAACAATGAAACATGAAACAAAGTATTGTGGCACCTTTAAATCTTAGCAGATTAATTTTGGTATGACCTTTCATGTATTACACTCCTCGTCTTCAGACAGTTAAGGAAAAATCTTGTATACAGTATTTCCCTTAAAATCTGCCTTCCCCAATAATTGTTTTTGAAGATTAAAGTATGTTGATTAAAACAGGGAGAAGCACAAGTGGAGAGGAGTTAATATTGCCTTCACTACATTTGAGGGAATGGTGAATTTGAAGGCAGGGATGTAAAGTGGGATCACCCACAAACAATACCCAGACTACTACTGGTGTTGACATAAGGCTTGCATAACATGCTATGTATAATTATGACCAATTAATAAAGTACCAGGGCACATTTCAGTTGCTCAGTCTGGCAGTTGGCCAGACATTAATTCAAAACATACTCTAGTATCTTGCCCCAGCCCTGACAAGTTACATACTGTAAACTTTATACAAACACTAATTGGATCCTGGCCAATTAATTCCATAGTACAGCTCAAAGTACAAAGAAAAGATAGGTGCATTGTTGTATTTCATCTACTGAATAAGCTGTTTACTAAGAAAGTAGGAATACAGTAGAACCCCTGCATCTGCTCGATCAGTATCCACAGATTCATTTATCCACGGTCTGAAAATACTAGGAAAAAATCCAGAAAAACTATTTTTACATGCATTACCAGAACCGGCCACTGAAGACAGCCAGAGACGATGCTAAGAATACATGTTAGTGAAGAATATATAGCATGGTCTCTGGCACCTTCTAGCGGCCTGTTCTGGTAATGTTTTCAGTATCCCCAGGGGGCATGGAACCAATTCCCAGTAGATATGGGGCTCTTAATGTAATTTGTATTGCCATGTTCTAAATAAAGAAAATATATGATATTGAATACATATTTTTTCCAGCTACACACCTCCTTGAAGTTCTGATATGCCCCCTGAGGGGGAGATGGCCAACTGCTTAAGACAGAAACATCTACCATAAACATAAGTACGTATTACCTTTCCAAGCACTTCAGTGTGAATGATGCTAGGTTGGGGGGGGGCAACTACGTAGATGGGGAATGATTTATTTTTAATAGATTAGGATGTCTAAAGGTTGATGCTAGCATTCTAATATCAAGGGGCAAAGATTTTGGAGAAATAATATAAAATAATTAAATACCTCAGGGAAGAAAAATTAGTAAGATATTTCAGTGCTGAAGATATATAAATGGTCAAAATTTCCTCAGATATAGAATGATGAAAACATTTTTTGTGTGCTGGTTAATATTTGGGGAGAATACTATTTAGTAGTTTTAGGCTTTCTTTTCAGAGTCAGGCTCATCTAAGATGGCATACACCATATAAACATGAACACACAGCCACTATAAATCACAATTAAATATAGATATGGGAATCAAGAGCAGTAAAATAGCAGTAATCAGGAACATTAGGAAATAACCTTCAGTATTGCATTGTGTTGTTAAATCAGTACCAGATCAGCCATATCAGCATAATGTATCTTCAAGGAGCAGTGACATGCAACAAATCCATCTTTGATGCCAATTTTGAAGTCTTACAATTACATAATCAGACATATTGATTATACTCTTAATTCTGCTCAGCTTGTGTAGAAAGTATAAAAATACCTTAAATAAACTTAAATTTCTGTCTTTTGTCTTTAGCAGCTATTGCACCTCTTAAAAGTATCCATTATTAGGTGTGGTTCATAAAAAAAAGAGATGTATGTTTTTTCTGTATGAGAAGCAGGATGAGGCTTGCCAGTTTTTCCCCCTCACAGGATTTCTGTCCTTTCAACTGCTTGAGAGGCAGAAAAATCAATTATTAAACATTTCCATAATATACTGATGTGATAAGTATAATCTGTCTGTTACGCTTTAAAGGTAAAGAAACCTGGGCACAAAAGAAGCAACCTAGGCTTGAGCACTGGGCTGAAAACAACAAAATGAAATTTAACAGGGATAAGTGCAAAGTTCTATACCTGGGAAGGGTGGGCGGGAAACAAATGCACAGTTACAAGGTGGGGGATACTTGGCTCAGTAATACTGCAAGTGAAAAGGATCTTGGAATTGTTGTAGGTCACAAGCTGAATATGAGCCAACAGTGTGATGCGGCTGCAAAAAAGGCAAATGCTAGTTTGGGGTGCATTAACAGAAGTATAGCCTCCAACTCCCATGAGGTACTTAGTCCCCCTCTATTCAGCACTGGTTAGGCCTCATTTAGAGTACTGTGTCCAGTTCTGGATACCACACTTTAAGGATGCCAACAAACGAGCTATTGCAGAGCAACTTGGATGAACAGGAGACTGAAAACAAAGCCCTATGAGGAAAGACTGAAAGAACTGGGCATGTTTAGCCTTGAGAAAAGAAAACGTGAGGGGAGCAATGATAGGACTTTTCAAATACTTGAAAGGTAGTCATACAGAAGGGGAGCAGGATCTGTTCTCAATCATCGCAAAATGCAGGACACGTAATAACGAGCTCAAGCTACATGAAGCTGGATTTAGGTTAAATATCAGGAAAAATGTCTTAACTGTTAGAGCAGTACAACAATGGAACCAATTACCTCAGGAGATGGTGAGCATTCCAACACCAGAGGCATTCAAAAGAATACTGGAAACCTTCTGTCAGATATACTTTGATTTGAATCCCAGCCTTGAATAGGGGGTTGGACTCGATGGCTTTATAGGCCCCTTCCAACTCAATTATTCTACGATTCTAATTAATAGTGTTTTTTTCAGAGTGCCTCTGCTCATCTTGGAAAGTATGTCTATTTTATTTCTAAAGCAAGTTTCCTTAGACTTCATTTGTAGCCCTTTTAAAAGTAGCATGTTCCTTATCAAATTACATATTTTTATGCAAGGTACTGTTTCTATAATGTTATCAGAAGGACCCAACAAAATTGCTAAGAGCAGTTCCTAAATCATCAAAGTTTGTTCTCTTTTGTTTCTTCCAAGCATTATATCACAAAAAGTGTACATTTTGGAAAAAAAAGTTTTTTTTCCTGTATTCTGTCCTATGGCTCTCTTTCTGCTTTGTAAGTTATGTGACCGTTTTCTAGGTGCTGAATTTAACCCATGAGCATTAAACCAGAATTAATTATATATTTTCTTAGACTGCTACCTCTACAAGTGTAAACATAATACCTAGCAGAGGACAACACTGTGTGTTTGGACTATATATGGATCCTACTGTTAATTTAACATTGCTAATAGATCCCTTTACAAAGAGGAACCTGCCATTAAGGTCTTTAAACTCTCCTTCACACTGGAAATTTATCCCTGGGGAGAAGGTGATCAGTACTCCATGTGATTTAGAAGAACCTGCACCGGAATGACATGAACTTAATCTAGTTTTTAAGACATAAGACATAAGACATAAGAAATTTATTTGTCATTGCGCTCACAAGTGGGTGCAACGAAATGAGGTGCTCTTCCCCAAGGTAAAACTGGACAACACTACAAAAAAAAGTTAAAATATACACAACTTTCACCATCCAAATATAGATACCCCGTTTTCTCTCAGCAATTAAAATCCACCAAAAACCTATGGCCCCACATTTAAACTCAATACTGCACTTGGGTAAAAACTGTTCCTGAATCTGCTTGTCCTTGCTTTCAATACCCTGAATCTCCTTCCTGATGGTAATAGTTTAAAGAGCTGATATCCCGGATGAGAGGAGTCTTTCAGTATGTTAGATATCTTCCTCTTACATCTGTTCTTATACAATTCTTCCAAAGAGGGGAGTGAACAGCCAATGATGTTTTGGGCCGTCTTAATCACCCTTTGAATTGCCTTTTTCTCTGCCACTGTGCAGCTCGTGAACCATACACAGAGACAGTAGGATAATATGCTCTCAATCGAACTCCGATAGAAGGTGATTAACAAACTCTCAATCAATTGTTGCTTTCTAAGAATCCTTAGAAAATACAACCGTTGTTGTGCCTTCCTGATTAACGCAGCGGTGTTTGCACTCCAAGTCAGGTCATTTGTTATGATAGTCCCAAGAAACTTACATTCAACCACCTGTTCCACACAAACTCCATCTATATACAGTGGCTGAATGTCTGCTCTTTTTTTCCTATAGTCCACTATGAATTCCTTGGTTTTTTGGATGTTAAATAAAAGATTGTTTTTTTTGCACCAGCGGGATAGCTGTAATACCTCGTCCCGATACGCAGACTCATCATTGTGCTATAAGGAGGGATGGATCCCCTTTGTGACCAGTTTCTGGCATCATTAATATGTCAGTGTTGTTTTTATTATACTCTGGATTAACCTTCATTTAATTGGGGATCACATTCTATTAACATTGGAAGATGTCAGTTTCAGATAAGCTTACTAATTTAAAATAGGACATTTCCTTGAGTTGACCGGAGAATGGCTGTAATTTGGACACCATAGAAAACCAATCATAAGTCCAGACAGTGATGAAGGCAAAGATGAAACAGCTCTTTTAAGTAGAGAGTTCCAACCTGTAATGTAAAGCAGGGGTCCCCAACCTTCGGTCTGCAGCCTGGTGCCAGTCCGTGGCCTTGGCCAGACCGGGCCGCAGAGACAGATCTCTCGCCCCACACACACTCCCCCACACACAGCCCCTTCTCGCATGTGCACAAGCATCCCTGCCCCTTCACACGTGTGTGTGTGCACGTGCCACACAAGTGCCCCCGCCCCTTCCTGTAGTGTCAAAAAGGTTGGGGACCACTGATCTAAAGGACAACAGTAATGAGAGAGTGAGACTTGGGGGAATGTAGATGGAACAACAGTAACATTCTTTTAATATATTTTCTGCAATACTAATATACCTTGTTAGACCATTATCTGCAAAATACACAAAGCAGAACTGAGTCAGAAGAATTCTAATTAGATAAACATTTTCACAGAATTAACAGCCACTTATCTATCTTATTGCTGTATGGGTTAGACACAATTGTGTCTGGTTTGCCTTTTACCTTGTTACTCCATAGGAGATAGAATCAATTAGCCAAAAGATTCCTTTTCTAGCAAGGCTGGGATTTTTCTCCAGGAGGGATTATATGCAAAAAGTAAGTAATTCTGTGCATCAGCGGGTAAATTGAGAATGGGTATTTTTCCATTATGATTAATAATCAGTTTTGTTGGATGCCCCCAACTGTATATTATTTATTTTTTCACACAAGAGGCTTGTCAATGACTGGTATAACTCTAATGAAGGTTCTTTTATTCCTGTGGATTCCTGACTCTCATCTTAAACAGTTAGTTACTGTTAGATGTTTTAGTCATTCACCTTTCTTTGTTTAATTATAAAGTTTTTGATATTGAATCTCAGAAGATCAGGCAAAAGTGTTTGTTGCATAATTACATTGCAAACTACCAAAGACTGCTATTGCACTATGGGACAATACATAAGTTGAAACAACAGTAAAAGCACCATTTCATCTGTGTCATCACAATAACCTACACACACCTGAGGAGAGCATTGTTCATATAAAACAAAAAATTTAACATGGGTTGCTTAAGTGAAAAACTGTTTCTCCCAAAAATATCAACTACAAGTTTCACAAGTAAAACTCAGTTTAAAAAAAAAAATAGGTGAATGAGATTTCATGTTTCACATCTTTCCTGTAAAAGGCTGATATAGTTTCTCCTTTCTTAGCGCTAACATTTGGTAAGGTTAATAACACATTCACTCACAACTGTCTGGGGAAACCTGATTTATTTTGAATCTTGTTTCCTATACTGAAAATACTCTGCCAAGGACAAAAGCTCCTACAGACTACAGGTTGTTAATTTCCTGATGGATTCCTATGTATTTCTCAGCACGGCTGCTTTATATAATTTTGAAAGGGCTGTTAGAAATAGAAAATAAGAGATACATAGCTCTACCATAGATTTAATGTTACATCAGTCATCACAATTCTGCAAACGTTATCTGTACAGATTTGTGTGAATCAAATCTTGATTTTTGTGTCACATCTGTAGAACATACATATGTAGGTTCAATGGTTCCTACTGAATGTTCATAAATTTTCAAGCAAAAAAAGGAAAAATGGAGAATGAGAAAACCGAGTTTGTATATCCCCAGAACAAGGACAGAGAATACGTGATCCTCTAGACCCGTTGTCCCCAACCACTGGTCCGCGGCCCAGTACCGGGCCATGGCCTTGGCAGGATCAGGCCTCAGAGACAGATCTCCCACACCCTCCACGCACTCACCTCAAAATGGCCCACCTGCCTGCACAGGTGCCCCGCCCACCTGCACATGCGTGCAGGGGTGCCCCGCCCACTCACAAGCACTCCCCACCCATCTGTGCACTGTTGCCCCCCCAGCCAGTCCACAGTTTTGAAAAGGTTGGGGACCACTGCTCTAGATGTTTTTGGACTACAGTTCTCAATAGCCTTAGCCAGCATAGGCAATGGTAAGAGATTATAGAAGTTCCAATAACATCTGGGCAGTCACTTGCCCCCCCCCCCCCCAGGCTAGGAAAAAAGGCGACCAGTGAAGTGTTGACATCACTGCCAAAATGGCTACATAGAACTTTTCTTCTCTTAAAAGATCAGCAGAATCTTATTTCACTTGGAGGGGCCATCTACTACTTTATATAAAATTCGAAGATCAAGGAATCAGAACATTAGCCGGCAAACCTACAAGGCCTTCAAGGCAGCTTGTTCTGAACTATCATTATTGGATGTCAAGTACAACAGTAAGATGATTGCCTTCACTTCATTAAGAGGCTCAGACTGAAATGGCTGATAAGTTTGAAGATAAATTTGAAGTCTTTGCTCTCTGGACAGATGTCAAATTTGATGTAACATGCTAAATTCAACTAAGGAACAATCAGAATAATTGATATAATAGAATAACAAAGCCAGTAAATAGCAAGCATAGCATTTAACATAGTCTTATATCTAGAAAAAATATGAACTCTGATGCACACTTTCCATATTTAGCACTGTACACACAAGTAGAGAACTGAATGTGCATGAAAGGAGGAGACTCTGAAGGTTTTATATAGCAAGGGTCCCCAACCCCCAGTCTGTAGCCTCGTGCCGGTCCGTGGCCTGGGCCGGACCAGGCCGCAGAGACAGATCTCCCACCCCGCACGCACTCCCCTTGCACAGCCCCTTGTGCATACGCCTGTGCCCCTAGCCCTTCATGCATGTGTGTGAGTGCCCCCCCAAGTGCCCCCCGCCTTCGTGCATGTGCATGAGTGCAGGGAGGTGCCCTGCCTTCCCCAACCGGTCCACAGTGTTAAAAAGGTTGGGGACCACTGTTGTATAGAAAAATTTGTGGCCCTGTTTTGAGGCCCTTTGAACAAAAGGGGAACATTGTTTCCCTTTTCCTAGTCTTTCATAGTTTTCTTTCTAGGTCAAGAAACTCCATTGGTAAGCATAAAAGAATTCCTTCAAGTTTTAAATTGCAACAGTTTAGGATATTATTATTTCAGAATGTGTCTGCTATAACTCTGTCAGAGAGCTGCTTAGTATTCCCTCACAAAAAAGGCTTAGGGAAGCTGACAAAATACTGCTGATGCTTTTCTTTTAGCTCATAACAAAAAATGCAGTAGCTTTTCTCTAATTAAAGGAGGCAGCTTCTTAAATTATAAAGCATGACTAACATACAATTTAATAAAATGGTAATAAAAACAAAACTTTACAAATTCTGCTCAAATGTGTTGAAGGCTGGAGATATGTAGAATGTATTGCAAACCTGTTACTTCTCAAATATTTAATACAGATAGCTGGCATTCCTCCTCAGGAAATGGTTGGTCACCTGAGCATAGCAAAGAGTGCATTGTCACAAAGGCTAATTAAATGCTTCTGGCAAAGGCAAAAATTATGTTTGCCTTTTTCCCAGTACTCTGACACCCAGCAGACCACCATCTTAGGTCCCAAGAGTATTAGGTTATATGTTCAGATGCTGCATGAAGTTTTCAACTGTCTTTTGTGTAACTAGTTGTTAATAACTTTATTTCCTTCACTGACATTCAACATTTCATATGCCTTGATTTGTACCTATAGCTGGATTTTGTAGAGGGAGAACATGATACAAATCTTTACCTCCTTAGCCCTTTCCTATACAGTTCTTTTTTGAGCATATCTTATAATGCTCTATTTGTACTCTTCAAATTTAATCTTGTTCCCCTTCTGTTTGAGGAAACCTTTAGGTTCTTCTCTCACACACTAGATTTTGCTTTGGAAAAATTTTCTTTTTATCTCTGGAACCTTAGGTTCAATTGTTCATTATATACTTTTATTTTCTGAAAACCAGTGTAGCTACTCTCATGATATTCTCAGTCATCTATGCATAAACTCTCCCCACATTTTATGTAAAACATATCTCAATCCTAATGTGAAAGAATTGTCCCCATCAATCAAATATAATATAAACATGCAATTCAGTATCTAAGTAAGGAACAACGTGAAGTGTTAGTGTTTAAGAAGTATAATTGCTTAACCATACCCATAAATTGCTGAGTTCTTCCTGGTTGAGATTAGTTTATGGAGT
The DNA here is from genome assembly GCF_051106095.1 of Pogona vitticeps. Taxonomy (NCBI): domain Eukaryota; kingdom Metazoa; phylum Chordata; class Lepidosauria; order Squamata; family Agamidae; genus Pogona; species Pogona vitticeps. The sequence continues at coordinate 61,933,236 of NC_135786.1, forward strand.
AAATCCGTGGTGAAAATTATTATTCTAGCTTCTAATCCAAGTTTTCAGAGTGTTTTTATCAACTACCTTTCATTTAAGAGAGTCTTAAAGAAAGTTGTTGATTTTTGGAAGATCAATACTGTACATACATGATTGTTTTACCATTTCCAGAATCTGCATGCACGGCCTGGGAAGTTATTTTTAAAAAGTAGTTAGTTATATTTCTGATGTTTTTTCCTTCAGATGGCTCAGAATTAATTAAAAGAGTTACTTTAGTTTGGGAACAAAACATCTGAACACTATGATCTGTCAAAACATACTCTTTTCCCATCCATCTTCATATTGGTTTAACACCCTAGAGCAGAAAGCACTGGATGAGCCAGCACTTGAATCATGTGATGTTTCTGCCCATAATTTAGTGAAGCCAACACACTTAATTATAAAAGTTACTATAATGTTAGTTTCACCACAAATGGAATGAAGATAGCTTCATAAAATGTAACCATAAATTTTAGTGAATTGACACTAGTTTAAGAAATCAAAGTCTGTATTGTTGTCTTATACCAAGTCATGTGAAATACATGTTGCCAACTTCTTAGCTAGAAACAGTTCACCACTGAGATTTACACTGATGAACTTATGCCAGTAACATACAGTAAGTAGGATTCTGGGTGGTGTGTTTATTAATCTATATTTATTATGTTGAAACATTGAGTTCCTAAAGCTTCTCTTTTGATTCTCTCTTAGTATTTCCTCTGAATCCCTATGCTCATCTGGGATGGCCTCTTTTCTTTTTAACCAATGTTGCAATACTCTTTTGTGATGCCTTTGAGAAATAACATCAGTGTTAGAGACATAGTAAAAATTGCCAAACCCCTGATGAAACAGAATTTTACTTAACCAATCCAACCTGCTTTTCTGCCAGACATTTCTTACCTAGAGAAAAAAGAGGAATTGTTTCTGGCGTTAGTTCAATTACAGCAACTTGCATGCAATTGGTGTCAGCTTTCTCTTACAGTTTTTGATGCAAACTGTATTACCCTGAAGACACTCATTAACTCTAAGGACTTTTGAAACATTCATTATTTTCTCTTTCAGCAATAGAAGAACATTAGAAACCATGACTTCCATAAAGGAGCAGGCAGCTATCAGCAGATTAATAAGCTTCCTACAAGAATGGGACAGCGCTGGCAAAGTTGCTCGATGCCGCATTCTAGAAAATTTCATCCTAACAAACCAAGGCAAGACCGGTCCAGAATTGGAAATGGAATTTTCTCAGGGTGCCAGTTTGTTTCTGGCCCGCATAACAGCATGGCTGAGGCTGACGTATCCAGATTCTTGGAGAGTTGGTGCTCATGTGGATGAAGGGCACGCTAGAAAAGAGGCAGTATTTTCTCATAGAAATTACCTGGATTGGGTATATATTTCTGTGTTGAGCAGAGTTTGAAAATATAATATCCGAAAGCAACTTTACATTAGTTATAAGCAGAATTTTCCAATCAGGGTTGTCTTCCAAAATCTTCCAACTTCTAACATAGACATGCATTTCACAAATCCTAGTTCAGGTACAACGTTCTTTTAATTGGTAGAAAACATGAGTTCCTGAAAAGGGCAGATATAGGCTGCAGATGTTCAAATTCAGTTGAAGTACAAGGTTCACAATGCCTTTAAATAAAAGTCTTAACAAATTGACTATAGATATATGTATGGAACATGCCTAGAGCAACAATTGAAGTCAATTGGCATCTTCTTCTCAGCTGCAAGTGGGTAAGTAAAATGTGTTTCATTTCCAGGAGAGCTGGCTGGGACCTTGAGATTTTCAGCATGCCAGATTGTTAAAAGAGGAAATAAGGACCTGGTCTTCGGCATAATCCAATTATGTTATCAAAGAAAATGACAAGAATAGGAAGCTCTGCTGTCTGACATATATGCCAATTTTTTCTAATTAACTGACATCTTCCAACTCCCTTGCATGGAAAAAAAAATTATATACAGATGCCTATGGACCCACAGATGAGTGTCTTAATCACTCTTCAGCAGTAGGAAGTATATACTCCCACAGTGCTTAAAGAGCTAGCTGAAACTAGAGAAATATTGTGCAACTTTATGATGCAGTTGTTTTATCCATATTGGAGTTATGCAATATTCAGACTGGCATAGCTTCAAGGGGTATTATTCTAGTGATAGTCAGAGAGTATTCCAAGGAGAACCGAACCTACTGCCTCTCCTTGATTACACAGGTAACCAAAGAAAAATCCATACAGACTGACTAAATATGAATTATTCACAGTATGGTACTTTAAGAATACCGTATTTTTCGCACCATAAGACGCACTTTTCCCCCACAAAACAGGGGGGGTGGAAAGTCTGTGCGTCTTATGGAGCGAAGAAAATAGATTATATTTTCCTGTTTTCTTCTCCTAAAAAATTGGTGCGTCTTATGGAAAGGTGCGTCTTATCGAGCGAAAAATACGGGTATAGAATTACTGTGAATAATTCCTGCATAGGCTTTTATTTTGTTACCTGGGTAAGCACTGTGTTTCTCTTGCTTTGGGTGGATATTATCTCCTTGATTAAATGGCAAGTTAAATTTGGGAACATATACTCCCTATTTTTGATGTAGTAAATACCAACCAATGCCTTCTCCTTATATAATAAGACTGAAAATATTTTAATTCAGTAACTTGTATTCCTGCACTGAATGGAAAACTGGGAACTTAGAGGACTATGAAAAGGAAGGTTGTTTCCCTTGACAACTTCAATGGTTTGGTAAATGGATCCCAAAATGGATTTTAGAAAGACACTGAAGCAGTGGAGTTGCAGATTGCAGATATAGTTAACATCTGTTAAAGAATAATCTACCATCATTATGTAGGGGTGAGGGGTACAGATGGTTCCCAAATAACCTAACATTTTTGCTTTGTTCTCTAAACATTTGCAGCCAACGGTACATTATTGAATTCTTGGAAATTGGTGGTATTCTTACACTGCTGGAAATACTTGGTCTCAAGCAAGTGAAAGAGGAGGACAAAAAGGAATCTATAAAACTTCTTCAGTTAGTTGCTAGCTCTGGCAGAAAATTCAAAGAGCTTATTTGTGAAAGTTATGGTAGGTAAATTATGACAAATCAGATATACGAAGGGGTGCTGATAAGTATTGAGCCCCTCCCAGAAAAAAATGAGCTAGGAAGCTGTAACTGCCACACTATTCCCCCAGGAAGTCAATGCACTTTCGACATCTCTCCTGCAGCTTCTTAAATCCCTGCAAATAAAATTCTTCCAACTGCTGGTGTAACCACTCATTTGCAGCATTAGTTGCCTCCAGAACACTCCCAAATCGTTGTCCCTTTAGGTGTTTTTTGAGTTTGGGGAACAAGTAATAATCATAAGGAGCCAGGTCGGGAGAATAGGGTAGATGGAGCATCTCTTTAAAGCCTAAGGAGGTCAGTTTTGTCATTGTTTCACCTGCAGTGTGTGACGAGGCATTGTCACACAACAGGATGACACCTTTGGAGAGCTTTCCTCCATGTTTTTCCTTGATGTTTTGCATTGATGGTTGAACCCTGTTGGAGGTAGTCTACCAGCAGAACTCCCTTCTTATCCCAAAAAAACTGTTGCCATTTGCTCCCGCACCAACCTTTACACTCGGAATTTCTTTGGCCTGGGGAAACCACAGTAACTCCATTCCTAGACTGTTTCTTTTTCTCAAGATCATAACAGTAGATCCATGTCTTATCACCAGTTACCACTTTGCCCAGGAAAACTGACACATTTCTTGCAAAATGTTCCAAAACAGCCACTGATGACTCCACATGTTTCCTCTTTAGTTCGGTTGTCAAAAGTTTGGGGATCCACTTTGTTCTCATTTCCAAGTTGTTGTGGATAATGGCACCAACTCTTTCACATGATATTCTCAGCTATACAGTGGAACCTCTACTTACGAACTTAATCCATCCCAGAAGATGTTCATTAGTTGAAACGTTCGTAAGTAGAAGCAAAATTTCCCATAGGAATGGACTGAAAACTGATTAATCCATTCTGGCTGATTTTGGTTCTTATGTAGAAGCGCCCTTTGTACGTTGAAGCATTAGTTCCCATAGGACCTAATGCAAAGCTGGTTAATCCGTACTCTACCACTAGGGGAAGAATTTTTCTTCTTTTGACCTAAGATGAAAAGGTCAAAAAAAGGGCAGGAAAGGAGGGAGGGAACACCTTCTAAACAGAATACCTTTAAAAACAAGCACCTTTTAAAGAAAACCAAGCACCTTTTAGCTTTAAAAAAGGGCAGGAAAGGAGGGAGGGAGGGAACACCTTTTAAACAGAACACCTTTAAAAAAGCCACAGAATCCAGAAACCATTATTTCAACACAGACCTCATCAAAAAAAGAGAGAGAGAGAGCGGAGACTTGAGTCTAAACTCCATTTTAAAGCCTGCTTGCACCAACAATCAGCAAACATTATTCCAGCACAGAACTCCTCATCACAAAAAGAGAGCTTGGAGGGGGGGGGAAGACTTGGGTCTAAACTCCATTTTAAAGCCTGGCTGCCTGCATCTACAACCACCACAGCCCCTCACAGAATATTTTCTGATTTTAAAACAGACTTTAGAGCCACATTTTAACCACACACATTTTAAAACTAAAATCTACGCTGCAAGACCCATCAGAGCACAGAAACATAACCCCCAACCTAGCCCTACCCCCCACCAAGCTGCAAAAAAACCTATACAGTACAGTAAATACAGTGTAGTCACTCTGTTTTAAAAAAGACAACAGTCCAAAAATCAAAAATTTAAAAAAGCCAAAAAAACACAGTCCATACAGTACAGCACCAGGCAGTACTGTACAGTAGCAGTCAATACCAGGCAGTCTGAAGTCTCTTTCCGTATCCACACACTCTAACCGCTGGGGCGAGCAAGGCAGCAGACAAGCAGCCTCTTTGCTGGCCAATGGTTAACTGAAAGTTCAAATTTCCTGCCTTCCCTGTGTTTTTTTCTGTTCGTAAGTAGAAGCTCCGTTCACAAGTAGAAGTGAAATTTTGCTAACGGAGCTGTTCATAAGTTAAAATGTAGGTAGGGATGTTCGTAAGTAGAGGTTCCACTGTATAGCAATACTTTTGGCTGATATTCGGCAGTCCTCCATGATCATGTCATGGATGGCTTTCACATTTGCACGCACAGAGACAGAAACAGGCCTTCTACTGGGTTTCTCACTTTCAACACCAAAATAGCCAGTTTAAAAATTGACAACCCAACGTTTAACTGTTGCATATGAAGGGCCACTGTCACCCATAGTTTGTGACATTTCATCATGGATCTGCTTTGCACCTTTCCCTTGGAGAAACAGGAACTTGATTCTGGCCCTATGCTCTTCCACATTGAACTTTTCTGGATGTGCTGCCATGTTCACTTTGGACCAGAACATGAAAGATAAAACCATAGGTAGTTGATTTTTGCACCATTGAATACAGACAAATTGGCCAATACACTGCAATTTATAGCTTCCTAGCTCAATTTTTTCTGGGAAAGGCTCAATACTTATCAGCTCCTAGATGTTTCAATTAAGTAGTTTTCTCACCTTGGAACATTTTTCCCACGGCACTAGGCCTATTTTTTTCCATCCCAGTGAGTCCCATTGATAGAAAAGCCCTGCTCTCTTTGTGTATCATTCAGGGGCCACCTTTCCCTGAGCCAGCTTCTGTGGATAAAAGCTTCCTAAGTCTTTGAAGTTGACTTCAAAGTACCTGCTGGGGGTGACATTCATGCAGTTTGTGGCAACTGTGATATTTGCATCTATAGGCAGTTCATGACTGTAGCAGGAAGAAGCCTCGCCTAGAAATGACAGAGTGAGACTACACTTTGGAAAAGAAAAAGGTTAAAGATAGTGGAGAGGAGTAAATTCCCCTCCTTACCTGATGGGAAACATGTCATTATCAGTTCCGCCTAGCTGGTACTATTTTTCATTTTTTTAAAATGTGCACAATAAGTGTTAAGGTGTAATATTGCATTTTGTTTTATCCTTTGTGAACTGAATTTTGATCACCAATGCTTTCATGACACTTGTAGCTGGCGGAAAGGGTGAAGCATGTCAACTATTCAATGGTAATCCAGGGTTTGATATAAGCATTACTTTTCCTTTTCCAAGCCTGGAAAATGGGAGGAATGCTCAGAATTTAGTGCCAGTCCTGATCTCCAGCCTGCCACTGAAAAATGTCGCAGTGGGAAATGCATCAGCATATCATGATATGTTATCCCTGTTAAGATGAGTGGTCTTCTTCAGGATGTTATACAGTTATTCCCTCTAAACAGAGCAAACAATTCTTAGGAGTGGGGCTAAAAGATTTGTTTTATTTCTGCATACCTTAGGGTTCTCCTAAACAAGCTGATACTCCCTCAAATGTCTTAGAGGTCCTTGTTTGGCAGCAATGTTGTTAGAATTCAGCAGCATAATACACTGTTAGAGGGAGGCAGTCCCTGCCATGCCAACAGTACTCTGCCTAGCTAGCATTGTTTTATGTGAGCATCCATTATTAGTTGTAAAATATTATTGTATATTAAAACTTCTTTATTGTTCTATAAGTTGAAAGCTGAAACTACTTAGCTGGCTCTTTTTAGACTAGCTGTTCAGAAACCATTTTTTCTACACAGGTGTGCGATCAATTGCTGAGTTTTTGGCCACTTCTAAGTCAGAAGAAACTCAAGAGCAAGTGCAGATTCTACTGGATTCCTTAGGGCACGGTAACCCAAAATATCAAATGCAGGTGTACAAAGGCCTCATTGCTCTTCTAAAGTGTGCCTCCCCTAAGGCCCAGCAACTGTCTCTACAAACACTGAGGACAATACAGGTCAGCAAAGCAAAAAAGAGAGGCAGGCAGGGCAATCTCTCTTTCATCCAATATATGAAACCTCATTTTCTAAGGGATCTCCATGATGTTGACTAGGCTCACAAGGCAAAAAACAACTATTAAGATTGCATAGCATGATCAGAACATGTGTCCTTACATTCCAAGTATCCAAAAATCCCTAGATGCATCCATATTTTGGAATGAATAATGAAGCTGGATGGTGACTATTCAAATATGGCAGCTGAGCCTTTTCAATGCTGTGGAAAGGAATAGGATTTCAATAGAAAGTTTAGAGAAGCATTATTGAATATAGTCCACATTAAATTGCAACCAGTAGCAACAAATCTTGTGGCTCCTTGAATATTAAAAAAGATATCAGACAGGGTACCTGGTGTGGTGTAGTGGATGAATCGGCAAACTAGGACTCTGGAGACCAGGGATCAAATCTCCACTTGGTCATGGGAGAGTGGAGCTGATAAAACCTTAAATATCTCACTTATCTTGAAAGCCCTATTAAGGTTGCTATAAGTTTGTTCAGACTTGATGGCACATAACTATATCAGATGAGAGACCATGAGATACAAGAGGAGTTACCCTAAGTTGATAGGCAGATATACATATGAGGATGGGGAAATGAGAACAGGGAGAGATTGAAGTTAAAAGGCACAGACCATAACAAATTATACAAAAGCTTTCGTAAACGTATGGAAAATCATTGTACTAACTGAGAAAGTGCTGCATACATGTAGGCTTCTACCTAATGGGCAGTCTGTGCATTTTACTTTATTTCCCTCTGACTTTTCATTTCATAATGTATAAATACATGGTAATTTATGATGTTCATTAATCTAATAAAGTTATGTTTAATCTACAGGAGTATTCTGTAATAAATTGCATAGTCTTTAATGCATAATCTGTTTCTGCAGAAGGGTATTTTAAGGGAAAAATTAGATTGCTTTTTTTCTCAGCTTATTGTACCAATCAAACTTGTAACAATTTGTCACCCAGACTAGCAGTTTGTGTATTAGGCACATATTCTTAGTACTTCACTATTTGTAGCAATATATACTCAGTTTGTTGAACCAAGATAGGCTACAAGCACAGATGCTTCTGAAAAATACTTGCATGTTGTCTTAAAACAAGGAATGAGGGAAAGTAATGCTTTCCCTAACACATCTTGTCTTTAAGGCAAAAATATTCCAAAAAAGGAAGACATACGAATAAGCATCGCTTGCTAAACCTCCATTGCCAGTGGGCCTGAAGAGAATCTTGGGTTTAACTCTCTGCTCAGCTATAAAGTTCACTAGGTGACTTTCAGTCAGTCACTGGTTTTTTTTAGCTTAAATTTGTATTAAGGATAAAATGCTACTCTGTCTCTGTCTATCATGGTGGTAACTTCAATAATTGTAAAAGATAGCCTACTTCTGGCAAGGTCCTATTGATTATCCTACCATTGGGCAAATGAAATATTTTAAAACTAGAGGAAGTCAGGATACTGTGTGTTTATTTATTTTTTAACTTGTGCTGGACTGTGTATAAGTTTAGCTATAATGCTAGAGTGAGATTTCCTTGTTTGGGGACACTTTTCATGTATACTGCTTTAAGTTGCCTCAAGTTTACAATCTTTATTTGACCTCACAATGATCCTGTAATTATTAATTGTTGTTTCTGTTTTCAGTTTAAGAACTGACACTAAGGGATGTATTCTGGAAGACAAATGCATTGTCTTCAAGATACATACAGGCAGCAAGTTGCCCCAGCCAATTGCTTTAATCTGTCTTTCCACACTTAACACTCATATTGTTCTTCCTAAACAAGTTTTGTCTCCCTCACAAACAGTAGAAACACAACAAAGTGCTATGACACTGTCTTGTGCAGGCAGTCAACAGCTGAAAAGGAATTTGGAATTCACTTTGCAAGTTAAAGCATGAACTGTTGTCCACTGGACCATGCAGAGATTATTTTCCTTGTAATCTCTTGGTTACGACTCATATTTTTCAAACCTGTTTTATATTCATAGTAGTCCTAGAGGACATCTCATATTTACGAAATTGAATCCAGGGAATAATATCTAATTCTACTTCTCTGCTTTGCCAGATAATTGTGGGGAAAGCCCATCCAAGCATTGTAGAGTCTGTGCTGAGTGTACTCCGTTCTTTGCATTTGGAGGTGCAATACGAAGGTAAGACTCCACACTCACAACCTTCTACTTCACTGCCTCACAAAATACTGGGGCATAGAGAATTCAAATCAATTACAAGTTCAAAACGGTTGTTTGAGACAGCCCTGTGTACAATCCAGCCCAAAGCAAATGTTATATAAAATACAGCACAACATAAAAAGTTTCATATCTGCTTCAGCCTCTCCCAACCTAGGTTCCTCAAGCTGGGTAAAAGCAACTGCTCAGATCTCCCTTGGGCTGATACTACAGTAGATACACTGGTGACTAGCTAGCAGCAAAACTGGATGGCTCTGAAAGGCTAATTTATATGATGACCACCATGATCTTGAAGTAGTTTGAGAAATATAAGATATATTTGTTCTTTAAAAAGGCCGCATGCAGCTTTAGAACTAAATCTGTATTACTAGGTACGGTAGTCATTTCTCCAGGAAGTTGATTCAAGAGTTGGCTTAGCATTGGGACTTTAGGGGGCTGGTGACCTAACAGTTTTCATAGTCTGATATATATTTTCTTGCAGAATTCCACAAAGGAACATCTTTTAGTCTGTAATTAGCATTTGGAGCTGTTTTCTGTGTAAGTGGAAGCTCATCCACTTTCCTGTGAAGTGAAAGCTCATCCACTTCAAAATCTACATGCATGTTTTTTGTTTTCCCATGGATATGTCAACCAAGGGATTCTCCTTATTTTGCCGTTTCAAAACATAACGTTGCTGTACTTGCTGCTCTGTTACTTTCCTGGCAACAAGAGACTCCAGACTAAGAATGAGACCTCCAAGAAGCCATTCATCTGAGAGGGAAGAGATCACCAGGTGTCATTGAACTGCAGTTCCCATCATCCTTCCTCATTAGTTGAGCTGGCTATAGCTGGTTGTATAGTACAAGTTGCCAATCCGTGTAAATAAGGGCATTTTGCAAACTCTGTTACCAATCTTTCTGTTTCCAGCAATTCAACTAATCAAAGATCTCATGGCTTATGATGTGCGTCCAGCAGTGCTGAAAGGATTGGTTACATTGTTAAAGCCATCAAGACAAGAGACTGCCAAAATGCAGGCCAAACTCCTGGAAGGTGAGATCCTCAAATGGGAACAGGCGGCGTTCCAGACCATCTTTTCATTTCTGGAGCAATCTGGCTGGATTTGCATCCTTAGCATGTCGGGAAAGGGAATCTCTTCCCTATCACAGAAAACATCCCAACACTGAGGCCCAGATCTAATTCACTGTCTTACTTATAGTTATAATTGGAGGACAGTAGGCTAAGTCAGACAGCACCACTAGGACAGTGGAAAATTTATATGGATTTTCTTTGGAATTCTACATTTTCTTCAGATCTCCTGGCCAATATTTTAGGGCAAAAGCTAAAGTATTGGAAGGCTATGAGTGATGATACTTTATTCTTGTATTGTTTCCCACATTCAGAAGCAGGCACATTACAACTCATGGAGTCCTTGCCTGCTTATATTCAGCAAGCAGCAGCAGCCAAAGCCATTGGGTAAGAGATCATGATTCATTGTGGACCCTTTTGTTAAGACACTAAAAATTATGTCCAGTATTGTTAGATTGTCTTGGGGCAAGCAGATAGACTCCACAAAGTGCTTAACATTGTAGAAGATTGCTACTAGTCTAGTCTGGACAGGAGCAAGCTCTGTATTGCCTTTCAACTGCTGCTCACTCTTGTAGCCATGTTTTACATGCTCACTGCTTGATGCTGTATCACATAGGACAAATCCTCCAGTATTATTTACATGGTCAGTTATAAAAGGAAAATGAGGAGGTGGTAGATCATTGATCTGTGCATATTCAAGAATGCTTCTTATATGACTGATATGTAGAACTAGTGCTGAGTATATGGGAAGACAAAAAGGATGACAAGATTTCACATTGCCTACACTAGCAGAGAAGCTTGGACTGATTCTGAAGATACAGCTGACATTACAGAATACTCATCCTATTCCAAACATAAATCTCAAACCAGTAGCAATTTGGAAGGCAAAAAGAATAGTGTAAATCCTAATTCTGTAGCAATGCTGAACAACAAGTTGAGCTCTAGGCTGTACTCATATTATTTTAAGCTTGGTTGCATTGATATCTTAAGAAGGAAAGACTGGCACACTCCTGACATCCTAGTTTATATTACAAGTTCGGCAGAGAGGAATGGCCAGACTATACAGGTAGTTCATATCTGAAGGGTTCTCTGGAGCCAGGCAGTTCCATCTGATGTTGGCAACTTTAAATTGTATAGCATAATTCCTAAAAATTGGTATTTTTATGGAAGTAGCAAGCATGGATTCAAAGTCTCAAAAGCAACTTTGTGGTGGCATTTAGATATACGAATGTTTAAGTCCAAAGACCTGCTCAGTTAATGTGCAATAGACACCACTCTTAGCCAGACCTCTGTTTTATTTGATTGACTGTCCAACCTTTCCCTGTAACTGGCACCCAAGGTAGCTGTTATAAAGGTAAAATACTGTCATGAGCAACTTGGAGTATAACGAAGAAAGCAAATAATAGCTATTGAGCTACTTCTGCACACCCCCAAAAGTACAGCCAGTAAAGGCAGATTTTCTTTCATAGCAAGTTGCTTCTTTACATATATGGTTGGTCTGGCTCCAACCACCTTAGTTTCCTGAGACATTCTGCCTTTTCACAGCTGCAGTGAGACAGTGCAGTAACTAGGAAAGCTGCTGTCTATTGACAACTATTAAGGCACTAAAAGTACCTAAGTCTTGGCTATAAATATTTTGGATTCTCTGTCCCCTAAAATACATTTCTTCCTCCACTGCTTAACATACCAATATGACTGCAACTCTCCTCATAGTATTCTGGCTCAAGATTCAATAGAAGTAGCTGAGGAACTGATCTTCTTGAATGTAGTACATGGCCTCATGTGTGCCATGGGCAACAAAGATCACGCCAACTGCCAGAGACAGGCCAGCATCACACTAGAGGTAAGTGGCTGTGGAATTGGGTGTTGATTTTCTTTCCTCTTGAAAGCATTAACTAAAATGAATAAATTACAGTGCTGGGTAGATTGAATGGGATTAAGGAAGATTAGTGGCAGAAGCAAAATGGAAGTATCAAGATCAAGCTGTGGTAAGGTGATGTTACAGTTTTACATGACGGCTTAGTAATGCTGGAAACAGTTTATAATACAAAGAATAGTCTCCATATTGAAACATTTCTGCAACAGTATAGTTTATTTCACAAAGACACTTTTCACTTGAAAGTACCAGCTGCTGTGAAATAGAATATGAGGGTGGAGATCTGGGGAGGCCTCAGGGAACTTCCACACCTAAATACTTTGAAAGGAACTTAATGAAAAGCAGGCAGAGAATACTGGCATAACTGAAATTTTGAAAATCCTTGATTGTGGAATCTTTTGCCCCTTGGCTCTGAGAGGGCAAACAAAAAGACCATTACACTATTTACCATGGATAGACTGTTTTGTTGTTGTTTTCGCAGTATTTTGTACAGAGGTTCATAGTGGTTGAGAATTACGTAAAGAGAGCCATGGGAGAAAAATTGTTCCAGCTATTCATGGTATGTTGTTTGTCCTCTACTGTTTCTTTGCCATGATTTTAAAAAAAAACATTCAAGCTAGATTCAATTTTCCATCTGACCATGCCCATACAAAAATTAATCTATTCTGCCCAATAATACAGCTCAGTTTAATCAAATACCTAAAAGACAGGCATGTTTCAGAGCCCAACAAAGGGCCCAGAGTTCAGGAAAAAGTTGAAATTATTATTATTACTATCTACCATCTCTTTTTCACTCTGTATCTAACCTGTAAGATCTTCTGTTCTCTCATCTTGAAGGGGAAGACCATAGCTTATAAGAACACATGCCTTGCAGGCAAAAGGTCATTAGTTTAAATTCTGACATCTCCAAGACATAATCCCTGGAAAGTCCCTGACAGTTATTGTAAAACTAACAATACTAAGCTAAATGGGCCAAACCTGAATTGGATCTAGATGTGTTATACTGCAACTCTCATAATCCTTTACCACTGGACTTTGTCACTTCTGGCAATTGGAAGTTTAGGACACTGAGAAATCCAAAGATTCTTTACCACTGGCCCAGACCCTTGTACCTTTCTGCTTCTAGTAAATAAATTGAAAGCAATGTGTCTGGTAATTGAACCCATCAATTATTTTCAAATTGGCTAACCTAAATACCTCTGTAGCCTAAAACCTCTATGTAAAATCTAGCCATCATATTTCAATCTTTCTTTCTCCCTTGACCATTGCAGTAAGTCCCAAGGAGTCCAAAGCATACTCTTGTTGTCTATTTCAGTTGTCTAAGAAAAGTACTGCTCAACCCTGATTATGACTACAATGCCTGTTTAATGCCTATTAATACAATTCTAGCATCCAGTAACAATTTTCATGTATAAACAGATTGTATCCTGTAGTGGTGCCTCGCTTAGCGACATTAATCCGTGCAGGAAAAAAATGTTGCTAAGCGATTTCATCGCTAAACGGAATTAAAAAGCCCATAGAAACGCATTAAAACGCCATTAATGCGTTCCTGTGGGCTTCAAAACTAACCTTAAGCGAAAATCCTCCATAGGGGCGGCCATTTTCGGTGCCTCTAAAGCAAGGACACACAGTGGGCAGCCATTTTGTTTACCCGGCGGCCATTTTGAAACCATCAATCAGCTGGCCGAAAATGGAGGCTTTGCGATGATCGCTTCCCCGCGATCATCGCAAAGCAAATTTTCCCCATAGGGACCATCACTAAGCAATCACTTTTGCAATCGCTTAAACTCTGTCACTAAGTGATTTCGTCGCTCAACAGAGCGATCGCTAAGCGAGGCTCCACTGTACTATGTGAATCCAGTGCCAATGGCCAAAATTCCACAAGTGTAAATTTACCATGTGGAATCTGACCCAGTAAAAAATTGATTTAAATTAACTGAAAGCTTCTTATGCCTCTTTCAGGTTCCAGAGCTCCCTTATGGCTCCTTTTTGCCCTGCATTGGGAAGCCTCAGAATGGAGGCAGAGCCTTTAATAGCTAACATTCACAACCAGATTAGTAGTCATGGTCTGGTGGCAAATTTTTACTATTAAAGGTGTCCAGGGGCTCCCATCCCCAATCCCAAGGCTCCCAAAGGTTTCCCAAGGGCAAAAAGAGAGCCTTAAAACCTGAATGTGCAGTATAGAAAGTATTCAGTTAATTTAAGTTAAATTTTACTGACCCAGACGATGACATATTCTAGCATCCATAGGGTAAATTTAGCAAGAGAACAGCTCTTTGTATGTATCTCCATCTTTCCAAAATAGTTACTGTACTAAGGAACTGTTGGATTGCTAAATACTTAGATTTTTTCTTCCCTCTAGCAAGATGCTACAAATTTGTACTTGAACATGGATGCTGTGCAGGCTGATATCCTGGCTACCAATATAGTTAATATTCCAGCAGATTTTTTGGCTAAAGCAGAAGAGGGACTCTCAGGTATGTTCACAGGTAGCACTGGACAAAATAACAGAAGTGTGAATCTATTGACACAATGCTGACAAATACAGAAATGACAAGGAATTGTGGGCTGCCATTTTTTCTAGCACTAACAATATTTTTGTTGTTATTAAAATATGTATACACTATCTTACTTCCCAAGAAGACCTAAGGACATCTGTGAAGGGATGAAAAATAGTGATAATATACCTATCTGTTAATTCACAGCACGATTAAGAAGGAATGGACCTCAACAGATGGGAAACCTTGACATCTGAGTGTTCAGCCTGGAGGCAGGCGGTGCATCATGGCCTCTCCCAATTTAAAGAGACACTTGTCCAGCAGGCCGAGGCAAAGAGGCAGTCCCGAAACCAGCAAAATCAGGGAGCTGGACAGGGGACAGATTGTATTTGTCTTCGGTGTGGAAGGGATTGTCACTCTCAAATTGGCCTTCTCAGTCACACTAGACACTGTTCCAAGTCCTCCATACAGAGCACGTTACCATAGTCTCTTGAGACTGAAGGATGCCTAATCTAAATTAAGAAGCCACACAGCTTAATTCCAGCAGATTCACTAGAAAAATAGCTATTATTGTTCCATAACTTTTACTTCAAATATACTCACATGTATTATTTGTGGAAGGAAATACTGGTTAGGTATCAGATAAAAAAATTATCTAAAGGTATGATCATGCCTTTGGATGATAGTCTTATTTGAAAGCAGAAAACAGTCCTAAATATATTAATACTATATAGCTGAGCTGTGACAATCTCTCAATTAAAACTTTTCTACCACTGTGCAATGTGTTTTTCAAGTTTTTATTTCACTTTATTCTTCCATATACTATTATCAAATCTGAATAGTTGCTTGACTGTGTTCCAGTGCAGTACTCTGCCCGATGTTCAAGAGAAAATTGGACAATTATAGGTCATATCTAATTTGATTTGGATTCCTGCACTGAGCAGGGTGGTGATTCAATGGCCCTACAGGCCCATTCCAAGTCAATTACTCTATGAGTGGCATTCTGAAAGATATTTTGAATATGCCCATATGTATGATGATGATGATGATGATGATGATGATGATGATGATGATGATGATGATATTTTAAAAACAGGCCATCACACCTGTTGCTGACATGCATTTTTGGACTCTTTTTCTCTCCCAGAAACAGAATCAAACCCTGAAGAAGAACTACAAAGTGAAGATAATATATCTCGTCAAGAAGCAACCTCCTGACACCCAGCTCAAGTACTGGACTCTGCTATCCATTTTCATTTTCTTCCTATTTTCCCATTAGTATTTTATGCTTACTTCCTACTCTTTTCTAGGTATTCGATCTATCCCAATAAGAAACAGATGGAGGTCTATAGCTGCAACACACAATATATTCATCACCTGAGAGTCCTATAGTCTCATTCCCCATCGTCCTTCAATAAGAAATGTATCAAATTACACACGCACACACGTCCTTTGCAATATAGGCAGTCAGCTTTTCCAACACCAGTCCCAGCCTTATTTATCTACATCATGGGAAGATATATTTTTAAAAACCTTGTACAGCTGCTTGACTTCTGAGAGGATAGGATACATATCTCATACATACAAATAGTACTGAATTAATATATTAAGTCTATATTTTAAAATCACATTGACCTCTTGTAATACTTGTAATTTGCAGGTTCAGCTGTTCTGACATTCAAATAAATCAATACTTCATCCCCCTTTCTCTTGTACTGTGGCACAGCAAAAAAGGATAACCAAAAACAAATAGACCCTGAATTTACTGTGCTTTTCCACAGAAATTTTCATAAAAGATGGAAGACATGCTCTGAAAAGAATCCAAAGTATCATCCACCATTCTCTAGCAGCACTACAGAGAAAACACTAATGTTTTCCTCTGTTAAAAAAAAATTGCATTTCACACAAAACTCTGACACTGAAATACTTAGTGGCTATTTAGTGTTGTATAGAGACTTGAAAAAAAATTATATAAAGCAACTGAGGATGCTATTCCATGATTAAATCCAGTCACCAAAATCCTTCTGTAGATTTATACCAGTATAAGTTTAATTGTATAAATTAGAGAGGCAATGATCACTCATTAACAAGTTTCTACTTGCATTCCTG
Organism: Pogona vitticeps; assembly: GCF_051106095.1. Taxonomy (NCBI): domain Eukaryota; kingdom Metazoa; phylum Chordata; class Lepidosauria; order Squamata; family Agamidae; genus Pogona; species Pogona vitticeps. The sequence goes on from NC_135786.1 coordinate 61,949,823, forward strand.
GATGTGCACCAGAAGTCAACAAAAGAAATTTATGCAGAGGTGGCAGACAAAGAGTCTGTAGATAAAAAACCCTACCTCCTAAGCCCTGCCAGAGTTCTCTTCCTGTGTTAAAACTGGAGGGGAAATAACTAACACATTCCAATGTAGGGGAGGTAGAACTCCAGGGAGCATGTCAGGAGAGTGAACAGCTCACCTCCCTCATCTGTACTGGCATGCTAGTGGAACAACAAACCTGCACAGAGACCTTATTTGCCTGTGGAAAGAGAAGGGCAGTTAAATCTATGTTGCTAGGTTGCATTGAAAATTGATTCTACAGTGTCAGTGTCTAGAATTTGCTGATTTTGGACACATAGTCCAAGTAATTTGGTGGGCATGAGGGTTGGGAAGGGTGTTCTGCAAATGTGTTCATTCCTCTGTCCTGTGAGTTAGCACAAAGACTACACTGAACAACATGTGCACTTGCCCATCCCAACATGCACTGTTGCACAAGACTACGCTGTCTGTTAAAGCATGCATAGTATCTGGCAAGATGTTTTATTGGTAAAGGAATTCCAAGAAGGATGCTGACACTGAGAAGGAAAGAAGGATGTTCTCTCTGCCTTCTTTTATAACTAACAGGAGATTGCTTAGAGGAGGACCAGCCTGCTCTTTTAAAACCTTTGTAACAGTGAGCTGGGTGAAGGGAACACAAAAGTCAAAGCAAGAACTACTTAAGAGAAGCTGCTAAGAAATTGTAATTTGGAAACAGAAAGAAATGGAAGGTTTCTAGGCTTCCTCATGCCATAGGTAGGCTGGAAGATAAGTAAACTTGTTCTGCTGGCCAGAAGAGTGCTACCATTTATTAGCTAGAAATATTTACACACCTCCCTGTGTAAATATTTCTAGCTAATAAATGTTCTACTAGATCTCTTTGCACAGGGAGTACTCATCCTACTATGTTCTTCACACCTCCACAACTAAATTACCATCAGAACAGCCGATAATGTACAGACTTGCACGAAAAACTTCAGTGCCCTTGTAAGACAAAACAATGAATTCAGAAACATTTATTTAAATTTTAGCTACTCCTTCCCTATTTAAAAGTTTACAAAATAGCAAATCCAGTTTGAGTCACTGGATTACACTCTGGTAACATTCAAAGCATATTTTGCCAGAAATTTTATATACACTAGAAATATACACATGCTTACCAAGTGATATTAAATCACCTTCTTCTCTGTAACTTTCAGTACCAAGAAAGGGACAGAGATACCACATTGTGGAAGAGCACTATCTCTTGCCTGCTTCAAGGAAAGTATCACCAGCAAGGAAAAAAAACTCTCTCAAATCAGATAGGCTGAACCTTGCATTTGCATGTAAAATACAACACCAAACCAAAGAAGTGACAGACAACTGGAGAGAAGAAACATTCATTTAACAATTGGGTGGATGTTAAAGTTGCCTCTTATTTAGGTGTTTGCTGGCCTGCTCTTCCACCTGCATAGCAAGGGTCAATTCTTCCAGTGTGTCTGTGTAGGGAAGAGAAAGAGCAAAACATAGAAGTTAGCTTGAGGTGCACATAACATGATGATGTAAAACACAAAAATAGAGAAAGTAAGAACCCAAGATATCTGGAATATATACGGAGTTAAAAGCACCCAGCGTCTTATTTCTGTCTTTTTGCTAGAGTGGAATGGACAGTATGAAGTGTTCTTACAGAGTCTCACAAACACATTAGAATTGTCAGTGGAGAAAAACTAGAAGACAGAAACATAAAGACATAGGGTAGTTCTTTAATCCACTGCTATGAGAAGAAAAGTGACTTTGTGACATAAAGGATTCTACTGAGAGAAGTAAATTACTGGCAAGTTGGGGCAGTAGTAGCATTAACTGGGTAGAACAAGATAAAAATGGGAGATTGACAATGCTACTAAGCTGGTTTAAGGAAGCTATCCTACACATAAGTAAAGTTTCCACAGTCCTGGCAGCGTGGAGATTCATTTGTTAGTTTGCATAGTACCACCACAAGTGTAACTGGCACTATCTACTAAAAAACGAATACATCCAGCACACATCATTATTCACTGCAAAGCCCAAGATGTCACCCCATCCTTCCCCAACTTTGGAGATAATATAAATTGTATAGCTTCTGCATAGCAATTCCATAATCCCTATATGGTGTTTAAATATGTGATTGGAAAAAGTGCTTCAGAACATTCACAACAAAACAGAAAGGCCATCCCCCTAGGATCAGCTAGCACTTTGACATCTGGAATATCTTCCGTACCAAGTTCACAAATGCAGCCCCCTATGTACCTTTCAGACTGAGGAAACTTTTGGATCCTTCATTTATGAAGCACTGGGCTTGGTACACAAATGCCTCCAAGTCATATTCTGGTTGTTCCGCAATGTCCAGCAGATAGTTACAATCATTCATTTTCTGAATGCAGAAGTAAGGAGAGTTAAGGAACTGGGTGTACTTTTCCTATAAAGTGGCTTTCACACATGCATCATATGACTGAAACGATTGTTAACATTTGGTCCAAAAAAACTGCAGGAAACTAAATCCTGAACTATGGCAAGTGTTAATAAAGAGCCATAAGCAGCTATCTTCTTATTTGCAACATAGTTATAATTTCTCACTAATACAACCCACATCAGTAAACAGAACGCAATATGTAAGTTTAATACATCACCCATGAAGACATACCTCCCTGACTTCCTTAAGTTCCTCTATTGCCTTCTCCTCAAGCTCCCTAATCCGAGTGACAGCTTCACGAAAACTGGACAGATGAGGAGACAACTCATCTTCAGAAAGCTGTTGTTTACAAGGGAAGGTGTTAGCACAAACACACGAAATTCTGCTTCTCCCAAAAGGTGGTCCCTAGCTACCTAGATGTGTACCTCACGAAGGTGGTCTGATTCTTCCTCACTGATCTCCAGCTCTTCATTCTCAATTTCCATACAGTTTTGTGTTTCTCTGGCTGTTCCATTGTGAGGGAGTTCTTTTACTCTGAAAACAGAGCAAAGAGAGTTGACATGAAAACTGCCATAATTATACACTTGGTAATATTAAACACATGAAAGCTGAGGAGTGTTTAATCAATGTCTGCCTCAGCCTGTTTGTTTCTCACTCAGTTATATATGAACACACCAATTTGTTCTGCCACATAGTGCTTTAAGCATTATGGGGAGGTATATAAGCTGCACAATTTGTTTCTGCATGTGTGTCACACAATGGTTGTAATGGGGTGCACACAACTGATTGCACAATCAAATTAAGCAATGTTGACTGTCTGGATATAATGCCTAGCGTGCTTCCACTGGCACAGTTTCACATGACAGGACGTCAGCCTGTACCTGAGACATACTCTAAGCCAGGGGTCTCCAAACTTTTCAGCATGTGGGCCACATCATATATTTTACACATTTTTGAGGGCCAAATAAACATACACACATACGTACGCACACACGGGCTGAAGGGAATGGACCTGAGCCTGCGGAATTAGCCAGGCCGGATAAAAAAGGCAAGGCAGGCCAGAAGTGACCCGTAGTTTGGAGACCCTTGCTCTAAGCAAGGGTAAAACATTGTCTGCGAACAGTTCCAGCCTGCCTTTTGAACATGCAAAAGAAAACTCCATTCAATTCTTTGCATCAGTTATCATGGTGCAAATGTTTTTCAAGGCTAAGGCCATTTATAAATAGAAAACTTACACAGCTGCTTTTCTTCTTGCTTTTTACAGATATATTCGAATTTCCCTTTTATAGTCAGTTTACCAAAATGTTACAGGCAACTTTTGCAATCACTCACCTATCAGCATAACGCAGAGTGTTTAGGGTATATTCACAGGAATTCATGCCTGGGGAGATCATTGCAATCTGAAAGTATGCAAAAAAATAGCAGTCTATATAACCCAGACCTTGCTTTCTGTGCTACTATAGTCACTTCCACCTAGTCTTCCTGTATTTCTGCCAGCTCTGCTTAACAGGACTTAAGAACAACACATCTTAAACTTCTTGCCATCAGGTGTGCTCAAGCTTATATCCTAACTCAGCAAGAAGAGATCTAAGGGCACTATTTCTAGTATCTCTGTCTAATGCCAGATATCAAAATACAAATCCAATCCAGTTTGCTCGACTGGAGCATTCAAGTGTATTAACACAATGCAAAGAAGGAAATACATCAGTAATGATCACAGAGAACCAATTATTGCTGTCCATCAATCTGGGAAGGGTTGCTGTCCATCAATCTGGGAAGGGCTATAAGGCCATTTCCAAATAATTTTAAATCCCTCATTCTACAGTGAGGAAGATAAGTCACAAGTGGAAAACATTTAAGACAGTTGCCAATTTTCACAGGAATGGACACCCAAGCAAATTCACCCAAAGGTCAGGCCATACAATGCTCAGAGAAATTGCAAAAAACCCAAGAGTTTCATCTCAGACTCTACAGGCCTCTATTAGCACGTTAAATGTTAAAATGAATGACAGTAAAACTAGAAAATGACTGAACAAGTACAGTTTGTTCAGAAGGGTTATCAGAAGAAAGACTCTTCTCTCTAAAAAGAGAGCACAGTTTGCAAAGTTGCATCTAGACAAACCACAATACTTCTGGAACAATGTCCTTTGGACACACAAGACCAAAGTGAAGATGTTTGTCCATAATGTACAGCGCCACGTTTGGCAAAAAACCCACAGCATATCAGCACAAACATCTCATACCAACTATCAAGCACTGAGGTGGAGGGGTGATGATTTGAGTTTGTTTTGGAGCCACAGGAGCTGAGCACCTTGCAGTCATTGAGTCAACCATGAACTCCTCTGTAAACCAAAGTATTTTAGAGTCAAATGTGAGGTCATCTGTCTGACAGCTAAAGCTTGGCCGAAACTGAGTCATGCAACAAGACAACGATCCCAACCACACCAGCAAATCTTGAGATTTTGATCTCAAAATGTATTAAATATAAATGTTGTATAGTTGAAAGTAAAATGGCTGATTTTACCTGAATCATGTACTGAGTGTATTCAGGTGTGGGTACCAAGGTTAAGGACTTGATGTTGTACAGCTGTTGTACATGATGTAATCTTATGTTGCATATCTATTCATGTTATTTTGACTCAGATGCGTTGATTCTGTATCTTTGTAGGTTTTATACTTACTTTGCTATGGCATATGGCTGATGCAAATACAGTGGTGCCTCTCTAGACGATGATAATCCATTCCACTGAAATAGCTGTTTAGCGAAATCATTGTCTAGCGAAAAGCCTTTCCCTATTGGAATGCATTGAAACCTGTTTAATGTGTTCCAATGGGGAAGAATCGTCATTGTCTAGTGAAGATCGGCCATAGGAAAGCCGCTTTGCGAACCGCTGATCAGCTGTTTAAATTGCTGTCTTGCGAAGCTTAGATCCCGAAAACACCTCTTTTGCGAGCACGGAGGGAGCTGTCAAAAGTGTCGTCTAGCGAAAATCGGTTTGTGAAGCAGGGACCAAACATTGTCTAGTGAAATTCCCCCATAGGAATCACTGTTTTGCGAATCACCATCGCGATTGCAAAAAGTCAATGTCAAGCGAAAAAACTGTCATGCGGGGTAACTGTCTAGCGAGGCACCACTATAAACATTGATTGATTGAATCTTATGTAAGTAGAAAAATAAAGTAATGTATTTTCTGATTGGTCCCAAGAATGTATACAAGTCATGTGTAAAGGGGACATCTTATCTGCTGCAAGTCGGATCACTTATTTCTATGCTATGTGTTGTACCATGTCATGCTATGTTGCCAGATGACTGTCTATTCTCTCCATATATAATAGACTAAGTTGGTATTTTACTCTCTCAGTGTTGTAGTGTCTTTGCAAACTGATATCTCCTAACTCTGCTTATGTCCTGAGAATACATGTAACCAAAATTCTCAACAAATCTACAACAAAAGGGTTGAAAAGAAAAGAATCAAGATGTTACAATGGCCCAGTCAAAATCCAGACTTCAACCCAATTGAAATGCTGGCGGGACCTTAAGAAAGCTGTGCATAAATAAATACCCACAAATTTCAATGAACTGAAGCAACATTGTAAAGAAGAATGAGCCGAAATTCCTCCATAACAATGTGTGAGACTGATAAAGTCATGCAGTTATTGCTGCTAAAGGCTGTTCTACAAGCTATTGAATCATAAGGTGTACTTAGTTTTTCACACATGGCTTCTCCATTTTGGCTTTATTTTTGTTAAATAAATAATGACATGGTATAATGTATCATGTATTGCTGTTCATCTGAGTTTGTATTTTCCTAATTTTCAGACCTGCTAAGGACCAGGTGATTTTTATTATGTCCTGATATGTAAAACCTCAGAATTCAAAGAGGGTGTACTTTGTTTTCCACACGACTGTATTATCAAGATTAACCATGATAGGATTAAACAGTAACCTCAGCAAATTCCTATCTTAACTGTTATAAGCTAGCTAGCTCTTTAACTTACCATACAAGTTCTGGAATTTGCTCCAATGAAGGAATCCCTCAGCACCTGAGTAAGTTTGCTCTCCCGAAAAGGTGTATGTTGTTTATTCTGCCCTAGGGCACGGATACATTCCTGAGGGACAGGGAGAGAAAGGTAATCTCCACATAGTTTAGTTATAACCTTAGGCTGTCATACTAAACTTAACTATAGGAAAGCACAAGAAGTAATCATGAAGTTAGGACTGCACTGAAAAGTTACACGAGGTAAAGTATTAGGCTCTATTAGCTACCACACAGCCTTTCTGCCCAGGAAGCTTCCAGGTCTCAGGGCTTTGCTTGAAAAATGCTTTAGATGTTGGCAAGCATGCAAAGCTAATCTCCTAATGCTTCTATCCTTCTCAATTAGTATTCAGAAGAGTCTAGGAGTAACATGGTGGTTAGATCTTCTTGCTCTGCTTTAAGACCAAAATTCTGAGGAAGCCATTCTGAATATCCATCACCGCATGTCACCATTAGGTACAGACATCAAAACTGGGCGGTGTCGCCATTAATTAACATCTGCCCAGACATAAATAAGCCATACTCATTATACTTACTTGAGTGCCAACGGGACATTCTAATTTATTCACATTTTAAGTATGAGGGATGAATTATTTCTTGTCTTTTGTAAGCCACTCTGAAGATGGCTTCCTTGTGGAAACAAACACTTTAATCAAGTTGAACATTTGTGGAAATCAGAACTAGAAAGATCTACAAGATGCTTGTTACAAGATGGCCCATCTGCCATTTAATTTAAGAAAGCTGAATTTAGTACCTTCATAATTATAGAACTATCTGGGGGGGGGGGGAGATGTTCTAAAACTTCAGAAATATTATAAATAAGGATGCCTAAATCCTTTTTTAACACGCACACAGAGACATTTTATAATATATTGGATATCCTATGTTCTTCACCTTTGAGAAAAGTTTCAACACACCCAGATTTTAATATTAAGCTAGGTTTGGAATTCTGGGATTTAGCAAAAAATAATTACCACCTCCCCTTTAAAGCGGTCCTTGAGACCATTAGATTCTTAGAATACAGAACAGTCTACACTGAAACAGTACAGGATAGAAATAACAACATACAGTACCTACGCACAATGAAGTGCTTTTTATGTCAGCAGAAATATGATAGCAGCCTAGATCACAACGTCATAATCTATGACCTACTACTGTACATCAGTTAAGTATTTCAGCAACTATGCCTCAAGTTCAGTTACAATGTGGCAGTGCTATTTCGCTACCTCCCACACTAAATGTGAAGTTCAGTTGTTTAGTTCTACAGAGCTTGAGCAGCAGCCAGTGCTAGAGATGCAGGCAGCAACATAGGTCTGATTTAATCCAATCTGTGTGTCAACAAGACATTATCTCGTCAGGCACTCCACAAACTTGACATCTGTGCCACTTAGACTCTACTCTGTAGAGTAGTCAATTGACTAGATGGGCGGGGCATAAATGCAATAAATGCAATAAATGCAATAAATGCAATAATGAATGAATGAATGAATGAATGAATGAATGAATGAATGAATACATACATACATACATACATACATACATACATACATACATACATACCTTCAGTGCCAGCAAGCTTTTGTTTATTTCTGCTGCTTCCATCCGTGTTTGCCGATCTGCACTAGATGTATCAGCGCCTCTTTCATTCCCAGCTAAGTCCACCAAGGAGAACTTGCCATGAAGTTTTCCTTTTCTGCGCAGAATAATTTGAAAGCAAGCATGGGAGCGTGAAGAGCTAGAATTCGCAAATGTATGCCCAGAGGTCCTGCAAAGATAATAGAATTATTCACTGGATCATGAATTAAAAGGAGCCCACAAATTAGGGCTTAACATATTGGTCAACCAAAAATTGTTGCCATCAAATGTTGACAACAAAATTCCCCACAAGACAGTGTGCTACTATTCACCTCATGCTACATCTCAAGTGAAGCCAGTGGTTAGGGAAAACCTGCTTTGATTTCTAGCTGTAAGCTAACGAGGGTGAGGGGGACACAAAATAAGCCTCCACTGCCCATCAACTTATCTGAAGCAAGGTGAGAGGCTTGCTTGGCCTCTCTGCTAGAGGTGTGTCCTAAATTCAAACAGCCCACCCGACACACAGGAAGGGTTGCACACTTTAGACTCTAACCTGACAGAGGGAGGAAGAATCACATTAGTTTCCTTTTGTACATAACTCCAGAGCAGGGCTCATCTCTCTAACCCACCTGGTTCCTGACTTACCATGTGACAAATAAAATGACTAAACCCTGAATATAAACATATATGACTCCAACAAAAACTCTACATTTTCTTGGCCTCCCCCAAAATAGCATTTGCAGTCTATTACGTCCCATCTTATCTTCCAATTAACACTTCCATTTACAAGTCGGAGTGTAAAAGTTAATGCATCAAGACAGACATCAATCTTTATAACATTTGTCAAAGGCTCTTAAGTGTTCCATATCTGATGCTTCCATGGCCTGAATAATTGAATTTCTTCATGGTCCCCCATAAATCTCCCCACCACTCTATATCTACCCATCACTCTGTTTCCTGCTGTAATTGATTTTTGTAACAACAAAAGCAATATAAAATAAAATGGCCAACATTCCAAATACAGTGGACCCTCAACTTACGAAATTAATCTGTATTGGAATGGTGGCCACAGATCGAAAAGTCCATAGGTCGAGGTCCATTTCCCATAGGAATGCACTGAAAACATATTAATCTGTAACCGGCCAAAGAAAAAATACCCCCCACGACCAAAAAAGGAAAATAAATGCAAAAAGCAGCACCTTACCGGTCTGAAGGGGTCCCTCACCACCGCCATCGCCACTGCCGAAGCCCTCCGAGGGCTTTCCTGCCGCTGCCAGAGGCCTCACGGGGGGCCCCGGCTGCTGACGTCACCACTGCCGAAGCCCTCCGAGGGCTTCTCCGCTGCCATGGGAGGCCTCTCGGAGGTCGTCTACCAGGCTTTCCCGGTGAGTAGACTGGGCCTACCAGGGGAAGCCCTCCCAATAGGCCCGGTGTACCCTGGGAAAGCCGGTGGCGGCGGACGACCTCCGAGAGGCCTCCCATGGCGGTGGAGAAGCCCTGGAAGGCCTCCAGAGGTCCCCCTTGCCACCGATTGTGCCTCCGAAGCACAATCGGTGGCAGGGGGGACCTCCGAGATGCCTCCCATGGTGGCGGGGAAGCCCTGTAAGGCCTCCGGAGGCACAATCGGTGGCCTACGAACCAGAAGGGGGAGGCGGGGAAACCACCAAATTTGAATTTGCCGCTTTCCCCGCCTCCCTCTTCTGGTCCATAGGTCAATTCTCCGGCCACAAGTCAAAGTGAAATTTTGCGGCTGAAGAAGTCTGTAAGTTGAAAACTCCGCAGGTGGAGCTGTCTGTAAGTCAAGGGTCCACTGTATTGTACAGGCCCAGCTAACAAGTTTGGTATAGACACACAGAGCCTTTCAATTTCCTTATCAGTTTTTTTTTAAAAAGTTAAGTCCCTCTAGCATGACTCCACCTGGCTACATATTACCTTTGAGAGACTAAAGGTTATGGGTAGCTCCCCCTCTGTCTATGAGGCAGATTATACATCACTAAGTGTCATTTCTCCCTAATCCGCTACAAGGGTCTTGAGAAAATGCCAGATGTTGCATGCTGTGAGCCATACGCCAAAATCATGATAGAGAAAGCAACATACCTGCAGGCACTACCTATTTCAATCATCCGGATGACGTCCTCAGCACAATTCACTTGTATTTCTTGCAGGCCAACCACCTGGATCTGCTGTTTGCCATCCTCCAACACTCTCAGCTTTGCTTTTTTGTTCAAGAGGTCAAACAACTAGATTAAGAATTAACAGTTGCAGAAAGAGCTAGTACTAGAACTGTCACGTTTTAAATCAATAACTTTTATATAGGTTGCTTCAAAAAAGCACCCCGAAGGTCTTTACCATAAAGCTTGTTAAGCAACAAGAGTGCATTACATTTGAGCCATGCAGAGATTTACCCCACTGGTTGTGAAACATATATGGCTGGGGGCAAATTGTGACAAAACTGTGTGTCCAAGGCCAAGTTCCATTTACTAAGTGGTCAGGATCAAAGAAGTACACTATTAAGCTCATATGCAAGTGAGGGGTGTCTGTTCAATATTTCCTTCTAACACCGCATTATATGTATTCGAAAAACTGACTCCCCAGCAGCACCCTCAATACACACTGCCTCACCTTTCCATTGTATATTTCGAAGAAGGTCACATAAACTTCCAAACCCTGAGTTTTGTACCGGGACTGGTTCAAAAGGAGAAAGACATCCTGTGCTAGTAGGGGAAAGAAAAGCACAAAACAAAAGCTATTCATCAGTAGTATTCATGGGCTTTTCAGGTCTTTTTCACAAGCTTTTGCTCAGCTTGTGATGTCTTTAAATCACTGTATTCAAATCATTTCTAATGAATGTTATAAATTAACATAGTACTTAACTAGTTATTTCATTAGGACAAGAGTACTTCCCAATATTTTTTTCAACTTTTAAAGAAGGTTTGAATGAAAATAGTACATACATGCAAAAGCATATATTCCTTTGGAGGCCTTTTGTACTTTCCCAGAGAAGTCTCCGCCCATAGTCTGGAAAGAATACATACATTAGAAGGCAAGGGCTTGACAACTACAGGAAAATGCCACTTTCTGCCACTCAGATTATTTTCAAACAAGGAAACCAGGCTTTCCATGACAATGGAACCTAGTCCCTGCAAGACCAACAATCAATAAAACGTCTTATTTAAAAATGTAATTAAACCAGCTCTGAATATGCAGACAGATTCAATCATTGCCTTTCATGCTGAATCATAATTCAAATGCTGCATATTGTCTGAAACACACAAGGGCTTAAAATAACATATCAACACAACTAGAACAGTGCCACTATTGGGTAGGGACAGCAGAAAGTAAGGAAATAGCTTTGAACTAAAAATATTCACACCTGAGTCATTGTTAGTTTGTTCTTGACCCTCAAAATTATACCTTATGAAACGCTGGCTTGGATGTACCCTCCCTAGCTCTATTTACTATAGATATATTTTAGAAATCCAGAGTGCAAGATCAAATTGAGATTTTTCAAACCTTCCACACTACAAGAGCAGAGGAGGACATGTAAGAGTCGTGTGCTGTCTCTCAGAAGTAAAGACAAACATGAATAGGCACTGAAGCCTTGACTTTAGCAATGATCAGTGATGCCTGCACTGCCCTCTTACGGAAAACATAATACTGTAAATAAGATGCAAGGTAGATGTTAGATATTAGTTAGAACATTAACTTCTGTACTGATGAGAAAACATTCAGAAATGGTAAAAACTGTGTTGACTCAATCCAGATAACATAGGACAGGGTTCTACAAATCCTCCTAGCCCCATCTAAAATGGTAGGGAATTGTGGTACTATAGTCCAGAACAGCAACAGTACAACCAAGTTTTAAGTTTAGTAAAAACTGCAGTCTGAAAGCTGAAGGAACAAGACACTCACGTGGGTTTTTCCACTGCCAGTCTGACCATAGGCAAAACATGTTGCCTTTCCTCCCTCAAAGATGGTCTGCACAAGTGGTCTAGCAGTGAACCTAGAGGAGCATAAGGAGAACATATATAAATGAATGTAAATTAATGTGAGACTATTTTGATTCAAGTACATCTACAGAATTCAGATTTTCATATTTACAGTTTAAATCTCCTGTCAAAATATACTGTCAAAGATAAGGAAGTTTAAAAATCTGCATAGCTACAAGTGCAGGGTAAGATGAAGAATTTAGTAATCTCAGTCAAATCTCAACAGCTGCTTCTGTAAATTGGGGAAGCAATCTGTGCTCAATGGAAAAGCAGCCAAGGAAGCATCAGAGGTTGCAGGTCTCCCTCTCCACATGAAGGACCAAGACCCAAGGCTTCTCTAACACAACAGTGGAAAATGTCTCCACCAGCTTCAAATAGAAACATAACAGCTACCCGTATGTCTAACCCCTTGCTTTGGGAGCTATTAAAAACCCTCCTATCTCACTCAGATGGTTCCATAAAAGACTGACGGTATTTCTTGCAAGTGAAAAATACTGAAGAACATAAAATATTTTAAAGCACTAATTAACTAGTTAAGTTTCAACTTAATGGTCGCAGCATGAGAGAGAATCATGGTGCAGAAAATTCATCTTTAACCCCTTCCAGAGCTTACCTACTCTATTTTAAAGTGTGGTGGCTATTGCATAAAACACCAGTCTTTTTTTTTTTTTTTTTTGGCAGGACTGTATGCAAGTCATATTACATGTAAATTTGTCCTCACCGCCTACTGGCTGCTGTTACTGCACCAAATGTCTCTACTCAGTGTCTGTAGAAGGAAAGACATACATTACCAATAAACCATTTCATTAGAAGCTTTTTCATCAAATGAGAAGTCAAATCGAAAAGGCTGGTTTTCAAGATATTTCGTCAGATCCACCTTAACCTTTGGTTCATGCACTAGGATGCTATTCTTGCTGACAACCGTGATTATATCACATTCCTTCTTTGCAAGTTCTGTTGAAAAGAAAAGTCATGTGCACTATGAAGCAGGACATCATGAAATCTAACATTTTGTATCATGACAGCCCATGTAAGGAAGGCAAAAGTACTCCTACAGAAACTGAGTAACTTGGCTATTACAGAGAGCCGCAGCAGGAAGATGTCAAATGCTGTCTGGAAGAATGGAAATGAAGAAACAACTTAAAATTAGAATGACAAGTTTAAGAATTAGAAGCTGACACATTTTACTTGCTGGAACTCTAGAAAGTTTGCCAGATCATTCTGAATGTATCCTATCCCTCCTTCATTTTCCATAAAATAATTTTCTAAAGCAACTTGGCATCATTATCACAATTTCTGCAGTTACAGAATCTACAGAAACCAACATGAAGAATAACTGGGAAAGCCCTAAACTCTGCAGAAATCCTCTTACCTTGTTTATTTAAGGGCCGTTTCCTGACACACACACAAATTCTGTGCTCTTCTATCTTAAAAAAAGAAAAACACAAGCCACATTAAGATTGGAAGCTTAAGATCTTTATTCTTTAATCTACACATCTGTTAACAAACAAAACCCAAACAAACAACAAAAGGCATAACAGGTTGTACTATTCAAAATTAGTTTCCATTTTTATTACACATGGCATCAGCCTTCTTATGCAGCATTGTCCTCTGATTATGCCCTTTATACATGTGAATTTAAGCTCTAACAAAGGTTTTGTCAAATGTAATACTGCAGGCCAAGCTATGTGTATACAGTAATGTGAGACAAGGGGCGAAAGTAGTAGCCCTCTCACTGGAGTGTCATCCCTTCCCCACACTGTCGAGAAATAGGTGCAGACTCTGCCTACTTCACCCTCTAAGAAAACAGAGCAGCGAGTGAGATACTCGAGAACTAGAAAGAAAGATACGGGGGTGAACGGTTGAGGGAACTCAAGAGAGATTGGCAGGAACAGAATGGAAGAAAAAGGTGGGAGATAGAGGCAGGGGCAGCAGAGATAAAAAGGGAAGAGGGCCAGTTACCTCCAGGATGGGAATGGGTCAGGATGGAGGATCCTTGGACTAGCGCATGGGAAAAATTAAGGGTCCTGAAAGAAGAGGCTGACTACAGGCGAAGGAGAGATTTCCCCCCCCCCCCCCCGAGACCCTCTTACTGGGGGGAAGTTGAAGCCAGGGAATGGCAGAGGAAACTAAGAAAGAGAGAGTGGAAAAAGGAGAGAGAGAATAGAATGGAGGGTGAGCGAGATGAGGAGGAAGGACTACAGAGAGGACCCTGGGCGACCCCCATATTGGTCAGAAATGCCGGGTGGGGCGACAACCGGGATGATAACACCATACCCCTATTGGATGAGACAGGACAGGCGATGAATCTAAACACCTCGACAGATTGGCCGGGTCCATGGAATGCTGGTGAGGGGAACCCCTTCCTAGTTGAAGAATGGAAGCCCCTGACTGAGCCGTTGTCGGCAGGAGAGAAACAATGGGACAATTTCGTTGATACCGGTTATTTGTTAAATACTCGCTTAAACCTCACCCCTGTTTCAAAGTTACAAAAATCTCCTGATTTATTTGAAAGAAGGAAGAAGCCAAAAATTGAACCCTCACAAGGAAATTCATGTTGTCATCACTTACATGATATAACAAACTGAGAAGAAACAGTGTGGATCTAATAGTGAGGCATGCTGCAGCATAAGCAGTTAGGGCTATAGCAAAAAGTTGGGGCAGATAATATCAGTATGGCTTTATGGAAAGCTTATCAAAATAACCATCATTCAAGTGTACACTCCACTACAGATGCTGACAAGGAAGCATTTATGCAAGTGTACAGGAAGAAACTGATCACACGCTGAAACAGGATGCACTGATATTCAGGAGCGAACAGAATGCAAAAGTAGAAAACAAACCAGAATTGAATATCATTGGAGGATTTGTCCTATGAGTCAGCAATGAAGTAGGAGAGTGATTCATGGAATTCTGTGAAGCCAACAATGTGCTCATTGGAGACATATATTGTAGGCAATCAAGCAGACAAATGAAGACTGAAATCAGAGACATTACCAGGAAAGAAGACGAAAAGATTATTTCTGTAGTCAAAAGAAAATAAAAACCTTGATGGATGACTGATGGAACACTTAAAATTGCTGAAGACAGATAAGAAGCAAAAGGAAATGGTGACCAAATAGGTTCACAATCCTAAATGCAATTTTTCAAAACTGCCATGTAGCAACCAAAAGAACTACCACAGTAAATACTGCAGAAAAAACAGAAAAGGACAGCAACAAAGAGAGGGTTTTTGCATGATATCCAAAAAAACTAAGAGAAATTTAAACTTAGATTAGGAATGCTTAAAGGTAAACCAGGAAATATATTATCAAATCATGATAAAATAAAAAGGAATCACAATGAAATAAAGACAAGATGGAAGCAATATACTAAAGATCTATAAAAAAGATACAAGGAAGATGGGTTCATTCAAATAATTCTCGGATACAGAAGCTGCATGTTTAAAATGTGATGCTAAAACTGCTCTCAAAACAACTGGGAGAAATACCCGGTTTCCCTGAAAATAAGACCTAACCTGAAATAAACCCTAGTATGATTTTTCAGGACGCTTATAATATAAGCCCTACCTCAAAAATAAGCCCTAGTTAAGTGAAACCCCACCCTTCACCACTGTGTAGCAACCAGAAGAACATGACATAACTGTATTTGAATAAATGTAGATTGTTGTACCTAAAAAAAAAAAAAAAATCCCCTGAAAATAAGCCCCAATGCGTTTTTTGGAGCACAAATTAATATAAGACCCTGTCTTATTTTCAGGGAAACACAGTAAATTAGGAAGAATGGATGGGATACCAATAAAATTATTTCAAATGATAAACTACCAATATCTAAACAAAAGTATGTCAATAAATATGGAAAACAAAACAATGGCACAGAAACTGTAACTGTTAATATACACTGCAGTTCTGAAGAAAGGAACGGTCAAAGATTGCAGAAACTATAGTGCTGTTGCATTCATTTCCCATGCAAATAAAGCAATGCTGAAGATTTTTACTATGTATGAAGTAAGAAATACTAGATGTTCCAACTGTATTCAGAAAAGAAATGGCACCAGAGGTCTTACTGTACAGTATATACTTTTGCCACTGGAACATACCAAAGAAATTCATATTTTTTGTTTTACAGATTACAGTAAAGCCTTTGTGAAAAGCTATAGATCATTCTAAAAGAAATGAGTATGCCACAATATTTGATTATCCTGATGCCTAACCTATACAGTACTCTGGAAGTTATGGATCCTCCACAATTCAGAGAATCAGAATGACAAAAGCATCAGAAGCAAGAGTGTATTTTACATCTTTTTAGGTTCAATCTAAATGTAGAACATATATAAAAAGCTACTTAAATTCAGACATAGGTAAAACAAAAATTGATGGGGGGATCAATAATCTTTGATGTACAGAGTATATGAGCTAAAATTACTGAAGCAGGCTAAAGAAAATGCCAAAAACAAGACTATAGCTAAATGTTAAGATGACAAAAATAATAACTAGAGGAAAAATACATAACTTTAATGTTGACAATAAACAAATGAAAAAGATTCCTGCATCTTGGTTCAATCATCACTCCAAATAGAGACTACAACCAAAAAATTAGTAGAAGACCCAGACTTGGAAGGCTAACAATTAAAATATTTGAAACGATCCACTGTATCGTACTCCTAGTTACTGGGTATGGACATGAAAGGTAGACAAAGAAGAAAACTGGTTGAATAAAAATGATTACAATTAATTCATTCAAAATGGGATATTGGAGGAGAGCTGTATATATGCCATGGACTACTAGAAAGATAAATACAGTAAGTGGATTCTAGATAAAGACTGAATGCAGAAAAAGAGGAGGATTTCACTCGAGTTGGACTGACTCAATAAAGGGAGCTACAGTCACCATAATTCTGAAGTGACTTGACAACAAGCAACAACATAATTCAAATGACTTAAGTTATATGGACAAAGTTGCAACAGTACTTAATTGCCAATAGCAATCATCTTCTTAAATTAATAAGAAATATTATCAGTCAGTGATCAAAACTGTTAGTTTTCTCTGGATGCACAAGCAAAATTGTGGAATCCGCAATAGTTAATTGAAGCTGATTAACAAGATGCTAGTTGTATGCTTGGTTTGCCTG
The DNA here is from genome assembly GCF_051106095.1 of Pogona vitticeps. Taxonomy (NCBI): domain Eukaryota; kingdom Metazoa; phylum Chordata; class Lepidosauria; order Squamata; family Agamidae; genus Pogona; species Pogona vitticeps. The sequence goes on from NC_135786.1 coordinate 61,967,013, forward strand.
ACAATCACAGAACCAACATCTCATTAATTTGCTCCAACTAGCTACTGTGTCTGTTTTTTTGCCCAGCACATAAAAATTTGATCTTCAACCATTCAGTTCAGTTAACATCCCACTGATTTTATTCAATAACCATCTCATATACCTGAGCTACTCTAGATCTTTGTTTAGTGCTACCTATACTATATGTTCCTTGTATGTGAATAATTCAAGTATAATACATTTAGAATTGGTGACAAGTTCCCATCTCTATTTTTTATTCTACTTATATGTTCTAGATATTTACAGAGGTTGTTATTCATTGTCCCTTTAAAAAGAGCTGGCAGATACCAAGGATAACATTTATTTGAATATTAAATGAGGGAGGCACTTGGGAATACAGCATAAACCTAGTTGGACGTATTTACTCACAGGGTCATTCATTGATATTGGCTGACAGTTTAGAGTGGCTCTGTATTCCTTCACCATGCGTGCAAAGTCCCAGTTTGGACAACTAGTGTCATATTCCTGCAAGACAAAATAGTAAATAGCTTATAGACTTGCTGCAGTGAGAACAAAGGTCATTGAGGAGTTCTCCTTCATAAAATTGTAAAGCATCTGTAAAAAAAAACAATGTATGAAACATGTGAGGATCAAATAATAAGCATAAGATCTTTCTTAGATAAATTTTCAATACTTCTAATGGCTAAAATATATAAATACAAGAAAAAAGATTCCTTCGGTTTTTCCGTTCCAACCTGATGCTTTTCATGTTGCCCAAATCCAACTTCAGTACTATTTATAGTAGCTCCACTATATCAATGAAATTTTACACTTATGTAGGTCCAACACATTCAAAAGGTCTTCTTTAATTATGACTAATAACTGGACTTAAGCCTTACTCTTTAGAAAAGCTATATAAGATAATAATACCGCCTTCTTGGATGAATGGAAGAACTTAGACTGTTCTGGCAGCTGATATAATGCACAGGACAAGCTAGGATTATAAACATGGAACAACTGTTTTTATAAAATGCTTCACACAAGAGCTGTGCACATTGTGTTTATCTTACTTTATCTAGATTAGATGGACAACATAGATTAATATTCTAAATGTTGGTGTCATCAAAAATATTTGATAGCATTAATTTATTAAGTTTGATGCCTTGCAGAAGTTTGAACTTAAAGAATTTGCATTGCATCGCTTACCTGTGCTCGCTTGTTTCTTATCTCAGTGAACTGAGCTCTTTTCTCTTCCCTCTTACTTTTCATTTTTTCCATCTCTTTCACAATGTTAGATTTCCTTCGAGCTAGAGGGAAAAGTGTGCTATCAATAGGATAGAAATGAAATAACCGACATCCATAGATCTGTTATGCTTGCCCCCCTCACCAGAAAAGCAGTCTAATAATTTATAAATAAATAATTCATTTATTGCTCTTAAGTAAAACTATCCACAAACATGTTTTACTTCTATGAAAGAAATGTTTGGGTTTGAAACGGCCTAAAACTCTGCCATCAATAAACAGATACCAAGAAACTGATTGTGGTTACTTGATCAAGAACAAAGAGCACCACCAATTCCGAGACATACTTGTACCACCACTATTTGTGTTTATAGTTCATCTCAACTTAGTTGCAGAGTGGAAGCCCAGCTTAATTAAGTTTTAGCATTCATCCATTCATCCTCTATTCCACTGATTCACCAACTCCATCAACAGGATGGGAGTAGGAAACCTTCTGTCAGATACAACACAATTAAAAGATGGCTGTAAAGTTTCATGAAATAAAGCTATCCATCATCTTCTACCTTGAATTGCAGCAGAAACCATTCTGAGAGACTGTGGAGTTTCTTCAGTCACTTCATTGCCATTTGGTTGCACGTTACATTTATCAGAAGAATAACTACTCCTAGTTCGAGCACGTACAACTGTTTGAACAGGAAACTAAAATTAAACACTACCCAAGGAAACACAAGAAATACAGTAGCAGGATGGTTTGTACTAATGTTGGACCACAGTATTCACACAGGATCAGTTCCAAACCCCTTCCCCGCAGATGGAAAAACCGCTGATAATTGTCTCTGGTTACATATATAGCATTGTCTCTGGTTCCTTCAAGTAGCCAATTGTGGTACTTACATCATGGAAATTAATATTTCTGGATTTTCTTTCATTTAATATTTTCATACTCTGGATAAGTGAAACCATGGATACTGATTCTGAGGATACAAGGGTCCTACTACACTTCATTCAGAAGAAAAGAAACAAACATTAAGATGTGATTCTACTACAGATTTGATCCAGCAGGTGCACATTTCTGAACATAGCGACAAATCCAAATTTGGAATGTACTGTAAATAATAAAATCACTTTAATTTCTCATTAAGTCTTGCATGATCCATACTTGCTGGTTTACGGGGGGGGGGGGGGAAGCAATCATTAATCAGGTAAAAACTGGGCCTACAATTGTGTTCCAACCTCCTGTGATCTCCAAAGCATTCGGGAAATTTATATTTGTTGAAAAACAGACAAGGCAAAGCTAACCAAGCAAAGGTTGAGAAATATGCTTATGACTGCTGTTTTTATTTAGTGAGATTCCCCAGGAGCTTGATCCTAAACTACAGTATGCTGAATATGCATCAATAAACTGGAGCTGGTGGCAATGACACATTTAAGATCACCTCCAAAACCAAAATCTGTTTGGTTTCTGGTTTACTTTAATGAATCCATATATCATATGCCACTTCTACCACAATAATGACTACCACGCCACCAGCATTCTGGAGGCATCCCACAATTAAAATGATGCTAGCATAGGACTAAGCTGTCAGACAGCTGAATATTGCAATGAATTTCAATGTTCAGTTTCGTAATTAAAATGCTAGAGCACAGGATTTGGCTTTTGCTGAAAAAACAGTCCAAGTTTGGGGCCATTCAAAGAAAAACGTAAATTGACAGTTTCTTTTAGAGCAGAGTGAACAATAGCACATCTTTACAGGTACTTGTGTACAATTACTATAACGTCATATCACACTTCACCTGTCTTAACTCACCAGGAAGAGCAGAATGGCTTCGTGTTGGCACAGAAGCAGGCGATTCTATTTCCATCTCATTTCCGAGAGGACTGTTCTGTGATTCTGTTATGACAGACATTTTGCTAGATTGGAATCGTGGAGCTAAGAAAGCAGAACAAAATATTACTAGTGGTTAATTCTATAGCAGCAAAGTTAACCTGAATAATATTTATTTACTTTTACAAATAATAAACAGTACAGAATACTACAGAAACCCTTTTGGCAAAATTCCAGAAAATACAGAGCTAGCATTAAGTACAGTGAAATACAGTTTAAGAATGTTCTGTTCTGAAGTCAGAGGGGCGGGCATTCCAGATGCCAAATATTCTATTTCCCACAAACTCCAAACTACCCACACTTGTTATTCAACCAAGTGGTATATCCGAATTTCTAAAAAAAATCCCTTTCAAAGTAGCCATCAGGTCACAAAATCTTGACAATTCTCCACATGTTTCCAAACAGAAGCTGAACTTTTCTAGATTTGCCTCAGTAACCTAAGCATTGCTATCAGGAATTTCAACTGGGTATACTGTATATTGGTGTTTCAATCATTTAATTTATTTTCATTTATTTTATTTTGTTGTTAGCTAAACTCAGCTCTGTGTAAAGACCAAATGGATGGGATATAGGCTTTTGTTTAAATAAGTGAAAGAAATGAAAAAATGAATAGCACTATATAAATTGGAAAACAGCTTCTACTTAAAAACCAACAAATTCAATACCACCAGCTACATGGTAGCACAAAATGGCCTAAAATTAGATGCAACACTGGTCTTTATTTTTAGTGCAAAAGGTTGGAGCCGTGCAAATTTGTTTCTACCTTCTCTTGGAGCAGGAATTTTTGAGAACGTTGTCCTGCGGTTTTGCCTCTGAAGTGAAAAGAATGTTTCAGTAACGAGAACATCAACAAAGTTTTAACCATGTAATACATAAACTTACAGTATTTCTAGAGCTGTTTCAGTCAGGATCAGTAGCTACTGATTCCTGAATACTGTTGAGTGCAATAAAGTGTATCAGCATTGTAAAGAAGCCCACAGAAGCTGTGTGTGTTACATGTCATCAAGTCGCTGTAAAAGAAGAGACTTTCCTTCTTCTGTGACTACCAGCGGAAGGAAGGCTAGAAGATAGCTACCTTTTTAGTCAGAGCATGTCAAAAAATCCATTTTCTACAGCCAAGCCCTATGATGCGACAACATCTGGTCAGGCCTCTGAGGTAGATTCACAAAAATCTAAATCAGAGATTTCTTAGAGTAAAATATCCACCACAGCAAAGTGAAAAAAACAAATCAGCAGGGCTGTACTTGTACAGATAATCAATATTCTATTAAACAAACCCATAACAACAGCAGCAGCAGCAACCAATGAAATGCCACTTCTTACCATGCACAGTTCCCAAATGAACCACTCAAAGAGATCACCAATGGTGTAGATCTGGACAAAACTAGTTCTTCCTCATAGGCCTGTATTTGCTTACAATTTAGCCTGAAAATACTAGCAAGAACAGATCTCGCAACAGAGATACAAATAGTTGAATGGAACAAGAGATGTCAAATTTGTACCTATGTCTAGTCTGGTCATATTTCTAGACCTAACAATGCATGCTATTCACAATATCAGAGATTCCTACATTTGTTTGTCCTTCAGTGTGTTTCTCTGCAGACAGTGGCCTTCCATCTTTAATGTAAGACAAATAGGATGACTTTACTGCTGGTGGCAAGTTTCCGAAACTGAAGTCTCCCCCCACCACAAGGGCGTCCCCACAACAAAAAGGATTCTATGGGCACCTTGTGACCTTGACAGGGAGGTCAATCAGAAATGTTTTATTTACCAAAAAAATCACACCAGCTGACGTAAAGTGCCCCGCTTTACGATTACCCCATTTAACGACGAATCTGCTTCACGACGATGTTTTTGCGATTGCAAAGCAATGGTTTGAATGGGGGTTTTCCGCTTTGCGATGATCGGTTCCCTGCTTCGGGAACCGATTTTCGCTTTATGCCGATCAAAAACAGCTGATCGTCAGGTTTCAAAATGGCCACTGGCTGAAGAAAATGCCCCCCCCCCGCTGTGCTTAGGGACGGATTCCTCACTGCACAGGCATGGAAAATGGCCACCCCTATGGAGGATCTTCGCTGGACGGTGAGTTTTCAGCCCATTGGAACGCACTGAACCGTTTTCAATGCATTTCAATGGGGTTTTTTTTCGCTTTACGTTTTTGCTCTACAGCGATTTCGCTGGAACGAATTAACTTTGTCAAGTGAGGCACTACTGTAACTTTACACAATGCAGCTCTACAAACAGAATTTTAGCCAATGGGTGTCACCATCTGGTACTGCATTGGGAGCCGAAGGACACTTTTTTTGCTTGCCCTGACCCCCCTTTTTTTTCTTCAGGAGAGATGTTTCAGACTCATCCAGTGGAAAATACATACCAAACACCACCATACAGTCATGGGCAGGGGGTGTAATCATCTTGGGAAATACAGAGGATTCGATTTGGACCTCAGGAAAATGGGACTGAACATCAGGGCCTGAGGTTCCCCATTCCTGATCTAAGCTATGTCCTATAGACACCATTCTTCTTCCAAGGTGCTCTTTCTACATCTCTAACCTGCCATTTCTCTTCTTTGTCCCAACTATCACCAGACTTTTCCTCTGAATTGCCGTTTTCACATTCTTGTTTCTCCCAGGCCGTGCACATATAGCCCCCAAGGACTCAATTGAATTCCTGGCTTCCACTTCCCTCACCTTTCTACAGACTGAAAGCAGAGAGACACCACTCAGTGCAGGCAATTTACACTGAGACCTTCGCATAGAAAAGCTGCAATCCATACTTCTACAGTACAATACAGTCATTCTGTTATTTCGTGCAGTAGAACTTACCACTAGGATGATTTATGAATAGAGCTACTGTCAGTGCTATATTTTAAACACGGTAAATCAAGGAATGTGTTGTTGCTGCTTTCTCTTATTTATATTAAGGGACTGTAACTAATTATGCAGAGCTAGCACATGAATAAAGAATTTAACAAATGAAGGTAATAGAGAGAAGCATGAAACAACAAAATCTTTAAAGCTGAAAAACCACTCATTAAGTTTGAACCATGTTTGGAATCATGTTTCAGGCATTTTACAGCATGATCCAATATCAACCACTAAGATCACCTACCTTCGTAGTTACATTCTCCTGGATAGGAAAGCTCTCTTTCACATCAACAGCAACCGGAGTTGTGAACAGCTCAGGGTTTATTGCTACCACATCATCAAGGTCAATCTATAAAGGGTGCAGGAGGGAGACCAAATACGTACAAAACAGAATAAAAAAAGAGTAACTCATATTTAAGCATCACCTCAGACATCAGCAGATCTATGACAATGATTTGTCATGACAAGTTGAAAGGAAGAGAGTGTGGTCACTGTTTCTTTGGCCTAAAATTTAAGATGCTTCTTAAAACAATCTGCCTATAAGCTCTATCCTACACCATACAGTACCATGGGCTGTACAGTATTTCAGAGACCTAGCAAAGCACATTTGCGACAAATGCTTTAATCTCCAGCAGCTAATCTTAGTACATCCCAGTCATTCCCTGATTTCTGTTGTAAGAGCTCCACGTGTTACAACTTACTGAAACAGAATCTAACAATTGTCAGTGTGAAATGTACAATTTTTACTGCTGAATCTAGAATCAATCAGCTGCACTATGCAACTATTTCCTTACTTTTCTGCAATGCAGATGTAAACTGAACAAGTCATGCCCCCTTAGTCCACTCACTTGACCTTAGAGTGACATCATAATCCTATTGCTAGTGCTGCAATATTCCAACAGACATTTTCCTGAGCTACAAAGGCATCCATACAGAAAGCAACACACATTAACACATAACAAATTAGGAAACATAGCTTCTTATTCATTCACGCAACAATACATGTCTATTTTATTATATGTCATGTGAAAGTTTAACAACTTTCTTTGTTTAAATTTTCTTTGATACACAAATATTATATGGAATGCAACTCTACCCTAGCTGTGTGTGCTAAAAAAATCAAATAGGACTGTAGTCTCAAGTATCCAGTTTTATACTCCAAAGAGCTCCATTGCTTTTAAGGCTCTTTCTACATCACATGTCATTTACGAGGGCAGAAAGAATGTGGACTATAACACAGCAGAGAATTTTCAGTAGACCACCTAGTTCATCTAATTATCCCTTTAAATCAAGGGAGGAAAATACAGAAGTATGCAGTCTTGATTTACTGAGTTAAAAATAAACCTTTTGAACCACTTTGCAACTTCAAAAATAGCTTGATCAAAAAAATAGAGTGCCCACTCCTGTAATCTCCAAAGACGAACCAGTTTCTCTCAAAACAAGCTTTAGATCCCTATATGCTGATTTGCCTACAAGCCCAAAAGATATGTCTGGAAACTAGAAGAAGACTTCTGACCATGTCTGGATTTCATATTGGGGAGCAGCACAGCCTACAATGTATCCTGGATGCACAAAATTAGCCCTATAATTTGTTCACCCCTTTAAAATATACATTCAGGGCATAATACAGATTAGTGATGCTTTAGGTTTTGCTGCTACATTCGGTGCTGTACTCTATTTACAAACATACTGATGGGATAAAGGATTCTAATACCCTGTCTCTGCCATAGGTAAGCTATTTATCGTACACTTTATTTGAGTAGGACTCACAAAAAGGAAAAATGAATCTGAAAAAGCTCCATGTATTGTGAAGTTTGAAAGCAATGATTGCTCATAAACAAATCTTTAAAGATGTACAAGAGGTTAGAGATGGAAGTCTCTTACTAATTCTAAACAAAGTGTTGTGTGCCTTACTTGGGTGAGGGGAGGAAATCCAGGTAAGCAACTTATATTAGAAGTGCAATACTATACATGATCTCTCAGATGTAAACCCTACTGAATTCATGGTGACTTTGTTGTTGTTTAATCGTTAGGTTGTGTCCGACTCTTCATGATCCCATGAACCAGACCACGCCAGGCCCTCATGTTTTCCACTCCCTCCTGGAGTTGGGTCAAATTCATGTTGGTTGCTTCGATGACACCGTCCAACCATCTCATCTTCTGTTGTCGCCTTCACACTTTCCCAACATCAGGATCTTTTCCATGGAGTCTTCTCTTCTCATGAGATGGCCGAAGTATTGGAGCCTCAGCTTCAGGATCTGTCCTTCCAGTAAGCACTCAGGGTTGATTTCCTTCAGAATGGATAGGTTTGTTCTCCTAGCAGTCCAGGGGACTCTCAAGGGTCTCCTCCAGCACCACAATTCCTCGGCGATCAGCCTTCTTTATGGTCCAGCCCTCACTTCCATATATCACTACTGGAAAAACCATAGCTTTGACTATGCGGACCTTTGCCGGCAAGGTGATCTCTCTGCTTTTTAAGATGCTGTCTAGGTTTGTCATCGCTTTCCTCCCAAGAAGCAGCCGTCTTTTCATTTCGGGGCTGCTGTCACCATCTGCAGTGATCATGGAGCCCAAGAAAGTAAAATCTGTCACTGTCTCCATATCTTCCCCTTCTATTTGCCAAGAGGTGATGGAACCAGTGTCCATGATCTTAGTTTTTTTGATGTTGAGCTTCAGACCAATTTTGCACTCGCCTCTTTCACCCTAATTAAGACATTCTTTAATTCCTCTTCACTTTCTGCCATCAGAGTGGTTTCATCTGCTTATCAGAAGTTGTTGATATTTCTTCCAGCAATCTTAATTCCGGTTTGGGATTCATCCAATCCGGCCTTTCACATGATGTATTCTGCATATAAGTTAAATAAGCAGGGAGACAATATACAGCCTTGTCGTACTCCTTTCCCAATTTTGAACCAATCCGTTGTTCCATATCCAGTTCTAACTGTTGCTTCCTGTCCCACATATAGATTTTTCAGGTGACAAATGAGGTGGTCATGCACTTCTATTTCTTTAAGAACTTGCCATAGTTTGCTGTGGTCTACACAGTAAAAGGCTTTTGTATAGTCAATGATGCAGAAGTAGATGTTGTTTTTTTTGGAACTCTCTGGCTTTCTCCATAATCCAGTGCATGTTAGCAATTTGGTCTCTACTTCCTCTGCCCCTTCAAAATCCAGCTTGTAGTTCTGGGAGTTCTCGGTCCACATACTGCTGAAGCCTACTTCGTAGGGTTTAGAGCATAACCTTGCTAGTGTGTGAAATGAGTGCAATTGTACGGTAGTTGGAGCATTCTTTGGCACTGCTGTTCTTTGGGACTGGGATGTAGACTGATCTTTTCCAATCCTCTGGCCACTGCTGAGTTTTCCAAACTTGCTGGCATATTGAGTGTAGCACCATGACAGCATCATCTTTAAAGATTTTAAATAGTTCAACTGGAATACCATCACCTCCACTGGCCTCGTTGTTAGCCATGCTTTCTAAAGCCCACAGACACTTTGTCCACCAAATGTATTTCCTTAAATCTGTTCTTCACGTCCACTGTGTATTCATAAGGGATTTGGTTTAGATTATACCTGACTAGCCCAGTGGTTTTTCCTACTTTCTTCAGTTTAAGCTTGAGTTTTGCTATAAGAAGCTGATGATCAGAGCCACAATCGGCTCCAGGTCTTGTTTTTGCTGACTGTAGAGAGCTTCTCAGTCTTTGGCTGCAGAGAACATAATCTGATTTCAGTAGTGCTCACCTAGTGATGTCCATGTGTAGAGTGGCCTCTTGTCATGGTGACTTAGTCTTAGGTAAATGAGAACAACTTTCCCCAACTAAGTATACTGTGGATGTGCTGACTACAATTCCCACAACCACCACCCAGCAAATTCACACAGGCTGGGGATTTTGCAAACTGCAATACAATAAATCTGGGGTATAGCTTGTCTATAGCATTGTAGCCTATGTTTCAACTGCTTAAACACACTGGTAGAGAACAGGAAAATAATATTTCACCTCTTTCCCTTTGATACTTTGATCTTCGGTCCATTCTACTGATACAGACTTTTTTTCCAAATTCACTGTCTTGATAGTAGCACCATGAACTGCACCTAAATAAAAGAAAAAGAGCCAATGTCTCCTTATGCTATTTTGGGTGGGTGCTAATTTATCAAATCAAGTACGTACATTGAATTGCCACCTAATCTGAAACATATTAGAAGAATGTGACACTTACCTACACAGAAATTAGAAGGATGTGACACTTATCTACACAGAAATGGAAACTACAGTGACACTCACCTCAAATCAAAGGACAGAGGATTAATAGAATATCATAGATATTTATCTTTCCTCTTATGACTGATAATCTTAAGAAGCTTAACTCCTTTCAATATTATTTTCTTCTAGATCACTTTCTTAATGGTCTTATAAATTTATTGTGCATAATTAGGACTATTCACAATAGCACACTGTTTGGGACAAAAGCATGTTCTACCAGGCAGTGGTCTAGATCAGGGGTTCTTAACCTTGGGTTAGGTGTTTTTGGACTGCAACTCCCAGAAGCCTTTACCACCAGCTGTGCTGGCTGGGGTTTCTGGGAGTTGCAGTTCAAAAACACCTGAGTAACCCAAGGTTAAGAACCACTGGTCTAGATAAATTTTTTGATGCAGCCAGTAAGTCATTTTGTGATAGGATCAATCTATCACTCTCATTAGGAGATTCTTTAATTCCTCCTCACTTTCTGCCATCAGAGTGGTATCATCTGCATATCTGAGGCTGTTGATATTTCTTTCGGCAATCTTAATTCCGGTTTGGGATTCATCCAGTCCAGCCTTTCGCATGATGTATTCTGCATATACTGTAAGTTAAATAAGAAGCGAGACAATATACAGCCTTGTCATACTCCTTTCTCAATTTTGATCCAATAAGTTGGTTCAATCAAAAATAGATCATAAGAAAAAGTATGTGCCTAGAATGCAATTTTCAGTTTCAAAATAATGCTTAATGCTCTTCAGATGGGATCAGCAAGAAAATATTGGGCACAGAAAAAAAAGCTAAGAAATCAGAAGATGACTGAGACTAGGAAACACAGCAATGAAGGAACTATAAAAGATCATCAAGTGAAAGGATATGCCACTGAAGACCAAGGCCATCCAGGAGTCTTATTTGTGAGGTGATCACCATGTATGGGTGGGGTGTGAAAGCTGAATGGCTAAGAAAGCTAACTGGGGGAAAAATTATTCATTTGAATTGTACTGGATGAGAGCTTTGCAGACAACCTGGACTGCCAGAAAGACAAACAAGTGGGTCCTAGATCAAATTAAGCCTGGTCTTTCTTTGGAGGCAAAATGATGAAACTGAGGCTCCTTTGAGCACATCATAAGAAGCCAGGATTTTTTTATTTTTTATTTTTGAAAAGACAATAATGCTGGGAAATATGGAAGGCAGCAGGAAAAGAAGATGACCAATTAAAAGATGAACTTACTACCCAAATAAACCACAGGCTAGAGTTTGCCAGAGTTGAGCAGGGTGGCTGGGGCCCAGGACATTTTGGGGATTGCTCTACTATGGGGTCACCATGACTCAGAGAAGACCTGATGGTGCATAATAACAAATCAAACAAAAGTTATCATCTTAGCTTAGGATGTTCCAAAAACAGATTTTAATATGTTGGGTGCTCCCTCCCTCCCTATTTATATATTTCCATTTGGCGTTTTAGTGGTACATACAGTATAAGTTTATTTGATGCACGCTCACATTTTAACTACAATTTTATTACTATACGCATATTTCACTGTCAGTCATCCTCAGCAATAATTCGAAGCAGAAAGTTGGGATGTAAAGGGAATAAATGAATACAAGTTGATTACAGGACACGTGGGGAGTCCTTGACACACCCACACCCGGGATTAGAGGGGCCGGTTGGGCTGAAAAAGCACCGCGCACACCAACACAGCAATTAGCCAGAACTGGAAAAACTCAGGACTTGCCATCCGGAAGACCTTTCTTCCTGAAGAAGCCCAGACCCAAAAAGAGATAGGAAAAGAGGGAGCGGGGGAGAGAGAGAAGCCAGCCCACTCGCCCGCCCCGAGTTCACGTGAAGACCCTTCCGTGGGAAAGGTCTGGGCAGTAGAGGAGCCCCCCGCGCCTCAGTCCCAGTCCCCGCCCCCAAACGAGGGGCTTGGTCGTCAGGAAGCCCTTTCCACGCGGCCCCTGTTCCTTCCTCGTTCCTGGATTCGGGCTTACCGTTGCTACGGGGAATATTAATAGACAGCCCAGGCTGAAGGCACCGGTAAGCACTTGACTCCATGCTACGAGAAAGACCGGCGCGTCCTCAATACTGTAGAGCGATGCCTTCCCTTCAGGAACCGGTCCCGCAAACGGGGATGGAACCAACGGCCTCCGTTTTGAACGAGGCGCGCCGCAAAGCCTGCCGGGAAACTACGCGGGGAACTCTGCCAGAACTACATTTCCTAGCATGCACCGCGGCAGGGGCCCGCCATCCCCTAGTGATAGTGGGGGGCCTTATTGTTCACCGAGGAACTACATTTCCCAGAAGGTCCTGCACGCTCACACTGCTAGGATCCGTACATTTCACATAAAGTCTGGGAATCGTTGGGTGGGGGGTGGAGAGTTTGCAGAGTCTCTGGGTCCTAGGAAAGGGGTGAGCAAATTCCAAACCGCGCCGTGTTGCAAAGAGGATTGAGCCTCGCCTCAGACGACAACTCTCAAAGACATGCTCCACCAATTATTGGACTTTTGTGTACAATGTTTGTGTGCAGTATTGACCCCATGGAGGGGTTGCGCTAAGCCTGAAGAAGTGGAATTTTCTCCACGAAAGCTTGCAATTTGTTCGATTTTTAGTGATCCAATAAAAGGCATCACCCAGTCTTGCAGTTATGTCAGATTAACTCCTGCGTTGTCCTCTCGTGGCGCGTCCCAGCTAATGGACTCTCATCCACGAGAGGTCACAGCGAAATGTATCGCCTCAGCTTGATGGTGCCCTAGTCCTCTCCCGGTTTTAAGCAACGTGTAAACAGAACACCCCCTCCAAATGCATGCCTTTTGGTCCTTGATAGCCCTTTTTGGCCTTTCTCCCTATCGTCTACTTACTACTTCCTCTCTGTTTATATCCTCGTGTTCTAGTTTTTTAATCTTGTTCTTTCCTAGAAATATCATGATGATTACCCATTGTGATATTATTAATTTAATGCAGCTATCACAGTATTGACCCTCTAAGCCTAAATTTAAGGAATATAAAAATGTGGCGGCAAAAACAATCCTGTAACCTGGTCTTGAATTGCTAATTTAAGACGTATTGAAGCCCGTGCTGCTGCTTTTCAAGACTGCAAGCATTTACTTTCCGGGGGAGGAGGGGGAGATTTCAAGGAGCTCTCTGTGCCAGTCTAGTGTGGCAAAAAACAACAAAGAATCTGATGGCACCTTTAAAACAAGCACATTTTATTTGACATTAGCTTTTATGGACTGAAGACCACTTCAGATGCATGGGGTATTGTCTTTTTCTTTTCTTTAGTTTTTGCCCGATATGCTAATCAGCAAAGACTTTCTCTCTTCTCTACAGTCTAATAGTAACCTGTCGAAAGTAATTCTGGAATTGACTGAACAGATATGTATTTATGTCATTTTAATATGATCTATTAATGCTCTTCTGATATAATGCCCTCCCTTTTTTAACGGTTTCTCCATATTTATTTTTATAGTCTTTCATAAAACTAATAAAAATGCACTTTTAAAGGATTAGTTTGTCCCACACCTTGGAGCAGCTTTTTTTTTAACGACAGTTCCCAGAATCCTGGTTGGGGATTCTGGAAGTGCTAATCCAAAAAGTAGTACTGTATTTCCAGTAGTGTTTCTTTTGTAACAAAAATTGTTTCACAGGGTTTTGTGCTATGAATCGTTTTAATAATATAGACATGTTATTTTAATTGTTCACTCTCTTCTCGTCACCTTTTGACCCATTAAAAATAGATCAAATGGATATAGGTCCAAAGAAACTACAGTGACAATTCTCCGTCAGTAATTCTGATTTAAAATATCATGTTGTTTTACACTCACAGTAACTTGTTTAAATCAGACTTGCCCTAAACCCAGGTAAGCCCCAAGCTGTGCATGACATCACCTACTCCAGAACTCCACTCACTAATTTTAAGCACCTGCTGATCCTGTACTCAGTGGAATAAACTGCCCGGAAAAACTTGGTACACAGCCTGTAAAAAAATGAATTAACATCAAAAGCTACTTGTCTCTTTGTGAGGCTCCCAAGGTGGAAGCCATGGTTGGAGTGCCGCTGCTCTTGAAGAATAGCAGCCAAACCCAGACTTCCCCCCCACCATCCCCACCGCGACGGGAGGAGAAAGGAGTGGAAACCCCTGACTGGGGAGCAGAGTGCGGCGGAACCCTCACCCTAAACAAAGGGGTAGATACCCGAGACTTAGAAGAAGACATGAAGGGGTTAAGAATTGCCCGCGAAACGGGACGGTTTCAGGCGGGAAAGAGGGGGGAGGAGATAGAGGCAGGGATGGGAGATATAAGGGGAGGACCGAGGGATATTCCGGGCGGTTGGGAGTGGGTGTGGATGGAGGATCCGTGGACCCACAAGTGGGAACAAGTCCGAGTACCACATGAAGAAGCAGAGAGGCGCCGGCAACTGGGGCTGAAGCCTCGTCCGTCTTACTGGGGTGAGACGGAGGCGAAAGAGTGGCGTAGGAAGCTACGGGAGGAGCGGGAGGCGGTGGCCCGAGAGCTGGAAAGGAAACGCCAATGGCACATCGCCGAACTGAGGAAGCTGGGGGGCTACCCGGCCCCTGGGGCTACACAATAGAAGATGGATCCTCCTGGGACGGTTGGAGTGGAGACGAGGAGACCCTACCCTTGATATCCCTGGAAGAAGAAGCGAACCCTGGACCGGGACCTGTGCCGCCTTCAACAGGTCCCTGGAACCCAGAGAACTCTAACCCCTTTGTACATAGTTTATGGACTCCTCCCAAGCCGAACCTTGGTCTTCAAACGTCCCTGAACCCGGTTATGGGAACCGTTACTGATGATGTTAAAGTTGAAATAAACACGTTGCCGTTTGACTTTCCCCAAGAGTCTCGTCCGTTTATTGGAGAAGGGACAGCCCGCATACACGAACCCTCACACTCTTGGTTACTTTGTATCTTCTTTTTGTTGTTGTTTAGTTGTTTCCAACTCTTCGTGACCCCGTGGACCAGAACACCTCAGGCCCTCCTGTCTTCCACTGCCTCCCGGAGTTGGGTCAAGTTCATGTTGGTAGCTTCGGTGACACTGTCCAACCATCTCATCCTACTAAAAATACCACCTTTCCTACATCACTTCAGAAACCCCCAGGCTCATCAATTCTCCCTCATTTCCTGTCCCACGTATAGATTTCTGAGGAGGTAGATAAGGTGGTCATGCACTCCCATTTCTTTAAGAACTTGCCATTGTTTGCTGTGGTCTACACAGTCAAAGGCTTTTGTGTAGTCAATGAAGCAGAAGTAGATGTTTTTTCTGGAACTCTCTGGCTTTCTCCATAATCCAGCGCATGTTAGCAATTTGGTCTCTAGTTCCTCTGCCCCTTCGAAATCCAGCTTGTACTTCTGGGAGTTCCACATACTGCTGAAGCCTACTGTGTAGGATTTTGTTTCTGTCCGTGTAGTTTTCTTGGCAGGGATACTGGAGTGGATTGCCAGTTCCTGCTTCAGGTGGATCATGTTTAGTCAGAATTCTCCTCTATGAACTGTCTGACTTTGGTGGCCCTGCACAGCATAGCCCATAGCTTATCTGAATTACTCAAGCGTCTTCGCCATGACAAGGCAGCAATCCATGAAGGGGTTCCCACCATAGTGGTACCTATTTATCTACTGACATTTAACATGCTTTCGAACTGCTAGGTTAGCAGGACCTGGGACAAGCAATGGCAACAAAAACAGCCTTGAGATACTAATGAAAGTATATAGTTTTCAAACTACTCCCCCCCCCCAAAAAAAACTTGGTGCATAGCCTGCTAAAAATGAATTAACAGAAAAAAATTACTTGTCTCTTGGTTACTTCGTACTGTATGTTCTTAGCAGTATGCTTAAAAATACCACTTTTCCCACATCACTTTGACAACCCCATGCTCTGCTGGGGCTTCTTCATATCTGTTCTCTATCGATTTACAAGTCATTTACACTTAATGTTTCCCCTACAACTCTAATTTCAAACTATTTATTTCATTTCATTTCAATACCACCCAAAGCCACTCTGAGCAGTTTACAACAAAGTAAACCATTCATTCATTCATTCATTCATTCATTCAATTTGTACCCCGCCTATCTGGTCAATACGACCACTCTAGGCGGCTTCCAGACAAGTAAAAATAACAAAAAATAAAATATAGAGGAATAGACATTAAACAATGAACAATAAGGAATAAACAATAAGCAAATTCTTCAAGTTGGCAAAAATAACAAAAAATAGATAAAAGAAAGATTAAGTGTTATCTGGAGGGAAGGCCTGCTTAAACATCCACGTTTTTAGATGGGTCTTAAAAATTGAACAATAGCAATAGAAACAAGGATATAAACAACAAACCAAATAAAATATTAAAAATACAAAATGTATAACATTAAAAATACACAGTAAGACATAATAAAATAAAATTAAAATGGAAACATAGACCAAATGTTTAATGATCTAAAAACCTCTCTTGATCTTATTGCCAAACTGATTGATCAGTAGTTGTCTGGATCCTCTTCTTCCACTTCTCAAAGGGGACACCATATGCCCCCTTGTAGTCTTCAGGGATCTCAGATGTACAGTAATTCCTCTAGTCCTAGAGACTTGAATTGAAGTAGAGGGGTTAAATGTTGTCATACCTCCTCTTCAGCTCTTTGGCACCAGACCACCCACTGCCTTCTTTACTGTACCTTACATTCAAGACACTCCATTCACTGTGAATTCTCTTTTTGAGTTTATCTGACTGTGGGATCTCACGCAGTATTTTTGAAAGCTTATTGGAGTCAGCTTTCTTCAAAACCAGAGGGTGTATTGCACCATTAACATCGCCCCTCACCTGTCCTCAGGTTGTTTCACTAGCCTGAGGCCCACGGCACACGCGCATTTTCACTCTCTCGTTAGGCTGCCACCAGTTGATCTCTGTCAACACCCTTGAATTAGAAAGATTGAGGTCCACGCTGAGTATAAATTTGAACAACACAGGTTTATTAATTACTGTTTGCTTAAACAAGTTCTTCCCAGACTTTAATATATTCGTTACATTAATAATAACTTAGTTCTTTCTTAACTCTCTCAGTTTTTTGTAACAGAGTTCCCCAGCCTATCCAGAACGGGGCCACTGACACAGATCTCCTTCCCCGCCCCACAGTCACTGATTTCCTCCCGCCGCCAACTCTCGCGAACCTCAGCACGCTTGTAGTGCGCAAGTGCCCCCTTGTTTACGCCATCACACGCATGCGCATTCTAACCCTGTAAGCGCACTGTGCCCGTCTCTGCGATACGCTATGTTCATTTTCCCTACACAAGCACACCCCCGACTAGTCCGCCGTTGAGAGAAAATTATGGACTACTATCACATAAATTCCTGATTCTGCACGGCTTGCTTAGATGCCGCCGCCCTACCTAACTACCACAGACTCATTCCTATTTCAGTTTCTTCTCCCTCACTGACAGGTATAACCTGCAGGCAACCTTTTGCTTTTTCCACTTTTTTACACATGAAAACCAGTCCCATCTTTGGGACCTCCAAAAATTGTAAACAACAACAACTTTAGATCTTCTAATTGCTAGCGTGCTACGAAGAGTCGGAGACGACTTGACGACAGATAAAAAACGCTTGTCTAGGAGAGAGTTCCAGGCGGTCTGCGCCTACTAGTAAGGTAACAATGAGTGACTGCTCCTGTCCGTGTCAGTTTTGTTTAGTATAATAGAATATACAGAGGATAAAACTCAACCTATTTTCAGAACGATCACATTTAATATTAACGTATAAAGTAAGTAGAAACTGTGGGAAAAATGATTTCCTCCGCGCAATGCATCATGGTTGCGACTAAAAACAAATCATGTCACTGACTCCTCCTGCTTTGAGCCCCGCCCCCGCTTCTTTTCAAGGAATAGGGAACCGACGCATTTGTGGCGTTCGGGGGGGGCCTCCGTGTACAGGTGTGGTCACGTGTGTGAACGTTCAGACGTACAGAGAGGCGTTTTGGGTTCAGAAATGGTGATTCTTCCTCGAGCTGTGATCAGTATGCTAATTGAAGTGCTAGGTATATAAGATATCAGTTCAAACGCGCGATGCTTCAACGGCAGGGGTTCTGCTGGCTGCTGGCCGAACCGGACACGCCAAGCCCGAGCCGTCCTACTTGTCCTGTGTTCCGGCGGAAAGGCGGGCGAGCGAGCCGGAGGGGTGGACCGGGATCGCATTTTTCCCAGGGGCAGACTCTCTTCTTCCAACACATACAAAAAATGTGCCTGTTTTCCCTTACACGGCGGACGGACGCTCGCTCAGGGCCCCGGTTGTTCTTTCTTGCAGACGATGCCGAGGCGGGGGGGAGGCGGGCCCGGTTCTCAGCCCGTCTCCGCTCAAGGCACATTTGAGGAGCCGAGGTAAGAGGACCGCCGTTCGTGTAGCCTTTGTAAAGATCTGACCCCTTTTCGTAGTATTTTTGTAAGACGCTAATGTTGCATTTAATAAATGGGAATTTTTTAAAAAATTGATTGTGCATTCTTGTGTTCTTTCCGTGCAGTGTGTAGGTATTTGTCCAACAATGAAAAGCAGAGGATCGGGGCCCAAGGGTCAATGGTCCCGGGGCATCTACCCCCTCCCACAGGGTCCCTGGGAGGCCACAACGCGGTATTTGTATGGGCAGTTGGACTTTAACCCCCCAACAGCGGAGTAGCGATCCTGTCGGTGGGAAAGGGAGGGCCTCTGTAAAATATAAAGTCGCAGGACTGGGCTCCCCTTGGAAACAGGAACGAGGCTTGCTTGAGCCACATTACAATTGCTTATGCTTCCTAATTGTTGGCTGATTGCTGAGGGCAATACAAGCATCTATTTGTGTCACTGGTCCCATGCTGAAAGAAGGGAGCAAGTGCTATAGCAGTGGCTTCTGAGTATGAGTGTGCCACTCTTTCACCCCCATGTCCTTCACGCTACAGGACAGGCACCCCACAAGCAAACAAAATGTCTTGTCCATGGTGTGTAGGATAACAGTCCTGTTTGTTCCAAACAATAATGCTTAGGAGGGCATTATTGGAAGCTGCACTTGTTATTTCCAAGTACAGGGGATGTTACACAGATGAACGGGGTGCAAGAGGAAGGGAAAAATGTGATATAGAGGCTGGGGCAAAGAATCACACCAGCAACAGAACAGCAGGAATTATGAGGGGCACACCATGGAAAAGGTCTACTTCCTTTGGCAATACAAGGGAGCAGGATCTTAACAGTAATCCAATACATCAGATTAGAAATGTACACAAAACTGTGGCCCAAAGGATAAGGTTACTTGGTCTTCACTGCCCAATTCCCTACTGTAGCTCAGTGGGGGCAGGCTGGCGGTGGTTAATTAGAAATGCACTGGAATGCTAACTGATAGCCAGAGTCGTTACACGACATCAAGTCGCCTCCAACTTGTGGCAACCCTATGAATGAGTGATCTCCAACATATCCTATCCTCACCTGCTCAGCTCAAGTCTGTGGTTTTCTTTAGGGAGTCAGACCATCTTTTTTGTTCTGGTATCTACATCATTTTTCAAAAGATACATTTCAAAAATTGAAGGTAAATAAAACTTATTCAAATTATGACTATATTTTGATGCATCAGTTGCATAATACTTGCAGCCATCTAACTGACCTTTATCTTGATGTTTTGGCCAATAAGCTAATCCCATTTCTGATCTGCTCTAGCATATAAACAAAGGAAAATATAGAGATGGGATACACCCTCCACAGATTCTTCGGCTGCACAGAGAGATTTCCAATAATGGTTCTTGTAGATTTAGATTGGCAACGAGTTAGGTTTTTGGCTGCAGAGCTGTCCTCCAGGTAGAAGAGCCAGCTTGTGTGGCCTTGGGCACACTGCACAGTCCCAGGGTTTCTCCTGAGTACTCCCTACCTAGAAAATCTGGAAAGTGTCATCATAAGTGAGAATTGATTTGACAGCACACACCCGAACGGGCCTCTGTGAGACTCGAGGTGAGCGTATAAAGGCTCTCGCTAGAGTGTCGTCCTCCCTCAAAATAGAGCAGGAGGCACAGACAAACTCGCCTACACTGGCCATCGAAACTAAACAGCAGGGAGTTGACCCTGGGACGAGTTAATTAACAACCCCTTTGTTAAAGATGTTTGGATGCCCTCATCGGACCCGTTGGCGACGAGAGAAAAAATGGAAACTAAGGTAACACAGCAAGATTTATTGTTAACTGTTCCAATAAAAACTAGTTACGATTTTACAACAGTTAGACACCAGAGGGGTAAAACTCGAACCCTCACAGCCTCACATTTACTTTTGGTTCTTATTTTATTATTTCAATATATCCACCTGTGTTCTGTGCTAACTGCCTCCATGGTGAGAGGGCATGGTGGCTGGAATTATAACACTACGAGAGTTCATCTTACTTTCAAAAAAATTGACAGTGAAGAGAGGTTCGTACTTCTACATGTACAGCAGAATGAGGAACCTTCCCACCCACTCTTGGTGATCGTTGAACTTCTCCAGGTGGTTAATGGTAAGCAATTGAGAGAGCTGTGGTACAAAATACATGGAAAACTGAAAATTCCATACCCTGGCACACAGGGCAACCTCCTTCTGATAATAGCCCTTAGAAAACAAACTCCTCCCTTACAAGTCCTAGGCATTACTAATCTCAAACCACTCCTGCTAACATAAACAGTAGCCACTGCCATAGCAATGGACTGACTACTTTGCTCTATTATTTTTGTCAGACTGGCACCACCCCTGAGTTACCAACATAGCAACTGAAAACTCCAGATGCCTAGTTTAATTGTCTCCTTCAAGGAAGCATAAGTGACCATCAACCTCCAGATAAGCATAATCTTTTGTGGAATACTCTTCGTAATGACAGATCCAGTGGCTTTCCACTGTCCGAACTGTGAGATGAGCTTCCGCTCCAGGCGACTATTAGAGAAACACATGGATAAATTCTGCATTGGACATGAAACAACAACTGTGACTGGTGCTAAACACCAGAACAGGCAAGCAATGCATAAGAGGAAAGAGCCCAAGAAAGCAGAGACACCAGACAGCTTGGTAAGAGAGGCACCCTTTCCTGGACTCATGACTGGTCAAAAAAGTATATGGCCTAGATTCCTAATATTTGGGAACAATTTAACATAAGTATTGGGAGGGCGAAATGTAAGTGCCTCAGTTTTAATGACACTATTAGTAGATATCCTCTACCACATTTTATCAACTATACATGGGATATCTGCTAGAGTCTATGCAGAAATATGAGAAGATACTATATAATAAAAGACATATCTAGTAAGAGGTAGAATATTAAAACAACCTGTTGCTTCTGATCATGCCCAGTGATGTTGGATTAGTCCCATATACAAGAACATTGTTTCTGTCCCTCTTTGATAGGACTGCAAACCCTTCCTATAGAGACTGGAGTTGGATTCTTGTTTAAAAACTAGATGTATTTACTTGCATTTCTTCTTCTTTTTAATTGCTCCTTCTTTTCTAGCTTTGTGTCAAAATCTATAATTGGAATAATTTGGACCCATCTTGAGCAAAGCTTTAAAAAATTACTTCTTTGGAATCCACAGTGTTCCCTTGACTAACATGGCTGTTGCTGTTGCTGGGGGATTTGTGGAGTTGTAATCCAATAACAACTCGGGAGTCAGTGGAAGACAGGAGGGTCTGGCATGCTCTGGTCCATGGGGTCACGAAGAGTCGGACACGACTGAACAACTAAACAACAATCCAAGAACATAACTTTTCTAAGCTCTGGTCTTTAGATGCAGGGCCCCTGCCTGGAGCTTCTATTGCCCCTGTGCTGTGCAGAAAGCCTCATGGCCACCAAAGAGTCAGAAACAAATGAGATGTTGCTAAAGGTATCGTAACAGGTGCACATATAATATAGTATGTTCATGAGTCTGAATAGGAGAGTTCTGTATCCCAAGAGGCTTCATAATTTTGTTATGTTTAGAGGTTAAAATGAAATGGACATCAGTGTCTTTATTCATTAATTGCAATATCATGGGCATTGCTTGCCCATGACATTTGCACAGCCAACCTTTGCATGGCGTTCCTTATTGCTGTTAAGAAATTCACTAGATATGAGAGAGTATGGGCTTCTGTCACACTTTCTTATTCACTTTTGTAGTTTGAATTCTGGGAAAATGTTAATTTTTTAACAACACAAACCCTTCTTTAATGGAATACATGGATTCTATCAACAACTGAGTACTGTAATAGCTATGCAGTTAATATTGTACAAGAAGTATATTAGTGAACACCTGAAATCAAAGGGCTCACCTTATGGTTTGAGGTGTTTTTTTTCCTGTCTCTCCTTGTATTACTTTATAATTTTATTTATATGTGGGGGCGTTTGTGAGAGAGGCCTAGCTTATTTTGCCTTTCAAAATGGTTCCTTTATCAACTGGAAGGTAGGGATGTTAAGCAAACCTTGCAGCTACTCCCTGAAGGAGTTAATTAAGACATTCCAACTTCCATGAAACACATCTTCAGTCACAATTTATTGTTTTATTTTTGTCCTGGCTCTTGGTTTCTATGGAGTAGTATCATGAGCAACAAGCGCCAAAACCAAAGAGGCACCAACCTAGACACTTTGAAGAGGAATACGGGCAACAAACAGCTCACTTGAGGAGCCTTGACTATGCAGGAAGTGTTTCTGACAGCCAGGCCTTGAAGAAATTGACTGAAGAGGTACAGCAGAAAATAATGGCAACACATTGATTCCTTTGGCAGTGAGCCTTCCATGCTTTCTTTACTGTTCTGCTTTGTATCCTCCACAGATAGAATTACTATGCTTCAGAGTACCAGCTGAAGTCTTAGAGAATCGTTGTTTGTTGAGGTGGGGAAATAAATCTCAGGTGACTGGTACTGGAAGAAAGTCTCTTAGGTGGGCAACTTTGACAGGGCCAAGGGTGTGTTTCAGATCTGTTGGTTGCTCAAGAACTGTGCCAAAGATGTGTGGCTAAAATGATTATTTAGCTCATTCATATTTTTATCTAATTTTTAAAGAGGTTACAGTATTTCAACTCTTGATAAACAATAATTTTAAAAATTAAAAATTAATTCCCTGCTATAAAACATTCGTTCTGTGAAAGCAAATTTTATTCCTTTAAGCTAATATATTAGGTAATAATAATTTATTAAATAGAATTCATTTACTAGTTTCTGCCTTTACATAATGTATTTATTCACATTTCCTTTCCTAAGGCAACATCAGCAGAGCCTGTGATTCTGTGGTGGTGGGTAGATTTAAGCCTCCTAATTAAAAAAGTAACAGTTAAGTTCTTAAATAACTAAAAAGTTTAATCTTCTATAGTCAACAATCAATATTTAAGAAAGAGAGGTGCTGAGGACATACTTGAGAAGAGGGCAGACATTGAAGGTTTACTGCCACTAAAAAGGCTTCTTGCTGCCATATTGAAATTCCTCTATATATTTATAGAATAGAATGCCATCAACTTCCCCCTTCATTTTTCTGGCGAGTACTGTGAGACACCTATGAGAGCCAGTGGGTTTAATGGATAAAGTGACAGACTAGGACTCCAGAGAGCAGGTTCAAATCCCTGCTTGTCCATGGAAACTTAATGTGGGGGCAAGGTGGCAATAGTAAAACCACTCCTTAAATATCTCACATACTTAGAAACCCTATTAGGGTCACTATAAATGGAATGTGACTTGAGAGCACATAACACTCTCACTGTGGGACACTATGAGGCAGTAGAAGTCTTTTAAAAGAGCTTGAGGACTGCTTTAAAACCTGGACATTCATCCTCACTCATTCCAAGCTGGCACCAGGACTCACTCTCTCTCCCTGCAAATACTGTATGTTTTTATGGGCATGATGTCTGTGCAATGTTGGGGCACCAAAAAAAAAAACCAAACAGAGTGAGGAGATTAAGGAGGGAGCCAGTGGGTTCATGCACTTGGACTTGTTGGGCCACTTAGAGCCAGCAAGGCTAGGAATGGAGCACCAGCACTACAACTCACGGGCATTGTTGTTGCATGAGCCTTGGCAGCAGTTGTATAAGGCTTGGGAAAACAGAACTCCCTGTGGCTGGTAGGGACCCTTTCAAATGCTCCAGCAGCACAGAGGGATCTAAATAAACTTCTCACTGGCCATGCATGCTGTCAGCATGGGATGTGAACTCCCTAGCAAGAATGGCAGTAGCCACTGTAGCTGCTGTGTGTTTGTGCCAAGCGTCCAACTGCTCCCAAATATTTTCCTCCTTGCTCTTGGTTGCCCTAATACATGCAGTGTTTACATGGCTTCTATTCTGATTTACATGGCTTTCCTCTATGCCTGTTTCCTTAATCAGTTGTCCCAGTAGTTCTAGCCCTTCATTTCCCTTTCCTGTCTTCTATGTCTTTAGTTTTGATCCCGAAACCTCAAGGAATGGAATACTGCTGGGTTGATAACTCTACTCACAGATATTTCCCATCCTGATAATCTCACAATTCCTAGACCTTAGTCTAGATCAAATTGTTCCAGACTAAGCAGAGTTTTTAAATTATATTTTGGGCTGGGAATGACTAAGTAAGCTCTTATTTCCCAGTTCCAAGTTCAGGGTCTTCTCATCAAATTGCTAATGCTTCATTTTGAGTATAACCAGAAGATACACTTGCCATTCTAACCAACACCCAGAAATGGTGTCTGCTACTAAAGAAAGTCTTTCCCTCCACAGTTCCAGAAACTGAGAAAGTCACTGGAAAATACACACTCAACATTCAGGAACTTCCAGACCGAGGTAAAACTGTTCAAGGATTTTTAAAACAAACAAACCTTGTTGCAGAGACTACAAGATATTGAAAAATATACAATCGTATGAAAAGGGTTTGAATAGTGCGGAACGTAATGAAGCATAAACTTACAATTTCCTATATTGATTATTGCAATACTTTTTCTGTATAATCTTCTGCCTTCTGTTCTTAACATCCTGTTCTTGTTCTTCAGCATAATCTTCACTATGTGCTCTTTTAACTCTCTTTCGCTCTGTGGTCCCACCTTCTATTCTGTGGTTCATTCGAAACCTGTTTCCTTACTTTGTTTCTGCTTTGGAGACAAAATCCCATGCAGCTCTTGCGACCAGAAAGCTTGCCCACCCCAGTGCAGAGGGGCAATTCATTTTGTTCTGCTCATGTGAGAAAGCCATCCCTATTTTGGCCTTTGAAGCACAGCCTCGCCCCTGCTTCAACATGTCTCCAGCAATGCATGTTAGGACTGCAGTTCCTCCTGTGATGGTTCTAGAGGTGTTAATTTTGGATTTAATTGATATGCTTTAGATGGCCTGAACTGTGTTGGAAAGAACTTCACACAAATGGAAGCTCTTTCCTGTGCAGTTGCATTTGCAGGTAACTAGATGGCTGCATATTTAGAGCCATGTGTCATAGGATCCCAAAGCAAATTGTTTGCATGATGGAGGTGAATATGAGAGCTGTGATGTGTTAGTTACACTATGAATCAGAAGTCATAACTTCAGTTAGTGTGTTGACTAAGGAAAATATAATATCATCTCACAGACAAAGCATTGCACTTTAAATACTCAGAAAATGCAGAAATCTAACAATAAAGATATAAACTTGAAGGACTAGTGTGTGCAACAGTTAAAAATAAATACATGTTTATTGTACATAAATTAAATATTCAGGAAGGCCCTAAGAAATATTTGTTTATTCTAAGTATTTATAACCCAACTTTTTGACCAGACTCTTACAAAGTGATTAACAAGTACAGTTACTTAAAAGCTTTAAGAAAGGTTGGTGTAAAAAGATACATTTTCATGCCTTTCTTAAAAATCTGTATTGAAGGGGACGCTAAGCTAAAACCAGCTGGGAGAAGTTCCGTATCAGTGGGGCCACCATTCAGAGGCCCCTTTCTCTTCAGCTCACCAGCCTGAACAGTTTTCTATGTTTTGATAAACTGAATGAATCACAGGGAGTTTCATAACTGAAAGAGGATTTGAACCTGGACTATCTGCATTCACACCCAGCACTCTAGGTATGGGAAGTACAAGCATACAGTAGAGGATACAGTGAGTTGACATGTTCTGGAATTCACAATCAGTGCTCTTCATGCCACCATTTAATGACAGGACTTTTTAAGCATGCAGTTAGACACAAAACATGCAGTTGGAAATCATGTTGCTTGACACTGCCAAGCACTCTTAATATACAGGTATCCATAGCTTATCACATTTTCCCTCTATTTCTCCATATATGCATGGCCATCTACGTGTGTCCAAATCACACTGAAACAAACCTTGTTCAATGGCACCTAAGAGTTGCATTGTTGATTATGGAAGTAAGGAGCATCTTGACTTGTCATATTTCCCTGAACCCTAGGATGACAACAGCTACCAAAGCCTGCACCAGTGGGAATATTGGCAGCGCCAGCAACAAATGGCAGAAGCACATGAGCGCCAGTTAGCTGTTATCCAAGCCAGAAGCCAGCATCTAGAGCAGCAGAAGGATGGTAAGAGAAAGCTAGGGCACATTCCTGATGGTTGTTCTCCTGTGACTGCCTTTTCTTGCCAGTTGAGGTTAAGGGAATGGCCTGCACTGTAGAATTAAGTAGGAAAGGTCAGACAAATGGCCTTCATGCTTCCAGTTCCAGTTCCTGTGCTGGATAAGGCTGGCAAAAAGGTCCCATCTTGTCACTAGTTTCAGGAAAAAAACTAGATGGAGACTCCATCTGTAAGTACACCTAGCAGTCAATTTTGTATTTAGAGGATTTCTCAGCCATTGGGTGGGTTTGAAGAAGGCAGAGGGAACTTGATTCTCACAAACAGCAGGTAAATTTTTATTTTATTTATTTATTTATTTATTTATTTATTTATTTATTTATTTATTTATTTATTTATTTATTTATTTATTTATTTATTGCATTTATATGCCGCCCATCTAGACATGGTAAATAGCTGAAAAATGAGATGAAGTGCCTGTTTGTGATTTTTTTCTTCCTCTTTTCCAGTCGTGTGTGTGTGTGTGTGTGTTGGCAGAGGGGAGGGACTAAATGAGCTGCAAGGCCAAACATTTGTTATTTTTCTTTGCAAAGCAAAGCAGTAAATAGCAGCCATACATTTATATTTTACTCAGAAACAGTCACATGATTCTGACACATGAAATGAACATGTTACTCTTTTGAGGTAAAGGAAGTTGATTATTTAACAGTGTTCTGTCCTTTCATGACATCCCAGATCAGCTATCTGAGGCCACTGCTTCCTTCTGCCTAACAGTAAAACTGGCCTTCATCTCTTGGGAAGAACTATCTCATTTCTTAGATTTGTAAATAATTCAGGATGTTTGTGTGGGTGAAAAGACAAAAATATGTTAAATTAGTAAGAAATTTATGTCTAGACTCAATAATAATGTTTGATGTCTGTGGCGGACAGTCCACACGTCACTCCTGTCAGTCATTTTAGAGCTCTAGTGCAGGAGCCTATGACAGGACAGGAGGGGTGGAGTCAACAGTACTTGTGTGTGTGACGGTTAGTTAGGGAGAAGATTGTGAAACATTTAGACAAGATACTGGACAGTTGGTTTGTTAGAGAATATTAAAGAGTAAAAAGGAATTAGAAGTACCCAGACAGTCAGAATATATTGAGATCTTGATTAAAGTAAATGAATACAAGCAATCTTACATATAATCAAATCCACATTTATTGAATGAAAGATAATAGAACATCCACGATTTTCCTTCTGTGATTTACTTACTACTCCATAAATAAACGTTGTTATATTTGGCAGCAAGAGTGCGAGATTCATAATCAATATACAGTGGACCCTCTACTTAAGGAATTAATCCGTATTGGAATGGTGGCTGCAAGTCGAAAAGTCTGTAAGTCGAATCTCCATTGACCTACAATGCACTGAAAACCAATTAATCCCATAACCAGTGGTTTTTATTCTATTTTTATTCCATTTTGTTTTTTTTCTGGTCTGTAAGTCGATTCTCTGGCTGCAAGTCGAATCTAAATTTTGCAGCCAGAGAAGTCTGTAACTCAAAAAGTCTGTAAGTCGAGCCGTCTGTAAGTCGAGGGTCCACTGTATTGAGGATAATATCCTCTGGTGGCAGCGAATAAAAGTGAAAAGAACAATTCATGCCCAAAGGTGAACTTGTATGAGAGGCCAAACATACAGGGGTCACTGGAGGTGCACAACAATGTTTTATGAAAGTACTATGCATGTGTCTAGACCCCATCTCAAGCTATTCATCTGTATATATAACAGCTAGCATTTTAGGTTCATGAGTTCCATGCACACTTTCTCTCTAAGATGCTGCATTTTGCAGGAATCTATTCATATGTAAGGACTTACCTGGAGGCTTTAGTGGAGAGTTAGGGCACAGGTTTACTTGTCTGATTTGTTGTCTGAAAAAGAGGCATGCAATACATATCCACTAGGGGTGAAGGGTTCCTAGCTGGATGGATCTATGCTCTAGTACAGTATAACCAAGGGAGGGATGATGTTCCCATATTTTAAGCAGAAATGCAATTCAGAGAACCTCTGGAAATCCTTTGATTTGGGCCAGGTATTCCAATGCAGTTTGTTCAATGTTGCATTTATCTAGAGATCCACAAGCGCTTGTCGGATCTTAAACAAGGGAATTCATCCACAACTCACATAGAACAGCTGCTGGTTGAACTGAATGCCCAGGAGGAAAAGAACCAACTGGCTTTGGATACCCTGCGGGAACAGGTGGACCTTTTGCAAGTAGTAGCAGAAAGCAGGTAAGGCTTCTAGGGGTAGAACTGCACATTCCTTACGGTTCTTTATGGCTGCTTATGAACAAGCAAGCCCTTAGTACACCTGCATATTCTTCCTTCTTCCGTTTCTTTCTAGAAGCAAACCAGAACCTCCAACCAAGGTAAAAACTGAAAGTGCTGCTGATAAGGTGGAGGAGAAGGCCACTTTCAAGTCTATGTTATTTCCAATAGCTGTTGGACCACTTTCTTCAGAGATACAGTGAGTTTGGCGGAAGCTGCAAGGCTGTCTGAGATCAGAGCTGTGCTAAACTGGGAATTTTAATATGAATATTAATTAATTGCTTTTCACTGTTGCTTGTGGAATTTTCTCTCTACCCTATTTTGGGAAGTGCTGGATTATGGGAAATTGTGTAGCAAAGCAACAGTAGAAGGAAGACAGATTTTTCACTGGATGAGAAGGGAACAGTTCTCTTCTCAATGGAGGTAGTGAATAGGCTTGTCATCTCTCTGTGTGTGCGCACACGTGCCTGTGCAGCAACATGCTCTGGGATTTAGTGATGCATTTGTGTGTCCCTGCAGGGCTGTCTACCTGGCATACGTGCAGAGTGGAGGTAGTGACCACAACATCCTCCGTCAGATGTATGAGCTGCAAGTGGAGGCTGTGGCACTGGAGAAAACTAAAGGAAGGCCTGAACACAAGGCTAGAAAAAAGAGTGAGATAAATTTACTGTCTTCTCCTCCCCACACTTGGCTATTATATCATAGTCTAGAGCACTGGTTCTTAACCTTGGGTTACTCAGGAGTTTTGGACTGCAACTCCCAGAAGCCTTCACCACCAGCTGTCCTGACTGGGGTTTCTGGGAATTGCAGTTCAAAAGCATCCGAGTAAAAAAGGTTAAGAACCACTGGTCTAGAGCAGTGATGGTGAACCTTTTTGAGTCCGGCTGCCCAAACTGCAACACAAAATCAACTTATTTATATCTAAGTGCCAATACTGCAATTAAAAAACCCAAATGCTGAGGTTTTAGTTTAGAAAAAACAACTGCTCCTGCACTGCAAGGGTTAAATGCTTCCTCCTCCTCCTCCTCCTCCTCCTCCTCCTTCTCCTCCTCCTCCTCCCCCCCCCATGGGCGGTGTTAACAAATAAATACTTACTGGTCCTCCAATCCCCCATTGGGCTAGACCAGTAATGGTCACCATTGCACCCCTCTGCTAGACCGCTGCACCAGCAGAGGGGAGTACCAAAATCTGGGATCGGAGAATGGGTAAGTAATTCTCTATGGCGACTTATGGCTCGTGTGCCCACAGAGAGGGCTCTGTGTGCCAGCTGTGGCACCTGTGCCATAGATTTGCTATCACTGGTCTAGAGCAATTCTTGGGTCCTTAATGTTTGCATATCCCTCATGAACTGAAGAAGACTACTGTTTACAGACTAAAAATTAATCATTAGATGCTATCAAATCAATTCCAACCTATGGCAACCCTTTCCTTTTTTCCTAGGTATAGAAAATGCTTGGAAGTGGTTTACCATTCCCTTCCAGAGTCACCCTGGATTGTGTAACTTGTCCAAGGCTGTACAGACTGACTCTTCTCCAGGGATGCACATTAGGGAATTGAACTCCTAACCTCTGGCTCCACAGTCAGATACCTTACTGACTGAGCTATCCAGCCAGACCACAGTTCACAAAAGCTATTTTTGGGGAGAGTCATTCCCAGATTCTCGCTGCCACTGTGACCATTGCTCTGTTTTGGAGAATGTGTTCCCATTGTGCAATAAGGTCTTGTTTATGAAACCTCAGACTATAAAAAAAAGCTATTTTTCAATTATATAAATTCAATAATTCTTATTGTTCATTGGCTCTTCATCCTTCCACTGCAGAACATGAAGGTAACTCCAGTACCTACCCATGGGGCATGGATGCTGAACTCCTATCTGTTCAGCTGGAGAATCAGCGGCTGGAAGATGAAATACTAAAGTTAAGGGTCCTGAAGGACAGAAGAAGAAATGAAGTTGGTAGGCCCTCATCCTCCTTTACTAAAGTTGAGACAGATAATAGTGAAGGAAGCCAGGGATTAACTTTGTAATTATACACAATAATGTTGCTGTGGGTAAGTTGTGTTCATTATATCCAGGCAGCTACTTCTATATACATTATATCACAGAAGTGAGTACACCCCCTCACATTTCATAAATATTTTAGTATATCTTTTCATGTGACAACAGTGAAGAAATGACACTTGGCTACAATGTAAAGCAGTGAGTATACAGCTTGTATAACAATGTAAATGTGCTGTCCCCTCAAAATAACACAACACACAACCATTAATGTCTAAACTGCTGGCAAGAAATGAGAATGTACAGAGGGCCACACAGCTGATGCTGTGTTGCCACTGAGTAAACATACCACTGTGTTACATAGGTGGCATAGTGTTCTCCCACCACTGGCAACAGAATACCCCTTTCAGGTCTGTCTGGGCTGGACAGGAGCCTGCAACAAAGAGTGTTTCTCATCAGACAGACTATAGAAAACTTACTGCTGTAAACTGGACCATTGAGGGGGACTGTACTGGAAGGGTTACATTTATTTATTTATTTATTTATTCGATTTTTGCCCCGCCCCTCTAGACAACGTCTACTCGTAACACGGGACAAATTAGGATTACTGCATTGGGTGTTCTACCCATTTAAATAATAATTTTACATCATCGAGCAATTCTGACTTACGGTGACACTTTTCATAGTTTTCTAGATAATGTGATGGACTACCAGGTTCAGGGAGTCCTGCTCTAACTACTTAGCCACACTACTCTGGCAATTCTGGAACGGATGAGCCCAGGAGAGTTAATTGTGTTGATGGCTAAGGGAACCTGTCTCTTCCCAATACTTCCCCAACATTATAGTATGACCTAACTAAGCAGTGCTATCAGAATGTCCCCTAAAATCCACAAGGCTAAGTGTCTTTGATTCTCATGTTAATCCTGCATGGTAGAACTGGCAGCAAAACCACAAAATTTACCAACTCCCAGTAGGTGGTCAAGGCAAGACCTGGTTTTAAGTTCTACACACCCTCTTAGCCAAAAATCCAGATAATTGAATGGAGAAATTTTTGTATTTTTTTAAGATAGTGAAAAAGACAAAATTTTCAGTAGGTTTCAAAAAGGCGTCCAAATATTTTGGAAAAAATTGAAGTCTGAGGCAGGAGCAATACAGAGAAAACACATAAGAAAATAACAAAGCTAATTAAATTACCTAGCATTTACTCATTGGAATAGTATCAGCATAGTCTCAGAGCATGCACAGAGTGCATGTCTCCTAGCACAGCAAATGACCGTAGTGTCCCCATAAAGATAACTAAGTCAACTAAAGTAACTTCTGAGCTTCTTTTAAAACTTTATTCATCACCTTCTAGACCTTCCAGGATGGTTTGCCAATCAGGCGTCAAATTCCCTCAAATGTTAATGAAGGCAACAGCAGTTTCTCCCCCGCCCTTTATACAGCTGATGACATTTCCCAATGATCACAGTACAGTGGTGCCTCGCTAGACAGTTGCCCCACATGACAGGTGCAGGAAAGCCTTGCCAATTGCTTCAGGTGAAGCAGGGAGACAGCCAGTTGGAAGCTAAAGAGCATAAGAGCATAATCTCCATGGGGCACAGCAATGTGGAGATAAGTTTTACCAAAAGAAAATAGGCAGAAGCCCAGTGCCTAGACTCCCTCAGTAACTTTGGAGTAGTTTCCCACTTAACAAATTTGGTTTCCATGTTGACCTGTTATTCCAAGAAATCCTGAAAGATGAAAGAAATTGCTTTCTGCGTTCTGCTACAATGCACTAGCTAATGCATCTCACATGTGCATTCACATGTGCATTCTACTGCTGAGGTGTCCAAGAAGATTGTTGGGCTTTCTGATCTCCACTGTGCCCAAATCCTTTGTTCCTTTTTCTGGGGGTTGCTAGGAACACATTAAGGTCCCTGAAATGCTATTGCAGTCACTATGTACTTCTGGAGATGCCGTGGCAATAGTAGGTCATCCTAGTTTAGCTAATATGGAAAAAGAAGCTCTAAGCCTCAGTAACTGTTTGTTCCCTCATTCTCTGTTTAATTTTGGAACTGCAAGCATTTGTGACTGAACTCTGTCTATCCTGCAGCCCTGCTGTAAATGGATACTGTGTGGCATTAATGCAATGGCCTCTTCCATTTACCAGGATCTTTGGATGCAGAGCTGGCCAAGCTACAGCGGGTGCATATGGCAGAAATGGCTCAGCTGCATGCTGAGATTGACAAGCTAAGACATGACACAGAGAGGATGAAAACGCAGTGGCCCAGGAGAGGAATACCACCCCTCCTGCCACCTCCTGTTGCTCCTCCTCTACCACCACCTCCCCCACATCACCTTCCAGACCCTACCTTTCTGGCTAACAGTATGGTGAGTGTCCTTATCTCTATTGGACAATTCCAAGAAGGCACATACAGAATATCTACTTTCCAAGTTGAAATCGTTTTCATGTCTAGAAGTGGTCCCTTTTTCACAATTTGGAGCTGTCATCTCTGGTGCCCATATTTGCACAAGTATTACTTTTAGAAGTGTTGCTTTTCTGTGCTACGTGTATTGGAACCCATGCACTATGGGGTCATGCCAGCTTAATTATTCTGAGAGTTATAACCTTGCAAAGTAATTTTTCCAGACTGCACGTCTTTGCATTAGATCCAATGGCTTTGCATTATCCACAACTATGTATGGGAAAGATATTACTGAGACATAAGCAGGGCCAATGTCCTTCCTCACTGTATCTTCCAAATAGGACTATTTTAGTAGTAACTTACTATGCTGAGATAAATTGGATTTAGAGTAGGCTCATTTGGATCGACGGAAATTACAGTAGAGTAGACTCACCAAATATCCTTTGATTCAGCAAGCTACTGTGTTGCAATTTACTACTCTAAGCAACAGGATTTTAGCCAGTAAGTGGCATGTACGTTTTTGCCCTTAATTTCATTCTTCAGCCCCATCTTGCTATGAGTCTTGACTATGGTTTTGAAGCCTTCAAAATCCAGCATACCTTACATTTTCTTTTAACTAAGGGCTTAGTCACACAAATGCTTCTAATTATAGCAACCAGAGGACATTTTTGCATCTCATGTTAAAAGCAAAAATTGTGCTGCTTATATTCTGCCCCATAGTGCTTGAAATACTCTCTGGGTGGTTTACAATTTAATTATCCAAGTTACACATTGCCCTTCCTTGAGCAAGCAGGGTACTCAATTTACCAACCTCGGAAAGATGGAAGGTTGAGTGAACCTTGTGCTGGCTACCTGAGATTGAACCCAGGTCGCGAGCAGAGTTTTGGCTGCAGTACTACAGTTTAACTACTGTGCTGCAAAACTCCTGTAGTTACATTATAGAATATTAAGGGAGCCAAAAAAACCTATGAATTGGGCTTGGATGTTGAACTCCAGTTTTTAAGAACCAGTGGCCAACCAGTGACAAACATGCCCTGCTAAGATTCCATTTCTGGCATGTCATGACTCGGGAATTTTCTGCCATCCACAGAGTCAGTTAAATAGGACTTAAGGTGTTCTACTTTAGAATTCAGTTAGCCTAGGATAACTGAACTCTAGGAGGCACTGAGTTACACGCGTGAAAAGTCTAATTACTTACTCATGCTAGGCTTGAGGGTTCTGGAGAAAATGTGTCTGCAGTGCACTCTGTGTTGAAGAAAGATGCACCCAAGGGAGGCTGAAGTGCTCTATCATTACCAACTATGTCAGCTCAAAAGTAAATGTTTTTTTCTGAAACAGTTGAATTATGTTGTTGAGGGTGCGGTAATTTCCTGGGAATAAAAAGACTCCTCACTTGGACATGATGGACACTGACCAAACTCATCTTATTTCTCACCCATTACAGGACTCCAGGAGATTATCTGCCACAGCTACCAGCCATTACTTCCTGGATCCCTCTGACACGCTGGGACCAGCTCCATATGATCCTGCGTATGTTCTGTCCTTTTATCTTTACTGTCCCAGTGCAAGGAACGCATGACCAGGCCTTTCTAACAGAGTTACTGTTGGACTTCACTCTTGCATGGAAAGTTTTTTTCTGACAGTCACATGATCACAATCACATGAAGTGAAGACGTTACGCTTTTCTTGTCCTATTGTAATTGCTTCTAAGCATATAGCACTTTTCTTGGAACACACCAGTTTATGTATTCCAGATCCCAATGGGCCATAACAAATGAGCAGTACCAGGTGCTTTATGAGTGTGACAAATTCTCCTCTTTTCACAGGTCTGGCTTTGTGATATTCTATGATTTCCTTTTGGGTCTGGATCCCACATTTTATCAAGTTGGCCTGGTCTCTGGCCTGTATCGTAACGAGCAAGTGTTGGGCAAGCCCACCCCACTGCCAGTTGTCTCCTCAGATATGGGCCTGTCCTCACAGTATGTGATGGGTGAACAAAGAGGGTGCTGTGCCATCTTAGCAGCTAGACAACCAGTACCAAGGTATGTCCATGTCTGACATTTCTTCTCTTCTGTACAGTCATTCCCAGATGCCAGGTGTCTTTGTTTTCACTTGTAGAATGTATTTATGGTCTGTAGGTGCTTCAAGGTAGTGTTCAAGGTAGATACAATAATAGACAATTCTTCTCTAAATAGCAGGGTTGGGAGGGCTAAAGTAAGGTACACCTACTGTTGTTGGTTCCTCTTTTTCTAGCTTACGAGTGTGTCAAACATGGAACTCTTACTTTTTTGCACTATAGTTACCAGAATCCCCCAACTTGGAAACAAAGCCTGGAAGATTGCAGTCTAAAAGGTTTTGTTTTATTTCCAAGCTCTGCCAAACGTTGTATTTTGTGTCCCTAACCATGATGGCTGTGACATTCTAAAAGCTATATCCAACAAGTGATGTTTCTCAGCTTGGAATATATGGCACCATCTTGGGATATTTGCCAAGGGGAGTAATGCATTTTGTACTTTGTCATGAAATGTCTCCAATTTTGAAGTTGCCAAATTCTCTCTTATGCCAGTTTTTGCACCAAATTAATGTCATCTCTAAGCTTTAGCACATGATACCACAATGATCTCTGAAACAGTGGATTCTGGAACAGGATTTGGGAAAAAAAAAGGACTAATACTGTATTTATGTTGTTGTTATGTATGTTAGTTCTTTCTCTACTTGCTTTTCAGAGCCCTTCCTTCAACCTCTATTGCTGTTGTGACTGAACTTCAAGCATCTGGAGGCTTTGATGCTTATGGGCTGGAAATCAAGAATCTGGTCCCAAGAGGATGGGCCAGAATCACAGTTTTTGACCACCTGCATCAGGTGATGAGTGGGCGTTGGAAGGTCCCTATCCGGGTGCTTCCTGTGAAGCCAGGCCTTACTGGAGAACAATTGAATAGTGTGCCTCAGGTGAGATTTCTTGCACATAATGGCTTTTCTCTATCTGCCATGAATGTTCCGCTGGTCCTCTCAAAAGGCTTTTATTCAACAATTAAATTCAGTTCCTATCACTGAATACATCCTTTCTCTGACCAACCCATTCAATGTGACTGAAGACAAATTTCTTCCCGGATTTCATTAACTCAATAGAAACTTTCCCAAGATAATTGTGCCCTGCTAGTCTGCTCCAGTAAGAGTGCTATGCAGATACTATGCAGATTTATTTATTTATTTATTTATTAGATTTTTTTACCCCGCCCGTCTAGACAATGTCTACTCGGGGCGGCTTCTGAAAACACCTGATCCTTAACCAAACCTACAATATGTATTATTTCAACCTCTCATGGAATTCAGCTTTCATCCATTTTAATTTTAACCAGATAAGTTCTTTTTAAAATTTCATAGGCTGGCAAAGCTGAGCTTTATTTGCGACTGGTGAATGCAAGAGATGCTGACGTGCAGTCACTGGCTGAGATACATCCTGCCAAAGCCTCCCTGTACAAATACCCTCCCACAGTAAGTTTCTCCATCAGGTGTCATTTTTTTAAATCTCTCTTGCTATCCTTCCTTCTTTCTTCCCTGAACTGGGTTCATAAGGGATATAAGTGGACTCTCCTTGCAGAAAGTATTATTGAGTGTTATTAGTTGCTATAAAGGACATTTTGATTTTAGGAACTTATGGCAGTCATACCTGCAACTGAGTCAAGAGATTAGCACTTGCTCAGACACCAGTTCCAGCAGGTGACCCACTACTAATCCCCAGAGCATCCTGGCCCTCCTGTTTGCCTTTGCTGGCTGTTCACCTGTCCTGTGACAATGTCCGGCGAAGAGCCCAATGGCTAAACATGATCCAGCTGTACAATTTTGTAATGTTGTTTTCTGATTCATGGCTAGCCATCATGCTGCCAACTTGTCATTTTCACAAATGCTGTCTCAGCAAATAAACAAGAAGTGAATGGAGCAAGGCACAACAGGTTTTGTGCCTTGCTCCAGGTTTTGTTTTTTCCCACTGGATAGCATAAAGAACTGGGGCCACATTAAAAAGCCAAAGTGACTTAGGCATCTTCCACCTGCCCTTCAAATCCTTAAGCTGATTGACAATTGGCAAGTGTAATCAATTTAGTTTGAAGAGGGGATAATTCACAAACCACATATGTCTGGTTACAGAAGTGGGAAAGGTTCGGATAGAAATACCACGGAACATTTGGTTGAAGATCTAGAAGAAGCCTTAGTCAGATCAGTCTTAATGAATAGGGAGTCAACATCCAATCCCCTCCCTCATGCTAAATATTTCTACATGTGAACATCACTGGGTAGGCAATGGCCAGAAGTCAAGGACTTGCACACTCCCATCTCTTACCAGGCCACACCCCCAACATCACAGCCATGTTTTTCTTGCAGATGTGGGTGTTTTTTAACTGATAAAAACCCCTCCTGCCATCTAGTGGCCAAATCTTTTTTAACATTTGGAAGGTCTAGGGATACTGGGAGACCCTCTAATCAGGCAAAATTGCCCCTTACACCTCTAGAGGGCCTCCAGAAGTTCTTAGACTACAACTCCCAGAAGTCTTCACCACTGCCTCTGCTGGCCAGGATTTCTGGGAACTGAAGTCCAAGAACATCTGGAGACCCAAGGTTGGGGACCACTGCTCTAGAGGACACAAGGGAAATGTTGAGCAATTTTTATTGTGTCTGTCCTGAAGCTGTTAAAAAGATAGAAATTTAACCAGGAGGGAAAAGGAGTGTCTATTGAGGACCAGTGTAGATTTCATGAAATAGCCTTGCTTCATAACTGTTAGAGCAGTGTGGCAATGAAATCAATTACTTCAGGAGGTGGTGAGTCCTTCAACGCTGGAGGCATTCAAGAGAAAATTAGACCACCTTCTGTCAGATCTGCTTTGAATTGGATTCCTGCATCGAGCAGGGGGTTAGACTCGAAGGCCTCATAGGCCCCCTCCAACTCAATTATTCTAGAATTCTATGATTCTAATTATTGAACTGAACCTTAGCTGGGCATTGAATGTTGCTTATAATATGATATTCCATGTTTAAATTTCTACTCTGCTGCCACAATATGGTTGTTTTCAGCAAGGGGAAAACCTCCTGGACGTGTCTCTTCTGTGAGGCGGTCTTCCCAAGCTGATGCCCTTCCACAGCTTATACCTGGAGGTCACCAACTTGGGCAAGGCTGCTGTCAGAAACCTTCTCTCTCACACACACACTTTTCAAGCAATGAAAGGTTAATGGAGTTGAATGATAGGCGAAAGTGTTTAATTCATAAGATAGTGAAAAAAAGGAAGACAGCTTGTGCAAATCACAGAAGATGGCTGACAGTTCCTTACAGTGAGAAATATTTGATATACTGTTATCTGTAACATACATTTTGGGCTTGAGTGTTTTGCAACAACAACAAAAAACTCTCTTGTACCACCTTAAGAGTTAGGATCAAGAGAACAGAACTTCACTTGACCCACCCCCAGTGATCCTCCTGCCTGTGCTACTCATTCCCTACATATTTCATGCTGTTGTTTTCTTCTCTCAGCTGCAGGCATCCAGTTCCACAGTTCTGCCTACAGACTTCCTTCCAGCCCAGCATTCTTTTCGCCCTGCCCATACCAGCCTGTCCTTTTCTGTCCCTTACACTGGCTTTGTTGACCCTCCTCCTAATGAGGAGCAGCCTCTCCAGCACAAATCTAACGCAAGGTGAGGATAGAGGAAGAAAGCCTGCCTGCCTCCCTCATTCCTTCAAGACTTTCCTTCTGATTAAAACCAATCAGCATAAAAACACTGGTACTGTATCTACTACTCTGTGTCCATCTCTGTGTGCTTTGTGTTCAAATTATTTACTATCTGTTATGGTGTACCACTCATTTTTCTGGCATTTACAGAGGAAAATTAACCTTGAAAGCTACTTTTAAGCATTTATCAGCATGCATAAAGCTCATCCATCACCTCTGCAAACAGTATACACTATCAACTCAATCTGTGCTGGCCCATCTACATTACAGGAGGAGATAACATTCAGCTCTTGTCTACAACTGACCAC
This sequence comes from Pogona vitticeps, assembly GCF_051106095.1. NCBI lineage: Eukaryota > Metazoa > Chordata > Lepidosauria > Squamata > Agamidae > Pogona > Pogona vitticeps. The sequence continues at coordinate 62,006,398 of NC_135786.1, forward strand.
AGTCCTCTATGGCAAAATATTGATCTAGTGTCACATCACAACAGTGTAGCAATTTGTGCAGCAGAGTATGAGGTGGATTTCCAACACAGCTGTTAGATAATTATTTTTTCCACCTTCTTCCTTATTGTTTACATGCCCCCATCACTAATCCATCACACACACTCTCTCTTAGTGCCTTAGAGATCAGGGCTAGTAATAAAAATTGAATCTCCCTTTTCCAGAGAAAGCAACTTCTCAGATTATCAAGTGTTCTACATTGCTGTTTTTCACTGCACACCTCACTTATGTGTTGCAGTGAATGTAGTGCAACTACTCTATTAATTTATTTTTAGTTTACAAATATTTAAATGAAATCAATCAGTCTCCATTAACAGAAGTTGGCAGGTCTCTAATTATTTATGCTCCTCCTCCTTGTTCCTGTCCTTCTGGAGGCTGGACAATATCATGGACATTTTTGGTTTTGGCTGCAGCAGTTCTAAATGTATATTCTCAGATACACATTTCCCACAGGCTGGAAGCCACTTGCTTGAAGTGCCATCAAATGATGGCAAACCTATTTTGCCAGTACATCTATCTTTCTCTTACCCTAATGACTCAACTACCACTTGAAGGGATATATTCAGCAAATCGAGATTCCTTAAATGAGTAGTGGTGTTGTGTGGCCTTCCAGAGGAAGCAGCTCCTATCAGTTCTTGTCTGTATACTTAATGATGTACGACCAAGGGATCTATTGTTCAACAATCGCTGGAAGGCTTTGTAGTTTTATCTATTTTATTTATTTATTTAGATTTATACCCTGCCCATTTAGTGAATATGCCACTAGTCTGGGCGGCTTACAAAATATTATTAAAACCATATAAAAAGAAAGCAAACAAACCTGGTACTTGTACTTTTCAGCACAATCCTTTAAATGTCACTCAGAAATAAGTCCCACTGAATTCAATGAGTCTTCATCCCAGGTGGGTAGAGACAGGTTTGTAGCCTTAGTATTTTAAGGCATCACTATGGAAGAACCTCTTCTCTTTTTTTTGCACATTAACCAAGGCTCAATTTCCAGAAAGTGCTCAGCTGGGATCTTGATAACATTGGCTTCCTTAGTATTTTTATAAAGTTACACCACCTGGAACAGCCTTCCTAGCTCAGTACTTTCCCCATGTATTAGATTACACGACCATTTTGGGCAGGCAAGCTTCACATTCAAATCAGCATGTGGAGAATAAGAGACAGCAAAGTACAGAGACAAAAGGGAGGGAGGCAACTGACTGTCTACTTCTCTTACGCTAGTGGAGAGAGTACCACGCAAGGACACCGCTTATTCTCCACATGCTGATTTGAGTGTGCAGCTTACCTGCCCGTATATATATTGATGCTGTGCCTCCCATTTTCAATCATATATATATGATTGAAAATGGGAGGCACAGCATCAATACTCAGTCCATATATGAAATGGAGGAAGGTTGCTATACTTGGAGTTTATCTACACTAGGGACCCATCCAGATAAATTGTTGTTTTGGAACTCTGGTCCCTTTCCTTCATTCATCCTTCATTTACTGGAATTGGTACTGGAATTGGTACAGTACTGTAAAACAGCTCCCCAAATATCTCACTTTCTTTGAAAGCTTGCAAAAAAAAAAACCACTCCCATTTTGACAGCCCAAGGCAGCCCTGTTCCATTCTGAGGAGAACACTCCCACAGCTGACATCACAGCTGATAGCAGGGGGAGTTTTAATTGTACACAACCCCATAAGGTTATCTAAGTAACCCATCAAACTACAAATCCTAAGAGTCTGTAGTATGGAGCTATAGCAGCTAAAGTGGAATTGAATTGCTTTAACTTTAAGGTAGAATGATACCATTCATTAGGCCAATTCTATTCAAATTTCAGTTGTTCACTTTAGGCAATCACATGTCACTATATAGTTTTTTATTATTGACTGTTTTTATTATTGACTATGACCTTGCTTAGCATGTTATGCAGTTATCAGATAGCTTGCTAATGAAATACAGTGATTGATTCACCTTGATCATGTGAAGTCTCTGAATATATGAAAATTAATCCCATTAACATTTTTCCTTTTTCTGTCGTTTACTGTTCACCATGTCCCATACATTTGTATGGTCAATTGCTTCTAACCTTTCTCCCCTGTTTCCTAACACCCACATGGGTTCTTTTAGTGGACAGTAGCTAGTGTGCTGGGCTTCTTAAAGAAACACCCTTCTGGTCTTTGTATTGCAACCTGCTTACACATAGCAATCTTCCCCACTTCATTCCTTCCTCCCATCTTTCCCTTTGCTGTGGCATTGCCAGTATCTGGAAATCAAGACTGAAAACCTTCTCCATGCCCTTCCAGGTAAAACAAAATACAGCTGAGCCTTCAGTTTGTCTTTTCCTCTGTGCATGCATGGGAAGATCATCTCTCATCCTTTCCTGCTCAGCTGTTCTAGTACTGCCTTACTTTGTCATCTCAACAGTCACAAAAGCAGTCCCCAGCGTTGCAAGCAAGCAAAGAAACAAACAAATAAAAGCCTCCTGTTAGCTGCAGAAAGAGTTAGCTTTCTATATCTTGGATGACATAAACACAGCCTGACCTGCCTCAAGACCAAGCCTGGTATCTTTCATAAAAGCAGGGCAGAAAATAAATTCTGTCTCCTGTAGCTCTTGCAACCAGTCTCAGAATGGGCACATGATCAGGAGCCTGGTGGGAGTGGATGGTGCGTTTATGGGATTTCCCTTCCATTCTGTATTTAGGATGCCAAGCTTAGGTGTTTGGAAGTATGGTCTCGACTTATAAAACATGAATCTGCATGAAGTTTGTCTATGCTTATTCTACAATATGTGAGACAATTGATCTGGGTCCATCAAAAATAGATCTAGGGGTGCAACCTTGATCTAGCACTGCCTTTGCCCAGACTGTTTTGACTGCCTGAAGCAACAATATCCCACTCCAATTCTACATATTTTTTTTATTTTAAAAAGGTAAAGCTAGATTGGTATTTAAATCTTTCTAGCTGTAGGCTAGTCTAGAGGCTGCCCAACACACACTACTTTGTCCTCCAGTGGGAGAAAGGCCATGGGGATGTTTTTGCACTGCTGCCTGAGGTAGCTGCCTCACTCTGCCTCATGATAGGACTGGTCCTACAGGTCAATTTATCTAGAAGGCACACTGCTTCAAATGTAATGGTCACAGAGGAGGAATCTGGATTGACATAGCTATTGCTCAGCTTAAATTGCTTCTCTGTTTTTGGTTAGGAAAGTTCCATTTGTTATCTGACCTGTGTGTAGCTTCAAAGGTGATAAAAAAAGAGCACTATGTTAATTAGTTTGGTTTTTTTCCCTAGTGGAGGTGAAATGGCACTACTGAAACCACAACACCAGGAAGGGAATTTCAGGCAGCAGAAAGAAGGACAGTTGGGATTCATAATTGACAGAGTGAAAGGTGCCCCTTTTGGAGATGGGGCCAACCGGTTGACAGGCTACCATCAGAAGACTGGTCAGGTAGGAAATAAATGTGTGCCTGTCTCCTTAAAGCCAACAGGTAATAGCTAGAGTCCCAGATCCGCCTAGAGTGGTCCTGAGTTGGCTATATAGGCGGGATATAAATAAAATAAATAAATAAAATAAATAAAATAAAGATCAGGAACTTGGATATCTGTGTTCAACATGCTTTGTAATTTTTCCAGGCTCTGCTTATTTGTGTTAGCTTCAGTGGTTTTGCAGTCTCCACGATTTGCTCAAATTTCACAACAACCTTGGCTTAGTGGTAAAATGCATATTTAAGTCAGAGCGCTAAAGGTCCTAGGCTCTATCACTGGAACATCCAGACAGGCCTGGAAAAGACTTGTGTCTGAAATCTTACAGAACTACTGCCAGCCACAGCAATGCCAGTTCCCTGAGACTTTCCCCAGACTGTAATGTCTCATAATTCAGTTGACATACACAAGACCACTTGGAACTGCTCACAGGGTTTAAGAGGGCTCTAGGAAGTTTGCTTCTGGTTTTGGAGAAGTCATACACAAAAACACAAAACAAGAGCCTCCATTTTTCTTTCTTGGAAACTTCAAAAGTGACTCCTATTTTGCCCAGCTAGTTTTGAGTGAGAGTCATATACAGTATTACAAGGCTAGGTAGACGATCCCACATAGTATAAAGCCGCTTCCTACATTCCACTAGCCAAATCAGGTAAGAGTTTATGCATTGTAGAAGGATTACAGTATATGCTGACTGGGAGAGAACTGAGGGAAAATTTTGTATACCATTGTACCCGTAACAGAGCCTTCTTTACAAATCACAGCCTCTTAACTGATTAACGATAGTGTGTGGGGGTTAATTTGGGACATCTGGAATGGGTATCCAACAAACAGCAACAGAGCAAGGACAGAGTTCCTACTCCAGTCCTCTGAAGATGCTGGCCACAGAGACTCGCGAAACATCAGGAAGAACAACCTTCAGAACACAGCCAAAGAACCCAAAAAACCCACAACAACCATCAGATCCTGGTCGTGAAAGCCTTGGAGAATACATTGTCCCTTCTGGGTTTCGTCAAACTGATAGGAGTCTGTAATACAACTAGTCTCTTAACAATGATTGTGGAATCTTAAATTCTCCTTTTCCTTCTCCTATCCCTCATTAGATATTTCCCCTTTTTACCAAAATTTAACAGAGTGCTGAATCTTTTTATAACAACAAAAATATACTCTGCCGCCCTATCCAGAGACAGCCTTATGACAACATTGCGGCAAAAGAGTCAAGAGCCTCAGAGGTCTGAGTTGATTTAATGGCTGGAGTAAGAATACCATGATTATTATGAAGTTTCTCTATTATTAAGGCTGGAATTACATGTTGCAGGTAACCCTGCAGTAAGCCTTTTTACCGAGGCCTATCTGCAATCTGGAGTGAAAATGCTTACATCACGTGCATGTTTTAATGTACTGTATATGATGACTAGTTGCCCTCGACCTCCAGAGGAACAACGCTTGCCAGCCAGTATTGGACACCCAGCAACATTATTTTTGCCCAGGGAGTCAACTTCAGCTGCTCCGTGTTCACCACCCGTGAAACATCTCTCCAGGGCTTCCTTGTCTGGTAGGTGACTAAACAGCACTGTTTGGGGAGTGTACATTAGTGGTGGCAGCAACAATTAGGGTCTCCCTGCCACTGCTGCTGCCACTATACTACCCAGTTATTGCCACTACCCAATTGCCTGCCAGAATAACCAGACAGGCGAGTCCTCCAGAAGAAGACAGAGCCTCAAACTCAGCTGAAACCTCACTGAGCTTTAAAATGACACTCAATGCGCACTGCATTAAAACACAGTTTTGAAGTTGAGTGTCATTTTATTTGACAATGATTTGAGGCAAACATGTTATTACGGCCAAAGAGAATACATACATATTTCTACCTAACAGTCGATTTGGAGCACATTCAAGGAAGGAGGAGGAAATGTACTGTCCAGCCAATGAAGCAGAGAATGGCTTAGTTTCTTGTAATGATGCTTTTTTTGAAACTGCTAAAAAGAGTCAATTCTGGGCGGTTCAAGCAAAGCTGAGCATTCCCATTTTTTTTGGTAAGACAGAACACCTTTGGCATCTCTCCTTCATCCTACAGCCATTCCAACAGTAAATATGAGCAGGCATTTTTAGTGACATGGAGTTATAACTAATGGATAAACATTTTCATTAAATGTCCACCTGCTCCAGTAGTTCTGTAGGTCCACTGCAGTACCACAGCAAGGAAACTGCAACCTTGAATAAATCTTCAGCTGTTAAAAAAAAAGGTTGTAAATAGAGCAGCAGAACACAGGCAGGGGAGATAGCTCTTTTCTGACAGCTGTAGTTGAGAATTTTCAATCTATTTTAATGGAGCAATATTTCATGAGGAATCAGTGTAACCGCTGAGTTTTCTTTCTCCTGTATGTGGACTACTTGTTTCTAACTTGCAGCATCTCATACTGTATTTTCCTCCTGTTTTGTCGCCATATGTGCCTGGATGATGTGTCCTCTAGTCAACACAACATAAATACTTTAAGACCTATGGTGATGCAACTTTGAGACTACACATCTTTAGCACCCAGAAAACTGAACAGCCTTTTCCACCAGAGTCACCACCTCCAATTGACCTTACAAAACCCTGGGCCCATGTGAGTACTGGTCAAGTGGCATTTTGCATTTTGGAGGTTGGAATGACTGGGATACACCTCCCGCAAAAAAAAAAAAAAAAAAAAAAAAAAGGATTGGTAGAAGTGTCTCTGATCTACAGCACCAAAGTAGGTTGATAATGATCACTCTTGAGCAAATGCTCTGCTTTTTCCTTATCAGAATTGGTCCGGACATTTTCACTGGGATTGACTTAAATAGCAGCATCTTTGACCCAATTTACACTTACTCTGTTGAAATCAGAGAGCCAGCCATAGCACCTTGTGCAACACTGCTATTGAAGGTTTGTACTGGGTCTGGATCTCTGGGTGATTATAGCCAGTGTGGTTTAGTGGATAGAGTGATAGACTAGGATTTAGAAAACTTGGGTTCAAATAATTTCTTAGCCATGGAAATTCACTGGATGTGTGGGTGAAACTGGTAAAACTACTCCTTAAATACCTTACTTATCCTGAACACCCTATTAGGAGTGCTATAAGTCAGTTCCAACCTGACAATAACACAAACAGAAGCTGACTACAGAGGAATTTATCTGGCTCTGTAGCCCCCTGTTGGAACGGTTGGGGTTGCTCAAAAAAACATCAACTACACAATGTTCTTGTTAGAGTGTTTCAACCCATCCCCTAATCCATCCCAGACTGGTCTAGGTTTGAAGCCTACTGTTAATCTGAAATAATTAGGACAGTCCAAACGAACATGCTTTTCTTACTGTGTGATAATCTAGATGGCTCCAGCGGAGTTGGGTGTGTGTGTGTGTGTTCCTACATGTCAGTGATGATTGCAGAAGTAGGTGTAGTCTGGCTATGACTGTGGATGGCACCATCCATCCTATTTGAAAGTGAACAAAGGCATTTTTGTTTTAATTTAATTTTTTATTTAAAAAAACACACTTTCTACTATTTCACTGCATCACTTATATGCTATGCCACTTATCAAAACTTAATTTTAAAGAAAGAGAAAAGCAGAAAGACAGAACTAAAACATAGCCCATACCCCCACCCTCTTTTGTGCCTAAAAACCCAGAATTAATGCTCACCTGCAAGCAAACAGAAAAAGGCTGTTCCCCAACCAGCTGACAGCTATTGCAAAAAGGAAGGCAGGAGGTGGGGAGTGAGAAAGGGGGGGGGGATAAACCAAAATGGAGCAATATAACACCAATATGTGGTTGACTAGATCGCAACTACAGGGGCTACTGAAGTTATTTCCATGTGAACAAAAGGAGCAATCTAATCAAGCCCTTTTGTTCCAAAGTGATTCGGATCCCTTCCTGTCACCAATGTAGCATAGCCACAATCTGGGAGATAGATAAGCAAAGGCTGGTACTATTGAATGCCGATACTTAAAAATGGAACAACTGTGAGCGCTGTCTGCATCAAAAATGTGAAATAATGTCCCCTGTTCTTTTATAGGTTTATTCCATTGATAGTTTGAGCTCCATGGCTCATCCAGATTGGCTGGTCAGCTCTCAATCTGTTTGTGGAATCTGGCACACACAGAGCCCCTGAATCAGGGGCCAAGGGGATCCGGGTGAGTTACGTGAACTGGAGGATGGAGGTTAGGAGGTTAGGGAAGTAATCTGAATTTTGAACATAAAGCTAGAGCATGTGTCGAATCAAAGTATACAAAACTGATACAGAACATATTGTGAGGAAACTCCTTACCTCCTCCAAATGGCTCAGAAGCATCTGTTTAGCTATTAGCAGTTCTGATCTTAGAGAAGTATCATTCTCCTGTTAAAAACCAGAATGCCAGAAGCATCATGCCACATAATCTCACTGAATCACACGGGTTTTTGTAGTGGCACCATTAGACATGAGAATCTGTATAAGGCTCAAAGCGGAAGTAATCAAAGTAACTGTTTTATGTGCTATGAAAGTTATTCTCAATTCACAGATTCACAGCTGAGTTTTGAGGCTAACACAAAACATTTCCATCTCATGTGCTAAGAATGACATTAAATAACATCTATAAAAGTGAGTAGTTTGGATTTCAGTGCCAGCCATCTTGTTTGAGGATTCTGGGAGCTGTAGTCCCAGAAGGTAACTTTTCCAAGCTCTATTAGTGATTAGCCCATTTCCCACTGCTGGAGCAAAACTATTATAACACATAGGATGTGTGAAAGCAATTTGTTGATTACAGCTGATTTCTGTTTCTCTCAGGTTTCTTTAAATGATGGTGCACACCAGCTCCGAATTTTTCACAACAATCCTTGCCCAGATCAGCCCTTCTCTGCCAGTTCTCTGACTTTGGTAGGACGGTAAGCCCTGCCCCACATATGTATCTTTTTCATCTCTTCCTTCTCTTTTCATCAGTCTCTTTAATATCCATTTAAACACTTTTCCTGCAGGTACGTGCCCTGTGCAACCCTGCTGGTGAGGGTTTTCAAGGCTCCTACAGATTTCAGACACCAAACTTTGCAGAGAAACATGGTCCCCCAGGCACACTGGGTCAATATGGGTCTCTTCCAACCTAGGCCAGATTATTCTGAAGAAGTATATTACTCAGATTCAGCCAAGCCTGATGGAGGAGAAATTTACTTCTATGAAGCCATGATGAACAGGTGAGCTGTTTAGGATGTTTCTACGAATGTTTTGTAGGATTAATGGAAATAAAATGCCATATCAATAAGAGGTAACAGTCAATATCCATTATGATAAATCTTCATGTTGTATATATTTTATATGTGGGCTGTTCTCATCTACAAGCTTTTTTTATAGTGGTAACATGCATGTTTATGAAAGCCCACGGTGGAAGAATCACCATTGAAGATTATTGTCCTTGCACTGATAGATCATCTTGTGGAGCAGAACACTGCCCTGTAAATATTTGGCTTTCAAACTCTCTGTGGTCTGCCTCCAGTGTATTTTCCTAAGCTTATTCTCCCCATATTTAAAGATTAGCTGGTGAGGGAAGTCTGCTTAAAATGTCATCAAATGCTAGTTACTCCCATTGAAAGCTATATACAGTTATATAATTTAGGACCGAGACTGCAATAAAATATGGATTCTATCCACTTGGTAAAAATAACCAGACAGTCCCATTTATGTGTACTGCCACCCTCTGAAGCACAGTTGCAGGAAAGCACTTTTCCATTGCTGCATTCACAACATAGACTGATAAACATTACATTAAAAATGTTATGTAAGTGCACTACTAAAACAGATTTAGAAGCAATAAAAATACAAACCATCACATTTTAAAGCCTCTCTTAGGCAGCCAGTCACTAAGGAAAAACCTGACTGAAGAGAAATGCATTTTCTTGTTTGCAGAAGGATAGCCAACCTGGCCTCCTGTGGGAGGGAGTTCCAGAGTCTGGGGGCAGCAACAGAGAAGGCCCTCTTCCGTGCCCCCATCAAACACACATGTGAGGGTGATGGGATAGAGAGAAAAGCCTCCCTGGAAGATCTTAATACCTGGGTAGGCTCATAAAGGAAGATATGGTCTTTGAGATAGTTTGGGCCCAAGCCATTTAGAGCTTTATAGGTTTAAACCAGCATTTTGAACTGGGCCTGGAAACACAAAGCCTTATTTAAGCCTAGTAAGAAAGCCTTTGACCCCCCCCCCAAAAAAAAAACAGAATGACTTGATGCATGTAAGGCGGGTGGCAAGCAATTATTTTTGTAAGAAAGTTCTGGAAAGAATATCTAAATAATATAAGGCTTTGATTAGTGCCTTATCAGCCCAATTGCAAGAAAGGTATAATGGAATATAATGGCAGACTGGTTTGAAGCCCATTCGGAAGAGTTGATGCCAGCCATCGAGGCTGAGGAGAGTCTAGCAGCACACAAAGCCTGTCCTAGTGAGTACAACTTTGCTCGTAGCAAAGACCAACAGGCTGCCAGGAGATATTCCAATGATTATTGGCTTCAGCTCTGCTCTCAGATACAGATAGCACTGGACATAGGTAACATCAAGGGAATGTATGATGGTATCCAGCAGGCTTTAGGTCCAATACAGAAGAAATCTGCTCCCTTGAAATCTGCTACAGGCATGATCATCCAGGACCGAGCACCGCAGATGGAACGCTGGGTGCAGCACTACTCTGAGCTATATTCCAGCAAGAATGTAGTAACCAAAGAGGCATTAAATAACATCGAGTGCCTGCCTGTATTGGAAAAGTTGGACAGCGAACCAACTTTAACAGAAATAAAAGCGGCCTTGGATTCCCTCTCCTCTGGCAAGGCACCTGCGAAGGATAACATCCCTGCTGAAGTAAACAGATCATCACCACCGAGCTGTATCAATTCTTTTGTCTTTGCTGGAGGGAAGGTGGAGTACCACAGGACATGAAGAATGCAAACATTGTCACATTGTATAAAAACAAAGGAGACAGGGGCGACTGCAATAAGTACTGTGGTATCTCTCTTCTCAGCATTGTAGGGAAGCTGCTGGCCTGTGTTGTGCTGAAGAGACTCCAGGTGATTGCAGACAGATTCTATCCAGAATCACAGTGTGGATTTCAAGCTAATAGATCCACCACCAACATGGTATTTTCCTCAGACCGTTGCAGAAGAAATGTAGGGAACAACGACAGCCACTCTTTGTGGCCTTCATAGATCTCACAAAGGCCTTTGATTTGGTTAGCAGGGATGGCCTTTTTAAAATACTTCCCAAAATTGGATGTCCACCTCGACTCCTTAACATAATCAGGTCCTTTCATGAGAAAATGAAGGGCACTGCAGTTTTTGATGGCTCAACATCAGATCCCTTTGACATCCGAAGCGGAGTACAACAGGACTGTGTCCTCGCGCCAACCCTGTTTGGGATCTTTTTTTGCTGTCATGCTGAAGCACACCTTTGGAACTACAACAGAAGGTGTCTATCTAATTTTTTCTTGCTGTATCAGGTATACAGATAAACAGATATACAATAAAAACTTCTGTAATGGCAGGGGATTTCTGTCCTCATTGAAACTTAAAGCACATAAACTCATTGGGATGTCTGGATGTAACCTATCAATTAGCACACTGTATTTCTCCATACACCATTATTTTAGATAAGTGATTCTGCACTTATAATCTAACCCTAAATAAAAATGTTTTTGTTCCAGATTGAGTTAGTGCCAGGTGCATCTGTAATTGTGCGCATTGCAGATGGAAGATGGAATGAAGAAATGAGATATACATTATGGGTATGTGTACTAGCTAGCTGAAGCTAATGCTAGGGCATGTAAGCTTATTTAAACCTTCTGAGAACATAGAACACAAGCATACTCAATAATGGTTCACTGGAGAATGTAACACTGGCACTTACCGCGAAATTTTTCTTTTATACAAGGAGGAGCACATCCTTACAGTGGGTTTTCCCCATCCATTCTCCTTGATGGACAAGAGCTTATAGACAATAATTTTTGATCTCCTAGTTCTGTGTGGTGGAAGGAAATGCTAACTCTTGGCACAGTTAAGCTGCAATAAAAACTCTGCTCACAACATGGGCTCAATCCCAAGTAGCTGACTCAAGGTTAACTCATCCTTCCGAGGTCAGTAAACTGAGTACCCAGCATGCGGTGGGTGGGTGGGGAAGAGGTAATGTGTAGTCTGCATACTTAAATTTTAAACCACCCATGGGTGGTATATGTGCAGCATGCTTTAACTTTATTTGTACTCCACCCGGACAGTGCACGACAAGCATTTGTCAGTGGTGGACTCTTCTCAGGCTGTTGTTCTCTCTCTCCTATGGGGTAGGTGGGCTGCCACCATGCAGACTTTAGCTACTTGATCTGGGACTTAGGATGGAAAGGACTGAATGATTTCTGGCTGTTCTGGGAATTCTGTCGGGATTGGCTGTGGTCTCCCAAAGGATCTGGAACCCTTTATACTCACTGTGTATGAATTATAGTCTGTTGCTATGAAGGGAAAGATCCTAGTTTGGTGCCTTTTGTTTCTCTGCTAGATATTGAAGTCAGAACTTTTTCTCCTCTTGTTTCTTCTTAGTCTAAAGATTAAGTTAAAAAGTGGATTGAAGTTTAAGTGGATTGAAGAACTCCTAAAATAATTTGGAATTCTCAAATGGTGACATTTGTATTGCTCTCTCGTCAGCCTGCCAATGTTTGAGCTATGTGATAATGTACTGAAGAAGCAGCCATCTGTGCTCTGGCACTAAACTGAATGGAGTCCAGAGTGGCATCTGCTGCAAGGAAAATTGCTTTAATAACTTTATTCAGTACCTGGCTAAGCTTCATAGCAAACTTAAACGGACAGCACAGCACATCTCTGGCCCACAGATAAAGTGCTTTTGCATAATGGAAACCCTCTGAACAAGCCTAAAGCCTGCAGATAGGGCCTCGAGAATCTTTGGAAAGCAGAAATCCCCTTTTGTCATTTTGACTTGTGGGGGCATCTCCTCCATTCATTGAAAAAAAAAGGAGTCCCTACAGGTGACACCCACCAGGGGGCCCAAGGTCTGCTACTAACAGAATATGGCCAGTTATACATTTTTTTAACCCTGGGGAATTTCCTCAGGAGACTGCAGGTTCCTCCCATTTCTCATCAGGAAGGCACAAGGAAATCGGAACTCTAAGGAGGAGGGGGAACCTTCTCAAAAACTTTTCCCAAGCCTTCAGGTAGGCTTGGCTTAAGGACCTGGCTGGGATTTCCAGGCCTTTCTAATCCATCCTGAAGGATTTCTGAAGCACAAGATCCTCCACGTGGAACAATACAGGAGAATAGAGAAGCATTCCAACCCTTCCTCTCCTCAGACAGCTCTCCTTTCTGACTCTGAGAGGAAATTGCCTCCCCCGCACCCCCGCCTCAAATCCAGCACCCCAGCAGCACCAGCGCAACCTCTCTCTCCAGGGCAGTTAACTGAGGGATTATATAGCCCATTTAGTTCTTCGAGCAATGAGCAGGGAGCATCTCCCATGCTGTTGGAGGTCACACACTTCAAAATAGCATCAGTTCTTGCCAGCTACTCCCACCAAGGACTCTCAAAATGGCCATCATGTAGGAAGAGGCACATGTGAGCCATGCTACTTTCTTGGCAGGTCCATGGGGGCCAGAGGTGGTGGTGGTGGAACATGGCTCTCTTCCTTGTCACAAGGCTATTTATTCCACCAAGTTGAATTGATGGGGAAACCGGGGGGAGGGGGGACTCCACTCATATTGTGAGGGTCTCTACCCCCCCCCCCAAGGGTTACTGCTGGGTGCAGAATTGAGACACTAAAGATACCAGGAATTTCTTGGAGTGGTACTTGAATAAAGGGCATGTTTCCAATGATGTTGGCAGAGGCAAAGGTTTTTTTTTTTGGTGACTGTTACTTTGGAGATGCTTTGGAGATGCTTATCCCCCATGAAGCCTCTATAAGCACCTATTTGTACAGGAAGCAATCCAACAGGGCTCCCACTTTTCTGGTATGGCAGAGGCATTGCCTTGGGCTCAGCTGTACATTGCCTCATGGGGGTCAGTGGATCCAGGCTGTTCTCTTGATGCAGCACATCTCCAGCAACATGGAAGACATCTGTCTCAGAGGGGGGAGGAAAGAAGACAGCGAAGGAAGGAGAAAAAGGCTTTTAAAAAACACAAAGGAGATAAGGAATGAACTGCTGTCAAGGTGGAGACAGGAACTAGACTGAATTCCCAGGCTGTCCTTATCACCAGAGGGAGCTGGAAGCTCAAAAAACATTGGCTTTAAGTTCCCATCTATCAAAGTGAGTGGGCAGGACAACCAACTATATAAATTTCTTCTCCACCCTCCCAGGAAAAAGGCCAAAGTTACTGATCATACTTTCATAATGTCACTACATAGCCATCCACTTACATTTGGAAAAGTATTAACCCTGTTCTTGGAAAGTACTAGGAGGGCATCAAATTGAGGCTAGATTAAAGTCCAGAAGTTGCCAAACAGCAAAGTCACTGCAGTATGGTTGTAATACTCTAGTGGTATGTACTAAAATCTAACCATATTCTAATCTAGTCTTCACATCTTAATTGGCCTATCTTTTCCTGCTTCAGGACATTGATCAATCATTTCTGCCAAAGCAAGCACTAGATCTGTACAACAAGGAAATCTCTGGAATAAAAATTGCAGAATTAACACCACATGAGACATCAGGCAGGTAGATTGATCTGTATGTTTTTGAATCCGTTTGCAATGAGATCACACCAACAGCAGTTGTCCTATAACATATTCCCGCTAAATCTGATTTATGTATCTTGATGGAAAAAGCAGATTGATATCTATAATTTTAATGAAGCAGAGGTAGTTTCCACAAAACCTCTTGTATTGTATAATCCAGGTTTTCATTATTATATTTTGGCATTTTTCTCCAAATAAAATTTTAAGTGAATTTTCAAGGTTGCCTTCTGAGCTGAGAAAATAATGACCCTGCTCTCCTGCTAAAATAAAATCACTTATTTTTAAAAGGTGTAACTATCTTTTCCTGAGGATTTCATGCTGGCATCTTAGTGACAGCTAAGCAGAAAGGGATTCCATGCCCACCAGAAAACCCCTTTGACCAACAAAGAGTGTTTACAAGTTAATGAAGGCTGACAACTTAAAATAATTTAAAAAACACTTTTTCTGTACCAGTACCAAATCATTGAAAAACTTATCCCTGCTACACTGCCATGCTAGATACACTCCCCCTTTTTGGTAGGAAATGATGCATCCAATGTATGCTTTAGCTCAGAAGCAGCATCCTTCCTGATCTTCCATGAAAACTACCAACTTTAATTATGTACTTCCTTCACTTTATTTCAGGCAAAACACTTGGCTTTGGAACTGATTTAAGCCAAAAGACATGTCGGTCGTGTATCGGAACCACTACAATTACATGAATGCATTGTCCTTAGAGCATCTATCATACTGACTAAAGAGAATGTTACTATTTTGCTATATCCAAGAAACTAATCACAAAAGCTATCACAACCAAGAATATTGTCAGTGAATGCTGGTACTGCCTTCCACTACAAGATGCCACAGTATTTTGTTTTTAAGAAACCCTATTTCCCCTTAGCAGTTGAATTACACCACCATGCTTCTCTCTGATACTATCATTAATTTGTTGCATCTCTCCAATAATCTAATTAAAAGTTAAGAGCGTTTTCTAAACTTTATTTGATTTACACCCCGCCTATCCGGCCCACCGGACCACTCTAGGCGGCTTCCAATATAAAATCAAATAAAAACATAGACAAATACATAATAATCAAACGGCAACAGCAGTAAAATAAAGAAGGAAAAGAGAGAAATCAAGAATTGGCTGGAGGGAAGGCCTGGCTAAATAACCATGTTTTTAGTTGGGTTTTAAAGGTGCCCAGCATGGGGGCTGCGCAAATCTCCGGAGGGAGATTGTTCCAGAGGTGAGGAACCACCGCCGAGAAGGCCCGGTTTCGTGTTTTCTCCTTCCGGGCCTCTCTCGGCATCAGGCTCCTCAGCCTCACCTCCTGACTCATGCGGGTGATCCGGGTAGACCTTGGTGGGAGGAGGCGTTCCGCCAAATATCGAGGTCCTAAACCGTTTAGGGCCTTATAAGCATTAAAACTTTGAAGTTGACACGGAAACAGATGTGCAGCCAATGCAATGCGGCCAGCGTTGGAGAGATGTGTTGGTATTTCCTCACTCCTGTGAGGAGCCTGGCCGCCGCATTCTGCACCACCTGAAGTTTCTGTCAGCCTCAAAGGCAGCCCCACACAGAGCGCGTTACAGTGATCTAATCTTGAGATTATGAGCGCATGCACCAAGGTAGTGAGCACCCCCCGTGTCGAGATAGGGTCACAGCCTATATATATGCAAAGTTGCTTCTTCTGGCTTCTATACATACTGTGCTCTTACCTTCTGTGTCGTTTGTACCTCAATCTCTACTCCAAAACTGGTCCACAACTTCTACTCTCTCTAGTATCTCATACAGCAGAATGCAAATATACCTAATCCCACCCCAATTTTGTACCAGCTTCCAAGCTTGATTAAAGAACAGCCCTAGTCTAACATGTAAACAGAACTGCAGTCAGGAAGGGAAGACATTCAGAGTGGATTTTGAGGCAAAAAGTCATAGTGACCGTTATAAATACTATTGTTGAAAAATGTTTATTGCAAATGGTGCTGCATCAGAGTTGGGGAAGAGACACTTTATGCTATGAAGTGGACAAGTCAAGACTGACTTGAGGAGGAAGCAGCGAGTTAGTTCTCCAATCGAGTACTATAAACTCATGCTTAATCTGCTGAAAGCCATGCGGGACATCAGGCTTGTGAAGGAACAGCTTTCTGTTTTGTAAAACCCTCTTCCTTCATAGTGTGAGAAGGTGCAGGCTATACATGGTAATAGAAGCAGAAAGATAAAACGCATGTGCCTAAAATGCAGAATAACCCTGCTGAGTAGCAAGTTCTTGGTAAAACTCAGGTACAGTAGGTAGAGATAAAGGCATGTAAATTTATGGTTTTGGTAGTAGTTTCCAGAATTTCGTGCAATTTGCAGTACAATCTTGTTCCTCAAATCTGCACACTTCTAGGAAATTTATGCTAACAATAGATGTTATGGTATCAGAATGACTCGTGGGGGCTCAAACCTGAAAACTGATGGGCCATTGCCTTACTAGTGACATTTCAGTTGTAGTATACTCTGCTAAGAAAAGCTTTCACAGACTCTTTTCTAACGATGTAGCTATACTATCAGGACAGGATCCAACAGCATTCTGACTTTTACTTGGCAAATAAACCAACTAACCAGCCTGTTACACTGCTAGTATTGATTAGCTAAGTGAAACACTTTTAGATCAAGTAATTGAGATAACAGATTAGACATTTTTACTACATCATATCAAAAGACTATTAATGTTTGGTACAATCTTTATTGAATAAAAAAGTTGCCAAAAGTGAAAAAATACATTATATACAAAACCCACTGTCCTTGGAAGGAGTGTCCAGTATTAAAGAACTATCATACAGCACTCTGAACAGTTCCAATGTGTGGCCTTTCCTCTGTCTGCAAAGAGGAAAAAAAAGGTTTACTTTAGCATGTGTATCCCCTTTTTCATTAGGACAATTAATTCATGCAATAACTCCAGCAAATCACATTTCTGAACTCAGCGTGGCTGCATCTTGATGGAAACCATCAAGAAAGGTATGCTCAAATAATACGTGTATCTTGCTGCAGTTCAGATATTATGCAACTTCTGCAGAACAGAATTTAAGATTGCCACTTTAAAGTATTCTCAAGATGTGTGTGCTGCTATCCACAAATATACAGAAGTAATGTAGCAGCCAGGCTTCTCGCTTAGTTTGAATACAAACTCCAACATGCATTCTCACATGGGTGAATTCTCAAGAACAAGATCAGCAAGCAATTAACAACAGGCAGGAAAGATATGCCTGGAAAGGGGAAAGTAGACACAGACTCCTGACTCAACTGCCCACCTCCTCTTCCATTTTCTCTGCAACCTCATTTCCACTGGGGGCAGCATCACCACCACCATTGACAGCCGGCTCTGGTTTAGATTTCTTAGCTTCATTGTCTCCCTGTTGAGTTTCTTCCTCTGGTTTCCTCTGAAGACAAAATTGTTTAGTCTTCACCAAGTACAACTTCAAATGTAAACCTTTATAAAGAGTAGTACCTAGTGTCACTGGGCATGAGTTACTATCAAGTACTGGTCTGGGCCAGAGGAGGAGCTACAAGGTGTATACCATTTCTCTTTGGTTATCTTTCAACTGTCAGAAAAATGTCTTGCTTTGGTACAGAAAGACCATAGCTAGCTCCTGGTTAGCTAACAGATTACATACAACTAACAGATTACATACAGCTCTGAAGATCAGAAGCTTTAGTTATTTGCCAGGACTGGAAACCAAAGACTACGCAGGCAGTCTACAAAACAAATAAACATTTAACATACTACACAGAGATGTGATTAAAATAAACATAATGGATGGACTAATCAGCTATTTACTTTAATAATCCCACAATACAAATGCAGTTGTACAAGTGTACAAATGGCTTGTTTCAGACTGGCTTTGCCATTTTACTACATCAATTCTCCATTTCCACTGGAAATAAGGGAACCCAGCTCAGCCTGGCTGTTCAGCTGTGAAATTGTTTCAATGGCTTTCATATTACCTCTGAAACTCAACCACAGGCAATATTCTGCAGGTCCTTTACACAGCCAAGTTTTCAAGTGCCTGCAGGACCCACACAATTAAGCTTTGAAACCAAACCAGGTTGAGTCAGGTGGGTGCTGCACCGCACATAACTATCTAATGCTAGCAAGGAAGCTGGATGGTTCCCAGACTGATTGAATCCCAGTGGAAAGGATCCTATGCAGTGATCTGTACCAATCTGTAGTGAGTGGATGATCTAAACTTGTAATTAAGAAACTAACTATAGTAAGCCAGTGATCACTAGATTTGTTATATTTGTTGGGACACATACCTTTTTTCTAACAAGGTGGGAGATGTCAGTAATACATGGAGATGCTCCATCAGCTGCTTGTCTGACTGGAATCTATTACAAAAATAAAATAAAAATGTTTATGAAATATTATACTACAGTAGTTTTAAACTGCTTATTCTTAAATAAGAACTTACAGCTGAAGCCAATCCACTGTCAGTCCCTTGTGAAAAGCTAGAAGATGAGCCACCAACCTGAAAACAGAAAATCCAGGTTATTACTAAATGACTTTGACCACTAAAGACACGGAAACTATAGAAGTGTTGAAATACTACTAAAGTGTTGGCTGAAAAAATAAGACTTTTTGATCATTAACTTTCTCTCTACTGTAAGCAATTTAAATATTAATATTTGCAATAAATTACTCACTATTTTTAAAGCATTATTTGTATACCTTAAGACTTAATGCCAGAGTTAAATTGTATAAACTGCAGCAGTCAACTTGCTAGCTTCCAGTATCTTTTTTTCTTAAACCTCAAGGAAAAAGAGGTTACTTACGTTTAACTGGTTCTTCAAGTGGTCATCTGTGAATTCACACTAATGGGTTTAGTGCACCTGCGCAGAGAAACCTCGGAATATTCTAGAACTTAAGCACATGGTGCCAGGACCTCCCACATGCTGCCCTTAAAATAGGCCTGACAGCGAGACCTTAGTTCTGTAGAACAGTCTGCCACTGTCCAGGATGCAAAAGGCATACGTGATGGACAAAGGGGAGGATGGGCGGACAGTGTGAATTCACAGATGACCACTGGAAGAACCAGCGTTACATGTAACCTCTTTTTCTTCTTTGTGGTCTCTGTGAATGCACACTAATGAGTGACTAGCAAGCTAACTTACCCAGAAGAGGGACGTCACAAGAGCACAGAGGCCAGAATGGCATCCAGTCGATAATGGGCCGCGAAGGTACATGGCATAGCCCACGGGGCTGCCTTGCAAATGTCAGAGAAGTCTACCCCTCTTAGGAACGCCATGGAGGAAGCTAGAGCCCTGGCCGAATGGGCCTTCGCAGTGTGTGGCAGAGGTGTCTGGACCAGCTCATATACAGTCGGCTAGTCTAAACCACTGATAGCAAATCTATGGCACAGGTGCCACAGCTGGCACACAGAGCCCTCTCTGTGGGCACATGAGTCATAAGTTGCCATAGAGAAATCTTACCTGTCCTCCGATCCCAGATTTTGGCACTCCCCTCTGCTAGTGCAGTGGTCCAGCAGAGGGGTGCAATGGCGACCATTACCAGTCTAGCCCAATGGGGGATTGGAGGACCAGTTAAGATTTAATGAAGGTGTGGCAGAGGGGAGGACTCTTATCTTGCGTAATATCTTCATATACTTTGTCTATCTCATCTGATACAGGCTGATCAATAGCCAAGTCCATCACCTTCGCAATTCTCAGTATCAGCTGAGATTACAAAGGATAGCCCTCAGATGAAGGAGGATGAATCTGTCACATCCAAACTCAAGGTGGGAATGTTTGGTGGCAACTCCTTCTGCCCATCGATCTCAGAGGCCTCTGAATCTTTATCGAGGTTGAGGGGGATGTGGTCCAAGGAGGGTGAGATCACCGCACAATGTTGCCGGATGATAGCCTCCAGCCTCATGACCAACTCTTCTACCTTCCCCCTCATACCGAGGAGCCGGTTGATCCAGAGACGGCTGGTGTCCTGGGCCAGTCCAAGCGAGAAGCTTCTTGTGGCACAAATAGGTGGTGCTGCCTTTTCACCTCAGGTAAGTACTCAGCCAGCAAGGGCCTCTTTCAGTACGATTGCCATGGTGGCCCAGGGTATAAATCCTCCTCAGGGTACCAGTCTGTGTAGAACCGATAAAGCGAGGGTGAAGGAGAATACGACCCGTAGAATCCATATGCTAGGCAATATCTATAGTAGGGCTTAAGCCTATGAGGCCTGGAACAGAGGTGGGGATTGGACTCAAACTCCTTGGGCTCGAAGAAACTAGGGCATTCATAGTATCACAACCTCTTAGCCTCATATTGATAGCCATCATCAGGAGGCATAGACCAATGCCGGAAAGTCTTGGGCTCAACAGGTGGCTCCAAATGTCATGTCTTTTGTGTTCTCTGCCTACGGGCCTCCAACAGGACATACTCTGGCAGAGACATCGAGGCATGCCAAGAAAACAAGCCTAGATGAGACGAGGGCTAGCCTGCGCCAACTGAACCTCAGCTGAGGTATGTTTCCAGTCAGGTGATTGACTAAACTGTGGGGATGGCACGGCCTCCGGCATTAAGGGCGGGAAATCCTCATCCCCTGAAGGTATGCTAAGGCATACCGATTCCTGCCAGGATCTGTCAGTGGCCAGCAGCAATGGCGTGGTCTTTTCTGCCGTGAGCCCAAACTTCTGTGCAGCTGTCAGTTTCTTCTTTTTCTTCGGCATCAATACTGAGGGAGGCTTCGGTGTCGATACCGTAACTATCGACCTTGAGCCCGAGGAGGACACATGGGGCTTCAATGCCATCTTAGGTCCTTTCTGTGCCTTAGGAGGAGGTGAAGAGCTTGAGATTGAAGAACGCTCCAGAGCTTGGGCAGATTGCATGGGGACCCTTGAGATGGAGAAAAGGATTTTTCCCACAAAAAGGAACAGAGACCCTGAAGTCTCAAGAGCCGGCTTCTTAAAATTCTTGCAAGCCACACAGAGAGCCAGTTGGTGTTCCTCCCGCAAGCAAAACAAACAGTGGGAATGCCCATCCGAGAGGGCTATTTTGTTGCAGCATGTCTCACAGCTCTTGAAGAGGCCTGGAACAGCCATAAACAAAGCCACAGCTCTCTCACACAAACAAACAAAGTCTGTTTCTTTTTCCTTTTCAAGCTCACAGGAAGAATTGTCGAATGGTCCGAGTCACAGATCTGGGAGGTCCAAAAAAGGTAAGTTTTTTTTTGGGGGGGGGAAAGAAATGGTAAGCTCCTAACCGAGGTGCTGCTGCAGCAGTGGCAAAAAAGGAAATGAGGCACTCAGTGCCAGGGCAGCGTGTGGGAGCTCCTAGCACCATGTGCTTAAGCTCTACAATATTTTGAGGTTTCTCTGCACAGAGACCATGAAGAACTTACTATTACAGGTTTTAGATCCAAGCTGAAAATCATGACAATCTGTTCCACTCCAACACTACCAGAATAATTTGAATAAGCTAGAAACGTACCAGTGTTGCTTTCAGAGCCAGTTCAGCGACTCTTGCACTTTTTTGAGACTCCTTTGAATCCTCTATCTTCTCTTTAATTTCAGGAAGCAGTTCCTCGAGTTCCTCAATTTCCTTCTCATCATCAATGGATCCCTCCCCTTTTGCTTTTAGCCGCTCAGCCAACATAACTAAGAACACATAAACATAGTGAAAGTCATTAGCACTATTTGAGCAAGTGACTTCTGTTCAAAATTATACAGTATTTGTGAAAATGAATTCTCAAGGACCAGCAAAATCTTATTCTCATTTTTCCCTTAGTCAGCTTCATAAAACATCAGTTCTGCCTCAAACTTCTAATTATATAGACCAGGTTAAGCAGAAGATATATCTGGATCTATCTGAAAGCTCTCAGCTGATCTACTGTAAATCACCCATTGATTTCCATCTCTCAACTGTTTAACAGCAGCAGCAATGAATATCTTCTGCAGCAATGATTCTGTTGAAATTAAATAATTCTTCTGCAGATACTGAGCTGTCTTCAAGTCTAGTTCGCAAATCAAATTCCTTAGATAATAATTATTTTAACTGAATGCCCTTTTGATAGTTGGTGACATTCAGGATTCAATAAAAAGGCAGAGTAGACTTTCACTTACCCAGTCTTTTGTCAATGACTTCTACTGATTTACTGAACTGTTGCACTGCTTCATCATACTGGTTATTATAGTGATAGGCCAACCCCAGATGGTAGTGAGTTTCTGCAAGCAAGCGGTCATGGGCCTCCAAATACTTCTGCTGAAGAGCCAAGCAGGAGTGGAACTCTTCTATAGCTTGAAGGTAATTTTCTACACAAGAAATTGGAAAATTAAAATAGGACTTTCACCTCAAAGCAGCCTTTCAGAATGAATTCTGCTTCATACAATGTTATAGTTACTGTTATAGATACTGGAACCATTTGTTTCATAGAATAATACAGAAAAATGCTCACAGCATTAGTTGTATAAATACATGATGAATCCAGTACAAATTTTCGAAAGGAATATACGTCATACATTTAACATAGCATTTTGACAGCTACAATGAGCAACTCAGTTTGGATGTACACTTCCTGGTCCAATAAACGAGTTTTGCTGCCAGAAGCAACCAGAAATTCCATGTCTCCTCACTTTTTGGGTGATTATATCTGATTGAATTAAATCAATACAGTGGTGCCCCGCTTGACGATGACCCCGCCAGACGTCAAAATCGCTTTACAATTAGTTTTTTGCGATCACCAAATGATGGTTCCAATGGGTTTTTTTTTCGCTTGATGTTGATTAGGGGCCTGCTTCGCGAACCATTTTTTCGCAAAACTGTTTTTTCCGGTTCCGCAAAATGGTTCCCTCCCTTCGCAAAATGGCTGCCTTCCGGACCCCTGCTTCAGACAACAGCTATTTTAAACAGCTGATTGGCAGTTGTCTATGGGCAATCTTCACTGGATAGTGAGTTATTTCCCCACTGGAACGCGTTACCCAGTTTTCAATGCATTCCAATAGGGTTTTTTTCACTTGACGACGATTTTGCTTAGCGATTTTCCTGGAACGGATTATCAAGCGGGACACCACTATATATGATCACTGAGGAAATGAGGTAATGAAGGTCTTTGATTATTCCCAGCTGTGGAACTCTGGCTTAGCAAACTAGGGCTGTTGTGCCCAAATGTCTTTACTCAGACTGCAAGACAAATGAAAATCACAAGTCTATCCTTCTGTTTCCTTCCGATGCAGTTCAAAGACAGGACATAATGCCAAGACATAGTAGTATCTAACATATGGCTTAGTTAAAGCTCAAAAGTGGATACCTACTGCAGTGTGAAGTAAACAAATTAGGGTAAAATGATTAAAATGGCAACAGTTGTGATTTTTACTAGGGCAGAACACTACAAAGATTGGTTGAAATTTTGCTTGGTATAGTAAAATTGCAACCAGAGTAAACCCACTGAATCAGTGGGAATTTGGTGAGTAAACTCCTCTTTTAATTTCACTGATCCAATGAACCTACTCTGTTTGCACCTTATTCTGCCAAGTAACAGGATTTTAGCTGTTATGCACAGGGAGAACACAAGGCTATTAAACATTAGTCTCCTATAGTTACCAGATTCGATGCTAACTTCTCCAAGTTTTAGATGAGCTTGAGCAGCATGGAGCTGAGCTTCTTTAGTGTCCTGTCTAGATAAAACAGGCAAAGCCAGTAAGATTAATGTAATGCATTTAATTGGCCATTATCAATATTAAATGATAAAGCTCTCACAACATACCTTTTATATATTACTTTTGCCAATTCAAACATATCCCAGGCCAATTCTAAGTTTCCAACTTCATCTTCTTCACTTTCCTGAAACAATTATTTGAAAGAGTCAAACATGGGCCAGATATAATTAACTTTCTTTCTCTTAAGAGAAGATATACTAGCACCATCTTCACAGGAAGCAAACTGATCAAGTTAAGAAAACCATGGTCAGCCCTACAGTACATAAGTAGTCCAGTAATACGTATACAGTGGTGCCCCGCATAGCGACAATAATCCGTGCCGAAAAAATCATCGCTATCCGGATTCGTCGCTATGCAGGGGGGGGGGGGGAACCCCATAGGAATACATTAAAACACGTTTAATGCATTCCTATGGGGGAAAAACTCACCGCTATGCAGAAATCCTCCATCTGGCCGCCATTTTCATTGCCCGGTAAGCGAGGAAAGGGCGCGAAAACACTGTGGGTGGGCATTTTTCCAGCGGCCATTTTGGAACCGGCGATCAGCTGTTTTTAAAACATTGCTCTGCGAAAATCGGTAAGCGAAATGCTTACCGATCATCGTAAAGCGATTTTTGTCATATAAAACATCGCAATGAGATCGCAAAAACCTCATCGCTATGCAGATTCGTCATTAAACGGGGCGCTCGTTAAGCGAGGCACCACTGTATATACCTCCTTACTTCTCCGCAGCTTACTGAACTCAGGAGAGAGCTTATATACTTCTGCTTTAAAAGCTTAATAACTATGGCAGAAAATGACAAAATGCACACTAAAAATTGCTGTAACCCACTTTCTTTTTAAGAGGGTGGCCTTCAAACCAAAGCTATCACCTAATTTAATCAAACTTTGACTTCTGACCTCTAGCAAGAGTGAAATCTCCAGCTACTTTGCTACATGGAGTGGCAGATACCAAGAAAAAGCAAAGCAAGAGAATGTCTGTAATACTACACATGCCTATTTAAAAAGAAACATTTTAAAATTCAAATACATTTACATCATAGTAAATGTATAAATAGATTCATCATGTTAGTAGTCAGACAGTCACTGGCTGGAATGCAAGGGAGCTTGTTGGACCCATTGAATTAAGAAGTTTATGTACTGCAAAAAAGCATACAATAACTTATCTTCTTTCTCTACACAGTCAACCAGAATCTTGGCAAACTGTAATACAGTATTTGAACTGCAAATGCTGCTTTCAATTTATTCTCACCATAGATTGGGTCTGGCTTACCTCTGTGAAGGTCTATTTCTACTACACCTCTATGAAGACTTGAAAAACAGTAGAACTTACACCTCAATAATTATGTATATACTAATATTAGAAGTGTTTTAAGGTTGTAGTAATTACTATGCATAAATTCAATAGACTTCCTTTACACTGTACAGTGGTGCCTCGCTTAACGAGCGGACCGTACAACAACGAAATCGCATAGCGATCCCTTTTTTGGGATCGCTAATGCGATCGCTCAACGAGTTTTAGATAGGGCGAAACTCGCTCTACGAAGGTCGGTAAGCGGTTCGCTTACCGACCTTCACTTTGCGACCCGCCGATCAGCTGTTCGGCGGGTCCAAAATGGCCGCCGGAAGCCCCAAAATGGCCACGCGCAGTGTTTTCGCGCCCTCGTTAAGCGAGGTGAGGGCGCGAAAATGGCTGCCAGCCATCCTGGAACATCACTGAACGGTGAATAAAGGAGCCTTTTGGAACGCATTAAACGATGTTTAATGCGTTCCAATGGCTTTTCCTGCCCCATTCAGCGATGTTTTGCTATAGCGAAGGTTAATCCGTAACGGATTAACCTCGCTATGCGAGGCACCACTGTATTCTGAATATTTTTTAGCAGTAATGATTATTGACGATAAGGTTCAAGTTGACTAAGTGCATTGACCTGATACTATATTTTGACACCAAGCTCTAGGATAGTTTAACAGTTAAAAATATAGTTCAGAAATGAATATACAGTGGTGCCTCGCTTAACGAGCACACCGTTTAACGACGAATCCGCATAGCGATCTGTTTTTTTCAGATCGCTAATGCGATCGCATTGCGATGCTTTCAATGGCAAAACATCGCATTGCGATGATCGGTAAGCGTTTTGCTTACCGATCTTCGCACTGCGATTTTTTTAAACAGCTGATCGGTGGATCCAAAATGGCAGCTGGACGCCCAAAATGGCCGCCGCAACCATTTTCACACCCTGCCCTTGCTTACCAAGGGCGCGAAAATGGCAGCGCTATGGAGGAACTTTGCTGAACGATGAGTTTGGGGCCCCATAGGAAGGCATTAAACAAAGTTTAATGCGTTCCTATGGGGTTTTTTGATCCGTTTAGCAATGTTTTTTGCATAGTGACGATTAATCAGGAACGGATTAACATTGCTATGCGGGGCACCACTGTACTTAAAAGCACTAAACAAGAGATTTTAGTTTTATACTCAACAAAACTTTGATTTTTGATAATGCATCGAATGAAATGTTATGACAATATACATATAATCAGCATATGTTTCATTTGATTAAATCATAACTATAGAGTTATCTTTGTCATATCCAGGGCTACTGACCCTGGATAAGTATGTTAGGTACTTCCAACATATGTTAGGTACTT
The DNA here is from genome assembly GCF_051106095.1 of Pogona vitticeps. Classification (NCBI taxonomy): domain Eukaryota; kingdom Metazoa; phylum Chordata; class Lepidosauria; order Squamata; family Agamidae; genus Pogona; species Pogona vitticeps. The sequence continues at coordinate 62,032,947 of NC_135786.1, forward strand.
CCAACAGAAAGACCACTCAAATGCTGTACTCTATTATAATCCTGTAGGTTTAGGATAGAACTAAACATCTTTCAATATCCATTATCCTCTGCCAACCACATTATAACCACAATTTTCTAATGCAGAAGTCTTTAATATAACAATTATGTGCCATCAAACTAATTCCAACCTAAGGTGGCCTCCCCATAGCTTTCCAGATATGTAGTAATCAGAACCAGTTTACTGGTGGTACTCTGTGAACCTGCAGCTTGCTCACTACTGCACAAGTAGCACAATATGTTATGCCATCAGCCACACATGCTCCAAGTAGTCTATTTCTTGGAAGGGCAGCAGGGATTTGAACTCCTGGTCCCAACTACGCAGCCAGGTGTAGAGCCATATCAGCACTTGAAATACTTTTCAACTGATGATTAAAAGGAGGAACTCATCAACTCATTAACAGGCACGAAAACTCATTTCACGTATTTACCTTCTCTTCTACTGTACTTTCATTTTCTTTGTCATCCTCAGCTTTGTCTTCCTCTTCTGACCCTTCTGTCTCTACAAGAAACATTTCTCATTAATACATACTCAGTTGTACATTGTTATGTAGATGGAAATTACATTATAGTCCTTAATGACACTACCGATCTAGCCTTAAGAGGTAGACCAAATTTAAATCATGTGCCAACAATACCAGGGACAGGCTATGCTGCTATGCAAATTGTATTTCAAAGACAGTATAGACCTCTGTCAACGAGTGTTGTGCAAATAGTACATTTTAGTACTGAAAATAAAAGCTTCAACTCAACACTGACTCTTAAACCTTGGATATCTTAACCTGCAGATCATTCTCAAACCCTTATATTTTGTACTCCTTGGGCTGCACTTGCAGATCTCCAATAGGCTACCAAGCTACATATACCTTGTAGATTAGAAATGATAATTCTATCACCTACTTGTTCCTTTATCAGTAATCTTACAATCTCATTTGTTTACAAATATAATCAAGATATCAAATAAACCCAAACAAGCACTAAACAAGAGCCTCGTGGCAGTGGTTAAACTGCAGTACTTGCAGCCAAATCTCTGCTCATGACCTGGGCTCAATCCTGGGTAGCCAGCTTGGCAATGTGTAGCCTGCACAATTAAATTGTGTAAATCACCCTTAGAGTGCTCGAGGCAGTATATAAGCAGCATGATTTGATCTTTTTAAAAAAAGTGTTTCCTTATTTAAGTCTTTCTAATATATCAAAAAGCTGTATTATGTTAGAAGTTTACACTAATTACAGCTTTCAGTATTTTATAACCTAGAATCTCACGTTACATATGCAAACTTTCAAAAAGGTTGTGATAGTTTAACAGCAATGCTGAAACAAGAAAGTCAGACATGAAAGCCATGTAGTCTGCTATGAGCACTAGTTATCTAGCTGTAGGCCTGGAAGTGAACTAAATGTGAAGTTCCATTTAATACTTGTCTATAAATCACCACTTAATATTACTGTGTTTGGTGAACCAAGGTATATCAGAAGAGAAGATAAATCAAAAACTGTGCTTTAATCTATCAAGTTAATATTGCAACATCAGAGCATGCAATGAACATCCATTCAGTGTCCTCTTATCAGCCACTGCTCTCTATATTTATTTGCTCATGCTGGTCATTCTCCAAAGAGCCAAAATATTTCCTAAACAAATCAAGTGCACTTTTGTTTTTTTAACCATAGACCTTTTTGCAGCTTTCAAACTGTTCCCCAGCTAGGTTTGTCCGTTAGTTTGAGACAGAGAGAATTCTGAATGGATTGTTTCACTAAGGGTTAGCTCTCTAAAGTAATTCACCCACATTTATCCTCTATCCCTGTTACCTTCTCCCTCTCCCATCTCTTCATCCTTTTCTTCCTCCTTTTCTACCTTAGCAGCAACTTCAGCTTTTTCTTCAGTTTGTGCTTCGTGTGATTGTTCAATAGATCCAGCAGGAATAGTTTCATTTGGAGTTGAAGATGATGCATCTTCTGAGGCTGATGGCTCTTTCAATTCTTTTTCTTTCAAGTTCATAACTTGTTCCACAGTATCTAGTTTCTTTGCATTATCATCACTTGCTTTCTCTTTCTGTTCTTTTTTTTCTACCTCGTGTTCCATTTTTTCAACAGCTGTTACCAATTCTGTTTTGCTTACTTCCTCACCTGATGGTTTTACCAATTTTTCTATTACCAAATTTTTTTCTATATTGTCTCCCTGCTTTTCAGCAGCTGAAACTACCAGCTTTCCTGCCTCTTCTTCTGTCTTCTCTAGAACTAACTTCTCTTCCTTTTCTGCAGGTATACCATGTTCCAAAATGTCTTCCCCAGCTTCTTTAATCTCTTCTGATACTATGTTTGGTTCTACAGCTGCCTCATCTTCAACCACTGCCTTCTTTACGGTAATATCTTCAGCAACCTTGTCTGCCACCACTGGCTTCTCTTCTCCAGCAGCCCTTTCAGCAACCATATACTTTTCCTCTTGTCCAGCATCATCTTCCAGTAGACCACCAGAAGATACTTCACTGTGTCCATCTTTTTTCTGTACAATTGCCTCTTCCTCCTTCTCTCTAAGAGTTAGGTCCTCTATGCTTGTAACTTCCTTTTTTTCCTCCTTAACTTGTTCCATTTCTGCATCCTTGTTTTTCAATTGCATCTCTACTTCAGTCTGTACTGTAGACTCTTCAGCAGTTCTTCTAGATTCATCTTTTTCCCCCATGGCATTATATACCTGCTCTCTTAATTCCTCCCTTTCTTCTTCTACATGATTAAGGAAGATCAAGCACAAACAAACTTTTGCATTTAGTGATAAGCATTCATGATCTTCATATCCTTCCCGCAATCCCACTGACACCTTTTTGAACACTTATAACTTTGGATCAGAATCCAACTGTTTCTGGCACTTAACCTGACAACAAATACACTGCCATAATACTGTGAGCTTGCAAGAAGCTATGTTTAAGCAGTTATAAGCCAGCAAGAATTACAGCCAAGCAGGAGATGCCAAGCTTTGTCTAGATGAGACATCACATTATATTACAAAGGAATCTATTACACATTAAGCAAGTGGGAGGCATCTGAAGGATGAGAATAAACTATAACTCCTTTAAATTAAGCTGACCTACTGATAAAACACAGTCCACACAGCAGCATATCTTTTGTAGGCAAATTAGATGCCACTGCACCATAAACATCTCGGCTGCATTTTGCCACATATTAGATTGTGTTCTAAGGAGCCGTCTTACAGTTTCTGTTCCAAGTTACCTGCACAAGATCTGCTCCTTTAGATGCATATAATCAGCCAATTGTTCCTTAAACTATTAAATGCATAAATCAATGTTTTTACAAAGAGCTATTTTTATGTTTTATAGGTTAGATCAAATAGCAGAGTTCAAAGGTAGTTCACCCAATGGGTTTGTACAACCACTCTACTATCAAATCTGGTTCAAATTACTGACATAAAAAACTTTATTAATTCTTTTAGCTTTTATTTTGAAGAACATAGTCGCCATAGAAGACAAAGTGGCATCAAATGCTCCATATTTACTTAGAGCAAACACAGCTTGGCATCTCTTTTATTTATCAAGACAGGTATGCATACCATCTATATTATCAGCACTTTCCACCATTGAGTTTTCTGTCCTCTCTTCTTTTTCTTCCTCTTCTTCCACCTGCACACCTTCCAAAGCATTCCCTAGAACCCCATTTTCCATTCTAGAAAAGAACAGTAAGAACTGGTGTTATGCTTCATACCAATTGTTCAGTACCCAAGAAGTCTGAAAGCGATCAACTGCACCCAAAGTGCTTTTAAGAAATAGAACACTGGTATGGTATAGGATGGGGACATGGGTAACAATTCTCTAAACCATTCACCCAATTTTACGTTTGTTACAAAAAAAAGAAGAACTTGTATTGTTATATGCCGCACAGAGACCACTGGTAATGGCATGGCTAAAAAAATCTTGTAAATAAATAAACTTAATGTAATCCCAGATTTAAGAACTGCAAAACTCTGAACTGGCTTTATGATAATCTTGCTATCTTGTTCCACAAATTCAGCATTTAGAGATGTAAGTGGCAATAAGTCAACATTCATTTAAAGGAGTCTGAAAATCTTTTTAGTCATCCTCATATGGTGAAAGGGGAGCTAGGTTCTGACAAACAAAATAAGCTTGGAACTTGCTCCAAAATCAAGGAGCAGAGAAGTGGTAATGAACTCCATTCTTCATTAGTGCTGAAGTTCAGCTGATGTCCAAGAATAGTTATGGCTTTGCATTTCTGAAGAACAAATACAGAGACTTAAAAATTTACTTCCGTCCTCCAATCCCAGACTTAAAAACTGAGACAACAATCTATGAATTTTAAATGGCAAGACTTTGTGCAAAGAGAGCGAGAGACAACTTGTCTGGCAAGACCACATTTTTTGGCCCCAACTGTAACGGAGTACAGATATATCTTAAGAAACATAATTGAGAATAAAAGACATTAATAGCCAGTTTGGCTTTTAAGGCACTACTAGACAGCTTACTATCTAAATGAGCACAATATCATTACATGCTGATTCCTAGTTATTCCCTTATGTGTCTATATCTTGAAATAATTCAAAGATACAAAGTAAAACTACCAAGTACTAACTGGCCTAGAACAGGACAAATCAAGTTTACCTTGCCAACTCAAGAAGAGATTTGCCATAGAAAAAGAAAGCTTCTGCACACTCATCTGCTGTTTCACCATATTTCTCACCCCTAAAAGAAAGACACAGCAGCTTAGAATTTGTTTTTCATCTCTTAATTCATTGTATATGATTTATCTTACCATACAAGTATTAATTTTCTGAAGCAATTCAAAACTGGCTCTGGTAAGTTTATATCTTGTAACATGTTGCCATACAGGCCATCAGATCAGCAAGTATATCAAGGTATTGCTCAGCAGAACTAATGACAAAGGATTTAACAACTAATTATGCTTCTAATATTCACATACCGGGTCTTCTGTGAAGTCTGCCAGCCAGCTGTACTCATGGAGCCTCCTGGCACAGTACTTAAACTACAGTACTGCACCCAAAACTCTGCTCACCACCTTGGCTAAATCCCAGGTATCTGTCTCAGGGTTCACTTAGCCTTCAAGCCTTCCACAGTTGGTAAATTGAGTACCCAACTGGCAGAGGCGGGGGGACAATGTGTAGCCTGTGTAATGCAATTGTAAACTGCCCAGAGACTGCTTAAAGTATTATGGGGTGGCATACAAGTAGCACACTTTGCTTCTGCTTTCCTTTCACTCAACCTAAAGGGGACTGTATTTGCGAAGGCTTTTACGGCCGGGATCTAATGGTTGTTGTGGGTTTTTCAGGCTCTTTGGCCGTATTCTGAAGGTTTCAGAGGACTGAAGATACCGGCCACAGAGACTGGCAAAGCGTCAGGAACAACAACCTTCAGAAAACGGCCAAAGAGCCCGAAAAACCCACAACAACCACTAAAGGGGACTTCCCCCCCCCCAACTTCTAACCAAAGGGTACTGGCAAATTTGCATCCAACCCTCCATAAAATCAGGAACAACAACCTTCAGAAAACGGCCAAAGAGCCCGAAAAACCCACAACAACCACTAAAGGGGACTTCCCCCCCCAACTTCTAACCAAAGGGTACTGGCAAATTTGCATCCAACCCTCCATAAAATCTAGATACTTTGTGGAAGAACAAATTTATTTCCAAACAATGTATCTAACATGATCCCTCCTCCTCATTATCCATGATACTGTCATCAAGACAACCCTGTTTGAGCTGCAATGCAAAAATCCATTCAGAATACACCTTCAAGCAGCCTGCATCAGAAAATTAGAGCATTACAGTGGACCCTCGACTTACAGACGGCTCGACTTAGACTTTTCGAATTACAGACTTCACTGGCCACAAAATTTAGGTTCGACTTGCAGCCTGAGAATCGACCTACAGACCAGAAAATATCCAAAATGGAACAAAAATGGCCAGTTACGGGATTAATCGGTTTTCAATGCATTGTAGGTCGATGGAGACTCGACCTACAGACTTTTCGACCTGCAGCCACCGTTCCAATACGGATTAATTCCGTAAGTAGAGGGTCCACTGTATGCCATTCTGGTGTGGGGAGAAAGGAGAACTTAATTATTTCTGTTATTACCTTAAATTTCTATAGATTAAAACCATTTCCCTTGATATAAAATAGTTAGCATTTCCTTCACATTTTTCATAATCTTAAAATGTTACTCCTGAATATGTAACATGATGTTGTCAGGAGTTGTAGTCTAAAACAAGTACAGTACCTACCCCTGAATTCCCACCTCAGTATTAACAGAAATGGAACATATCTCATTACTTACAACAAGCTAGCAGCCTCCTGGAATGCATTAACAGCAGCTGGAATATCCCCCATTACTAGATTTTTCTGCCCCAGTCCAAGTAGCTTCTTTGCTTCTCCATCCACATCCATACTGGAAATCCACATCAGCAATATAAAACACAAAAACAAGCTTGTTAAATAAATTACTATAGCCAATTTGAAGGAAATAACAGTTAAAAATACTCATTTTTGTCACTCACCTGACTACCACTATTAAGTACAGTAAAAAAAGCTCAAAATCCATGTATCCTTTTCAAGGAATAGAAAACATGGAACTCCTGACTTTGTTACAAGTCAGTTATACTACCCTATTTCTACCACAGGCATTATTTTTCCAATTTCTACCTTACCTCTCAATTTTGTCAGCAGAAGTGGAAGGTGCAGCAGGTTCTTCTGCCATTCTGAAACTGAAAAATCTGGAGTTAGAAAAGCTCAAAATAGTCTTTCTAGATCTCCACAATATAACCTTTTCAGAATAGTAGCCATATTAGCTTTCAGATATAAGGATCTATTGTTGCCGATGATGTCCAAGAACTACTAGCCAGCTTCCAGACATATCCCATCTCCTTGCCAAATAGACTCATAAATGGACCACATACACCAGGCTTGTGCACTTACATGTAAATATCAAGCCATCAAATCCTTAAAAGAAACCAAGTTTCAGTACTGCTTTAAAGGAACTTAAAGGATCCTAGTTTCTCAGGGCTGTTTTTGAACATACAGTACACTCTCTAGTCTAGCCCATTCATTAAGATGAACACAACTGCAACTTCTCAAATTAGTTGCAGGCCTCCTTCTAACAGCACATTCCCAACACAACACAATTCACAAGACTCCTGAAAAGAGAAAGCCTCTATACGCTACCCAGATCTTCCTGGCAAAACAACAAAGTAAGCATAGTAAATACCAGAAAGAGACTAACAACAACAGCCCCTTTAGGCTTGTTATATGTTCTAAGAGTGTTTTGACCATATATTTTTCTGCTTGGAATAGACATCCAGCATTCTGAAAATATTTCTAAACATGGAAATTAAAAGTTTTCATAATGTAGTGAAATTTTAACAGAAGGAAAAGCTGGCCGCGTTTTGAGACGTCTTTTGTGCTAACCATTCCCTACCCACAGCTGACACAATAATAAGCCGCCTAAAGCACTAGTTCTTCCCAAGCACAAAAGCGAGGCAGGAATCTTCCAATGGATAAAGCAGTTGTAAAACCATTTACTTGTGGTAGGAAAAAAAAGCTCCAACAGAAAACTAAGGCTTCGTCATATAGTTGCTCAGGGGCCCCCTAGCAGCCCCGTTAACTATCCAACCAGAGGAAGAAGAACGAGCACTCTCAAGGAAGAAAAAGGTTTACTTCAGCAGACAATAGAGCCCTCTTTCCCCCGCCTCTTCCCTTCCCTCCCAGCGACCTTTTGGCGCCAAATCTCAACGGCCACTTTTGACAGGGCGAGACCGCGTACCACGTGACGAGGGGCTGCCCTCCTTCCCCTCTCTCTCCCCCCCACCTCCGTCTCTCGGTTTTGCGCGCGCCGAGTCGACGGGTATTAAAAATGGCGGCCTCGATGCCACTTAAGTCACGTGGCGTCTCGGTTTTTAAGCAGACCCGCCTCCTCCTCCCCAACACCGAAAGAAAACGGCACGTACCAAGCCGGGAGCGGCGGCGGCGACGGGGGGAGTGGGAAGAAAGAAAAGAGCCGGGGAGAGAAAGCTGGAAAGGCAAAGAGGTGAAGGAGATTCCTGAGCAGCATGGAACCTCCACAGAGGGCTCACCGAAAGGAGGGAAGAGCGAACTGGTCAAGCCTGCGAAGCGAGACCTCCGCCGCGACCGCCGCCTCCTCTTACACGAACCAGAAACTCAGCATCCCTTCCTTTCTTACCTAGTTCCTGAGGAGACAAAACCTGACTGGAACCGCCTGCAGCGTCGAAGGGGAAGGCTAACCCAGGACCCACCGCTCCAAAACCCTGGGGAAAGACACCACTCGGCAGACAAACGCAGCCCACCGCCCCTCCGAATGGTTATATACCCCCTTGAGGACACGCCCCAGCGGCGCGAGGCACGCTCCGAGAACAGGAAACTACAATCCCCAGCATGCTTTGCGGCCGCCCAACTAGATTCTCGGCGAATCCCAGTGGGTTCCAAAGCCTGAGTGGAATAGTAGTATTCCGGCCAATGCCAATTTCCAACATTCCACTATCCAGGAGAAAGAGAGTTACCCTACAGGGCGACTAGCATTTCTTAGAAATGTGTAGTCCAAGAAGTCGGAGTAAGCCTTGGTTCACTAACGAAGAGCGCCCTAGAAAATGTCGTTTCAGAACCGGAGTGTGCTCGTGAATCGCAAAGCGTGAGGCATACTCTGAAAGGCTTTAAAAGAAATGTCACTTACCCAGAACTCTAGTAACGCTGTGCTAGTTCCATAGGAGACTGAAGAAAATGATCAAAAATAGCTCTGAACGCCAGGGTTCAATGATCTTGCAGCTTCCTTGCGTTTCGCCGCTCTCATCTTCTTAATACTTCGTGCAGAATTATTCACTCCGGCTTACGCGCCCTCCGTCAGGACAACAACTCCCAGGATGCCTGAAAATTGGCCCCGCTGACTGAGGCTTATGGGAATTGAAGGGCAAAACATCTGGCGGACCAAAGATCGGTAGCCACAGTATAAGAGTCCGACAAAACTTTTCGAAAAGGTAGCCCTGTTGTTTCAGCATGTACAACAAAACCGAAAGAAAAGGCACTGTCGCACTTTAAAGATTAAGGGATTTATTTCAGCCTGAGATTTCCTGCATTACAATCCAGTTCCACAGATACTTGCTTTTGTGCCACCCTGGATCTATAACCTACCCAGTGCGGTCTAGGGGACAGTGTGATGGGCTGTAGGATTTAGAAAATCTGGATTTGCAGCTCCCGCTGGTCTCTGGAAATTTTAGTTACTAATAAAACCACTTCTTAAAATATTGTCACAACCTGGAAAGCCTGATGAGGATAATTATAAATCAGTTACAACCTGAGAGCCCCTCATATATACACTGGTAGGGGATGTGGATGCTCCTGCACAGGAATATATAATCACAGAGTTCTAGATGTCACCATTTATGCTCTAGCACAGTGCTTCCCAACCTTGGTTTCCCCAAATGTTCTTGTACTACAATTACCATAAAACCTGGCCAGCACAGCTAGTGGTGAAGGCTTCTAGGAGTTTTAGTCCAAACACACCTGGAGACCCAAGGGTTGTGAACGACTGCTGTCAAAGGGTAAAGCATTAGAAGAGAAGTCAAAGAAAATACTCTAAACTAGGTCCCCTCCCTCACTCACCTATGCTCCAATGGATCTCTTTTCTACAAATTTAAAAAAAACCTCAAAGGAAGAAACGTGAAGGACTGGGAAGGACACAACTACACTAAGAGAACAAGTGCCCTGTTTCCCTGAAAATAAGACCTATCCGCAAAATAAGCCCTAGTTAAGTGAAAGCCTGCCCTCCACCATTGTGCAGCAACCAGGACTAGATGACATGACTGTATTTGAATAAACGTAGATTGTACATGAAAAAATAAAGCATCCCCTGAAAATAAGCCCTAATGCATTTTTGGAGCAAAAATTAATATAAGACCCTGTCTTATTTTCGGGAAAACACGTTATTTTCTTAACACTCCTTCTGTTACTTTAACTGATCTCTTTCTCTAAAGTACAGGTATATAAGAGTTACATCTTTGCAGATTTTTATGCCTCAAGGAGAGTAGGTGATTTACAGGCACTGCCATTCTCACACATACCTGTATTTATCATAATACATATTTGTTACATTTTCTACCCATCTTCCATTATCCATTTTATTTTCACAAAAATCCTGTTAGGTAGGTTGAGCTAAGAGGAAGTAACTTGGCTGAAGTCACTCAGTGAACTTCCATGCCTGAGTTCAGAATCAAATTTATTATGTAATTCTACTCTGACATTAAACTACATCATGCTTGCTGTCAATAAGAGAATTGTGGCTAAATGGAGAGTCCTTTCCCCTGGCGCAATCAAATCTTCTTTAAAAAAAAAAGTACCACTGCATTCTCTTCTACATATTTCCAAGATTCAACATGAACCTGTACAGTTTTTCACCATGTGCCGTCAAGTCATATGTGACTTACAGCAATCCTAATAAGGCTTTCAAGGCATGTATATATTTTAAAAGTACTTTTGCTGTTGCCAACGCTTGGCATCCCACGAGTTCCCATGATAAAGCAGGCATTTGAATCCTGACCTTCTGGGTCCTAGTCCGTCATTCTATCCACTATACATGCAGCTCTCCCTACCTGTGTAGTTAGGCATGGCTAAATGTATGTATTAATTGGCCTTAGGTATATTAGATTCCCACGCTGGCCACGTGACAATGGAAACTGTCTTCGGACAAGCGCTGGCTCTACGGCTTGAAAAATGGGATGAGTACTGCCCCCTAAAGTCAGACACGACTGGACTAAAAATGTCAAGGGGAACCTTTACCTTTTACCTATATTAGATTGTTGCACAGAAAACTGTAGCCCTGGGTAAATGCAGACTGACAACACTGTAATGTCCTCTAGTAAGAGGACTTTCTAGCAAATCCTGAAGGTATCTGCTCCTAATTGTAGGCAACTCTAATGGATGGAGTTTTACTCCTTTGAAACACTCACTTTTATCTTAATTCTCAAAAATTGTTATGATTTACAGTATCCCTGAAAAAGCTGAAAGCAATAAATGCACGCCCCTTGCTGTGTCTCGGCAATGTCTATTGGACTGTAGTATCTGCCAAACCAACCAAGTACCAGTATTATTGGTATCAATACAATCTCATTTAATATAACTTGACTACATTTTAGTTTGTAGTTTTTTACAGAAATGTAAAAATAAGTAACCCAATACTTCAAATGTTTGTTTTTTGGATTACCCTTCTTATAACCAATTACCACTAGTTATCTTAGCCCAGAGTTGATGAGAGCTGCAGGTCCAATTTTTTTAGAGCTAGTTACTCATTTTGATTTAGAAAAAAGACTTATAGAGGCTCTGAAGATGGGAATGTTGTGTTTTGGTAAACTAGATTCTACTATTGCCATTTTCATCATATAAGTATATTTCCTAAACATTTAATACAAGCCTCGATTCCTTTAAACTTTAGACTAAAATCCCATACCCACTTAATTTTGGAGTAAGGTCCAATGAACTCAACGTCCAAAATCTTATTGCCACACACTATCATGTAAGGGCAATTGCATACATATCTTACGTGTTCCCTGGGCTGCTTGTCATACACTGAGTCCTTTCCCCGATAGCACAATTGGCTGTGCACTTCTCTGTGCATGCATGGTCGTGCAACAGGCAGCCTTGGAAATAGAAAATGTTACCCTTGCACGCACAGAAAAACAATAGGATTTTAATCAATATGACTTACCTCTGCAAAATACAGATAGGATTGTATTAAACCACAGTGGAAATCTTGACCTTCAACTCCCAGCATGAATGTGTTCTGTTCTTTTTGTCAAACACTATTTAGTGCTCAGATGGCATTTCATTTGGTTGAATTAATATTGTGATCAGGGAATGGAGAAGATCACCTCGTAGTGGTATTTCCTAAACAGCAACCAACAGGAGAAAGCTAGCTATGGTTGATGAGATTTGCAATCCAACAACATGCAGGAGGTGATATGTTCTTTTTCCTATCTTAGCATAACCACCCCATTACTTATTTTGTGGATAAAATGGAATAAGCCTGTTCACAAATCCCAATGAACCTTGTCTAGTGTGCGTGAGCAAGAAAGTAGATTCTGGTTTACCAATGATTTACCAGTGGATTGCCAAAGGGTTCTGACTTTCATTTGTCCAGAATAGCAATTAATAGGCCCCCATCACCAACTCTGAATAGCAATTAATAGGCCCCCATCACCAACTCTAAGCTGCTGAAACAAGATGGGACAACCAGCATGAGACTTTCTGTGCACAACATATGCCCCAAAGACCCCTATCCTTAACAGTTTATTCCCCATACTCATGAGCCACTATTTAGCACCGGCTTCTTAGTGGCCTTCACTGTGCTAGTGAAAAGTAAGGCAGAATCTGCAAGTGTAAAACCTCCCTATATGTGATCTGGTCTTGCTTCTAGTGACTCAATACACATATCCTCTATCAAAAGTTCTTATGCTGTACCCCATGACAACATCTAGCCATCATCGTCATTTAGTCGTGTCCGACTCTTCGTGACCCCATGGACCAGAGCACGCCAGGCCCTCCTATCGTCCACTGCCTCCCGGAGTTCTGTCAATTTCATGTTGGTTGCTTCAAAGACACTGTCCAGCCATCTCGTCCGAGCCATACCAGTTCCAATAGAAATGTATGCATAACATATTTTAAAAGATAAAACATCACCTCCACTAGTAATTATTGGAATTAACAAATTTATTTATCCAGACTGGAATTTGTGGTTAAGCAACAGGCAGCTTGATGCTATTTTATACTGCTTGTATATGCATACAAGATTTCAGGAGATGTGAGTATTTGCAGAAGAAACTACAGAATAAGAAGATTCTGTGGATCAGGCTGTAGTGTCACTTGACTACACAATGCCATCCTCAAAAAAGAATATATTCTTTCTGCTGAACTAAAGCAGGTTGAGGTTCTTGCTTAACCAATAAGGCCAAAGACACAGAGTGTACCAGACTATACATGTTGTAAAACAGACAACAGTCCCTTGAAAAACTGCATCAGGTGTATGTGTTTGCCATTACAAACAAAACTGTACTGTACTTAGTGGCCAAAAAATAATACATAAGCTTTTCAATACTGTAGTCTGCTGAAAATTTTGAGAAAGAATGCTAAAAATAGAACTATAGTTCATAATTTTTAATTGATTTCAAAAGATACTGGATGTGCTTGCATTTAATTTAAAATGCTTCGGATCAATTAGGTTTTTCCTGGAGCTATTAGCAAAGGGAGTAGCTTACAAATACTGCTACCCAACTCTAGAGCACCTAGATACATAGAAGGCTATACAGTATTGGAAAACATTGTGACAAGGAACAGTGAACAGGCACTTTAGCAGATTATCTTATTGAGGGTTCTAGCACTGTCCTAAAACAGATTCAGAATATAGAACTAGTGAGTAAACAATTTTGATCTAACACTAAAGGCAGCAAGATCAAGTGCAATTTTCTACATCAGATGGTAGTCACTGCAAACAGTCCTGTACTGCTGAACACATTCAGAGTTGAAATAACTAACACTGCTAGGCATAACTCCATTAATTGTGGGTCAATACAGGAAGTGCACATTTGTAGTGCTTTTTCATTTTTTAGCATCCAACTTATTTCTTTTCCCTGCATGGGCATTACATTTTCAGCGAGGACCTTGGCCCACATTTGTAGAGAAAGATGAAGACATATGTTTACTTATAAAAGTCCTCCAAAAATGTAAAGTTATGTAATATAAAAAAAGTACTGTATTGTATGTGGTTTCTCTCATTTCTTTAAAGATGTGCTAATTAATAAAGATTTTTAAAATTCAAACAAAAATAAAACATTTTATTTTGGATTCTTTTAAACTAATAAGTGATGGCAATCATTATCTTGAATGAAATCTTCTGTTTTATAAACTTCCAGAATTAGTACGGTTCATTGAAGGGATAGAGAGGATGTCCAGCATCTCGTGGTACCATTTTGCCCTCCACCTATGAAAGATAAGGAGCATGTTAGTTAAAAGGAAGTACTGTTGTAATGTTTATGCTTGTTAGGAAGTGGAATTTCACAATGGTAAGGAGAGATCTATTAGCACAACTATCACCCCTATTCCTCTGGTAATTTCTAAAAGCAACAGTTAAATGTACAGTGTGCTAGTTAAATCAGCAGGGTAAAAGGAAGAATTTTTCAGAGTCTGGTTTAAGTAAGAACTTATCAGTGCTGTTAATAGTAAGACCTTTTAAGAGGCTATTAATTCATGAAATTGCCATAATTCAGAAATGGCTTGACAGTACATAACAGATGGTTAATATCTCTTATGAGATAAAATTGCTCCCAGCTGGAGTTAAAACAACAACAATAACAAACATGACATTTCAAAATTAGAAGCAAGCAAGAGCCCCATTCAAACTGCAAAGGTTCTGACATGAATGTACATTTGGCAACATGAGTAAAATGTTTATTTTAAAAATCTTTTGATGGAGACAAATAAAAAACATACTGAAAGTGGTAAAACCTTTAGTGTTGTGTGATAACATCTTAAAAGAATGGAAAAGCAGCATATTGCTTTCATGGAAAGCTTGACCAATGCCTTTTTTAAAATGTGCGATCAAGTCAGTGCCAACCTACAGAAAACCTTTTTAGTTTTCTAGCTATACATTACAGGCTAAAATATTGATACTATAATGAAAGTATATTGCTTCTATATTGTTTTTCTCAGGAGGCTGGGGTGTGGGGAGGATTGCCTGGCCGTTTCCTGATTTTTATAATTTCCCTCTGCATCCCAGGCACCACTAGGGGGCATACAGCACCAATGGCATAGCTGATATAATCATAAAAACAAATCAATCTAAAATATGAACAAATCTGAAGTTTTCAAAGGTTGCATTGCAGAACTGGGTGAAAAAAGCACAAAAGGTCAAGAACAAAAGCTCAGAAGTTATCCTCAGTAGAAATCTTAACATTCTGCCATATATTCTTCTTATCCTGAAAAACTCATACTTCCATCCATCTTAACTCCTTTGTACACCCCAGTATGGAAATTTTGAAAAGAGAATGGGGTGCTTATGTTTTGCTATATGAAAAAGCACAGCTTAAGAAATACTGGTCAAGAAATACATTTCTCAGCATCACTTAAGATCATGTAATCGAAAATGTCCAAAAATAATTTCTAGGGCTCAATGCAAGGGCCCCATCAATTTAATGTCATCACTTATATCAACCTGGTTGCATGGAAAATTAAATCATTCCTATCTACATGGCAAGTGACTTACAAATGTTGTGACCTGCCTCTTATCGTGAAGAAGTGCATTTATGGTGGGAACCATACAACCCACAATTACATCTGATGGGTTAGGGATAGATTTCAACCAGTTTTGTAAGTTTACAGTGGTGCCTCGCATTACGACGTTAATTCGTTCCAGCGAAATCGCTGTAGAACGAAAACGTCGTAAAGCGATTTTAAAAAGCCCATAGAAATGCATTAAAACCCGGTTAATGCGTTCCTATGGGCTGTAAACTCAACGTCCAGAAAAGATCTTCCATAGCGCGGCCATTTTCGCTGCCTGTGCAGCGAGAAATCCGTCCCAGAAAACAGTGGGCGGCAATTTTGTTTACCCGGCGGCCATTTTGAAACCACCGATCAGCTGTTTAAAAATCATCGCTTTGCGAGAATCAGTTCCTGAAGCAGGGAACCGATCATCGCAAAGCGAAATTCCCCCATAGGGAACGTCATTTTGCGATGAACGTCAAGCAGTTTCGTCGTTAAACAGAGCGCCCGTCTTGCGGGGTACCACTGTACTTGCATACAACATCCATGTAGAACATTAAATCAAATGCTGCATTGCTACTAGTCAACAGCACTCACAATAGCTAATCATGCTACTTAATTAACTTATAAACTATACCGCAGGACAGCTTGTGTTCTGCTGTAACTATTGTTGCTTAAATATCTGAATATAAGGGAATAATAGAGGAACTCAACGAACGTATGGATCTGGCTGAAAGGGTAAAAGGCTGAACATACTCATAGAAGGCTTATGATATATAGTTTCAATTATGGTGAACATGCCTTACACACAAAATACTGTAAAAGCAATAGTACTTACTGTAACCATTGGCACAATGTATCGCCAGTTCTTATTCAGGCTCCCAATAAAGTTAATTTCTTCAGGTGTCAGACTGAAGTCAAACAACTAAAACCAGAAGCAGATACTTTACTACGTATTCAGGACAAGGCTTTTCACCTATGAGCCCCTGTTTCTCTGCTAAAATAAATTCCATTTATACTGTGCATGTTAATACAAATCTACTAAGGAACATGAGCTAGACAATATAAATGTTTATTTTACTTATATATATCTATATATATCTATATATAGATATAGATATATAAAATCTAAGCAGTTATAAGCCAAGTACAAAGCATGTGTTCTTCCTTTTCTGGTCTCCACTTTAAATTATAGATAAGGCTAAATGTAAAGAAGCAGAACTTGTTCCTTGTTTGTTCTCTGTAAATCTTATTCCGTCTGGAGAAGGACAACAGCTGCAGAGGTGTGTAATTGTGACCCAGCCTACAACTCCGTAGCCAGCATAGGATTTGTTACATGCAAAGCACACTATATATTCTATTACCGAGTATCATTCTTTACCACATAAAAATGCCCAGCTTCCCGGAAGGGTCCATATTGTTAGCACTGTAGTTTGAATATTCCTGGAAACCGCTCGTCCCAAACACTAACTTCAGATGTTTAAACTGTCTTCACAGAATCTGGTCAAGGACAGACCATCCAATGGTGCAGCGATCACCCTGCTTTGGCTCAGTTAGAAGATTATTGGCATGTACCAATGAGAGCTGTTGGGAGGCAGAGCCAGAGAAACCAGAAGGGAGGAGTGAGTCAGAGTCTAGTCAGTGGAGTTCAGTGAGAGAACAGAGAAAGAGAGTTTGGAGTTTGAGGCAGAGAGAGTGTTTAAGGAGTGATTAGTCAGAGTGTGACCTGCTTTAATTAAGATAGAAGAGGTTAAAGTAAAATACAGAAGCTATGTGTAACTTTAAGAATGTGCTTAAGAATTATTCCTGAAACAACTTGTAATCAATAAAACTGTTTCTGTTTAAAAGTTCAGTACTGAATGGACCTCAGTCTTTCATAGGAAATATAAGTTGATAAAGAGATCAACTGGTGGCAGCGTGTTAAAGGGCGGGTTGAGATAGCTTCGTGAGCTCTGTGTTTGGTGAAACAAACACGGGCCACGGGGTAAACGCCACAAATAGTTCTACGTAAGTCTTTCCATGGCCTATGTAACCCCTGAGTGGTCATTTTTTTAGAACCAAAATGGGTTGCAGAAACTGTAGGTGTACCAAAGCAGAAGCTCTTGTAAGCAGTGGACCAAGATGACATGGAATTTCAAATTTTCCCCCATGATTATTTTGGAAAGATATGAACAGAGTTTGTCCGAATAAAATCCTGGGTTGGTATAACTCAGTGAGATAGGTTATACAGCTGAAGGGCTAGGAGTGTGAATTTCTACTGCTTCTTTGGAGAGGGGTAACCAAGATCCCTGATGTGTCTGGCTAACAGGGTTACGTGCCCTGCCACTTGCACAACCTTGGTCAAGGTATAGAGCTTAAGAGTACTGCCAGATGGAGAGACTGGTAAACCACTCTTGAGTACGTACTTTATACCTAGAAAACCTGGGTTGGGGATTGCCTTAAGTTGCAGTCCGCTTGATAGCACATAATTATTTATTATATTCTACACGGTATCTGAGTTTGGTTCCACCATCTAGAATATGCACGCTTTTTCTGTTTGGATATTGAGATAGAAGGAATATCTTAGGATTAATGAAAAACTTCCACATTTTAACAGGAGGCCTCATTCATCAGCTTTTCTAAGTTAAGAACTAGTCAAAAGCTAAGCCACGGTAATAAAGAACAGGGAGACATTCCACAGAATGAACTTCTTTGGAAAGAGCACTGCTGCTCAACTTAAAACCACTGACTTTAAGAAGAAGAAGAAAATGGGAATGAGTAGAATGACAGAATTGTTCTTCAGTAGTTTTTTTTTCTTTCAGCTTCGTTTTCTGGTCAAAACAATCCCCTCTTCATCTTTTAAGAAGCAAAACAAACAAACAAACAAACAAAGTCCTTCCCTTGAAAGGAACTACAATAACTGATCTAAAGCCTGCCTTCTGCTATTCCCAGATAATGCAATTTCCCAGTCATTCACATGTGCAGCCCTGCTCCAAATTACACATAAACATAACCCCCTATCAAATAAATTCATTTGGAAGAATAGAGGACTATTTACTACTGCCATTAGGAGTCACCATAAGAGACTGGAACAGCCATGCACCTGCTCATTAATGCAAAAGATTAAATAAAATAACTTTTCAAGAATGGTTTTTAATAAAGGGAGGAGTTGCAGCAGAAGATACTGATTTTTGCCTGAAAAGCCTTAGAGAAATATCAAAGGGACTATGATTATCTCATTTAAGTCTGAAAGGATTATGCAAGATTAAAACAGTCTTTGAAATGCATTTTTAAAATAATATATAATAATATAAAATAATATATTAAAGTGAGAGCATATGGAGAATTTGGGTCCTGTGGAAAGCCACTGAGATCAAAACTAGAAGTGAAAAATCTATTTAAAGCACTGAAAGCTAAAGCTTTCAGAGCTGTCCAGACAATTCTAGAGTCTGTCCCAATAATTCCCTAAGTGGATCCTAGATGTCCTTGGACTACATATGCCAGGAGCCTTGACCAGTTGTTAATGATGGTTAGGGCTTCTAGGAGTTGTAGTCTAAGAACATCTGGGGCTACAAGTGTGGAAATCATTGGTCTATGCTAAAAACATTAAACAAAAAGTGCATGCATTTGTATGGGCTCTAGTGAAATATACTGTACAGTACATGGCTAGAGTACATGACTTGATTATTAATTAAGCAGTTACTAAGGAAAAAGGCAAAACTGAAGCTGCTCTGATTCCTGAAAGCCAGATAGATATTCTTCTTCTGTTTCTTGGTGGTCTCTCTTACCTGGAGGTTTTGCAGTATGCGTGCAGGGGTAATACTCTTGGGAATGACAACCACTTTGCGCTGCACTTGCCATCTGTTACAGAGTTAAAGAAAAAGCAATGACTTCTCTATACAGATGAGCAAAGTCTAGAATGGCCTTTCAGACAAGGAATGGTATAAGCCATGGCCACTACTGCCTTTATGATTTTATAGCCCTCTTACTGATTCCAAGCCTTCTGCAGAGTTTAGAGCTAAATGTAACATGCAAGTTAGAACTCCAAACTAACTTATACCCAAGAATTCTCAAAGTAGATCCTCAAAATTAATGGTCCTTTGGACCTTGTCAGCATCTGTGTGATAAAATGAAGACTGGTGTCCGATCACCCTCTCTCATTCTATAGTATTTGTTCATTTATATCCTCCCTTTCTCCCTTGCAGAAACTAATAGCAATGGAATAAAATAAAATAAAGACATTACTTAAAAAACACAATTGATTACAGTATAATACTATCTAATGACTTACCAAATGAAAACAGCATAAAAATAATACAATCTAAAAGCCCTTTCAAAAAACAAAAAAAGAGAGATCTAATATTCACCCACCATAGAAATGTCCTTCCTCCTCAGCCAAAGGCCTGTCTAGATAAAAATGCCTTTGCCTGTTATAAGAATGACAACAGGGAGGGATCCAGACTAGCCTCCCTTGTGACAGAGTTCCATGGTCTGGAATCAAACATGGAGGACACCTTCTCTCAAGTTCTCATCAACTATGCCTGTGGAAATGGTGGGACAGAAACAGAGCCCTCTTCTGAGAATTTTAAGGTTGAGACAGGCTCATATGGGGAGATAAAGAGCTTCAAATAACCTCCTAGACCAAAGCCATACAGGACGTTATAGATCATAGCCATCACTTTGGTTACCCCTAATGGAGGAAATCCTGTTGTGCAGTTGTGCAAATACTCTAACTTTTAGGCATGCATTGCCATAAGTTTAAAAAAATCTCTGTATACGTTACCTGCTGTACAAGTCCTGTGACTCAAGCATGCAATAGGTAATGCTGATGGAGATTTCTTAACTTATGTCAATTTGCATCTAAAAATTACACCATTTGTGTAAACATGCAACAGAATTTCACACAACATTAAAATCTCCTTTCTCACTTGGTATGCTGTTGGTGACTCCAACATTTTTGCTATTACAGGAAGGAAACTGATTCCATATTGTAAGAAACTCAGCTCACTTTAAACCCGCAGCTACCATTGCCTTTCAAGGATCCAAATCATGTTCTATAAGAAATGGAAGTAGTGCTAACAATGTGCTTTTTAAATTAAGAAACAAAATGAAGTAACACAACATTTGGCTAGAACAAAAATACAGTACTAATACTGAGCTTACAGAAAAAGCTGCTAGATTAGCTCAAAAAAGACTTTCACCATCCACCTCTATCAAAATCTAAATCATAATTACCTGAGGATAATCTGAGCAGGAGATTTTCCATACTTGTCTGCCAGCTTTTTTATCCCAGATTCCTCCAGCAGGACTGGCTCATCCGGGTGTTTCCACATCCGGTCTGGTGACCCAAGAGGGCTGTAAGCAGTTACTACCAGCCCTCGCTGATGGCAATGAGCTATCAGTTCATTCTGCGCCAAGTAAGGGTGACATTCCACCTGCTCAAAGCAACATTTGGTAATAAGTCATCTGCTAGAGACTATACATCAGAGAATTAAAACAGTGGATTTCAGATAAAGGTCAACTACTCTGTGACCATTAGGAAAAAAAATGCAGGGTACCAAGAAAATCACACTTCCACATGAAATGCTTTTTTTGTAGCAAAGGAGGAACTAATCTTTTTAGTTACATTCTGCCTGATAATAACCCACCTGGCATTTCTATCTGTAGATGGAGAGGAAAAAGGCATTTGAAACACAGGCAGAAGCAGCAACAGTATGGCTACAAACCACATTTATACCTTGGAAGAAAAATATCAGAATTAAACAAAACTGAAAGTAGATGTGTAGGGTATGCTAAGAGATCAAGGGGAAGAGGAGCCCTGGTTTTCTATCTTCACCTTCTCTGAATTACATGGAATCCTGCCTACGCAAACTGCAATTGGCATATAGTACAATTGTTTCATAGGCTTTTATAAGTAATTTCTCCAGTACAAATGCCATATGGATAGTAACAGAGCTAGCACAAAGCAGAGTAACAAGAGACATTGCTTCCTTCCAAACCAGAGTATACAGCCATATTATTTTGCCACTAGAGAAGAAAAACTTCAGAAATGCCTCTCCTCCTTCCTTCATTCCAATAAAAAACACAACTCTACCCTGTTTCCCTGAAAATAAGACCTAACCTGAAAATAAGCCCTAGCATGATTTTTCAGGATCCTTGTAATATAAGCCTTACCCCCAAATAAGCCCTAGTTAAGTGAAACCTTGCCCTCCACCATTGTGCAGCAACCAGAAGAAGATGGCATAACTGTATTTGAATAAATGTAGATCGTTGTACATAAAAAAAATAAAACATCCCCTGAAAATAAGCCCTAGAGCATTTTTGGAGCAAAAATTAATATAAGACCCTGTCTTGTTTTCAGGAAAACACTCCAATGACTAAAATAACTAACAATGTGCTGCCCTTTCATGTCACACGGAAAAACTTGCTGCCCAAAGTAACAGACTCACTCTGCCTAATGGTAGGTGTGTCTCTGGCTTGTAATCTATCCGCATCTAGTATTTCTGTACACCAAACCATAAAATCTGAAGGAAGTTGAAATATTTTTCTTGCCAAAAATAAATAAATAAGCTATTTATGCTTCTGCTCACCACTCAGACACCTTGTATAAAGGATTCTTATTACCCCATAAAATGCACTTTATTGGCAGACTCTCATTTGCAAATAACCTGTCCTACAGCATTCCTGACAGCAAGTCATGCTGATTCTCCAAAAAGATTTACTAGCAGAGGCCCTGGTTTTATAAGAATTTGTGTTATTGACAATCCTGCAAACCACTCAAAATTTTCAGTAAATCAAGGGCTGTTTTCCACTTTGATCACTGGACAGAATAGTTGTCCTCCAAGTATTTGGGCAAATGAATCTTAATACGTCCACAGGATAAAACAAAGTCCATTTCATGAGGATTCTCAAATAAAGTTGAAATAATTCAAGGCTTCTAGGAGCCTAAAATAGCTATTCTTGGATAGGATGTCTGCTACAGTCTAAGGATTGTGTACAGTACAGTACTTGGATCTTGCCTCCTTTCAATCCGCCTCTGCTGCAATTGTGGCTTCTCTTGGCAGAAGTGTGATTTGAATACTTATTCATTCCTAAAGATGCCTAATTTCACAGGAGACTACCTGTTGTTTCTCTGTAAGAATCTCTGCTCTACAATGCCCTTTTCCAATTAAAAACACCTACAAAACCAGCAGGCTGGGTGCTGAATCCAATGGAGAAACATTTATCTCACAGGACAAATGGCTCCTGTGTCTCTAATCTGCCTTTTCCATTGAGGTATGGTCCCCTCTCCAGAAACCTTTCTAAGGGGCAGGAGGCCCTCCAGAATTACACAAAAAAGCATAATAGCAGGCTGCAAGAAAGATCCATTAGGAGGTCCTCCTCTGACTTCCCATCTCTGTTGGATCCAAGAGGATTCTGCAAGCCAAAGAAGCCCTACCATGAACTTAAGGGTTACTCAGAATCCATGCTAATTACTCATCCAGAAATGCAGGGGGTGAGCTCTTCTGGAAAAAGGGTCACGTTTAATTCTACACACAGTACAAATAAATATGTTTAGGTATAAAAGTGCCATGCCGCTGTGACTAGAATACAAAACTTATGTGTTTCAGCATCAGAAATCATCAGGAAATTATCAAAGGTTGTTTTAATAAAATTAACCATGCACACAAAATTATAATTTAAGAATATCTTATCATACAGTACTTCATATTTAAGATGTCAATAATACTTCATTTATGTACTTATATCCTATCCTTTTCTTCAAAAAGCCCAGGATAGCCTTTTTAGCAATTTGGAGTGAAGACATTCTAAACCGAAACAAAAATTAAACCTCCAAGGATCAGAGCGAAGAAGGAGAATCAAAACAGAGTGAGCAATATGTAAGAAAATCAAAAAGAACCATGCTGAATGGACCACTAGGAGGACCAAAGCCGAAATCTACTCTATAAGAGAACTGAAGAACTATGTCAAGCTAGAAATCAATTCCAGAAATGAAGCAGATGAAGAGTGGTATAGATGAAGCCAGGAACAAATCGAAAGGAATGATGTGGAGCCAGTGGAGATGCTGGGAGAAAGGAATATTTCATCTAAATAGCTCCACTTTGAAGTAAAATGGAATACAGTTTGTCATGAATTTGATTATGAAAATTGTAAAAGTAGAATAGAGATGGATTTTGTTTCATAACAGCAACGAAACAACTAGAAGCTGACTGATGTCCAGGTGTTAATTAGGAAGGAAAAAATGTACAAGGTCAGTTCTTTTTCCAGCAGAAAAAAAAATCTAGAAGAACAAGATGACCCTTATCTTATCAAAACTCCAACGGACAAGGACACAACGGCTTAATTTAAGAAAGATGGGCGAAGAGAGAAAAAGAAGGACGAAGAAGAGAGATGGGGAGAGAGTTTGCTTGCACGACAGCCAGAGACGACACACGGAGAGAGATGCATCTGGCAGGACTTTAATTTGGAGACTGCGTAAGAATGTTAATTTAAGATATAGCTAGACTGTCTATTGTTTTCGTTTTATAGAGGAAATATCTGGTGGTGAAGGCTGGGGTATTGGAAATAATTAATGACTTATGCTTTAGTATGTTTGTTTGAAGGCTATCTTGTTTTAATAAAAGATAAAAAGACAATTTGTCTGTAAGTTGGCTCCTTGTTTAGACCACAGCTACTATGGTAAAATTGGCTACTTTAAAAATATATTATATGATCTGGCCGCGTTTACGCTACCAAATTAGGGTCCTAAAGTAATAAAAAAGGAAGAGCTGATCTTCCAGATTGTTTATTTAAAATCGGGACAGACTTGGGCGAAGGAGTGAGAAGTCACCTAGAGCAAAATTACAGGACCCGATTTTGCTGGCAATAGGGATGGATCATTCCGGATCCCTCTCTGTTTCGTGTAAAGGCAGTTCTAAAGAACGCTTTTACGACACAGTTTACAGGCTGAGAATGATGACTGAAATGATTGCATCCTTTTGGGAAAAGAAAATTGCCATAAATGTACATCCTGCTTGTGGAGCTAATCATCTTTGAAAGCCTATCTCAATCAGGGAATGGAAGAGAGAGCAAAGAAAATGGGTAAACTCAAACACAGCTTCTTCAAAATCAGAGTTTCATATAACTGCTGTGAAGTAAAATAAACCACCAAATCACAGAAATTCTGATCACATCTAGTTTGGTAGGATACATAGCCTGCATTCCAGAGACTCTTCTAGCCACTCCAGATACTCTAGTTTATACCTCACATTACTCCTATCTTTTACTAGCAGCTAAATACAGTAACCCCCTTTTTTGCTGCACACCTTAAAGTGATAAATAGGTCTGAGTGTATCAGAGAGCCAATGCTATCATGAACAGGCAAAATTCTCTGGAAAAGACAATAATGATAGTGGAAAAAGCAGGAAAAGAGGAAGACCAATTCCGAGATGGATTGAGTCCCTAAAGGAAGCCTGAGTTTACAAGAGCTGAACATGGCTGTTGAGGACAGGACATATTGGAGATCACTCATTTATAAAACTGCCTTAAGTTGGAGGTAACTTGATAGCACATAACAACAAATGCCGTTAAACATCAACAAATACCATTAAATATCAACAACAACAAATATCAGAGAGCAAAAGTGTCCTGAGCCATGAACCAGAGGCAGGATGGGATATTCCTGGCTGAATGCTAAGAGAAAAGGGCAATATTCTACTGAAAAGCTTCACCAGAAACCTTCAGTTAAACCTAGAAGAACAATTTAAAAGCTCTGAAGGTAGCTTTCTAGGAAAGTGAAGATGCTCTCTCTCCCCCCCCCCCGCACTTCTTGAGGGCATATAAAATAGAGATCACATTGAGGAATTTTATTTATCAAATTGTTTTAATGCTGAACCATGTGATGTAGGATGAGGAAGTTAACAACTAAACAGTCAGATTAATACTGGAGAGGGAAGTTAGCACTTTCTGTATTTGTTCATAAAAAGAAATCCATGTAACTAAACAGCTTATTTATTTTAAGGCAACAGATTCCTGTTGCTTAAATGTTTCTTCAAAGAAAAGGAACAAGTAAACGTCTTTACATCCTACGCATGAAACACTACATACTGTATTAGTTAATGCAGAACATTCCATTGTAAGGGTACAAAAACTGTTCCCTGGCACAGCCTCATGATCCACTTCTTATCTCCGATAACGATGACAACCTCAGGAAACAACCTGCTTCCTTTCTCTTGCTTCTACTCACCTGTAGTACGGCTGGCTTGACCGAAGCCACACTAAGGATATCATCAATCTGACGGCTATTGAAGTTGGATAACCCAATGGCTTTCACCAACCCTTTTGCTACCAGCTTCTCCATCGCCTTCCATGTTTCTTTGTAGTCAATTAAGTCATAACGCATTGTGCCATCGGGATTCTTGGGGAAGAGGTTTTCTCCCCGTCTGTTATAAAATTAGAGATCACAAACCCATTAGAAATGCTACAAATAGCTAATGCCCACTTCATATGAAGCTCTCATTTTATTACGCCTTCTATCTAGGAAACTCACGGAATTACTAAAAACCAATACATTATTAACTAAAACACCCGAAACAAAATAGAACTGCATACTATTATGAGCTTTGCAACATAATGGCAGTCCCCCTTCAACTATCACCCACCAGAAGAGAAAATTTATAGGACCCTTGTTAAGCTTAACTGACAGTGCTAGATTTGTGTTCAAAGATCTGAAACAAGCTCCACAACGCAGAATTTATGACCTATTTGGCCTCTAAGAATCTCAGTTTAACTTAGATTTCAGTTCTGGTAAAAACAATGAACTGGTAATATTTTCTGTAAACTCTAAAGAAGAAATAACAGGTTTGGCAACAAATCAGCAACTGTGCAGGTGATGTCAGACATTTAACTTTTCCATGTCTTCTACACCACTACTACACATTCCTGTGATTTTATGCACTTATCCTATTTTCTTGACACTCACTCAAAGGCATGTGGCCAATGCATGAGGTATAGGTCCAGATAATCTAACTTCAGATCCTGCAGTGACTTCTTTAAAGCTGGTTCCACATCTTCAGGATGGTGCTTGGTGTTCCATAGTTTTGATGTCACAAACAGCTCTTCCCTCTTAACAACCTTTTTAAAAGAAGAAGACAGGGAATCACTGTTCTATTCAAGAGGTTTTTAAAAAATTATGATCAAAACTGAAGGCATTTGTCTGTGGAGGAACACTATTCAATTACACAGTGATGCGGTACCCATGCAAAATGTGTCACGATTCCTTTCATTTGTATTTTTCTAAAAAAATTCTTAGATCTATCTATACTGAATGAATATTGCTTTTTTCCTAGCTCAGGGGTGGACAAAGAGCAGTTGTGGATCTACACAAACCCCTTCCAAGGCTGTCTTTGGCTGTTTCTTGACTGAAAACTAATTATCTGGCTCTCTATTTCAACCCCACATATTTTCCATATACTGTACCTATTATTAAAAATTGACACCTTAGAGAAAAATCTATTTTCAAGTCCCTCTTTTCATCACTGCTACTAAGAAAGTTCTTTTGGATTACGGTGTGCATCATTAGAATAAACATTTCAAACCTAAAGGTGCCATTGCTCAAGCAAAAAGCCTTGTGCCCCGAGAAGCTCTTCTTGAGGGTTGTAGAACTTTCTCAAACAGAATGGGCTTTGTACTACGAGCGGTATGGCTTGTGTACACTGGTACGGTC
Organism: Pogona vitticeps; assembly: GCF_051106095.1. NCBI lineage: Eukaryota > Metazoa > Chordata > Lepidosauria > Squamata > Agamidae > Pogona > Pogona vitticeps. Next base: position 62,059,951 of record NC_135786.1, read on the forward strand.
AGGGCCCTGCCACAGAAATTAAGTTCACAAATACTTATTGCTTTCTCTCTTTTTTTTTTTAAAAAAAGGATCTCTCTATTATTATTATTTACTGCAGAGATACATTCATATTTGCAGCTAGTAATTTTGAAATATTTAAAGTATCACCTTAAGTTTTCCATATTCCAATATAACAACATTGGAAAACAGCTTAATGTGAAACTTATCCATAAGGTCTAGTGTCGCAACTATCAAATTAGCGATACTATACAAATTATATAAACTGCTTCAATTCAACATGAAAATGGGATGAGGGCAAAAACTGAAATAATCCAAATTGACAGTTCTTGGTCATCAGGAAGGGAGCTGAGGGAGTAAGGATGAACCCCCCTGTGCTGGAGTTACACTCCCATGAAAACCCAAGTCTGCAGCTTGGGTGTACTCCTGGACTCATCCCTGAGCATAGATGCTCAGCTTTTGGCAGTGGCCAGGAATTTGTTTGCATAGTTTAAAACTGGCGTGCGAGCTGTGCCTGTTCTCTGATTTGGCTACAGTGCTGCATGTCTTTGTTACATCTCATCTAGATTACTGTAACACACTCTACATGGGGCTGCCTTTGGAGATGATTCAGAAACTTCAGCTGCTTGAAAATGTAGCTGCCAGACGGCTGACTGGGCCCAGTTATTTTTTTTTTTTAATATTTTATTTTATACACAAAAAAAATACACAAAAGAACACATACATAACAAAAATACAAAAAAATACAAGTAATAGTGCTTATTATAAACTAAATTCTAATGTGCACCCCATACCCACGGGACTCTATTTACTATAATAATTTTTTTCTTACAGATTACCTCTCCAAAATTGTATTGAGTATTCTTTAGAGGCTTTCCCCCTTCCTTTCACTAACACAAATTCCACAAATTTACCCCAAATATCATAGAAATTGTTACATCTTATTTCCCCTCTTTTTATTTTAAGTTCCATAGTCAATTTATCATTTAATGCAATGTCCCATACTTCACAATACCAGTCTTCAATTTTAATATAATTCTTGTCTTTCCAAAATCTAGCTATTAATATTCTAGCACCTGTCATAAAATTAGTGATTAATTCTTTCGAGTGATGGTCCAGATTTGTATTATCAAAAATTGACAATAAAGCAATTTTGGCATTAAAATCAATATCTTTACCAAATATATCACACATTTCCTTAAAAATCAATTCCCAAAATTTCTTAACCACTTTACATTCCCACCACATATGAAAATACGTACCAATTTCCTCATCACATTTCCAACATGCTTTGGAGTATGTTGGATTTATTATATTCAATTTTACAGGAGTCAAATACCACCTTAGACAGATTTTAAAAAAATTTTCCTTTATTCTTGTTGACATTAATCTTAACACTCTCATCCTCCACATTTTTGTCCAATCCTCTATTTTAATATCTGTTTTTAAATCGTTTTCCCAAATTAATTTTAAACCTTCTATTCCCCATTCTTTTTCCTCTTGTTCCAAAATTATATTATATATTTTACTTACTATTCCTTTCAAAGTTGTATCTTGCATATCTTCATGTGATGACAGAAATTGTTCGTACTTAGTAAGTTCTCTACATTTACCATTAGTTTTCAACCAATCCTTTGTCCAGGTGTCTAACTGAATAAGATTATACCATGATAGTTTATTAGATTGCAGTTTAGACATAATCAACTCCTTCGATCTCATGTTACCCATCCAGTCCTTCAATCTTGCAACCCTTTTATTCTTAAATAATTCTACTAAATCCTTTAAATTTGTAGGAAAGTTTTCTGTCTCAGTCACTAGTTTTAATGGTGAAGTTAAGGGACAAAACTTCTCTTTATATTTATTCCAAATATTTAACAGGTTTCTTAAAAAGGGGTTTTTAATCTGATTTATTGAACTTCTCTTTAGTATATTAAACAAGTATCCTTCAGCATTTCCATTTATTTCTGAAGATTCCATCTCCCACCAAATTAATTTTTCTTTATTGAATATAATATCTCCAATAACTCTTAACTGATTTGCTATATAATAATTTTTAACATTGGGCATACCTAAACCTCCTTTTTTTTGAGCCTTATACCAATATCTTTTATTTATTCTAGATTTTTTGCCTTGATTACAAAATCCATTAATTAATCCCTGCCAATATTTAAAATCCTCTTCTTCTAATCGTATTGGGAGCATCCTAAATAAAAAAGTGATCTTCGGTAATATTTTCATCTTAATTAAAGCGATTCTCCCAAACCATGATAGTTTCAATTTGGCGTACTCTTGCAATTTATCTTTAATTTCATTTTTTAATTTATTAAAATTTTTCTCTTTTAATTTTTGAGTTGTTCTAATTATGTTTATACCTAAATATTTGATAAGATTACACATTTTAACGCTATATTTATTCACAAACATGTCTTGCTCCTGTATATTATAGTTAAACATCATCATTTGTGATTTTTGCCAATTAATCCTTAAACCTGTTATTTCCCCAAATTTTTCTAAATGGTTTTTAATGTTTTCCATACTCTCTAATGGATTTTTAATAGTCAGTAAGGAATCATCAGCAAACAAATTAATTTTAATCATTTCATTTTTACCTGTTCCTTTAATTAATTTATCATTTCTTATTGCGTTAGCTAATAATTCTATAATCATGCAAAACAATATTGGTGAAAGTGGGCAGCCTTGTCTAGTACCTCGGCCTAGAAAGATCTTTTCCGTTATACCATCATTAACTATTATTTCTGAAGTATTATCTAAGTATAATTGATCTATAACACCTCTAAACTTTTTACCAAATCCCCAACCTCTTATAAGAAGTTTTAGTGTTGACCATTCAACACAATCAAAGGCTTTAAATATATCCAATGATAAAATCATTGCTTTTATTTTTTCTTTTTCTATTTCATGTATAATATTTAAAACTCGTCTAGTTAAATTGTCCATTTGTCTACCCTTAATGAAACCACATTGGTCTTCTTTAATATAATTTGCTATAAATCTATTTAATCTATTTGCCAATATAGCGGTAAAAATCTTAGCATCTTGGTTTATTAAAGATATAGGTCTATAGGATCCCGGATCTGTTTGATCCTTATTGGGTTTTAGAATGAGAATCGTTAATGAATGCTTCCATGAAGCTGGTATTGTCTCTCCTTCCATTATCTTATTATAAATCATTTTTAACTTAGGTATTAAAATGGTGCTAAAGTGTTTATAATATTCTGGACCCAATCCGTCAGGACCTGGTGTTTTACCATTTTTTAATTTATTTATGACTTCAGCAATCTCTTGCTCCTTGATCTCTTCTTCTAATATTCTTTTATCATTTTCTGATAATTTAGTTTTTAAATTATCGTTTATATATTTTTCTATACATTCTTTCTTTATGTTATTTCCTTTGTATAGTTTCTGAAAAAATTCATGAAAAATCTTCAATTTTTCTTTCATTATATTACAATTTTTACCTGTTTGATCTTTAATTATCCCTATTGAATTTTTTGCTCTTTTATTTGTACACATTTTAGCTAACAATTTTGAGTTTTTGTTATTAAATTCAAAAAAATGTCTCTTTAAATACATCAAATCTCTTTGAACTTTCTCTATTTCTATATTATCTAATTCCTTTCTCTTAGCCTGAATTTCTATTAATATTCTTCTATCTCTTTCTGTAAAAAATCTATTTTCTAAGTTTTTCAAATCTTCTTCTATTTTTTTCACATGTCCCTCCTTAATTTTTTTTAATTTACACGATTCTCTTATCGTTATTCCTCTTGTGATTGCTTTCATTGTGTCCCACAACAGGCCTGGCTTAGCACCTCCTGTTTCATTTATTGTCCATAATTCTAGCCATTCCTTCTTTATCTTTTCTATTATTTCTGGATGCTGCAGAATATTATTATCAATTCTCCATCTTTTGGAGTCTTTATAATCTTTCTTTATTTCAATCTCTATTAACATCAATGCATGATCTGTTATTTTAATAGGGTTTATTTCAGTATCAACAATCTTAGAAATTAAATCCTGAGATGTAAATATATAATCTATTCTAGAGTAAGTATTGTGCACAACTGAAAAATAAGTATATCTTTTTTCATCACCTTTCATTTCTCTCCAAATATCCTTCAAATGGTTATTTTTTATCTTTTTACTTAATATTGTGTTTCTATGATAAATATCATTCCGACTGTATGCAGTTTTGTCTTTTATCTTATCCATAACCATATTGAAATCTCCTGCCATAATAACATAACCTTTCTTTACCTTTTCCATTTCTTTAAAAACCAAATCATAAAATTCACCTTGTTTATTATTAGGTGTGTACATATTTACCAAAGTATATTCTTCCAACCCCATTTTACCTTGCATTATTATAAATCTACCATTACAATCTTTTACTACCTTTTCTACTTTAAATTCGCAGTTTTTGAAAATTATAATTGCTACACCCCTAGATTTAGAAGTTCCAAAATTTTTTTCATAAATGTCGATATTGTTCATCTTTAACTCATTGACTCCTTTTTCTGATTGATGAGTCTCTTGTAGAAAGACGATATCCAGCTTGTTTTTCCTCAACAATGCTTCTATTCTTCTTCTTTTCACTGTTGATCCGAGGCCTTTAACGTTTAAAGTTGCAAGTCTTATTTTTCTACCCATATGTGTTCAAAAGTTTTCTTTCCAATAGGTCCCGTGTGTAACCTTACCTCCCACCAACAACATAAAACAGACAAAACAGCACCCCATAATTGATTTTCACCAATTTTGTGAACATATACATTCGTATCCTCTCCACCATGGTCCCATGCCATGACCACTGGCATGAGCAAAAGGTGGGGGGGAGACGCCACCATCGTCCGGCGGAACCATGACCGGAGCCTTGCCTCTGATCTTTTCATTTAACTTTTGCATTTCTACTTAATGTTTAATACTACAATAGTAACAAAATAAAAATAAGAATAAGAATACCCTTCTCCTTCCCCCCTTCCCCTTACTGGAATCCTTTAAAGAGTTTATATTTAGTTTTTAGTAATTTTAATTTTGTTACCCCTTTTACTATCTAAATTTAGTGTGTTTAGTATGATTAGAACAAGAGTAAAATAAATAAATGGTATTATTCTATAAAGCTATTTTAAAAACAACAAAAAAGAACCTCAAAAATTAAAAGAGGGGAAAGAGGGGAGGAGAGAAACATATATATGTATATATATATGCACACACATACATATATATAAGAAAGATTTTATTAGGAGAAAGATAAAGGAAAAAAAATAAAAGATATAAAAAATAAGATAGAATAATAAAAAAAAATAAGAAAAAACTGGTCCATCTTCTTCCTTCTGGTTCAGCCTTCTAGTTCTTTGCTTGTGGTTGGAATTAACTCCTGACTTTCTCCTTCATAAATGTTCCAATCTTTCAGCAGTTGTAAACCTTGCTCGCAGGAGTGGATTTTAAACAAAATCTTGTCTTTCCAGATTTTCAAAAAAATTGGGTAGCCCCAATGATATCTGATGTTATTTTTCCTCAGAATTGCTGTAACCGGCTGCATAGATCCTCGCCATTTCGCAGTCTCTTTACAAAAATCCTGGAAAATCTGAATTTTTCTGTCCCTATAAACCAGCTGGTCTTGTTTTTGTCTGATTGCTTTTAAAAATTGTTCTTTCTTTGTATGATTCAAAAACTTCACAACCACTGGTCTAATACCGAGACTACTTGGATTTCCCAGGAAATATGCCTTTTCTATATCTGTTTCAATCAGATGCTGCGTGTCCATTATAGAGTTTATCCAAGCCATTATCTCCTTTCTGAGATCTCGGCCCTGTTGCACTTGGAAATTCATTATTTTAATATTAGACCTTCTGAGGTTATCATCCATAAATATAAGCTTTTTATTGGTATCAGAAATTTGCTGAGCCATGGACACAATTTCTTCTTTATTTCCTTGAACTGTATCACCAAGGTCCCTAATTTTGCTCTTCATGTCCTTTAACTCCTGTGACACCCCTGAAATTTGATCTTGAAGCTTAGTGATGCTTCTTTCGATGGACTTAGATCTTTGCTCTGTTTTGTCAAAGCCTTCAGACATTTTACAAGACAGATCTTTTATAAGCCTTGTAACCTCGTCCATCCTATCGTCTTCAGTTGGTTGTGTCGTCAATCTTTCCAAACTGCGATCTGAGGGGGTTTTGGCAGTTTTATCCCTCCTCCTTGACATAGAGAGTTCTAATTAAAAATAATTATTGTTGTTTCAGGCTTTTCGTTAGGAGCAGGGCAGCTGGAAAACGCCAGTAGCTAATCGGCCATGAAAGTGAAAGTAGTTTTTAACTTTAAAAGAACATAGTCCTTAAGGCTTTTAATCAGCGATATGCCTTCCTTATCCTTCTCTCCAAGGATTTATGATAAAAAAAACATTCTTCTAAAGAAAGAAATGCATTTTAATAGCTTTTTACCTTGCTAGGCGATACGGAGGGTTCGCTCCTAGCTGGTCATCCCCCCGAGCGGAAGTGACGCTTAATGTGAAACTTATCCATAAGGTCTAGTGTCGCAACTATCAAATTAGCGATACTATACAAATTATATAAACTGCTTCAATTCAACATGAAAATGGGATGAGGGCAAAAACTGAAATAATCCAAATTGACAGTTCTTGGTCATCAGGAAGGGAGCTGAGGGAGTAAGGATGAACCCCCCTGTGCTGGAGTTACACTCCCATGAAAACCCAAGTCTGCAGCTTGGGTGTACTCCTGGACTCATCCCTGAGCATAGATGCTCAGCTTTTGGCAGTGGCCAGGAATTTGTTTGCATAGTTTAAAACTGGCGTGCGAGCTGTGCCTGTTCTCTGATTTGGCTACAGTGCTGCATGTCTTTGTTACATCTCATCTAGATTACTGTAACACACTCTACATGGGGCTGCCTTTGGAGATGATTCAGAAACTTCAGCTGCTTGAAAATGTAGCTGCCAGACGGCTGACTGGGCCCAGTTATGGGGAGCATCCAGCACCTACAACAACTGCACTGGCTAGTTAGTTTCCAGGCCTAGTTCAAAGTGTTGTTTATTACCTAATAAAACCCTGTATGATTTGGGTCTAGGCTACCTGAAGGACCCTATCTCACCATACGGGCCTTCCCGGTTCTTCTCATCAAAGGAGACCCTTTTCTCAATCCCATTGCTATCACATTCATATTTGATGAGGGCAGAAGAGAGGACCTTCTCTGCGGCTGCTTTTGCATTGTGGAATGCTCTTCCTCAAGAGGTTAGGTTGGTCCCTCCCTTTTATCCTTCCACTGACAGTTGAAGACACACCAGGCAGGTTTTTAATAATCATAATTGAGACCCTGAATTGTGGTTAAATATTTTTAATCATTCCATTAAATTACTGTTAAAGTTTAATTGTGTTTAATATATAATTTATTGTGCTTTTAATTTAGCGCATTGAGTCCTCCTTCACCAGGAGAAAGGTAAACATAGAACTGCAGAACTAGAAGGGACCACATGGATCGAGACCAGCCCCTATCAGTGAGGAAGTGAACTCCAAATTTCTGGCTCTACAATCAGACACCTAATCCACTGAGCTATCCAGCATTTCTTAGAAATAAGAAAAATATATAGGTAAAAAATATATGGTATCAAGCAGGCCTTAGGTCCATTACAGAAGAAATCTGCTCCCTTGAAGTCTACTACAGGTGTGATCAGCCAGGACCGAGCACAGCAGATGGAACGCTGGGTGCAGCACTACTCCGAGCTATATTCCAGAAAGAATGTAGTAACCGAAGAAGCATTAAATAACATTGAGTGCCTGCCTGTCTTGGAAGAGCTGGACAGCGAACCAACCCTAGCAGAAATAAATGCGGCCTTGGATTCCCTCACCTCTGGCAAGGCACCTGGAAGGGACAACATCCTTGTTGAAGTGCTGAAATGCGGTAAGGAGATTATCATTACCAAACTGTATGAAATCTTTTGTCTCTGCTGGAGGGAAGGTGGAGTACCACAGGACATGAAGGATGCAAACATTGTCACGTTGTACAAGAACAAAGGTGACAGGGGTGACTGCAATAACTACCGTGGTATCTCTCTTCTTAGCGTTGTAGGGAAGCTGCTTGCCCGTGTTGTGCTGAAGAGGCTCCAGGTGCTTGCAGACAGAGTCTATCCGGAATCACAGTGTGGATTTCGAGCAAATAGATCCACCACTGACATGGTATTCTCCCTCCGACAGTTGCAGGAGAAATGCAGGGAACAACAACAGCCACTCTTAGTGGCCTTCATAGACCTTACAAAAGCATTTGACTTGGTTAGCAGGGATGGCCTTTTCAAAATACTTCCCAAGATTGGATGTCCACCTCGTCTCCTTAACATCATCAGGTCCTTCCACGATGGAATGAAAGGCACTGTAGTTTTTGACGGCTCAACATCAGATCCCTTTGACATCCGAAGTGGAGTGAAACAGGGCTGTGTCCTCGCACCAACACTTTTTGGGATCTTTTTTGCTGTCATGCTGAAGCATGCTTTTGGAACTGCAACAGAAGGTGTCTATCTCCGGACTAGATCAGATGGAAAGCTCTTTAATCTCTCTAGATTGAGAGCGAAGACCAAAGTCCAACTGAAATGCATGCGGGACTTCCTCTTTGCAGACGATGCAGCCATTGTTGCCCACTCTGCTGAAGACCTCCAACAACTCATGAATCGTTTCAGCAAGGCCTGCCAAGACTTTGGACTAACAATCAGCCTGAAGAAAACACAAGTCATGGGCCAGGGTGTGGACTCACCTCCCTCTATTACCATCTCCACACAAGAATTGGAGGTTGTTCATGACTTTGTGTACCTTGGCTCAACCATCTCTGACACCCTCTCTCTAGATGTCGAGCTGGATAAACGCATTGGGAAAGCAGCCACCATGTTCTCTAGACTCACAAAGAGAGTATGGCTCAATAAGAAACTGACAACACATACCAAGATCCAGGTCTATAGAGCCTGTGTCCTGAGCACACTCCTGTACTGCAGCGAGTCCTGGACCCTTTGTGCCCGGCAGGAGAGGAAGCTGAACACCTTCCATATGCGTTGCCTACGACGGATTTTTGGTATCACCTGGCAGGACAGAGTTCCAAATAGAGTAGTCCTAGAACGAGCTGGAATTTTCAGCATGCATACATTACTGAAACAGCGATGTCTACGCTGGCTTGGGCACGTTGTGAGAATGGCTAATGGTTGGATTCCAAAGGATCTCCTATATGGAGAATTAGTGCAGGGAAATCGCCCCAGAGGGAGACCACAGCTGCGATACAAGGATATCTGCAAGCGGGATCTGAAGGCTTTAGGAATAGACCTCAACAGATGGGAAACTCTGACATCTGATCGTTCAGCCTGGAGGCAGGCAGTACATCACGGCCTCTCCCAATTTGAAGAGACCCTTGTCCAGCAGGCTGAGGCAAAGAGGAAGTCACAAAGGAAGCAAAACCAGGGAGCTGGACAGGGGACAGATTGGATTTGTCTCCAGTGTGGAAGGGATTGTCACTCTCGAATTGGCCTCCTCAGCCACACTAGACGCTGTTCCAAGCCCTCCATACAGAGCACGCTACCATAGTCTTTCGAGACTGAAGGATGCCTACTACTACTATAGGTAAAAATAAATAAAATTAGGACAGCTTCTCCAGCTCATTATATATTTCTAGTCTTTTTGTTGTTGTCAAAATAGTTAATTTGTTGCAGTCTTTTGTTCCTATCTGTCCTAAAAGCATATGGCTTATTCCATATGCTGATGAAGTTTTACTAACAAGATCAGCATAGCACCTGCATCATCTTTTTAGATACCCTATGAAAACCCCAGAGCAACAAATGGACAGCCAGTTCACATGCAGAATTTGAAGCTAGACTGTGCAACAGAATCTGGCAAGAAAAGTTGTAGTTGGCTTTAATAATAGCAGGCTTATACATAGAAGTAGTAACACTAACTGCTTTGAAAGTAGAATTAATGTCAAAGTGGACACTCTGGTGCTCACTTTCCAGCAGTAACCTACAAACATGTCCACTCCTCCTATTTTTTTTTTTTTTTACCTTGTCAGGTCCAACAGTTTCCTGGAAAGCATCTCCTATCTCTTGTTCATTGCTGTAAGCTGGAGCACAATCAATGTGGCGGTAGCCTGCACTAAGGGCATATTTTACTGCCTCTTTCACCTGAAACAGAAGAAAGATAGTTAAAAAAATACAGAGAAAGCTACTTTATTTAAATAGAAATTGCTGACAAGTGACATTATTAATCATGTTGATTTTTCTGACACCTTCACCTGTACATGCTTCAGAAATGTACAGATTCCCTGAAGCGATATAGGAAAGAGTTATTAGGTGACTGAAGGAGGGAAACACATATATTTGGGCATCTGTAGAATTGAGAATTTATATTACAATGCAAACAGCAAACAAAAATAAAAAGGCCAGTGAAAATATACCCTATTTCCCAGAAAATAAGACAGGGTCTTATATTAATTTTTGCTCCAAAAAACGCATTAGGGCTTATTTTCAGGGGATGTTTTATTTTTTTACATGTACAACAATCTACATTTATTCAAATACAGTCATGCCATCTTCTGGTGGCTGCACAATGGTGGAGGGCAGGGTTTCACTTCATTAGGGCTTATTTTGGGGGTAGGGCTTATTTTACGAGCATCCTGCAAAATCATACTAGGGCTTATTTTCAGGTTAGGTCTTATTTTAGGGGAAATAGGGTATACATATAGCAAAACTAACCAACAGATCTGTTGTGACCTGCTCTTCCTCAGATCAATGGTAAAGTGTACATAATTCCATTAAAAATACAAATAGATGTTGCCCTTTGATATCTGTGTTTCTGGTCCTGTTAATGTGAAGCTCCTATTTATATGATTCTACTGGTTAGACCTTGTGCAGATAAAAAGAAACTTTTTTGAGGCTTATCAAGGTTCACTGGAGTCACAGAAGCCCACACTAACCTGTCTGCCCTGGCATGGGTAAAACTAGGAGGGCCAAATGTGCTGATAGTTGGGATAATCTTCCTGTCAAACACTCTCCCAACACCTTACTCCAATCTGACTAAGCAGGACTTTCAGGGATTATCCAAAAATTCACGAGGTTAAGTGCTTTGACTCTTATGTCAACTCTGCCACATAAAAATGCCAATGTAGCCATGTCACAATACTGGCCACCACACAGAGGACCCACTAATCATTCAGCCACATTATCCTGGCTTATCCTGATGTAGGTACTTGCAAGGAGTGTCCAGGATGCTAGTGACTGGGAAAGGCTTCCAGTGAGACCCCTCTCCCAATACCGCTAAGCCTACTTGCTCCTTTGATGCTCCAGGGAGAGATAAAAGCTCCCAGGTTGTTGCCTGAGACTGCAAACCCACCCTGAAAAGTAAAAATGCCCCAAACCCACAAAATACTCAAAGCTTCAGAATGCAAGGCACTATCCGTATACCACCAACCTTGATCTTTCTGAGTGATTACAAAGCTTTAAAATATATTGAATATATTTCAAAAAAGACATGTTCAGAAAAAGCTTTAAAGGTTCTAAAAGAATCAAATGGATGTGAAGCAATTTAATAGTTAAAAAAACTCATTCAGAGGCTTTGGTAGTTAAATAGTAAAGCTGGCTACCTAGATCTATATTTACAAAGTAACTAAGATGTAGCATGGGTCCAGTAAATACAGTACAGAGTTCAGCAGAATAGCAGGCATAGATTGCATTCTCCTGAGAGATTAAGCTAAACAAGCACAACTGTACAGAAGCTAGCTAGGCATAAGCTTAAGGGACCCCTTCTTCTGCTCCCAGTTGTATCCCATCATTCTCCCTTTAGGTGTTTCAACTCATTGCATCTATCAGATTATGTTCTTTCCTGAAACTTCTAGTCCAGGGATCTCCAAACCTTTCAGTGGGAGGGCCACATTACATATGCTCCACACTTTTGAGGGCCAAAGGAAGATGCGTGCACTCCTGCCCACCCTCACTCACACATGCACACAGGCCCACCTGCCTGTGCACACGCGCTGGCCTGTCCACCCACCGGGCCAGATAAAAAGGCAATGTGGGACGGATGTGGCCCACAGGCTGTACTTTTGAGACGCCTGTTCTAGTCGGTACCTTCTACAAAAGTAACTAACCAAACAGGGCAGGTGTCACTCATTTTGGTACCATGAAACAGCAAGAAGAGATGGTTCTCATAATATTATTTTGGCCATGAAGGTTGTAGATCAAGCTCTTTCACAGAGAGGGCCATTTCCTCTATCCTCTAATTGGGAGATGCTTCCCCTCCTCCCTTCCAAATCAATATTAATTACCAAGCGCCACTCTTCACCAGGAATTAATTAATCCTCTCCTTGCTAATTCAAAGACAACATACTGGCTCCCAGCAGATGGTCAAGGTTTTAAGTACCCTCTTAACTCAAAAGATCCAAAAACTGTATAAAGAAATTTTATAGTTTATTAAACATGTTGAAAAAATAATAAAGAGCTAGGAAAAATGTCAAAGCAGTTGCAAAATGATCAAAAAGATTAGGAGCAAATAATCAATAAAACGTTTCAGCCAGAAACAATACAGAGCAAATAAGAAAACTAGCAAGAAAGTACTTTAAGTGATATTGAATGGTATATAAGAAGCACATTTTGCAGCATAGTTTCAGAGCATACAGAAAGTGCAGTTCAGAAAGCAGGGCAACAAATGAGCATGGCATCTCCTTAAAGATAACTAAGCCAGCCAAAGTAACGTCTGACTCCATTTTTATATCTAAGGCTTCTGTTTCTAGACCATTCCAGCATCAAATTCCTTAGCAAACCTTCATGAAGGCAAAGGCAATTTCTGCTCTTTCCCTTCACTCAACTGAAACCCATCCTCCCAATTAGCTCAGTACCAAGGAATGAGTCAGTCTGGCCTTGAAGGCCACTCTCACATTGACAAGCTTCAGGTGTCTCTCCCTTCCAATACTGCCAGGCATTATTCTATCTTATCTCCACCAGCTGGATTCCAGGCACTGGAGCCAGCTGGTGGAATTTTTCAAAAGAGCACCAGAGTTCATGATCCCTCTATTTTCCAGCTTCTTGACAAAGCCTTCTAATAGCCGTCCAATTTCTTTGAGAGGCATAACTAACAGTAGCTAGAAAGCCTATGCCACTAAGGAAGAATATGTCAAAACGCATTTGGTCACTGGCTGTGCTATTTATGAATCGATGTGTTTCCACTTCTGTTTATATCATTGCATTTTGCCTGGCAACATATTTCTGTATTTTCTGAATACTAACTTGTTTTTCTAACATTACTGATGTCTATGTAGACACAACTTCCCATTGCTTATTTGCACTCAGATAACTAAAAGCAGAGTGGCAGACTATGTGGGGACTAACCAAACTGAAGAATATGCAAGTACCAGAGCAGAGGAATAGCATGCCTCATCTATTCAGTTTCACTACTGACTACTCCTCCCCTATCAATAAAAGCTGGAATACAGAATAAATGCTTACAATAAAGTAAACTGCACATTATAGAACTGTTCCTTTTAGAATAGTCTGGAACATTCTGTTACCCAAGAAGTGAGCAAGGCAAACTCCTTAATTTTCACCTATCCATGAAAACTGTTACTGCTCTAAGTACAACAAACAATAGTGTTCTCAGAGATTCTACAGCCCTCAAGAACAACTTTTCCGGAGCCTCTCTACCTTCTGCAATATCATCTTCAAATCCAAGCTGTTATGTCCTGCTCTTATACAGAAATAATTTAATACTTTTGCACAGGCTAGGGATTCCTCTGTTTCCAAATCCCAATGTATGTGCTGATGAGACAACAACAATTATACTAGAATGGTCAGCCCACTTTTATAGAAAAGCTGGAGGGTGGAAACCTCTGGAAAATGTACAGTATAGAATATATTGGCTAAAGACATGTATTCTCCTAAGGAATCATGTGCTAAGTTGTAACTGAGTAATGGTTCCATGAGGAACCATGGTTGTTAAAGCACCCCTCTCTAAGCAAAGTACTATTAACATCAGCTGGGATTTCTGAAGAAAGCATAAATTCTTTAATTCTTAAATCTCAGCGACTTGATAAGTAGGAACAAATGGTTTTCTATTGCAGTGCCAAAACTCTAACTCTAAACGACTTTTTCAACTGAAATTCATCAGATATTTTCTTTTGTGCCTTTTGCCAAAAACTTAACATGCATCTCTTTTAAAAAGTGAAAATAAATGTAACACTTAATTTTATTGATGATACTTCTAATGTGTAACATCCTTTACAACTGCTACAGTTATATTTTTAATATTGTGTGTGTGTGTGTGTGTGTGTGTGTGTGTGTGTGAGAGAGAGAGAGAGAGAGAGAGAGAGAGAGAGGAGGAACTTCTTGCCATAAATAATAAAAGTGGCATGGTGAAATTCTTTTAAGCTAGCTAGCTAAGCGCAAGTATGGGCCTGCAGGATCTTAAGTCACTGACGCTGCTCTCTCTAGGCTGTTTGCATATGAGAGTTCCACTAGCTTGCTTTTGCTGATTAATGGCTGTAATGTTTTAAGAATCAGGAAGAGATAATAACAAAAATGTGTCTCCCCCCCCCCATCTTTGCCCAGGCCTGGTGTCTGTTTTCTGTCTCCTCGAAGAATTTTTACAACAGTACCATAAAGCCACATAAGCCATAAATTACTGTGACATAAGCCACAACAACCAAAAGCAAATGAATATTTAGAACGGTTACTTCTGTAACTATATTTCATTCAATATTTCATTCTGTTTCCATATGTTTGATGAAGTGGATGTGTTCACGAAAGCTCACATTAAAATATAATAGTCTTTTTAAAAATTAATTAAAGAAAAACAATAAGAACAATACTAACATAAAGTGTGTATACATACATGCCGTGCACTAATCCAAAATTTTTCCCCCTGTGCCATCACCCTCGGGACCAGATAAGAAAATATTTCCTTTTAATTTCTTTTCACCCTGTTCCACTCCAAAAATACATTGATTCTTCTGCTGGCTTTTGACCTTTCCCTTTTACAAAAACATAATTCAAATATGGATTCCATATTTCTTTAAAATCATTATATTTTGTCATTCCCCTTCTTACTTGTATTTCACATGTTAGCTTATCATTTATCACATTTCTTTATATCAATCTTCAAGGCTGACTTGTCATTTTCCAACTTTTTGCAAATATTAATCTTGCTGCTGGGACCATTTATAATGAACAACTCTTTCTGTTCTTTTTTAGGATGGTCATTTTAATTGTATTTAAAAGGGCAATAGTTGGTGATATTCGAATATTATTTCCAATAATTTCTCTAATTTCTTTAAAAACCAGTGCCCATTCTTTCTTTCTTATTTCACAAGCCCACCACATATGTAAATAACTTCCTTTTTCCTTTTTGCATCTCCAGCATTGAGATGGTACATTTTTATTTATAATATTCAATTTTGCTGGGGTAAGGTACCATCTCCATGCAACCTTATAACGATTCTTTTTACACTTATAGACATATTCTTCATTTTTCTTTGTGACCATATTTTGCTCCATTCTTCGCTTTTAACCTCTTCCTCTAAGTCCTCTTGCCACTGATTTTCATCATAGCTTTTTCATATCCATCGTTTATTAAAATCTTATAAATCACACTTACTGTGCCCTTTCTTTTTATTTCCTTCATCTTGATCTTCTCTTTGCTCTATAATCTCCTCACATTTAGACAGTTTTCAAATTTCTCCTACTTTCCTGGTCCACTCTCTTGTCCAACTTTCCGTTTGGAGTATATTTATTCAAGATATCCCCTCTTCCTTTTCCAAAATTTCCTTTACAGTATTTTTCATCTTTCATCTTTTTCATTCAAGGCCTTATTGTATTTAACCCTTTATCTACCGTGTTTTCCCAAAAATAAGACAGAGTCTTATATTAATTTTTTGCTCTAAAAACACATTAGAGCTTATTTCCAGGGGATGTTTTATTTTACAGTCATGTCATCTTGTGGTTGCTGCATAATGCTGCACAATGATGGAGGGTGGGGTTTCACTTAACTGGGGCTTATTTTTGGGATAGGGCTTATTTTCGGGAAAAGAGGATACTAATACTTCTTTAATTTTAGAGTTAAGGATTTGGGGCAAATTCTGAGCCTCCACTACTTGTTGTAGTGGTGAGATAAATAGACTCAATATACATATACTGTATCTATATTCTTTCCAGCATTCTAACATATTCTTCAAAAAATGATTAGTTGGTCTATTTATTTCTTCTGCTATTTTTTCTTTAAAGAAAAGAAAATATTTTCTTTAAAATATAAGAGTCTTTAAGGTGTCACATTTTTTTCTTGTTTCTTTGGATTTTGCTTGATAAACAAGAATCAAGAAGCTGTTGAATAAACCAGGACAAAACATGTCCCAGCTACCACTCGGAACAGTTCTGGGACTAACTACTGATGCTGATTATCAGAGTACCCCCTATTTCTGAATTTGTCTCTCATAGCTCCCCTCCACAATCCCATTTTGAATTCTGAGCTGTATAAGTACTTTAGACTTTGGATTCCAGTGTCTGGATACCTGCTCAGCCCCAGACCTCATTAGACAGCTTTGTCACAACCTCTTAACTTAAAACTCTTCACAAGGATGCTATGAGAATAAAATGGAGACAGGGGGACAAAGAGGGCTGCCATAAGCTCCTTGGAGGAGGGGTGAGATAAGAAGCTAAGAAGAAACTATCATTATCACACTACTGAGCTCATATGTTTGGAAATAGCATGATGTTGGGGATGATGAAAATGTTAGCTCCACGTTTATGGAAGATGCCAGGTTGGGAAAGCTGTTCCACCCTTTTAAAGCACATAAAATGCAAGAAATATATTTTTATAGATAATTGTTTTTCTGCATTAAGGCTATGCCTGCACCATATTAATGCAACAGTGGCATCTGTTAACTAGTAACAAAGAGGTTATCACAGTACCCCCAGCTGGTTGCACATCAGCATAGAGATATAATTTGTAACCGATTCTCAGTAAGGTAGAGATACGCCCCCATACCAAGAGCTATGTTTAATTTTTTTCTAAGTCCTTCGTCCAGTGCTTTGATTAGACTTCTATCTCCATATTGAAAAGAGGAAAGAAATAATAATAATACAAAAAACAGATCTAGCTGTTTTATCTCATAAAGCTTTTGCATTTTTTGTTTGAAAGGTGATAAAATAATAAGCATAAAAGGGAGACCAAAGCCTTTGGTCTATAGATTAAAAAACATCACTAGAGCCCATACTTGCTTGTGAAATTTAATTTCCTTTTGCTTACTGGGAGCCTGGGTCACAGATAAAGAGACTGTGACACAAAATGTTCTGATCTTCTGAAAGGTTACTTGAATGAGAAATGAATCTCCTTTTAGTCACAATGATCAAGCAATTCCAATTCCTCTTTATCACACTAACTGCAGCATTTTTCTTTTCTCAGTCTTAGTAATGATTTACGGTCACCACAAACTTCCTGAAATACACCAGTAAGGAAATTAGTATAAACAAAATGGGAATACCTTTCTGCAGCACACTTTCAAGTTTCACAAGATCTTTCCCCACCCCAATATACAGAAATTAAAAGTGGCATGCTAGTATAGCCTTGCGTTAGAGCACTCAACTAGGCTCCAGAGATGATAAGTACATCTAATTCCACATTGGCCAGTGAACAGGCTGGAAAAGAAGGGGGAAAGCATGTCATCCTTCCTGCGAGTCCAGAAATCAAGTGGACTGCTAGAGAAAAGATGGCCACTACTATGTACCCAGTTGAAAAATGCAGTTCTTTGACCTTCCTCTGTAGGGGAACAGCAGGCTACTATCTTTGGGGGGCTTGTCTCCACCAACCAACCATTTCTAAGATAGGATGAAGAAGAACAGAACTAGATAGGTCTGCCAGCAATTAGCAGAAAATGAGTTCTGATCTATTAAAACATATTATACAATAATCTCTACCTTCATGCCAGAATCCACAATGGAACAGAAGAGACAGAGACAGGAAACAGTGCCCCAGGAATTTGGGATTGTCTATTTAAGAGGGCCTATATGCTGCCTGGATAGTTCAGTGAGTTAGTATCTGGTTGCGGAGCCAGAGGTTGGGGATTTGATTCCCCACTGCTCTTCCCCAGATAAAAACCAGCCTGTGTTGCCCTGGGTTACACAGAAGAAGGGAATGGTAAACTACTTCTGAATATGGTTGTTGTAGGTGCACCGAATCTCCCACAAATTGCACCACAGCACAGAGTTCTGACTCCTGTCCTCTGAAGATGCCAGCCACAGAGACTGGCGAAACGTTAGGAAGAAAAACCTCAAGAACATGGCCAGACAGACCGAAAAACCTACAACAACCATCAGATCCCAGCCATGAAAGCCTTTGAGAATACTTCTGAATTCTCTCTATCAAGGACACCCAGGAAAGAGTTGCCATTAATTGATTTATTAGTACATAATTATTGTTATTAATGAACTTAGGCAGTGTGGGAGACATTCCTTCTTATCTCCATATTGTGGGAAATCTTTCACTATAAAGACAAGTAATGAGGAATTCAGGAAGCCATAACAAAGCTGCAAATAATTCAGTGGCAGGCATATTTCTAGCCTCTGTTCAGATGCAGAAATGAGGTTATACAATGAGAATTTTTCTACAAGTCTATGGCTGGAGAAGAATTTGAAACTGGATTAATGGGTGATAACTCTTGCTGTTAGATTCAAGTGAATCACAAGCCATGGACATGGTCATATTTCAAACCGAGGTTGATACTTTGACATGCTTACTTTCCTAATTCCAACATGGTATATGGTTTATATTATTTATGGAATAGTTATCATACTCTAGGTGTATGATTGATTTGCACGTAGCATTAGCATGACCTGTTAAAAGGCAAAAGGATATCTGGATTAAGTCCTGGCCCTCTTCCTAATTTTACCAGGTCATCTGTATGGTAACAGCATTACTCCTGGGAACACTGCAAATACAGCACCATTATGTAGGCACTCTTATAGGGTCAGATTTAACAGCAGTGCTGCTTTGTGATACTTTGATTTGTAAAAGATAAATAGAGCATCAAGATTCCCATTAATATAAAGTGGATGTTTATGCACTCTTTATCCTCTGTTTAAACACAAAGATCTAAGACATGTCTCCAAACACAAATAGTCCTATCCTTAGGAAGGTAAAAAGTATACTTAAAAAGATGAGCTGGGCCTCAGGTCTTTTAGAAAATGTCTAGGTTTCCAGACAAAAAAGGGACACAGTAGTTACAGGTTAGAACCTGGTAGATTGGTCTTATATAATCCATTATGGCAAGTAACACATAAAAGTAGGTGCTTTTGTTGTTTACTGGGTCCGTGCCACAGCATGTGACACTGTACTGTCGAAATAATCTAGGCCAGGTGTAACATTGTAAGTGTGGCTGCCGTTGGCTTTACTGTCCTAGAAATGATCATTTTCAGAGCACTGGTGCCAGAATGAGTCCTTGTGTTGTCTCAACACAGTTAGAACAGAAGTGGGAGCAGGAAACAGATTGTTAAAGTCCGCATGAACAGTAAATTATGGGCACTATTGTTTGAACAACTATTTACAGTCATGACCAAAAATATTGGCACCTTTGCAATTCTGTCAGAAAATGCAACCCTCCTCTCAGAAAATTGTTGCAGTTGCAAATGTTTTGGTATTCACATGTTCATTTCTTTGGTTTGCATTGGAACAACTCAAAAAAACAAAGAAAAGTCAGATCCAATACAATCCCACACAGAAACCCTGCAACTGGTTTTGCTCCTGTGCCTTAACAGCAGATTGATATGAAGACACTAAGGCGATATCTGTTTCAGCCACTTAATTCCAGCATGTCAGACTGCTAAGAAGTACAAAGACAGAGCCAATTCAATAATTCAGCATATTTACATGCTTTGCTTATTAATCTAATTTACACCACAGGGATTCAGATAGCAGGTAATAACTCAGTTGACAAATTGTATTTGTAGAATCTCTGTTAAACTCTTAGTACCTTTGTAATTAAAACACAAACAAATCGAAAAACCTTTTGAAGCATCCCTTTCATGATTTCATCAAGAGAAGGCATTATTTTGTGACCTTTGGATAGCTAGGACTGGTTTTGTGGGGAATCATAATTTTTTCCACACTGTAAAAATAGTTGGAAAATAGGCTTTTATTACTACCCTGAGTAGGTGAACACCATTTGGGTTTTCCTCCTTGGACAGTGTTTGAACTAATCTTGCTCTTAGAGGAGGTATAACTCCACCCATGGTAAAAGAAAAAAGAAAAAGAAAAAGAAAAAAAGGAAACCTCATGGAGGAAATAAATGTACAGGAAAGAGGAAAATGGAGGAAGAGAAGTTGTACAAGCCCATGAAACATGACCAATCCTTTAATTACAATTAAAAGCCTAAAACATGTGTGTACAAAGCGATTACACTTCTTGATCATGTGACCTTACCTTGCATCCCAGCCACAGTAACTGCACTTGTATATAAAGAACTTAAGCACACGATCCCTCTCCCAACAAACACCGAATTCACACTTACCTTCCCAGCTTCACTCTTCCACGTCCCCAGGCCAACAAGTGGCATCTTTTGGCCGGTGTGTAGTGAAACATAGTTGCACTCAGAAGGCATCTTTTCCTAAATCAAACACAATGATAATTATTTATTTAAATAACAACCACTATGCACATTGGCCTCGAACAGAACAGCAGCATAGAGCATCTCAATAACCCAGGAGGGAGGAAACGATGGAGCACCTTTAAGAACTATGAAACATACCTCTGCGAAACCTCATATTAAAAGTGGCAAAGGGCTTTCCCTCACAGCCTTAGGATTTGTTTCATATTAGAAAGAAAATAGTTCCCCAGCCCACAAGCAAATTAGGGCCATGGTCCATAGTAATAAAGCACAGAAACTAGCAACTAGGAAGGGGAAGACTTTTTCAATAACCCAGCTCAGGACAGGATTGCAAGCAAACATGGATTATAAGCAGTTCTTCTCCAAATTTGTTAATTTCTCCCCAAATGAGCACCACATACCCATTTCTTTCAAGACTACGAGGGGGAAAAAGCTTTTCTTAAGATGAAGCAAGACAACCAAACACGCAAAACAGAGATGGGACTCTGTACACTAATCAACATTATTGTTGCTAGATTTTTTATCAGTTCCTTTCTTATGACTTCCATAGCAGTTTGATATTAGTGGGTGATAATGTTGATCAAGGTGTTGTGATCAGCATGGCAAAAACCTAAGCCTGTGTTTTTTCTGGTTAATTGGTAGCCCTTGTTCACTGGAAGAAAGGAAAACTAATTTTTGTACCTTAAGATGTCACATTTATTTATGGGATCACAATACATTTAGCCTACAGGGTGGGGAGTGCTAGGGACACCGCTCAAGGAATTTTGTAGAGATTAGAAGAGTTTGCTAAAACTGAAAAAACAACACTGTGAACTATAGCTTAGAGAAGACACAAAGGATTAAATATGGTGGCCAAAATCCTTTTGTGCGACTTACGTCACTGTTGGGGAAATTACATCACTACAGGGGGAGAACACCATTCAATCCCTCACTGCACACAAGTCAGACAGATTTGTATATTATCCAGATTCCAAGTGGGGATCTTCAATTAGTGGCTGAGAAACTGCATAAGGAATCTCAGCAGGGATTCTAATGAGCAGGAACATGCCCCTGTGATTATGACATTTCCCCTACATCAACCTAAGTCACACAACAAGAATTTAGCTACCATTCTGTAACACCAGGCTGATACTTAGCTTGGAATCCGGTTAGATAATATTATGGCCCTGTGCATAGGTGAAGACATGTACACAGAACATGGACATGTTTGTGCTTGCTGCTTGCTGCCAGCATATCTTAACCATCAATCATCTTCCAAAAATCATGGGAAGCATATAGAACAATCTTAATCCATGCCAGGGTATGCAATAAATGCTATCTTCATAACAAGACAGATTTCAGAATAATCCCTATGCAACAAATCAAGATTTAAATTCACAAATTCCTGCTCATTATCCAAATTTTGCAGTATACAGCAGTTACCTAGCTTTTCCCCCTGCTGCTTCATGTCCATTTCCTGACACTTATATGCTCTTGCACACCTTACTGAAGTAAACACATGTTTTAAAACATTGTGTAACTGTGACCATAAGCTTATAAACAAAAAACAGATGAGATAGAAGTGCTCCTGATCAGCTGAAAGGCAAATCAAGGATAGGGATTCAGCATGTGCTGGATGGGGTTATACTCCCTCTGAAAACACAGGTGTGCAGCTTGAGAGTGCTCCTGGATTTGTCTCTTAGATTGGATGCCCGGATTTTGAAAATAGCCAGGACTGCTTTTGCACAGTTAAAACTAGTACTTCACCTCTGCCCATTCCTTGAGAGGTCTAATCTGTCCACGATGACACATGCCTTAACTATATTCCAGCTGGATTACTGTAACACAGTCTACATGGGGTTACCTTTGGAAACTATTTGGAAACTCCAGCAGGTACAAAATTATGCAGCCAGATTGGGGCTGGTTACAGGGCACATATAACTCCCATTACAGCATATAACTCCCAATTCACTGGCTGTTGATCCATTTCCAGGCACATTTCAAAGTGCTGGTTTTAACCTGTAAAGCTCTAAGGCTTGGGTCAAAGTTATCTAGAAGACCCATGATGCCCTTTAGAAGCTTATCCAGGTATTAAGATAATCAGGCTTTTCTCTCAGTCCCACCACCCTCACAGGTGCTTTTGATCAGGACATGGGAGAGGGCCTTCTCTGTTGCTGCTCCTAGACTCTGGAACTCTCTCCCACAGGAGGCTAGGCTGGACTCATCTCTGCTGTCCTTCCGCAAACAGATAACAAACTTTCTCTTGAGGCAAGCTTTCTTCTAAATGACTGGTTGACCAAGGGGATTTTTTAAAGGGAGCATTTTATTCTATGTTTTACTTCTGTTTTTAAATATTGTACTTCTTGTGGGTTTTAATGTGATATTTGTTTAATCCTTTCTAAATATCATAATAATTTATTATTTGGCTTTGAAGTTTTTTCTTTTAATATCATAATCTGCCTTGGCTACTTCAGGCGAAAGGTGGCAAATAAACGAACAAATATTCCATGATATCAATCCTGACATGGTCACCCTGGGTTTTCTTGGTAGAGAGTTCTCAGAAGTAGTTTACCATCCCCTTCCGAGGAGGGTGCCCTGGAACTGTGCAGCTGGCCCAAGACTATACAGGTTGGCTCTTCTGGGATACACAATGGGGAACTGAGCTCCCAGCCTCTGGTTCAACAACTAGATACCAAAACTATTGAGCTATTCAGTCAGCTTAGGGGGTGTATAACAAACCACACAGTAGAAAGAGTTCTGCTACCCTCCCCTTCCTAGAACTATAGCCTTTATGTATACTGTATGTTTTTCTTATACTATAGTAATTCCATGATAGGATATCAAACTTTCCCATATATCATAGTATTAAACTACAGTATGTTGCAAACATCAGGGCAAGTTACTACAAAGCATCGTTTTGAACTTTCTGCTGTAGTATATATTGTTTATTGTTGTTTAATCATATTCCCAATAGTGTATGCATAGGACCAAAAGTCATTAATTACTCTGTGAAAAGCATTTTTCATTATTATTTTACTTTTTGAATCATTTTCATCAACTTCCTGCAATGTGACAAAAATTTTGCTTTGTCAGCTACATTGTCAGAGGAAAGAATGCCTCAAGTGGTTTCAACTTTCAACCCTATCAACTTCCTCTGTTTTAGCTGAAATCAGCTATATGCCAGGACTGTTTCCCATTTTAAGTGCTACCTACAGCAGACAATTAGGATAAGAAGTATACTTTTACGGAATGATTTTTTAAAAATAGTTATTTCATATTGCCACTGGCAATGGTGCGGCTAAAAATATATATATTGTAAATAAATAAATATTGCCAGTGAAGAAAACTAAATTATGCTGCAGATTTAATGACTGTGTATAAATAAGCATGTTCCCATCATTGAACCATATCTAAGTTTTTCCCCACACTATATACAGTATACATATTATTTGATGTATATTTACAACTTCTCTGTCCACTAGACATAATGCAGACTCTAAGCTAAATATGCAGACTAAACATATATATGTTTAACCAAGGTAATTTTAGAAGAAGTAGCTGTGTTAGTCTGTGCAAGCATATCAGGCAAAATCCAAGGAAGCCAAAAAAACAAACAAAAAACAAAACGCATGTGGCACCTTAAAGACTATTATATTTTCATGTGAGCTTTTGTGGACAAGTCCACTTCATCAGACAGATGGGAAAAATGAGATACCAGATTAAATGCAAAATTCCTAATGCAAATTCATTTCATTGGTTCTAAGAGTCATGGGAGTGTGGTTACATTTCACATACAGTAATTTATGGCCTATGTTTGGTGTTGAGTTCTCAAGGTAAGTTACTCTACATTTAATAGTTCTTTCTTCCAAGTGTACAGTATTTGACCAGGTTTTGTAGCCTCATGCAGCACTCCCTTCCTTGCTTACCCAGAAATGTGCCACAAATTCAGTGCAGCTTACTCCAAGTAATTATTAATATGTTTATAGCACCAATCTCATCCTCATTCCTGGGGAAACTGCTTGAAACTGGAGCTAGTAAATCCTTACTTAGTATCATGAGTCTATTAGTATGCAAAGGCTTGAAATAACATTCAAAAACATCACTTTGCCACCAAGTTACATTTAGACACTATACTAACAAAGATACATAATAGAAGCAGGGTTGCTGGATGAAAACCACAACATGATTTCTGCTCCTTTTGACTCTTACTATGACAAGCTTGTTGTTATTACATGCTGTCAAGTCACCAGGGAGTTATGATGACCCTGTGAATAAGTGACCTACAAAATGTCCTGTCCTCAACAACCTGGCTGAGTTCTTATAAACTCAAGGCTGTGGTTTCCTTTGGAGTAAATCCATCTCAAACTTGGTCTTCTTTTCCTGCTGCCTTCACCTTTTCCCAGCAACATGCAAATCTGCAAAAATGTTCCCTTTTATACAAAAACTAACCACATAAAAACCCTGCTCTCTTTAGTGCCTGGATAATAAACAAGAAGAGAAAGCAATTAAAGGTGTATGTATAAATGAAACTAGTAAATACAATACTAGACTGAGATACACATTAATCTTGAATGTGAAACTTTTACCCAGAGGTAAATTGTCACACATACAGTAATCAGTAACCTGATCAATAGATACCAAGTGTTCATCTTGCTTCACCCAACACAGTCACAAGCCCAGTTCTGAGTGGATAATGGATCAGGGTTACTGCCATTCAAATGGAAAAAGCAGAAGCTGCTAATTATTGTATTTTAAAGACTGTACTATATTTGAATGTATGATTCAGTCTTGGCATAAGGACAATTATATGGTTCACAATCAGATCAAGGTAGATAGGTAATATGTAAATTATGTACTTTATGTAAATTATGTGTTGTAGCATTTTAACTGTGTGGACTGTCTGACACTAGAAAAAGCAAAGGCTGAGTCACACTGCCCTGAATTTTTCAATTCATGGGACAAGATTTTGTCAGCACAGGCTGGGCACAGTCACGAAGAGAATCCATAAACTTAAGTCTTCTATTAAGAAATTGTTCAAATAGTAGCTTGCAACAGCATGGTCTATCACAATCTTAGGCACACTGGTTTTCTATGCACACAAAGGAAGAGTGGAAGCGTCATCATAAAGTGAAAAGAAAGTAAATGGATCTTGAGACAACTTTCTAAAGACAAAAACAGAAGGTAAGAGTAATGTAGCAGTGCAGTCCTAAAAACATTACAGTATGTCAGTTACAGTACCATGCTTCAATACTATGAACAAGCAAAGTTCATAAACTGCAAGTCCATGTACAGGTGGGGGGCACTGTTCATTTCCAGATGCTGTTAGACTGCAGCTTCCATAAGGCTAGCCAACTCAACCAATGACGGGGGAACATGGAAGTCATAATCCAAAAAAGTTATCAGAGCCACAGTTGCTTACTATCTTTACAGAACTATCCCAACCATTTTTACCAAAAAGAAATGCTAGTTGCTTTTAGATAGGCATTCTTCTAGTCAATATATACAGTATTTGGGATTACAACAGTGCAGGCTTCACTTATAACTTATAAAAGCTGATGTGGCTTCTGAATAAAGGCACCTCATGAGTAATATGTTTCAAAACAGTAATCATGTTAATCTCTTCCAGCATGTACAACAATACCAAAACAAAAATATTTTGACACATTAAAGACATATTCTGACATGAGTCTGAGGAAGGGCACTATAATCCATGGAAACTCACACTAAACTAAACCTATTATTAAGTTACCACAGTAATTTTAGTTTGTTTTGTTATGAATACTAACAAATGAATAAAACTTGGATTAATTTAGTGTTCTTCATGCTTCTTATCAAAATTTCAGTTTAATACTATTATGGTAACTGTAAGCTGAACAAATAACAGAATAACATGACTTGCTCATGGAAATCTTTAGAGAACTCCTTAATATCTGAAATTGTTAAACCACAGTCCAAGTATACTTATCCTTTACCACCATGTTTGTTGGAATTACATAAAGTAATTCATGAGGAATGTGTGGGTGCTGGTGAAGCAACAGCCATTTTGCCCCACAAGCAAATGGTGTAAAAGATGCACTCTGCATTTTATAAGGCAAAGAATTCCACACATTGCCATGCATTAATTTCGAAATCAAAAAGTGAGTTATACTCTAAAGGCAGTACAAAAACGCCTTTTTCCTCAGTTATGTTTTGCTGATTCATACATTCCCAGTATCACCACCAGTACAATCAGTGGTAGTCAGTAACAGATCAAAAGCATTATTACAAAAATAGATTTTTTTACTCCTAAGTGATCACCTGTTTTGTGAAAGAAAGCGCCAAGTACTATGTACTGAAGGCTTATACCAGCTTTCTGCCCGTCATAGGTCTCTCTGGAACCAGAGACATGTGATTGCTCAAGTAAGTCCATCGCTTTCAGTGGGGCTTACTTCCAAGTAAATGCACGTATCGTAACTTACGGGCACTTGCATGCAGAGACGCCCCATTGAGGCTTACTTTCAAGTAACCTAATTGAGCCTCGCTCTGCATATATGAAATCATATACTGTATAATTGCCAGTACTGATTAATTCAATCGAGGGTTCCCCATTAAGTGGGCTCGAAAACCTGCTTCCCCTCGCCCATCACGTTCCCCAAAAGAGAGAGAGAGAGAAAAGCAAAGAAGCTTGGCACATCCCCGCAAGAAGCCGCGATTCCGTTTTTTCTTTCAATATATACCTCTCACGCCCAGGTGATACACAAAGGGACTGACGCAAATCAAGTCAAAGGAGGAGATTATCTAACCATCGGATCACTCACCTCTCCCTCGGACTCTCTTTGCTCTCAGGAGAATGCAAAAGAGACGGACGATTCCCGGGCCCCTACATTTAATGTTTCCGTTTCCGGGTTTGAAATTTAACCGTTCCTCAGCCATTCTCTGTGAAGTGAAGTGAAGAACAGATTTCAGGAAGTAGATTTGGTGGACAGAGTGCCTGAAGAATGGAGGCTCCTAAAATTGTACAGAAGGCAGCAACAATAACCATCCCAAAGAAAAGGAAATGCAAGAAAGCAAAGTGGCTTACAAATAGGAGAGAAGAGAAGGGAAACAGAATGCAAACAGAGATAGTGAAAGTTACAAGTGTATTGAGCACAGACTTCCAAAGAATATCAAGGAGAGACAAGAGGGCCTTCTTAAATGAACAGTGCAAAGAAATAGAGGAAAATAATAGAAAGGGAAAAACCAGAGATCTGTTCAAGAAAATTGGAGATATTAAAGGAACATTTTGTGCAAAGATGGACATGAAAAAGGACAAAAAGGGTAGGGGTGGCAAGAAGAGGTGGCAAGAATACACAGAGGAATACAGTAATACTAGAAAGGTCTGGATGTCTCGGACAAGCCAGATAGTGTAGTTGCTGACCTTGAGCCAGACATCCTGGAGAGTGAAGTCAAGTGGGCCTTAGAAAGCCTGGCTAACAACAAGGCCAGTGGAAGTGGTGGCATACTGTATCAGTTGAACTACAGTCGTGCCCCGCTTTACGATTGCCCCGCATTACGACGAAACTGCATTACAATGACGTTTTTGTGATCGCTTTTGCGATCGCAAAATGATGGTCTGAATAGGGTTTTTTCGCTTTGCGACGATCGGTTCCCTGCTTCGGGAACTGATTCTTTGTAAAACGATGATTTTCGGACAGCTGATCAGCAGTTTCAAAATGGCCACCGGATAAATAAAATGGTTCCCCGCTGTTTTGTGGGACAGATTCCTCGCTGCACAGGCACCGAAGATGGCCGCCCTATGGAGTTTCCAGCCCATTGGAACGCATTGAAGGGGTTTCAATTGGCTTTTTATTTTTGCATTACAATCTTTTCGTTCTACAGCGATTTTGCTGGAACGAATTAACGTCATAATGTGAGGCACGACTGTACTTAAAATCTTAAAAGATGACACTGTTAAGGTGCTACACTCCATATGCCAGCAAATTTGGAAAACTCAGCAGTGGCCAGAGGACTGGAAAAGATCAGTCTACATCCCAATCCCAAATAATGCTCCAACTACCGTACAATTTCACTCATTTCACACGCTAGCAAGGTTATGCTCAAAATCCTACAAGGTCAGCTTCAGCGGTATGTGAATCAAGAACTCCCAGAAGTACAAGCTGGATTTCGAAGGGGCAGAGGAACTAGAGACCAAATTACTAACATGCGCTGGATTATGGAGAAAGCCAGAGAGTTCCAGAAAAACATCTACTTCTGCTTCATTGACTAAACAAAAGCCTTTGACTGTGTGGAACGCAGCAAACTATGGCAAGTACTTAAAGAAATGGGAGTGCCTGACCACCTTATCCATCTCCTGAGAAACATGTACATGGGACAGGAAGCAAAAATTAGAACTGGATATAGAACAACTGATTGGTTCAAAATTGGCAAAGTACAGTAGTATGACAAGGCTGTATATTGTCTCCCTGCTTATTTAACTTATATGCAGAATACATCATGAGATAGGCTGGACTGGACTAATCCCAACCAGAATTAAGATTGCCAGAAGAAATATCAACAACTTCAGATATGCAAATGATTCCACTCCTATGGCAGAACGTGAGGAGGAATTAAAGAACCTCTTAATGAGGGTGAAAGAGAGCACAAAAATGGCCTGAAGCTGAACATCAAAAAAAATTAAGATCATGGCCACTGGTCCCATCACCTCCTGGCAAATAGAAGGGGAAGATATGGAGGCAGTGATAGATTTTACTTTCATGGTCTCCGTGATCACTGCAGATTGTAACAGCAGCCCCGAAATTAAAAGACTCCTGCTTCTTCGATGGGAAGCAATGACAAACCTAGACAGCATCTTAAAAAGTGGAGACACCATCTTGCCGACAAAGGTGTGCATAGTCAAAGCTATGGTTTTTCTGGTAGCAATGTATAGAAGTGAGAGCTGGACCATAAAGAAGGCTGACCGCCGAAGAATTGATGCTTTTGAATTGTGGTGCTGGAGGAGAGTCCCCTGGACTGCAAGGAGAACAAACCTATTCATTCTGAAGGAAATCAACCCTGAGTTCTCACTGGGATGACAGATCCTGAAGCTGAGGTTTCAATACTTTGGCCATAACATGAGAAGAGAAATCCCCCTGGAAAAGACTCTGATGCTGGGAAAGAATGAAGGCAAGAGGCGAAGAGGACGACAGAGGACGAGATGGTTGGACAGTGTCATCAAAGCTACCAACATGAATTTGACCAAACTCCAGGAGGCAGTGGAAGGCAGGAGGGCCTGGTGTGCTCTCATCCATGGGGTCACGAAGAGTTGGACATGACTTAATGACTAAACAATAGTAACAGCCATTCTCATGTCCCTGTCCACGTAGGCACGGGGAGTTTATTGTCACTGTCGCCTTTTACAACGCGTTCAGTGGAAAGAACATTTTTTATTACGATTTCATAGAAGCATTTCTTGAAGGAAGTTTGCGTTTTCTTTTGTGCTTAGTATAATTTACATAAGACAGGCAAAATTGGTTTTGAACCGCAGAGTTCCTCAATTTAACAATGTCAGTCAGAGGCTTGAAGCCATGTAGCCTGGAAAGTTTTATAAACTTATGTTTATCATTGTCTATGAGGATTTATTTTTACATTAAACTTAAAAATTACCTCTTGCAGATTATTGCAAAAGAGCATTGTGCATGTCCCCGCCTTTTTGCTGCATATATTTGTAAAATAAATTAAACATCCAGTGATAGTATAGACGACGTAGAAAATATTTTATTGAAGACATTTCACTCCACGGACCTGTAGCAAGAAGCTATGATTGGCTGTGGCTTCTTGACAACAGATACCATATGCACATGGAGCAAAAGTATTGCACAACTTACACATATGTGGCCATCATTTATTGACTGTCACGGCAGCTCAAGTCCACTACTTTTGTAAAGCTTAGGGAGGTTTCAAAAGTTTTTTTATTGCTATAACTTTAAAAGACTATAAAATATCACAAAGCATTCCTTGTTTAACACTTCATAAATAATTTCTTTGCAGATTGTGTATTGGATATCATAAGCAGTCATACATTGGGTGTGTCATTACAAGGGAACACTCGAAAAGACAATGCTAGGAAAAGATGAAAGCAGCAGGAAAAGACCTAATATAAGTGACTCAGTAACAGAAGCCATGGCCTTTAGGTTGCAAGACCTAAGCAGGTCTGTTTGATAGGATCTTATAGAGATAATTAATTCATTGGGTTGCCATAAGTCTGAAACAACTTTGATGGCATCAAATAAATCAGGTGTCTGTAATGAGGTAATAGCCTCATCTATTGCTAGGAATTTGTAATGTTTACAACCAGTGTTAATAAAGCAGTTGTCATTTTCTACACCCAGTTTCAGTTTGATCCTCCTGGCCCTGCCCAGCAATACTGTGCATATGTATCAGAAGTAGGAACAAGGTTCTCCATGCACCATAGGAAAGGGGGTTGTCTATAAAGGCTTATTCTATAGTAAATCTGTCAGTCCTAAAAATATAACGCAATCCTTAATTGAACAGAGTAGCACAATTCCTCTGCCATGAAAACTGTATTATAGGGATTGTCAGTGGTAGCAGCTGGAGGGGACAACAAACTCTTCAAGTGCAACATTTCAGTCCACAACAAATGAACTGCAGCTATTCGCTTACATGAAAAAATATGAAAAAGAAAAACAATATGGTCATTGTACAAAATTGAAACAGAGGGCTGTCAATACCTTTACAGAACTAAAATCTTAGAAAAGGTGATATTTAACATCCATCAGGATTCTTCTTCAGACTGGGCATTTCAGAGCTTGAGGCTGTTGGGAGAGAAAAGTTCTATATCTAGCTGTTTTATTTTCAATCCCCTTTTTAATGATACCTAGCATGGAATTCGCCTTCTTCACTGCCGCCACACACTAGATTGACACTTTCATCAAGCTGCCCACCAGTACACCAAGATCTCTAAAGGAATGAAATAAATAAATGTGTTCTACATCAAATCAGGCCTCAATTATCCATAAACACAAAAATGGCAAAGCTGAGACTATTATGCTTTGGGCAAACCATGGGAAAACAAGGATAGGATAGGATAGGATAATAATGCTGGGGAAAGTTGAAGGCAACATAAAAAAGACAAAATAGGCAAGACATGGCTTGACGCTAAAAAGGATGCCATTGCCTTGGGTTTGTAAGAACTGAGCAAGGTTGTTGATAACGGGACATTCTGGAAGCATTTATAGACAGTTTTGGCAAAAGTCAGAAGCAATTTGGCATACATCAACCACCCCTCTATCTCTGGCCTTGCATTTGGTAACCATGCGAAAGACATATAGATGTACACTGACAGAGCATCTGCCCACAGAGGGCAATCCTGATTTGCATAGCATTTCTTACGTGAGGAAGCTGTTCAGGAAAATTTCATGTGGTATAAAACACAATGTTGGTAGGACACTACAGTGCTGTGTATTAGGGGAACACCAGATATTTTCTTTCAGTTTGGGGGAGAGGGTTCAAGTGAATGCCTTTATGAGAAAGAGATGGAACCTAGCATCTGATTATAGCTAACACCACACCTATTACTATGATTGGTGGAATATTGTGTATATATGCAAGGATGCTGTCGTGGTGGTGGTGGGAAGGATCCCTGTCAATGGAGACCAGGCCTAGTATTTACTCCACAGATCCACATCTGTCTTCCTACCTACATGCTGTTTTTTGGTCACACTGCATTCTGACAGAACACTGGGATTTATTGTCACAATTGTTTCGAAGACCAAATACAGTAAGTCACATTCCAAAATAATCATTTTTCCATGTTTCAATCTATGTCTAAATCAGATTAAACAGATGTACATCAGTAGTCCACATACATGAGGGATAGCTTCTGTAAGGATTTGATCCCACCTGTTTTTTTAACATACATCTAGAGAGCAAATGCACAGCTTGAAAAAAATCTGTGCAGTTGAAGATGAAAACATACAGTTGGGCAGAAAGAGAAAACAATTAGACAACCTACGAATAACAAGAGGCAGTGTCATGTAACACAGTTCATATAATGCTTGGTTTCCATGTGAAATCAAACTGCTGAACGATTATATTCTCAAAAGCCTATAAAATAACTTCCTCTTCTTTACCTCGATTAATACTGAATGTGTGCAAGCTCTACTGACTGTGGGTGTAACAGAAGATTTGTTTGTGGTTGGGGGAGGAGTCTGACAGTGCATCTGCATAGCCGGAAAATTTGTTTTAAAACAAATCTGTTCCTGACACTCTCTGATGGCTGTGTGGTAGGGATGGAAGAGAGACTTTAGTAAGTAACTGCTCCCAGGTTCCAGAACCCTTTCCTAAAGGAATTGCCCACATACCCCCCATCAACTTCGCTTCTGCCAGAAGACAATGACTACTTTGTTCAGACAGACTTTGGCTGAATTGTTCTTGAGAGGATTTTCCACTGGTTCCTTTAACAAGGAAGTAATCTTCTTTGGGCCATTTGTCAGCTTCAGTACATGATGCATTTACACAAAGAAAGGAAGGGTATATAGACATTCTAAATAAAAAAAAAACAGAAAGTGTAGCAGCTGCCTATAGTTTCAAACATGGCAGTTCTTCAGTTCCTTTTCTGTAGGAATTTCTTCAGTGATATATGAAGACTGCCTTGTAGTTTCATAAATTTGTATATGTGTCCTAAATGGACTTATTCTGGTCTTTGTTGTTGAGCAATATATTCCTGTAGGTAGGGACGTGGTGGCGCTGCGGGCTAAACCGCAGAAGCTTGTGCTGCAGGGTCAGAAGACCAAGCAGTCGTAAGATCGAATCCACGCGACGGAGTGAGTGCCCATTGCTTGTCCCAGCTCCTGCCAACCTAGCAGATTGAAAGCATGCAAATGCAAGTAGATAAATAGGGACCACCTCAGTGGGAAGGTAACAGCGTTCCGTGTCTAAGTCACACTGGCCATGTGACCACGGAAGATTGTCTTCGGATAAAACGCTGGCTCTATGGCTTGGAAACGGGGATGAGCACCGCCCCCTAGAGTCGAACACGACTGGACAAAAATTGTCAAGGGCAACCTTTACCTTTACCTAATATACTCCTGCTTGCTTTATGCTCAAATAAATTTTTCAGACATATGTAAAAGAAAGGTAAACATAAACCCAAAGGTAACTAGGCAACATAATCCACAAAAAAAAATTATATTTGTAAAAAAAAATGTATTTAGAGAGCTAAATCAAATTGTTAGTTTCAACTAGAGCAGACTAAGGGCTTGGCAAGATGGTTCAACTGGAGGGGGCTCGAGTGGGCTAAACAGGACCACTTATGGTCAGGAAGACATTCTATATGCTGTTTGATGCTATCCTTGCATCCACATAGCATATATACAGTATACTGGGATACTGTACCTCAAGTGACCACATCTCCCTTTATGAGCCTGCTTGGGTCTTACGGTCATCAGGAGAGGTCTTTCTATCAGCTCTACTACCTTCACATGCACATTGGTTAGGACATGGGAGAGGGCCCTTTCTGCTGCTGCTCTCAGACTCTGGAACACTCTCCCACAGGAGGTTGGTTGGCCCCCTTTTTGCTGTCCTTCTGCAAGCAGGCAAAGACCTTTCTCTTCAGGCAGGCTTTCCCTTAGTGACTGGCTGCCTGAGCAGGGGTTTTAAACGGATTGTTTTGCCTTACTGCTATGAATGTGGTTTTGGGGTTTTTTGTGTGAGTGTGTGTGTGTGTGTGTGTGTGTGTGTGTGTGTGTGTGTGTGCGTGCGTGCGTGCGTGCGTGCGTGCGTGCGTATATGTGTGTTCCTTTTTAGTATTTGTATACTCACTGTTGTTTGCTTTAAGATTGTCTTTTAATGATGCAATCCACCTTAGGTCCTTTTAAGGAGAAAGGTGGGGTAAAATTATTTTAAATAAATAATAAATTTGGCCCACCCTACTTAAGAAAACCAGAAAAACAAACCAAAATAGCCCCCTCAGCACTGCCCTAATAGGCTTTTTTAATAGAAAATGTTGCCTTTTCTCCCTTGCCTCTCCATTGAGGACCAAATAAAGCTTTTAATTTCCCATTACCTTCTTAATTCACTTAATGATATTGAGAAACTTAAAGTGGAAGGGAAGTTTAAGGTCGCAAGCTCCACTTGGGTTCCATTCCAGCGATCACAGGTGCTGGAAACAAATCAAAACAGAGCAATCCTACCCACACCTAAAAAGTGGGCACCCACTCAAAGGCAGTGCCAGGAGGAGGCAGGGCAGAGAAGCTGGGGTGCTGTTTCTGAGTGGGAGCCTACCGGGAAGCAGGGCTTCAAACCATGGAACACCTGTTGCCCATTTCTAATTTTAAAGCCTTGGTTTAAATAAAACTATTGTTTAACATGTTCAGTGCTGTAATTCTAACTGAAAACTGTTGTCTCAAAAAGGGTTCCAAAGCAATTTACCTGGATTCTAAACTATTTAAAATATAGCAGGTATTATTAATTGCAATTAGAGATGGGGTATTCATATTCGTATACAAATACCCCCATGCAGTTGGAGTTAATGAGGGCTGGACTGTCCACTCACATGTCCACCACTGCTGCTCATCCTTCCAGTTGCTCGTGAGCACTGTTCTCTTCCCAGTTGACTAGCCAATCCTGGCAGAGGGAGGGACGACGTGTCTCTCTGAAAAGCTGCTTAGTGACTAGCCAAGCGATGCTCCAGGGCAATTGGAAGGAAGAGCGGGGCGGGATCCTTGCTAACTCAAGCTGAATGGGGATATTCATATACGAATACAAATACTGTAACCTTATCTTCAACTCTAATACTGTAGTTTAAAACAAATCCCCAGATCTTTGTTGATATTCAGTAGCCATCATCACCACAAACAAATGGTAGTATGCAGTTTAATAATATATAGCTGTATCAGATGTCCTACAGCTGATCTAGGACTGGCCCTTTCACTAACAGAATAAGGTTTTCATTTGTTATTCTCCCTTAGGCAGCAAAATATCATGAGCCAACCATAGTATTTAGAAAAACTCTTTGATTTCTGCCTTGCCATAAACAAGGAGGCTTTAGCTCTTCATATGTTGGTCAATGTTTTCCAACGTTTTATACTGGCCCCAATCCTACAGATGTATTCATTTACTTAATTTAATTTAATTTAATTTAATTTGCCAATGTACCATCTCATTTCATAAGATCACAGGGAGAGGTGCAAAAACAATGCTTGCAATCCTGTTGTGCAACTTCAGCTGTGGCTGTTATTTGGGAATTAGAAGTTTCCAACTCCCTTATTTCTGATTCCAAGGTTTCCTTAGGATCTCTTTCATCCTGGGGAAAACTTTGGGGGGTTTCTTGGAGACCAAAATGAAGAAGGGCAAAGGCTAATAGAGTTTTATCAAGGGGACAAGGTGGACATCACAAACTCTCTTTTCCAATAACACAAGAGGCAACTCTACACATGGACATCACTAGATGGGCAATATTGAAATCAGATTGATGATATTCTCTGCAGCCAAAAATGGAGAAGCTCTATACAATCAGCAAAAACAAGACCTGCAGCTGATCATCAGCTTCTCATAGCAAAACTCAAGCTTAAGCTGAAGAAAGGAGGAAAAACCACTGGGCTAGTCAAGTATAATAAACCAAATCCCTTATGAATACACAATGGAAGTGAAGAACAGATTTAAGGAACTCGATTTGGTGGACAGAGCACCTGAAGAACTATGGATCGAGGCTCGTAACATTGTACAGGAGGCAGCAACAAAAACCATCCCAAAGAAAAGGAAATGCAAGAAAGCAAAGTGGCTGTCCAACGAGGCCTTACAAATAGCAGAGATGGGAAGGGAAAAAAAATGCAAGGGAGATAGTGGAGGGGGGGGAGTTACAGAAGGGGGAAAGTTACAGAAAATTGAAAGCAGACTTCCAAAGAATAGCAAGGAGAGACAAGAGGGCCTTCTTAAATGAACAGTGCAAAGAAATAGAGGAAAATAATAGAAAGGGCAGAGGAACTCGAGACCAAATTGCTAGCATGTGCTGGATTATGGAAAAAGCCAGAGAGTTCCAGAAAAACATCTACTTCTGCTTCACTGACTACGCAAAAGCTTTTAATTGTGTGGACCACAGCAAACTATGGCAAGAGACCTTCGGGTAGTGTGGGCGGCATATAAGTTAAATAAATAAATAAATAAATGGGAGTGCTTGACTACCTTATCTATCTCCTGAGAAATCTATATGTGGGTCAGGAAGCAACAGTTAGAACTGGATATGGAACAACTGATTGGTTCAAAATTGGGAAAGGAGTATGACAAGGTTGTATATCGTCCCTGTATTTTGAAAGAAATCAACCCTGAGTTCTCATTGGAAGGACAGATCCTGAAGCTGAAGCTCCAATACTCTGTCCATCTCATGAGAAGAGAAGACTCCCTGGAAAAGACCCTGATGTTGGGAAAGTGTGAAGGCAAGAGGAGAAGGGGACGACAGAGGATAAGATGGTTGGACAGTGTCACTGAACCTACCAACATGAATTTTACCCAACTCCGGGAGGCAGTGGAAGACCAGACGGCCTGGTGTCCTCTGGTCCATGGGGTCATAAAGGGTCGGACATGACTTAATGACTAAACAACAACAAATAGGGTGATGACTATTTTAGATTAGCTTTGTGATTATTAATTTAGATTACGCAAGTACATGGAAAATGAGGCTGTGAATGGCTACTAAACCATGATGATCATGTGCCACTTCCAGGCTTATAGACAACATGGTTCTGTACACCAGCTGAACACACATTGTCCTCAAGTCCCTTGTTGATTTTCTTTTTCTTCAGAAGCCTCTCTGGCCACTGTGACATACAGGACTAGACAACCTTTTAGTCTGATCCAGTCTGATTCTGTTCCTGCAGATATTCTAATCTAAAAAAGCCAGCAGAAACCAGCTTCTGTACACAGCAGCCACACATGATCAGGTGCTCTCTAAATGTTATAGACTAAAACGCCCTGAATTCCTGTTTGGGGCAAGTAAGAACTGAAAATCAAAACATCTGGAAGGCAAAATTTGGAGAAAACTTGTGTATAAGCAATTCACAAAATGTTTCTCTAACATAATGACTGTGACATTTTTGGTAACATTACTGAGTAGTAATTTGCTGGGTGGAGGAGAGCTAATCCTCCCCTCTTTTTTTGCAACAGCAATTTGCAAATAGACTGTAGATCTTGTTTCCAAACCAGACTCAGCAATGGAAACTCACTGGAAAGGGGCACTGATAAAATCACTCCTTAAATATTTCACACACCTTGAAACCCCTATTAGAGATGCTATAGGTCAGACGCAACTTGAGAACATGTAACTTAATAAATAAAATCAGGTGTACAATATTTCCTTCCTTCTCCCAAAAATATTTTCCTGCCAGATGAAAAGGACAAGATGCATTCTGTATCTTCATCTCTTCCCACCCACCATTCCATACACAGACGACCACCAGACTAGTTTGTGAATTTTCAGTACTCTTGGCAATACATGCAACAGGCTAATTTAGAGGATGCTGGACAGGCAACATGACACACATGGGTCTGCCCATAAAATCCCTGCCTGAAACATCTGTGGCCTTAGAACTGAAGATGCAGGATCCAGGGAACGAATACCGTACTGTACGTTTAGCATGATTCTTTTTCAGCCTTTAAGAAAATAAATGTTTACTCCAAACGTTAACAAGTAGCATGCTAACGCAGAATTATTTCTGAAGTCCATGTTTAACTTGCCATCGATGCAGCAAAAGTGGACGTACTTAAATGGGCAAATCCCCTCCACCCCGTACGATTGTTTTTTCATCGCAAGTACAGTACGTGATTCTCATGGCTCTCCATTTTCAATTCATTTTACCCGGTTGCACAACCAGGTTACATCGAAATGTCTGCAATCGCTTTCCCCGCCCATTAATAAAGGATCATAATTTCCACCATTACTCATGCTCTTTAGATAGACTCAACGCAACCATTCCTCCCCACCGTAATGGACCCACGTTTCCCCAAGAGCTGCCAACAACCTCTTGGAAGGCAAATCGCGCTGGCTCTTAATCCCTTTTACTCCATCCTTCTACCACTCAACAGCATTAAGCTTGGGATCACCGCGAATAATCTCAGCTAACTAACAAAAAAAAATCTTTTGAAGGCACTGAAATGCAAAGTCATGCTGGCGAGGCAGCGGCAGAATCCGGGAAGGAAGCGAGAGCGGAGGAGGAGCCAACGGACCGGTTCTTCGGCTTCTGCTGGTCCTCTCGCGAGATTACGGAAAGGTATAAAAGCAAAGCCGGGCGGAAAGCCCTTAAGGTCTAGCTTTTTGTTCCTAACGAGCGCGGGAGGATCGCCTGGAGAGCCGTTTAGCTTTGCCCAAGGGGACTGCGAGCAGCTGTTAAGTTTCCGTGCGGGACTCATTTGCGGTAGGAGAAAGCCCCCTTTCCCGCTGTATCTCTTGATACAGTTTAAGGCTTTCCTGCTGGTGTGTCTGAAAAGATGTGGGGGGTGGCTTTTTAAAAATTATTATTTTTGGGATGCTTGGAAGGTCAGGCGGTTGGAAGGTGCATCTGTAGCTCTGCAGCAGAAGTTCTTCGAAAGGTTTCTTCTTTTGTCAAAAAAAGGAAGCCTTGCTTCGAGGACGTCCTTGGTCCTCCGTCCTTTCGGGGAGCAGAGCGGGGGTGGGGTGAGGGTTCAGGGGGGCGCTTTTCCTTCGGCGTGCTAAGAGCCCGGTTGCACGTGGGATGCCCGGGTTTCTTGCTTGAAGAAGAGGCGGAAGGGGGAAAAGCCGTCCCGAGCACAGAAAGGCTGCCTTGCCTGTAGGACCGGGTCGGGGGGGGGGGCGGCGGAGGGAAAGTTGGATGCTGTTCAGCGCGCCCGGCCGGTGGCACTTGAGAGGGTTTTGCTTTCCCGGGGGGAGAGTGTGCTGGAGCGCGGTGGGTGGGTGGCCTGGCCAGGTCTCTGGAAGTTTTGGGCTGGCCTGTTCAGCTGGGTGAGCCTTAAGAAGAGCTCGGTTTCTTCGGGGATGAGAGGAAAGTTCAGGCGGGAAATAAGAGACCCTTGAGTTTAGGCCAGGTATGTTTCTGCTCTCTGGATTTTAAGGTTTAAGAGAAATTAACAATATTGAAATACATACTGGGGAAAAATAAGACATCATCTGCTCTCTTACCAGAGACACGGTCATTGGACTTAATGAAATGTAAAGACTGGGCATCTGGTAATCTCTCTGGGAAGGAAGCGTTGGGATGGTCGACCCGCAATTCATTATCAGGCTTCCTTTTTCAGATTTTCAGTTCCTTGCATTGCGTAATGGAAAATTAAAGCAGGGCTCTTACACACTCGTGCCTTGGGGAGTGCCCGCCTTTGAATTCAGTGAGGTTTCTTTCCGAATAGGGAGGGATGCAGGGTTGCACTCCTAGGGATTTACTGAAATCCACGCTGCTATTCAAGGAGCAGCCCTTTTAGCATCATGGAATTTTTAGCTTTTAGCATAGAGGGACTGAAATATGATATGTACACTGTCACCCAGGGTAAATTTGATTTAAATCAAATTCATTTAAATGTAAAAAAATGGGTTTTCATTATTTAAATAAAAACTTTTTTAAAAAAAGGTAAATCAGGATTTAAAGTAATTTAAGTTTTAAGAAGTCATTGATTTTTATCTACCCTGCTATCACCTGTTTGGGCCTACAGACAACGGTGTAGCAGTAAATTTGGAAGTGTGATGATAGTTTCCTTAGCCAATTGCCCTCCAGGAGGATCCAAAATGCAGGCAGTTGTGTTGGTCCATATTCACAAATGAGGAACAAATATTTGGTAAAGCAAATGGCTCTTAATTGCTTGTTTGACACCAAATCAACTTCAGGTATTCTGCATTGTAACAAGGATAGTTTGCAACAATATACTATTCCTGGAAAAATCATTCCGAGCGGTGGAGGACTGTAGCTCAGCTAAAAACAGGTGTTGGCAAATGATCTAGTCCCTTCTAGTCAAAATTGGAAGGTTTCAACCATTTAATTCCAGAAGTTGTGGGGTGTAAGTGGTTTTTGAATGTGCAGATACACTAGCTTGTATTTTTTTTATCCCCAAAGTTGATGGTCTTGTGGCTACATGCTCATGTAAAGTAACTAATACTAAAAGGGCACATGGTACTCATGTAATGGGAACTGAGTTATCGAAAATGTTGCATTACATTGTTTGAAATCATGTTGCCTAGCATAGTAAATCACAACTGGAGTAAGCCCATTGAATTAATGGAATGTATAGAGGAGTTGATTCATCAAATCCTCACTGATTTATTTTGACTACTTGAGTTGTGACTTAGAACTCCAAGCAACAGGATCTCAGCCATTATTTGGTTAATTTTAAGGTAACTTTTACAGTAATTGTGTGATTAGAATATGGTTGCATTAGACTAGAGGCAAGCTGAGTTCAGAACATAAAAACATACAGTGAACAAAATCCCATAGAATGTTCTATATGAGGCTATTAATTTTAATGTTATTTTTGTCAGTCAGCCAGTACTATAGATAAAGGCTGAAATCAAGTTTACTCCTACCGTATTTTGTATTAGCACAAATACTTAGCTTAATGTTAACCATTAGTGCTAATGGTGAGTTCTTATGTACAGTAGTGTATCTGTGCCTATAGTAAAGGTTCCTTTCCATTCTAAACACTGAAGTGATTCTGTATTTTTATCCTGTCTAACAATATCTCAAAATGGCGAAATAGTGAAATTATTGTTGTGTGCCTTCAAATTGAAACTGACTTAATAGGAAACCTAGCAGCACTTTCAAGAAAGTGAGATATTTAAAGAGTGCTTTTACCAATTCCACATCTCCAATAAGCTTCAAAGACTTAGTGGGGATTTGAATTCAGGCCTCCTAATCCACCACTCCATCCACTGCACCATACTGGGTCAATGAAACCATAGCACATGCAAAATCCCTGTAGGCTTGCAGGTAGCTGGTCAGTCTGGTAACTTCTAAGTGTCCTTGTCAATGTTAACAAAACCATTGCTGCTTGTTTCCTCCTTTGGACTGGGTGTGCTTAACATGAGAGTCTGACCGAATCTTGTCTATCTCCAGCTTCTCTCAGAATGGCAGCAGGAAATGCTTACATTGGAAAACCAGCCCCAGACTTTCAAGCCACAGCTGTAATGCCTGATGGGCAATTCAAAGATATAAAATTGTCCGATTTCAAAGGTAAGTACAAGAAAGAGGACTGGTTTTATGATTTGGGATAGTTGTATAAATATAACTGATCTAAAAATCATGATATACAGTGGTGCCTCGCATAGCGAGGTTAATCCGTTCCGGATTAACCTTCGCTATGCTGAAGCATCTTTGAACGGGGCAGGGATTTCCATTGGAACACATTAAACATGGTTTAATGTGTTCCAAATGGGCCAAATACTCACCGTTCAGCGAAGCTTCGTAATGGCCGGCAGCCATTTTCGCGCCCTTGCTTAACGAGGGCGCAAAAACGCTGCGCTGGGCCATTTCCGGGCTTCCGGCGGCCATTTTGGCCGCCGAACAGCTGATCATCGGGCTTCGTTTTGCGAAGATTGGTAATTTAGCCCTATTTTAAAAACGTTAAGCGATCGCATTAGCGATCCGAAAAACGGATCGCTATGCGATTTCGTCGTTATGCGGTGCGCTCGTTAAGCGAGGCACCACTGTGTAGTGTTTTGAATTTAAAATGGAATCCTCTTGATTTCTGAAATGTTTGTTCTGCAGAGTTAAGAAAACAGGTCTGAAATTGTGTTTTCTGGCATGCTTTGCTAGGTTATTCACACTGTGTCTTATGAATAGGCTGTCATAAAATTTAACAGATCCAAAGGTGCAAAATGATAATTGGTCCAAGATGGGTCAAGCCAGTCCTACAAAATGGCAGTGTACACAGGCAGTGTACTGTGAATAAGTCCTCAAACATTATCTCATTTGGCTGTAGAAACCCATATTTGTGGCCTAAGAAAAGCCACTTCCTTTTCTTGATACCTGAAGACATCTGTTTGCCACAGACACTTGGTTTACAAACCCTGCTTACTTATTTCTACTACAGATATGGGTGCTAACTGTTGTAGTGGTACTGGTGTGTGTTACATCTAATTTAATAGAAATAACTAGCAAGCATGTTGTAGAATAAAATAAAGTATCTTGAGAATAAAACTAGTTATTTCTATTCCACTCTGTAGAGCATTGATCCCCAACCTTGGGCCTCCAGCTGTTCTTGGCCTTCCACTCCCAGAAATCCTGGCCAGCAGAGGTGGTGGTGAAGGCTTCTGGGAGTTGTAGTCCAAGAACATCTGGAGGCCCAAGGTTGGGGACCACTGCTGTAGAGGCTACCTTCTGAAACATCAGGAATTTGTCACAGTCTTTCACTACTCAGTGGCTGGAAGTGGGGTCTGTTCATCTGTGTAAAGCCAGTATGATGTATTGATTAGTGCTGGATTAGGGCTTGGGAGACCTGGCCATGAAACTTAACAGGTTACTTTGGGCCAATCACAGTCTTAGACTGACCTGCTTCATAGGCTTGCTTTTTTAGCATGATGTGGGGAAAAGAAACCACATTCATTGGAAGAAAGGTGGGTATACATAAGATAAATACATGGCTAGTGTCCAAACAGAAATGTGTACTATTTATCCATGTGAAGGTTCGTGCATGCGGGCTGTCCCTTCTCCAATAAACGGACGAGACTCTTGGGGAAAGTCAAACGGCAACGTGTTTATTTCAACTTTAACATCATCAGTAACGGTT
Source organism: Pogona vitticeps (assembly GCF_051106095.1). NCBI lineage: Eukaryota > Metazoa > Chordata > Lepidosauria > Squamata > Agamidae > Pogona > Pogona vitticeps. The sequence continues at coordinate 62,103,277 of NC_135786.1, forward strand.
CCCATAAATGGGTTCAGGGACGTTTGGAGACCAAGGTTCGGCTTGGGAGGAGTCCATAAACTATGTACAAAGGGGTTAGAGTTCTCTGGGTTCCAGGGACCTGTTGAAGGCGGCACAGGTCCCGGTCCAGGGTTCGCTTCTTCTTCCAGGGATATCAAGGGTAGGGTCTCCTCGTCTCCACTCCAACCGTCCCAGGAGGATCCATCTTCTATTGTGTAGCCCCAGGGGCCGGGTAGCCCCCCAGCTTCCTCAGTTCGGCGATGTGCCATTGGCGTTTCCTCTCCAGCTCTCGAGCCACCGCCTCCCGCTCCTCCCGTAGCTTCCTACGCCACTCTTTCGCCTCCGTCTCACCCCAATAAGACGGACGAGGCTTCAGCCCCAGTTGCCGGCGCCTCTCCGCCTCTTCATGTGGTACTCTGACTTGTTCCCACTTGTGGGTTCACGGATCCTCCATCCACACCCACTCCCAACCGCCCGGAATATCCCTCGGTCCTCCCCTTATATCTCCCATCCCTGCCTCTATCTCCTCCCCCCTCTTTCCCGCCTGAAACCGTCCCGTTTCGCGGGCAATTCTTAACCCCTTCAGGTCTTCTTCTAAGTCTCGGGTATCTACCCCCTTGTTTAGGGTGAGGGTTCCGCCGCACTCTGCTCCCCAGTCAGGGGTCTCCACTCCTTTCTCTTCCCGTCGCGGTGGGGATGGTGGGGGGGAAGTCTGGGTCTGGCTGCTATTCTTCAAGAGCAGCGGCACTCCAACCATGGCTTCCACCTTGGGAGCCTCACAATCCATCACCAGATAACTGCAGTGAGCTGTTGACTCCTTTAACTTGTTAAACGCTGACCCTTTGTTTCTTTTACATATATTCTTATATTCTTCTTCTTCAGCTATCCCTATACCTTGCTCTACTGCAGGTAGTTCCATGGAGTCTTTGAGTCTGGCTCCATACTACTGTGATGTCTCATTCATTGCCCTCAGTAGCTTCTGTGTCATGCATATCGGATTGGCCAATGCATGGCTGCTGCATGGAGTTCAGTGGGCTGTACAAGTTGGTGCTCCATGCCACAAACTTCCTCCTGTTTGTTCAATTGAAGCTTGCGGAGGGTCAAAGAAGTAAAATGTGCTCTGAACATTAAAATATTCCATACTCAAATACTTAAAAGGAGCTAGCAAAGAATGTTTCCCACTCCCAACTGCAGAGGCTCCAGGCACTGCATTGTGGATGCAGGGGAGGTATTCCAAGATGCTGGCAAAACTGATGGCACACAGGCTTCATTTTAGCCCAGCGAGTTCTTCATCACAGGAATGGCTGGTCCCTAGCATTAATCTCTCCCAATTTCCATTTTAGTGAAAAGTGGTTAATATACATTAAAACATGACTTAAACCAAAAACACTTTTCTGTGGTGTAGTTAAAGTAAATGCAGATGGGAGTGATCATCTTTAAAAAAAATCTTCTATTGCCTTTCAAACAAATATCTGAAGAAGATTATTGAAGTGGGTCTGAATCATCTTCCGGGCCAAGGAGTTCTTTTTGAGCACCGGCCTCCTGCTTTCCTGCCAGATGCCCAAATGAAGTTTCCCAGCTAACTGTGTAGTCAGCCTCTCAGTGGATTGGCAAGATCATGAAAGAGGTGACAATTCTCACTGGCTTACTCCTCATCCAAAATCATTCAAGGCTTTAAGTGGAGATGCACTTATTTCTGCCTTTTGGATGACCGCTCCAAGTGGCTGTGTTGCCTGCGAAATTCTGGAGATTGTAAGAGTGTCCTTAACTTAAGCTGCCTTGGGTCTTTTGAGGAGAAAGGCAGGATAAAAATATATTTAATAAACTGTCTCATGTGACACTTCTGTGAGATTGGTGATGATTAGGTAATTCTGTATATTTGAGGATTCTTGAATAGTCAGACAGGCTGGTGTAAAGCAGGTGCATTAATGTTTGCATTCATTAATTTGTGAATTGTGAAGTTTTACTAAAACACTTGCAATTTGTGTAGAAGGAATTTCTTAATGTGAATCTTCTGATGTTTTCCTAGGGAAATACGTTGTGTTTTTCTTCTATCCACTTGACTTCACTTTTGTCTGCCCGACTGAAATAATTGCATTCAGCGACAGATCTGATGAGTTTAGAAAAATCAATTGTGAAGTAATTGCTGCTTCTGTTGACTCCCACTTCTGTCATCTTGCCTGGTAAGAATTTTGAGCTTGAGATGTCATTTCTCCACTGTGTGACTCTTGTGTTAATAGTGTATCCTATACTTGCTTACTCAGAAGTAAATCCTCCTGAATTTACTGTGGCTTGTTCCCAGGAAAGTGGTCTAAAGTTACAGCTTCAGACATTTAAGCCTTTTGCAAGTAGATGCTATCAGATTACCTAATCAGTTCATATCCTAACTACAGTACAGTATATAAAAGACAGAACACAATAGCTGTGCACAGAGGCAGTCATTAATGTTAATAGTAAGAAAGTCAGTGACTGCTGAAATGGCCTATTACGTATCTTTTGATCCATGAAGGCTTTTTCCTGCCACCTTGGCCTGAAACCAGATTGGACAAGGTTCAGATCACCAGCTTGATCCAAGAAGTTTTAGACTTGTAACATCAACACTTAATCATAAGAATGCATCTTGCAGAAGGACATTAGAAACCAGCTGATAACAGTTTGGGTTGGTAAGGGTTGGTGAAGCCTGCTTTAGTAAGGATCTTGCAGCTATTTCTTTCAGAGGGCTATGAATATGGCCCTCTATCAAATAAGCATTTGCCATCTCAAGATGGACAGTGCCCTAAAGAACAGGTCATTCACTTTTCTCCTCCAAGTAACATCAAAATCCTCAGGCTGAAAAAAACCCTCAACTTAGCCTTTGAGATTAGTGTAGCAGAAGCCTTGGTTATTTTACTGGAAGAGACAATAATTTCAGTAGCCAAGTGTCTTGCAGAGGGCTTTGGAAGGGAGTCTAGAAATCCCCTTTAAGGAGTTACTCCTGGAATGAGTTAAGTAAGGTAGGATTGAGTAGCTTTCTGAAGATGGTTTTTAGAACTGATTTTTAATTCTTCCTTTAAAAAATATTGAAGCACTGCTCTCAAAATGCACTGGAAATAAAAGGAAGCTCCCCCCTCAATAACTGGGTTTTCAGCTATCAAGTCTTTTTCAAACCAACATAGTAAAAGTACCAGTAAGCTGAATCCTTACTAAATACTGATCTGTCTATGATAAGAGTGTTTGGAAAACTATTGGTCATGTGGTATCTTCAAAATTAGGTTGTAGGGCCAGCCAAGACACTCACAGGTTGCTGTGATCTCTTAAGCTGTTCTTTATCAGCATGGATGCTGGTATCTCACAATACTATCAATTTGTGCAGAAGGATCACCATCTCCACCAACACTGAAAAGGAGAAAGGTGAGCAGTTTATCAAAAGAATCCCTGCTCTCACGGTGTGCATATATTCATCTCACCCATATCCTCAGTATGAAGGTGGCTTACTATGATGCCACCTGTTGGCTCGTGCCAGCTGCTACATTTGAAAAAAAAAAGATTAATTACAACTGGTACAGATCAACTGCTCCATACAGTATTTACCTACCCAATTTTTGATCACATTCCAAGTCAGCTTTCATCCAGGATCAAACCACTTCCTAAATATGGATATTACAAGAGGAGTGTCAGTCTGAACAGTTGGGAATCTACTTCTGCACAACTCTAATAATATGTATTAGATTTTGTTAAGGTACTAATTTAGTTTGAGCTAACACTTGAATCTAGAAACAGTATTTTTGAGGCACTATCGTTTCATAATTTTAAAGATCACAGAATAGCATCTGTCTATTATAGGTTCAAGAGAAATCAGGCAAAGGTCTTCTTTTTGATGCAGGCTTTTAATTGATAAGTGGGGGTCTCAGGAATGCTTTTTAAAATTAAATTTAGAGCTTTTCATTGTTTTTAAATTTGGTTTTAATCATTATTTTTAATATTGGTAAATGTTTAATTGTTTTTTAAATGTGGTTTCTTTAGTAGTTTTAAACTGTTGATGTGTAGTTTTAATTGTGAGCCACCTTGGGTCTCATATGGAGAGAAAGGTGATATATCAGTAATATGAATAAATACCTTGAAATATATTGTGCTGTGACTAAAAAATGTAACTGGATAGACAGAGTGAAAAGGATATACCAACATGTTCCTATTGATTCTCCTTAGAACTTAAAATACCATTTTCCCCTTAAAACTGTTTCCTCTTGTTGCAGGGTCAACACACCTAAAAAACAAGGTGGATTAGGTACCATGCGAATTCCCTTGGTGTCTGACACAAACCGTGCAATTTCAAAAGACTATGGAGTGCTGAAAGAAGATGATGGCATATCTTACAGGTAAAGTTAATTTTGTATCCTCTCTGTTCCTTGCAATTTACAGAAGTGCTGCAGAATTATCTTCTGCATTTAAAAAGTAAGCGAGCTTTTCCCTGGAGGAAAAGATCCTATAAAAATAATAGGGAAAAATGGGAGTTTAGGGATGTGAAGACCTATGTAAATAAAGGGCAGGGGTGATTTCTGTAGGTCTCGGATGGGCTGAAATCTGAGGCAGAAAAAGTTTTTAAAATGTGTTTGCAACATTTTTTTCTGGACCTTCATGTTTTTGGTCAAGCTCAGCAGGCACTCCCCACTTGTCCTGTTGCCTTTTCTCCTCTCTCATTGATGTGTTATGGGAGGGGGACCTTGGGTTCATGCATACAGTATATGCACATTTCATTGGGGAGGGGGAATGGAATATATGTATATATACTTGTCTGATCTATGGCTGACAACTTCCTGTTATCAATACCTGTATTGAAAGAGGGCTATGGCAAGGATTCAGGGAAGAGACTGGTTACAACTAAGTTTGGCCCTGCACAAATAGGACTATTTTACAAATTAATACATGACTTGGTAAGGACATGTACTATTGAAAGACTCGGTACTTTCTCATACCACGTGGACTGTATTTTTCTGTATTCAGTCTCTTGTGAAGGAAAAGTCCTATATGTAATGTTGCCTTGTAGTAATGTGATCTTTTGCTCAGATACTTTTCACTTTCAGTAGAAAAGTATGTTGAACTGTTGTATTGCAGTGGTGAAAAAACACTGGGCTGTGAATCATGAAGCCCCTTCTGTAAATCTCACCCCACTATGAGCTTACTAGATGGCTTTCAGCAAGCCTTTGTTTCAGCTTCATACCCTTTTAAATATGGGACATGGAAATATTAACTTCTGTAGACTTATAATTCATATAACTGAATAATGTGTGTAAAGTATTTTTAACATACTGAAGACAAACATTTAGCATTAAAACATGTTTTAAACAGATATATACAGATATGAAAACACTTCTATAAATACCATGTAAATGCTTGAGAAGCTGAAGTGAAATTGATATATTGTGCAAGATTCTAGACTAGACGCTAGAAAAACTAGTTTGAGGCAGTAAAGAGATGGTAGAAAAATTTGGGGAGCAAAATGAACACTGGGAGAGAGTATGGACCAGGAGGTACTTGGGATGGGAACGTTCTTACTCTTGAAGTAACAGTGCCTTCTAGTCTGATGTAGAAAAACATACTTTAATCTCCCTGTGGAGATTTTAAAAAAATGTTCTTCAAAAGAAGGCTAAAGATTTCAGTGTGCTTTAATTCATGGTTTTCAAACCACAGGAGTCTAGGGTATAAGCAGAAGCAGCACAGATATGGAGAAATCTTGGAAATCCCTGCCACTTCTTTATATAATGTTCTACAAGACTTTCCAGGAGGAATTGTAAACTGTTTCATACTGCTTTGTTTTTTCCTATCTTTAGAGGAAAAGAGTATTTTCAGAACAGGGCTAGCTTATAGTTTTGCAGCTGTGTGTTTTGTTAGCATAGGTTTTAATACTTGTTTGCATGCGGTGCTCTTTCATTTTAGGGGGCTCTTTATAATTGATGACAAAGGGATTTTACGCCAGATCACAATCAATGATCTTCCTGTTGGGCGCTCGGTTGATGAAACACTCCGACTAGTTCAGGCTTTTCAGTTTACAGACAAACATGGAGAAGGTAATGTTGTCATTGTCCCTACTTGTGTGGCTTCTGCTATGGTATTTTCCTTCAGTGAAAGGGAAGGCACTAGTTAACTGTAAAAGATTTGAGACTGTAAAAATTATGCAAGAGTTTAAATAGAATTAAGAATACAAAGAAATAATGGTGTGTGTGTGTATATATAGATACACATATTAGGCATCCTTCAGTCTAGCGAGACTATGGTAGCATGCGCTGTATGGAGGACTTGAAACAGACACACACACACACGTACGTGTGTATAGAGATATATACACACACACATACATACATACATATACGTTGTGTGTGTATGAAAATACAGAGTTCCAATTCTGTATAACACTGTCCCAGAGATAGAGGCAGTTTTTGGGTACTATTGTTGTTGCTCTTGAATGGCGAAGAAATAGCCAGATAATGCTTGACATGGAAGCAAGTTTTATTTTGTGACTCTTATTATTCTCTATGGGATTAAGATAATTATTGTGACAGTTGGTGGAGGTTCACTATTGCTTCCATCTAGGAAACAAGGAACATTAAGGCCAAGTTAGCCAGCTTAATTTCCTTATCAAAAGGATCCTGGACTAGACTGAAAAAGTAACTTGCTTGCTTTGCTTCAGCCTATTGTTGAATTGAGATTTTTTTTTTTTTTTAAAAAAGGGCATTCTCCTTCCCGTGTGTGACTTGCAGTTTCCGTACCTGAAGCCCCTTGGTAGTTTCTGCCTATGGACTGCACAAGTCAATTACAGACATACATCAAGAGATCACTTTACTAGAAATGAGGCAAAGAACGGGGGGTTGTTACTCTGGCATTTAGCAGCTTTATAATACTGTTTTCGTGTTGCATTAGCTCAATCTGTCACTGTCTTTTGATCATATGCATTTATTAAATATCATGCTTATATATCTTTGCTTCCAACATTCCTTGCATCCACTCATTCTGTGTTGTGCAGCCTCTTTGCCCTTCCTTTTCTTCCTCTGGTGATATTCCAGGTAAAAACGGACAGGAAGGTGTGTCTTCTAATAACATTAGACCATCTAATGTTTCAGAAAGCAGTGCTCTAATTGAATATTCTGGAAGCATCATGATGAATGGTCCAAAAAACCAAATAACTCACTTATGTTTCCTTGTAGAAAATGTAGCTATAAAAAACTAAAAGTATCTTTTTCATGTGTCCCATTTATCTGTACTCCTCAGTAACTATATACTATTATCTCTTCAGTGTGTCCTGCTGGCTGGCAACCTGGATCTGACACAATCAAGCCTGATGTAAAGAACAGTAGGGAGTACTTTTCCAAGCAGAAGTGAATATACCATGTGTCATGTTACAAATATACCATGTGTCATGTTACAATGTATAATGTAACCCATGTAAGACCTAATTCTGTTTACCATTCTTATATTTAAAGAGCAACTATATTGTGAGCCGATTGGCTTATGGCTGCCATTTGTTCTGGATTCAATTGCTTTTAGCAGGATGCTTTTTTTTTTTTTTTTTTTTTTTTTTTTTTTTTTTTTTTTGAGTAAACGGATTGGGGATTGAAACCTGTTGGCAGTAGCTGTAAGTACTGACAAGTTACATCCTAATTATTTAAACCAAGGTAGCAAACCTAACACTCCTCCTGCTCATGTGGGTAACTGATAACCAATACCCATCTAAGTTATTGGCTTAGTGCTGCATGTAGAACAGATATTTTGTATTTGTCTAGTATTTTGTACTGTCATTAAATTTCTGAAGAAATAAAACAAGGACTGTGTCAACTTCATTGAATGTTCTCAAAATTGTAAGAGCATCAATAGCTGCTCTGAAACAGAACTACTAAGATGTTTTACACAAAAATACAAATCACGTCTTCATTTCCAGAAGTGGGGGGGGGGGAGTATGTTATAGACACATGACAGCTTAGAAGCATAGTACCTGTATGTGTCCAAACATTTAAATGCAAAAAGCAGATGGGCCCCTCAGGTCGGAAGGCGTCCAACATGCTACTGAGGAAGAGCGGAGGACAAGTACAAGTAGCTCCAGAGCTAATGAAGTGGTTGGGCCAAAGCCGAAAGGACGCTCAGCTGTGGACGTGCCTGGAAGTGAAAGGAAAATCCAATGCTGCAAAGAAAAATACTGCATAGGAACCTGGAATGTAAGATCTATGAACATTGGGAAGCTGGAGGTGGTCAAACAGGAGATGGCAAGAATAAACATCGACATCCTGGGCATCAGTGAACTAAAATGGACAGGAATGGGCGAATTCAGCTCAGATGATTATCATATCTACTATTGTGGACAAGAATCCCGTAGAAGGAATGGAGTAGCCCTCATAGTCAACAAAAGAGTGGGAAAAGCTGTAATGGGATACAATCTCAAAAATGATAGAATGATGTCAATACGAATCCAAGGCAGACCATTCAACATCACAATAATCCAAGTTTATGCACCAACCAGCATTGCTGAGGAGACTGAAATTGAACAATTCTATGAAGATTTACAACACCTTCTAGAACTGACACCAAAGAAAGATGTTCTTCTCATTCTAGGGGACTGGAATGCTAAAGTAGGGAGCCAAGAGATAAAAGGAACAACAGGGAAGTTTGGCCTTGGAGTTCAGAACGAAGCAGGACAAAGGCTAATAGAGTTTTGTCAAGAGAATAAGCTGGTCATCACAAACACTCTTTTCCAACAACACAAGAGGCGACTCTATACATGGAAATCACCAGATGGGCAATATCGAAATCAGATTGATTATATTCTCTGCAGCCAAAGATGGAGAAGCTCTATACAGTCAGCAAAAACAAGACCTGGAGCTGACTGCGGTTCTGATCATCAGCTTCTCATAGCAAAATTCAAGCTTAGACTGAAGAGATTAGGAAAAACCACTGGGCCACTCAGGTATAATCTAAACCAAATCCCTTATGAATACACAGTGGAAGTAAAGAACAGATTTAAGGAACTAGATTTGGTGGACAGAGTGCCTGAAGAACTCTGGATAGAGGCTCGTAACATTGTCCAGGAGGCAGCAACGAAAACCATCCCAAAGAAAAGGAAATGCAAGAAAGCAAAGTGGCTGTCCAACGAGGCCTTAGAAATAGCAGAGAGGAGAAGGGAAGCAAAATGCAAGGGAGATAGGGAAAGTTACAGAAACTTGAATTCAGACTTCCAAAGAATAGCAAGGAGAGACAAGAGGGCCTTCTTAAATGAACAATGCAAAGAAATAAAGGAAGATAACAGAAAAGGAAAGACCAGAGATTTGTTCAGGAAAATTGGACATATTAGAGGAACATTTTGCGCAAAGATGAACATGATAAAAGACAAAAATGGGAGGGACCTAACAGAAGCAGAAGACGTCAAGAAGAGGTGGCAAGAATACACAGAGGAATTATATCAGAAAGATTTGGATATCCCGGACAACCCAGACAATGTAGTTGCTGACCTTGAGCCAGACATCCTGGAGAGCGAAGTCAAGTGGGCCTTAGAAAGCCTGGCTAACAACAAGGCCAGTGGAGGTGATGGCATTCCAGTTGAACTATTTAAAATCTTGAAAGATGATGCTGTTAAGGTGCTACATTCAATATGCCAGCAAGTTTGGAAAACTCAACAGTGGCCAGAGGATTGGAAAAGATCAGTCTACATCCCAATCCCAAAGAAAGGCAGTGCCAAAGAATGCTCCAACTACCGTACAATTGCACTCATTTCGCACGCTAGCAAGGTTATGCTCAAAATCCTCCAAGGTAGGCTTCAGCAGTATGTGGACCGAGAACTCCCAGAAGTACAAGCTGGATTCCGAAGAGGCAGAGGAACTCGAGACCAAATTGCTAACTTGCGCTGGATTATGGAGAAAGCCAGAGAGTTCCAGAAAAATATCTACTTCTGCTTCATTGACTACGCGAAAGCCTTTGACTGTGTGGACCACAGCAAACTATGGCAAGTCCTAAAAGAAATGGGAGTGCCTGACCACTTTATCTGTCTCCTGAGAAACCTATATGTGGGACAGGAAGCAACAGTTAGAACTGGTCATGGAACAACTGAGTGGTTCAAAATTGGGAAAGGAGTACGGCAAGGCTGTATATTGTCCCCCAGCTTATTTAACTTATATGCAGAATACATCATGCGGAAGGCTGGACTGGAAGAAACCCAAGCCGGAATTAAGATTGCCGGAAGAAATATCAACAACCTCCGATATGCAGATGATACCACTCTGATGGCAGAAAGTGAGGAGGAATTAAAGAACCTTGTAATGAGAGTGAAAGAGGAGAGTGCAAAAAACGGTCTGAAACTCAACATCAAAAAAACTAAGATCATGGCCACTGGTCCCATCACCTCCTGGGAAATAGAAGGGGAAGATATGGAGGCAGTGTCAAATTTTATCTTCCTGGGCTCCATGATCACTGCAGATGGAGACAGCAGCCCTGAAATTAAAAGGCGCCTTCTTCTTGGGAGGAAAGCGATGACAAATCTGGACAGCATCTTGAAAAGCAGAGACATCACCTTGCCAACAAAAGTCCGAATAGTCAAAGCTATGGTTTTTCCTGTCGTGATGTATGGAAGTGAGAGCTGGACCATAAAGAAAGCAGACCGCCGAAGAATTGATGCCTTTGAATTGTGGTGCTGGAGGAGGCTCTTGAGAATCCCCTGGACTGCAAGGAGAACAAACCTATCAGTTCTAAAGGAAATCAACCCTGAGTGCTCACTGGAAGGACAGATCCTGAAGCTGAGGCTCCAGTACTTTGGCCATCTAATGAGAAGAAAAGACTCCCTGGAAAAGACCCTGATGTTGGGAAAGTGTGATGGCAAGAGGAGAAGGGGACGACCGAGGATGAGATGGCTGGACAGTGTCTGCGAAGCAACCAACATGAACCTGACACAACTCCGGGAGGCAGTAGAAGACAGGAGGGCCTGGCGTGCTCTGGTCCATGGGGTCACGAAGAGTCGGACACGACTAAACGACTAAACACACACGTGTTGTCATGTCGAAATCACTTAACCTTGGAAGTCTTGTTAGGGGTCACTGAGTATTACTAATATTTTTTCACCTGTACTCCTAACCCCAAGCAAGCAGCCTTGGGGTGTGATATATGTTCACACGGGTGCCAGTTGTTTTCCAGGATGGAGAGTGCGATGAGGACTGATGTGAGTGAAATACAATGAGAGAGCAAGTTCTTTGTTGTGATCTGTGTGAATGCACATGAGTGGGTTGCTCATCTGAAATGCAGCAAGAATTCCATCGTGTCTAAATGATTTGAAGAGTTCAAGGTTCTAGAATACTTGGGTAATGATCTGCTGACATGGGTATCTAGAGCACAGATGCTTGCAGCAATTATGCCAGAAGTGGAATGACTTTGAGAATCACAGGAAGGTAGATCAGCTTGTAATATAGGAGATCACTTGCAAAAAGGAGGTGGTAGTTTTGATTTTATTTTTGGAGTCTGAGATCAGAAATTCAATTCCCCATTGTGTCTCCTGGGAGAGGAGCAGACCTAGGTAGCCTTGGGCAAGTTGCATAGTCCCAGGGTGCCCCCAGAAGAAGTGAATGGTCAACCACTTCTGAGTATTCAGTAACTAGACAACCCTGGAAATGATTATAAGTCAGAATTGATAGCATGTAATTATCAAATTGCAGCAGCTGCTAATGCCTAATTTAGAATTTGAAAACTGCACTAATTGAGCCCACAATGTTGCCTGACATTAGGAAAATATCCTTTAGACATTCTAACTGGTTTTCTTGCATATTTTTTTTTTATTTTTACATCTTTAAGACTAACATTTATTTCAGCACGAGCTTTTGTGAAGTACTTTGTGGCATAGTCCTAAGAATATGTTCCTTGCTACCACTAGGTGTCAGTATGTTAAAGGCATTGTTAAAGGAAGGATGCTGCTGGAAACATGAAGATGAGTTTATAGTACTATATTTCAGATCCATGCTCACTTCACTGAGTTAAACTCTCTGAGGATTGGGAAGACATAAATGCTAATGTGTGGTGCATGGCTTTTTCAGCATCATAATATGATAACTTTGTAGACTGAATTGTGGAGTGTCCTTACTTGCAGCTGTTTTTGAGAGGGTTGGTTGGTTGGTTGGTTAATTTATATGCCGCCCACACTACCCAAAGGTCTCTGGGCGGCTTACAACATAATCATACAAGGCAGACAAAGCGAGATGAAGAAATGACTTCCATTGTCCAATACCATATATTCAAAACTGAATATGCAATGCATTAGAAAGCCACCATGTTCACATTAACACTTGCTTTACTTCTGAGTTACCAATAGAAACAGTGTTTAAACAGTGAGACTCAAGCAGGAATATCAACAGCCATTGTAACTTCTGGGAACAATTTGCCTGCCGGGCAGCAAAACCATTGTGTTTTATTCTGGATGGCTAGCTGTGTTCTTTTATACAAATTCTGGGCCCTTTTACCTTCACTCTTCTTCTGCCACCAGGGTTCCACAACAAGCTTGGCTTACACAAAGTACCAACCCAATACCAAACCTATCTGTCCTAGCTCTTTGACATTGCAAGTGTTCACTCCCCCACCTCAGGTTTTGGCTCACCAGGCAACCCTCAATTGTGCAATGTTTTGATTTCTATAGTTGTGTGCATTAAGCTGGGTAGTTTGGAGGGGAAAGCCTGTAAAGGGGAAAAATGAAGCACTGAAGCAACTAGATGTGGTAGCCATGAAGTGTGCAGAGCAGTTTGTTCCCCAGATGAAGAATACAGGCTTGATGATTTACTGGTAAATGGACAAGTACCCGGTAGATTACATTACGCCTAGCAACGCCCACTAGAATGAAGAGAAAATAGTGGGTCCTGGTTTTTTTGAAAATACAAGGATGATTGCAGCTCAGACATCTGCCTTTTGCCTTCACTTAAACTGAGCACTAGGATATAGAATGGAGGACATTCCACAATGTTGCATTAGAGTGCAAGACAGAATAAGTAACATTGTGGATGTGGTTTCCATGGAATTTTGATTTCCTCTTTTTTCATTAACATTTACACAGTACAGGACACCAGTAGTGTTTCTTCAGGTTACACAAATCCTTTCTCCCCATCCCATGCACTACTCCAAATTGCATATTGTAACATTCTGGAACATCAGTGACAACAAAAAATCTTTCGCCCAGGCTACTTCCAAATACTTTTCAGCAGCTTTTAAGTACCCAAGCACTATACTCAACCTTCCTGTTGACACAAACAGGATTTGAAAGCACTGGGAAATTGTGGCCTCCATCTTCATTTGGATACTGTTACAGCCCAGACAGTACTGTGTTATTTTTCATTTGGCAGAAATGAACAGTGGGGCTCTAATAATGACAATCCATTTACTGTTCAAGAATGGAACCCTTTTCTTATCCCATTGAGTGAGGAAGAGAAGACCAATCTTAAATGTGATGTAAATAGTTTTATTGAAGTTCCTGAAATATTGATTGTCCACACATTGTTCCTAAATCTGAGTCTGAGGAAGTGAAACCAGACTTGGAAGAGACCTGGGTACAGATTAATCAGGAACCCTCACCCATAACAACCCCAGAACTATACAGTATGTTCCCAAATATTTTTCTCTCACACACTTTTTAACCCATTTATCATGTTTTTTGCAGAATTGCCTCCCAAATGGTGGAAGATGTCACAGCATGTGATTTTCTACGCATATATATATCTTTCACTGGTGTGCTGCATTTTGTGATCGGCCAGTTGGAGGCAAATAAAGGCTTAATTTGCAAGTCTGGCTGCTGAAGCAGATGTCTCTGCAAAAGTCCTATTGCTAGGGGTGTGGTGGGTGGAGTATTGATCAGAGAAAACATGCTTAGTATCTAGTATGTCCTCAGGATCTGTGTCTGTATGTTGAAATTAACCTTGCTTTGCTCTGGATTCTATCACAAATTCCCATTGGGCTTTCTTGAGTAAATTAGCACTGCTGAGAAACTGAGAGGGCAATTGAAGGATGGCTTTTAGCAAATATTTGAGAACTGAACATGAATGATAAGAACTCAAGGTCTAGGAACCTATGGACTCAGATTACTGCAAAGGCAAACAGGACACAACTACCAAGAATGTAAGCTCAATTAATGGGAGCAGCAGCTTGGGCAAAAGGGTATCAGGAAAATTAGATAGAAGCCCATGGACATTTTTGATTATCCTTTTGTTGTCCTAAGCAAAAATTAGTTCTAACTTTTTAAAAAAAGAATAATTTAATTCCCTAAAAACAATACAATATAAGAAGAACTAACAAATTAAGAATGGAGACCATACATAAAATTAAAACAAATGAAGAAAAATAAGTATATGAGATTGATTTGTACGAAGCTTATCAAAATTAAACAAGTCTCTTATAGTCCAGTCCTGTGTCAATTAGCTCATCAGTAATTCCCACTGGTACATTTGGAGTCACTTTTACAAAAGTGTCAACAGAGCTGCAGCCTTAATAATAAATTTTTTTCCCAGATGTTTCACCTAGGGCCTCTACAGGCTTATTAAAAATCCAGTCTTGGGGTTTCAGCCAGATATGAAAGGAAGACAGGGGACTGGCTACACGTTAACTCTAAAACAAGTGACAGTTCAGAAATTTGGGGGAAAGGGATTAATGATGGGGTGAGCAATCAGATGGTACATTAGGTTATACCAGCTGCTGTTTGGGAGCAGTGTTGTTGCACGAGGAATGTAATCTCATCTACAGGCAAATAGGAATGGAATCTCATATTGCTTCATATGCTACAAAGTTTGCCCAGAATATTTCTTCATGTATATTTCATAGAATTGTGAGATGCCAGTTCTGAGTTCAATGGCTCAGATACTAGTCATCTAGACAGCAGGACTTCTAAAACTATAAAACCAATCACTTGCAAGGTCCCTCCCAGCTCTTCAGTTCTGTGATGATGATAAGTTTTTGAACTGCAGAGCTGGAAGGGACACTATGGATCATTACAACTCCCGACCTCTGGCTCAAGACCTAAACCACTGAGCTATCCAGCAATTCAAATATGATTATTTTAAGGAAATAAGGCTTCCAAGTGGCATACTTTTTATTTAGACTCATTTCTACTAGAATGTAATCAAGTGACCAAAGGACAGTTCAAGGATAAGTTGTTTGGGAGAGACAGAAAACAACAGGAACTAGGACAGGAACAAAAAACGAAAAATATCTAGAGCCTTCTGGTTTCTGTGTGTGTGACACTGCCAAAAGAAGTGGAAAAGTAAAATCCACAAATTTGTTTGCATTTGAAAGCAACACATGTGAAGTTGAGCATTAACAGCCATGTTGGTACACTGCAGGACAAATAAATACTTCTGGAAGTGACCTGTGTGCATGCCTTTCAGGAACCTGATTCATTGTATGATGTTTCCAAAATATAAACAAAAACAAGTTATGCTATACCCCAATTGAATGAGCAAAAAGTGCCAGGCAAAAAGAAAAGAAAAACAGAAAATAAAGAAGACAAGAATGTTGTGGCACCTTAAAGACTAACTGCTATGTTTTCATGTGAGCTTTCGTGGACAAGTCCACTTCCTCAGACTGCAAGAGTAGCTTCCGAATCACCACATCTCCACCAGTCATAGCAATCAGTAGTTCAGATTAGTCCCTAAAGGGGAATTGTTAATTTGCAGTATCTCTGATTTCTGCATGAAGCAGGACACTACAAGCCATGAAGCTCAAAAATGTAGATAAGCTTCAATCCAGAGGTGGCTTGTGGATAGGGACCACTTCACCCAAAATTTCAATAGGGTGCCCCCTGTCCTAGTCATAAATGATCATCATTTCCCTCATGCATGCGTAAAGGCAATAAAACACGTTAACACAAATCATCGTCAAAGTCATTGGCACGCTCGTGCCATCATGGTCCTATCAGAACCCTGTCTACTACTGATGCTGCTCTATCAGAAGATTAACCTTTCAGATCTATTTCCACACAGAAGAGAAGTAGACTGCCTCCTTCCTACCTCTCATATTTTTCCTCTTTCTATTTCTGTGTCCATCTCGGTTTTCCCTCCCTCTTCCCACATTCATACATTCCCCAGAACGTGTCTTTCCCCTTGCATATTTCTTGACAGTGATCAGCTTCCATTTCTCTCTCCTTCCTTTTCCATACGGTCCATGTATCTTGTTGATGCCGTTTACAGGTGGTATCAAATACAGCAACCAAGCTCTGTGGTCCTTTTAGTATAAGCGACATAGTGAAGAGGAACAGCGCTGGGCTCCACTGCCTCATGCTGGTGCAGCATGAAACTGATAGGACTTCTACAGAATTAATCAGTGAAAGAAATGGTGCATTCATCTGATCCAAACAACGACACTTATTGTAGGAACATTGTTATTTGTTATGAAAGATGCACTTTGTTGACTCACAAATCTTAGGAATCTAATGTGAGAGAAATCTTTAATGTCCTTTTGTCAATATCAGTTGGCCATAGGCAGAATTACCCCTAACTTTTAGTACTTTTGGGTGGGAAGTGCTGGTACCTAATAGAAACATCCAAACAGGCCCTAAATGACTTGAGTTCAAGCTACTTCAAAGACCACATCTCCCTATATAAGCCTGCCTGGGCTTTCAGATCCTTGGGGTGGGGGACTTTCTTTCAATCCCATCCCCACAGGAGCATTTGGTGAGGGCATGAGACAGGGTCTTCACTGTCACTGCTCCTAAACTATAGAACTCTTCTAATGGGAGGTAGGCTGGCCTTCTCTTTGCTATCTTGGTGCGAGGAGGCAAAGACCCTTGCCTTCAGGCAGCCTTTCTCTTAGTGACCACCTGTCTAAGAGGGGGTTCTTAACATAGATCTGTTGTATCTTTTGCTGTTTTAACTGTGTTTTTAAAAATGGTACTTAGGTACCAGTTTTAATATTATAGCTATTAATTTTTTAAAAAATAATAATTTATTGTTATTTATTTTTTAACACTGGAAGCTGCCTTGGATCTTACTTGGGGTGGGGAATTAAATAAATAATTAAATAAAGTTAAATAAATAACTTTCAGAGACAAATGGGGAATTACAATTAGTGCAAAATATAACTGCGTCCAGACATTGAAAAAACATCTTCCTAAAAACAACCATGTACAGGCTCTTAGACATATTTGGGCTCAACTCAAGATGCTGGTTTTGCCCTCACAGGCAAGACACGGCAAAGAGCATCCTGTTGTCTAGCAACCTTTTCTTCACAGTGAGCAAAGAGGTGTCCATGAGAAAACTAGCAATGTGACATGAGAGTGGAAGATCTCTCCTAATTTTGTCCCTTAGCAAGTGGTATTCTGAACCATGCTGCCTCTTATCCTTGAGGAGGTACAGTATAGGCTCATCATGATGAATAACCTTTGGTGGTTTCAGATCCCTCCATTTGTCTAATTCTTTTGCAAAACTAATTAAGCAGTTATCACCACATCTTGAACTTTTACAAACTTGTGTGTCAAGTCATTAAATTACCTTTAGGACAATGAGAAGACTTGACCAGTACATGCCAATTAACTGAATGTCAACAAAATACCACATAATAATAAAGATCTGTTAAAAATAACCTATAGCAAAGTGGTTTTGGGAAAAGGGATGGAATGCTCTAAGTAAGGTCTGCCCATTACACCTTTCCCATGAGATATTTCTTTCATCCTGACCCTCAACACCGTTTCAAGACGAAACAGTGTGTTTCAGGCAAAAGATTGTTAAGCTCTTTATACATACAATTATTGTGAACAAAGACCTCAAACACATTGATTTAAGAAACTTTATTTCTACCTTCTATTCCAGAATACAGTTCTACTGTTTTTCACCAGCAACCATCCTTTTCCTTGATTAAGGAGACAAATGTATTTCCCCCCCAGTTAGTCATGAACAGTTTGGGTAAACTAGGGTGGGACTGGACTGTATGAGTAAACACATAATTGCTTACTTTAACCTCACCCCAAATCTTTCAGTCTGGCTATATTAAGTATTAATATCACATATTGGAAATGTACGGTAATTTTTGGACTTCAACTTCCAGAATGTCTCATCTAGTATGAGGATTCTGGGAGCAGTAATCAAAAAAGTAAATTTTCCCATCTCAGATTAATACATTTATAAATTTGGCTGATTCCACTTCTGTTCCCACAACACAGATTCCCCACCACCACATTTACTTTACCATAAATGTCACAGTCTTCAAATGAATAGTTATGGGTATGGACCATTGTGTATAAAATCTTGAGCTCCAGGCTTGAAGTTAGCATATTCTGATTTCTGTCCTTTTGATTACAAATGCTAGTTCTGATCCTATCCCTTCATCTCTGTTGACATACTTTTCTGTACAGTGTCAGCCTGCAGTGACTGCAGTATTAGAGTTTACACCACATGCGTCAATGAGTACAGAAAATCAGGCAAAAAAAGAGAGGGGATAGGATCAGAACTGACTTCAGGACAAACAGAAAACCATAATAGCTATAGATTCCTTCAGCAAATAAGATGGCTACCTCAGGCAATCTGCAATGCTAAATCATAACAACTCTGAAAAGCCAGCAAAGCCCCTAATAAAGAGCACTTAACAAAATTAGTGTATGCAAAGGATTCTGGAGGTTGACTCACAAGTAAGAAGACAACTTTAATCTTGGCTATGCACTTATAATGTTCAGTTGTATAAATCACAAAACAGAAGGCTGTGTTATGCTCTCTGTTATCAACAGAAAGCACATAAGAGGCAATATTAATTTCAGTAAGAAACTGAGATAGTCAGTTCTCTTGCTCTGCTGAAAACTGAGCCATCAGAGTTCTTCCTTCTAAATACAGTATAGGTTTGCTCCCATACTAGTTTGGTGTTTTATTCTTATTCATTTTGGGGAAATATAGGTGTACCTACTGAGTTTTGTTGTTTCATGGAAGTTGAAAGATTTTACTGAGATGTTCCTCCTTGATGCTTCTGGGAATGGCTCTGGGAAGGGGAGAATGAGTGCTCTCTGCTGGTTAAACTCAAGACTTTATGTTTGATTTTTTCTCCATGATGTGAATGATGATGGGCTACATGCTGAGTGTTAGGTGCCTCTTGCCTCTCCTCTTCATGCTTGCTCTTCACTATGCTCTTCTGAGGGACTTCAGTAGTCTCAGTTGTTATCCCATGGACACTTGCTGTGTTATTAATCTGCAAAAATAAAACCAGATTCTAATATATTATACAGATGAACTCGAGTTGACAGACTTAGAGTGAAAACAAGCATACGATTTTAAGGATGAAACAGGTGTATTTTTCTTAAATTTCAAGTCCGTCAGCAAATCTACACCCAGTCTTACTATACCAGGATATAAACTTCTAAAGTAATTTGACTTGAGCAGCAACTGGCTCTTTCCGTTTTCAGAAGACGCTAGTTGTAAAGGACTGACTGGCTTTCTGTCTGTTGTAACAATAAGGAAACCACATCCACTTTCCACAGGGAGCTTGTAGATGGAGCTGATTGCCTGACTACTGTGGCTATCGCAAAGCCACCTCTCCACCCAATCTCCTAGAACAATGTTCATTTTTAAAGCTGTTAATAAAAGGTGATAAATAAATAATTACTTGAATAAATACGATAGCTGTTAGGGATTAGGGCAACTGAAAAATTCCACAAATTGCGGAGTATGTGGAGATCTACATTGGACCAGATATTCTGCATGCAAAAGAAGACAGGCCTCCTGTATCTTTAAACAGGTGTGTAGAAGGGGGATTTCAGCCACCTACAACTGCTGAAATCCTTCTGTTACATAACCATCAAAGGCGCACTCCTCCTCTTTTTTCACCATGTGGCTTAGATACCTTTAAGTATCTAAAGAGAACAAGAAAGGGGAGGTAAGGTATCCCACACAACCAAAACATTTATACCAGGCCCTGGAAGAAGCTGGATTTGTCTTAACTTTAGGCTTGGAAGAAATTATTTGGAACAAATATACTCTACTCCATGGCACTCCCTTTAAAAGCTACAAATATTGATTACTATTCAAAGTATAATTGACATGGTTTGAGAACATATTAAAAATGATTCATGATATCCCACTAACATTCATTCTCCTTTCTCAAGAGAAATACAGTAATCAGTAATCAGTCCCATCATCAGGCAGAGCAAGACAGCCACCTCATTTCACAGATACTGTAAGTGACCACAAAGTGTTTGGGTGATAGGACAGTGTGCGGGGCACTTGGCGGTCCTGCTGTCCTCAAGCATAATGAAAGAAGTGACAATATGGCCGCTGCTAAAATAAGATTCAAATGCTAGTGTCATAACACACCTATATATGGGAATGGGAGCAAGCACTACCATGTTATTTCTTCTCCCAATTAAATCTTGTGGGTCATGTATTAAAATGCCCCATTTCTGTCTTCTGCCCTTTCACTCCCACACGTCAGAATGTTATATTTAGAATTCTTCTAATATTCCCCATCAGAGGACCAGGCTGGGCAAGTGAAGTAAAGTCAAAGTTAAATATATACAGTTGTTCAAAAGAGAAAGGGTGAAGAACTCCTACCTCCTGGCTGCTGTTGGAATGGTACCAGGAACAATTGCCACAATAGTCCTTGCGGTATGTGTAGCGCACGGCTGCTTCAACATACGGTAAGTGCAGAAAACTATATGGCAACTGAATGTGGAAAGCCAGCCTGTTGCACCTGCAACCCCCAAGAGCAACAAAAGAAGGAAAAGGAAACAGAGCTGATGTCAGGAGAGTGTTATCTTGATCCATCCATGTGTATCGGGAATGAATGTAATCAGCCTGAATTGATCTGACACTTTATTTCAAAAGCAGAAAAAGACAAGAAAGGGCACGGCTTAATAGTACCGTATTTTTCGCACCATAAGATGCACTTTTTCCCCACAAAACAGGGGGGGTGGAAAGTCTGTGCGTCTTATGGAGCGAAGAAACCATATTATATTTTCCTGTTTTCTTCTCCTAAAAAATTGGTGCGTCTTATGGAAAGGTGCGTCTTATGGAGCGAAAAATAACGGTACCTCCCATCTGTTGCCACCAGTAAGTCTTTATATATTTCAGGCTTGTCCCAATTTTCACCCTGCAAATCTGTGCTGCTTGATGGTAAGAAGAATCACTCACACCACCCCTGTATTAGCTTTTCTGTCCTGGTGGTTCTTCAAAGCACCAAGGCTAAAGGCAACCAGGAACAAATAATAGAAGCACAGTGTCTTTTTTGGGGTGGGGAGGAACAAAAACAGCAACAATTTAATTTAGCTACCCATGCACCTGTGGTGGTGTACAATGAGGATAGAAGCAAACCGTGTGTGCAAAGGAAAGGAGAAAATAAGAAGAAATGCAAGCGGGAAGGAGGTTTGGATAGAGTCAGATGGTGTAATCCAACACTATTTCAGGGAGTAATTCAAACCTTTAAACTTTTAGATCATATAACCAAGAGTACCTTATTATCATGTTCTGTTCTCTTCCTTGTACCATTCTAATTACTTTTCATATACATTTATACAGAACTTCTTGAGGATTTCCTTTTGATCCCCTCAAACTCTTTCAAGATTGATTTCTCAGATTTGTTAGCATTTACACTGCATCTTTCCTCCAATGAACTCAAGGTAGTGTCCATGCCTCCCTTTCTCCCCACTTTATCCTTACAACAATCCAGTGAGGTCAAGTTAAGGGAGTCTGACTGGCCTGAGGTCACTCAGAGTTACTGAGTGATCAGATGGCTACCAAGGCATGTACTTTATTGCAACAGAACGGACGGCTTTAACTGGGAGCAACCTACCGTCTGCTGAGGAATTGCTCCAGCCCAGCCCCCAAAAGTAGAAGCCCAACAGCTGGACCAAAAAGATCCAGCACGACCATGGATTGGGTTTCGCTGGAGCATATGACTACCAAGAAATAGATAGCACTGGACTGTCCAAATTGTGATCCATTTCTCTGTGTGATCGCACCCTTCATTTCATGACTGGAACTCAAGTCTCCCAAGTCTTAGTCCAGCAATGTAATAATTTCACCACACTGGTCCTCAACATGCTGCTGACTGCTGGGTAACAGGCCTTCCAGTTCTTTTGTTCTATTTATTGCAACTTAACCTGACTGGTCCATGGTTTTCACAGCCTAGGACTCATGGGAAGCAGATGCATAAGACATCACCATCTCCAAATGGTCTTGCTATGAAAATAAATTACTGTACGTTCTGTTGGAATGGTTATTGCCTTATCTTATTCAGTGAATTTTAAATGCACCTTTAACGGACATTGCTCCCCAGTCCCCACCCACAACTTCTTTATTCTCTCCCCCCCTCTTTTTTATTTATTTAACCAGGAAAAATCCATAGAAAGAAATAAAGATGGAACAGGCACACTCTGACATATAACTGCTATCAAGGGGAATCCTCTGTCTAGAAATACCTTCTAGCACTGACCTGTCATAAATAAGGAAGTCATCTTTGTCCCCATCTAGAATATGCCAAACATCAGGTTCCCAGATCTGTTGTTGGTAGACAGGAATGCTTTCAGGTGCATGCCTTTTGAGCTCCCAGTACATTGCTCTGGAAAAAGGAGTCTTCTCATTTACAATCATGAAGTTGACACCGTTCACCCCTTCATCAGAGAGCTTCTTCTGCAAGCCGCCAAGGCTGGTGATGGGAGGAGCAATAATAAGCAATATTTAGGGAAATGAAGTGCACAGATGTAAACATCCTCCCAGTCCTTGCTCTCTGTATATACAATTTATTTGTTTCTTAAATTTCTACTCTTCACCATCTAGTGGTGATGCCACTACTGGTTTCCAGTAGGACATAATCATACATATAAAACAACAACCCTCCCCTATCCACACTACCATATAGGATGCAATTCTGTACATCTGAATCTCTTTACATTTATGTTCCACAACCCCTATTATGTATACATTTATATCATATCTGAGGAGGTTTTTTATATTTTTAATTTGATAACAACAGAACAGAAATTTCCAAAGATAAGTCAGGAGACTATGCGAATCAGCACACCAAGACGTTAAGACTCTGATTCAACAAGTATTGTCCAAATTAAACAAAGTTTGTCAATGAATACATGATAGAACATTCCTCCCTAGTTTTAAGTGATGTGAACTGTCAGTGTGTGGTTCTGAATTTACAAACAATATAAACAGAAACTATACTGGAGTCAAAATGCCCTTTACTGTTTATCCAACAGTTCTTTGTAGTTGAGATTTTTTTTCACACGGAGCAATATTCCAGATTCTTTCCATCCAGATGCAGGTACTGAGACCCTTTAAAGCAGGGGTGTCCAACCTTTCACCTTCCCTGGGCCACATTATAAGATGAAAATTTGGTTTGGGGCACACATACATTTGGTTTGGGCCGCATGGGGGGGCAGCCCTAGCCGTCCTCTGCAGCCCCGCTCCAAGTGCGCTTACTGGCAGCTGCGATCTCAGACAGCAGAGGCTGCCAGCTTCGACTCCGGCGGGTTTATGGGGCTGGGAGGGGGTCCATCTATTGATGGGGATGGCACAATGCAGTCACGCAGCCCCCCTGTCCCCTCCCCTCCCACTCCTTCCTTCCTTCCCTCTCTCCCCCTCTACTGCTGTGACATGCCCCGGCCACATTCCGTCCGCAAGCGCCGGCAGTGTATCTTGAAACTTTGGAATTTCTTTAAAAATAAAAAATTGCACTGGGCTGCATTATGAGCTGACCTGGGCTGCATGAGGCCCTTGGGCTGCGGGTTGGACAAGCCTGATCTAAAGCTTTCCAATGCTCTGTAATTTCTAGGCACACAGCTCCAGTTATTAGCAAAATCATGCTATTATGTAGCAACATCTTATTGCTGTAGAAGAACCAGTAGAGCAGAGCAAAATATTCCTTTAACTGCATATTCCGTCCATTACTTTCTGAACTGCTTTGGTTACTTTTTCCCCCAAAAGGAGTCCATTTTTGGACAGTGGAACCACATATGCACCAGGGAAGCTTTTCTCCTGAAAGATATTCTCACTACATAGCTATTACGGTGATCATCGTTGCTAAATAGGTAAACAATATTTGAAGTTATTCTTCAACTCTAACTCATGAAATATATTATATCTACCTTCAGTACATGTATGATAGCTTGTCTGCTACATCCAAGGTTTCAATGCACAAATCATTGGATTGGGATGTATAGGTGGCAGTTTCCTGTAATATTTGACTAATAATCCATTCAGTTCCATTTTTCCCAACAGAGAGCTTAGTGGCAAAGATGTGATTTGGGATATTGTTTTTGAATTCAAAAACAGATCTTGGAAGTTACTGATGGATTATCGCTATCACTCCCTGAATCCCCTAACCAAAATAGCTGCTAGTGATATTTTGAAGCTCTGAATAGCCAACTGATAGTACTACCTGTTTTGGGATAGTGTTCCACCTGACTGAGGAAAGAAACGGAAAAGATGGCCAGCTTCACATTTAGGATACCCATCAAATCAATTCTGAAGGATAATAACATGTCTTTTACTACTTCAGTCTCCTCTACATCTACTTACGAAGTTGCCCATTTTTCCCCCTGCTTTTGCCCCGATGCCACATTTACAGCTCTTGAACCAGGTGATCTTCCCTACAGAGTAAACTCACCTGGCAGCCTGCTTGAGACAGAACTGTCAGCTGGCTTTCAACAGCGCCACCACTTTCACTTGGCCCTCCAGCCCAGTCATTGGGGCTGTCCCATTAATCTTCCAGAGTGGGGCAGGCTGGCATATCCGGGTCCTGTTCTCAGCCATTTCTGTTCCTGTTGTAGCAATCACCAGTCCCAACAGCAAGACTGATGTGGCTGAGGGCAAGAAGGCCATCCTGGCCAACTCCCCAGCCTGCAGTAGAAAATAACAGCATTAAGAAACTTCTGCAGCAATTCATGGCAGATCTACAAGCCTACATAGATTTCATCTTCTTTTTTGCTAAACAGTGTTAGGATGGTTATGCTTAGTTCCACGTCCTAATACGCAGTCTTCAAAATCAGTCAGTGAGCAATGGATGTATTATAGACACAGTCACACTGAGCACCACCCAAGCTTTCACCTGGAGCCCAGCTAAACTCAGATGATGTGTTATTCTAATGCTGCACTTAAAAAACTGTAAGCAAGATAAGCTTCTATGTTCTGCATAACTCTTCATTAGAAAAATGTGGTCTAAAAAGTGAGGATAGGGGAGTAAGGAAATAATCACATTTGAGTCAGATGTTATGTCCATTGTTTTTAAATGCAGAGTGATATCACAGCAAGATGGAGTTTTCAGACTGATCTCAAGAGAAGACCAGAATCCTCCTAGCAAATGTTCCACAGCCAGAGTGTCCCAGTGTCTGCCTTAACGGTCTCCAGTATGTGGTTATGCAAGCTAGAGGCTGCAGTGCCGAAAACAAGAGCAGCTTCCATTTATATGAAGGGTTAGTGCACAAGAGGTGGAAAAAAAACGACATGTGGAACAGACCATTCTGCACACAAATAATAAGCTGCAGAATACTCTTGAAATATGTCAAAGGATCAATTTATATATAGGCTCTCCTCTCTCTGAAGATAAAAAGTCTGACTGGGAACCCTACAGATCTGTCAACTGTTTTGAGTGAGACAACACAGGGCTGTTTGTTGGCTTATGCCAGACATACATGGAGTAAGATAGCAAACTCACTATCTTCAGTCCTGCAATCTGTCAACATAAAATCTCTATTTATTTTTGTCAGGGATCCCTCACAGCTAATCAATGAGGTGATAAGCTTGTGCTTACCTTGTGTTACTCAGTCTGCAGTGTGTGTGTGTGTGTGTGTGTGTGTGTGTGTGTGTGTGTGTGTGAATCATATGACAATACAAAAAAAGCACAAAGAAAATTAACAGTATGATTACATGTACATATTTTAATTTGGTCTGTGAGTTTACTCCTTAGCAAGAATTTTTATGATTGTGTGTCAGCGAGAAGCGTTGCTATCTTTCCTTTTGCCTGCTAAATTATATTGTTTATTTATTGTTTACACTACATCCTGCCTTCTCTCCAGTGACTCAAGGCAGCATAAATGGTTCTCTTTCTCCTCGTTGTATCATCCAATATTTAATAGATGAAAATAAGGGCTGTGTTTGAGTGAACAGGTAGACGTTTGGGTCTGGAGTCTGGCAGGGAAACAAAGGTCAGAACTACACATTTGCCTCAACCCAGTGTCAATGTGAAGCAACATTTGTTGCTTCACATGACATACGTTTTCCTCCGCTTTAATATAGTGTGCATTGGGCACCATTTTAAAACACATTAAGGTTTCAGCTGGGCAAGAGAGCCCTTCCTCTTCCACAGGGCTTGCTTGTCCAGTGGGCAGCTGTATGACAGAAGCAGCCATGTCTTCAAGGGACTGCGGAGACCCCTGCTGCTACAGCTACTGCCACTCCCCAGCTGTTACCGCAGTCCAAAAGGTTGCCAGACAGGCAAGTCCTGAAAAGGAGGAACAACAGCTTGCTCCAAGTGTGGTGAAAACAGAGGTGCTGAAACTGACTCCCTGGGAGAAATCAAAGTCACTGAGCAGCCAGTGCTGGGAGGCTACACAACTACTTCACCACTGGCCACCTAGCATTGTTCTTGCTTGCATGCAGCCAGTGACTCTGTTTTTTGCCACATTAAAACATACAGTATATGTGATAGGAGCCATTTTGCTCTGGATTGTGGATAATCCAAAGTAAAAAACTTACTATGGTATATCTCCAATATGTAGTTGCATCCAATGTGGCTTAGCAGCAAATGGTGAGACTCATACCATATAAACTCAGATATGCCAGCAGCAGCAAGGGGGAATCTAAAAATGCATTGAAACAGATAGCACCAGCAAAGAACATGACACAGCAGAAGCGTGTTGTGTCTTATACACAAGACAGATACAGGCACTATATTGCATTTATACCAATCAGGATGGAGGGAATTCCAGCCATTAACTTCTCTCTAAATCTCTTTGCTCTCTACAAAGTCCATTCTCCTCTCGACACTCCCATATGTAACGTAGAGACATTTTATACTGATCAATTTTCAAAATAGCAATTGGCGAAAGGAGGTTCATGGGATGCCTGTTATGAAACACAGCTCTTTTGCAACTTGCCTCTCTCGTGATTTCGAAGAGTTCCCCATCATCACATTATGCTTTATTTTCAGTCTTCTCATCTGCAATCTGCAAGTTTTAAGCATTCTATGCTACTATTAACCAGGAGTCTTGTGACACTTTAATGGTGCCACAAAGTTTTGTCTGGCAAGCAGTATGTTGCTGTGGACTTTAGCTTGCTTCTTCAGATGCCATCTGAAGAATCTAAAGAAGTACTGTACACTGCTTTACTTTTTGCTGCAGCAGACTAATATGGTTATTAAATTGTGTGCATAATGGTTTAAATTTATTTCAAAAGCGACAGCCCCATCCTAAATTAAAATTTTCTGAATTTCCAGCTGTCTGATGAAAAACATACCCATAACAGTGAGCAAAAATCAATCACATGATTCAACGATATCAAATGAAACTCTTTGCAGACATATTTGGAATGTTATTATTTTGATCCCAGCAAGTAGACCAAACATGGGAAGTGATGTCATTTGTTGAAACCTAGCTTGCCTAGATATAACTCTTCTACTTTAATCACAAAGAGACAAGTATTATTGTATTTTCTGGAATGAGGCCAAGCAACAGCTCATATGTTTTTAACACCATTACAAGCAACTGTACTGAGTCCCATTTAGAGTCGCTTTTACTCACCGCCATTACATGGGCTGTGTATAAGCCCCAGCTTTAGTGTAATATTCCCTTTTCATATCCTCCTTATCTGCTGACTTTCAAGAAGTCAAACACAAATAATGGGACAGCAAAGAACCCCATTATGCTTATTCTGTGTGGACCTTCTCATGCACAGAAGCTAGTCAAATGGCGGATGTCACCTCGCCAGAATTGTGCCTTTTCCAAAAATTACCAATACTGTATATTGTTTTAGGAAGCAGTAGTGTTTCTTCCTTCTGCAGACCCTGGTTCTTTGTGATCCCCCTCCACATGATCCCAACGAGAGCCAGATATTGTGACTACCTGCCAAACACAAATGTGGTAAAAACTGACACAGCTCCCCTCTCCCACCAACATCCCTTTGCACCCAATATTCCCAACAAAGTGATACTCTGCCTTTTTCCTGGTGACTCTTGATGTTGTTCTACTTTGTTCCAGCAGAAACTTTGGACTATCCTGATGCTGCTGCAGTGCCTCTGCCCTCCCTTCCCCAGTCTGCCCCCTAGTATAATTCACTCCTCCTCTCGGGTCTCTCCACCCAGAATGGGCTGGGGACAAGGGAGCGATTGGTTAAGGGATAGCCTCAGATGTCCCCAGAGAATTCAATAGCAATACACATTGTGTTTATTACTACCAGTCACACACTGATACTTGTTTTTCATTCAGAAACATCACATGCAGTAGCTGAAGAAATACCATGCAGTGCCAGGCAATGCATGTTGAAAAACATTACCATCTTCAACTATGAGAGCACGTCTGTCTAGCATCCAGATATTGCCATAGTATATATGCAATATGCTGTTTTAGTTGAAATGGTACAAAATATATATTCAATTAAAAAGTATATTAGATATTCACTGTAGCATGTATACAGAAGCAGGAGGAGACAGGACAGGGGCAACAAAGGGGATTTTCTTTCTTTTCTTTGTGATTTTTCTTAAAGGTCAGGTTGAGGACCTGTCTGCAGCTGAATCTACTGCTGGCCACTTCTGGGAGGAAGTTTTCAATTTAAAATTTGTTATAAGTCATGCAGTGCAGCAGTGCTGCCCTATTATATAGTGTAATTTCCCCCCTACTGTACTTCTTTTGCCCCCTACCCCCCAGAATAAATTATTTAGTTTGCCAGTATCATGAAGTGACTGTCTTCTTAGGCCAGCGGTCCCCAACGGTTTTTAGTCTACGGACCGGCTGGGGAAGGCGGGGCACCCCCTGTGCTCACGCGCCTGTGCAAACGGTGACACAGCGCTCGCACAGGTGTGCTGGAGCGTGAGCACAGGCGCAAACAGGCTGTGTGGGGGTGAGTGTGTATGGGAAGTGGGGTGGGAGATCTGTCTTGGTGGCCCAGTCCAGCTCAGGCCACGGACAAGTATCGGGCTGCGGACCGGGGGTTGGGGACCTCTGTCTTAGGCCACTTCATAATATGGGAAATTTACAGTGAAAGGAGAAGTTAGACATGACAGAGTGGCAAAATTAGTACACTGGTCATTATGCAAAAAATATAGCTTACCAGTCTCCAAAAATCCATGGGAACATCAGGTAGAGATGAGGAAGTCAAGAACTTGTGGGATTTCGGGATCCAAACCGATAGACACCTTGAAGGGAGTGATTGGTAAACATAGTAGTAATAGAATGAAAAAATGTCTGGATCATTGATATTGCAATTCCAGGGGATGTCAGAGTTGAAAATAAAGAATTGGAAAAATTAAATAAGTACAGAGACCTAGCAATTGAAACATCTCACCTCTGGAAGAAATACGCTTCAGTGGTCCCCGTAGTCATTGGGGCTTTGGGAACAATATCAAGAAATTTCACACAATACTATAAGCAGTTGCAGATCTCAGAAATCACAGCATCAGAGCTCAAAAACACCAGCAATATTAGGAACAGCATATGTAGTGCACTGATATTTAACAGATACCTAGGTTTTCAGTTAAAACTTGTATCTGTTATATAATACCAGTCAATGTTTTTATAATTTTGACTGTGCCTGGTGGTATTTAATCATCATCATCATCACCATCATCTTTAATTCTTGTTGGAGAAACTGAAAGTATAAGCACATAAATCATTAATATGACACACAAATACAAAACATCACATGAAAACGAGAGCTAGAAAACGACATGAATATAATTTGTACAAAATTGTACCTCATTAAACATAAGTTGTGTGTGTGGGGAAAAGGGAACATATATTCATATAATTATTATTAATGAGAAGGCTGACGCTGCAATTAACTTATAAACCTTCTTAGATAGGCTTAATAGCTGAATCTTGTATTCTGAGTTCTGACTACGTTTTTCCAAATACTGTAGTTTCTGTACTTATTATTAAGATAAACGAAAGCAGAGAATGACTTTTTGCACAAATATGTTGATATGAAAGACATTGATACTTTCATAGCCCTCTTAGACAGTTCCAGAAAATCTGTTTGTAGGAGAGCCCAGAAATTTGGAAAGGACTGTTCATTGAATTGCAGTTTCAGAGCACCATTTATGGATATTTCTATGAGCTTGTCTTCCTTTGCTGCTTCCAGTTTTTGCTTACATCAGGAATGGGGAAATATTCACAGAACCTATGCTGAAAATCTTCCAAATTTCATGCAGTAAGTGATGTGTCCTCCTCAGACAACTCGTCATCGATGGAACCAAGAAAATTTGTGAGGCTTGGAAATGTCTCATAGTTTTGGTTCCATAGGAAATTATGCCACAGTTCCAACTTTCTGCTAACTGCTTCAATCTTATATTCAACTTGAAAAATTATAAATTTTTTATCCTTCAAGTTCAGCATATTAAAATAGGTTAAGATATCTGATATACAGTGGTGCCTTGACTGTGAATGTCCCGACTTACAACCAATTTGAGTTACGACCAGCTCTGGCCGCAACGACTTGCATCGACTTGCGACTGGAGCTTCCAGTTCCGATTGGAAAAAAGGCAAGGAAAAAGGCAGGGAATTCAAACTATTAACTGTTGGTGGCGAAGAGGGTGTGTCCTTGTAGGTCTTTCACCCCAGCGGTTAGAGAGTGTGCAATTGGAGGAGGCTTCGGACTGCCTGGTAAGGTGCGGCTTTCTGCTTTTTAAAAACTGCCTGTTCTGGGTGGGTTTTGCAGCATGGTTTTGGGATGGAGGGGTTATGTTTCTGTGCTGTGATGGGTTTTGCAGTCTTTGTTTTTTTGGGGGGGTTCGCATTTCCAATTGATCTTGCAGAGTTTGTTTGCTTTTTTGTGTTTTTTGTTTTGTTTTCATTTTTTGCATTTCCGATGAGTCTTGAAGGGTTTGTTTACTTTTGTTTTCTGTTTTCCTTTGGCCGGAACGAATTAATTGTGTTTCTGATAGGTCTTGCAGTATCGTTGTTGTTGTTTTTTGTGATTCCCACCCCACCCAATGCATTCCTATGGGAAATGGTGCTTCGACTTACAAACCTTTCGAGTTACGACCATCTTCTGGAGTTCATAAGTCAAGGCACCACTGTATATACTAATTTAACTAACTAGGAAAACTCTGTCCAACGATTGCTGATGTGAAATTGCTTCTCCATGAGGAATAATCTTAATTCCCAAAAACGAGACAAAACTTTACCTTGTAATAGCTAACAAACTTCACAGTGTAGCAAAAGTTGGTGGTGTTCATTGTCAATACATTTGTAAAGCTGTTCAGAAAATCTTGAATTCAGTTATTTGCTTTTTATAAAATTGACAATGTTGACTGATTTATTTAAGGTCTGCTTTAGTTTTTCTGGTATCTTCTTAGCAACTAGAGCTTCCCGATGTATGCAGCAATGGTACCAAGTCGCAAATGATATGATTTCCCAAATTCATGCTAGAAGTCCAGTAAGCTTTCCATACGTTGCTTGTGACCCGTCTGTGCTAATTCCAAAGCATTTCAACCAATTTCATGAGATGTTATAAACTCATCCAAGATGTTAACTACTACGTCAGCTGTAGTGTGTACCAACAAGGAGATGAACAGTATGTCAAAAAACATTTTTGTCATGCTCATATCTAACATAGCACAGTAATGTTTGTTATATCTCTGCTTTTGTCCAACTGTGGTGCAAAGTAGGGGGGCATGTGAATTATCGTGTTTCCCCGAAAATAAGGCAGGGTCTTATATAAATTTTGCTCCAAAAAACGCATTAGGGCTTATTTTCAGGGGATGTTTTATTTTTTTCATACACAAAACTCTACATTTATTCAGATGCAGTCATGTCATCTTCTTCTGGTTGCTGCACAATGGTGGAGGGTGGGGTTTCGCTTAACTGGGGCTTATTTTTGGGTTAGGGCTTATACAGTATTACAAGCATCTTGAAAAATCATACTAGGGCTTATTTTCAAGTTAAGGCTTATTTTCAAGGAAACAGGGTATTTTAAATAATTGTTCCTTGATATTGGCAGACAAACCAATAATTTGCTTCTTAACTGTGTCATTTGACAAAGGTGTTAACAAAAGGTTCTTGGCAATGTTCTTGTTTATCAATGCAGAAACCATATAGTTCTTCAGCTATAGTGGCAATACTTTTTAAAAGGACTAGAAGAAGCTTCATTCTGTCATCCAGAGTAGAGCTTTGGTCTAGATGGGCAGGGTAGAAATATAAATAAATAAATAAATAAATAAATAAATAAATAAATAAATAAATAAATAAATAAATAAATAAATAAATAAATAATTTTTGCTTGAACAGGATGCACCATCAACACCATCAGTTCTTTACATTTCAGATTCAGCCAGTGATCCAAACTGAGGCTCAGCCAAAATGTATTGTTGTGTAATAATATTGAGGAGTCACTTTACCCAACAATAACCAAATGGTTTTATTAGCAGAAATCAAAGAAACATGATCACAAAGTTTATCCAAATACTCACTCACACTGTCACTTGACTGGCTCTGACTCAAGAGTTTCCTGCAGTTTTGACTGCACAGTAGCAAGAAATGTCACGTGCTGTCTCTCAGCCACTCAGCATCATTCACTTACATGTTCTCATCATGTGCAGAAATATCAGTTATTTGCTATCAATTATTTTCATAACCAAGTTTTCCTTTTGTTTGCTTTTAACCGAGGTGGTAGATTAGAAAAGCCAAGTTTTACACAAAGAAGCAAGGTAAATTAAGATTTTGTGCTACGTTTCCTTTCTTCCTATTATAACTGCAAAAGATTATAACATTTCTTAAAGGCTTCACGGACCCCATATGAGGACATTGCAGCCCCTTGGGGTTCCTCTGAGGTTATGGCACCGGCAATACCATTCCAACAGAAGAGCATGAAAGGAGTTTGATGGTGGAAAGTTTGGAGGAAAGTTAGTGGCACTTTAGAAGCTACCTGAGCTCAGTGGCAAACAGAATAGTTGCTGGCTGAATAGCAGTCAAGTGTTTTAAAACTATATATCCCATTTGATTCCTTTTAAGACAGAGACAAGACATGAGAATTAACGCGGATTGAAGAAGAGTTCTGAGTAGGCACGCCTGAGAACATTAATATTTTTCTTCTTTTGAGGTAGAGAACAAAAATATCAGGCAATAAATTATTACTTTTATTTATCGTTTCTCAGAGTGGAATTTGATCTTTTTAGTATTTGTATACTTACTGTTTTTAGCTTCAAATATAGACTTTTAATGATATGAGGGGGTGCTGATAAGTATTGAGCCTTTCCCACAAAAAACTGAGCTAGGAAGACATAAATTGCAGGGTATATTGGCCAATTTGTCTGTATTCAATGGTGCAAAAATCAACTACAGTACCTAGGATTTTAACTTATCTTTCATGTTCAGGTCCAAAGTGAACATGGCAGCACCTCCAGAAAAGTACAATGTAGAAAAGCATAGGACCATAATCAAGTTCCTGTTTCTCCAAGGGAAAGGTGCAAAGCAGATCCATGATGAAATGTCACAAACTATGGGTGACAGTGGCCCTTCATATGCAACAGTTACATACATACATACAAACCTTTATTGGAAAGTACAGAATGCTTAAATCAACAGAAAAGCTGTGGAGAGTAATAAACCATGACCGAATTAAGTTGGGAAAAGTGGTGCAACTATGAACTATGCCTGGGAGATAGCCTCTCTGATTTGAATTGCGGTATGTAAAAAACAAGCAACATAGGTAGTGACATGGTTAATTTTCCCCTAGACTAAGCAGACCTTGGCCTTATCAGAGCGACCATGAAAACCAGAGAGCAGTGGATCTAAAAATCTTGCTCGTGGCCTATTATAAAAGGGGCGATCCAAAAGAACATGAGAAACTGTTTCAATGGCATCTTGACTGCAGGGGCATTGTCTGAGATTATGTGGGACTCTACAGTATCTACCAAGTAAAATAGCCGACGGTAGTACATTGAATCTTGCCAGCATTAATGCTCTTCTTTGGTGGGGATCAGTTAAAAAGGAGAAATAGGGAGCTAGAAGCCCTGGCTTCAGGAGTAGACCCAAATGACTAGGGGAACAAGTTTTCCGAGCTGCCTCAGTCAGATGTTGGAATTGGATGTCTAACAGTCTGCTTTTGATTGATTGAAATAGTGCCGAAGGAGAGGACAGGTAGAATGTGTCCAAGGAAATTCCTAAGGACATGATTTTCTTCTGAATCATGGTCAACCATTGGGAAGCGTGATGATCCGTCAGCATCAAAAAGGTAAAAGAGTTCTGGTTAGAATTGAATAAAAGGCAGAGCCAGAACTTAAAGGTTGAGAACCAAGCGTGAGTTTCCAACAATAGCAATCCAGTTTTCATGCATATGCAACAGTTAAACGTTGGGTTGTCAATTTTAAAACTGGCCATTTTGATGTTGAAAGTGAGAAACCCAGTGGAAGGCCTGTTTCTTTCTCTGTGCTTGCAAATGTGAAAGCCATCCATGACGTGATCATGGAAGACCGCCGAATATCAGCTATATACAGTATCTGTGAATATCACGAGAGAGAGTGGTGCCATTATCCACAATGACTTAGAAATAAGAAAGCTGGCAGCAAAGTGGATCCCCAAATTTTTGACAACCGAACTAAAGAGGAAACGTGTGATATCATCAGTGGCTGTTTTGGAACATTTTGCAAGAAATGAGTCAGATTTCCTGGGCAAACTGGTGATGAGACATGGATCTACTGTTATGATCCTGAGACAAAAGAACAGTCTAAGGAATGGAGGCACAGTCGTTCCCCCAGGCCAAAGACGTTCCGAGTGCAAAGATCGGTGCAGAAGCAAATGGCAACAGTTTTTTGGGATAAGAAGGGAGTTCTACTGGTGGACTACCTCCAACAGGGTTCAACCATCAATGCAAAATATTACTGTGCTTTATTGACTAAGTTGAGGCAAAACATCAAGGAAAGCTCTCCAAAGGTGTCATCCTGTTGCACGACAACACCTTGTCACACACTGCAGGTGAAATAATTAGGAAACTGACCTCCTTAGGCTTTCAAGTGATGCCCCATCCACCCTATTCTCCCGACCTAGCTCCTTCTGACTATTATCTGTTCCCCAGACTCAAAGAACACCTAAAGAGACAACGATTTGAGGGTGTTCTGGAGGCAACTAATGGTGCAAATGAGTAGTTACGCCAGCAGTCAGAAGAATTTTATTTGCAGGGACTTCAGAAGCTGCAGGACAGATGTTGCACTGACTTCCTGAGGGAATATGTAGAATAGTGTGGCAGTTACAGCTTCCTAGGTCAATTTTTTCTGGGATAGGCTGAATACTTCTCAGCACCCCCTCGTATAAACCACATTGGGTGATTTTCAAGGAGAGAGGCAGGATAAAAATATTTTGAATAAATAAATAATAAATATACTTAATTGAAAAGGAATAGATAGGTGAGATGATCTGGGTGAGCAATTTGTTTTCTTGGGTAAAGGAACTGAATTGATATTCAGGCATGTGAATTTTTTTCATGTACAGTACTTAATGAAAAAAAAACTAAGTTTTCTCTGCCCAAGCAGTCCCTACACTCTGAAACGGCAACCATCTCCTAGGGGCGAATGACGCTGCTCCCCCAACTTCAAACTCATGTGACCCAGACTGCTCTGAAAGCGATGCTTTTTTTTCACCAGCTAAACAACATCCAGCCGTCAGGACTCTCCTTGGCTGCCCGCCACCGACCTCGCTTTGCAGAGATGCGCGCTCACATTTTTCACCGCACACCACCTCGCGCATCCCTCTCGCCTTACCCACATTTCCCACCGAGAATGTCCACTCCCATATACAGTACTAGTCAGTGCACGGCACGGTGTTTCAAATTTTTTTTTTTAAGCTTACGAAGGCGAGAAGAAAGATTCCTCTTCCAAGCTGTCCTTGCCACACAGCTTGCGCCACCACAGCGTCTCATTTCCCCACCTCTCTCTCTCCCCCCCCCCCGCAATCTAAGACTGCCTGCTCTGCGTGGGGTGACTCATCAAGGACTCGCAGCTGGGGCGGAGTGGCCCACGTGTGACTTCACTCGCCCATTTTCCGCTTCCGACCGACCGCGTGCTGTCGAGCTCCTTCGTTACTGGAAGCTCAAGCTAGTGGCTCCCCGGCCCGCGTGAAAAGTCTTTATGATCTTCAAAAATACTGGATTCACACAAGACGCCGGAGGCAAGCTATTCAAGGACTGCGGGGAGAGGAGAGGAGGTAAGGCATGGAATCCAGCAGTAGGAAAGTCACGGAAAAAGGGAGGGAGAGAGAAAGAACTCATCGACTTATGACGACCCTGAGAGGTATTTTAAGGAGTTTCTATTGCCAAATGGGGATTTTATTTTACTTTCAGGGCAATCCCAAAGCATCAGTTTGTAAGCCTATTTTCAAAGGAACAATTTAAAGACGTGTCTTTAAATTCGGAGAACAAGAATGGTATTACTGAATTGTCCAAAATGCCCCATTTGACAAAATTGTTGCAATTTTATCCCACAGTGGCATGTGTAAGATCAAGCCGCTAGACAACAATATTTGAAATAGGAGATTCTTGTAATGTTAAACCTTCCACAGCAAAGCCGTTTGTAAGTACTGTACCAAAAAAATTAAAATAAAAAAAATCAAAGTGGTATCCAAGTCACAACACAGACACGCTGAATTGGATCAGTATTATGTCCAAACAATCTGGAAAGGATTAATATTTCATCTCCTGTAACAGGCAGTGAGATAGTGCAGTTGTACAAAATGGACACACCCTGTTTCCCCTAAAATAAGACCTAACCTGAAAATAAGCCCTATTACGATTTTTCAGGATGCTCATAATATAAGCCCTACCCCAAAAATAAGCCCTAGTTAAGTGAAACCCCACCTTCCACCATTGTGCAGCATTGTGCAGCACCCAGAAGATGACATGACAGTAAAATAAAACATCTCCTGAAAATAAGCCCTAATGCAGTTTTTGGAGCAAAAATTAATAAGACCCTGTCTTATTTTCGGTGAAACACGGTAAAATAATCAGAGGTTGGCAAAATACAGTCATTTGTGCAGCCCCCCCCCCCGAAGCTGTTTTTGTGTTCCCCATCCTCAGACTTGTCCACTGCCCCTCCCCCACTTCTCTGAGGGTCTGGAGTGTGATTTGCCATTTAAATAGGTTGCAGCCAAAAAAACCAACTTTTTTTTTCAAAACTAACAGTGGCTCTCTGAGAATTTAGGGCCCCCTCCTTAGTTCTTTGGCTCTCTTGCACACTTGGAGGGGGACAGCCTTATTACATTTGCTTGGTCCATTGTAAACCAATCCAAAAAGTACAAAAGATGCGATTATAAACAGTGATTTGAACTTCAAAATTTCCAGAGCACATTGGCTCCAGTGCCCTTTCCATGCAGTAGGTGGGTTTGTGGAATACTGATTTGCAAAATATTATCCAGTCAAAATTCACAGTTCTCACTAGATTTTGTAACTCACTGCATCATTCCCCTTTGAGATATCTTAATCATGGTCCACACATTTGGTTTCCTTTGGAAGTCAGCACCCCATGTATACTCATGGCAACGTCAATCAAGATACAGGACTTTATCTTATACTTTATACTTATACTTCATTTTATACTTTATCTTAACCTCAGCCTTACCAGTTCTGTTTGGATCTAAGGAGGAAGAGCTGGACACCACCCTTGACCTTGTGCTTTTTTTTTGCATTTCCAATGGGTCTTGCACACTTTGCTTCCTTTTCTTTTCTTTTCCCCCTTCAGCCGGAACGGATTAGTCGCGTTTCCGATGGGTCATGCAGTGGTTTGTGGGGTTTTTTGGTGATTTTTTTCTTCGGCTGGAACTTATTAATTGCATTTCAATGCGTTCCTATGGGAAATTGTGTTTTGACTTATGATCATTTCGAGTTATGACCGGAGTTCCGGAACCAATTAAGTTCGTAAGTCGAGGCACCATTGTAATGCCAATAAAGGACAATATTCCATCAACTTCAGATCTACCAAAGTGTAGTTCAACTACAATGACAATCTGCACTCTGGCCTTAAATGGAAGGTTGGGATTTGTTGTCCCATTCAAACTGACAAGTAGATTTGTAGACCTCTAATGGTGGTGCTGTGGGTTAAACCGCAGAAGCCTCTGTGCTGCAAGGTTAGAAGACCAGCAGTTGTAATATCAAATCCACACGATGGAGTGAGCTCCCATCACTTGTCCCAGCTTCTGCCAACCTAGCAGTTCAAAAGCATGTAAAAATGCGAGTAGATAAATAGGTACCAACACGGTGGGAAGGTAGCGGTGTTCCATGTCTAGTCACGCTGGCCATGTGATCACGGAAACTGTCTACGGACAAACACTGGCTCTTTAGCTTGGAAATGGGGATGAGCACTGCCCCCTAGAGTCGGACACGACTGGACCAAATCTCAAGGGGAACCTTTACTTTTACCCAATTAAGCATAATAATCATAATACTCATAATAATGATGGCACAATTAAAAGTTGCACAGGGCATGACTAAAATTTGGAAAATTGGAGCAATCCTGTTTTTGCTTAAAATTTTCTTGTATTTGGTGTGATTTATTTTATATACCAGTTGAGCAATCCTTCCATTCACATGGGAGACATTTGTTCTCCTGTGAGAAGGATCCAAACAGCTCTTGGGATTTCTCCAATTTGTCCCCCTTTTGATTGATGCCCCCATCCCTGCGCACACATTTTTTCATGGCCATAATTTCATGGGTCATGGCAACATTTAAGGTATCCTTTATTCATCATACAGAGTGTCTAGCCACTACTAAGACAGTAGATGATGCTCTAATGACTAAAGAAGCAGTTTCTTCTACTTTGCATAAGGTGAGATTGGATCTCTTTTTCATGAGGATCTTTCAGGATGGGGGCAAAATAGCTCTCCTTGGGAGCCACAGCACCCAGAAGCAAGGCAGTGACTGCCAATACTAGAGCATTTCCATCACCTCAGGAAAGGACATAAAGGTTTCAGCCATAATGTTGCTCTTCCTACCTTGTAACAAGGAGGCTCACTTAAGGAAAATACTGGGGAATGGACTTCCTAGAGGAAACTTTTATATTCTGGAAGCCTGTGAAGTATTGTCTAAAATAACAAACTGTTGATAATTTTGTTTCTTAGGTTGGAGACGAAAAGCAATAACAGCCTTCATGAGGGAACAAATTGTCAGCACTCAATCTGGTTTTCGTGGACTCTTTAGGCTGCTCTTGGTCTAACTAATCTGCTTCATTCTTGCCATACCATTTATTAGGAACAGAAAATTGGAACAAAACTAAATCAAGGTCAGAGTCTTTTTTGTAATGTTTTGCAGCCACTAGGCCTGGGTTTGAATTGTCAGTAGTGGGAGTGTACTGAAGGGGGATTTGGAGTTTGAAGGGTTTATAGACTGGGATGAGGACTGGTTGAAAAACAGCAATGCAAAATACAGCAGCTAGCTGTGAGGAAGGACCAAAGGGAAAATCCTGGTTGCCCTGAACCCAAAGCCAAATTGAGCAGCTTATTGGCATCTCTCACAACTCCTGCCTGCTTCACTTGAATCTCTCTTCATTAAGGAACTAATCATTTAATGATTGAAGTAGGGATGAAGGGAGAATGAGAGGAAAGAAGGACACAAACTGATGTGGAAAGTCAGATTGCCCAGTACCAGTCTGAGAAAGCACAAAATGGGTGCACTCATATATGGTTGCAAGAAAATGCTGCCCCAACAGAAGGTAGGAAA
Organism: Pogona vitticeps; assembly: GCF_051106095.1. Taxonomy (NCBI): domain Eukaryota; kingdom Metazoa; phylum Chordata; class Lepidosauria; order Squamata; family Agamidae; genus Pogona; species Pogona vitticeps. The sequence continues at coordinate 62,143,078 of NC_135786.1, forward strand.
CCTTCAGAGGTTAGAACAGCTGTAAGATTTTGGTGTGTTTTTTCATTATGCTGTACCACAGCCATGCTGGGAACCTGTTCACTGTCTCTAGTCTCTGGGAATAGGATAAGGAGGCAAGGCACCTCTTCAGTCATTGTCTGAATCATCCATTTCAACAACCAAGGGTTGATCTGTCTCATTGCTAGCAAGAGGAGCTGAGGAGAGATCAGAGAGCATATATTTGAATTATAGCTATCTCTAGAACTGTATTTCACTGTCTTCATTGTCAACGTTAATGTTTTGTAGTTCTTCTGTAGTCATAATTCTTAAAGTTTAATTTCAGTCCTGCTTTGGAATTTCTTTCACTTTCCCTAACAGTTGTTTCAAGTCATTGAATATAGTAGGATATTGTTACTATGATGACTCATGTACTGCCCCATAGTGCTAGAGAACTTCCTGAGCAGAGGATAGTGACTACAAGGTACTTTTAGGACAATGAAGAACATCAGCCCCTAAACCTCCTTTGTAATTTATTGCCTGTGTTTGATTTTTTTAATGTAGGGAGGAGGTATGTGGAGAGTATTGTCCTTTGACAGGGCTCTTACTTTGCATGTCAGTTCTGGCTTTAATGTTTGTGTTTATGTTTCAGCAGAAGAGTGGTGATACAGAGCTTTTTCCTCCTGCTCTTGACATTTCCCTTGGAGCAGCAGCATAACAGGCTCTGGTTTGCATTCCATTCTGTTCCTCTCTCCCAAACTTCATAGACCTTACCACAAAACTGTATACTGCAACTAAGTTTCACATCCTACAATGGCTCTTTTGAACCGGTTGTGCCACATTGGGTTCCATGTTCCTGAGAGACAACAGCTGGCCAGTGATCTGGTATGTAAGTTTGGCTTTGAGCTGTTTGCCACACGAGTAGGAGAATGGAGGAGACAGCTGGCTTTTCGAAGAGGGGGTGCCATTTTTGTTGTCAATGAAAAACTGCAGCCAGTGTCAGGAAAAGCTCCACCTATTTCATCATCAGGTCACAGCATGGATGGAGGGATGCTATACGATGTGGATCCACAGCATGCAGTCAGTACTGCCTCTAACATCTGCTTTGAGGTAGAGGATGTACCTGGCATCTCCCAAAGTCTCCAGGAACGTGGCTGCCATATCCTAATCTCTCCTACCACTGTAGCAGATGAAGATGGCTCTGTCACTTACTCTGTGGTGAGATCCATTGTGGGCAACATCAGCCACACGCTACTTGACCGAACACAGTATTATGGACCATTTCTGCCTGGCTTTCATGTTGTAAAAAGTGCCCTTGAGAAGCTCCAGGGGGCAAAAGAGAACACATATTTTGACCATATCACCTATGCATGTCCTCAAGGTAGTTCACAAGCTGTGCTGGAGTGGTACAAGAACTGTTTTGGTTTCCAGCGCTTCTTCGTCCACTCACAAGACAAAGCTGCGGAAGGCTACAGAATCCAGGGAGGTGGTGTGGGTCTTCAACTTAGTGCTATGCGACATTGTAGGAATGGCTTGACTCTGCTTGATCAACAAGACTGTAAATTTGTTCTGGCTGAGTCACTGCCAGAGCAAAGAAACAACCAGGTGGATACTTTCTTGAAACAGCATGGTGGAGCTGGCATCCAACATGTGGCACTCTACACCACAGACATTGTAGAGACTATTGCAGCCATGACAAAGTCTGGGGCAAGCTTTTTCAAACCACCTGTAACATATTACACTGAGAAGAATAAGGAGCAGGAAATACAGCAAGCTGGGCAAGATCTTCAGCTCTTGAAGGACCATGGCATCCTTCTAGATGCTGAGGTGGTTGGGGAAGGAGATAGCAATGGCCCTGCCCATCACAGGAAGCAATACCTGATGCAGATCTTTACCAAGCCACTCTTTACAGAGGAAACATTTTTTCTGGAATTCATAGAACGACATGGGGCTGAAGGTTTTGGTGAGGGAAATGTCCGTGCTCTCTGGAAAGCTGTACAGAATCACATGGACCAGCAATAGAAGGACACACCTCTGTTCCTTCTGAACAAGCTCTGACAATCCTATTGATGTGCATCATGAGCTCAAGGCATACATTAACTTTAGCATCAGTACTACTACAAACCTACTTGTGGCATAGGCTCCTGTGTTCACAGTGGCACAAGTGGGGTCAGAATTTGCATCTTTAAGGCATAGAAGGGTTAACAAAAAAATTTAAGTAGAGCTCACGTTTTTAAAGGCAGCTATCTTGTGATGAACATTTTGTACAAAGATGGACATGATAAAGGACAAAAATGGGAGGGACCTAACAGAAGCAGAAGACATCAAGAGGTGGCGGCAAGAATACACAGAGGAATTATACCAGAAAGATCTGGATGTCCCGGACAACCCAGATACTGTGGTTGCTGACCTTGAGCCAGACATCCTGGAGAGTGAAGTCAAGTGGGCCTTAGAAAGCCTGGCTAACAACAAGGGCAGTGGAGGTGATGACATTCCAGTTGAACTATTTAAAAGATGATGCTGTTAAGGTGCTACATTCAATATGCCAGCAAGTTTGGAAAACTCAACAGTGGCCAGAGGACTGGAAAAGATAAGTCTACATCCCAATCCCAAAGAAGGGCAGTGCCAAAGAATGCTCCAACTACCGTACAATTGCACTCATTTCCCACGCTAGCAAGGTTATGCTCAAAATCCTCCAAGGTAGGCTTCAACAGTATGAGGACCGAGAACTCCCAGAAGTACATGCTGGATTTTGAAGGGGCAGAGGAACTCAAGACCAAATTGCTAACATGTGCTGGATTATGGAAAAAGCCAGCGAGTTCCAGAAAAACATCTACTTCTGCTTCATTGACTACACAAACGCCTTTAATTGTATGGACCACAACAAACTATGGCAAGTTCTTAAAAAAATGGGAGTGCCTGACCAATATGAATTTGATTTCAAGTGGAAGCTAGGAGGGCCTGGCGTGCTCTGGTCCATGGGGTCATGAAGAGCCAGATACGAGTTAACGACTAAACAACAATCTTCTGATTATGGTTTCTTGCTACTCCACAAGCATTTTTCTAATGCAAGTATTATGGAGAGTTCAAAATTTGCTCCAGTAGTTGCATGGAGTAAGTAGTATTTAATCTAATTATTTTGATGCTCCTTGATTTCTCTTCCGTACTTAAGAGACAGCATACCTTATTGAGAGAAGGCAGGATGTTATTACTTACTTATGAAGTAGTAATGTACGATTTATATCTTAACATAACATACAGATCTGCTGCTACAGTACAACATAATCAAGGTGGCAACTGTGGTTCCTGTGTTTTCTAAATAAGCTGTTCTTTTTTCAACCATTTCCTTCTATGAAACACCTGTTCTTGTTTCTTCTGTTCGAATATGAAGAAGAGTATGTGTGTTTCTGCTGGGTAGACTCTGGAATACCATATTTTTCTCAGAAACAAGCTTCATTTATATTCCTGGAAATACAGGCACATCTCCATCTGCAGTCTTTTCTTGGTTAAAACAACTAAAATAAATGCAAAAAAGAAAAAGACATACAAGAGCATGTCTGTAACTCCTATTTGGGCCCCCAAAGACCAGGTGTTTTAGGAACCTTGACATGGAGAAAGAAAAATTTTGGGGTGTATCATAAATATAATGGAAATATTTTGATACTGTTTAGTGCTGTCTCCAAGCAAGGAGACCACAGCATGTATGAAATCCACCATGAGCACAGCAGATGCTTGTCTGTCTTTCTTAGCCTTTAAAACTGTTTCTTGAATTGACAACAAGGTTTAGTTGTTAACGTTTCTCAGTTTAAAGTCCTTTACATCTGAGATATTTAGAGGCAGAATGAAATATTGGAATGCCAATATCTACTAAACACAGTCTGCCGCATTTTTTTGAGCTTGCTATTTCTTCAGTTTTGGCAGATAATGCAGTTTAACTGCACATTATACAGCAGCAGTTGGCTACCTTACTAATAGTTGTTACTGAGAACACTACCAAAGAGGCCTTTTTTGGCTATGATGGTCAGGACCTTGGGTTTTTTAAAAAAATGTTATTTGCATACAGGTATTTGCTTTTTAAAGCCTCATGGCACAGTGGTTAAACTGCAGTACTACAGTCAAGAGTTTGATCCCAATGGGTTGAGGCAGCCAGCTTAAGGTTGACTTAGCCTCACATCCTTCCCAGGTCAGTAAAGTGAATACCCAGTTTGCTGTAGGGAGGACAATGTGTAGCCTGCATAATTAAAATTGTAAACTGCCCAGAGAGTGTTTTAAGCAGTATGAGATGGTATATAAGTGGCACACTTTGCTTTAAAGAGGAATAAACATCTTTTATGCATATTTGAAATGATGCATATTGGCAGGTGTGGTATTACCAAGGGAAAAATGTCCTCATTTGTATGAATAATAATGAAGTGCATATGTTTTTAACAGGGTTGTGGTCACATAGTTTTGAAAGCTCTTTTGGTTTTTTGCCAGTATAGTTACCATCACTGTATTAGGCCTTAATTTAAGCATTCCAGAGACAAACTCACTTTACAACACTTTAGTAAGGATACGGTGATGAATTTTGGAGAAGCAAGCATAAATACTTTTCACTAACAGTATCTTTGTAGAATTTCCTTTAAAATTTTATTAGCCAAACTAAAATTAAAATGGGTAACTGTAACTAATAAACCGGCCCATGAGCTAGAGAAATTCTGGCCTTTAGGACAGCACTAGGTGCTGATTCACAAGCATGCCAGCCTTCATGCAGTGATAATGGTATAATTTAGTTGCCACATCTACTTGCATGGTGCACTTGGGTGTTCAGTCTTAGATGGTGCATTTGTAGCAACCAAAGTGGTTTCGCACCATACCTGGACCTGTTGATAAACAATTTGTTCCTTATCGGTCAAGCTGTCAGAGAAGGCACCCTGTAGATGGCTAGGAAATGTAGAGGAAACAATGCAACTGACAGCACAGCAGTACACCTCATGGCATGGCCAGATAGATCAAATACGGAATCCCCAGGTCCTAGATGTTCATCATCTAGAGGAGGCACCAGTGGAGTTTCCAAGTACAGTATAGAGTTGCTGGGAGTAGATATGCATGTAGCCTTCCAGATGTAAAGTCAGGCAAGGTAGAGAGACTTTAGTTCTTAGGATTTGTTGCAAGAAATGAATCCAGAGAAAGCTGCTTCTTAGAAAAGCTGCCATCTTCTTCAGATTTTGACTGGTTGGTACAAAGAAGGTCCCGTTTCCGCTTCACAACCTGTACATTTAATAGGGAAAACTTTGAACTGCTTATATATCCCATCCTCCCACCTGATACTGAGAAGTACTATCTTCTAGGTCTAGGTTAGGTGAGGCCTGGTTTTCAGATTGGTTGGCTGATTAAGGGGGCACAATTGGAAATAGGTTTGAACAAAGGGAAAGGGGGCTTGGGAAAATGGCTAATTAGCTATTCTCTCCCCCCCTTTGTTTTCAAAATTTTTATCTTACATAATTAATTTTTTAATGTCTGAAAATACTATTCCTTACAAAATTATCTTTTCAGTTTACATGGACTCTCAACTTTAGATACCTTTAATTATTAAGATAAGTAGCAAAGTTATAATAATAAAACTTAAATTAACACTAAGAACACCTTGCTTATTACCTTATTGGGGTTCCTTTATAATATTTAGCAATTTGCAACAAACGTTACTAGAAAACTGCAATCTTTTTTGCTTTTACAGTTTTTTGGAGAAACACTGAGGAGAAACACTGAGGGACAAGGGGAGGCAACGAAGGACACATGCAAGCTGTGGGTCATACTATCTGTGTTCTGCACCATGGAATCTAGGGGCAAAACTGAACAACCAGTATGATTAGAAGCATGTGTAATTGCCAGAGCTCAGGTTATCTGCTTTTGATACATAAAATCAATTCTAGTGCTCAGAAAGATGGGTAAGAGATCGTTTTGTTTGAGAACATTCATGGAGAATGTTCTTAAGAGAATGATGAGATGCTGAGCACCAGCAAAATGTTGAACTCACCTTGGCAGAACTAATTTTGGAGCTCCACTCTTCATATGCTTTGAAGACCTGAAAGAAATACAGAGGAGGGGCAGGATCTGTTCTCAATCATCCCTAAGTGCAGGACACATAATAAAGGGCTCAAATTACAGGAAGCCAGATTTCAGTTGAACACCAGGAAAAACTTCCTGTTAGAGCAGTATGACAATGGAACCATCTGGGAGGTGGCAAGTGCTCCAGCGTTGGAGGCAGTAAAGAGAAAATTAGACAACCATCTGTCAGATCTGCTTCGATTTGGATCCCTGCATTGAGCAGGGGGTTGATTTGATAGCCTTATAGACCCCTTTGAACTCTATTATTCTATGATTCCATATTCTAAGACAACACTAAAGTACATAGCAACCTATGCTGTCATTCAGCTGCAGATGTGACATGGCTGCTGCTATTGCATATGCAAATCAATGTCCCTGTGCACCTAACTCCTGTAGAAATCTTTGTCCACTGAACATGAAGGTGTGTGTGTGTTTATGTTCAGCTGAAACAATATGCAAACTTACTTCTGACTGGGAACATTGGTTAAGGAGTCAAATGTGCTTATTCTCCCTTGGGAGACCTTAGTACTAAACATGAAAAAGTTCATAGTGGCATCCAGTTGTGCATGCCCTTGTCACATGTGCAGGCCGAACACCTCTGTAGGGCTGTCTCCATATATAGGGAGCAGGATTCTCTCTCTCTCTCTCTCTCTTTTTAACATGCACTAAAGTTGTCCTTCACTATCCTCAGGAGCAACCTATTACTTGGGCTAGCAATACAATGAAGTAGTGTTCACACAAAATGGCGCAAAATGGAAAGAGAGCAGGTGTGTCTTTTGCCTGACAGATATGCACTGTTTTATCCACTAGTGCCACTGAACATTTAACTTTTCCCCTCAGATTTTGTGGCTAATATTCTCTATTCTTCTGTACAGTATTTACCATGTGCCACTCTTTAGAGGAAAACCTGGCAAATCATGGGCAGGTGTGAAGTGGCTGAGCCATAGATTCTCAGTACCTTCTTCATGGCTGTGGAAATGGCTGAGTTCATGAATTCTGTTTTGGTCACCCATCGGGATGGTGGCAGCTCCATCTCTCTGTTCCAGCTTCCCTCACCCTTCTCCAGGTTCAAGAAATAGATCACATATGTTTGGCGGATGTGGGAGAAGATATGGAGAACCTAGTGAAAGCAGAGATGTGGGCAAGATCCTAGAAAAATGCTCCCCTCCTCCCTTTTTGGCAGTCAGGAGTTCATGGGCCAGGAAGAAGTGGAACCAAAGAGATGCTTTTGGACAGGGAAACCGAACACCAGGGTTCTGAGCAGAGAAGGACCTCTGGATTTCTCCTGCCACTGCTTTGAGTCCAGCAGCTGCAGGTACTTCAGCATCATAGTTTTGGAACAACAAATGGCAGGGAGGAATTGTGGAAGCACAACTTGTGCCAGTCTAGAGATAGTCAGCACTGAACGTTTGAGAGGGACATTACTTTTGAAGTCAGCATCTTTTGGCAATGGCCAAGATTTTGAAGTCTGGAGAGTGGCCAGTCCCACCTCAGATACAGGTAGGCTGTAAATCCCATGCATAGCTGAGTATGGGCTGGGAGGAGTTTGTGGAGAGAGGTTTTGACTAAGCAATGACAGATCTTGACGAATCGTTCTGCTGCCATTCTATCTGGGACCCCATTTACCTCTCCGACATGCTGCAGGCACCCCACTGCCACGAAATTGCCAACCCAGGCCTGGAGGTGATGTGCCAGTGCCACTTTCTGCTGCTTCTCCTGCCCTGGTTCAAGGATGAGGCTGGGAAATTCCCACAGCCCTGCCAACAAACCTACAAGGAAATGTATCACTGTCAACACAAGCTAATGTAGCAGTTTGCTTATGAGTTTGAAATAGGAATCCCTGGATCAAAAAATTGTTTCGAGGCATAAACATGACATCTGTAAGAATAACTATCCACTCTCAAAAATGGGACAGTACAAGCATTCTTGATAGGGTTCCTGAGGCAATCATTATAAAGCAATTAGAAATGCAATATAGAACAGAACTACTGTTACTACTATTGTTATTGTTAGCATTTAAATAGAGCCATTACCTATCAGATAGAAAAATCAAGTATTAAGGAAGTACTGTTTTCTTAGTAACTCAGCAGTGTTCCCAAGGAGTATGTCTGTGTCAGGGCTGAATGCTCTCTGCCTTGTTTAATGGAGAGGAAGGATTGCTTTAATAACCAAGTTTGTTTTTTCTTTTCTTTCAGCTGCAGTAGGATTTTTCAGCTGCTTAAATAATGTCCAACAGAGTGTCAGACAGAGCTGCATAGCTGTCCCATGGAGATTGAAATGTTAAAACAGAAAAACACTGGATCTGACCTGGCTTTAACACTATGGACGGCCACGACCAATACCTTCTGCTCAAAGTCATCAACATGCTTTGTAAAAAAACCCAACTGTTTCTTTCATCTATCTTAAGGAAAGCCCCTGAATACTCACCTCACAAAAATCATCTTTCTTTGTAACAAGGGTTTATTGATCAGACAATGTACATCTGCATTTGCCCAGCTATGGGTGAGGCCAGAGTTAGAGAAATAAAGAATATGAAAATACCCCCACTGTCTTATATCCAAGTCAGTTACCTGAGCTGGGTCTCTGCACAATAAGGTACTCTAGTTTCTCGTCAGCGCCTCTCCGTTGTAGCAGACATATGGCTGTGTGTTCTATTCTGGGCCGCTTCTTTGTGGCTTTCCTAGGGAAATTTGCGACACCAAGACTGGGATCCCATGGGTCTGAGGGAGGCAGGCAGAGGGAGCAACTCCCTGTGACGGCAGCTGCAAATTAGAAGGGAAATGCCTTGTGTTTAACTTCTGGCAACACACAGCTGCAGTTCCTCCATGAACCTTTTTGTGAAGCTGGAGACCATCCTTACGATGTAAGCTGGGTTTCACTTAATGCCGCCCATCCCAGGGATGGTCAATCACATGCGTCAAATTCAAATTCCTCCAAGAATTCTCTCTCATTTCAGTCCCTCCCTCAGTGGTGCCACACGTTAAAGCAGATCAGTGCTAACGTGGCTGTGAAACACACCTTAATTAGAGCAGAACAATTTTCTTGTGATGCTTCTTCCAATTTCTTCAGCCACAATCTTGAATAATGGGCATTGGTGCAAACAGAATCAGAAAAGAGGTTTGCTGGGGATGAAGAGCCAATGATTTTTCCTCTTCTTTGATGCCTTAGTGAACCCAAACCATCATCCTTCTAACATGACAGTGCCAACTCTTATCAACACTTACCACATTCTTCAACATCTAGGAGCTGAAAGGACTTAGAGCCAGCTTTTCCCAACAGTTTCTTGGCAGAAAGTAACTGATCCTTCTTCACCTGTGAGAGAGGAAGTTTTCAGCCATCAGGAAATACCAGAGATGTTCTGCCATTTCTAGTTTCTTCAAGATTCCCTTTTCAGCATCAAACCTCATGCTAAGATTACTAATGTTTCCAAGATTAAGATGAAGTCCAAGTCTGATGTATCCTATGTAATATCAACTCTAAAAAAAGTCATAAATGCAGCAGAATTATGTGATGTCTGTCATTTCACCTACAATGAAATATAAACACTGCAATAAAACCACATTAACTAGCTTTGTTAGATTAATAATGCAGACCTATACTTGTTTACACAAAAGTAAATCAAAGTATACTGTATGCAATTAAGAATTATTTCTCGGCAAATATGATTAAAGCTGCAATTCTAGACACAGGTGCCAGGGAATATACCCCAACAAAACTATCTTGAGGAGACTGCAGTCTTGAGAAATAATCAAAATACTGTGTGAACACAGATTTATTTCTGAGTAAATGTGCCTAGGGTTGGACTGCTAAAAACCCTCCCTGCCAGCAGCATGTATACGGTTGAACAGCTGGTTAGAGAGGAAGAGCCTTGGAGTTCAAATCCAAAAGAGCCTTCTGGAAGAAGAACCCCATGTAACCCCCAATCCGTGCCATTTATGAAGTCTTGGCAGGGTATACACTTACAGAATCCCATCAGAAGGAGGGACGTCTGAACAAACCACTTTACATCTAGAAAACCTTGGGAGGGCTGCCATAAGCGAGAACTGATTTCCCAGCACTTACATGTTATTCATCTATATAAACAAATGAAGGTTTTTGCTCTAGGATGTGACGTAAACTACTCATCGAATGAAGTAACTTCTCCTTCTCCCCAGATGAACAACACAGCCTCAGCTGGAATAAGGAAAAAGAAAGGCGCCCACTTACCATGTGGTAAGCTCTGCAGTGCCGCTGTACAGGACATTTCGTGCACAGTGGGGCCTTAGGGGTGCATACAGTTGCCCCCAATTCCATCATAGCTTGGTTAAAGTCACCTGGATGGGCCGGATCCACCAGAGTGTGCGCTAAAGCCCTAAGAACAGGAGCCATTAAAAACAGACATGTCCAAAGCATCAGGCCAGACAAAAACATTCTTGAATTCTCAGTGTCTCCAACTACACCTGTGGGAATGGACTGGGAAATATCTGAGTGAAATAAAGGCATGGAGGAGAAAAGTATTTGTTTAGTCTAAAAACTGCCTTAGGGATGTTGACTGTGGCTGTGTTTAGTAGGAAGGCATTGAATGAAAGGTGAAGATAATCTCTGTAACTTTAGAAAAAAAACTCTTGAAATTAGTCTATATTTAACATAAAAGCAGTATCTTGCTAGCTGGATGGATCAGTGAGATGGAACACTTGGGGCTTAGGAGTCCAGTTCCTTATTGTGCCATGCAGGAGGGGCACTGGTAAAACCATTGCTAAATCCTCTATATTTAGGAAATCTTGGAAAGGGTTGCCATAGACTAGAAGCAACTTGACAGGACATTATTATTAACACAAAACTGAACAACACTGGTTACATGATTGAGTTTTTCCTTTCATTTCAAGGGTAAATTTGTAATCCACATCATTGTGAACAAATACTGTATTTTCCCTTGTATAAAACAACACTTTTTCCTAAAATAATTAAGAGGAAAAATTGAGTGTCGTTTTATACACAGAAGGAAGCAGTCGTGCGCACACTCAGGCGCCTCTTGCTGCTGCTGCTACCCAATTGCCTCTTCCAGAGCTCACGGCTTGTCCCCTCTGGTGGCCCCAAGGCAGCAGGAGGTGGAGGCGAAGGAGCATTCACATGCACTCGGGTGCCTATTGCTGCTGCCTTCCCCGCCCACCCGATCACCACCTCCAGAGGGACTGATGGGCTCAGCTCACATCGTTCCCTTGTCCCCTCTGGTGGTGGAGGCAAGAGGAGGCAGAGGTGGAGGCAAACAAGCACTCAGGAGCCGCCGCCAGATCACCTCCTCCCACAATCTCCTTAGGACAGGGGACAAGGCGGCGATGTGGGCTGGAGGTGAACCCCAGCAGTCACACTGGAGGAGGTAATCAGGTGGGCAGCGGAGGCAGCAGCAGCAGGAGATAGAGGTGGAGGAGCAGTTTCCCATTAACTGCTCCTCTGCCTCCATCAAGGGTCAAAATTAGGGGGGCATTTTATACATTGGGGTGTCATATACACAGTAAAACACGATATTTAAAAGATGTGAGCAGCAGTAGCCAGAAATAGCAATCTGAAGTGTCATAACATGAGGCTTCCACAAAAATAGAAACAGTATTTCTAAATAATCTGTATTCTATCACACTCTAGAGCAGCCATTCTCAACAGGGGCCATATGCCCCCCGGCACATTTGAAGGGGGACAACAGACTGGAAGCAGTTCTTCACACACCACCTTATAAGGTTTGTTATGTGACTTGTACAATCCCGATTTGGCCTATATTTCTTTCATATTGTGTTTATGGCTGTGGCCAAAAAGGGTTGAGAATGGCTGCTCTAGAACAGTGGTTCTTAACCTTTTTGAAAGAAACGCCCCCTTGAGCCATTGAGGAAGTTATCGCCCCCCTCCCCACGGTGATATCTTGTTTGTTTGTTTGTTTGTTTGTTTACTTATTTATTTACTTATTTACTTATTTATTTATTTATTTATTTATTTAAGACACTTGAATCCAATGACCCCTGAAAACAAAATTAAATTCCAAGAAAATGAAATGCCCCCCAAAAAGTAACACTTAATGATTTAGTTGCAAGTTAATTTTAAGACACAAAAAGAAATATAAAAAGGGCATAAAAACAAATGCAGGAACTAAAAATTTCAAGACAAAAAGTTTGAAACTAAATTAAAATTGGAGGAAAATATATATTCATGTACACTGTAAAAGGCTGCAGCCATCTTCACAGGTTTGGCTTGCTCCAGCGCCCCTGTACCGCCCCCTTTTGCTCCAGCGCCCCCATGCCGCCCCTTTTCTTTTTACCGCCCCCCTGAAAAATGAAATCGCCCCCTGGGGGGCATTATCGCCCACGTTAAGAACCACTGCTCTAGAAGAAAGACTAGGAGCTACAGACTAATTCTTAACCTCATCTTAAACCCATTTACTTGTAAGCTCCAAAGATCTGGATGGGATCTACTTACACATAAAGGACTACATTTCTCTCCAGTCTTCTATGGGTCTCTTACCCCAACTGTCTGGGCAGAAATTAAGGCTAGCTGCAACTTGCCAGACAGTGTTGTTCTCCACTTTGGATTTTGAATGGGTCCAAGATGGATTTCCCCATTTTTGCTTCCACAAATTATCCTCTTTTCACCATCCTCATGTCAAATAAGTGTGATGGCACAATTGCTTTCCTTACCATAGTCTGTCCGCAACAGCTGAACTGGTGGGATCAGCACCAATGGCTCTTGAACGGCATAAGACTCGAATGACGTTCCCATCTACCACACCTGTCACCTAGGTGCATTTGGACAAAAAATAAAATAAAAATCTCTTCACATACTTGTAAGGACTTATGTTCAAGCACCGGATGAAGGGGTCTTCTGCCATCTAACAACAGAAGACATTTTAAAGAGCAGAAGCATGACCAGACACACTCCCGGAGTCCAGACTAAGACTCCATGGCAACTAAGTTCAGCTAAGCGGCCAAGTGACAAGTGAGTTAGCAATGAGGAAGACCTCCAGGGGTGGCATCTCAACTTTCCTTTCATCTCTGTTATGAAGGATAACCCCAACAGCCGTTGAAAAGATTCTCATTCTGGTCAAAAGGCACTTTATCTTGTCATACTTGGAACTCTCTTGTATGAATTTTCTCTTGTGAGAAAATTAGAACCCATTTCACTGTCTTTAAGGGTGTCAACAACACAAGAGTGGCTAATGTGGGTAGGTTGGTGGTCCATGCCAATGCTTAAATGTACACCCTATTACTACATGTGTCCTTCCTTGTGTACACATGACCTGTCCCCCTCTCCAGTGCAAAAGGATCAGGAGAAAGTTATGCCTCTCTGTCATACTGCCCTAGCCATGTCCACAGGCACTCCTTCCTCCATTCCTTGATTCATGGAAGAGGGCATAGAAGTTTAAACACAAATAGGATTTATTCTAATGGGGTAAGGTAAAGGTAAAGGTTCCCCTTGAACATTTTTGTCCAGTCGTGTTTGACTCTAGGGGGCGGTGCTCATCCCCATTTCCAAGCCATAGAGCCAGCGTTTTGTCCGAAGACAATCTTCTGTGGTCACATGGCCAGTGCGACTTAGACACGGAACGCTGTTACCTTCCCACCAAGGTGGTACCTATTAATCTACTCGCATTTGCATGCTTTCGAACCACTAGGTTGGCAGGAGCTGGGACAAAGTGACGGGCACTCACTCCATCACGTGGATTCGATCTTACGACTGCTTGGTCTTCTGACCCTGCAGCACAGGCTTCTGCGGTTTAGCCCACAGTGCCACCACGTCCCTTCTAATGGGGTAGGGGATACAAATAAACAGTCACTCAGCTATCCTGGACTATTTTAATTCATTTCCCACAAGTCTCTCTGTGAATCCATCAACACTCCAGTTAATGCCACCAGAAGGGGCTTTAATTTGGTGCAGTATATTTGGTGGGTTGCTCATTCAGAGTGTGGCCTTATTTACCTGGCCAAATGCAATGGATGCAATAGCTCCTGCCGTATATTTCCCCACTCCGGGCAACAATTTTTGCAGCTCCTCTGCTGTCCTGGGCAAATGACCTGCCATCTGGGACACCACCTGCAAAAGACCAATGAAGCAGAGCAATCAGAAGCAAATGAAATGGAATAAGAATGGAAACCACGAAACAAGCAAACTTGTCATGTAAATGGCAGCAGCAGGCAGCCTAGTGATGGAGTGACCAGGACTGCTAGCTAAACCACAATGGTAAGCTGTATTACCATCTGTCAAAGCAACCCAAGGGCGTTTTTACTAACATGTACCATCTTTGGAGGTACTTATATAGACACTGGAGAAACTTCTAGTAGCCCTTTAGGAAGGAAGTGTCCCTTCTATTACTAAAATCCAGTGACGTTAAAATGTTATTCTGAATTTTGGGGAACTAAAGGATGCAAATGTAACAAGTAAATATCAGAAACAGGAAAGCTAACAGAAAAAAGTCAGAAGTTCCATTAACTGTTAGTGGGCTGAAAAATCACATTCATTTTAAGTTTCAGTTGTGAGGGGGGGGATTTGTTAACAGTTACGTTTACACTGAAATCAAATGGCTACAATAAAGTCTTACCAGAAACACAAAAATCCTATCCACAATTTAACTGTTCTCTCCCCCATCCTAGCCTGGAACTTCTGAACTCTCTCATTTCCCATTCACTCCACTGTAATTTACTCAGATTTAAACAGGAGGAAGTACTAGTATGTTCAGCAGGCCTTATACATTTATCTGTTTATTATATATAGTCATGTGCCATCAAGTCAGTATCTGTTAATAGAGGAAGCAAATAAAAAAAAAATCAAGCAAGGGACAACCAAGGGTATGTGTGTGGGGGAGGGTTGTTTTTTGTTGTTTGGCCAGATACATAAAATTATTGGTAGCCTATGGCCTTTAATGTAAAATCTGAATTGTTCTGCAGTTGTCAACAAGGATAAGGTTGCAACAGACAGCATGATGTGACTGATGGGCTTTGCTATCAATCCTGCTGCCTCTTTGCTCACATTCCTAGGAAACTTAGTCCAGTGAGTCACTAGTACAGAATTGCATCAGTTCTCTGTAGTGATTATATAGAGGACTGTAGCCCATTCATTACCTTTGCTATGATCTAGGGGAAGGGGTCTTTTTAGCAGACAGTAGAACATGCCCAGGTGAGTAATTAAGCAAGGGATGCTTAAAGTGTATGAAGGATCCTAGGGTTCAAACTATCCTGGGTGGGTCCTGGAAAGCAAAATGCAGGCACCTTCACATCCACTTCCCCCTATTAGTATTTTCCTGGGGAAGAAAAAATTAGATGAAACTTTCAAAGGTGAACTACACTCTCAGATTTTTGTACATTTAGTATGGCTACACACAAACTCAACTGGGATCATTTGTGGGGCTGCTGTTAGCAATCTGTCTGCCATCAAAACCTACAACAAAGAAAAGAAAAACTATTTGCTGTCGAGATTAAAAATTGTTCTGCCAAAGCACGTTCAAACTATAAAAGTTGTCATAACTCCTTTGCCACTCATAATTTTTTCTTCGTTTTTTGAAAGAAGAACTAAGTGAGTTTGGCACTGAAAACTGCAGTCTTTGCTGTTATGATAGGGTGGGTGGGAAAAGCATGGGAAATCACAGCTTTGCTGTAGCTCACACTGACATTAATTTGGTAATTTTAAAGATATCACAAGACTAGTTTTGCCTTTGTTTTCTTTTGTATTTAAATAGGTAAATATTTTGTGTTCTTCCTTCCCCTCCTCTCCCATGTAGCCAAGAGTAGATCACTCTCCCATCTTAGGGGGGAAAGGGTGTGTGTGCATTTCCTTTTTTTTTGGTGGGGGTTGCTAGAGGTAGCCAAAGGTAGATGACCCTTCCTTCTCATTTCTTATTTCTCTGATGGGGTCCTATTTCTTCTTTTTCCTCATTCTTCTTCCTGCTTAGGAACAACTTGTTCTTCAATACAGTGGACCCTCGGCTTACGAAGGTCCCTACTTATGAAAATTTCGAGGTACGAAAAGCTCTGGCCGCAAAATTTTGGTTTGATTTGCAGCCAGAGCTTTGACCTACGAAAGGCAGGGGGAAAGGGTGAGAAATTCAAAGCTGTCCCCGCTGCCCTCTGCCTCCCCCACTGCCCTCTGCCTCCCGTCCCCATGGGGATGGGAGACAGAGGGCAGTGGAGGCAGCTCTGGAAGCCCAGGAAGCCAAAAGCCACCCCAACCTCCTGCGGGGATGGGAGGCAGAGGGCAGCAGGTGCAGCTTTGGAAGCCCAGGGTTATTTTTTCTTTGGATGGAACAGATTAAATGGTTTTCAGTGCATTCCTATGGGAAATGGACCCTCGACCTACGGACTTTTCGACCTGCGGCCACCATTCCAATACGGATTAATTCCGTAAGTCGAGGGTCCACTGTACTTCTTCTCCACTCACATGACTGTCTGGATTAAGTCAGAGTTGACAAGTTCCCATGTAACAGAATCAGGAAATCACAGAACTAAACAGCTGGAAGGTACCCAAATGATAATGAAATCCAGCCCTCTGCAGAAGCAGGAAATCCACCACTCAAGCAACTCTGAAAGATAGCCAAACAACTTCTACTTAAAAACAACTTGTGAAGGAAAATCCATTGCTTCTGGAGGTCTTCTGTTCTGCTGTTGAACAGCTCTTGCTGGCTGAAAGTCCCTCCCAATAATAAGTCAAAATCACAGAATCTTGTAATTTGGATCCATTACAGTCTCACTGTCTGGTGCTGGAGAAAACAAGCTCTCTCCATCTTCCACATGACAGCTCTTCAAATATTTGAAGACCATGTCAAGAAATTTTATTTTCCCTCAATCCTCCTCCTTTCATGTTTATAAATGACAATGTTTAGAAATGACCACGTTAACAGTTTTGCAAACAGAGGCAAAGTAAGCTAGTGTTTTTTCCCCAACACTACTGGAAAATTCTACATGTGACTTAATTATGTTAATCTAATGTTTTGTGCTGATTTCTGGGAGGTATATCTTGGCTGGTTTTTGACACATCTTTCCCGAGAATCTTACTCCCATTGTAGAGGCCTCCAACTGTAAACTGTTTGGGGAACAGCAATCTTGAACATAGAAAAATATTTACAGTACACAGACATTTGATATCTGTCATTTTCCAAAGTGGTTAGTTAAGGACAGCTCTTCGTAGAAGGAGAGCTGTTTTCTTATAGTAAGTTAAGCATCACAAGCCCAAATGCACACTGATTAACCCAATGCTACTCTATGTAGTACCTTACATGCACCTTCCTGAAGCCGCTTTCCTCGGGAATAGTAGCCAAGTCCTGACCAGAGCTCATTCACCTCCTATTTCCAAAGAGAAGAATTTCAGGAAACTCTTAATATTGAATGGAGATGGGAGAAATCAAAGGATTTATATATACATGCATGTACACAAAACGTATTTCTGCATTCTCTTTCTTACCTCTAGTGAAGCTTTAGCAAGTTCCTGCAAGGTTGGCCATTTCTACATTAGAAAGAAAAGTGCAGATTTACTTACAGGCTTTGCAAAGAAGAATGGTATGTAACGACGTAGTAAGTAAGAAGCTTACTAATATAAATAAAAATGTACCACAGAGAAGAAGGAAAATCAGCATCACCTGCATCCATTGATTGTAGTAGCTGATCACTGAAGCCACCTGGGTCTGTTGGAGCATGATCTCTGATACCCACACTACAAGATAAAAAGAAGCAGCAAAAATATTAACTTTCTAAAACTTCTCAATTTTACTTGGAAAGCATAAAGTGCCACTAAATGGATGTAATATACAAGTGTAAGGAAACCAGCATTCTGTATATATTTCCCATGTCAAAGAAGGGACATGCAGCTGAGGAAGCCTTATTTTCTTTGATGTTCCCTCCTGCCCTTTTGAATACTACACTACAGCCAAATTAGTGCCATTCACAAATTTACTATCTTGCTCTGCCAGAGACTCTCTAACATGCTTAACAGATTTTAGCATAAAATATTTTTTCTGTGTAGCAAAAGTGATGCCCCACAGTGAAACTGACAACAAGGCAGTGTCATGCATTATCTATGTAATAATATCCTCATGGGCCCTTGGAAGTAGACAGATCTTGGTGGAAGTCTTTGGAGTGTTCTCTTTCTCACCAGCATATGCTCGTCTGTCAGCATCTGTTTCACCTGAAGCCTGTAAAAAGAGTGGTCAAGGGATTTTGATAAAGAGAATGCAACAGGACTATCTTTTTGAAAAACAAAACAGTGTGTTTTTTTTCCCTTAACATCTTACATTCTACACATTACACCATACCATTTTTCTCCAAGGAAGGTCCCGTTTGCATTTATTATACCAGGTAAGCAGGCTTTTCCGGAAAGCTCTAATTTCAGTTTCATTGCTGAAGGTATGGAATAAAGATTGTTGACTAGGCACATCTGCAACAAAGAGAGGCCTGTTAAAATTTTTGCAGTAGCCATTCCTATGTGTAGTGTGAAGGAGACAAAAATACAGGGCAGTGAAGAAATGTGTCACAAACCCTAAATGGCACACATTTTTGAGAAACATTTGACTAAGGGCATTCCTCTTGGCATCATCTCTATGTTTTCCAACGATCAAGTTTTGCTGCCATTTATAACAACACATACCCTCAATAGATATATTTCTTATTTGACCATGAGAACATGCCAACACAAAGGAGAAAAATGAGACACTGTGACTGGAAACTAGCATCTAGTCTGCTTCTATAAACTTGTCACAAAACAGAAAGTATTTCTGTTGGTATCTCAGATAACTGTGCTGACATTATATATTCCAAATAAATATCTTTTGTGTGTGCGATTACACATCGCTAAATCTGCCAGGGTATTTTATTAACCTTGATAATTATGTGGAGCAGTATAAGAATGGAGACTAGGAAAGTACACATTTTCTGCTTCTGTATTGTTAACTAAACAACTTCACACATTTCCTTGCCTAATTTCCTTGTCAGGAACACTGCATCTTTACTGCCTGTCACAAAGTCAAGCCCTAACTGATGAATCAGTCCAGAATTTTTGTAGTTTTTGCAACTCAGTCTTTGAACATATAAACAAAAAAAAAGTTGAGAGAAGTTATCAAAAAAGATGGTGGCAAAAATATTATCTTCAGCTTCCTTTCACGCTAAATTGATTGCAATTGTTCTGCTTCTTGGGCAATATCTTATCCTAAACCAATTACCTTTCAGAAGTGCAATACTTTCTTCCAAATTCTTTGGTGATTTCTGTTGCCTCCGAGTATCCTGTTGTGTTCTGAGCTTGCTTTGTTTTACCAGCCGGTGTTTACTCATGGTCAGGCTAGGAATATCATAATATGTGTTACTATCAGATTAGAAGCACCCTCCCAACAGTCCATAGCCCTGATTAAGTACTGTATTCATATACCTCTTTGTGTGTGATGCCTTGCATTATATAAACCCAGGATGTAAAATAGAAATAAGAAATACAAATAGAAGCCCCATTTCTATGTTGTTCCTTAAGTGATGTACAACAAAAATACAGAGTTAATAACAACAGTTCTGGAGAGTATTTTTAAAATGGTAACCTCTATCTTCACATCGCAGCTATATCTTTAATGCCATTTAAGAAATCTCACATTAAAGAGTTGTGGGCAAGTACACAAACTAGCGTACAAGGGTGAATATTTTCTCCAAGCATTATGGCATATGTTCTATTTGCATTAAGCCTTTCTCCGACTCAGGAGAGCTGAATTCCAAAATGAGATCCTTTTCGTTATGATTTTTTCGGTGGCACAGTCTCTACCACCTTATTTACCAGGGCCTCCTCTTCTCGCACGCAGGACGTACCATGAAAACTGGAGAAGCCTTCTATGCTAGTCAGAGCGGCAACAAATATTAAAAGAAAAAGTGCAAGCTTCTTCACTTTCTACCCGATTCTACTACCGGAAAGCCTCTTTGTGTTCTTTTTTTTCCGCGCGTCTGAGTTGGACCCTCCCCCCGGGATTGCGGAGAGCCAATCAAAGCGAGCCATCAATTTACCAGCGCGAGCAGCAGGAAAGAAGGAGTGAGTTTTATGACGCTATAGAGTTAGGAAAAGTATGTGTTCTACCGGCTACTTCCTGGTTCCCTATAATGGTGTGTCTGAGAAACATACACAGGATTGCGCTTTGAGGTCTGCGCAACCTCACGGATTTGGGAATAAGTCCCATTGAATTCAGTGTGGTTTATACGCAAGTCAGCATTTCGTGATTTGACTTCATTAGAGCTTATTCCCGAGTAATTGCACAGGGTTAGAAAGAAAGGGATTCATAGGGACAGCTCAACCCGAGCACCGCATAGAGAAGAAGGACCCCCAAAGAGAACGACGGCCCGGAAGTCACTCTACAGGAAATCTGAGAGGGCTATTTTGACGCGCCGGAAATCAGTCTAACAGCAAGGCCGATGTTGCCATTTTAACGCACCGGAAGTCAGTCTAACAGTAAGGCCGATGTCGCCATTTTGACGCGCCGGAAGTCAGTCTAACAGCGAAGTCGATGGCGCCGATTTGATTATTTTCTGACGGTAATAGAAGGTATGGAAACGTCACTTGGCATCCGCTGTAGCTAGACGAAGGGGCTTAGGATTCTTTCTCCATAATATTGCAATAATTTAAAGGACACTCTTTCATTTGAAGGGTCGCGAAAGGGCAATGGTTCTTTTGAAGGTCTTCAGTCGTAGGCCTGTCCAAATGAACTCTGATTTTAAAGTACTGTAATTAAATCTTAAAACCAGAAGGAAGTCATTTAGAAGTCTTTAAGTTGCTGATCTACAGGAACATCTGTTTGGCAGACTAAGCAGGGATGGGAAGTCCCTTGATCACTATCTCACCCACATCAGGCAAAATCCAAAGAAACAAGACAAAAACATGTGACACCTTAAAGACTATTATATTTTAATGGCTCAAAACTTACATTAAAATATAATAGTCTTTAATGTGCCACATGCTTTTGTCTTTTTTTTTAGAATTTAACCTGATACGCTTGCACAGACTAACACAGCTACCTCTCCCAAAACTATTTCGCCTACTTGAATGACATTGTTGTACTTGTGTTTAAATTATAAACATCATTTCTAATATTGTACCTATTCATATGGATCTGTATATGCAGTGTTATGCACATCGTTGCCCTCTTTTGCCCTCCTTAGAGAGTTACATTCTCCTTTTTTTGGCAATGTTTAACCAGTCACCCTAAATAGGAGGCAGATACAAGGACAATGGAGAAGCACAAAACAAAGCACAGTCTCCCCATTAAGCCAGATGTTGTGTAGATACTGTTGTAAATTATTATTTCCATTTAGGATTTTTGTGAAATTCAGTGGTAAGCCACGCAACTGGTGTCCATGGAACTATTTGAATGTGTGTGTCCAATATGTACTACTTCATGTATCTGAAGAGAACTGTGAGCTGCAAAACCTTCGGCCAAATACGATTATAAATGGGGGGGGGGCACAAGATTCTTCTTTTGTCTTGGTTTCTTGTAACATGAAATAGCTTTTTATTTTTATTTCTGAGTTGTTACTCCATGAGTACTCAGTTGGTGGTTTGTGGGATGGTGTCTGTCTGTCACTGGTTCCCAAAAAACAAAACTATTGTCTGAATGTTTAAAATAGTACATGTATGATGTTTAACAGCTGTATGAGAATGACTTCATTGAAGGTGCCAGTCATTGATGTCCAGAATGACAACTTCAAAGAACTGTGGCCATCCATGCTCTTGGCCATCCAGACTTCTAGCTTTATCGCTATTGACACAGTGAGTAGAGTGTTCTTCCTTATATTCTACCAAAAACATTGGAGGACATTTTGTACAATAAAATTCTTGAGGGTTATGCCACAGATGAGACTTTGGATGGTGACTGGATATCTGCTTTGCCTGAGGAAGTGGCCGTGATATTCTTTAACTGCTTGTTAGAAACAAAGGGACGAACTTTAACTTCCCTTATGTAGATTTTCTTCTGGCCCCCTTCTAGTTAGTAGATAGTAGCATTTTGGAAAATGAAGAACAAAAATAGTACTTAAATTCAGATTTTAAAATACACATATCTGTTTCTTCTGATTATTTGGGGAGAGAATTTTCTCTCTCTATAAGCGAGGCCGTAATGTAATTACCACTGGTTGATATTGCTATGTATTGTCTAAGTCGGAGGTCGTCAATGACCAGTCTGCGGCCCATTGCCGGTCCCTGGCTTGAGCCCAACCGGGCCACCAAGACAGACCTCCCCCTGCACCCCCCCCGCACACACTCCTCTCCCCATAGCTGCTTTGCACGTGCGGACCGGCGTGAGTCCTCCCTCACCCCTTCCCGCAAGCCCCCGCGGGCACAAAGCAGCTGTGGGGAGGGGAGGTTGTGCATGGGGGGGCGGGGAGAGGTCTGTCTTGGTGGCCCGGCCTGGCGGCGGCGACCAAAGTTGGCAAGAGCCGGGAGGGAGAGCAAGGCCCGGGTGCTCTCCTCCCAGCAGCAGCGGCGACGGGGGTGGGAGTTTGGCAAGAACCGGGAGGGAGAGCAAGGCCTGGGTGCTCTCCTCCCAGCAGCAGCGGCGGCAACGGGAGTGGGGGGTTGGCAAGAACCGGGAGGGAGAGCAAGGCCCAGGTACTCCGGGTGCTCTCCTCCCGGCAGCAGCGGCGTCAACAGGAGTGGGGGGTTGGCAAGAGCCAGGTAAAATAAAATAAAAATAAAAAAGACTCACAGGCTTCTGCCGCTGCCGCCGCCAGCACACACTCCCTCACCCCTTCAAGCATGCGCCAGCGCGCAGGACTGGGGTGGGCGCGGGGGTGTGCAGGCACTCCTGCGCATGCATGAAGCAGTGAGGGAATGTGCGTGCACTCCCCAACCACTGCGCGCGTGCATTGAAGAGGGCAAGCGCAAAGGGCCGCCCCACCTCCGTCAGAGACTCCCCCGGTCCGCACTAGTAAAAATGTTGGGGAACACTGGTCTAAGTGATACTTGGTGATTCTCTAGTGTTTCCAGAGGAAGATGCTCTTTAGCCTTACTTAGAGCCAGCAGAGATTGAAACTTGCAGTTCTGCTTGTAAATGTATCCTCTGCTACTGAGCCGCTGTCTGTTCCCATCTATCTATCTATCTATCTATCTATCTATCTATCTATCTATCTATCTATCTATCTATCTATCTATCTATCTATCTATCTATCTATCTATCTATCTATCTATTTGACTTATATGCTGCCCATCTAAACAATGTTTACCTTGGGCGGCTCACAATAGAATAAAACAATAGTGATATTACAACAATTTTACAAGTTTCACAACAATAGACAGTCATTCAAGATGGAAAGTAAAAGGTAAATTAAGTAATGTCCGGAGGGAAGGCTTGCCTGAATAGCCAGGTTTTAAGTTGGCTTTTAAAAATGCCCAGCAAAGGGGCCAGACAGATCTTGGAGGGGAGATGAGGCATGATCTGTGATCAAAACTTCCTGCATCCTGCATTGCTGGTTGGCACCATTCCTCACCTATCAAGATGGAATGTTGGTAAGTAACTACATAATCCAATCCATCAGGAAGTCTAACTTTTTTTTGTCTGTAGGAATTAAGTGGGCTTGGAACAAGGAAGAGTCTACTGAATCAGTAAGTAATAAACTAGTTCAACTAATGCATGATCATCTCAAGTTCTTATCATTCAGTTCTTCATTGTAACTGCACCCAAATGGAACCAGAAGCCAATTAGCCAATTTTTCCATTGTAGCAGATCTGGGAAAGGGGCAATTTCCTGGGTGGTGGACCCTGTCTTTAAAAGTGTTTCCCAAAAAGAATTTGATAGGATGCCATCAGCCAGGATGAACTCCTGGGCACTCTAGCCCAAGGATAGTAGATGTGTGGCTCTACTGATATTGCTGGAGTGCAACTGCCATTAGTCCTAATCAGCACAGCTAAAAGTAATAGAAAGTGATGTTCAGCAACATCTGCAGGGCTGTATTTCTCTTTCCCATCTGTCCAGCTGGGGAGTTCTGAGTTGTTTTGCCAAGACACTTACCTTCAGCCTGGCACTGGTGGGGAGGAGGTAGCCAAACTACTGTTTTTGTTTCTTTGCCCAAAACCTACAGTCCTGGTACTTAACATACTGTATGAAAATCCTGTAAAGACAAACTGTAGTAGCCCTTCATTTGGAGAAGAAATCAGTGAGAAGCTCATTTTAAAAAACTGTTGCCAAATATAAAAATATTTGAAATTTATTGGTGGGGTGAGAAACACAGGGGATGACCACAGTCAAACACACGGAATTCTAAATAAATCAGTCAGACTTAGCTAGTTACATATTACCTTGTTGAGTAGAGTCTTGGGCATCAGAACATAGCCAGGGTTCTTCAATAAGGATGGTCTGAGAGAAGGCCTCCAGTTAGATATTTTTAGAGTGAACAAATTCTTTTATGGAGATCTGAATTCAGTTTCATAAGAAACAATGACTATTACCAAACAGAGCAACATTTTATATTGTTGTTGCTAGTGGTCTAGTCAGCAATCTGAAAGTGTCTTAATGGCTAAATCACCTTCATGAAAAATTCAAATATATCTTTGAAAAACTGCAAGTTTAAACTAGTCTGTAACAAAAAAGAGCTTAAATGCTAAATAGAATCACAGAAGTTAGTTGGAAGAATATCTAAAACAGAGCAAAATTTGATAAGCGTATTTCAGCATAATAAGATGCAGTAAGAGTAGGCCTGCTTGAATTAATGGAACTTACAAAGCAGCTGAATCATGAAATCCCCAGATTAATGAGCCTACTCTACTTTGATTTACTACATTAAGTAATAGATTTTGGGCAGTGTTGTAGACATACTAAATAGAACGTTCTGTGTTCTAAATCTCTACCACTTGAGGAGGGGGAAGCTTCAGAATCTCTGAAGCTTCCCCCTCCTCAAGCGGTAGAGACTTGGATGAGTGCACTTTATCATGTGGACATTTGTTGGTTTTAAATTCTAGACAAAAGTGTTTAAGGTGTGATTGCTTAATATTAAGTACTCACTCTGTTGAAGAAAGAGAGTATGATAGCTGTAGAGATCAGACCTGCATACATCTAATACTTCATTGGAATTGTAGAGTGTTATTGAGAAATATAACCAGTTTAATGGGGGGAAGAAACTAGGGAATCTATGGCCTCCAATCCCTTTGACTGAGTTTGCTATTAAGTTTGATGTTTCTTTCTGCAGATGTATTGAAGAACGATACAAAGCTGTTTGCAATGCTGCTAGAACACGCTCCATTTTGTCTCTGGGAATTGCCTGTTTTAAGCAGCTTCCTGATAAGGTATGATGCTCAGCTAGTTGTGTTCACTCCATGGTTTGTGATTCTGTTGATGAGTTAAGGACATATTCCGTATGGAAGATGGAACATTGCCAGTTAGCTGTAGCCACTGCATATGCATATGGTGTGTATATATAATTGGCCAACAGTGGTTCTAAACCAATAAAGGGGACTTTTATAAAGATAATTTCTTGTATATTACTAGTCTCTATTTTCATATTGTGCTGTTTTCAATTTTGTTCTTCCGCCTGCATTTACAGACAGAGTACACATACCTCTCCCAGATATATAACCTGACTTTGCTGTGTATGGAAGATTATATCATTGAACCGCAGTCAGTTCAGTTCCTGGTGCAACACGGCTTTGACTTCAACAAACAGTATTCTCAAGGCATTCCTTACCATAAGGGCAATGACAAGGTACGAGGGCTTCTTACCCTAGGCATATATTTTCATTTGATCACTTGAGTGATTTTTAGCTGTCACTGCGTTTTTATTACTTTTTTAAAAAGAAAATGTATTAATAGGTAAGCAAAATGTGAGTACATGCAGAAAGTGATTGTGTACTAGAAGTGATCTTCCTAGTCTAAACACCTCAGGAGAAATTTATCTGTAATATCAGAGCTATCATATGGGAATCAGCATTAAATCTTGAGCTCATAGTGATACAAGTATTTTGAGTGAAAAGCTCCCTTCTAAATATATAAGACACTTGTTCAAGAATGCTGAGAGAGCAGTGAGAGTCTTGCTGAGCCAAAAAAGATCCCTGGTATTGTTATCCTTCTGAAGGAAAAAAAAAAGACATTATTGATAACAATTGAATTGATCTGTGTTCTTCATACCAGTGGTTTACCCAATACTCAGCAAAGACAGATAAGAACAGCCCTGCTGGATCAGGCCAAGGGCCCATCTAGTCCAGCTTCCTGTATCTCATAGTGCCCCCCCCCCGATGCCTCTGGGAGCACATGAAACATCTAGATACCTGTCTCCTGATACCCCTCCCCTGCATTGACAAAGTAATACTTTATGCCAGGGGTGAATGTTCTCTGTGGGGATGAGTACCATTTTTCAAATTTCTTGCCAACCAAAGGGTCACACTTTCAAGGTGTTAAGACCAAAGAGGCTACTTTATATACTTATTGGCCAAAATCCTGTTGCTTTGTGTAGTAAATTGCACTACAGTAGGCCTGTTGAATCAATGAGAATTTGGTAAGTTATCTCTGTAAGTTTTGATTCAATGGGCCTTGTTTGAGTGCATCTTACTATGTTAAAGTAAATTGTAGTCAGAGTAGGCCCATTTGAATTAAAGGAAATTTCAGAGGAGTTGACTCATCAAATCTGCATTAATCAATGGGCAAACTCTAAGGCAGTTTATTAGGCTGAGCAAAAAAGATTTTGTCCAATATTTTTGTTTAGTGTTGTTCTTATGTATCCTGAGAGTTGTTACATTAGGTTTTTGTTAACTCAAAAATAGGTTCAGCTAAAGGGAGAGAGAGAAAGAGAATTTTTAACTGAAAAGGCCCCTTTGTGCCTCTGATGGTTTTTTTTAAAAGAACGTTTTGGAGATGCTGGAGGGGCCTTTCAAGATAAGGCAAAACCACCATCCACATCCCTAGAAGACAGAGTTTTTAAGCAATTTTTTCTAACTTTTTTTCAAACAAAAAATTGGAGGAGGTAAGCCACAAAATGCCTGAGGCTACAAAAATTCTCCTGGTTACCTATGGGATACACGGGTTACATGTTGCTCATTTCTGCTTCATGCCATTCATCACATTCTGGGTTGGATTGTATTTATATAACATGTAAGGAGTGGATTCTGCTGCCTCAATTTAACTTGTGAGGGCAGGGTTGAGCTCTCTGGCAGAGGAGCGATTTCACTGGTAGGGAAAGTAATTGCAGGTGTTCAAAATGAGTTAGGTAACTTCTTTTCCTCCTTCCTCTCTCTGCTCACAGGGAAATGAAAATGTGAGCCAGAGTGTCCGTACTTTCTTCATGGAGCTTATCCGAGCTAGGAAGCCCCTCATTCTGCACAATGGCCTGATTGATTTGGTCTTTCTGTACCAGTGCTTCTACGCTCACTTGCCGGACAACTTAGGCACCTTCACTGCAGATCTTTCAGAGATGTTTCCTGCTGGCATCTATGACACTAAATATGCCGCTGAGTTTGAGGCACGTTTTGTGGCCTCTTATTTAGAGTATGCCTATAAGAAGTGGTATGTATCCCTTTCTCAATAAAGTTGCAATAACCTCGGCAAGAATTCCTGGACATAAGCGAAGGATAATTGCTGGACATCAGACTGCTCTTCTGTTGCTTATTATTTTGTACAAGAATAGTGTCTGATTTTCATATGACTGGATAGGAAGAGGGAAAAAGTAGGATTTAGTCTTGTTTGTCAGGAAAAGAAGTTTTTTTCATATGGGTTATTCTTTTTACGCATATTCTTGGGTCAGTGTCATTAATGGCTCAGGGTCTCATGAAATGGCCCTTATCCATTGCTTGGCCTTTGGAACGCTAGCAAAATAAAATTATTATCTGAAGCAGTAAGGGGAAGCAGTCGAATTTCTGAATCCTTTCCTTGACTTTGTTCTTGAGAGTTGGGGTGTGTGAAATATAATTTTGTCAACTTCTCTGCTGGCATTTGTGACACCAAATGTACCTCTGAGTTGAGGCTCTTGCAGTCCTTTTGTGCTCTTGCAAAATGTTTTCAGCAGAAACTTGTGGTATAAAGTTCTGCTAGGTTAGGAAACCCTAACAACCATAGCTGCTTGAGAAGACTTCTGGGAACTGCAGTCCCAAGAATACTTTGGTTACCCAGGCTGGAAACCCAGACACTGATCGTGGTTAGTACTAGGTGCTGGATTGTGAGTAAAGCTGAAATCCACAAACTTTTGATGGCTATATTACCTATTCTTATCGTTGCTACTTGCTAGATTTCAGGATGGATTTGATTTAAATCAATTTGATTTAAATCCTACTTTCAGAAAACATGGATATTTTTAATGATTTAAATTTTAATTTTTTTTAAAAAAAATTAAATCAATTTGATTTTTAGAAATCATTTTTATTCACCCTGCGGATGCTGAAAACAGTATGGAAAAATAGTCTCTTGGTTCACACTGCCTTTAAGACACTTCATGGCAGGAGAGATTCTAACAGTGTGGAATTAACACTATCATAAGAACATAAGAAGAGCCCTGCTGGATCAGGCCAAGGGTCGATCTAGTTCAGATCCCTGTATCTCACAGTGGCCCTACCAGATGCCTCTGGGAGCATGCAAGACAACTAGATAGCTGTCTCCTGATACTACTCCCCTGCAATTTGAAGTGCCTTCCTTTTAAGCCTGGAGATTATACATCCCCATCATAGATTGCAACCTGCAATGGATTTTTCCTCCAGGAATCTGTCCAATCTCCTTTTAAAGCCATCTAGGCCAGATGCCATCATCACATCCTGTGGCAAGGAGTTCCACAGATTAACAACATGCTGGGTAAAGAAATATTTACTTTTGTCTGTTCTCACTCTCCCAACTCTGTTTGAAGGGATGTCCCCTGGTTCTGGTATTGTATGAGAGGGGAAAGAGTTTATCCACTTTATTCATCCCGTGCATAATTTTATACATCTCAATCATGTCCTCCCCCCCTCCCCGGCGCCTTTTCTCTAAAGAGCCCCAAACGCTGTAGCCTTTCCTCATAAGGGAGGAAAGCCCAGTCATCATTTTAGTCGCTCTCTTCTGCACCTTTTCCAGTTCCACTGTCTTTTTTGAGATGCGGCAACCAGAATTTTACACAATACAGTACTACAGGTGTGGCTCTACCAGTGTTTTGTACAATGGCATTATAATGTTGGCTCTTTTATTTTCAATCCCCTTTTTAATGATACCTAGCAAGTGCCACCACACACTGGGTTGACACTTTCATTGAGCTGTCCACCAGCACGCCAAGATCTCTTTCCTGATCTGTCACGGACAGCTCACATCACATGAAGCAAATTACAGACCCTCCCTTCCTCCAAATTCTCTGTATGTGGCAGAAAATTGGGGGGGAGGGACAACATTAGCCTCTCCTGCCTGGTATTGGGGGAAGATTCTTACTGTTTCACTTCTCTGTTGGAAGAATGGAGAAGTAGAATTATTTGCTTTGGGTTTGTCGACAGGGTGGGGAAGATGATCACGAAGAATAAACGTGTGACTGCTACTGGCAACCTCATCTATGAAACTCTGGCTTATACATTCCCTGCAGTGTTCTGGGACTAACTGCTATTCTCCATGCTTTTTGCTGCCCACTTGAATTAATTATTAAAGGAGATGTGTGTCTGTTACTGAAAGAAATCTTGGAGATTCTTATACTCTGTATCTATGGGTCAGGTAGCTTAGCAGGAAAAGAAAAATGCAGCTACTCTAATAATACATTTACATTACTGTACATAGAATTAGTCTAGAGGAAGAAATAAGTTTTAATCCCATTTTCCACACATAAAGGGCTTTTTCTAGAGTAAGGGTGGGCAGCTTGTGATTCTCTTAATGTTGCTGAGCTTCAGTTCATGTCATCCCTTACCACAAGCTATGTTGATTAGGGCTGATGGGAGTTACTGCCTAACAACATCTGGAGGACCACAAGCTGCATTAGATTTGGGAGAGAGGGTCTGATTTCTTGGCTGTGCTCATCTTCTCACATCCAAATTTTCTTCCATTCCAGCAAGCGAGAAAACTGCAGATTGAAAGACTCCCAAAAGCAGCACCTCATCATAGAGTTCTGCAGCTACCCTGCCAGCATAGCTTCCTATGTTGACTACCGCTTTTGCTCTCTGTCTGATGCCAACCTATCTGGGACTGACACTTCAAACAAAATTGTTATCTGCCAGACTTTTTCGGTATTTATCACTTCTCTCTGCTTTCTATAGCTTAAGAAATGGTTGGCCAACATCTTTAAAACACTGTTACACAGTAGCTGCCACCACCTCTTACCATTAGCAATGTTGATTAGGGACAATGGAAGTTGTCCATCTTTGGTTTAGGATTGGAAAAGAAAGACAATGTAGCATAGGAGCTAAAAGAGTTTTGGACTGAAACTTGAAAGATCCATGTTCTAGTCTTGATTGATCCGTGAAACTCAGCAAGTGACCATGGAGTAGTTGTTTTCTTCCATCTCATCTAGATGAAGGCTTTCCATCTCATCTAGATGAAGGCTGTATGTGACCCGGTTGATGCATGGGCTGCTCTCAGCTTCATATATAAGTCAAGTTTAATTTCTGAAGCTAAATGGCTCTTAACAATCAGGTTACATGTACGTGTCACCTGGAGCTATTTAGAGACAAAATGACATAAATGTGATAACATAGCCTCTCAAAACTGCTGCTTTTGTCCCTTGAATGTTGTAAGATAACTTATGGGGACAGTCCATCAAAGATGATAGAACTTTCATGCTTGGTTCTTTCTGATAGCTCTTTGGCTATACATTTGTGCTGACTAAAGGGTGTGGTATACTGATTCTAGGGTGGATTACTTGGAGAGTGGTGTTGCCTTTTAATATGAGAGTAAATTTAAAAAGGTGTAGGTGATCCAGAATATTATTTAAACACTTGTTCTATATGGAGGTCAGCATGTTATGATTCCAGATATTGCAGTGTTCAGCAGTTGAAAACCGCTCTAGGAAGACTAGTCTCACTGATTCATAGGGACCCCTCCAGCTCAGCAGTTCTATGATGACAATGATAATGAAGACTTAATCAGGACTGTTTTTAATCTATACTAATGGGTTACTTACTTTCTTGCAGGCCTATGGCTGGTGTCCAGATGGGGTGAAGTGTTCACAGTCTCACAATATTGATCTGATAATCACTGAGGATGAAAACCACAAAGAGGAAAAACGGAAGAGAAGAAAGCAGAAATGGAAGCGTCGTAAGAATATTGCTGAGCCCTCAGAAAAACCTGAGCTGGGAAGTTCTGAGAAGGATGGAAAGGTGTCTTGGAACGTGGAAGATGGTCCTCCCTCCAAGCTTTCTTGTCCTAACAATAATACTCCTGTTATAGATGGTGTAGTAACAGAGACTACATCTAGTAAAGAGGACAGTTTTATGGATGTGGAACAAGAAGTTAGTTCTGACAGTGCAACTGATGCCAAGACAGATGAGGAACAAGCCAGTGCTATGGACAGTCAGTGCATCATTTCACCATCTGAAGATGGTCAACTGAAAGGAGCAATAAGATCAGAGCAAAAGGCCCAGCTAGAGAATGCAACTGCAACATTCTCCTTGCCTGTCACAGAGAAAACAGTGACACCATTGCCTAGCTGTTCAGAGGGAGGCATTCATAGAGCTGGCTTTGATGCTTTTATGACAGGCTACATCATGGCATATGTACATATGCTGAAACATGGTGAACACAGAAACTCAGGTGAAGGGCCTTGGTTGCCAGACTGTCACAACAAATTGTACCTCAGTGGAAAGTCTGTGCCACTTCAGATAGTGAAAAGTGTGTTTTCAAAATCCTCAAAAGCCCACAACCAGAAGATGAAATTGGCTTGGGCCAGCAGGTAGAACCAGTAGTTTTGCTGTATGGGACTCCTCAGAACAGAACAGTTTCTAGCCATAATCCAGAAACCAAATGAGGACTGTAGGATTCCAAGCAGCTCCTTGGACTAAGTAGCACAATAAAACAGTCTGTGGGTTAATTTTTAAACATCTGAATGATTAAATTAGTCTGTTGATAGATCTTCTCATTCATTTCAAGAGAGAACCTTTACATTCATAAGATCAGACAACTGTCTTCAGTAAAAAGTCCTAATTTGCAGCAGCTTAGTTTAGTCCACGTGTTCATCCAAACAGCATGAAAACTAGCACCTCATTTTTGTAATGTCCATGGATACTCTTGGTACTTCCACAGAATCATTGGCAGGTGTAGATAATACAGGAATTAAATTAGTACAGGACCTTATACCTTCCGTGTTTGTCATGTTTCTGTGTTTTACTACAAGCAAACAGAGCTGAAGTGCCAGTCGTTACGTGAATAATACTAACATGCACATGTTTGGTGTAAATAAGAGGTGAAGGGGGAAAGAGTGACTAGCACTGTGTCTATAGTCTGCCAGTGGAAGTTGCTATTAATATCCAACCTAAATTGATTTAAATCAAGATTTAAATTTAAAATTGGATTTTTAAATTATTTAAATCAAAAAATCAATTTTTAAAATTTAAAGTATGATTTAAATCAATTTGATTTTTAAAAATTGTTTAATTTTATGCACTCTGCATATCAGACAAGAAGGCTATGTCTGAGTAAGCATGGTACACTGGGCACTCGCGAGTGGGTGTGTTCCATTCTGGCAGGTAAAAAGAAGGAATCCACTAGAATGGGTTTATCTGATCAGAATCTTTTATACATGCAATTCTGCAGGAAGAAAAAAAGTACAGACAAGGAAGCCAAAAAGAGAAAATCTGTCAGGTGAACATCTTAGAGGTGGCCTCAGATAATCCTGTAGTGGTGAAACACTTTTTCCTCCAAAATATACATCTTGCCATCCCACTTATACTCAAAGCAAGAAGCAGAGCCAGTCTGTAGTGAAGGGACCCCTGAGGAAACAGGTCCAGTAAAGATGGGAGAAACCAAGGTGGGGACATGGCTAGACAATGGATTTCTGAAAATCATGGTCTCCTCAGCCATAACGAAGCTACTAGGTCAGCCTGTTCCTGTTCCACAATTCTCTTGCAAATAACTTATGCCAGAAGCAGAAAGGGAGGAAGGAGGTAAGAGAGCTGAGGATCACATGGGCTTAAGAACACTGAGTCCATGGAGGGTCACTGATGGCCTGTGAAGAAATTCCACAGCTTCTTGTTCACCAGAAAGGCAAACATTGAGTTCTAGCAGGGTGAATATTTGGCAAAAGATGTCAACACCATAGCTCTAATCCCATGGTAGAAGCTGCATTCTAAGGAAGTCTGCTTATGTGTTATGGAGTCCCTGCAGATGCTGAGCAGAGAGGAAAGCCAAGCTGCATTTCAGCCACTGGAATAGCAGCGATGCTTCCTTGAGCAGAAATGGACCTGGATCCCCCTTGCTCTGCAGCGTAGGATTTCAATTACTTATTGTCATTTCTCACTGTTCTCACTTAGACCAGGATGCCCCCTGAAGAGGGTATTTTAAAATGTTAGAAAGCATTACATGCTGCCTTGAATTCCAGCCAATTTGTGCTGTGGATGACTTCTGAAAATCATAAACCCTGCATAATGTGACTTTTGTAAAGGACTTCCCATCACAACAGGCACCCAATGTAACTAGGAACTTCTTTTGAACTACAAAGGGAAAACCTCTAGAAATGTTTATTTTGAGATTCCACCACATGTGGGAGAGTTTCACTTATTTGGGAAGAGGAACTGGCACCTTGAGCTTGTGAGTGATGCGGCTAAAGGAAGAATTGTAGAAGCTGGTGAGAAATCTGGCTCAGAATGATTTGGATAGAGAAGATTATGAGCCCCAGCACATGTGTCTGGGAAATGAGAGGAAGGAGCCTGGAGAATATAGTCCTCTCTACCTTGGCAGGATAGAGGAAATTCTGGCTGGAAAAAAATTATAGCTTTCTGGGTATTGATTCTGGCACCCAGATGAACAAGCTGTTGAAATGGAGAGAGAAGAGCACTTGCTAAGAAATCACAATCATGTAAGCATTCGGTGTCAGATAAATATTTTCCTCAGCCTTGTCAACACAAAGGGTACCCACACCAAGAAGTTCTCCAAATATGGATAAACATGCAACCCCTGAAGGGGAAAAGTGCTCCCATGAGTTTAGTGAATACAGTGATGCTTAAAGCCAGGTCAAAGGTTACTGCCCTGAACTGAAAGTACTTTGTATTCTAAGCAAAATGAAGGAAACACGTGCACCTGGGAGCAATAAACATCTGAAGATGCACTTTAGTGAAATCCACTGAGGATAAGAAATTCTCTTTTTGAAGAAATCCTTGAATCATATAGAGCACTGGTTCTTAACCTTGGGTTACTCAGGAGTTTTGGACTGCAACTCCCAGAAGCCTTCACCACCAACTGTGCTGGCTGGGGTTTCTGGGAGTTGCAGTTCAAAAACATCCGAGTAACAAAGGTTAAGAACCAGTGATATAGAGGATCTCCATTCAAAAACATGTGCAGGCTATGAAGTAAAGATACTTTAGATTGAGAAAGTAAGCTTCAGTCAACCCCAGCGCAAGAAACAAAAGATGGAACTGCTCTAACGAGCAGGCACTGCTGAAGCCTCTGAGAAATAAAAACTTATTTTTGGTGTGCATGTGGCCAGAGAAGAACATTGGAAAATGCTACTACGTAACCTTCAAAGAGTATTTGGAGGACCCACTTGTCAGAGGTACAGTAGTTGTGGAACAGTTTTGCACAAAGAATAGAAGCCAGCCCTATTTTTAGAGCTGGAGTATTGAGTCAAAATTGGCACTTTCCACCACAGGAAAAATGGGTAGCATTTTTTCTTCAGATGGGAGGCAACTGATCTCTTACAGGAAAATGGGACTTAGACTAGGAAGGCCTGCTTGCAGTTTTTCAAAGTTCTGTTTATTCCCAGAAAAAAAAGGAACAGGCCTCTAACTCTGATATTATTTGTTTAATGAACTATCTGAAGGATCCACAAGAGCTGTGGTACGATACTTGCAACTTAAAATGGCATAAAACAGGGCCCATTTGCTGCCGTGTATAAGATCAGACTGACTAAGGCCCCCAATCCCAAAGAAGAAAACAGCACACTTAGGGCCTATGAGATTGCTTGCGGGGGATCTGACTGGAGAGGGTGGAGAAACAACACCAGTTGAAAACCCATGATGGGAATAGCTTGGTAGAACCATGGTTTCTGTATCTGCCAATGTGAAACAAAATCAAAACGGCATTATATCTGTAGGTTGGAGAAAGTGGTGGGAACTGTAGGGGAAAAGCATTTACTTGGTTGACTTAGAGGAGCCTTGTGGCACAGTGGTTAAACTGTAGTACTGCAGCCAAAACTGCTCAAAGTCAGAGTTTGATACCAACATATCTGACAGATGGTTCGTAGTTCACTCAGCCTTCTGAGTTTGGTAAAATGAGTACCCAGCCTGCTGAGGGAGGGGCAATGTGTAGCCTATATAATAAAAAAACTGTAAACTGTCCAGAGAGTGCTTTAAGCACTATGGGGCCATATAGAATCAGCACACTTTTTAAAGGGGGAAACTGCAGCCTCCCAGAGGTCTCCTTTGTCTGACTTACCTTATTTTGTGCAGGGTGGAAAGTGCTGCTGCCTCAAAAATTAAATGGACAAGAAGGGCTGGTGCTGGTTTCCATCACAATCTAGGGAGAAAGCTAGGGAGGGGAGCCTTGTGGATCCATGTAACAAGCACTGCAGCAGCTGTTTCAGTGGCTGCATGTTGTTTCTCAATGTTAATGTGAACTTTGATTCATCAGGTGCCTTCTCACGTTTGGTGGGCAGGGAAGTCCTGCTACCTTCCTCAGTCAGAAACATCTGAGAAGGGTACCAGAAGGAGAAAGGTTTTCGTAGAGAAAAGAGGATGACCACAGAAACTGAGAAGAAAACTGAGCTAGAGGAAAGACCAAAAAGAGAGAGAGAGAGAGAGAGAGAGAGAGAGAGAGAGAGAGAAATCAGAAGGGCAAAACTAAGGAGACACATATGACAGAGCTTGCATTGAGGATCTGACTTCAGGAGAGCCAGGAAATGAGACTTTTGGAAGAAGTTTGAATCCAGTTAAAGCTCTCAATGTCACTTGGTTCTGCCTCTTGATCTTGACAGTGGTAGGATTAACCCATTCTATGGACTCCTTTTCTGCACTGTCCAGAGAACAGGAACAGGGTTCACCAAAACCCCGAAAGACCACATCAGAGTATGCTAAGTATACTCTATATTCTTTTTCTTCCCTAAGCTTTTCCTTGTTTGAGTTCAAGCATGTTCAACATGATCTAACTTTCAAAACTGAGATTTCATAAAAAGAAGAAATATTTCTGAACAGAAGAGCAAGTGAGCAATAAACAGGACTTTAGAAACTGGAGGTCCTGTGATAAACTTCTCTACTGTTCAAAAGGCAGAAAAAAGTTTGCAATGTCTTAGACCACTGCAGTGTTATTATTACTGCCTTCCTCAGTCAATTTTTGCTCAGAACACCATCTCTTGATATCCCTGCATCAAGACATGTAGTACATGTCCCCCTGCCTTAATGAAAGCTAGTATATCCCCCTGGCTGTATTTACTTATTAAAAGCTTTGATCCTAAGTGATCTTCTTCATTTAGCCTTTCCCCCTTTGTTTCACTTCTTGTTTCACTGCTTGCTAATATTAAATCCTGGGATATACCGCTATATTACCTGCTAAAGGTACTTCAGTAGCCAGCAGATAAGAGTGTTCAATTATTTCCTGCTGTGAGATTAGATCACTGGTAAATTACAAGTCTTTCCCCCGAGCTACTGTATCTCTCTTTTTATCCCCGGTGCTTCATTTGCATGGCTGGGTACAGCATCTGGGCTTGCTTAAGAAAATCCACAATTGTGCAAGGAGGAGGAGTAGAAGACACAGCTCATTAACCCTGGGATATAGAAAGTGATAGGTTTCCTTTAGGAGTCTGTAGAAAGTCTGTACTTTCCTGACTGTTGCTTCCTAATTCTCATGAGGGAATAATGCTAAAGTGCCTGGAAAATGTAATAATGCTAAGATCCTTTCCCCAGTCCAAATGCTAAAAGAGAAATTAAAGGTTTGGGGACAGAGAAAAAAACTGTAGGGAACTGGAAGAAAACAGAGGAATTTTCTCTAAATGTCAAAGCAACTTCTAATTAGAATCAATGCACAATCCAGTCCTTAAGATGGAAAAATGATGCACCTGAAAGAGTCCTTGGTCAGCTTTTCAGTAATAATTTCAGAAAGAAGGAAAACTTTTTTAGTAACTACTGTATAACTTTCCTCAGAAGAATAATGTTTTCCTTTTAGACTTTGTTACAACTTAGATCCTCTTCATGGATCACTGCCTTGTCCTGGCGAAGGGGCTCAAGTAACTCAGAGACGCTATGGGCTATGCCATGCAGGGCCACCCAAGCTGGACAGGTCATAGTGGATAGTTTTGACTAAATGCGGTCCACCTGGAGCAAGAACTGGCAAGCCATTCCAGTATCCCTGTCAAGAAAACTCCATGGACAGAAACGAAAGGCTAAAAGCTATGACACTGGAAGATGAGCCCCTCAGGTCAGAAGATGTCCAGTATACTACTGAAGAAGAGAGGACACGTACAAGCAGCTCCAGCACTAATGAAGCAGATGGGCCAAAGCTGAAAGGACACTCAGTTGTGGACGCACCTGGAAGTGAAATGAAAGTCCGATGCTGCAAAGAAAAATACTGCATAGGAACCTGGACTATAAGGTCTATGAACCTTGGTAAGCTGGATGTGGTCAAACAGGAGATGGCAAGAATAAACATTGACATCCTGTGATGTCATCAGTGAACTAAAATGGACGGGAAGGGCCAATTCAATTCAGACGATTATCATATCTACTACTGTGGGCAAGAATCCCGTAGAAGAAATGGAGTAGCCCTTGTAGTCAACAATAGAGTGTGAAAAGTTGTACTGGGAAACAATCTCAAAAATGATAGAATGATTTCAATACGAATCCAAGGCAATCCCTCAACATCACAGTAATCCAAGTTTATGCACCAAACACCAATGCTGAAGAGGCCAAAATTCTATGAAGACTTACAGGGATGTGGTGGTGCTGCAGGTTAAATTGTGGAAGCCTCTGTGCTGCAAGGTCAGAAGACCAGCAGTTGTAAGATCGAATCCACATGACGGATAGAGCTCCCAGCTCCTGCCAACCTAGCAGTTCAAAAGCATGTAAAAATGTGAGTAGATAAATAGGTACCATCATGGTGTGAAGGTAACTGTGTTCCGTGTCTAGTCGCGCTGGCCATGTGACCACGGAAACTGTCTTTGGACAAACGCTGGCTCTACGGCTTGGAGATGGGGATGAGCACCGCGCCCTAGAGTCAGACACGACTGGACTAAACGTCAAGGGGAATCTTTATCTTTACCTTATGAAGACTTACAACACCTTCTAGAACTGACACCAAAGAAATATGTTCTTCTCATTATAGGGCACTGGAATGCTAAAGTAGGGAGTCAAGAGATAAAAGGAACAACAGGTAAGTTTGGCCTTGGAGTGCAAAACAAAGCAGGGCAAAGGCTAATAGAGTTTTGTCAAGAGAACAAGCTGGTCATCACAAACTCTTTTCCAACAACACAAGAGGCGACTGTACTCTACACATGAACTTCACCAGATGGGCAATACCGAAATCAGATTGATTATGTTCTCTGCAGCCTAAGATGGAGAAGCTCTATAAAGTCAGCAAAAACAAGACCAGGAGCTGATTGTGGCTCTGATCATCAGCTTCTTATACCAAAACTCTAACTAAAGAAAGTGGGAAAAACCACTGGGCTAGTCAGGTATAATCTAAACCAATTCCCTTATTAATACACAGTGGAAGTGAAGAACAGATTTAAGGAACCAGATTTGGTGGACAGAGTGCCTAAAGAACTCTGGATGGAGGCTCGTAACATTGTACAGGAGGCAGCAATAAAAACCATCCCAAAGAAAAAGAAATGCAAGAAAGCAAAGTCGCTGTCCAACGAGGCCTTAAAAATAGCAGAGAAAAGAGAAACAAAATGCAAGGGAGATAGGGAAAGTTATAGAAAATTGAATGCAGACTTCCAAAAAATAGCAAGGAGAGACAAGAGGGCTTTCTTACATGAACAGTTGAAAGAAAAAGAGGAAAATTAAATGAACAGTTGAAAGAAAGAGATGAAAAAACAGTTGAAAGAAAGGGAAAAACCAGAGCTCTGTTAAAGAAAATTGGAGATATTAAAGGAACATTTTGTGCAAAGATGGAACATGATAAAGGACAAAAATGGAAGGGATCTAACAGAAGCAGAAGACATCAAGAAGAGGTGGCAAGAATACACAGAAGAATTATACCAGAAAGACCTGGATGTCCCGGACAACCCACATACTGTGGTTGCTGACCTTGAGCCAGACATCCTGGAGAGCGAAGTCAAGTGGGACTTAGAAAGCATGGCTAACAACAGGACAAGTAGAGGCGATGACATTCTAGTTGAACTATTTAAAATCTTAAGGTGCTACCGACTACTGTAACAGTCTCTACGTGGGGCTTCCCTTGAAATTGACCCCAAGACTTCAACAGGTGTACAATGTGGCTGCCAGACTGGTGGTGGAAGTGGGTAAATTTGACCACATCACCCCAGTTCTGGCCTGCCTGCTGTGGCTATCTGTGGTGTTCCAGGTGAAGTTCAAGATTCTGGTGCTCACTTACAAAGCCTTTCACAGTTTGGGACTTTGTTACTTGCCAAAGCACCTTTCCCCAAGATCATCCACCTGCACTTCCAGATCTGCACAAGCAATACTCCTGCAGGTGGCCATGTCAAAGGAAGCCACAAAATCATCAAGAACAAGTTGGGCATTCTTGGCTTGGAATTAACTATTGGATCTGCCCCCCTTCTTGTCTACCTTTAAGAGGTTGCTAAAGATGAAGCTCCCATGATTTTTCTACCATTGTCCTGCCATATAGCTAGAAAGTACTCAGAAGCAGTTTATCTTTCCCTTCTACTGGGAGCATCTTTTACTTACTTTACTTTACTTTATTTGGACTTATACCCCGCCCCTCTAGACAAAGTCTACTCAGGGTGGCTACTCTACTGTGCAACTTGCCCAAGGCCACACAGGCTGGCTCTTCTGAGATCAGAGTGGGGAACTGAACTTCCAACCTCTGGCTGTGCAGCCAGATACCTAACTCACTGAACTATCTAACCAGATCAGCAGTATTGTAGTATTTCATGATATCTAAATGTAAATATTATACATTGCCAACATGCACAAATTATAAGGTTCAGTTTTATATTATCTTGACAAATTAAGGCCCTCTCACATGTTAGCAAAAGTTTAATGATACATTATTTCCCATGTGAATCTAATAGCTCTGTATCCCAGTCCTATGTAACTGACAACAGCGCTGAAGGACCTCTTGGAAACCAGGGAAATGACAGGCCTGTTAGTGAAATGCCTCCTTCAGTTAATTGGGAAAAAGTATGATAGAAGACATAATTAACGACACAGGAGTAAAAGTTTTAAATATGAAATAACATACTTTGTAAAAATCCATTCTGTTTCACTACACTTTGTTCCTTCCAGTGTGCCATCAAATTGGATAAGGGTCTAATTGTACATTTTGATTTCCTGAACACTTTAAATAAGCTTTAAGAGTGTTCAGATACCTTTACAACTCAGTAGCCAGCTGAAGTACAAAATCTATACAGCAGCTGAACATTAAGTAAAAAATCATCACCACAAGAGAACTATGTAACTATGTAATGTTGTCAGTGAAGGAACTGAAATTGTGAAGGATGTTTAGTCATCAAACTACCTGGAGACTGTAGCCAGAAGAAGACTGAGACTTGTAACAGCAGCTATAAAGGAATTAGAAAGGATTGTCAAAGTGTAAAGATGTGACACTGGAGACCAAGGCCAAGATAGTCCATATTATTATATTCCAATTACTATGTATAGATGTAAAAGCTGTACAGTGCAGAAGCAAAGGGAAAAGGCTGTTTCATTGAAAATACAGTGCCAGAGGAGAGCTTTACAGATACAATAGACCACCAGAAACACAAAGAACTGGGTGGTACATTAAATCAAGCCTGAACTCCTTCTAGAAGCAAAATAGTAAAACTGAGGCTGTCATACTTTGGGTGCACTCTGAAAACACAAAACTCACTGGGAAAGACAATAATGCTGGGGGAAGTTGAAGGCAGCAGGAAAAGAGGAATACCAAATAAGAGACAGATTGACTCAAGAAAGGAAACTAAAGGCTTGAGCTTGTAAGGGTTGTTAATGATAGGAAGTCATTAATTCCTAGGTCACCTTAAGTTGGGGCAACCTGACAGCACACAATTAGTTAAAGAAAATAAAACAGTTGTTAGATATTAAACCATTCTGGTCTCCCAAGGCTCTATTAGTGGAGTCAATGATGCTCAGCTGCGTCATAACTGATGTGAAATTAGGAATCAGTCTGCAAATGACACTAAATTAGTCAGAAAAATGAAAGCCCAAGATGACTCAAATACCTCTAGTTAGTTACTGCCAGTCTGGATAAACAGGCAGTGAAATGTCAAGCTTCCACTTACCCTCCCCTCAACCTCAGATGCACACTGATAAGTGCTGAACTACTTGTGTTTGTTTGTTTATATTCAATTTATACCCCACCCATCTAGACTGAAGTCTACTCTGGGCAGCTAACAATTCATAAAAGTACTGTAAAAACAATATAATAAAAACACCTGTAATAATATAATGCAAGATCGCAAAACTAATTAGGTGATGAGAGGAGGGAAAGCCTGCCTAAAGAGCCGGGTTTTAAGTTTGCTCTTAAAAATATCCAGTGAGTGAGCCAGGCAGATCTCTGCAGGCAGACTGTTTCAAAGGTGAGTGGCCCGATTTCTTGTTCTTTCTCTCCAGGCCTCCCTCCAAAAAAGGGAGAAAGGGATCTTGCAGCTGGATAGATATTTTCATTAAATTGTTAGTTTAGCAGCAGCTGCAAGATAAATTGTGATGTTAAAGAATTTAATTTTTGAAAGAATATTAGAGGTGATGAAACCAAGATGGAAGTATCTTCTGTATGAGGAAAGACTAAAGTATTTGGGGCATTTCAGCTGAGTTATATTTTCCCTAATAGGGACTGGAAAACATACTTCTCTGGACTACAGTTCCCAGAATACCACTGCCAATGACTATGTTGGTGGGTATATTCTGGGGCTTGAGTCCAAAAAGTAATTTTTGCTTTCTTTGTAAGGCCAGGTAGAAAAAGAAGCAACAATCTTGTTTTTTCCTCACACCAAAACTCAAGATCGATGACAGTGACTGACAGTTGATTCAGGACAGTAACAAAAAAGTTCTTTATATATGTCACTGACTTTGTAGATGCAAAACGTGGCAGTGATCATTATATTAGGT
The DNA here is from genome assembly GCF_051106095.1 of Pogona vitticeps. Classification (NCBI taxonomy): domain Eukaryota; kingdom Metazoa; phylum Chordata; class Lepidosauria; order Squamata; family Agamidae; genus Pogona; species Pogona vitticeps. The sequence goes on from NC_135786.1 coordinate 62,185,402, forward strand.
AACTTTTGGAACATAGTTATACAAATCAAAGGAACCCAAAGTCCAGAAGCATTATGCCTTTTCACTCACCCCCCCCCCCCAAATCCTTTGTCTGTCTAATGAGCCTATTCAGACCACGGGGAAGTGAAACCAATGTGGAGGATGCATCAGGGATCTCCTACCAACTCTCCTCAGACTGAAGAAGCTACGGATGAGTATTGAAAAGTTTCAACCTAATAAAAAAGAAGTCCGGTTGCCATGACTCAACTTCCAGATTACCTCACTTGGATGACTGAGAATCTTCACAGATATATGCCTCTGAGTTCCAGCTGATAGGGAGGACTATTGTCTATGTCTTGCATTTCAATGTGCTTTTCAGCTGAAACCATCTGACTTACCCTAGTAGAAACACGTTTATAGTTTGATACAGCACGGTTTTTATGAGCAACTGTTTATAAATATATTAAAAGGAAAGAAAGATTGCTATTCTAGGGAAAAAGTATTTTTCTAAGCAGCAGAATTTCAATTTGGGTACAGAGAAATGTGACAGAAATGCTTAGAAGAAAAGCATCAGGATAATCCACCAATATTGTACTCTCTTTCCTACATGAAAAAATATGATTAGATCAGTTGCAGAACAGGCGAAACTACCTATGCAATTGCTCATGAAATCAGACATTTACCCAGGAGGAGAAGCCTATCATCTTAAAGAGACAGAAGCTAGCACATAATAGTGAAGAACCACCAAATAATATAATTTTTGCTTTTAAACATACATGTTATAGTACAGTACTAATATTCCTCCCTTCTCTCTCTTTAGCTTTATCTCTTCTCAACCACAAAAGTAAATTTATTTGTTTTTATTTTGAAAGCAAATTGGGAAACAGTTAACAAAAGTTGACAAAGAAAACATATGCAAATACTTTAAACTCAATTCATCTTTGGTTGCTTAGTTCAGTTCCAGTAAAACATTCCATTCCATACTTCAGGAAAAAAAATCAGACAAAATAAATCAATATAAAAACCAAGATTTGCTTTCTTTACACATTCATAAATACCTGCAGTTTAGAAAAAATGGTTTGCAAAAATTCTTTTCTGGCAGTGTTAAATTATGCACAGGCTACAAACTTTTTTCCTAAGCTTTAATGACAAAGTTTAGCTATTTACAGACTGCAAATATTAAGACATAAAATTCCTTCATAAATATGAAAATAGATCTTGCACAGACCTTTAAACCTTAATCAAATATTTGGCTGCCCCAAAGGTTATTTTTGCATAGAAATGTAGTGACATGCAGTATAAACAGCAGCATTAAGTGCAAAGAGGAATTATTCAAGTGTCTGTAGTTAAACTGGCAAGAAGTACCAGTGTTCTTGGACAAGATACAGCAACCAAGAATAAACCTATCATACCCCTGTCTTCTGCTGGGGCAGCAATTTGTTATGTACATCTATTCACACAGGCTTCTTTCATCAATCAGCCACAAGTATACCTTCTAATATATGTTTAATAAATGCAATATAGAAAGATCAAGTGAATTAAAAACAGATAGGGGATTTTAGAAGTGTCTGCAGATGGCTTATAAAAAGCAAGATGCATCTCCATCAGCGAATCAAAAACATGATAAAAGCAAAGCTACTCATTAATGTATTTGTACAAAGCACTGCATTTATATGACCACATTCTGTACTGAGCACAGCAAATGGCCAACACCTGCTCTGAAATACTGGCTTTTAGATTGCGTATGTGAGAGACTGAGGTCTCTTACATGCTGCACAATGGGACGGTATACATTAAATTTTCACCATGTAACAACAACAAATGGCTTTCATCTAAGGTTTTTTTAAATAAGCTAGCCCCTTTTCACTCCAATGTGAATAGAGAAAACTTCATATTTTCTGTAATGGCTCTTGCCCCAGCATTCTGTTAAAATGCAGAGTACCACATAAACCCTTGCCACACTTCCCTAGAGAGGCTACCACCCCTAGTCAGATGTTGGCAGAAAGCCCAGAAAGATTGCATGTAAGCAGGAAAAATGGACAGAGGAATTGTGGAGGCCTTGCATTCAAAGGTGTGCTTTTTGATCTAACATTAAACCATCACATCCATTAAGAGCACAAGTAAAGCATACAAAGGCTACACAGGGTTGTTGGAGGGCCCACAGGAAGAAAACACTTAGTTCTCTCACCAGCCATGCACCAACCTCTTTCACTTGAGGATGGGGGTGTAACACCAAATCCAAAGTGCATTAGAAGCTGGTAATTCATAAATATTTGTCTTTCAAATAAAAAAGAGATGTATATGGGTAACTGTTATATTGGTTCCTCCTAGTAGAATATAGTATTGCTTTAGAATAATCTAATGGACCATGGGAGGATAACCATCTATCTTTGCCCTAAAAGAAGCTGGATGGTTTCAAGGGCTTCTACATGTGTTGCACAGGTTGCAACACATTTTTACTACTTCCAATTGTTCAGTAAATAATTCTTAAGCAGGAAGCTACTTGCTCTTCAAGATTTTAGTATCATTCTATGATTCCCACATTATTGCTTGATACTTCTGGGAGTTTTCCTCCTTTTTATTGTTCATTTTTAAGAAGTGGATATGAGGAAACTTATGAACATCAGGAGGCAGCACTGCTTTTGATTTCTTCCCCACAGGGGAGTTCTCACTAGTTACATTATTAAAACAAGAGATTAGAGATGGCCCAATTCCTCTCACATCATCTATACTAACCTCTCTACACTTTCAAGCACACATTGCTGGTCTGGATGGTTCAGAGGGAGGTTAATACAAACAGGCAACAGCCAGAATGCAACATGCAAATCCCTTCAATCTGAGGAATTTCAGGTGCAATACACACAGAAGTTAAACAAACTGAACATATAAACCAAGGTTCTCTGTGTATATCTATCTGATGTGCATGGGCAATGACTGAAGGAGCTGCATTGTAAGACAATGTTGCTGAAGAGTGGCTGGCCTACCTTTAAGATCTCTCATATCAGAGATCTACATCGACATATGCTTCATTTCTCCTGAAATGCAGAACCAACAGGGATACAGAAGTGTGATCACTTGGCCACTTATCCTTTTTTACCCAATAGAAATCAAATTTATTAAATAGCCATTTGGTTAGAATTTCAATTGTGGCCAAAGGTAAGCAGTAACTGGTCACAAAATGCTAAAGTGGGAACCTGAAATGTTCAGTTCCAGTGTTTTTAACCAAAACTGGAAGAACTAGGAAACTTAAGCTACTAGAACCAGGTCTGACCTTGTTCAAGAAATAAAGGAGTACTGTACATTTCAAACTAGCATATTGAACTTGTCATTGCATCAAAGAAAGAAACATTTACACTTCCTCCTGTCTATCTAGGGCAAGCTGGAGAACCAGTGGCCACCCAGTTCCCAACATCATGGCTAACCATGATGAGATGATAGGAACTGTAGTCTAACAACATTTAGAGATTGTTTTCCCCACCCCCAATCTAGGATATCAGAGCACTGCCAGTTTGTTACGGATGTTTAAAAATCAAAATTATGTTTTCATGATTTCCGTCCACAGACCCTGAGAACTTACTGAACGAGACAGATGAAGAAACAACAGGAGAGGGCAAAGGAGACTGAGAAAGCACACTTCATCCTCATAAAGTATGGCCCTGCACTGACTCAGCCATTCTGCAGAAATATGGCTCACTCCTTTTGCCTGCAGTAGCTGCCTCCTGAGGTAAGCCAATAGTTGATTATTTGACAAATTTAATGTGTGCAGTTTTCCAAACACATTCTGCAACCTCCAAAAGTATGAGTTTGTTGCTACACTTTCCTAGAACATTTTGACTGAGGAGTTAAAATCAAAGAAGATGGAAGGAGTTTATCACCATGGTACCATGGCTAGAATTTAAATATCACATTTTGCCTGTTCACTTACTGGTGCTGGTGCATTTGAAGATGGCAGAGAAACAATGTCTGAGACATTGGTATCCACTGCTTCAAAAAGAGAAGATTCTCTGCCTGGCTGTGAGGAAAGATTAGCACTGAACGATAGTTTGGAAGACTCCAACCTAGTAGAAGGCATATTTCTTTGAGTTTCATCTTCCACCTCCATATCTTCAGAGGTGGTGCAACTTACAGACATCTCCAAGGACTTATCTTCTGAATTGTCTAAATTCTGTACCAAGATAACATCAACATTCTGGGCATCTTGCAGAGGTTGTCCCATGGCCTTTCTGAGTTCCAGTTCTTCAGGTGAACTTTCTACAGGACAGAAACCATTTTCATCTTGGGGTTCCAATTCATCTGAACAGTCCATATCTTCCTCTGGCAGAAGAGGTGGTGATTCCTGCCTCTGGTGTTTGGCCTGAAAAGGAGGGATCTCAGACACACTATACTTACTGCTGTTCAGTAGCTTCTGTCGCACTTCTGCTCCTAGATGACTAGGATCACATCTACTAACAGTTGAAGAGAGATCCCCAAATGTGCTGTAATCTTTATGCATAAGTTCAGGAGAGACTGGAAGGGATCTGCTCCGTTTCCCAGAAAAGAAGGAATTTTCTTGCCAGTCAGTACTATAGGTTGGCCTGAAAAGAGGCTGGCTCATCTTCAAACATCCACCTGCCTCTGGGGAGTGCAAGTCGAATACAAGTGATATCACTGATTTGCTTGGCATATCAAAAAATTTGATCTTTCCCCCTTTCAAGTCTTCCCTAGAATTGAAGGGGTTAACTTTACGGCTTGCCCCTTTGCTTGGTGTGTAGTAGGGGTCTTGAACATTTATCTTGCGGCAAGGCTTACGAGAGAAGATGTCTGACTGACTGCGTGATAACCAGATATTGCGTCGTGGACGTGGTGACTTAGGTGGAATTTTGTCGTCAAGTGAACTTAGCCTTTTGACTCCTTGTCCTCTCTCCAGTAAACCTAAAGATGAGATAATTTTAAAAAAGGAAGGATGACATTACTGACAAAGCAGGAACCATACCGGTACAGAGAAACACCACCAACACATGTGTGACAGCCTCCATTAACACAAACACTTGGGAAACGTATGAAATCTCACATGGAATTCTCCATCAAAACAGATGCATCTTCATCCCTGTGAGAAGACACAGGGAATAAAGATCTATTACAGCATATTAATACCAACTAATAATGTAGAATTTCAAATATTCCAAACAATGAGGCCTCTAATTCCTCAGTCACTCAAAATCTTTATACATTGTTCTCCGTTCTTGACATTGACTCTGCATAGGTTGTTATCGTGGAATATATCCAATTATATGATCATTATATGTTTTTAAAGTCTTGTACAAGTGTTTTACCATGCAACTGTATGCAGGGATGACTGATATTCAAATATCCATATCTTCCAAATTTGTGTGTGTATCCTGTGCACTAACAGATTCTTCCCAAGCGTAGGCATTGAAGAGGATACTCACCATTTAATACAAGTATAGTATGTAAAATAACAGATTCATGCTCCAATGTTTCCAAGAAGTGTGTTTTCCCTTGAATAAAGACACCCCCATGCTGTGAAAGGTGAATGCAAACAATAATACTTCCCTCTGGAAGAGAAGGACTATATTCCAAATCAGCCTTGAAACAGCCCATTTTCCAATGCAGAAACTAGGACACACAACACTTGGGCTTGGGGGAAAAATCTGTTAAATACATTTAAATATGACATCACTAAACAAAGCTATTACAAATATTAAGATCAATGGCTTGTCTAGTTATGTGACCTCTAAAATTTCAGAACAGAACAGGTCAATGTTTGAACTACCACTTCATTTTCTCAGGCACACCAGGTGGCACTGTGATGCTTTGCAAAAATATCAAATGCAATCCAGATAAGTCTGAGGTTTTGTTGAACTTTCTACATCTTTCCACTTCTGGATGTTCTGAAAAATTTGGAATTAAATGACACCAATTCAGAAGCTTCTTAGATCTCCCACATGTCTAAGAACCTCCTGCTTCTATGCAGTGTTAGAAGAAAGTCTGCTCATATCCCTCTACTGTCCCTACTAGTGCAATGAAGGAAGGAGCCAATGTAAACTCTGGCTCAGCTCTGTACATAGATAGCCATTACTTCTGTCAAATAAAGACATACAGCACAAAGGTGGTGGCATAATGTCAAAAAATAAACAAACAAAGCAAACGCAAAACAAAAGCAATATCTAGTTCCTAGGATGGCTCCACCTGTGTAATTTTCAAAAGCAACACTGAAACAGTTCCCCCCTTCCTTAAACTGCAAGAATACAAGCTGATTTTAAATAATCTACAGGAAATAATTTTCAGCACTCAGTATCTGGTTAAAGGTCAGATCTTCCAAGCAAGGAAGAGCTTAACTTGGATGAAGTTCTTGGAACCTGTTTCACAAGGGTACATCAGGCACCAGAAGCCCTGGACACTTCTAAAATTAGAACTAAAACTCCAAAGGTGCAAGCCACAGAAAAAGCCAGGAGCTATGTATATAACATTTCCCCTCTGAGGTCTGTAGTTGGAATTTGGGTACTAAACTGTCTTTATAACAGAAGGGGAACTAATTAGAAAGGGTCAAAATCATATGAAAGGACATTCCCTTTGAAAAATCAACATCAATGCTAAGCAAGAAAGTAGTTTTGACAAGTGATCTTCCAAATCTTATTCTCTCACAGTACAAGATATATTAAAATGATGCCTTGATAGATTATTAGATGCCAGCTTGTATCTTTGACATATCCTGTGTTCCCCAAAGACAGTTTAAATCTGACACCCACATCACAATTCATTACACATTTACATGGGAATAAGGCACTGAAGAGAGTAGGAAAAACCACTGGGCTACTCAGGTATAATCTAAACCAAATCCCTTATGAATACACAGTGGAAGTAAAGAACAGATTTAAGGAACTCGATCTGGTGGACAGAGTGCCTGAAGAATTTTGGATAGAGGCTTGTAACATTGTACAAGAGGCAGCAACAAAAAACATCCCAAAGAAAAGGAAATGCAAGAAAGCAAAGTCGCTGTCCAACGAGGCCTTAGAAATAGCAGAGAGGAGAAGAGAAACAAAATGAAAGGGAGATAGGGAAAGCTACAGAAAATTGAATGCAGATTTCCAAAGAATAGCAAAGAGAGACAAGAGGGCCTTCTTAAATGAACAATGCAAAGAAATAGAGGAAAATAACAGAAAAGGAAAAACCAGAGATCTGTTCAGGAAAATTGGAGATATTAGAGGAACATTTTGTGCAAAGATGGACATGACAAAGGACAAAAATGGTAGAGACCTAACAGAAGCAAGCAGAAGACATCAAGGAGAGGTGGCAAGAATACACAGAGGAATTACATCAGAAAGATTTGGATATCCCGGACAACCCAGACAATGTAGTTGCTGACCTTGAGCCAGACATGCTGGAGAGTGAGGTCAAGTGGGCCTTAGAAAGCCTGGCTAACAACAAGGCCAATGGAGGTGATGACATTCCAGTTGAACTATTTAAAAGATGATGCAGTTAAGGTGCTACATTCAATATGCCAGCAAGTTTGGAAAACTCAACAGTGGCCAGAGGACTGGAAAAGATCAGTCTATATCCCAATCCCAAAGAAGGGCAGTGCCAAAGAATGCTCCAACTACCGTACAATTGCACTCATTTCCCACGCTAGCAAGGTTATGCTCAAAATCCTCCAAGGTAGGCTTCAGCAGTATGTGGACCGAGAACTCCCAGAAGTACAAGCTGGATTCCGAAGGGGCAGAGGAACTAGAGACCAAATTGCAAACATGCGCTGGATTATAGAGAAAGCCAGAGAGTTCCAGAAAAACATCTACTTCTGCTTCATTGACTATGCAAAAGCCTTTGACTGTTTGGACCACAGCAAACTACGGCAAATCCTTAAAAAATGGGAGTGCCTGACCACCTTGTCTATCTCCTGAGAAACCTATATGCGGGACAGGAAGCAACAGTTAGAACTGGATATGGAACAACTGATTGGTTCAAAATTGGGAAAGGAGCACGACAAGGCTGTATATTGTCCCCCGGCTTGTTTAACTTATATGCAGAATACATCATGCAGAAGGCTGGACTGGATGAATCCCAAACTGGAATTAAGATTGCTGGAAGTAATATCAACAACCTCCGATATGCAGATGATACCACTCTGATGGCAGAAAGTGAGGAGGAAATAAAGAATCTTGTAATGAGGGTGAAAGAGGAAAGTGCAAAAAACGGCCTGAAACTCAACATCAAAAAAAAAAAAAAACTAAGATCATGGCCACTGGTTCCATCACCTCCTGGGAAATTGACAGATTTTACTTTCTTGGGCTCCATGATCACTGCAGATGGAGACAGCAGCCACGAAATTAAAAGATGCCTGCTTCTTGGGAGGAAAGCAATGACAAACCTCGACAGCATCTTAAAAAGCAGAGACATCACCTTGCCAACAAAAGTCCGAATAGTTAAAGCTATGGTTTTTCCTGTTGTGATGCATGGAAGTGAGAGCTGGACCATAAAGAAAGCAGACCACCGAAGAATTGATGCCTTTGCATTGTGGTGCTGGAGGAGGCTCTTGAGAGTCCCCTGGACTGCAAGGAGAACAAACCTATCCATTCTAAAGGAAATCAACCCTGAGTGCTCACTGGAAGGACAGATCCTGAAGCTGAGGCTCCAGTACTTTGCCATCTCATGAGAAGAGAAGACTCCTTGGAAAAGACCTTGATGTTAGGAACGTGTGACGGCAAGAGGAGAAGGAGACGACAGAGGATGAGATGGCTGGACAGTATCTGCGAAGCAACCAACATGAAATTGGCACAACTACAGGAAGCAGTGGAAGAGTCGGACACGACTAAACAAACGGACGAAGGCACTGAAAATAGTGGGATTTTAACCCTACATCTATATATGTGTATTTGGAAATTGGCAAAGAATTGTGCATTTTTAGAATTCTAGTTAAGTGCCAACAGATTTTTCTAATGTGGAATAAATTAAATTTGATCTAGAGAATTTCCTTTTTCAGTATATTACAGGCAAATTTATATTTTAAATATATGTTTATTTATTTCAAATATAAAAATCAGATGGTTTCTAAAATAAGAATGAATGGGATTTTAAGGCAAAAAAGATTTTATTTTATTTTTTTGCTCCTGAGCACTACATCATCATAGGAATAAATCCTGGAACACTCAATTAAGGTAATCTTCATTTAATATTTACTAAGAATGCAGACGTTTTAGACTATTCTGCAACTATCAAAAACTGAAATACTTTGGAGAGGCCAAAAGTATTATTATTAGTAGGCTTTACTTATCATTATTTATTTGAAGTAAGACTTATAGAGGGAACTAATGGCCAAATAGGTAATAATGGATTTATTTAGAGGAAAGAAATTCAAACACTTAAACAGAAAACAGAAATATTAAGATAATGCATTGTCATGAAATATGATGCAAATTAAGGTCTGTTCAGGCATTCTCTAACTAGAGATACTCACCATAGGTAGAGGGGAACATTCTACCCTTGTCATCTCTGTTTCTGGTTCCATAGCCCTCTTATATGTGGAGGGCAATGTGTCTGAGAAAGGGACTTTCCAGGATCCCAACTTGCATGGAGAGCTACCATAAATAGTGAAGAATTCTGCTTTTAAGTGTTTGCCCATTTCCCCTTTCATTCCAGGGCAATGATACTGGAAATGGAGAAGGTGTGGCAAGAGTGCTCGCCTCTACTCGTGGTGATTATACTCATTTAAGAGACCACGTGCATAGGACTTTATGATATAAATGGTTGTGGTCTGGGGGGAGGGGAGTAACTGCCACCTGCAAACATGGTAGAAAATAAATGTTGGAAAACTTTCACTGCTATTTAGAAATTTAAGTAATGGGACTTAGTGCACTCATTGTTGTGTAATTTTGTGCATGGCACTGTTCACATTGGATGCCAAAAATGTGTATCTTGCACTATCTGTTTTCGGTTTCAAGGCTCCCTTTTGCTCTGGAAAAGCCTCATAACATGAAGGGGAAAACATTTAAAAGCCAAGAATTGCTGTCAAATCAGTGCTGGAGGTCCCAATCTTAGCAGCAGCAATTTTTGACTTTTAAATGCTTCTCCCCTTCACTATCCCAAGACTTCAAGGTAAAACAGAGCCCAGGGAAGCCTCAGAACCTAAAATGCAAAGTTACGCAATAGGAATTTGCCTATTAAAAATTACATTTATAATAAATTTTGTTATAATACTGATTAAGAGAAATATATGTGTTCATTTAGTAATAAAAATGTAAACTCTAGCTTACATTCTTCCTCAGAAATTCAAAGGAAAGGCCCTATAATGTACTAAACACACTGCCCTTGCTCAGTAATCAGGTTTGCCCACCATCCTGAAATCCTACCTTTGGAAACAGAGATTGATTTTCGGTCTGTACTATCCAGAGTTAGAAGTTTCCGTTCCCTTTCATCTTCCTCGCTTCTTAAATTGCTCAGAATCACTTCCAATGTCTTGACAATGTCAGAAAATGAGGGACGTAACTTTGGGTCCATCTATAAATAGAAGAATAAATGATGTTATAAATAGGCTCAAAAATGAAGCAAACCCAGCATACATTTACTATTGCATGAAAACATGTAATTTTACAAATCAGTCATACATCATTTGCACATGTTGAGCAATATGAGACAGCTTAGAATGTCAATTTTAATGAAACATGAAGAAAACTTATCTAATGTTTCATTTCGGTAACACCATGACTGAAATCCTATCATTTAGCAATGTAAATTGCACTAGAGTATGCCTTTTGAATAAAAAGAGGTTACCTACTTGTAACCATAGTTCTTCTAGTGGTCCTCTGTGAATTGACACAAATGGGTTGTTCTGCACCTGCGCTGAATGTCTCGGAAGATTCTAGAGCTAAAAGTAACAATTTAGTGGGACATTCCCCTGTGGGGCACATGCTCCTCCCACCTGCATTTCCCCTCAGTTTCTAAAATTTGTCCACTGGGCAGAAGAGCCATTTAATATACCCATGATGGAGGGGAGGATGGGTGGGATGTGTGAATTCACAGAGGACCACTAGAGCAGTGGTTCTTAACCTTTGTTACTCAGATGTTTTTGAACTGCAACTCCCAGAAACCCCAGCCAGCACAGTTGGTGGTGAAGGCTTCTGGGAGTTGCAGTCCAAAACTCCTGTGTAACCCAAGGTTAAGAACCAGTGCACTAGAGGAACTATGGTTACAGGTAGGTAACCACTTTTTCTTCTTTGTGGTCTCTGTGAATGCACACAAATGGGTGACTAGCAAGCTCCACTTACTGGATGGTGGGACGTCATGGTAGGAAGGATGCCAAAACAGCTCTGCCAAATCCACCATCATTGCGTGCTGTCACATCTAGGCGGTAATGACTGACAAATGTCGATGGGGTCGACCATGTTGCAGCACGACAGATGTTAGAAATTTCAGTTCCATGCTGGAAGGCAGTAAACGTTGACACCGCTCTAGCTGAATGTGCATTCAAATAATCAGGAGGTGGTTTGCCTGATAGTTCATATGCTAGAAAAATGGTTTGGACAATCCATCTGGAAATGGATTGTGATGAAGCTGGGCTTCCCTTGTCAGTTCCATGAAAACATAGGAAACGCCTGTTAGTTTTCCTAAAAACCTTAGTTGTGTCAATATAGAATGCCAGAGAGTGTCTTACATGTGGAGCATGTGCTCTAAAGGGGTTGATGGTGATGGGAAGAATGATGGTAATATAAATGGTTGATTTAGATGAAATTCTGCTACAATTTTAGGTAGAAAAGAGTCATCAAAATAAAGAGTCACTTTGGGTGGAATTGGATAAAAGGTAGATCAGAATGAAGAGCAGCAAGTTCATTGGCTCTTTTAGTAGATGTTATAGCCACTAGGAAAGATTTCTTCAGAGAAAGTAATTTAAAATTTGAAGATGCCATTGGTTCAAATGGTAGTCGCATAAGAGCATTAAGGACAATTTGTAGTGACCATTGAGGTATAATACATTGGCATGGTTGATGAATGTTACTGAGTCCCCTTAGGAATTTTTAACCATAGGATGAGATAAAAGTTTAGCTGATTTGGAGTTATCTGGTTGATGGGCAACGACGGCTGAAATATAGACTTTTAAAGTAGAATAAGAGAGTCCAAATTCAAAGAGATGTAGTAAGAAGGTAAGTAGTGTCTTCAACGAAACAGGAATTGCAGGTAAGTTATTTGATTCAGTGTAATTAAGAAAAGCTTTCCATTTGTTTGCATAAAGGAACTGAGTTGAAGGCTTTCGAGCTCGGTTCAAGTCTCGGTTCAAGGCGGGAGTATCCTCCACGCTGTCAATTTCAACAATGGGAGATCTGGATGGTAGACCATCCCATTGCTCTGTGTCAGCAGATTGGGAACCAGAGGGAGTTGAAAGGAGTCCATCAACATCGACCTGAGGTGGGTGAACCACGGCTGCCTCGGCCACCAGGCAGCTAGGAGGATCGCACTGGACTGGAAGTGCCGAAGTCGAATGATTGTTCGTTGAATGAGTGGTATTGGTGGGAATAGAGTAATCCCTTGTTCCAAGCCATCATGAACACGTCCCTGACAGAGTTCTCGCCTGCTCCAGCTCGAGAACAGTAGAGCTCGCACTTGTTGTTTGCACTTGAAGCAAAGATATTGATGGTTGGTGTTCTCCATCGGTGGCAAAGCTGGTCGAAGATTGCACCACTGAGAGACCGTTTGTGAGTTCTCGATGTCATACGGCTGAAGTGGTCTGCTATGTAATTCTTGTCAGTGGAAATGTGCACTGCTGTGGGGAAGATGTGATGTTGGTAACACTATTCCCACAGGTCAATGGCAAGGTATAAGAGGGATAGAGAATGTGTGCTTCCCTGTCTGTTTACATAATATAGTGCAGTTGTATTGTCCGTTGCCAGTTGCAAAACCTTGATGATTGGGAGGAAAGCATGGAAAGCTCTGATGGAGCTTGAGATGGTTGACATGGAATAATTGTTCTTGTTTCGTCTGTAGTCCATGAATTTTGTGATGGAGGCAATGAGTTCCCCATCCAGACGGGCTGGTGTCGGTGGGGACCTGCACCATTGGCTGGAAGAACATGAAGGGTTGTCCTACCAGGAGGTTCGGTGTCGATGTCCACCAGGTGAGTTGTTTGGCTAACTCTGGTGTTACTGTTAACCTCATGAATGGGTGGTCTGTCATTGGGTTGAACACTGGGTGAAATATGCTTGTTTCTTCCGATGCTTCCGGGGAAAACGGTGGGAAGATTCTGAGCGAAATAACTGAATATCGACTGCCCGCCCTGATGCAGGGCTGGAATGGGCCGAGGCCAGGCTGTACAGTGACTCAGCCACAGATAGGCCATCATTAGGAGATAGGCTGCCTGTTGAGACAAGAGCCTGAGGCACTGGTGATTGTGACTCCTCTCTCTCAGAAGTTGAGTCCTGAGCCTCCCTAGAAGATTCTTACAGAATTGGTGATTGTAAAATGACCTGCGGGGGCTCGAGATGGACAGATTTGGTTCACTTTGTTTCCTTAGCAGTTGTGACATCCTCCCTCGTGCCCCTTGCTTGACCTTCAAGCCTCTGAGCACACAAAGGCAAACACTCTCTTCTTTTACACTTGCTGCCACCAGGTGATCTCTAAATCACCATTTACTTCAGAAAGATTCAGGTCCACACGTCAAGTTCTTTTAAATAAAACTTTGGTTTATTGATTGCATAGATTGATTCATAAATATCTTCAGCAACTAATCACACCTCAGAATTTCCCAAACTACATACTCTATTACACTCTCTGACTCTTACTCTCTACTGCCTGACTCTTGTTACATTTCTCTTACTGACTTAAACTAAACTCCATCTGCTGACTCCGCCTCTTACATCATCTCTCTTGGCTCTGCCTCACAGCAATATGAATATTCATAAACCATTACATAATACAACAAGAACCATAGATCTAGTAAATGGAGAACGCTACAGCAGTCAATTTCTTTTTTCTTTTTAGACAGCTTGTGGGTTCGAGCTGAAGGTTTTGACATCGAAGCCGACCCTTGTTTCGACGCAGGTTGGACTTATCAGCACTCTCCTTAGGTCGAGGAAATTGAGTCAGTGGAATGGGAGCTAGCTGTTGGGATTGCCGCTCAACCGAAGGTGATCTGGCCACTTCCATAGAGGCTGTCAATGGGTTCAAGGATCTCTCCCAAAGGTAAGATTTCAGCCATTGGAGCCTCAATTTGAGAGCTGGTCTGGTGAATTTTTTACAGGCGTGCAGGAGTGAGTGGGGTGCTGCTCCCCGAGACAAGATAAGCAGTGTTCATGTCAGATGATGGAATTTTATTCAAGCACTCAATGCACCGTTTGAATGGAGCTGTAGAGGCCGTAAGTGGGAAACCAGATGGAGAGATGGTTGAAGAGATGGGGGAGCAAAAAAGGTGGGAAAGGCAAAAACAGAATGAGCTCACTGGGGGAACAATGATTAGATGACTGAAAAAAAGGTGTAAATTTAGACATTAGAAGAGGAAGTTGTGATAATCGCATTTAGTTGCTCAAGAGAGAAAAAGGGCTCTTTTCTTCCGAAGGTCCGATCTGCTCGGTGGAAAAAAAGGGACTGAGGGGAATCGTGGGTGGGAGGAGCATGTGCCCCATGGAGGAACGCCCTACTAAATTGTTACTTTTAGCTGTAGAATCTTCCGAGATGTTCAGCGCAGGCGCAGAACAACCCATTTGTGTGCATTCACAGAGGCCACGAAGAAGAATAAGAATTTGGTGAGTCAACTCCTCTATAGATTCCATTGATTCAAATGAGTCTAGTTAAGACTTCAAAGCTAAAGAATAGGATTTCAGCCACTATGTGTAATGCAGTGTGTAAAAGATAACAGTGATCATTTCTCTCCACCCCCACCCCCACCCCCCACATTATACCTAGTTCCAGTAGTCTAACACTGAACTGGAGAGATAACCTGCCTTTGGAACCATTCATGAATCAGACATTTGAACTACAAGAGGTTGCAGTGTGCTATCTTTGCTTAACACAGAAATGGATGTATGAAAGCCCTTCATGTTGTTCTTTTTGGATATACTCACATTACAGCAGTTGAAGGCTAACTGGAGGAAGTTAGGGGGACAGTCTCCCACCATGTGCTGAAAGGCATCATAATCTAATCCAAAATTCTACACGGAGCAAAAAAAGAAAGAAAGAGAAAGAGAAAAATGAACTGTTCATCACAAACAAATGATAAAACCTTTGCACTAAACAACTAAATAGAAAAGTTACTAAGACCGAGTTCAGAAGCAAATTTCAAACCTTAGAGAAGGGAATTCTCTATGTTGCAATATACTAAATTACATGTGTAGGTGCCATACCAATACTGAATCGTATCTAGAGATGGGGGTAGTCGTATTCAAATACAAATACCCCACACAGCTGGAATTCACTCATACATCCACCGCCATTGCTGGCCCCGCTCATACTTCCCATTACTCTGGAGCGCACGGTCGGCTAGCCACTCCTGACAGGAGGGAAGATGAGTCTCGCTCCAAGGCTGGCGAATGGCTAGCCTACCAGACACTCCGGAGCGATTGGAAGGAAGAGTGGGGCTGGCGGCGGCAGCGGGCCAGACCTTCATTAACGCCAGCTGTGCAGGGGTATTCATATTTGTATATCAATCGCTTATCTAAGTCTGCAGTGCTCTAACAAAGAGACCTATTTGTTTATATAATGGCAAGGGAGACGAATTTCTTCTTGTTGTCTTTAGTGTTGTTCACTTTCTTTTTTTTGGACAAGGAAAAAATGACACCATTGAATAACCTGTCTTGCATTATATGAACCAGAGGACAAATAGGCCATCTCTGTACATCCCTAGAGACCTCAACGTTTGTTTGAAATTAAGTAAATTCAAACAAACTCACTGATACCCAGTGCAGTGTAATGGACTAGGACTCTGGAGACTTGAGGTTCAAATCCCCCACTCTGCCATGGAAACTTGATGAGAGTGGAACTGATAAAACTCCTCTTTAAATATCTCACTTACTTTGAAAGCCTTATTATAAGTCAGTTCAAATTTGACAGGACGTAGCCACAACAGAGACCTATTTCAGGTTCCCATGTTCTCTTCACTCTGCATGAGCACAGGTGGTCTGGATGCTTGTCAAATATCTCAGTCATCAGGCAATGAACTTGAAGCAGTGACATCAGAAATACTATTTTTTTCAAATTCCAGGTTTTAAATGTTTTAAAATTGCTTTTATACTTATTGTTTTAATATTAATGTGGGTTTAATTGTTTTTAAATGTGATGTTTATATAGTGTTTTAAACCTTCTTATTTTACCTGTTATGAGCTGTCTTGGGTCCTCTATGGGGAGAAAGGCAGCATATAAATAATTTTTAATAAATAAAAATAAACATTGGTTTTGTCAATTATACTTTACATGAGCATCTGCAACTCCATTTGGCTAAAAAATGTTCCACAGACTTGTTGTACAAAGGAATCGAAGACAATGTTGTTTCTTCCTGCTTTCAAAAACTTATCTGAATTGCCTTCCATTTGCAGGGAAACATGAACTGATGCAGAAGCAATACAAAGTGCTTTTGTGTTTATCTACTACTCAATCCTGGCACCAACCCAGACATGACACATTTGCCTTTGTGCTTAAGTTGGATACAAGTGCTACAGTCATGTGACAAAGAAAGAACACCCTTTCCGAATTCTATGTATCAAGACATAATAAAAATCATATCATCTTAGCAGGTCTGAAAATTAAGTAAATACAAACTCAGATGAACAACAACACTTGACATATTATACCATGTCATGATTTATTTTACAGAAATAAAGCCAAAATGGAGAAGCCATATGTGAAAAACTAAGTAGACCTTCAATGCTTGTAGAATCAACTTTAATAGCAGTAACTTGAAGTAATTGCTTCCTGTATGACTTTATCAGTCTCTCACATCGTTGTGGAGGAATTTTGGCCCACTCTTCTTTGCAACGTTGCTTCAGTTCATTGAGGTTTGTGGGCATTTGTATATGCACAGTTCTCATAAGAGCCCAACAGCATTTCAATCAACTTGTGGTCTGAACTTTTTCAGCCATTCTATTGTAGATTTGCTGGTGTGCTTGGAATCATCGTCCTGCTGCATGACCCAATTTTGGCTAAGCTTTAGCTGTCAGATGACTTCACATTTGACTCTAGAGTACTTTGGCATACAGAGGAGTTCATGGTTGACTCAATGACTGTAAAATGACCAGGTCCTGTGGCTGTAAAACAAGCCTAACTCATCACCCCTCCATCACCATGCTTGACAGCATGAGGTGTTTCTGCTGATATGCTGTGTTTTGTTTTCGCCAGACATGGAGCTGTGCATTATAGTCAAACATCTGCACTTTTGTCTCATCTGTCCCAAGGACATTGTTCCAGAAGTTTTGTGGCTTGTTCAGATACAACTTTGCAAACTTAAGCTGTACTGCCATGTTCTTTTCAGGAAGAAGAGGCTTTCTCCTAGCAACCCACAAACTATGCTAATTTTCAAATTGTACTGTCATGAACGTTACATTTCACATGCTAGCTGAGGCCTGTAGAGTCTGAGATGTAACTACTGGGTTTTCTGCAATTTCTCTGAGCACTGCATAGTCTAACCTTGGGGTGAATTTGCTTGGATGTCCACTCCTGGAAAGAATGGCAACTATCTTGAATGTTTTCCACTTGTGAAAAATCTCCCCTACTGCAGAATGATGGCATTTAAATTATTGGAAATGGCCTTTGAACCCTTTCCAGATTGATGGGAAGCAACAATTGCTTCTCTATGATCACTGCTGATGTGTTTCCTCCTTGGTATTGTGTTAACACACACCCAAATGCTCCAGATCAGCAAACTGCTAAAACTTCAGGTTTTATAGAGGTGGTCACACTTGCTGATGATTAATTACTTAAGGGCATTTGGTTAACAGGACCTGGCTGCTACCATGTTTCCCTGAAAATAAGACAGGGTCTTGTATTAATTTTTTGCTCCAAAGAATGCATTAGGGCTTATTTTCAGGAGATGTTTTATTTTTTTCATGTGCAACCATCTACATTTATTAAAATACAGTCATGTCATCTTCTTCCAGTTGCTGCACAATGCTGCACAATGGGGGAGGGCAGGATTTCACTTAATTAGGGCTTATTTTTGGGGTAGGGCTTATATTACGAGCATCCTGAAAAATCATACTAGGGCTTATTTTCAGGTTAGGTCTCATTTTTGGAGAAAGAGGGTAGTTTTAATACAATATTTACTACAAAACTTCATTCCTCCAATGAAGCCTAACATTCTGGAACTGCGCAGGAAGTCTGGTATGATCAAACCTATAAGAAGCAATGTTCATTTAATCAATTTTTTCTCCCAGCCACACACTGTGTTTGGCCATCACCAATTCAGTACATGAAAACAACTGCAAAGCCAATCTGTGATGAAACAGAAAACTTCTAACTTTTATTATCATCCATCTATGAACAGATTTTTGTAGTAACTTTGAATAGAATCATCAGTACTTTTCCCCTCAACTTGGTGCTCTGGTCTCATTAACCCCAACAAGCCTAGCTAATGGCTGAGGATGATGGGAACTGTCCTACAAACATCTGGAGGACAACAGGGGTAATGGAGGGTAATGGGCTTCACAATATCTCAGGTGAGAACATTTGCCACCAAATTTCCCTTCCCAAGAAGTCAACGTCTTACAGAGCCAAAAATACTTCAAAGCTGCCTTCAACCAGGTCAGACATATTTCAGTAGCATGTAGTCTCCCAGACAACAACTCTCATGGATCACAACTCTCAGAAATCTTGCCCAATAAACTGCTACCTATTCCTTTTAACTAGAGATGGTACTTAATGTAACAGCTTCTGTATGCAAATCAGTCTTCTTCATGTCAATGATCTTCCAGGGCCCCCAAAAGCAGGACTTTCTCAAAAAGATGGAACCCTACCCAATCCATTATTTATTAGAGTGGATGGGAGATATTATTTGCATCCAAAATTTGCACGATGAGTTTTTAAGAAGTGTAAAAGGCGTTATGATAGAATAGGGATCATAAATACACTTTAATTCTGTTTGCCTGTGAGAACGGAGAAATGAATCTGAAGTAGTCAGACATTTAATATCTACAGTTAGTTCTGACTTAGAAGAGAAAAACAATTCCTTTTCAGACTGATCTTTTTCAGTAAAAGAAATAATATAAGCTACCTGCTTTCTGTTATTCCACTCCATTAACAAGGAAGCCTGTGAGATGCTGAAAATTTAGCACTCACCAGCAAAATATAATCATAGGTTTAGAAGGGGAGTAAGATCTGTGCCACTCCTTGCATATTATAACAGTAAATTAATGTTTTATTAGAAGCCTTAGATCAGTGATTCATCAACATGTGTTCAGCATCTCTATGTAAATTGTTAATCAACAAGTAAAGCTCTTCAACATTCTTCCCTTACCAGCCCTTGTCAGTGCACTTTGCTCACCTCTGTGCGAGGGAGAAAGTCTGGGTCCGCCTGGATCCGGGCAATGATCTCACAAAGAATGATCCCATATGAGAATACATCTGCCTGAGGTGGAGAAGGAAAAGATGGCCATGTTTTTATTGTGAAAACACCTCAGCTGCATCATTGCACAAGATATGCCCTCTCTTGTCCCATTAAGACAATCTTTTGTAACTTCTCTCCACCATTCAAAGTTCCCATGTCCCAAAATTGGCCAAGTGCTAGGCTGAGCCACTACAAATGCAGACCTAGAGTACACCAGGATCATGTCCTTTTTCCTCAGTGATAAAGCATAAAAATAAATTTACTGAACTGTCATCTGAGGGTGAACGATGACGAACCTATGGCACGCGTGCCACAGCTGTCATGCAGAGCCATAAGTCACTGGATCACTAGCCTCAGCAGCCAAACCTGAGGAGGCAACTGCAGCCACAGTCCTAGCACCTTGACAGGTGGTGGATGCTGGCGGGCCAGCTGAGCTATAGGCAGTGATGGGGTTGGGCACAACTGGAGGTGGATCCAGAGTGGGGTCTGGAGGCACCTCCATGCCCAGGATTCCCCCTTCCACTGCCTCTGCCACTACCACCCGCTGGGGTTTTATTTTTTTTAAAAAATTGGGCACTCGGGATCAAAAAGGTTCACCATCAGTGGTGTATACAGATGTATCTGTGCACAGGCCTTATGGAAATTTTCACTGCTTCCTCATTTCTTCAATCCTTAAAACTCAGATATAAACTTCTCCATCAAACTGTTATTGCTCTTTCTTGTTCTCCTTCCTCACCTCTATGTTTCAAAGATGCTGATGAGTGTGCTACTTTATCTGTTTAACTGTATGCCTGGTGGTGGTTGTCAGATGTTTTGAAAGTTACCCTAAAACTTCTCTTGAGATAGAGGAAATGGCTTCTGGATAGGCAAAGATCAGCTAATTAGTACATGTTTGGCTTCAGTTAGCCATAAGAACAAAGTTACCCTGAACCAAGTCTAGGAAAGAATAATGTTGAAAATGTGGTAAGTACACTTCCAGACTGGCCTCAGTAGTAAAAGATCATCATCTACATGAATCCTAAAGTGAAGTTTCACAATAGTATATTTTCCTAAGCGGTAAAAGTAAGGTGATTCTTATATCAAAACACATCTTCAGCATTACTATCTCTTTAAGAAAGTCTACACATTACAGAAGTGTAGCATTCAGCAATACAGAGCAGTAGTAAATAATAATATGTCATCAAATCAATTCTGACTTTTAGTGACCCTTTTCAAGATTTTCCACATACAGTATACAATTTTCAGAAACGGTTTACCATTCCCTTCTTCTGGGGGCACCCTGGGACTGTGCACCTTGCCTAAGGACAAAAAGGCTGACTCTTCTGGGATGTACACTGGGGAAATGAACTCCTCTGGCTCCACAGCCAGATACCTAACCCACTGAGCTACTCAGCCAGCTATGGAGAAGTAAAATGAAACAGTAATTTAAAAAAACAAAACTTTTTTTCTGGGCTAGGACATTAATTATAATCAGGATCATTTTTTATTTAAATCAAATTGTTTTAAATTGAGATTTGAATCATGATTTAAGACTCAGAAAGATTCAGTTTAATCATGTTATTCTATCCTCAAAATACTTTTGCTTGTTAAAACTTTCACATGTATTTTTCACAGTCTTTTTGCTAAGACTGACTTGACCTCCAAGAATCCTCTATTTGCTGACACTGTCACTGTTTGAAAGTGTACATTTCCAAAGAAAACATTAAGGGCTTGACTTTGTCCACACAAGGCTGTAGCGGGATAACTAGGGTTGCTACTCTAAATAAACATCACTCAAGGAAATGACTGAAAGCAATCCTGGAAATTTTAAGAGGGCTTCAAGCATTTCTAATGTTATATCATGTGAACATGACAAAAAAGCTCCAGGAAAACTTCAGTTGGAGTTGGAAAACAGGAAAAATCACATATGTTTTCCTGCATCTCCATATGCTACTACTGATACGTATCTTTCAATAGGCAAACCCAGCCTGAGAACTTCAACATTTTCTGATTTTATTTTCTAGACTGAGTATTTGGGGAAATAATAGCTATGCATCGTCAACTCAATTTTGACTCATGGCAACTTTTTCAAGGTTTTTTTTTAGATATACTTAGCAGTGACTAGGGACATAGGTTGATTTAAATAATATATACTGAGGTTTATTAAGCAGTTTAAAATTGAGCCCCAACTTAAGAACTGTTGGGACCTTTTCATAAAGCTTTTAAAAAAGCTTTTACTGATATACTGCATCATAATATAGAATTAAAATGTATAATCAGTATATAGAGCTTTGACCTATAACTTATTGGCTGAAATCCTGTTTGGTAATTACATTTTCATAACTTGACAGTATGCAAACTTTAGTGCTCTTAGTGCCAAAGTGGAAGCGCTATTTATGAAGCACTTTTGCAAGCACACTGTGCAAGTGATTGCACAATCCTTCTTCCCAGGGCATAAAGCCCAGCACATTTACACAGGCATAACATTATGTTTTGTCTAAACAAATAGGATTCTTGCCATTTTAAATTAATCATATTGGCCCTTATTTTAAAAAAGCATTTTAAAAGCAAAATATAAAAAACCTCAAGTTTAAAATATAAACATCAGGTATTTTTAATTGTTTTATAATCTACTTTTAACTTACAGAGTTGATTGTTAGCTGCTTTAGAAAAACAAGTTATATTGGAATTATTCCATAGTAGCTCCTATTGCTTATAGAAACGCCATGTCCATTCCGACAAGTGTTGAAAGCAATTCTTAGACTTCATCTGTGCAAGCTGTTTGGCAAGCTGTTCCACAACTGATTACAATGTCATTAGTAATCTGTTATCTGTGATACTTGAGCAATTACTAGCAGCTAATTCATGTGGTTTGTTGCTAGTTTAATGTTGGATACAACTCCTCCCCATTCCTCTACATACAGCAAATTAAAACATGGCTGTTCATTCCGCTTAGCAAAATCTGTCATTTTATTCAACTGATTTTACTTGTAAGTACAAAACTGTAAAATCAGGTCCAGAAAACGGTATAACCCTATCTGATTTTTAAAATAAAAGCCATTTAAATGAAACTGTTTAATAACTGTAATCATGTCAGAGCATGACATGCAGATGCTCACAAGTCCCACCCCAATCTCAGGGAAACACTTTGCTGAAATGATGGAAACGGAAAATATACCAACCTTTTCATTATACGGCTCATCGCGCAACACTTCAGGTGCCATCCAGTAAGGAGAGCCCACCACTGGCAGTTTCTCACTTCATAGATTTAGAGGAACAAAGAGGTATTTATAAGCAGTGCTTCATAAGCACTTTGCAAACCCTTTAACTTTGAGGATGGGAACAGGCACCATCCCACACTAATAAAAATATTTCAGATCTGTTTTGGCAATTTTTAAAAGATGTCTCTTTAGATAACAGAAGACAGGTATAAAAAGTTTTTTTAGTTTGAAGAAACATATTTTTAATAAGTAAAGTTTTATTGATAAAAAAATATAAATTTTACCATTCATCTCTTTACTTCCAAATTTCATGAATTTTAATAAATATTTCACAAATAATATTAGTGCATTAATTTGCATTCATTCTTTTGGAGATTTCAACTGAATGTCATCACAGCAGCTGTGATTTTTGGAAATTCAACTTCTTAATTCTGTCCCACAGCTTCCAAATGATGAAAGGGATTACACGGGAGTTGTGGAAACCACAGAACAGAAATAACAACTGTTTAATTTCTGTAAGTTACCTCCTGCTGATAACATCATTTGCCTTCTACAGGCATAGTTGTGTGAACATGATTTAAGCATGTGAATGGTTTGGTCAAATATTTCCAGTCTCTAAGAATATCTATTCTTGGTGCTATCAACAGTATATTAATCAGTCTCTTGTGCATCAGCTTTTAATCTTTTTTTCCTGTAGACTCAGAGAAAAGAAATAGTACACCATTATGCTCTGTTGATTCATTAGTTATTTCACTGGTCTGTTTTGTTACTCTTGTCAATAGTTTCATGGGTCTCTAGCCACATATGAACCAGAGTGCCATCGGCCTTGCACCCTCTGCAGCACAAGAGTGACAGTTCCTATACTGACAGACTGTGGTACCATCTAGAAACTCTGCGCTCCAGAGTTCTGACTCCTGTTCTCTGAAGATGCTGGCCACCGAGACTGGCGGAACATTCGGAAGAAAAACCTTAAGAACATGACCAAACAGCCCGAAAAACCTACAACAATCCTATAGAAATTAACCAACTTATTGCAGCATTAAATTTGTTACCGAAAATCCACAGATGCATGAAATGTCACCCTCAGTTGGTAGATCTATTCTATATACACCCAGGTGTATACAGTGGTGCCTCGCATAACGAGCGCACTGTTTAACTACGAATCCACATAGCAATCTATTTTTTTAGATCGCTAATGCGATCGCATTGCGATGTTTTAATGGGCAAAACATCACATTGCGAAGATCGGTAAGCGTTTCGCTTACCGATCTTCGCATTGCAATGTTTTTTAAATAGTTGATCGGCGGTTCCAAAATGGCCACTGGGTGCCCAAAATGGCCAGCGCAACCATTTTCGCACGGTTTTCTCGCTTACCGAGGGCGCGAAAATGGCAGCGCTATGGAGGATCTTCGCTGAACGGTGAATTTGGGCCCCATAGGAACGCATTAAACGAAGTTTAATGCGTTCCTATGGGTTTTTCCGTTCCGTTTAGCGATGTTTTCACATAGCGACGATTAATCTGGAACGGATTAACGTTGCTATGCGGGGCACCACTGTAATTAAAAAAACAAACAGTGAGATTTAAAGAGCCAAGAAAAACAGACTTGAAAGCAAGTGTGATTTGGTTCTTTCTTCTCTCCTATGGTTTTACAGGTTTGCTGCTGATCTAAACATTGCTATAATGTTTAAACATTGCTATAACATTTCAAGGGGAAACCCGAGCACAGCTGGATTACAACTAATAAGAACTCTTGATTATGTTTGAATTTCAATAGAAACAAACCATGTCCTATGACTGATACCAGTGCAATCAGCTTAATGAATTTTCGTAAATTACAGTAACTGGAAATGGCCACTGCCTGTTTTCATACATTAAGCTTTACGGAATTGTTGGGTTATATATTTCACAGCTTTGAAATTTTATCTCCATTATTCATATTCCCTTTGCCTCTACATGAAAGAGCATTCACAACTGCTAATGATAATAACTAATCATTTGATCAATTAAATTCCAATTCACAAAAGCTTATGTCATAATGAATCTCTTAATTTGTAAAGTCTTCACAAGACTCTGTCATTCTTTCAAAATCAGCAACTTAAAAGGCTAATTCAGTGGAAATAATCAGAAGGGCTTTTCTCAAGCTGAGTCTGAATGTTAAAAAGAATGTATCCATAGTCCAACTATCATTCTACTTCAAATGACAACAGCAGCGATTCTTCGTTTTGATCAGTTCTGCAAATATGCTTACCAAAAGTCAGGGATTTTCTCTGCCAAGCCGAAGTCACCAACTATTGCCGAATATCCATTCTCATCATGTTTTATTAAACAGTTCTGAATGAATAAAATAGGAAATTGACATCATCCATATCTGTATTCTACTAGTAGAAATTTAAATATATGAAGCCAGATTCTTTCAAATACACATGAAATATATCTGATGTAAGATATTAGTACATGAGCAACCAATCCCCTAAGGCTGTCTCATATATTTTGCAGTTAGGCCATCTCCCTCTCTCTCCATCCATTCATCCACTCTTTTACCCTATTCCTTCTAATTTCCCTGCATAATTCAGGCAGGCTGACAGCAAATTAAGTCACAACTATAATAAAACAGTATTTGCTAAAATACAGTGGAATAAGGGAAGATTTGTGTGGGATCAGTATAAGAGAGGCCAGGTCTGTGGACACAGTAGATAATGAAAAGCACAAGTGTGCTACAGCTCTGTTCTTCTGTTTGCTTTGGTTCGCTCCCAATAAATAATTTCCTGTACAACTGCATTTCTCAGTAAGTTTCACATGTAAACATAAGTTAGCAGTAGGCAGTAGGAGGCTTCTCTTATATGGCTCCCTGTAGTATCAACAAGTTTAGGTACTCCAGTTTGTCCATATGAATAACAGTTAAGAAAGAGAAGAGGCGGCACATTCATATCAAATCTTCACTCACGTACCTGGTTAGTTATTTGATTCTCACTCCCAGCTATTATTTGCTTGAACCTGAATCAGTTATACCACACAAAGTTCACTTTGGGATTTATAAATTTACACAAGAACAACTGAATCAGGCCAACCCAACACACACTAAAGCTTCTCAATTACGGCCTTTGTTATCTCTTGTCAAAGAATGCATTCATTCAGTTTGCTTGTGGTTAAATATTTGTTCACTGCAAACTACAGCTAAACCCTAGAGAAATAACATTAATCATACTGCAATGTTAAAACCATGGTGAAAATTCAGTACCTTTGGTGCAGAAATAACCAAGTACTAGCAACAGGCAATTAACAAAGCAAAGGTTCTCTCTCCAGCTGGTATCAAATGGTAAGTAATTTTTTGAGGTACAGTACTTAAGTGGCCTTAAAACATAATGTAAAATGTTGAGCTTTCCTCTAAGATGTATGAACTTTAAAAAGTTCTATCTCTATTTTTACAATAAACTTGCAAGTGAGCAACTGAAATATATTGTTTACTTTCCTGTAGCACATCAGCATTTATAAATATTGCTGGGGAAAGTTTTAATTCAGACTAAGAATTGTTTTGATTCAGATTAAGAGGAGAATTGAAGCATTTTTATATTTTATATACAGGAAATGTGAGAAAACCAAGTTAGTTTCATGCTCCCTTAATTTTTTGGGTGTTCCACACAGCTGGCAAATCCTGTTTGTTCAAGCATAACATCATGCCCATGTAGCTGTGCCGAGTATTACTTCTCACAACAAGGAATCTTGCAATTTGACTGCACAATCAGCTGTGTGATTCCCACTGCCACTGCTGCCCACTGAACTGGCAGAATGCTTCATGGCTAGCACTTCTGCTTTGGTGCTTTTGTAGCTACTGCACACAAAACAGAGTTATCCCCATGTGGCTAAGCAAGAGGGTTTTGCCCACTCTCTACCCTCTCTGTCACTGAGCAACAGAATAGATACAGGCTTAGCTTGTTATGAAAGGTATTGTAGTGGCGGTGAAAAACAATTTTACAATTGCTGTTGATCTGTTTCCAGTCAGAATTCAAATGCTGGCCATTATTTTTCTAACCTTAAATGGCATGAGAGGAAGCTATTTTAAAGTGCTCTTGTCTTTTCCCTATCCACTGAAGTTATTTAGAGAGTTCTTTTTGTGTGCCCCTCCCATCCCTCACCTTCTGAAAGAGTTTATGAGAAGAACCATTGTTTCAACTAACTTATTACTATCTCCTCTGACAGTTTTTAAGCAGAGTGTTGTCCTAGACTGGAGATACCAGAATGAATGTGACACGTTCTGTATGCAACTCAGATGTTCTGTATATAGCTACGGTTCTTCCCTTGACAGATTCTAACTCTTCTGAATGTATTGCTGCACTGCTTCTATAAAATGGACTAATACACAAACAAATCTGTCAAAGGAAATTTCTTCATTAGAGAGACTTTTCTCTTTCTGGAGGTTTACACAATTGAAGCTGTAAGTTACAGTGAAATCTCTCCTTCAAGCTGTTTAAAGCAGGTCATTTTGAGCTACAAAGAGTTAACAAATGTTTATGCATAAACAGATGTGAACGAACATAAAGCTCCTTTTGTGTATTGGAAGTGCTTAACATCTGCTTTGCACAGTGTAATCCTAGTAAGGAAGTGCAACATTTATTTTTTCTCTCTCACATAAAAAGACATCTAAAAGAATAATGTGTCCAGGCCAGTGTATTCACCATGTATTTCCAGCAAATTTTCAGTGTGTTACAGAAAGAAAATTCCTCTGAGAGGATTGCTTTATATTCAATGTGAATTAGCTAAAAAACGTGTTTTGCTAAAAAAGCAAACAGCTCCATCAGCTGTAACAGGTGTAAGTTGTTATTTAATCATCACTGGCAATAATGAATGAGGTGGAAAAATATATAGTTTAGAACTATATATTATCCTTGTGAAAATATATAACTAATTCTGTAATGTAACTGAGAGAAGTGCTGCCATCTAATAGCACTTTTTTGCTAACACTGGCTTTTAATATATTCTATACTACTAGGATAAATGCTGGAAAATGAAGACTTATGTACAGTATGTCCCATATAACTGGGATGGGATGGGATTATTCTTTTGTAAAAAAATTAGAAAATGGTTCAACAAGAAACAGCACAATATGCAAACCCATTGTTAATTTTGCACTGTATCGAAAACATTTTTGCTAAATCTCATTTATTAGTTCCAACTAGATTAGACCCATTGAATCAATGACTAGAATCCTGTTGGTGCAGCTCCACACATATAAGATTGATGTTGCTACCAGCTATGGAATTTAATCTTTAAAGTTTCCTATCTCAGGTTCCAAGGCTTCCTTGGGATCCATTTTGACATGGGAAGCTCCAGGGTCATTGGGATGGAGTAAAACCATTCATAATGTAAAATCACATCTGTCACTCATCAGCCTTATGCACACAGAACTGGACAAACAGGATTCCAGGCAATGGGTCAAATTATGTAAGTAATTTGCTAAGGTCCCAGTGATTAAGTGGATCTACTTTAGTGGGGCTAACAATTAGCTGTAGGCAATTAATACAGCCCACTGCAAAACATCAATGTTTTGCAAACTATAAGGTAAAGGTAAAGGTTCCCCTTGACAATTTTTTGTCCAGTCGTGTTCGACTCTAGGGGGTAGTGCTCATCCCCATTTCCAAGCCATACAGCCAGCGTTTTTGTCCGAAGACAATCTTCCGTGGTCACATGGCCAGTGCGACTTAGACACGGAACGCTGTTACCTTCCCAGCGAGGTGGTCCCTATTGATCTACCCACATTTGCATGCTTTCGAACTGCTAGGTTGGCGGGAGCTGGAACAAGCGACGGGCGCTCGCTCCGTCGCGTGGATTCGATCTTACGACTGCTTGGTCTTCTGACCCTGCAGCACAGGCTTCTGTGGTTTAGCCTGCAGCGCCACCACGTCCCTTCTTTGCAAACTATACAATAATCTAAAAGGTATAGATCACTTCATAGATGTGGAGAGAAGTAGGAACATAAAGCATGGCTACCCTAAGGTCATTTTTGTCTTTTTTATTTGTTCTTTTATTCTTATTTTGTTTTTACCTGTAATGCTTGCACAGACTAACACAGCTACCTCTTCCACAACGGTTGAATGAAGTTTCAAAATTGGGATTTCATGATTTGTAGTTCAGTCTTGGGGTCCAAATCCTGTTGCATAGTTACACTGGTAAAAGTGAACAGCATTAACTCACAGTAGCAAATTGCTACGAATTAAACAAGCCTTGGCAGGATTCCTAGCTCCACGTGAAGCCATCCAACTGTTGTAAAGAGGGAGCCAATAACTAAATTTGCTGCTGTGATTTGCCATTTCCTTGCTGCTGGTGTAAATACGCAACAGGTTCTAGCCACTGAATACTATAATAAAGGTGTAAGCCACCACGAATAGAAATCACAAATTATCCTTTTGTTTATCATTAGTGCAACTCACAGACTCTTAAGACTATCCAATGATAGTAATGCAGCTAAAATAATGTTCAGTTAAAATGCCATCTTATAACATTTCAGACATAAACTAAAGGCTTTCATGGCTAAGATGAAATGACCAGTTAAGATGTGATGCTTCCAGTGAGTTTCACAAGGACCCAAGGTTTGACTGCAGAATCAGTTTATGGAAATCTGAAAGACTCTTATAAACATGAGAAATGGCATTTTGACATCTTGCTTCTCAAAAACAGATGATAACTCTTTATTTCACTCTGTCCAATCTGTACAGAACTAGAAGACTTAAGAGTGTATTTGAGTTGATTATTTGCACTTTTGGCATGTCAGCCTCCATTGTTAAACAGATGCATTTTATTTATGACATATAGTAGTTGAAAAAAGTCATATTCACTAATAGTTTTTATTTTAATCATGTCTTGTGTTTTATACCAATGCCATTTGGGAATTTGTGCCATCCAAATGCATCACTTTCAAGATAGTAAATTTCTGATTGCTTCTCTACCAGTTTCTATTTATATAAAACTTAACATCTAAAGAAAGACCTGTAGAGAAAATATTTTTTTCATACAACTACAATCATAAAAAGTAATAATAACAAGGCAACATACCAGAGTTTAATCAGCAATCTGTACTTATGTTTTGTTCACTGGTGAAACAATGTTAATCTTTTCAAGTTATGGGGAGCACTTAGATATACAATTCTAAACCTTTAGGATAAGTTGCTAAAGCACTAACATAAGCCTATAACCTTTTGAAGTTTTATACAATTTAGCTGTTTACTAATTAAGAGTTAGAATAACTTGCTCCAAAAATGAAAGATGTTGTGCAATCATTTCCCCATAATCCCAGCTCATTTATTTGTGACCTCTATTTCAGGTTAGCTTCCTCTCAGACATCTACACAACATGAGTTGTTCTGGGAAAATTTAATCCACTAAACTATGTTTTAGTGTTTTCTCAGAATCCTTTAAAGTGACCTTTTACATAACAGTTTTAGTGTTTGAGGTACTGAAAGGGGCTGGGGAGAGCAAAGCTATCAAAAAACATTAGCTGTTCACAAAGCATAACACATCTATTGTTAAACAGTTTCATTTGATAGGTACAGTACCTTGGATGTCAGGTCCCGATGGAAAATGCCTTTATAATGAAGGTAACTGAGTCCCAAGGCAATGTCCAATGCCAACTTCACTCTTACTGTCCAGGGTAAGTGCTGATTACTATCTAATAATTGTTCCAGGTTACCACAGTTGATATACTAGGGAAGAAAAACATTTGCCATTAAAAAATAAAATAAAATAACAGATATGGGAGTTCATAGCAAAGTGGTTCTTGAGAAGAGCCAGTGACTTTTACAACTGAACTTGATTTTGTGGTGAGCTATTCCTGGGTCTAATGTGCCAAACAACTAACTGTATTAATAATATATTAAATCGCAACTCCCAAATGACAGTTTTGCAAGACAAAAGTACTGTATCATTATCTTTTAGAGCTGTTCAGATAACTCTCACAGGCCAAGCAGAAAATGTAGTCGATGGCTGTCTCTATTTTATTATGTGAAAACTAAAAATGCAAAAATAAAAAGGCAAGTATGTCACTACTGACCCCCATTAAACAGAACAGCTCTATTCAGGGATTCAGAAAGGGGTTAGAGTGAATGCATGAATATGGAAGATTTTTAACTCCATTCCCATCTGCTGTTATCTCCAGAAGAAAAGGGACTGTTTGGAAAACTGCTGCTCCTGTAAAATCAGGATTTCATGGAGATATTTCATTTATAGTACACTGTCTCTTTAGAATTTTCTCCTTCATATGGACATACCAAAAGCCAGGTCACAAGGTTAGAACTTTCCTGATTATGGTTTCAGATTTTTCTCTTGCTGAACCCCTGAATATGGTTTTTGATAGCAACAAATGTAAATGCAAAACAGCAATTTTGACTTTCACTATGTCAAATTCTTTAAAATGTTCATCAAAGCATTATGTTAAGAACAGTAGTCCAATGTAACAATTCATAATACAAAAGACCCCAGATTCCCATTACAGTGGGGTCTTGACTTAAGAACGGCTCGAGTTAAGAACATTTTGACTTAAGAACCACTCTCACAGGAGAATATTGACTTGAATTACATACTTAGATTTGAGTTAGGAACTTAAAAAAACCACGTGGGAGGCAGGGAAAGTGCAAAATTTGAACTTTCAGTTAACTGTTGGCCAGTGAAAAGGGTGCCTGTCTGCTTCCTCACTCCTCCCATCGTTTAGAGAGTGGATTGAGAGACAGTCTTCAGACTGCCTGGTACTGTACTGCCTGGACTGTATTTTCCCTGCCTTCCCTGAACCTTTCTTGACCTAAGAAAAAAAGAAACAAAATTTCCCCTCTAGTGGTCGAAGGCAGAACAGCAGCTTCCCATTAGTTTCTATGGACGGAAAAGAGCAGATACGGATCAAATGGTTTTCAATGCATTCCTATGGGAAATGCAGATTTGACCTGAGAACTTTTTGACTTGAGAACCGCCTTCCAATACGGATTAAGTTCTCAAGTCAAGACCGCACTGTACTATGATTATTTTTACCAGGAGAAAGTATTATGAAGTAATTCAAGGTTTATCTTTCCACCTATATTTCTACAATAAAGAATTTTTGACTTGCTCATTTTCCTGAACACTAAGGTTACAGACTGCTCAGCACAGAAAACTATAGTGAAATATGTATCACCAACCCAGACTTTAGAACTACAAAGAAACAAGATAGAATTATAAATCACAGTTGTTAAGAGTAAAAACTCAAAAACAAGGGCACAAAACATGAATGCCCAAGATTCCTTCTACCTACACACCTCTTTCAATGCATTCAGACCAAACAGTGATATCAGAGTGCTCTTGTATTAATATAAATCAGTGACCTAGCAACTGTATTTTTGACTAAATTATAAATCAATGATATGTTAATTTCAAGCTGTCTAAAATAATCAAGGATCTAAAGATGATAAAAAATGACAAGTTCTTTGGCTGGATACCAAACCACTTGGGCCAGATTTTAGAAGTCTGCTCAGGTTTCTCAGTCTTTTATGCCAGTACAATTCAAGGCCATCTCACAAAAAAGTGTAGTTGTTACTTGTGGGCCAGGACTCTGATATTTTGCTAACTCTATTAGGGGAAATTAATTCTCCATATTAGAAAAGTATGCTACTACTGTACATTGATTACTACCACTTGTCCCAGATATATACAAAATTCTGCTAAGGTACAGCTGCTTTCATTGTGGTCCAGTGTGATATCTGTATGGCAAATACTGTGATAATTGAAAAGGACCATACACTAACTCTGGTTGAAACTGATGTAATTCCCCACACCCTTCACCACAGTAAAAAAAACAAGAAAATTGTTATCTTTTAAAATCTTTTAAACTAGGGAAGTCCCCTTGTGCCCTCTAGTACCAAAAATAAAAAATAATTTAAAAAAGTAATGAAGGGTGGGGGTGGTATTCAGGAATGCTAGGGAGATTCAGAACACGGTTAAAATGGTTCTTCATTACCTGCAGCAGACTTTTGAGTGCCCCCCCCAAAAAAAAATTTACAGGGTGTGGAGTGACCAGGATGCTGCATTTAGGCTCCTGGGCACCACATATAGCTCACAAGTTACAGGTTCCCAACTGTGTTTTAGAGATGTGCTTAACCATACTGATTTGTTGGCTAACAATCCTGATTACATCATTCAGACACAGTCTGGCAATTTTTATTTCTATTATTTATTTATTTATTTATTTATTTATTTATTTATTTATTTATTTATTTATTTAGTCAGTCAGTCAGTCAGTCAGTCAGTCAGTCAGTCAGTCAGTCAGTCAGTCAGTCAGTCAGTCAGTCAGTCTCTTGGTAAGTAAAGCAAGAAAGTCCCTATCTCTAGCTGACAGAATTGAAATTGGATTTACCAGGCATTCTTTGGTACTGCTTTTCTTATTGGACTTAAAACGATATTTGTACATTGCATTTTTACAAGATAGTTTCAGGTGTTTCCCTTTTCCCTTCACACATAATTGCTGTCGGAAACATCAGTATCAACAACAGTGTGCATAATACATAGCAAACAGGTGCTGTAGAGCCATCTTGACCATTGACATTATAGCAGCATTA
Source organism: Pogona vitticeps (assembly GCF_051106095.1). Classification (NCBI taxonomy): domain Eukaryota; kingdom Metazoa; phylum Chordata; class Lepidosauria; order Squamata; family Agamidae; genus Pogona; species Pogona vitticeps. The sequence continues at coordinate 62,218,659 of NC_135786.1, forward strand.
ATTATACTTCTGTGTGGAAGCACAAACTGACAATTCAAAGATCTTTCTATCTCACACTGATTTGCCATTTGGTTTGAGAGCATTTTGTCCATTATGACTGCAACTGAATCTTACCTTTTGATGCTAACACACCCCAAAAAAGAAGCAAAAATCCAGTTGCTTTGTTATATAGGTCAGAAGACAAATGATCTAAGATTCACTTGCTTCCAGTTGGCAATGAAAGATTTCCCACTGAGATTCTCGAGTGTGTACTAACCAAGCAGGCATGGGTGCCCCCCCAAGAACTGCAGTGATGGCTCTTCAATTGCTGAACAGAAACTGATGTTCTATCAACAATCAACCCAAAAAGTACAGAAAGCACCAAAACTGCACAGTACCAAACATTAAGGCAAGAAAAAGAATATGGAAGCAAGGTTAGGCCATCTTGCTCCTCGTATTACTGTAGTTTCAGTAACTGAAATTTTTCCAAAAGATTTTTTGTTACCAATCTAAAACAATTGTTAATAGCTACGAATTTGCTTCCTGAAACTCAAAATTCCATGATTTTGCAAATATGTCATCTTAACCTCAAATTTTTAGGACTTAGGTCCTAATTTTTAGGTTTGATCCTTTAGTCCTCTCCCACACACCATCAAAGTTTGGAAATAAGATTGTTGTTGTTATGCCATCAAGTCACTTTTTACCCAACTGTTCTATCATTCACCTAGAAAGGAAATATTTGAAGATGAGCCTATTCTTTAATTTCTCTTGACTATGCAGAGTCTGAATGTCAAATACATTTTAAATTAATGCAGTCATGAAACAGGGCCTTACTCTACATAATATTATAAAGCTGTGCCCAGAATCCTATTACATACTTATGGCAGTGTAACTTAAACAGCATAAACATCAGTGGTGATTTCTTACTAGTTAATTTGGTGCTGCTTTCCTGTCATGCACTAAGTCATGCAACTCCTATATGACCAGAAAAATAAGTCGTGGCTTCTTAACTGGCAACAGATTGCCACTGAAATTTACATCACTGAAGCTATGTTGACATGCATAGGTAACAAGATTCCAGCCAAGCGTTCCTAATAAAACAATATATTAGTGATGCAATACATATACGCTCCATCTTTTTTATTACTGTCTGAAACAGTGTTCCAAAACTTGATTTAAAAAGTTAAATGTGTTAAGAAATGTCTCTATAATTGTACAAGTCTTGAAAGATTTAACCAACTCTTTTTAAACCAAGGTTATCATTTTAATAATTTTAATTTCCAATTTGATGATAATTTTAATTTGAAATTTTGCAGGAAAAAATATGGTCATATACCCACTCTTATTATATACAAAACAGAATCTAGTGGAAAACGACCAGAGCACATTTTTCATAAATGGAATAAAGATTAAGGGCACATTCAATGACACTCAGGAATTAAGACCAAAAGGACTACTATTTCAGTGTAAGTCCCACTAAAAATTTAAATGTGTGCTTGTAGAGCTGCATGGGGAGAAGGGGTTAGGAGGGAGTTACTGATTGGCTCAGCTGAGCATTTTGTTGCCTTCTCCAATACAGTATTTGCAGCAATTTATTCTAAGAAGCACTAAAATTCTTTAAACACATCTTTTCTGCTTCATGAAATATTGGCAAAAATATCATACAATCCTCTGAAAAGCAGAGAATTAACATTGGAGAAATAATTTCTATTCAGGATCAGGGAAATTCACAGAGCTGGCAACTGCTTTTAGTGTAGTGAAGCAGTCGAAAAAAACTTATATTTGGTTCCAGAATAAATCCTGCACAAGGTCACTCATCTGCAAATGTTTCAGAAAAGGTTTTTTAAAATTCTGAGCCATATTACCTTTCTATTTTTAACTATTATAACTACTTGCCTTGGGAGGAAAGGACAGAATAGGCAGTGGATTCATAATCTGTAGTGTTTGTTTGTATGCAACAAGATGCAGTCCTAGCAACTGGCTTACACATTATTGACCTGGCCAGTTAGTTCTTCCACTGGATCCCAATCATTCTTGCCAATGTATGAGGAAATCTGTGTAAAGGAAGCTGCACATAAACCAACTTTCATAGATCAAAAGCACTATTGTAGAAACAGGTGCACTTTTTACAGTTGCACAAGCACATGGTGACTATTAGGTATCTGACCTTTATGCCAATTGATTCACAATTAAACACCGAACACATAAGAACAAGGTTCAATAATATGAATGTTTCCCTTTTAGAAGTAATAAATTGGAAAGTTAATATTTCTGGATGTTCATGACCCAACTAAAGCAACCTACTGCCTTGTATATATTCTTCCTCTATATAAGAGCACACAGACAATACCAAACCAAACACAAGTCTTGGTCTTCTTTTCTGACTTTTTCCTTTGATGATCAGCTGTTTCCTTTTCTGCTTTAGTGACACAGAATTTGGTCAGGTCCAATTGAAAGAGCAACTAAAGTCTGCAGAAACCACAGACTCCCATAGCCTGCAAGATCTGTGACAGCAAGAACCTATAGAATTTTGCTAAACCAGGAATGGAAATATTGAATTGCTACGTACAATGGGAAGAAAGGGAACAGAGGAAGCAAGCACGATTTCAATGCTTTTACTCATAAAATTCTACTATAGCATTTTGTCTGAATGCTTTCACAAAGCCCATAAGAATCTGATTTACTCAGCATGTGTTTTGACCTTGCTTGACTTCATGGTGTGAGCAGGACAGGAGATGCTGCAACACAAAACTCTGTGCCTTGAAAATATAGACATTTTGCCCTACTACTGTTTTCACAATGACAGTACAAAGACATGTAGAGTCCATATTTTAGTGTTTCCCTAACAATGTACAGTTTCAAAAAAAAAATTCCAAGGTTGTTTTCCCAGATTAACAGAGCAATTCCAACATAATGGTAATGGGAAGTGGAGGGACTGCTACTTCTCAGTCTAGCTAGCTCATGCTGGTCAAGACAGAATAAGGATAGGGCACCATGTTTTCTACTTTTTGTTCTCCTTTTGCTTCTAAGGGAAGATAATTTAATACAGTATACCACTTCTCAGACTGCTGTAATTGGGGATATGTTGGGTGACTGAGGATTAAATTCATTTAACACACTCTTAACTTGCCCTCAAATTTCAGCACTCCCAATGGGGCAACCACAATAAGAGAAAAAACTGCCCTCATCCAGAGAAGACCTTCTTCTCTAACTGAGGAAGAACAGGTTTGGAATATCTAATAACTTCCAAGGTGCCCACTCATGGACTTTAAGACTTCAGGTTAAGATTTCAACTAGTTATTAGAAAAAACTGAAAAAATATCAACAATACTTTGATAAAAATATATATTAAGCAAATCTGTTTTGGATTTTTTTAAAAAAACCAGAACACTCACACATACAACTAATGCATATTATGAACAGCTTAATTGTTTATCTGTGCATAAACATAAATAAAGTAAAACTTTCACATATAAAGTAACAAAATATCTGTTTTATGCTCACTTAAAACCAAATTCAGTTCAAGTTTCTCAAAAGTCTTGGCCAGTTACTAAAAATAACTGCATAAAATATGCACTGGGCTTTCAAGAGACTTCACTACTGAATATGTGAATCAGTTAAGGGCAGCTCCCAAGTCAAAAATTATTTCATGCCAATGTTTGCCTTACTAACATAGCATGTTTATATCAAAAAGAATGCTTTGATACAAGAATGAAAGGTATTTTATTTTTACACTTTTGCCTATACTATACAAATTCTAATTTCCCTGTATTCAGCACTGGTTAGGCCTCATCTTTATTGTGTCCAGTTCGGGACACCACACTTCAAGGAGGATGCTGACAAACTGAAAGAAGTTTAAAGGAGGGTATCAAGGATCATCAGGGAGCTGGAAACCAAGCCCTATGATGAAAAAGTGAAATAACTAAGCATGTTTACCCTTGAGAAAAGAAGACCGAGGGGAGATATGATAACACTTTCCAAATACTTGAAAGGCTCTCATTCAGAGGAAGGGCAGGATCTGTTCTTGATTATCCCAGAGTGCAGGACACACAATAATGGGTTCAAGTTACAGGAAGTGAGACTTCACTTGAATATCAGGAAAAACTTCCTAACTATTAGAGCAGTACAGCAATGGAACCAGTTACCTCCAGAGGTTGTGAGTGCTCCAACACAGGAGGCATTCAAGAGAAATTTAGACAACCACCTGGCAGATATCCTTTGATTTGTACTCCTGAACTGAACAGGGGATTGGACCCAATGGCCTTATAGGCCCCGTCCAACTTCATTATTCTATGATTCTAATCTGAAAACAGCACAAAGTGAGCAAAATATAGTCATCACGCAACAAAACATCTAATTCAGAAGGGAGAAACTATGCTTCACCTGCATTTTCTTCCTTTACTAAAACAACTGTCACCACAGAAATTTCAGTCAGTCACTCTTTTCCCTATAAGGAGCACCTCCTGTTCCATTGCTACCATTGCTCTTCCTCCCCAAACACAAAACATTCTTCCATTAACTGGAGCTCTGGCCATCCACTACCACACCTCACTTTGTGTGCTCAACTGTTCATTGTTTTCTCTACAAGCACCCCTGCAATAAAAAACAAACAAAAAAGCCACATGGCCCTTGTACACAATTCTAAGATGAGGGTGGGTAACACTTTTATTAGACAATTACAAAATTACAAACAGAAGCTGATTTTCCATCTTACAGATCATTAGGCTAGGCACCACAGAAGTTTGCACAATGCAGAAAAAAAATAAAGGCTTCAAAAACTGTGGCCACCTATGTGGTCCAGGCTTCTCTAAAAACGGAAAATACAGGTATTGCCCTCCGACCACTAGATAATATTGATAATTTGGCTACAACTGGTTTACCTACTGCATAGAGTGAATATTATTTCAATGTCTCCTAAGCATCTCAAAGTGTTTAAAGCATCATAAAACAAGAGGAAAACATCAATGTAGAAGGGTCAAGAACACAGGCGATGTCCATACAAAACAGGAAAACCCTAGCTCATTGAGAAAAGCCCAGCAAACAGAGCGAACAAATATTAACCATACAAGTTTCAGCCAGCCAAGTCTCTTTAATACAAGCCAGATCAGGATGCTCCTCCAAGACTGGGTCTTAAATGGCTGCTGATTTTTCCTTCAGTGATTTAACATTAGCAGCAGAAGCAGCAATTTTAGATTAGGGGATCTGCTGCCAAGATTACCTAGGCTATTTTAAACAGGGGACAGTTTGGGGGCAACCAAAACTCAGTTTTACTCCTTTCTCACAGAGTAGTGATCATGCTGTTCCCCTCTCTCTATATTACTGCCCTGTACAGGTTTAATGTCAATCATTAATAACATGGATTCTGTAACAGCACAAGATGGCAACAATGCAGTTTATTGCAAAATTTATTTCTCAAGGAAGAAAGTCAAAGTAAGATTGACTTCTACCAATCCTTCCTTCTTTGGAAAAGAACAGATGTCTTAGCTTTCCTCAGACAAACGCCAATATCTTCCAAATGTTCAAAGCAGGCATGGGCTTCTCAGTTCTCAGGCTTATAGCATTCCATGTCTTTCAATTCTGCACTGCTACAGAACACAGAAACTCACAGGCAGAAGATGGATTATAAAGTTTTCTAACAACTTTGTAACACTTTGTTTGATTTCCTGCATGTGTAAAGGACACAAAAAGGACCCACATAAAATAACTAGAAGGGTCTAGCTTTCTTTATTATTGACTAGTCATACAAACAAAGCAAAAAACAGATGTAGAATTTAAGACTATGGAAGCTAAGTTTGTATTTCATATACTGTACTGATCTTCCAACAGATGTACAACATACTATAGTTCAAATTCAAGCAATTCAGATTAGAATTCTTATTTCACCTATAGCAAAAAGGAATGGAAATTACAAGAAATAGTGCACCCTTCAAGCATCCTGTCTGCAACTTGCTTTGATCTCAAGATGGTTCATGTGCCCGGATATGACAGACACAAACACAGATTTATAAAGCAGGACAACTGAATTTCAATTATGAAAGTGCCACTGAAAAATCAGGAGATGTTCTTAATGCACTTGGCTTGTAGGGCAATCATATGCCACAGGATTCTCTTGGCGGCGGCAGCCAGGCTGAAGAACGCAAAATCAGAAAAGACCTGGTTCCCCTTCTTATTCTTCTCATTAGACACCAGATATAAATGTATTTTGTTTGCACAAGCTTTTTGGAGATAAGCAAGTGCTTCTTTTGTTAGCTGTTGATTATTATGACTGTTTTTATTATAAACAAGTGATTTTAGAATTATAATTTTAATGTTTCTGTGTTGTGCTACATCTCATGAATGCCAGCCCCTTTGAGTTCTTTATGAAAGGCAGGATATAAATGAAAGTAAATATATGAATTTTAAAAAATCTGGATCAGATGTTCTTTATTTATATCTGCTCAGCAAACAATGGTCTTTAGCACAGTTATTGGTAATCTAAGTAGCCATGGGCTGTACATATGAGAAACAAGTTGGTAAGTAATAAATACAGTCATACCTCAGTAAGAGCATGCAATTGTCCTTGATGTACACAGACACCCATAAACCTACAAAACAAAAGCAAACAACTTTAAAAAAAAACAAAAAATAGGCAGCACATTTTGTCAACTTAGCTCTCTGTGCATTTGAATTTAATATGACATGTTATAGCTCCTATCAATTTCTATGTACAAAGTATTTGAAGACTGGGTGCCAGTTCTTAATTCTGCCTACTCCCAGACACACGTGGGACTTGGGGATCAAATGCAACTACTGACATTTTCATGTGCAGACAATTACAGTGTGGGGTAGTGTTAAAAGAATTAGTACTTAATTTTGATGTTGAAAACATACATAAGGTAAGTGTTTGGCATTGCTTTGGCAGTTTGTCCCATCAGTGCATACAGACCACAACTACTATAGCTAGGACCTTTGCATGTGAAAGGACTACCCAGCGGGCAGCCACAGATTTGCAGATGGATGAGGTTTGTCGTATAAACTGATACATATAAAACTTTGCATTTTTAGCACAGTACCACACGAATGACAAAAGCCTAAAAATCAGTTTTAGGCAAGAACTAAACAGATTTATATTGAACTCAGAATCATGCACTTGTTTCAACTACAGTATGCATATAATTAATTCCAAAGTGTATTTATTTATTTAAAATATTTTTTAAACCACCTTTCTCCTTAAAAAGCATTCAAGGCAGCTTACAACAATTAAAATACAGTATTTAAGTTAATAACAATGAGTTACTAACAGGATCAATGAATAGAATACAAAAAAAAGACAAAAAGACAACAAATTCATTAAATGTAGTGAGGCACAACAATCTATTTAAAAAAACCCAAATCAGCAGCTATTCGCTCAGAGAAAGCCTGACTGAAGAGAAAGGTGTTTACTGGCTTGTGGAAGTACAGTAAAGATGGGGCCAGTCTAGCCTCCTGTTGGGAGTGAATTCCAGAGTTGGGAGAAGCAACAGAGAAGGTTCTGTCCCATTTCTCCACCAAATGCACCTGTGGAGGTGGTAGGACCAAGAATATGGCCTCACCTGACGAGCTTAACATTCAAGCAGGCACATAAAGGAACATGCAGTGTTTGAGATAGCTTGGGCCCAAGCCATTTCAGGTTTTATAGGTTAGAACCATCACTCTGAATTCTGCCTGAGAACAGATTGACAGCCAGAGAAGCTGCTGTAACGGGGGGGCAGGGGTTCAGTTAAGCTCCTGATTTAAAATGTAACCTAAAGGTAACATCAATGATGATCAGCCTATTGATTGAACAAGTTACCATTCAATAAAGATATGGATGCCATGCACCATAAAGGTTCAGAAACCTAGTTGACAGGACTTCATCTCATTCATCCCTGGATGTCCCAAGTTTAGCAATGACCAGAAGTCATTTGCACAGCTAAAACTGATGTACCAGATGAGTCCTTACATAACGTAGTTACATCCCAGCTGGATCACTATAACATGCTCCATGAGGGACTTTCTTTGAAGCCAGTTAGCAAATTTCAGCTAGCTCAAAATGCAGCTGTCAAATTATTGACTTATTAAGTGCTCCTTTATATTCTCAAGTACCTTTCTGTATAAAGTCCTATATGATGCAAGACACATATTAAAATAATCTATTTCCAGTGAATTTTAACAACAATTTGAAAAATAAACCACTACACGAACATCTGAGAAATGCTGATGGAAAGCATGATAATAATTCAACATGGTAATGGCTAAAACTAGGGACAAAGAAATCAAAGGCTTGATTTTTGCTGCACAAGAACAGGCACTTCAAACTACAGTAATGTTATGAAAGCTAAGATTCAAGGAATCAGTGCTAATGGCAAATGTTGACTCTTCCAAGAAAAACATGAAACTGTGTCACACCTAATCTGTGAATGTCCAATGACTGCACAAATAGATTACAAAATTAGACATGATAGAGTGGCAAAATTAGTGTACTGGTCATTATGCAAAACATACAACTTTTCAGCCTCCAAAAACCCATGGGAACATCAGGAAGAAAAGGTGTCAGAAAATGACAAAGTCAAGATCTTGTGGGATTTCTGCATCCAAACTGATAGATACCTCAAACATAACACACCAGACATAGTAGTAACAGAACAGAGAAATGTCTAGATAACAGACATTGCAATTCCAGAGGATGGCAAAGTTGAAGGTAAAGAACTGGAAAAAAAAACTAACCAATACAGAGGCCTAGCAACTAAAATATCAGGCTTGTGGATGAAACACACTTCAGTGGTCCCCATAATCATTGGGGTTTTGGGAACAATATCAAGAAATTCCATATTGTATTATAAGCAGTTGTAGATTTCAGAAATAACACCATCAGAGCTATAAAAATTGCAATACAGTATTAGGAACAGCATGTATGTACTACATTGATATTTAACAGATACTTAAGTTTTTGGTTAAAATTTGTGTCTGTTATGTAATACTAGTCAATGTTTTTATAATTTTGAGTGACTGCACCTGTTGTTGTTGTTGTTGTTGTTGTTGTTGTTGTTATTTTATTATTTTATTATTATTATTATTATTATTATTATTATTATTATTATTATTATTATTATTATTATTATGAAGAAGAAGAAGAAGAAGAAGAAGAAGAAGAAGAAGAAGAAGAAGAAGAAGAAGAAGAAGAAGAAACAGCAGTAGCAGCAGCAGCCATCAAGTTAATTCTGACTTATGATGTCCTTTTTCAGGATTTTCCAGGTAGAGAATACTCAGAAGTGTTTTACCATTCCCTTCTCTGGGGGTGCCCTGGGACTGCGTAATTTGCTTAAAGCCACACAAGCTAGTTCTACTCACAGGAGGCACAGTGGGGAATTGAATTCTCAACCTCTGCCTCCACAGCCAGATACTTAAACTACTGAACATCCAGATATTTAATAATAGATGGGGTAATAATTGTAACTGGACTCAAAGAAATACAATAAAATAAGAAATCTTTGAACATAAAAAAGAAACTGATCGTTAACAGTAGAATTAAGCAGACATGTTCTATCTTATCCAATACATGAAAGTTTTGCCTTAAAGTGGAACACAGGGCCAAGGGTGAACATGCTTGGTTCATTATAGCATATGGCATCAAACATGAAAACAATACCCCTCAAAGGCTTGTATTACATCACTGGTTATAGCAACCTGTACGGATATCAGATTATTTCAAAGGAAAGGTTATTAAGTTACTGAATACAAAGCTTAGAACCTCATTGAAAAAATTAAACTAAAACCATACATTTGACAAACCATTTTTGTCCCAGAAACTTCTTCATGAAAAAGAAAGTGTGAAACGTGTGAAAGAAATTATGAAACCCTGTATCTTCCTGTTCAGTGTTTAAGAAAAATCTGTCTAGAAATAGATTTCAAAGATGCATTAAAAAGCAAATTTATCATCCATACTGGCACAGACACAGACACAGAAGTCTGAAAACCAAAATTAGTACCAAAGAGACCAATGTCAGGCAACCTTCAGAAGTCCAGGGCCACACAAAACCACCACTGGGCCTTAGAGGGTCTTAACCACTCCCATTACTCTCTTTAAAAAACAACTTCCAACAAAAATTGGATTTATGGTGGAGGGGTCTATATGTGTTATAGAGTCCCACAAATACATTTTTAAAAATGCAAAAATACTGTGCAAGCTTTCAGGTTCTTTAGACCTATTTATGAAGCCTCATATGCCCTGTAAAAGTAGACTTTTCCAACTATTTTCTATTACATTTTTTTTAATGAACTGCATTCCATTAAGTGCTGGGGACTACATTTAGACCTCTGGAGCTTCATGTGAATGAAAGGCTACATGTTGCTCCCTCCCACTGTAGAAACTTACATAAATAAATGTAGCCCTCTCTCACTTTTCATTTAAGCCTGTAATCAAATGCAGATTCCATGGCTTTCTCATCAGCTATTCTTCCTCTTGCTCCCTCCGTCGTCAGTCAGTTTACCATCTAGCTTCATAAATAGGTCTGAAGAACTGAAAGCTTGCATAGTAATTTTTCACTGTGTGATAAAAGTTCCTTCCCCTGTTCGGACCAGCATGACATTAGTGGAGATTTTTAAAATTACTTTCTCTGTTTAGGCTACCTTGTCAGATAGGATAAACTGATGCTTTAATTCTCCCTAGGAATCCTTTATATATCTCTAGGGGGAAAAAATCAGAAGTCTGTGTCACAGCTGGTATTATCCCAAAAAAAGGTTAATTCCAGAAATCACTGACAATAGTATCAAAATTCACCTGAGTATCAAAGTATAAGTCTTTTTCACTGTTGCAATAATCCCATGCAATGTTGGCTTGTCTATTCCTTCATTTCTCTACATTGCTTCTATGTTCCATAAGCGCAAAATACTTCAGAGTTATAAAAATACAAAACTCTTACAGCTATGTAAAAAATATAGGCACAAATGCTTAAAAATATATCAACACTAAAGTTAAGTCAGACTTCAGTCCAAAATACAGTAAAGATATCTTTTAAGCATAAATAAGAACAATGAGAATGGTTGTTGTAGGTTTTTCAGGCTCTTTGGCAGTGTTCTGAAGTTTGTTCTTCCTAACATTTCACCAGTCTCTGTGGCGGGCATCTTCAGAGGATAGGAGTCACAACTCTGTCTTGTGTTCTGGTGCAGTTTTGTGGGATAGTTGAGTATTTATAGCTGTGGGATCAGCTTTTGTCCTTTTCAGGAAATTGGGTGATTGATGGGTGTCATTAGCTGGTCTTTTGTGTGCAGTGATCACCGGTCCTTGTGGCTAGGTAGAGTCAGATGACCTTTTGCAGGCTGTATTTTTCAGTGCTGGGAGCCAGGCTTTGTTGCATTTTAGACTTTCTTCTTTTTCATTGAAGCTCTGCTGGTGTTTGTGGATTTGAATGGCTTCCCTGTGCAGTCTAACATAATGATTGCTGGTGTTGTCCAGTACTTCTGCATTTTGAAATAGAATTTCATGTCCAGCGTGTTTCAGGGCATGTTCAGCTACTGCCGATTTTTCCGGCTGTTGTAGCAGTGACAAATCATTTCTCCCCCTTATCACAACAATACACCCACAACAAAAGCATGCTGATCATCATAATCACCCAATCTCCTGAAAAGGACAAAAGCTGATCACACAGCTATAAATACTCAACTATCCCACAAAACTGCACCAGAGCACAGACAGACTTCTGATTCCTATCCTCTGAAGATGCCGGCTACAGAGACTGGTGAAACGTTAGGAAGAACAACCTTCAGAGCACGGCCAAAGAGCCCAAAAAACCTAAAGCAACCATCGGATCCCGGCTGTGAAAGCCTTTGTGAATACAACGAGAATGTTTCTACATTCCAAAAATGCAAGAGCTTACAGCCTAAGAACACATTTAAAAACAGAACACATATTTTAAAATATCAAATTTGTTAAATATATATATAAAAGAGAATAATTTCCTTAGCCTCTAAGCATATTAAGAACACACAGAGGAAAAAGAGCTCTCCCCACCAAGCCAGTTGTGTGCCAGTTTGCATCAGTGCTATTCTTTAATGTTTGGTGCCCAAAGTGATGTGCAGTTGTGATTATGTACTTAATGGAATGCCCGTTACTTCCCTATATATACATTATTATTTCAGTGATTGAAACCAATCCCCAATTTGTAAACAATCTCTTTCTCCAAGGCCTGGAGTTCCACAAGTCTTGCTCAAGGAAAAAAAAATTAATGGGAATCTTAATTGTTGTTCATCTATGGTAACTCCAAAGTTTTTTAACTTTGGCAACCTGCCACTATGCTGATAACATTATTATTTGGACTAACAGTTTTTGCAAACCCTACAGCAATGGTTCCCAAGCTTGGGTCCCCAGATGTTCTTGGACTAAATCTCCCCAAAGCCACCACCACTAGCTGTGCAAGACAGGATTTCTGGGAGTTGCAGTCCAATAACATCTGGGACCCAAGCTTGGGAACCACTGCCTTAGAAGAATAATACTCTAACATAAAGCACTTGTAACACTAGATTCTTGATTGCCAGGATATTGTCACCCTAAATCCTCACCATTGTGTTCACCACTGAACTCAAAATATTATAATCACCAAAATACTGCACTATAAGACTTACAAGCACCACTTCATGTTTACATTGTAATATAAACAATTTCATTATGACATTAAAAAGTTCATAATAAACTGTGAAGAAATGTTATTTTAGAATGATCTTGCTTAGCTGGAGAGTCAACTATTTTGGTACACTTTAAAATGTTGTGCAATAACTATAGTGACCTATATTATTCAAGCTTAAATTTTAAAAGTACTTTAATTTTCAGAACTATTTTTCACTTACTCCTCTTTATTATTTTCACATTCTAAACACAAAAACCTTGATAACCTACTCCAATATAGCTATTTGCTGAACAAGGGTAAATATAGATATCCATATGCTTTTGTTTCTTCTCTGCATTAATATATTGTTTTAGGTGATATTTTTGGCAAGGGGAGATTTTCAGTAATTAAAAGAGTTCCTACCTCCATCCTGGAGCTCACACAGTTAGCATGAATAAGACTAATAAAATACAGTGGTGCACCGCTTGAGGACAAAAATGCGTTCCAGCAAAATCGCTGTACAGCCAAATCATCGTCAAGCGGAAAAATAAATATTGGAATGCAATGAAAACTGGTCAATGCATTCAAATGGGGGAAATACCTGCTCATCCAGCGAAGATCCTCCATAGGGCAGCCATTTTGCGATGCCCGTGTAGCAAAAATAGGTTCGGAAAACAATGGGGAGCCATTTTGCGAACCGCGATCAGCTGTGTTTAATCGTCATCTAGTGAACAATCGGTTCGCAAAGGAGGGTCCAAATCATCATGTATGTGAAAAAAAAACCCATTGAAACCATCATTTTGCGATCGCTATAGCGATTGCAAAAAACTCATCGTTAAGCCATTTCGTCATCAAGCGGGGTCATTGTCAAGCGGGGCACCACTGTACGACATAAACTCTTTTCTCCCCATGCCAGTGCCACCATCACCCTTACAAAGGTGTCATTTGTAGAACAGGATTTTAGCCAATCAATTCTAAATAGACCTGACCATCTCCAGATACAAACACTCACACACACTTTCTCACACACACCTTTCTTACTTTAATATGTTTGGATGTGAAAGTCTGTTCATGAGCTGGACTTCTTTCAGCATATTTGCACGGTTGCTGCTTAGTGTATTCATCTTCAGAGCCATAACCTGATCAGATACTTTGTGCCGTACCTAAAGAACAAACAAAAGAGAAAATATGAGATATCAGTATAGTGTAGTGTAGTGTAGTGTAGTGTAGTGTAGTATGCATTTAGAGCATTTATATTACACACAACATTCTGAGATCTCACGGTAGAATACAACAGCAGCACTGAAAGAAACAATTCAGTCGAACTAATTAAACATCGAAAGCTAAATACAGTACATTAAAAACAGCAATAGAGAAGCCTCCACAATCTATTAAAGTGATGATTCTTAATCCCTGAAGACTTTGGTGCACAAAGAAAGATGAACTGGGTCTATCAAATCTCAAGGAAGTAACTATGCTCTCTAGCATGCAGTCTGGCCAGAATAATAACCTTATACATATTCCAGGACTTTTCAATACATACCTGACAAGAAAGTTTTCACTGCTTTCTTTCAACTTCTAAGTGGCATATGTTAATGCATATAATTAGTAAAGCACAGGACTGTCAACTTTGCAAGATTCTGCATAAATTACCTTTTTGTAGGTGTGCCTGTGAACCAGGAGGCAAAATGGAGTCACCTCTCACTGGAGGGCCGTTCATTACCACAAAGAATAGAGAGTGAAAGGGATTATCGACTAGCAGCTCCCTCAAAGAACACTACAGAGGATTCCCTCAAGTGGGCAAAAGGGGAAGAACTGTCCCAGGGCCTAAAGGGGGTGGGAAAGTTAAGAGAACAGTTAGAAAAATTGGGAAAGACAGAGGAGGAGGTAGAAGTGGGGGAAGGAGAGGAGATAAAGGAGGAGGGAATACTACCACCGGGTTTGGAGTGGATCTGGTTAGAAGACCCTTGGACTCACAGGTGGGAAAGACTGAAAGTATTCAGGGAGGAGGCAGATCATAGAAGAAGAGCAGTGATTCCCCCAAAACCTTCATACCGGGGAGTGTCCAAAACAAAGGAGTGGAGGAGGAGATTAAGGGAAGAGAGGGAGAAAGTGGAACAAGAAAGAAGGGAAAGGAGAGAATGGTGAGTGTGGGAGATGAAGAGGAAACCAGAGCTGAGAGCGCCTGGGAAATCATGGAACCCGGGGAGAGAACCAAGTGGGAGAAATTTTTGAGGGAGGAATCCGTGCCCGTTGCCTGTATCAACGGGGACGACCATAAAGGACTTGAACCGGCTGAGCAACCAGGTCCCTGGAATTCAAGTTTTGGTAACACTTTCATTCAGGAAGAGTGGAAACCCTTTCCAGCCCAATTGGAAGGAAAGGAGAAAGACTATGTTCCAGTTGAAGTTAATTGTAATTCAATAATTCTAAAATAAATGTTCAACCTTTGCAACTAAGATTGGTGTCCATATTGGAAGATGCAGGAATACGAGAGGAAGGGAGATAACTCAAGATCCAACCTGAACCATCATAGTGTCAAATTTGAATGTGCTCAGATATATTTAAGGGCATGGTTACGTATCTTTAATCACACAAGCCTTCAGATGTGTGTGTGTGTGTTTAGTCGTTTAGTCGTGTCCGATTCTTCGTGACCCCATGGACCAGAGCACGCCAGGCCCTCCTGTCTTCTACTGCCTCCCGGAGTTGTGTCAGGTTCATGTTGGTTGCTTCGCAGACACTGTCCAGCCATCTCATCCTCGGTCGTCCCCTTCTCCTCTTGCCATCACACCTTCCTAACATCAAGGTTTTTTCCAAGGACTCTTTTCTTCTCATGAGATGGCCAAAGTACTGGAGCTTCAGCTTCAGGATCTGTCCTTCCAGTGAGCACTCAGGGTTGATTTCCTTTAGAATTGATAGGTTTGTTCTCTTTGCAGTCCAGGGGATTCTCAAGAGCCTCCTCCAGCACCACAATTCAAAGGCATCAATTCTTCGGCGGTCTGCTTTCTTTATGGTCCAGCTCTCACTTCCATACATCACGACAGGAAAAACCATAGCTTTGACTATTCGGACTTTTGTTGGCAAGGTGATGTCTCTGCTTTTCAAGATGCTGTCAAGATTTGTCATCGCTTTCCTCCCAAGAAGAAGGCGTCTTTTAATTTCAGGGCTGCTGTCTCCATCTGCAGTGATCATGGAGCCCAGGAAGATAAAATTTGACACTGCCTCCATATCTTCCCCTTCTATTTCCCAGGAGGTGATGGGACCAGTGGCCATGATCTTAGTTTTTTTGATGTTGAGTTTCAGACCATTTTTTGCACTCTCCTCTTTCACTCTCATTACAAGATTCTTTAATTCCTCCTCACTTTCTGCCATCAGAGTGGTATCATCTGCATATCGGAGGTTGTTGATATTTCTTCCGGCAATCTTAATTCCGGCTTGGGTTTCTTCCAGTCCGGCCTTCCGCATGATGTATTCTGCATATAAGTTAAATAAGCTGGGGGACAATATACAGCCTTGCCGTACTCCTTTCCCAATTTTGAACCACTCAGTTGTTCCATGACCAGTTCTAACTGTTGCTTCCTGTCCGACATATAGGTTTCTCAGGAGACAGATAAGGTGGTCAGGCACTCCCATTTCTTTAAGAACTTGCCATAGTTTGTTGTGGTCCACACAGTCAAAGGCTTTCGCATAGTCAATGAAGCAGAAGTAGATATTTTTCTGGAACTCTCTGGCTTTCTCCATAATCCAGCGCAAGTTAGCAATTTGGTCTCGAGTTCCTCTGCCTCTTCGGAATCCAGCTTGTACTTCTGGGAGTTCTCGGTCCACATACTGCTGAAGCCTACCTTGCAGGATTTTGAGCATAACCTTGCTAGCGTGCGAAATGAGTGCAATTGTTCGGTAGTTGGAGCATTCTTTGGCACTGCCTTTCTTTGGGATTGGGATGTAGACTGATCTTTTCCAATCCTCTGGCCACTGTTGGGTTTTCCAAACTTGCTGGCATATTGAATGTAGCACCTTAACAGCATCATCTTTCAAGATTTTAAATAGTTCAACTGGGATGCCATCACCTCCACTGGCCTTGTAGTTAGCCAGGCTTTCTAAGGCCCACTTGACTTCACTCTCCAGGATGTCTGGCTCAAGGTCAGCAACTACATTGTCTGGGTTGTCCGGGATATCCACATCTTTCTGATATAATTCCTCTGTGTATTCTTGCCACCTCTTCTTGACGTCTTCTGCTTCTGTTAGGTCCCTCCCATTTTTGTCTTTTATCATGTTCATCTTTGCGCAAAATGTTCCTCTAATATCTCCAATTTTCCTGAACAGCTCTCTGGTCTTTCCTTTTCTGTTATCTTCCTCTATTTCTTTGCATTGTTCATTTAAGAAGGCCCTCTTGTCTCTCCCTGCTATTCTTTGGAAGTCTGCATTCAATTTTCTGTAACTTTCCCTATCTCCCTTGCATTTTGTTTCCCTTCTCCTCTCTGCTATTTCTAAGGCCTCGTTGGACAGCCACTTTGCTTTCTTGCATTTCCTTTTCTTTGGGATGGTTTTCGTTGCTGCCTCCTGGACAATGTTACGAGCCTCTATCCAAAGTTCTTCAGGCACTCTGTCCACCAAATCTAGTTCCTTAAATCTGTTCTTTACTTCCACTGTGTATTCATAAGGGATTTGGTTTAGATTATACCTGAGTGGCCCAGTGGTTTTTCCTACTCTCTTCAGTCTAAGCTTGAATTTTGCTATGAGAAGCTGATGATCAGAACCGCAGTCAGCTCCAGGTCTTGTTTTTGCTGACTGTATAGAGCTTCTCCATCTTTGGCTGCAGAGAATATAATCAATCTGATTTCGATATTGCCCATCTGGTGATTTCCATGTATAGAGTCGCCTCTTGTGTTGTTGGAAAAGAGTGTTTGTGATGACCAGCTTATTCTCTTGACAAAACTCTATTAGCCTTTGTCCTGCTTCGTTCTGAACTCCAAGGCCAACTTCCCTGTTGTGTCTTTTATCTCTTGGCTCCCTACTTTAGCATTCCAGTCCCCTAGAATGAGAAGAACATCTTTCTTTGGTGTCAGTTCTAGAAGGTGTTGTAAATCTTCATAGAATTGTTCAATTTCAGTCTCCTCAGCAATGCTGGTTGGTGCATAAACTTGGATTATTGTGATGTTGAATGGTCTGCCTTGGATTCGTATTGACATCATTCTATCATTTTTGAGATTGTATCCCATTACAGCTTTTCCCACTCTTTTGTTGACTATGAGGGCTACTCCATTCCTTCTACAGGATTCTTGCCCACAGTAGTAGATATGATAATCATCTGAGCTGAATTCGCCCATTCCTGTCCATTTTAGTTCACTGATGCCCAGGATGTCGATGTTTATTCTTGCCATCTCCTGTTTGACCACCTCCAGCTTCCCAACGTTCAGAGATCTTACATTCCAGGTTCCTATGCAGTATTTTTCTTTACAACATTGGACTTTCCTTTCACTTCCAGGCATGTCCACAGCTGAGCGTCCTTTCGGCTTTGGCCCAACCACTTCATTAGCTCTGGAGCTACTTGTACTTGTCCTCCACTCTTCCTCAGTAGCATGTTGGACGCCTTCCGACCTGAGGGGCCCATCTTCCAGCGTCATATCTTTTAGCCTTTTGTTTCTGATCATGGGGTGTTCTTGGCAAAGATACTGGAGTGGCTTGCCATTTCCTACTCCAGGTGGATTGCATTTAGTCGGAACTCTCCACTATGTCCTGTCCGTCTTGGGTGTCCCTGCACGGCATAGCCCATAGCTTCTCTGAATTACTCAAGCTCCTTCGCCACGACAAGGCAGCAATCCATGAAGGGCATGGTTACGTATCTTTAATCACACAAGCCTTCAGATGTAGTCCTTCCAAAATCACATACATACGCTATGGAAACACCCAACATTTAAGTTCTGCATGTACATGCTCCCCCAGAGCTCCACTGAGGCTGTTGCACAGGCAGACGGCAGCAGGTTTGTTTACTTCCCATTTCAAATGAAGTCCCACACAATACTCTGCATATGGAGCAAGGCTCCCATGCAGCAGAACAGAAAATTAGAGGGAAAATTGGCAACACCTAAACATTATGGTGCCAAGACAGATGATTCATTATGTAAACAGAGTTTCCACTTATCTTCAACATACTGAACATAAGTTTCAGATCTGATCTGGAGAACCAGATCTGACATACTTGCACAGCAATTCTACATTGTTTATATCTTTCATATAGGTATTTTCTGGTATGCACGAGTAATGCGTCTTTCTTCTCAGTGATAAGACAAACTGATAAACAGAAGTATTCAAGCAAATATTTCAGCTTTTTCCTTCCTCATTTGCTCTCTATGTATGCACAGGATGTATGTTAGAGAGCAGCTCACTTCAATTCCAGTTTAGTTAGTTGTGTCAGAAATGGTCAATAGAAGATTTGTGTTGGAATGAAGTCTGAATCTAGAAGTAAGAATTGTGAGGTAGGTACCGTAGATAAAAGCTGGGCTGCAATCATCTATCTATCTATCTAAAACAACTCTACTTAACTATAAAAAAGAAAAATAAGTAATGAAAGAGACTTAAGTAAAACTATTTCTATTGTATGATTAGAATTTAACAGGTTCTAATATCAAAACTTTAAAACAAATTATCTTCTTTCTGGAGTATAAATCCTGTTTATTATTTCTGAAAATCAGTAATATCAATAATTACAAGACATTGCACCATGCACACTGGCCAATGTTGGGATGCACAGTCAAACTTGTGTTAGTGAAATAACATATTCTCTGTTTTAAAAAGGGAAGTATAAATTTAGCTCTTAGCCGTAGCAGTGTTTAATCAACAGAGAAAACTGCATGTTTGCTTCCTTTTGAAAAAAAAAAAAGAAATATTCCAAGGAAAAGAATCCCTCTTACAAGTTATACAGCAATCCCATGCTTGGTTGAGTTATTTAACTCCATTTTCACTTGGTTATGGCACACATGTAGAAGAAGGTGGAATGAGCACCACAACTACAAATCAATACGTATTCTAATTTACTTCTTATTTGGAGCCCATTTTCTCATGGTACGGTTGAAATGTGGAAGGCCCGCAGAAAAGACTATTTATTTATATGTTATTTATAGGCCATGCTGTAGCAAAAGTCATCAGGGTGGTTTGTGGAACAAATTAAAAATACAATATAGCACAAGACAACATTAATACATCCAATAAGTCAGATTAAAAATGCAGCACCCCAGTGCAGCTATTCTGGTCATACAGAGTGAAGGAAGATGGAAGGCATTAGTGTATGTTCCATAACATCCATTTAATAACTTAATATTTGAAATCTTAAGGGAAGGGACTTAGACATTATTGACAGATCAGGTTATTCTCCAAATTCTGTTTTCATGCTTTTGTTATCTTAACATTTCTGAATTGTGTTAACAGTCCCAAAAGAAATCTTCAGCAGAAAAATTTGAATACATTTTTCTCATCCCTTAAAAAACTCAAAACATAACTAAATGTTAAACTTTCAAAGATGGGAACTATATGTGTTCAATTTTTTTCTCAAGATCTCATTTGACCATATGAACATAAGGGCTATATGCTAATCATATCAGCCATCTGCAGAAATCAGGAACAACAGAGAAGCGAAATTATATAGCATTATTTAACACAATATTAGTAATTTTTCTCACCCTTTTCTCTTTAGAAACAGAAGGAAAATATTGGTATCTTAAACTGAAAACTTTCATACTAGTTAATAAAACTTATTTTTTAAAGGCTGCAACCACTGGGTGGAGTAAGTACCACTGACATTGGCAAGGCATGCTTCTGAGTAAGCCTGTTCAGGACGCCATTGTAAATGTATAACCAAGAAAACAATTGTAATTAATGTTTGCAGTTTATGAACTGTTAACATACATCAAGGAATACAAAGGTCATTGCTAGTTCAATCTTTTATTTACAGGGAGGATTTTCAATAGGAACTTTTTGTAGTATATGTACTTATAATTTGGATTAGTTTTGTACAAACAAAATTATAGAAAATGATAAAACAGCTCGAAAAAGGTTTGCTAGACACAGAGCAACTTCCTATATATTTTATATAGACACCAATAAACGATCCAGAACTCTTCTGAAAACTAAGCATTCATTAATGCATCAAAAACCTGCTCAATTTTGAGAAGCTAGTTAATGCTAACAAAAGCTTAACATTTAAGAGTGAACTATAGACTGGCTTGTGGGCTGCCTTCCTCCTATGGCATTTTAGACCAGCAGTTCCCAATCTTGGGTCCCCAGATATTCTTGAACTAAAAGTCCCCCAAGCCTTTACCACTAGCTGTGCTAGCCAGGATTTCTGAGAGTTATAGTCCAAGAACATTTGGATGCTTAAGGTTGGGAACTACTGCCTTAGAAGAACTGAGAAACTTTCACTTGTACTGTATTTTAGATGAATCAGTTTGTTATATCATACTGCACCAGGAAAAATCATCATTAAACTTTACCATGATCAATGAAACAAGCCAACTTCAAAACATAGCTTGCTTATTTCTACCAACCATAAATAAGAGTAACCAGTTTGAGGTTCAAAATGAAAATCTGAACTCTTAGTAAATAATGAACAAAATAAATGCCTGCTTATCTTTTCATGGCTGCACAGTAGTGGTAGAAGTGAATAAACCCATAGCTAGTTCTCAATTATTTTTTATCAAACCATCACTCTTTAGTATTACACTTGAACAAAGCAACTAGCAAGTTTATCCAAGATAAGAAGAAGGGAAGTGAGAAAAGTTACACTGTCTACAAAGAGAAAACCCCAGGTGTCTCAATTTGAATCTCATCCCTCCGCATCCCCCCATGCACACAGGGCTCCCACCAACCACTGGGGGCAGCTTCCTTTTCTAAAAGCAAACTACTGTATATTAGGACTCCCTGTCCTGGGCCATGGCACTTTCCAGCCCAGTCTTCCTGCAGATAAGAACAATCTAGGTGTCTGTCTGGTAGGTGGAACTTCCAGAGTTGAGAATTCTGGGATTTAGAAACTAAACAAAAATAAATGCACATGAGTAACAACTCTAGGACCACTGCATTAATTTCTCTGGCAAGTATAATGATGCTCATGGTGTTGCAATAAACACTGGAGAAGAGGCAATAGAGATGATACCACAAATATACTTTGGCTACCAACGTGTACTACAGAATTTCAGAAGATGATCAGTCTATGATTTATGAACTACAGCAAAGCCTTCAACTACCTGGATCAAAAAAAGCTACTGATTGTCTTAAAAGAAACAAGTGTGCCTCAACACTTTATTGTCCTAATGCATAACCTATATCACAGAGAAGCAGCCATTGTTAGGACACACTATAGAGAAACTGAATTGTTTTCCATTAGTAAAGATGTCAGACAAAGATGGATTTTATCACTCTATCTTTTCAATCTGTATGCCTAACATGGAAATCTAAATTACGTAGATTCAGATGAAATGAGTAGAAACTGGGGAAAGAGACACCAATATTTAAGGATTGCAGATAATACTATATTACAGCAATGCATCAATGACATGAAATGACTTATGATGAAGGTAAAAGAAAGTGTAGAAACTGGAATGTAGTTTAACATTAAGAAGACAAAAATCATGAGTCCAGAACTGCACAACTTTAATGCTGACAATGAAAAAACTTGAAGTATTAAAGACCTTTCATACCTTGGTTCAAACATCAAATCAAATGGAGACTGCTAAAGACTGAAACCTGGAAGGGCACCTATAATGGAACTACAGTGATGCCGTGCTTTATGATTGCCCTGCATTACGACGATCTTTTTGCGATTGCAATTGCGATTGAAAAACGATGGTCTAAATGGGCTTTTTTCGCTTTGCGATGATCGGTTCCCTGCTTCGGGAACTGATTCTTTGTAAAATGACCTTTTTTAAACAGCTGATTGGCGGTTTCAAAATGGCTCCCCGCTGTTTTCTGGGATGGATTCCTCGCAAGACAGGCAGCGAAAACGGCTGCCCTATGGAGGATCTTCTTTGGATGTTGAGTTTTGACCCCATTGGAACGCACTGAAGTGGTTTCAATGCGTTTCAATGGGGTTTTTTGCATTACGATGTTTTCGCTTAACGGCGA
The DNA here is from genome assembly GCF_051106095.1 of Pogona vitticeps. Taxonomy (NCBI): domain Eukaryota; kingdom Metazoa; phylum Chordata; class Lepidosauria; order Squamata; family Agamidae; genus Pogona; species Pogona vitticeps. The sequence continues at coordinate 62,241,350 of NC_135786.1, forward strand.
TTTTCCTGGAACAGATTATCGTCGTTAAGCGAGGCACCACTGTATAAAGATCATCAATTGTAATTACATGTAACTGGAAAAAACAGAAGAGATCACCAAGTGTATAGATGTTAATCTGAGGCCAAGACCAAGTTCATCATATTATTGCACTTCCAATCACTAGGAACAGATATGAAAGCTGAACATTGAAAAAAATTGTCAGAAAAAAAAATTCTTCAAAATGTGGTGGTGGATGAAAGCTTTATGGATTCCATGGACCACCAAAAAGACAAACAAGTGTGTCCTAGATCAATGATCCCCAACCTCAGGCCTCCAGATGTTCTTGGACTTCAACTCCCAGAAATCCTGGCCAGTAGAGATGGTGGTGAAGACTTCTGGGAGTTGTAGTCCAAGAACATCTGGAGGCCTACGGTTGGGGACCACTGTCCTAGATCAAATCATGCCCATATTTTCTATAGAAGCAAAAATGGCAAAACTGAGGCTGTGGTGTTTTGGGTACCTCTACCAGTATGGAGAAGCTTCTTGTTGGTTCTGGAAGTGAACGCGTCAATGTTTGGTTGACCTCATATGGAGAATAGCCTATCAAGAACATCTATTATTGTGCTTTTTATAAAGTCTGCTCAACAGGTCTATCAACTGATTCAATATCTCTAACACTGCCACAAGGGAAATGATGTGGAAGATACACCAATGCCAGAGACACAGGGTCAAGTCTACAAGATCCCTAGATCTGGTACATCTTGCCACTTTATTTACCACACTGTACAGTAGTTGGCAGAAGCAACCTTCACCACAGAACCAGTAATTATCCTGTGAAAAGCTTTACAAGGCTTTAACTCTGGCAACCTTTCAAGAAAATGTATATGATATTTGCCACTTTCTGAGACGAGTGGCACGGAAAATGTTGTAGATCACTGGTTCTTAACCTTGGGTTACACAGGAGTTTTGGACTGCAACTCCCAGAAGCCTTCACCACCAGCTGTCCTGACTGGGGTTTCTGGGAGTTGCAGTTCAAAAGCATCCGAGTAACAAAGGTTAAGAACCACTGCTGTAGATAACGGATTTCCCAACTTCTTCTTAAGAAACACTGGTTATAAGGGTGATCATTGATTGAGGAGGTAATAAGGTAATGCTTTGAAACATGTTCTGATGCTTGGTCCCAACATAGGGACAGGATCTCTAATGGTATTGCAAGCTACATTCATTTCAAATCAAAGCCTGGGCTGAAGTGCTTCAATACCCATGCTGCAGAGATCTCATATGGCGTCTAGTGAATCAAAGCATTGATGCTGTGAATGCTGTGACTTTGAACAAATTCAAAACACAGATCACTCTGCCTCGAATCTGGTCAATAATATCCTTCAGTATAGCTATTATTTTCTAAACTTGGTTGTTTGATACTGTGGTTAGTACCTTAATGCAGTGGTTCTTAACGTGGGCGATAATGCCCCCCAGGGGGCGATTTCATTTTTCAGGGGGGCAGTAGAACGAAAAGGGGCGGCGTGGGGGCGCTGGAGCAGAAGGGGGGTGGTAGGGGGGCGCTGGAGCAAGCTAAACCTATGAAGATGGCTGCAGCCTTTTTACAGTGTGCATGAATATATATTTTCCTCCAATTTTAATTTAGTTTCAGACTTTTTGTCTTGAAATTTTTAGTTCCTGCATTTGTTTTTATGCCGTTTTCATATTTCTTTTTGCGTCTTAAAATTCACTTGCAACTAAATCATTAAATCTTACTTTTTTGGGGGCATTTCATTTTCTTGGAATTTAATTTTGTTTTCAGGGGTCATTGGATTTAAGTGTCTAAACAAACAAACAAACAAACAAACAAACAAACAAACAAATAAGATATCATCACCGCGGGGAGGGGGGCGATGATAACTTCCTCAATGGCTCAAGGGGGCGTTTCTTTCAAAAAGGTTAAGAACCACTGCCTTAATGGACTGCACTAGGTGATGATGTCATTTCTTTCTGAGTGATAAAGAGAGTCACTTTGCAAAAATGCTTCAGCAGGGTATCTATGTGGTATCATATACAAGCCTTGGTATGGGCTACAACCAACCAGTCATCTATGTAAGGAAGTAAGTTTATTCCCTTTCTCCTCAGAAATGCTGCCATGACTTTGGTAAAGCCACTCACAGCCACTGAAAGGCCAAAGGGAAGCATCTCTGCCAGAACAAACAAGAGATATTTCTGATAGGAGAAACGAATGGTGATGTTATCAAAATTTCAAGACTATCATAACTGTCCTCCTACAAAAGGGGAAGAAGACTGAACATGGTTATCATGAGAAAATGTTTTGTAGTGATATAGGTGTTGAGACCTCAAAGGTCTAAAACAGGACAGAGTTCACTGATTTCTTCAGCACTGTAAAATACTAAAAGTAAAACCCAATAAGTCTGAACTGTCTCAGTATCAGTTCTACTGTACTCTTGCCCAGATGTTTATGTATTTCCTGGAGAAATACCTCCCATGGTAGCCAAACAGAAAACACTGGTTAAAGGATGACAGTTGAACACTATGTAATATCCCTTCAGGATTACAGCAAGGACTCATTAATTTGTAATTATGTTGTTCTAGACTTGAAGCTATTGAGCAAGCCTTGCACTGAAGATGACTGGTTCATTATGGGATGGGGCAGCTCAATGTCATGGATCTTCTGTAAGTGACTGTATCCACAGTGAACGTTGAGGTGACAACGTGAATAGTCCCCTTGAAAACCTTCTCCTTCCTTCTCTAGAATGTTTGAAGGCAGTAGAGGATTGCTCAGCCAGATGTGTGGAGGTCTGATACTTGATGGAGGAGTGTCAAAGTCTCACAGCAGAAGCAAAGATTTATCAATACTTACAGTAGAGTTGTCATCTATGTATGAAGGAGAGTTGCACTGGGAAGTGGGTTGGTGGATTCCCATCCTCCTCACTAGCAACATCAATTTCTTACCAGATTTGGATAAGAAAAGGCCCTGGGCAACAAAAGGCATTATCTGTCACTTTGGTCTTAACTCATTCTAGACTCTCTGGAGCAAGTTTGTTGAGTTCAACAGCCATGACACCTCAATAAGTTGGTTCAAGCCAGAATCTTTGCCAAGCAGTCTGCCAAGTAATGGATGGCACTAATCCATTGCTTTGGTATGTTTTCAATTTCTGCAACAAACTGAGGCCACCTGCTTGATGTTCTGAGACAGATATTCCATGCACCTGTCCCACAGTAACATATGGTAGCATCCAAGGTAAGCTTGCTGCTTGGCTATCTTTCAGTGAGTAGCAATTTCTTCCAATACCTACTATATGATTCAAGAATATTATTGTGTATGGACAAATGCTTATCTTCTATATGCTAAGTATTATTTAGCATGCTCCACAAAATGTGTCACAAGCATTTGTAGCTATCAGCAGGATTAGCATTTGTATTAAGCTAAATTAAATTAATGAATCTTGCCATGCTACCTTTGCAATGCATGAGTCATTCTTACCTGAAAGGTGTTTCTAGAAGGGCTGCACTAAGCATTCCTTGGATTTAATTTTGAGATTGAGTGTAGCACTTTGAAAAGCAGAAGTGTTTTCACTGAAGTCTCTAAACTCACTTTTAAAATTACTATTCATTACTAGTTTTTATCTGCTGCTGCAGTACTACTTTTCTCTTCTTCTAATTATAACACTAGCTACAGTACTTCTCTCAGGTAGTTAACACTAGTCATTTAGGGCTTCCCACAACATAACCCTTCTTAACATGGTAGCCTTCAGATGTATTAACCACAAGTGCCACATACACAGCCCAGTATGGTCATTTGATCAAAGATACTTGAGAAAAGACAATACTAAAACAGGCAAATTCAGCTATTTCAAGCAACAGGTCTAGGATCAGGGTGCTAAAGGAATGTACTTGAGGAAACTTAATATACAGTGGACAGTAATTTTAAAAAGAGATTTAGAGATAAAATCTATATAATTTAACATTCATAAAAGTATATACGAGTTTTAGCCTCATGTCCATTTATGCATCCTGCCAACCTAGCAGTTCAAAAGCATGTAAATAAATAGGTACCACCATGGTAGGAAGGTAACGGCATACCATGTCTAGTCGCGCTGGCCATGTGACCACAGAAACTGTCTATGGACAAACGCTGGCTCTATGGCTTGGAGACAGGGATAAGCACCGCATCCTGGAGTTGGACACAACTGGACTAATTGTCATGGGGAACCTTTACCTTTCCATTTATGCAAAAATATTAAAACACATTCAGTTTGTACACATAAAAGTGATTGCACAAACTTAACAATTAGATATAACAATCTGTATTTAAGTGTATACCTGAACAGTTTCAGGATTATGTTCTCACTCCCAAATTAATTTTTAAAATAATGTTCTCTAGCTATGTTTTTAAAGATAGGCTTAAGTCACAATATTAAAGCAGTGTTCAATTTTAATTTGTTTGGTTCAAATACTGTAGAAGAAATGATTCCAAATAGGCTTCACATACACCGAGGCATGTGAAGTACTACAAAAAGCACTAGTGATTGCTTATGAATTTTCCAGATCCTTGGAAAAGCAAGCTTAGTTGGTTTTCTTCTTAACCCAAAAGTAACAGATCATGCCCAGTGGCAATCATCCCATGCTGCTCTGACCTTTTCAGATGCTTATATGAGAAAAGCTATTAGGATAGTAACCCATTTACCAATTTTACCAATCCAGCAATCAGAATCCACACCTCAACAACCTTGCTCACTAGAATTTGAGTAATGAATAAGCAACTTGTCAGACTGTCTCATAACAATTTCAGTTGGCCAATGTGAACATCTATTGGAAAAAAATGTGAAACAGATACAGAACTTTAAAAACAACTGGATCCAGAGTTTTGCTTGCTCAATTAAAGCTGTGCCTCCTTTAAAAGGGGATGGACTTGATGACCCATAGGGCACCTTCCAGCTCTGCAGTTCAAAGATCATTAAAAAAAACAATTAAACTGAACACTAATTAAAATATGATTACATAATTTAACACAAGCAAACATTAAAAACTACCTTAACTGTAACTGTAAAAAGGCATCCAGAGAGTCAACCATGATTGAATAAATGCCTGCCTAAAAAGATGGGTCTTCGGTTGTTGGTGGAAGGATAAAAGGGAGGCAGCCAGCCTGATCTTCTGAGGGACAGGATTCTGTAACTTGGGAGCTGCCACAGAGAAAAGCTCTCTCTTATGTCCCCATCAGCCATGCCAGCACTGGCAATAGGACAGAAAGGAGGGGCTCCTCTGACAATCTGAAATGCTGAGAAGGATAAGTTATTATAACTGTAAAGGCATGATATAGAACCAATTGATGCAGCAAATTGAAAAAACTTATCAGAGATTATATTATTATTAGATAGGAATTTCTTTGGAAATCTGCTGTTCTTCATTTTATTTTCCACTAGATTTTTAAGTACTACAATGCTGCATATAAATTTTAATTGATGGCACACAATACAATCATGTGATTGCAAAGCCGCTCCCTTGGGCGAAACCTAAGATCAATGTCTATTAAAGAAATCTATCTTCTAACCGCACTCATTCATTCTTACTATTTAGAAAAGCTATAGTTTTTCACATGAAATCTAACTGATTTAGAAATGTGCTGTCATTTATATAACTGAGTGAAGATTCAGAAATAGGCACAGAATGTGTAACAGCAACAGAGGCACACAATGCAAACAACAAAGGTGGAAAGTAACTTTTTTTTTCAAATAAAGCATATACTGTACCTGAAAACGGATGAAACAGAAAGCTATTTGATCTGTACATATAGATGAGCATTATATTAACACAATTGGAATTGTGCCCTCAAAATAAATGGGACTTGCATAAAAGTATAATTCTAGTTTTATTTCAATGGAAATTAAGTTCAACTATCTTAGGGTAGATCTAATCAATATTTGATAAAGCCGATAGTGCTCAGATAAATGAATCCTCGCTTTTACATTATGCTGGACATAAAAGGAAACTACAGCATAGAGTTCAACTTTTGTGAAACAATCTACTTCAACTTGCATAAGCAGTACGGGACAAACTGTGGCTGCAAGAAGTTTACAACGTGTTCCAACTGTCGAAATAATTAAAACCACCTAATTAGCTCATCCTCCCATGAGCAGTTATGATGCAAAACATAATTTAACAGGTGGTGATGGGCTACCAACTTGCTTTGAATATAAAAAGAATGTGGACAAACTGAATGACATACAATGGAACCAGCAATTGTTTGCTAGTTAAATTCAACTCATGATCTTACCACAAGTTAGTTTTACTGTAATCCAAGTCTTCATATTTTAGGTTTTCTTTTCAAAACTGTACCAAAAGCCAACATATGTAGTAATACCAATATATGACATCCAGGTATGTACAGTGGTGCCTCGCTTAATGGCGATAATCTGTTCCAGGAAAATTGCCGTTAAGCGAAAACATTGTAAAATGGGGGAAAAAAACCAATTGAAACCCCTTCAATGCATTCCAATGGGGTCAAAACTTACAGTCCAGCGAAGATCCTCCATAGGGCAGCCGTTTTCGCTGCCTGTCTTGCGAGGAATCCGTCCCAGAAAACAGTGGGGAGCCATTTTGTTTACCCGGCGGCCGTTTCGAAACTGCCGATCAGCTGTTTTAAAATCGTCATTTTGCGAAGAATCTGTTCCCGAAGCAGGGAACTGATCATCGCAAAGCGAAAAAATCCCATTTAGACCATCGTAATGCGGCTTCATCGTAATACGGTGCAATCGTAAAGCGAGGCTCGACTGTAATCCTAAATTGTATTTTCTAAATATATATTTACAATGGGGTCGATCATCTCCCCAATGCTGTTTAACATCTATATGAGGCCGCTGGGTGGGGTCATCAGGGGGTGTGGAGCCCGGTGTCATCAGTATGCCGATGATACTCAGCTCTACATCTCCTTTCCACCTACCGCAGGAGAAGCCGTTCTGTCCCTTCAGCGCTGCCTGGGGACCGTACTGCAATGGATGCAGGAGAACGGGCTGAGGCTGAACCCGGACAAGACGGAGGTACTAAGGGTGGGTGCCCCCACAGTCGGGAACTTGGGAAACTCCCTCTCTTTTGGGGGGGTGACCCTTCCCGCCAAGGATGGGGTCCGCAGTTTGGGAATCCATCTTGACCCGGCGCTCACTATGGAATTCCAGGTGACGTCGGTGGTCCGAACCGCCTTTTACCATCTCAGGCGGGTGGCCCAGCTGCGGCCCTATCTTGATGTTGGGGCGCTCACCACTTTGGTGCACGCGCTCGTAATCTCAAGATTAGACTACTGTAATGCACTCTACGTGGGGCTACCTTTGAGGCTGCTGCGGAAACTTCAGGTGGTGCAGAACGCAGCGGCCAGACTCCTTAGTGGGGTGAGAAAATTCCAACATATCTCGCCCACTCTGGCCGCATTGCACTGGCTGCCCATCCGATTCCGCATCGACTTCAAGGTGTTGATGCTCACGTACAAAGCCCTAAACGGTTTAGGGCCTCGATATTTGGCGGAACGCCTTCTACCACCAAGTTCTACCCGTGTTACTCACGCGAGCCAGGAGGTGAGGTTGAGGAGCCTAACGCCGAGGGAGGCCCGGAAGGAGAAGACAAGAAATCGGGCCTTCTCGGCGGTGGCTCCTCGCCTCTGGAACAACCTTCCCCCGGACATTCGCGCGGCCCCCTCTCTGGGTATTTTTAAAAAGCAATTAAAGACAATGATGTTTCGGCAGTCCTTCCCCCCACCCCGCCTTAGCTAATCCTGATTTTCCTTTTTTCTTTTTCTTAGTTTATAATTTCATGGTTGAAAGTTTTCTTCTTTGTAAATTCGTTTTTAGTTATTGTTGTACCCCTGTTGTGAGCCGCCTAGAGTGGTCTATTGACTAGATAGGCGGGATATAAATAAAATAAATAAATAAAATAATAAATGGGTTAAATCCAATGTTGTGTTAGCAGACATCTACTATAGCAAAAGGACTCGCTCCTTCTGTCTCCCCAGGATTTTTGCAACCCTCTACATGGCTCAAAATTCTGTTCCAGCAACTTTCTTAGCCTTCCAAACCAGATAGATTGTATGTGAAGGGCACTGATAGAATCATGCCATTGGATTCAAGCAGAAGGTTTTATCCTGTTTATAGAAAAGCTTTTTTTAAAAGTAGTGAATTCACCACTGCTGAAAGAAGACTGAGTACCAGAGACCTATTTCTCATGGGAAGAATAAACTTTTCCACCTATCCTGCTGTGCTGTTGTGCAGCAACTTTCCAACAGGCTTTAATGGTCCCAGGCGGAACTTCTTTCTGTGGCCTTAAACACTTTTCTTCTTCTTCTTTTGCTTCTATCTCTATAATAAACAGCAACCTGTCAAAGATCACCTTATGAACCTTGATTTGGAGCATGGTACCAGCTGTTAAGTACTGGACCAATTCTCAGTGGATCTCTTCAAACATATAAAATTTGTCTTACACTTTTATAAGCCATGCAATCATTGAGCAACTGCTGTTCTTAGGCTTTCCTTTATTTGTTTCTGGTTTTGTCTTATCTTTAGCTGCCTTATTTCCTCTGTTAATTCAGACTTCCATCTCTTCGCTTCTTTTACACAAAAGTCCAGAAAAAAGTGGTTTACATGAAATGTTGTGCATGGTTGATCTAAACACGAAAAGGAGGCATAGGCAAGCTTACATGAAATGCATATACCTCTTTAATGGACAAGCTATACAAGAATCCCCCTTCACGGATTGCTGCCTTGTCGTGGCGAAGGGGCTTGAGCAATTCAGAGTAGCTATGGTCTATACCGTGCAGGGACACCCAAGACGCACAGGTCATAGTGGAGAGTTCTGACAAAACACGATCCACCTGGAGCAGGAACTGGCAAGCCATTCCAGTATCTTTGCCATGAAAACCTCATGAACAGAAACAAAAGGCTAAAAGATATGACACTGGAAGACGGGCCCCTCAAGTCGGAAGGTGTCCAACATGCTACTGAGGAAGAGCGGAGGACAATGACAAGTAGCTCCAGAGCTAATGAAGTGGTTGGGCCAAAGCCGAAAGGGCACTCAGCTGTGGACGCGCCTGGAACTGAAAGAAAAGTCCAATGCTGCAAAGAAAAATACTGCATAGGAACCTGGAATGTAAGATCTATGAACCTTGGTAAGCTGGATGTGGTCAAATAGGAGATGGCAAAAATAAACATTGACATCCTGGGCGTCAGTGAACTAAAATGGATGGGAATGGGCGAATTCAATTCAGATGATTACCATATTTACTATTGTGGGCAAGAATTCCATAGAAGAAATGGAGTACCCCTCATAGTCAACGAAAGAGTGGGAAAAGCTGTACTGGGATATACAAGTGGTGCCCCGCAACACAATGTTAATTCACGCCATTGAAATTGCAGTCATGTGAAAACATCGTCTTGCGAAAAGCATTTCCCCATTGGAATACACTGAAACCCATTTAATGTGTTCCAATGGGGAAAAATCGTCGTCGTCCAGCAAAAATTGCCCATAAGGAAGCTGCTTTGCGAAGCGCCGATCAGCTGTTTTAAATCACTGTCTTGCGAAAAACAGGTCCGAAAATACCCATTTTGCGAAGATTGCCCCTAGGGAAGCCATTTTGCGAAGCCAATGATCAGCTGTAAAAATCGTATTGTGAAAAAGGTCCGTGAAGCACGGATCAAATCGTCGTCCAGTGAAATTCCCCCATAGGAATCACTGTTTTGCGAAGCAAAATGACGGTCACAAAACCTCGTTGTCATGCAGATTCGTCGTTTTGAGGGCTAATCGTCTTGCGAGGTACCACTGTAATCTCAAAAATGATAGAATGATTTCAATACAAATCCAAGGTAAACCGTTCAACACCACGGTAATCCAACTTTATGCACCAACCACCGATGCTGAGGAGGCTGAAATTGACCAATTCTATGAAGACTTACAACACCTTGTAGAACTGACACCAAAGAAAGTTCTGTCAAAAGAACAAGCCGGTCATCACAAACACTCTTCTTCAATAACACAAGAGGCGATTCTACACATGGACATCACCACATGGGCAATACCAAAATCAGATTGATTATATTCTCTGCAGCCAACGATGGAGAAGATCCATACAGTCAGCAAAAACAAGACCTGGAGCTGATTGTGGCTCTGATCATCAGCTTCTCATAGCAAAAGCTTAAACTGAAGAAAAGTAGGAAAACCATGAGGCGAGTCAAGTATATTCTAAACCAAATACCTTATGAATACACAGTGAGGCCTTACAAATAGCAGAGAAGAGAAGGGAAACAAAATGCAAGGAACATAGGGAAAGTTACAGAAAATTTAATGCGGACTTCCAAAGAATAGCAAGGAGAGACAAGAGGGCTTTCTTAAATGAACAATGCAAAGATATAGAGGAAAATAATAGAAAGGGAAAAACCAGAGATCTGTTCAGGAAAATTGGAGATATTAAGAGGAACATTTTGTGCAAAGATGAACATGATAAAGGACAAAAATGGGAGGGACCTAACAGAAGCAGAAGACATCAAGAAGAGGTGGCAAGAATACACAGAGGAATTATATCAGAAAAATTTGGATATCCCGGACAACCCAGACAATGTAGTTGCTGACCCTGAGCCAGACATCCTGGAGAGTGAAGTCAAGTGGGCCTGAGAAAGCCTGGCTAACAACAAGGCCAGTGGAGGTGATGACATTCCAGTTGAACTATTTAAAATCTTAAAAGATGATGCTGTTAAGGAGCTACATTCAATATGCCAGCAAGTTTGGAAAACTCAACAGTGGCCAGAGGACTGGAAAAGATCAGTCTACATCCCAGTCCCAAAGAAGGGCAGTGCCAAAGAATGCTCCAACTACCGTACAATTGCACTCATTTCCCACGCTAGCAAGGTTATGCTCAAAATCCTCCAAGGTAGGCTTCAGTAGTATGTGGACCGAGAACTCCCAGAAGTACAAGCTGGATTCCGAAGGGGCAGAGGAACTCAAGACCAAATTGCTAACATGTGCTGGATTATGGAAAAAGCCAGCGAGTTCCAGAAAAACATCTACTTCTGCTTCATTGACTACGCAAAAAAGCCTTTGACTGTGTGGACCAGAACAAACTGTGCCGAGTTCTTAAAAGAAATAAGAGTTTCTGTCCACCTTATCCATCTCCTGAGAAATCTATATGTGGGACTGGAAGCAACAGTTAGAACTGGATATGGAACAACTGATTGGTTCAAAATTGGGAAAGGAGTACGATAAGTCTATATATTGTCTCCTTGCTTATTTAACATATATGCAGAATTCATCACGCAAAAGGCAGGACTGGACGAATCCCAAAACGGAATTAAGATTTCCAGAAGAAATATCAGCAACTTCAGATATGCAGGTAATACCACTCTGATGGCACAAATTGAGGAGGAATTAAAGAACCTCTTAGTGAGTGTGGAAGAGGAAAGCGCAAAAAAAAAAGTCTGAAGCTCAACATCACTGGTCCCATCACCTTCTGGCAAATAGGAAGGGAAGATATGAAGGCAGTGACAGATTTTACTTTCTTGGGCTCTGTGATCACTGCAGATGGTGACAGCAGTCACAAAATTAAAAGATGCCTGCTTCTTGGGAGGAAAGCGATGACAAACCTAGACAGTATCTTAAAAAGCAGAATCACCTTGCTGACAAAGATCCACATAGTCAAAGCTATGGTTTTTCCCATAGTGATGTATGGAAGTGGGAGCTGGACCATAAGGACCACCGAATAATTGATTCTTCTGAATTGTGGTGCTGGAGGAAACTCTTGAGAGTCCCCTGGACTGCAAGGAGAACAAACCTATCCATTTTGAAGGAAATCAATCCTGAGTGTTCAGTGGAAGGATAGATCCTGAAGCTGAGGCTCTAATACTTTGGCCATCTCATGAGAAAATCAGACCCCCTGGAAAAGACCCTGATGTTGGGAAGGTGTGACAGCAAGAGGAGAAGGGGACAACAGAGGACGAGATGGTTGGACAGTGTCATTGAAGCGACCAACATGAATTTGACTCAACTCTGGGAGGCAGTGGAAGACAGGATGGCCTGGTGTGCTCTGGTTCATGGGGTCACGAAGAGTCGGACACGACTAAACGATTAAACAACAACATACAAGAATCTAAAACTACACTGCTCCAAACTATAAATTTTCCCCATCTGATATGTCTATCAATAAGGGGAAAGGAAATGCATCATTAAAATGTTGGAAGAAACACATGCTTTTCTAAATTGTACTATCATTTTGCTGATCCTTCCCACCTCAAATTGCTATTATGTTTCCTAATTCTAAAGAGACTATGAACAATCGTCTGCTGGGAAGATTGAGCATCTGGACAAAAACTCTTGAAAACCTTACACTGAAAATTAATCTAAAACCACAGAAGGTTAATATTTTCAACTAGAAAGTTTAATTACATTAATAGAATTACATACAGAAGTAAACTAAAAACAGAATTAGTCTAATTTTTAATGTCCTGGTAAGTCCATAGTTGGGAAATTTTAATATGAAAGACTTTAACTTAATCACATTTTGACAACAACGTTTAAAATCAAAATGATAATAATGTATTCTTGAAGGATTTCACAGCCAGGATCTGATTATTGTTGTTGTGGGTTTTTTGGGCTCTTTGACCATGTTCTGAAGGTTGTTCTTCATGATGTTTTTTGGGCTCTTTGACCATGTTCTGAAGGTTGTTCTTCCTGATGTATTGCCAGTCTCTGTGGCCAGCATCTTCAGAGGAACAGGAGTATTTATTTATTTATTTATTTATTTATTTATTTATTTATTTATTTATTTATTTATTTATTTATTTAATTCATACCCCGCCCCTCTAGACCATGTCTACTCGGGGCGGCTTACAACATAAAATAGGACAATATAAAATATAAATAATCATAAAATACAATTAATATATTAATACAATTGGATTAAAAGTTAGCAAAATGAAATAAGAGAGAAAGAAAAAAATAAAAGACTTAGCTGACTGGAGGGAAGGACTGCTTAAATAGCCAAGTTTTTAACTGTTTTTTAAAAACACCCAGGGAGGGTGCCAGCCGAATTTCTGCTGGAAGGGCATTCCACAGGTGAGGGTCCACCGCCGAGAAGGCGCGTTTTCTAGTTTTTTGCTTCCGAGCCTCTCTCAGCATCAGACCCCTCAGCCATCCCTGCTGGCAATGACAGGTGATTTGGGTAGATCTGGGTGGGAGGAGACCAAATATTGAGGTCCCAAACCGTTTAGGGCTTTATAAGTGATCATTAGCACTTTGAAGTCGACGCGGAAACGGATGAGCAACCAGTGTAGTGCAGCCAGAGTGGGGGAGATACGTTGCTGTTTTCTCACCCCACTAAGTATCCTGGCTGCCGCGTTCTGGACCATCTGAAGTTTCCGCATCAGCCTCAAAGGCAGCCCCATGTAGAGTGCGTTACAATGGTCTAATCTCGAGATTACGAGCGTATGCACTAGAGTAGTGAGGGCCCCCCGATCAAGATATGGACACAGCTGGGCAATTCGCCATAGATGGAAATAGGCGGAGCAGACCACGGACGCCACCTGGGTTTCCATGGTAAGTGCCGGGTCCAGATGTACCCCCAAGCTGCGGACCTCATTCTTTGCAGCAAGGGTCGTCCCCCCAAAAGAAAGGGAGTTGCCTATGCCGCTGACGGGAGGACCGCCCACCCTCAAGACCTCCATCTTATCCGGGTTCAGCCTCAACCCATTCGACTGCATCCATTCCAGTACAGTCTCCACGCAGCGCTGAAGGGACGGAACGGCATCCACTGAGGTAGATGAAAAGGAAATGCAGAGCTGCGTGTCATCAGCGTACTGGTGACACAAAGCTCCATACCCCCTGATGACCCCTCCCAGCGGCCTCATGTAGATGTTAAACAGCATTGGAGAGATGATCGACCCCTGTGGGACCCCACAATTAAGGCTCCACGGGGTCGAGACCCTCTCTCCAAGCTGTACTCTCTGGGGCCGGTCCTCCAAGAAGGAACAGAGCCAAGCAACCTATTCCTAACTCAGAGAGCCTCCCCAGGAGGATACCGTGGTCAATGGTATCAAAGGCCGCTGAGATGTCAAGGAGGACCAACAAGGACATATTGCCCCCATCGGCCTCCCTCAACAGGTTATCCATCAGTGCGACCAGTGCCGTTTCCATACCATAGCGCGGCCTGAAGCCTGACTGGAATGGGTCCAGAGCATTGGTTTCATCCAATAGTGCCTGGAGCTGATCTGCCACCACCCTCTCGACCACCTTGCTAAGGAAAGAAACATTGGCGACGGGCCTATAATTTCCAATGTCATCTGTCGCCAAATTTGGTTTCTTCCTGATGGGCCTAATGAGTGTCTCCTTGAGAGCAAGGGGAACCTTGCCCTCCTGGAGAGACCCATTAATTATTGCAGTGGCCCTTTCAGTTGTTAGAAGCCTGGCTGCTTTTATTAGCTAGGCCGGGCAAGGGTCGAGAGAAGAGGTGGAGGCCCGACAGCGATCAAGCACCTTGTCCACCAAATCTGGCATCACAGGCTGAAAGGAATCGAGAATAACCGGGCAAGGCAGAGCGCTGGACATCTCGGCTTGATCCGTTGTATTTAAAAAAGGAGAAAGGTCCCGGCGGATGGCCTCCACTTTTGATTTAAAAAACGCTGCAAATTGGTCAGGTGAGATGCTAGTGGGAGGCCCTTCACCCAGACCAATTCCGGATAGATCGCGAACTATACGGAAGAGTTCCGCCTGCTGATTAGAAGCATCACTTATCCGGTCAGCGATGTAAGATCTTCTAGCATCCTTTACCTTGGCCAGGTAACAGTTAGTTGCGATCCTGACAGCGATTTTGTTATAGTCCGTCGGTTTCCTTCTCCACACGCACTCTAGCCATCTCCTTATTCACTTCATTGCTCGTAGGTCCTGGGTATACCAGGTGTGACAAACCCAGACCTACTGGGATATGCCACAGTTTCACTAAGCTGCCACCAACCATTCCCTATAAGAAGTCACACAGACCAGGGATGGATTTTTAAACAAATAAAGAATAAGGTTTATTTAAAACAACACACAGGGAAAATAAATTGATCAGGTGAATAAGATTTAGTAACGTGGCTTAGTTTCACTCATACATACACACAGTTTGGTTCACACAGAACCCTTAACTTGAAGCACAGACCCTGAACCTATCAGTTCTGGCTAACCAACAGACCCCTGAACCTATCAGGTTGGTACTCTGACACACAGTAGTACCCTGTCTGACACACAGACTCCCACACCAGCTTCTTCTTCCCAGCTGCTGCTTCTTCACATCCCAGCGTCTTCTTAACTTCACCACACAGGCTTCACATATATATATAGTACAGCCCCTCCTCCTGATGTCCCGCCTTCCACTCCCCATAGGATGGAACTTTCCCTCCAAACCCATGACAGACAGGTAACATCAGTGCTGTATGTAACACCTCCCCTCTTTATAAGTTGTTTTGTAGGGGGAAAGCTAAGGTGCTTTTTCCCAAAAAACAACCTGGATAAAACACACAACAACAGTTATACATACCATATCATACTTACTTATACTTACATTCTAAGTTAACCATAGCAATTAGGCATTTAAACATTTACCATATACATTACATCAATCTACCTTTATTCATACAAACCAAGTTCAAAAAACAGGTACATTTAACTTTTTGTCATCAATATATACACATAGTCCATGTTTCTTTTGCCGTCTTCATTCTTCAGGTCTTCTTGACAAGGCGTCAGCAACACAGTTCACTGACCCTCTGACCACCTTCACTTCAAAGTCATAGTCCTGTAGGTTTAAAGCCCACCTCATAAGTTTGCTATTGTGGGTTTTCATTGTCTTTAACCATTGCAGTGGTGAATGGTCAGTGCACAGAACAAAATGTCTTCCCCAGATGTAAGGCTTGGCCTTCTGGATCGCGTAGACTATGGCCAAACACTCCTTCTCCACGGTTGCCAAATGTCTCTCACCTTTTTGAAGTTTCCTACTCAGGTAGGACACCGGATGCTGGTCACCATTCTCATCCTCCTGGCACAGAACTGCTCCTACCCCGCTGTTAGACGCATCGGTGTAGATGATGAACTCCCGGTCGAAGTCTGGAGCACGCAGCACTGGATACTGGACGAGCGCCTCCTTCAGCCTCTGGAACGCCGCTTCACAGTCGCTGGTCCACGGGATGCGGTCATCAGTCTTCTTCCTCGTCAGATCGGTCAGCGGAGCCGCAATCTCGCTAAACCTCGGGATGAACTTTCTGTAGTAGCCCACCAACCCAAGAAATGATTTGACTTTTTTCTTGGTGTTGGGTCTGGGCCAATCACGAACTGCTTCTATTTTGGCCTCCAGGGGTTTTATCACTCCTCCCCCTACCATGTGACCCAAGTATTTTATTTCTGGGCTACCCAGATGACACTTGCTGGCCTTTACTGTTAGCCCTGCTGCACTTAACCTCTGCAGCACTAATTCCAGGTGTATCAGGTGATCTTCCCAGGTATTACTGAAGATCCCTATGTCGTCAATGTAGGCCACTGTAAAGTCACTGAGCCCTGCCAAGGTCTGGTCCATCAGCCTTTGGAATGTGGCTGGTGCATTTCTGAGACCAAAGCTCAGGACTCGAAACTCATAGAGACCAAAAGGGCTGCAAAAGGCAGTCTTTTCTTGATCCCTGGGATCAATTCTTAATTGCCAATATCCCTTTACCAGGTCCAATGATGAGATGAACCGACAACCCCCTATGGTTTCAATCAGGTTGTCTAGCCTGGGCATTGGGTAGGCATCAGGTGTGGTTACACGGTTTAATTTCCTGTAATCGACATAAAACCTAATGCTCCCATCAGGCTTGTCCACAAGGACTATCGGAGAGGACCAAGGACTAGAAGAGGGGACGATTATGTTCTCCCTAAGCATCTCGTCCAGCTCCTTCCGCACCTTGTCCCTATAGGGTCCCGTTACTCGGTATGGGGATACTGCCTGCGGGGGTGCATCCCCTGTGTGGATCCGATGCATCACTCCCTTCACTATCCCCGGCTTGTTGGAAAACACCTGTTGATATTTACTAAGCAGCATTTTTAGTTCTTGCTGCTGGTCTTGGGTGAGTGCAGGACTGATCTTTACCTCCTCTGGGTTGTATTTTACTTCCCCTCTACCCTCCCAGAAGGGTAATTCCGTTTCCTCACTCTCAGCTGCTTTTATCGCAAATAAAACCCTCTGTTCCCCTCTGTAGTAGGGTTTTAGGGCATTCACATGAACCACCCTCCTTGCTTGGTTCTCCTCCTGCTCTATAAGGTAGTTCAGGTCTGACATCTTGGAAATGACCCTATATGGTCCTGCAGGGCCTAAGCCAAAGCACTTCCTCCCCTGGGTCAAAGTGCCTCTCTCTAGCTTTGTGGTCATACCATGTTTTCTGTCTGACCTTCTGAGCTTGCAGGTTTTCTGCTGCCAGCTCTAGATTTCTCTTTAGGTCATTCATCAAGGTGTCTATGTATGTCACAACGTCTTGTGGGTCATCCTGGGTGATCTGCTCCCAATTTTGTTTGATCAAATCAAGGGGCCCTTTCACCCTTCTCCCAAATAAAAGTTCAAATGGACTGAACCCGGTACTGGTTTGTGGCACTGATCGATAAGCAAACAAAAGGGATTGCAGCTTCTGGTCCCAATTGTTTGGATTCTCTGCCAAGTAAGCCCTAATCATGCGCATTAGAGTCCCATTGAACTTCTCAGTTAACCCATTACTTTCAGGATGATAGGCAGTAGTTTCCTTGTGCTTAATTCCACAGATTTGCCATAAGCGTTTCATGAGCTTTGATGTGAACGATGCGCCCAAATCTGTGATTATTTCTGAGGCAAATCCCATCCTGGACATATACCCCACCAAGGCATCTGCCACTGTGTTAGTTTCAATGTTAGTCAAGGGTATGGCTTCAGGGTACCTCGTGGCATGGTCCACAATGGTGAGAATGAACCTGTTCCCCCTCTTTGTGGCCTTGGGCAAAGGTCCCACAATATCCACCCCTATGCATTTGAACGGAGTGTCAATCACAGGCAAAGGGCACAACTTTGCTTTGGTCCTGTCACGGCTATTCCCCTGCCTTTGACACACATCACATTGTTTACAGAACTCCCTGATCTGCTTCCCTATGTCAGGCCAGTAAAAATTCTGTGTGATTCTCTGCTGTGTTTTGTTCACCCCTAAGTGTGCAGCAAACATGTCAGAGTGCCCCCTTTGTAAGATCATGGGGCGATACTTTTCAGGTACCACTAGCTGACTTCTGATTCCATCTCCCCCTTTTGAGATATTCCTCAGGGTCTCTCTATACAAAATCCCCTTTTTCTCTAGAAATCTCACTGGGGTTTCAGGTGCTAGCTGGGCGTCAGTCACCTGTTCAAAACACTTTTGGAGAGTGGCGTCTGCCTTTTGCTCTTGTCCAAATCTGCTGTCTGTGGTTTCCACCACAGCTTCTGAACTCCCCTCTGCTTCCGTCTCTGGCTTATCATTACCCCCCTGAACTGTCCCCGTGGTGGCTTGTGAACGTGTAATCACTAGCACCCGTTTCACATGTTCAGCCAGGTCATTTCCCACGAGCACGGCTGCTGGCAGAGTCGATGAAATCGCTAGCCGCCAAACTCCCCTCCAGCCTTGAAAGTTGACAGGTACCTCCGCGACTGGCAGTGAGATTACCTGCCCCTCAATCCCTGCCACCTTCATGCTCTCATTTGGGATTACATACTCCCTAGGAATAATATCTGGATGGCACAGGGTCACCTGGGAACAAGTGTCCCGCAGCCCCCGATACTGACGGTCAAGTATTCCTACGTCCACCCCTGCTGTCTCAAACAATTGAGAATCTGTTCTCACCAGTAGGCAGCGCCTGACCTCTACAAGAGGACCATTTTCCTCAGCCTGATCAGCAGATGTAGCTGTTTCAGATTGAGTAGCCATGGCAACAGGCTCCCTCAGTGACAATGAGCCTTGCTCTTTCTGGACACAGAACACAGCTTTTGGCTTGGTTCCACTAGAATCCTGAGGCACAATTCCTTTTAGCTGCTTTAATTTCTCACACTCTGAGATTAGATGGCCCTTTCCCTGACAGAAATAACATTTTCTGGTGTATTTTGATTCTCTCTCATCTTGTTTTGGTTTTCCCTCCAAAATCTGAGGTCTTGGTTTCATTTCTGAGGGCTTCCCTGCACCATGGGCCCCTCCCCCTTGCTGGTTTTTCCCTGGTCCCTGAGAGTACTTGCTGTAGGTTTCTTTAGGTTTTCCCATTGCTTTCCCCTCACCCAAGGGCTTTCTTATTTGGGAAATAAAATCTGCGATCTCGGCTGCTTCTGCCACAGATTTTGGGTTCCTTTCCCTCACCTGGAATTTCAGTTCCCCATGCAGGACTGAATAGAACTGTTCCAGCGCTATCAAGTCTTTGAGCTGCTGAAAGGTCTCTGTCCCCTCCTGAGATAGCCATTTCTCTAGCAGCCTCACCAATTGAGCCCCCACTTGGGTAAAAGTCTGCTCTGGTTTCTTTGTGAGGGACCTGAATCTTTGCCTCAGCTGTTCCGCATTTATCCCATGTCTTGCAAACACCAGTTTTTTAAACTCTGCAAAATCTTTCATCAGTCCCTCTGGCATCTCTGAATAAACCTCAGCCAGGCTACCACTGATTAAAGATTGCATGATGGTCATCTTCTCAGTTTCCCTCACTGAGAAGTCCACAAACGCTCTTTCCACTAAGGAAAAGAACACCTCAGGACAATCTCCCTTGTGGTACACAGGGAATTTCTTTAGGTCAGCTTTAGACAATTGGCCTCCCTCAGAATCCCTATTGTTATTATTGTTCTGATTCATCAGTTCCAATTTCCTTAGCTCAAACGCCATTTTCTCTCTCTCCAATGCCAATTCAAATTGTCTCTGTTTCTCCCTTTCCTCCCTTCTTTCTCTCTCTAATCTTTCTTCTCTTTCCCTTTCCTCCATTTCAAATTGCCTCATCCTCAGTTCATGCTGTTGGGCTATGAGCAATTTTCTAAGTTCTGGGTTCTGTTCTCCCGTGCTGTCACCCTGCACTGAGCCAAATTCATCCTCAGAACCTTGGTCAACCTGGGGGTCTTTCACTTCACCCATTTCTGCCATTTGGCTTCGAGTCAAGGGCATAATCCCCCCTCAGAACAAGCTGCTTTAAAAGTCAAGCCTCAAAATAAAACGACCACTTTTTTTTTCTCTTTTCTCTTTTGCCTCAGAACCAGCTTTCCCTATAGATTGCTGCTGTCCTTCAGCACTACTTGCAACTGTAGCGAGTTAGAGTCTACCCCCCTCTGCTGGGCCTCTCAGCAGACGAACTAGCTCACTGCTATTTCACAGTTTTGCCTCAGCTTTTTTCCCGCCAAAAACAGGCTGCCTCAGAGCACCCTAATCTAGTCTCCCCAGTTGGCACGTTCTTCCACTAGTGCACCTCCCCGTGAGGTACACCTAGAAGATTACCTACGCGCCTCAGATTGTCCCTGACTAGACCCCCCTTGCTCTGGGCACACTTGCCAAGGCTTTGCTGGACCGCTGGACAACTGGACCAGTCGTATCCCACACGCTGGACACCAATCAATGTGACAAACCCAGACCTACTGGGATATGCCACAGTTTCACTAAGCTGCCACCAACCATTCCCTATAAGAAGTCACACAGACCAGGGATGGATTTTTAAACAAATAAAGAATAAGGTTTATTTAAAACAACACACAGGGAAAATAAATTGATCAGGTGAATAAGATTTAGTAACGTGGCTTAGTTTCACTCATACATACACACAGTTTGGTTCACACAGAACCCTTAACTTGAAGCACAGACCCTGAACCTATCAGTTCTGGCTAACCAACAGACCCCTGAACCTATCAGGTTGGTACTCTGACACACAGTAGTACCCTGTCTGACACACAGACTCCCACACCAGCTTCTTCTTCCCAGCTGCTGCTTCTTCACATCCCAGCGTCTTCTTAACTTCACCACACAGGCTTCACATATATATATAGTACAGCCCCTCCTCCTGATGTCCCGCCTTCCACTCCCCATAGGATGGAACTTTCCCTCCAAACCCATGACAGACAGGTAACATCAGTGCTGTATGTAACACCAGGGTCCTGGCCGAGCTCTGCTCCTGAGAGGGCGTTTGGGTGCAATAGTGTCAACAGCCCTAGTAGCCGCAGAGAACCAGCCGTCTACCAGAGCTTCAGCAGGAACTCATCCATGCTCTGTTGCTGTTTGTTGGGTGGTTGAGTATTTATAGCTGTGGGAACAGCTTTTGTCCTTTTCAGGAGATAGGGTGATGATGGTGATCTGCGTGTTTTTGTTGTAGATGTATTGTTGTGATAAGAGGGGAGAGATTATCTGTCATTGTGATTGATGGGTGTATTTAGCTGGTATTTTGTGTGCAATGATCCCTGGTCCTTGTGGCTGGGTAGAGTTAGTTGACCTTTTGCAACCTGTATTTTCCAGTGCTGGAAGCCAGGCCTTATTAAGTTTTAGACTTTCCTCTAGGAATCATTATGTTAGACTGCACAGGGAAGCCATTGAAATCCATAAACACCAGCAGAGCTTCAACAAAAAAGAAGAAAGCTGTTCCCACAGCTATACCCAACCACCCAACAAACAGCAACAGAGCATGGACGAGTTCCTATTCCTGTTCCTCTGAAGATGCCAGCCACAGAGACTGGCGAAACATCAGGAAGAACAACCTTCAGAACATGGCCAAAGAGTCCGAAAAACTTACAACCATAAAATGATGATATATAATTTCTAACAGTTTTTGTTCAAGATCAGTGGAGAAAATAAGAATGGTACATTTGTAGATTGATTTCAGAAATCATATACAGATTACAAATAGATATTCCTATTCAAAAAGACTATCTGCCTTTTTAAAAAGAAAGGAAAATCGGCTGCAAATAGTGGAAGCAGTTCAGGTCTTTATTAAACAATAAGAATGCACTAGATAATATTTGACTGATCTTCTGCATTGGTTTCCTTCCAGGTGCCAGTATTAATTGCTCCACTTTGATTTATTTTTCTTGAATTAATCAATGTACAATGATAGGGATCCAAAATGTCATGGGAAATATTATTATTTTACAGAAGTAACAGTTCTGATCTTCTGGCAGTAACCCTTTCCCGCTTGACAACTTCTTATAACCCGGTGACCCTTTGGAATAGGAATAGTTTGTGAAGATTAAAGCGCTGCTGCTAAAAGCAAATACTCCCTCCCTCCAAATATGCAACAAGATGTCTTCTGGCTTCATGCATAAAATTAGATGGATTATTATTCAGACTTGGCAAGAATAGTAATCTTTATGTGTAATAGGTTCCTAGCATGGCATGGCTTGCCATTTCAATGGAAAAGGATCTTAACACAAAACGCAAGACAGAAGCAGCCTCATGCACAAAAATCTATGTATGTTATTGGATACAGTGCTGTTGAAGTGGCTTGCCTGGATGGCCTGCATTGTCATGTGTACGACCCAGAACATCTTAAATGAAAACCAGTGCTGAAAAACCATATATAGAAAACCAGATTTTTATTTTTCCTTGAAACAAAGTAGGCAAATGGCAGTTCTTTAAACTCAGGCATTCTTTTCTTTTTTTAAAAGAAACTTGAAACTCCACATACATTCATTATCTCCATCTCCACAATAGCATTTCACTTTAAATATGGTTAAGTTCTAGCACTGTATTTCCTCATCCAATTGTCTAGCCCAGTGGTTCTTAACCTTTGTTACTCGGATGCTTTTGAACTGCAACTCCCAGAAACCCCAGTCAGGACAGCTGGTGGTGAAGGCTTCTGGGAGTTGCAGTCCAAAACTCCTGAGTAACACAAGGTTAAGAACCAGTGGTCTACCTCCATACCCAATTCCAGTGGAAGCAGGATTTTATTCCCTTACTTGTCCCATTGCTGTACTGTTCTGTCAAAAACTTGCTACAGAAGGCTTCCTCTGGAGTGTGTTGAAAAGCACATAAATGTGGCCCACAGGGTGCATGCTCTCCACCTTTGTCATACTCACTCTTAATCATCTATGCTTAACAAGAGAAGGGAGCAGCATACATGCCTGCACACTGAAGCTGAAGAGGAGCACATAACAAGGAAGAAGGTGGAGTGTGGAAACAGATGCTGTAGGCCAGTGGTTCCCAACCTAGGATCCCTAGATATTCTTAGACTACCACTCCCAGAAATCCTGGTCAGCATAGCTAGTGGTAAAGGCTTCTGGGAGTTTTAATCCAAGAACATCTGAGGAACCAAGGTTGGAAACCACTACTCTAGGCCATGCCACCAGAGCTATCTTAGGGGGAAAAAACAGCTCAAGTAAACATTTAACTGATGCTAATGGCACACCCAGCCCTAACATTATGGCAAAACACAATTAAATGATAGCTCTTTGTACCTTTTTAATAACTTTTATTTATTTCAATGTATTCTTAATCTATGTGTTTAGATTTTGTTGTAAGCCACATTGGGATTCTTCTTGGAGAATGACAAGACGTATACAAAGTCAACAAAGAAACACCAAATTATGAATTTACTCAAGAGTAAGTGAAATTGTTCAAGTTGCAATGGAGAACTGCAGCTATTAACAGGTGACTGACCTGTGACCATCAACTTGTTAATTATCTGTAATTTGTCACCATGATGGATGCTATTTCCACACAGAAACACACAAAGTCTACCTTTATAATTTCTTTTCTTCCTGTCATATCCACTTTGAGAATCCTAAACAGAATGTTCTAGGAGGCTGAAATGTTCTGAAACTGATTTTCCTATGTTGTCATTTCTACAGACTAGTTAATTTAATCAAATCTATTGCTTTATTGCAGACATCCTCTATTTAAGCTCTGAATATATAGAGCTTAAATAGAGGATGCCTGCAATAAAGCAATAAATTTGATTAAATGAACTAGTCTGTAGAAATGACAACAAAGGAAAATCAGTTTCAGAACATTTCAGCCTCCTAGAACATTCTGTTTAGGATTCTCAAAGTGGATATGACAGAAAAAAAGAAATTACAAAGGGAGACTCAAGATAACGACTGCAGAAACTAACTACATAAACAAGTTACAGTGCATCACCAAGGTCCTAAACAGAGATTGAGATTAAGGCTTCTCAGTGCGCGCATATATATATATATATATAATATATATAATATATATAATATCTTATCAGTATAAATAGTTGTCTTCCTTGCCAAACTCTTTCTGTAATATCTTATCAGTATAAATAGTTGTCTTCCTTGCCAAACTCTGATATCTATCCTAGGAACAAATCTCAGAAGTTTGTTACAGCTAAATCCACCTGGCATACAGTTTCTCACCCTGGCCAGAGCAATTAAGATTGTGATAGTTCCACTGCTTTATTAACAAAGTACTGTCACTTTGTCTATTATTTGTATTGACACTTGGTCATGATTCTCATCATGAGGATATGTATAAATATAAAGAACATTATTTGCACTCATTGTTTCCAATGAACTAGATTTTGAACCATGAAACTTCACATTGAAATAAACCTGTTAGTCATTGTTATCACAATATTTTGCCCTATTCTCTCTTTTTCCTTTTGATTTTGGAAAGATACAGAAAACCAATTAACAACTCAATCTTCATGATAATGAGACATGAAGTACAGTGGTGCCTCGCATAACGTTTTTAATTGGTTAAAAAAAAAAACCTTATGCGAAAAAAACTTTATGCGAAACACCATTTCCCATAGAGATGCATTGGAAACCGGTTAATCCGTTCCAATAGGCACGGATTGCCGTCCTTAAGCGAAAAAACCCATAGGAAACATCGTTAAACGATACAATGTATCCTCCATTGGAATGTATTGTAGCTGACTCAATAGGTTTCAATGGCTTTGCGAAGTCAATTTTTGCAAAATTAAGTGTGTCATAAAAGGGTCAAAAATGGTTTTAAATGCTTAGATTAGCTTCTGCACCCTCTAAAACGGATGCAAAAGTTAATTTGGCTTTGATCTGACTTTTCGTTAATTAATGGTGAATTTTTTCCCCCCAACTTTTGACAGCTGTCAAAATCTGACAGCTCCATTATTTCCTATGGGGGAAGAAAAAATTCACAAAAAATTAATGAAGACTCAGCAACTGTTCTAAATTCTTGGGTTCGTTAGAGGACCCCCTAAGTTGTGTGCAAACCTGATTTGGCTTTGATCTGAACTTTCGTTAATTTTTTGTAAATTGTTTTCTCCCCCATAGGAAAGCATGGAGCTGTCAGATTTTGACAGGTCCATTGGTTCCTATGGGCCAAAAAACAAAAATTCACAAAAAATTAACGAAACGTCAGATCAAAGCCAAATCAGGTTTGCACATGACTTAAGGGGTCCTCTAACGAATCCAAGCATTTAGAACCGTTTTGGACCCTTCTAAGACACTTTTTAAATTGAAAACAAAAAAAAACGTTAAGCGAAGCAGGGGACCTAAAACCAAAAACGTTAAGCGAAGCATGGTCCCAAAAACGCTATGCGAAAATCGCCCATAGGGAAAAACGTTATACAAAACATAATCTGCCTCTGAAAAAATAAACGTTAAGCGAAAAAAACGTTAAACGAAGCAAACGTTAAGCGAGGCACCACTGTATTGTCTCTCACCTCTACCATGTCTGAACTCCTGAAGAAATAACCCTGTTAGCCTGTCTTAGCATGGCAGCAAAACCAGAGGGGAGAGTTTAATTTGTTAACATAAATGTCTTGCTTTTTTTGTAATTAAATAGCAGTTGCAGATTTAAAATGTCTTAAACTTTGTCAGATGTCTTCAGGGAGTAAATGCAGGTATCAGTTACCATATTCCATTATTCTGACCACCGCAGTGAAACAGAATTTTATTTCTTCAGCAATTAACCACCTTCATTTGCTCTTAGGATCCATGATAAAACTGGGTAGCTGAGAGCTATTTGCAAACAGATGCTGTTGCAACACCTATTTTGTGGAGGTTTGTCTTCTTGAATACTATGTAAGGTGCTTTCAAAATGGTTGAGTCTAAAAAGAGATAGCTAAATGTTTAAAGACCAATTATTAATTTCTACAAACATTCCAATTCATATTTTTAAAGGTAAGCATTATTTAATGCAATCTTTGGGCACGTTAAAGACTAACAAATTTTATTTGGCCTAAGCTTTTGCTGATGATACTCCACTTTCATCTGCTACATGGAGTTTGTCTAAATTGGAAGAATATTATGGATATATACAGTACTTGAGTGATTGGGGCAATGCATGGAAAATAGAATCAGAGAAATGAATGGGAACCCAACTGCAAAATGCAAACATTGTTACCTCAAATATTTAGCTCTCCCTTTTCAGACTGAACCACAAGAAATGGCAAGTCACAGAAAGTATATGAAGTGGAAGCAATATATTAAAATACTCTGGTAAAACTAGTACTGTTATTTGTATATATAAACACTTTCTACAGGGTTCTTTCTATATTGCTTTATAAAGACACAAGTAAGACTAATAATCAAACATTACATTGGTCCTTTTTCTGAATGGACTAACACAGCTACTTCCAAAAAATGAAAATACATAAGACATTAAATGACAAAACAAAACCTTTCATTCCACTGTGCTTTATAATTCTCAGAAGAAGTATTACAGGTATCAAATTAATATTCTGAAGTCCTTAAAACTCTGGTTATTGAGTGATCTTAGTCAAAGCACAGCCAA
Source organism: Pogona vitticeps (assembly GCF_051106095.1). Classification (NCBI taxonomy): domain Eukaryota; kingdom Metazoa; phylum Chordata; class Lepidosauria; order Squamata; family Agamidae; genus Pogona; species Pogona vitticeps. Next base: position 62,268,034 of record NC_135786.1, read on the forward strand.
AAGATCCACAAAGCAAACAATAATAGAACATTCATTTAGCATTTTCCTGTAATTACTACATGGCAATTAGGAAGAGGGGAAAATTAGTTACCTACCTTGAACACCTCTGAAAAGAAGCCAGATCCTATTTTTTCACAGGAAAAATCATCAAGCCGTGTAAGTCTTGAAAAGGCACTTATCAAGGCCTTGTATGAAGAAGTCCAAACTCTGCCCATCTGGGACACAGTCCCATCTCCTCCGCCACCCCCATCAAAGTCTTCAACACGATCCAAACGTGGTGGAAATCCTGCTATTGAATTTCGCTTACTCCGATCCATCTTGCCAACAACACAGTTGCTTTAAAGAGGAGAGGCTCTGTCACATTCTAGGTGCTCAATCTGTTTTTCTTCTCTCTGGCTGGATACTAAAAACAAAGGACACATATTTGAAACTTTTTATTCCCTTAAATTCTTCTCATTTAGAGTAATAAGTAAGTAATAAAACAATAATTCTACATTGGGTGTATTTTAATGGAGAGAGGGTTGGGGAAAAGAGTCTATCCCACTTCCAGGTTGAGGGACCCTTTGCCAAGAGAGACTAGGTTTGCCCCTCTTTGCTGTCCTTCTGCCAGCAGACAAAGACCTTTTCATTCAGCCTGGTCTTTGGCAATTAGCCTCAAACTGTAAGCTTTCAGCCAATGTGCTATTTTATCTCTCTTTTTTCTAAAAAATTGTATTAGTATTTTAATTAAGAGATTTTTAAGTGTTTTAATTTTAATTGCATTTTACTAACACAGTGAATTTAATTCTGTTTTAATGCATTTTAATTTTCTGTTTAAACAATGTTGTACGCTGCCTTTCGTCCAAATTCTGGAAGACAATCAGCATATATATGAAATAAAATAATAATCCCTTCCTGGGTTTGATGCAAGAAAGAGTCTGCTCCAAAGTACCAAAGAAATAAGGTACTAATTCTTAGCCTGTTTGTTCTTTGTCCAATGTAAACCACAAAGAAGAAATAGAATTCAAGTCAGCCTTGTAAACAACTTTTACAGCAAATTACAGTGGTGCCCCGCTTAACAATTACCCCGCATTATGACGAATCCGCTTCACAACGACGTTTTTGTGATCACTTCTGTGATCGCAAAACTATGGTCTAAATACGGTTTTTTTCACTTTGCGATGATCGGTTCCCTGCTTCGGGAATCAATTCTTCGCAAAACGATGTTTTTTTAACAGCTGATCAGTGGTTTCAAAATGGTCACTGGGTAATTAAAATGGCTCCCCGCTGTGTTTAGGGACGGATTCCTCGCTATACAGGCACCAAACATGGCACCTGCTTTCAATGCGTTTCAATAGGCTTTTTATTTTCGCTTAACAGCGAATTTCCTGGAACGGATTATCACCGTTAAGCAAGGCACCACTGTACTAGCCTATCTGGTTGTTGCATGTTTTTCAGGCTGTTTGGCCGTGTTCTGGAGGTTTTTCTAACATTTTACCAGTCTCTGTGGCTGGCATCTTCAGAGGACAGGAGTTAGAACTCTGTCTGTGTTCTGGTGTAGTGTGTGGGATAGCTGAGTATTTGTAGCTGTGGGGTCATCTTTTTGTCCTTTTCAGAAAATTGGGTGATTATGGTGATCAGGGTGTTTTTGTTATGGTTGTATTGTTGTTATAAGGGGAGATGATCTGTCGCTGTGATTGAGGGGTGTCGTTAGCTAGTCTACTGTGTGCAGTGATCACCGGTCCATGTGGCTGGTTAGAGTTCGTTGACCTTTTTGCAGGCTGTATTTTTTAGTGCTGGGAGCCAGGCTTTGTTGAGTTTTAGAACGTCTTCTTTTTTGTTGAAGCTGTGCTGGTGTTTGTGGATTTCAATGGCTTCCCTGTGTAGTCTAACATAATGACGGCTGGTGTTGTCCAGTACTTCTGCGTTTTGAAATAGAATTTCATGTCCAGCATGTTTCAGGGCATGTTCAGCTACTGCCAATTTTTCCGGTTGTTTTAATCTGCAGTGTCTTTCAGGTTCTTTGATTCTGGTGTGGATGCTGCGTTTTGTGTGCTGAACCAGCAAAAGAGGAGAAAGATATCAAAGAGGGTGACATAGGAGGAATGACAAGAGTGTAAAGGGGAGGGAAGAAGAACACAGAAGTCTGCTTAGTGGAGGAGGAAGAAGAAAAGGGAGGAATTAAAACTATATTGGGGAGGATAATATAAAAGAAGGGGGAGAAAGGAGGTTCGGGAGCAGAGTAGTGGAGAAAGAGAGTCGAGAGATCAAGACAGAATCAGAATCAGAGAAAAGTAATTAAAATACAAGAAAGCACACAACCTACTTAAAGACTTTCCCAATCTGAAAGTAGGAGGCTTACTTCCAAATCCAGAAGTTCCAAGGGAAGGAGAAAGGGTCTACAAAACCCAGGAACAGACTGTGATAGTGTTTCTGCGTGGGCAAGGACATGGAAGAAAGGTGATACGCCCCAATCCAGTATACAACACCCCACTGAAGGAGGGAGATTGGGCACTTCACCTCTGCTGTGGGACGGTGTGCGCAATGTGGAGTGCTCCCCTGAGCAAGATTACCGATCGTAAATGGTTTGGTTCAGCCCCAGTGAATACACTATTGTTGGGAAAAAGGTCCACGTTGACCAGTTATGGACATTTACCAGATTTGTCTTGTTTTGACCCTGATGCCATTATAGTTGATACTCCGCGTGTTAATAAAGTAAAAAGTGAGAATCCTTTAATTCAGTCTCAGCCTCTTCTTCCTGCCAAATGTGAGGAACTGCCATTAGTTTCAAAAGAACCCAATCACAATGGCAGCCAATGTGGGGCAGTTCCAAGCGCGGGAGAAGATGAAATTTTGAAATTGCAACCTATGATTCAACGATATGGGAAATTGATAGAGAACTTAGCCGAACAACAGATGCTACTGACAAGAAGAATAATGAAGCAAGCTTTATAAGAATTAGATCTTACATCGGAATGCATTAGAGTACAATACAAAAGACCAACCGATGACCCCAAAGCCTATTTATACACCTTTGAGAGGGTAGCTGTGGCAGCCGGATGGCCAAAAGAACAATGGATCATGATATATTAGTTCCTTGCCTCACTGGACTATTGCAAGAGGTGGTAGACACCTTATCGCCTAGAGAAGCCGCTCAGTATGAGACTATAAAAATGGCCATTTTATGTACTTTGAATTTGACACAGGAAGCATATAGGAAAAGATTTAGAGAACTAAAGTTGAGAGCCGGGATGCATCCACGTCCTTTAACACAAAGGATGAAAGTCAATCTAATAAGGTGGTTGAAATCTGAAGAAATATCTAAAGAACAGATATTAGAGATACAGTACAGTGGTTCCCAACCTTGGGTCCCTAGATGTTCTTGGACTAAAACTCCCAGAAGCCTTCATCACTAGTTGTTACGGCCAAGATTTCTAGATGGTGCAATCCAGTAACATCTGGGGAACCTAGATTGGGAGCCACTGAGTTAGAACTTTGAATTTTCTTTGTGAAGTTGCACCAATGTGTGTGAGATTTTACATGTTAAGTACTGTACAGTGTACTATTATGTTTCCAATTTTTCAAAGCATCCCAAGAGGCAATTTGCTTTACCTAATACTATTCTGGTTCAGGCATAGCACCCAAGCTGTACTTGTACCTATTGGAAATGAATGTGTGCTTCACAATAGAAAGATTAGTGTTTCTAAATTTTGAACATATTGGAGTGTATAAAAATAGTCCACAAACAGTTCCTAAAATTGGCTTGTTTGTCTTTACTATCTGCAAGCTGGTAACTTTGCACAACTAAAGTGCAGGTCCCCCTAAATACTCAGTATACCTCATCATTACCTACCCAAAGTTCTTCCTACTTGCTTTGCAGGCCCTTAACCCAAAGGAGATAAAAATTAATGATTTATTTTATCATGCTTAAATAATCAAAAATTTTAATTGTTAAAAATACTTTTGTGGTGGTAATTTTAATTCAAAATGGCCCAAATTCTATTATTTATGCTTGCCAGTGTAACAGTTAGTACAAATCTTGTTAGTAAATTCCCACAAGTTAAGAAGCCAATGTAAGCATTTGCACTGATGGTTGTTCTGGGTTTTTTGGGCTGTTTATCCATGTTCTGGAAGTTTTTCTTCTTAATGAGAAAAGCATCCAGAACACGGATACACAGCCCAAAAACCCACAACAACCATTGGATCCCGGCCATGAAAGCCTTCAAGAACACATTTGCACTGAGTTGCACAACCCCAGCATGCAACAGCAAAAGCCTATATTAATTTCTTGACTTGCAGCATTTTGTCATCAAGATTTACACCAACTGTATTATCTTTCCTAAAATTCAAAAGGTTCTTGGATCAATGTGTTATGAAACATGGAATAAAGTCTATAAGTGTTAATTCTACATTATGAGACAAGTTATTTGTAGACATTTTTTAAGCTTTGGGTGGACCCGATTCAGTTTTATCAAGTACCATGAGTTTCTGTACAGATTATTAATTTCTCTTTTTATCTCCCATAGTTTTCATGCTATATATGCCACCCAAAAAAGCATATATATATATATAGCCGCCCGGAGACTCTTGCAGAGTATGGGCAGCATACAAGATATATATTTATAATCTCCTTGTGTAGATTGACTGTCTCTAGCAATCCTCTAATCTAGATAGAGATTATGAAAAATATATACAGTACTGTATTAAGATTATTGGAAGAAAAAGTAGACTTTTTGGAGGGGAAAAACAGACACAATTAAATAGAGTTTGACCAGTGATTTAACTCATGATTAAAACTGATGCGATTTATATCAAAACCACCCTGCCTTAAATGGCCAGATGAGCCCCTCCAGAGTCATGTCCTCCATGTCCAGCAGGAGAGGAACTGCCAAACCTTGCAGATCCTGGATCCTTGGGAGTCCCAGGACACTGAATTCCCCCAAAAAAGGTTGTTCTGTAGCTGAGTCCGAGAAGACTGGACTGTGTCCCAAAAGACTGTAACCCAAAAGGCCAAAAGAATGTCATATGATAATGACACATGTTCTAGTGAAGTAGCTGGCTGCAGGAAAAGCCTCCTTAAGAGAAAAGGCTTCCTCAAGAGTAAAGGGACGCTGACAAACAGGTGTCTCCCACAGAGACCAGCAGACCAAGTAGTAGAGCTGAGTTCTGGATGGGACACTAACAGTTCAGCTATATAAACCTTGGCTGCAATGGACACTGAGAGACCACTGCTTCTTCTTCTCTAGACTCTGCTTTGCATCTTGATTAGAGATGAAGGTATTTGTAGATGAATACAAATACCTACTGCAGGTGGAAATAATGAGGGTCCAGCCTCACCCTTACATACAAACCTACCTGGCAACTGAAATCTACCCAGAAAAGCCATCCCTCGGTGAGGTGAGAGGGATGGCCTGTAGGCGGAGGGCCTTTTTGGCAGCTGCCCCCAGTCTTTGGAATGCCCTCCCAAATGACATCCAACTGGTGCCGATGTTACTGACATTTCGGTGCCAGGTTAAAACCTTTCTGTTCTGGACATTTTTTAATTGAAGTTTTTAACTGAAGGATTTAATTTTAATTAATAGAGTCATGGATCTAGATTCTTTTTGTTTTTGCTTTTGTAGAGTGGATGTGGCCATATTGGTTTTTGGTGTCTGTTTTTAACTGAACTGTTTTAATTGATGTTGGAAGCCACATGGAGACTCTTGCAGAGTGTGGGCGGTATACAAGTCAAATAAATAAACAAATAAATGGAGCTGAACTGTCCACTCATAGTTCGGCTGCTGCCGTGGGCACAGCGGCGTCTTCCTATCGAGCTGTGCTCCACAATGGATTCTCCATTGTGCGACCTGGCAGAGAGGCTGAATGGTGAGTGGATGGTCCGGCACCATGGGGCTGGACCCTCATTATTTCCACCTGCGGGGAGATATTCATATACGAATACCCCCATCTCTAATCCTGATCTTTGCTGCTAACTCCTTGCCATGTAAGCCTTTTGTATTACATGCTTATACTTCTTAGACCCTCTCCATTTGTTTTCTGACATTACTGGCCTGGCTTGAATTCTACAGTTTTATAGACTTTCACTTCTGATCTCTCACTTGGCTTGTATGACTCATTGGTAGGACTCTGTTAGATCTTAGCCCTAAGTACCTCAGCCTGCAGGGACTTTGCTGCTCAGGCCAGCTTCCTTAGGAGCAAGAAAGCCTATAAATCATGACAACTACACAGATTTTTCATGATTTGAGACAGTACAGTGCAGACAAACAGTGCTAATTTCAGGGACTTTCCAGAGGCATCTGGAAAATGAATGTCGTAATAACAATGCTGGACTAGGTAGAATACAACGAAGAAAGCCTGAACTCCAAAAGTCCCCCTTAACCCTATACATACTCTTTCAGCGTATTTCTTCTTAACAGATAAGCTAGTGAAATCAAGAGACAAGCGATTTGCCCAAGACCATAAAGTAAGCGCAAAGAGCATAAGGCAGAAATTGAGTCTGAATAGAGAAAATAAAACTTGCTATTTCCTCTTCCGTTAATTTCCACTCTGTGTCTCTTCACACATTACACTTCCTATTACAACCTATCCATCTGTCCTCCCCATGTTTTCTGAGAGGGAGAAGGAAGAGCTGTGAATTAGCAAAGATTGTCACTGGTGAAACGTTAGGAAGAATAATCTTCAGAACACAGCCAAAGAGCCTGAAAAACCCACAACAACCATTAGATCCTGGCCGTGAAAGCCTTCGTGAATACAGTGAGTGGAATGATTGAAACTAAGAAAGGATATAGGTACCAAATATCTGCTAACATCAAGTAAGATCATCCCCAGCCACAAGCAAAAAAACAGCAAGTTCACAGCTGAAACAAGTGAGCTTATGAATATTTGTTCTTTTTAAAATATCTTTTAAAATGTATTTACAGCCAGACACAGAATCCACTTCCCAGCACGAATGCCTGTTCAGCCAGGAAGGAGTTGAAATGTTCTCCTGAGAGTCCGCTGATTGAGTCTGGAGTGACAAGGTCAAAAGTTCAGAATGCCCAAGACATGCAGCTGATTTCTCCTTGAAAACTTGTGTCAAGTATCTTGTCTTAGAACTCCTGAGAAAATGTTTACTGGAAACATTTAGGACTGGGATAAACAGAAATAATTTGTGCTTTCATAATGCAGGAACATTTTGAATGTGACTTACAAAATTGTATGCTAATTCCCTGCAGATATGTCGCAAAAGTCCCTTTCTATAGGACTGTCACTCATGTTCTTAAAACCAAACCTGTATTTTTACTCTTCAAATAAAACCTGTATTTTTACTGTTTCTGTTACCACATCTACTGTAACTTCCCTGTCCATGAAGCTGCAACAATGTATCTACTTTGCAATATTCTTGCTGGTAAGCCTGTTCCATGCATGCTCAGTCTTATAATAAAATGATTTTGTCCCTTTGAAAGCATTTTTGAGAATCAACATTTCAGTCCCTGCAGCCTACCATCTTTCTAAATAAAAAAAGAGGGTGGGACCAACCATTCTCTTTTAAGATAAATAAGAATGGTCTTTTCTATTTGCATAAGCTATTTGTTTATTTATTCTATTTTGGTTTGGAATTTGACTATGCATATGAATGTTCCCATCCCAGATAAACTAATTTTACTAAAGGAAAAAATGTGTCAAAGGTAAAGTTGGAAAAAAACGTTTTGAAATGTAATATATCATTTATATTTCACTTGGTTAAATGAGTTTGCTGAGTGGCCTTGGCTGCCAGATGGGCGGTATATAAATCAAATAAAAATAATATTATAATTTGATAAGTACAGTTATAGTTGGTACAGGAAATATACGTTAAAGTTGTATGAAGTATATAATAATTGTGAATTGTTTATATATATATGCTCCAAGGTACATTGCTTGTTATGGAGAACCTTCAGAGGTTCTCAATCTGAACCCTGACGAAAAGAGGGGGAGGAATGTGACAGAATCCTAACTAATTTTCCATAGTAACAGAAGAAATAGAATGATTGGCTGGGATGATATGGAAGGTGAGCAAATCCAGGAGAGCTGGTACAGGTGGAGCCAAGAAGAAGAGCTGGAGAGAGAGTAGGTTAATTTGTAAGCAAGGAGGGAGGTTGAATTTTTGAGAGTTGAAATGTACCATACCTCAAGATGAACTTATATTGAACTCTGTTTATTTTACCAGTTACATTGTAATAAAGAATATTACATATGTTTCATTTTAAAACCCTTTGGGCTCCTATGTTTATGGCTGAAAGCAAGCCTTTTAAAGGAAGGGTAGTTTAAAAATAGCAAGACTGGATGAAAGCTGGTCACACCACTCACCTAGCAAACTGCTACTCTGGGCAGTATACACAAAGGAAAGCAAAAATCAGAAAGAAAAACATTCTAAAACACAAAGATCAAAAAGATCAAAAAAGACAGGTGGCAAGAAACTGTTAAGCAGCAAAGGAAAACCTTTCTTCCTCCACACATTCAGTCAGGTGAGGAAAACCTCCCCCAAAAGCTTCTTTAACAGCTCTGCTTTCAGTTGTTTTTTAAATGTACGGAGAAAGGGTGCTTGGCATAACTCCTGTGGCAACACATTCCATGAGGAAGGTGCCCAGCTGAGAAGGCCCAGCTTCTGGTTGTTGATTTTCAGACCTCTTGAGGGGTTAAGTATTTGTAGGTGAATGGTCTGTGAGGATCTGGTCAGATGGGCACTCAAACCTGGCACAAGATGTTTTAAATCTGTGGATGTTTAGGGTCACTTGTTTCTTCACAGAGGGAGCAATTTTACTTTTTAAAATATCGTAACTCAAAAACTCTTTGCCCAAACTCCCCAAATTTGGCACAGAGCAAGAGCAAACTGTCTGCTAAATCTGTGCCAAATTTGGTGCTGGTCCAAAGTCCATTTTCAAGATTATAAGTTTTTGTTTGGGCTTCCCCCATTTTTGGAATTGTCCTGCAGAATATCAGGGTGGATTTGATTTAATTAAAATTGGATTTAATTTTTTAAAATGGATTTTAGGATTAAATTTTTTAAATTATTTTTAATTTAATTTGTGATATAAATCATTTTTAAAAAAAACATCACTGATTTTCATCTACCCTGTAGAATATTGATCTATTCTGCTGCAAAATAACATATAATAAATGGATTTATCTTAATACTAGAGAAAAGATAGAAGTTCTAAAAAGGGAAAGTAGCATTAGAAGCCTATTTAATCCTGTAGGCAAGAAAATTAGACAAACAGTGCCTGTCATTGACAAGGAGCAACCATTGCAAGCTTTTATTTTTCAGACTGCAGGTTATCAGGGGTGTTTGAAGCATTTCTGCCCTATTATATTACAGCTAAAACAATGCAAATGTGGGCTTTTATCAAATATTCATCATCAGTGACCCTCAGAAATGGAAACATATTAACATATGCTATAACTAAACACTTTGACAATGTGCAGTACATCAGTCATTTGCAGAAGCAAAAAATGCATTAAAATTGAATAGAAAACTTCATACTATTTAATCATAAATGTGCAACTTTACTTGTCATAAAAGAGTTTTAATGGAAAGCACGATGTAGGTCAATTAACGCCAGTTTAAATTCCACTGTCAAAATGGAGTAAGACCACAAGAACCTTTTGGACAATTTTTTGTGCACAAGGATTAAACAGTATGACTTCCCAATAACTGAAGCATTCCCTACAGAAAAGGAAAAAATGTCACAATATTTTATCACTGGCAAAGATTAATTTTATGAAGTAGTCCACCTACTGGTTAATGATCTTAAGATGGCTGGTGATAGATTTACATATATTCATAGCTTTTTTACTCTTTAATTTTCAAACATCCAAGATGTGACTAATAAACTGAACAATCCTTACTGTATTTTTCCAGAGGTGGTCATGTCCTTTTAAAGATTAAGAATACAAGAACATTAATTAGTTCCTTCTATTCCTTACCATTCTCTGCCTTTGAAAAAAATATATACTTTTACCTGTTTTCCTCCTCAGGCTCAAACATCTATTTTATACTCCATTTTCTCTTCAGATCATATAAGTGTTTTGCCTTTGGTGAAAATCTCTGATAAATCTTTAAAAAAAATCAGTGAGAAACTAACTACAGAACTGCTGCTCTTCCATTTCAACAAAAAAAGTATCATGGGTGCTGGACATAAGCTGGCATTATTTAATACTTAGAATCAAAACTGCTTTTTAAATACACAAAATGGAAGGGATTCCACATCATACAACACAAGGAGACTTGGCTACAAATGTGAGCACATAAGTGACGAAAACAAGCCACAATAACATAGCTATTTAAGCTATTTTAACTATTGCCATAGTTACACTATCAAATACTTACCTATATGTATATCAATGAAACTAGCTCTAAAAAGCCCAACACTAGACCTCTATACAAAGACAACAGCCTTCTAGATTCTAGTGATAGACAACAGGAGATGATAATTACCATCATGCTCTTTTTGTGGGCTTCAAAGCAGCACCTGGTTGACTACTATGAGAGACAATGCTTGACTAGATGTACAGTATTTAATCAGATTTAACAATTGGTTTTAATATTCCAATCTTATACAGTGAAATTGCATAATAAAGATTCATACACATTACTCATGAAAAAAGTTCCAAGTATGCACTGACACTCTGTAAACTTAGAATATTTCAGTAGATCTTGCAGGATTTCCTTTAATAAAGTCATTTTACACGTTAGATCACAAAAGCCTGAAATCAGGCTACCACTGGTTTACATTATTAAACCCCTGCATTGGCATCCTTCATGTGCTGAACTATAACTCCCAGCAGGACAGGTTTACAGGTTGAAGATAATAAAAATTGTAGTCCAATATATCTGTAGAGTACCAGGTTAATAAGGACTGTTCTACAAAAATTTATTTCCCTCTTCATAAAATATGAACCTCTTATATGTTTGCATATTCAAGAAATGAATTCAGCAGAGAATTAAAATATGAACAGATAATGGACATTGTTCCTCTCCTCATTCTATCATTTATGCAAATACAATACTTCTTTCTTGGTTATATTACACTTTAAGCTTGTCTAAACCAACAGTGGTTGCTTCTATTAAGAAAAGTTAAATAATCATATGTTTATTCAAAATAGCTGACTGGAAAGCTCAGTGGTTTAGGTATCTGCTGTGAAGCCAGAGGTTTGGAGTTCAACTCCCCATTGTGCCTCCTATGAGTACAGGCAGCCTCTGTAGCCATGGGCAAGCTTCACAGTCCCAGTGTGTCCCCAGAAGAAGGGAATAGTAAACCCCTTCTGTGTATTCCCTACTAAGAAAACCCTTGAAAGGATAATCATAAATTGGAATCAAGTTGATGGAATGTGATGATGATGATAATTTGAACCATCATCATAATCAAAACACCAGGCACAGGCAATCAAAATTATAAAAACATTGACTGGTATTATATAAAAGATACTGTACCAAAAACCTAAGTATCTGTTAACTATCAGCACAGTATGTATGCTGTTCCTAACGCTGCCATTTTTGTTAGCCCTGACGGTGTTATTTCTGAGATCTGCAACTGTTTATAGTACTGTGTGAAATTTCTTGATATTGTTTCCAAAGCCTCAATGACTACAGGAACCACTGAAGTGTGTTTTATCCACAAGCATGATGTTTCAATTGCCAGACCTCTGTACTTTGTGGGTTTTTCCAATTCTTTATTTTCTACTCTGGCATCCCCTGGAATTGCAATGTCAATGATTCAGACATTTCTTCATTCTGTCTATGTCTGGTGTGTTATATTCAAGGTGTCTATCGGTTTGGATCCAGAAATCCCACAAGACCTTGACTTCCTCATTTTCTGACACCTTCTCTACCTGATCTTCCCACAGATTTTTGAAGGCTGGCAAGTTATATTTTTCCAAAATGACCTGTGCATGATTTTGCCACTCTATCATGTATAATTTTGTAATCTGTTTCTGCAATTTTTGGACATTTGCAGATGAGGTGTGATATAGTTTCATGTTTTGCTTGGCAGAGTCAACATTTGCTTTTAGCACTCATTCCTTGGATCTTAACTTTCATCATGTTGGTTTGGAGTGCTTGTTCTTCTGTAGCAAAAATTAAGCCTTTGGTTTCTTAATGGTCCCCAATTTTATTTTTTTATTATTATTATTTTATTTATTAAATTTATACCCCGCCCTTCTAGACACAAGTTTTAGCCATGCCTGTGTTGAATTCTTCTTCTTCTTCTTCTTCTTCTTCTTCTTCTTCTTCTTCTTCTTCTTCTTCTTCTTCTTCTTCTTCTTATTATTATTATTATTATTATTATTATTATTATTATTAAGAATATTGTTTTAAAATAGGAACAATATTACACAATCTTTACATACTGCCTGGTGACCATGCTTCAGCCATGCTTATTTTGTAGGAAACAAACATACTGCAAAGCTAAACTAAACCATCTATTCTCATCTTCCCTATCCTCATTCCAGTTTGCCTCTACATAAAAGGAGGTATTCCTCTACTAAAAAATTGGTTAGATAAGTACGTAGTATGCCCTCTCCGAAAAACAATGCACTTTATGGTAAGAGATTTCAACAATGTAGCAAACCTGATACGTTTCTTTAAATTCAAAAGGAAAGGCATCTCATACTGGGTGAAAAATGAATTCATATCTGTCACTTCATTTGAATGGCCAGATATATGACCATGTTTTATTCACCATTACACAATGTTCACACTTCCATGCCAAGAGCAAACAGTGGAAGTATTTATGATGCATTCACTAATGTAAAAAGTCTTCCAATAAAAGCCTTATCAAGGGTTGTAAAATGGCAGTCTTCTTTAAATTTCCATATCAAACCGGAACTGGAATTCAGGTCTCATCATAAAAACAGGTTTATTTTTAAATAAATGTTCATAATGAATTGTATGTTTTTACTAAGAATTGGAATATTAATTTGACTAATAATGAATTTTGCAAGAATTAGAGAAACAATTCAAAAGTAAAGTCAGGCATTCTTAACTTATTAGTAATGCCACACCAATTATGTTGTTTCTTCCTCTGTCATCTATAACCTGCGATTCCTTTACCCATCACCCACTGTCAACTTTTTACAGAACAAAGCTTCAAAAGAACAAAACTGAGTATCAAGCCAGCATCTTAAGTTATTTTTGTGAAATGCCACACCGATTCACACAATTTGCAACTTGTATCTACTAACCAACCACTGTCGCTTTATCTTGGGGTCATATATAAATGTTACCATGAAGTCTCACTCTTATGGCTGAGGAAGTGGTCTGGATTTACAAATGCTCATAATAAAATGCAGCCATTAGTCTTTAATGTGCCACAACAGTTTTGTCTCCTATAATTTGTTCACTTTTGTTTTGTTTCATTTCTTGTCTGATTAGCTTGCACAGACTAATACAGCTACCACTTTGAAAACTACAAGTCAGAAGGTTGGGAGATTAAATGGCACTTGATATTCTTGACTGCATCTTCAAATGTCAGTACTGTATAAACATGCTCAGTAAGGAAAAGTAGTCCATTATTCACAAAACTGCTAGGACTGGTGCTCTCAGAGGAGATAAAGATGAGGAAGATATCGCCCCTCCCCTTACACTTCATCCTCTTTATCCTACACCCTCAGCCAGGTGGCCAGACGCTCCTCCATCTTTGACCCTTTCCTGCTGCAAGGAACAAGGCAGTTGCTTCGAATTAAACTTTCAAGGCATCACCCAGGGGAAAAAATGAGAGAGACACGTTTCTGAAAAGCAGAGTCTGTGAAAGTTTCTTCCCCGCGCGCGCCGCCCCCCTCCGCCCCGCCCCGCCATATTTCTGACCGCACTAACTATGGGATTCTGGAAGTTAAGACTTTCTCTCAAAGTACTGTCATACTACAAGAATTCCTCCACCTTCATCTCCCTACTCCCTACTACAGGACGTAGATGTTTTCTTCCCCATACTCCTCCCCCCCCCCCACACGCACTTTCGGGACAGCCTCCCATCCTCCTCCTCCAGTGAAGCCTGTCTGGTTCCTCACGTTCTTCCCCTCCGGAGAACGACACCCCCGTCGTCACGCTCCCCACCGCGAACCCTCAGCACAAAGGGAGAGGCGGGCCCCCCCTTTTCTCTCTCTCTCTCTCTCTCTCTGCCTGCCTCAGGGGAACTCGCTGCCGCTCGCCTGGGCTCCGGTCCACAAATCCCACTCCCCTCCGCCATGCCCCCCCTCACGCCTTGTCACCCTTCGTACAGTTCCTCCTTCAGAGCTCCGGAACCAACCGCTCTTCCCTCCCTTCGGCCCCGCAAGAGCTAGAGACGTTCCTTACTCACCGCTCCATTCGCTCTTCTTTACCTGCCTCGAGGAGGAGGACGAAGGCGAGGAAAAGGGGAGACGGCGGCGGCGGGTCCCGCACACCAGGGGACGACTCATATTCGCACTCTCTTCAGGAGTCGGGCGGTCGCGGGGGGGGGGGAGACGCAGTCTAAAGCCCTTTGGTGGACGTCCGGGAGAGAGAGGGGGACATCGAGAAAGGGGGAGCTGGACTCCTTCCAGCCGCGAACAGAGGAGCTAAGCTGGGCCGCAATGGCCTCGGGGCCCTTCCCCCAACTTCCCTCCGCAGCACCGAAAACAGGACACGAGCACCCAGCTCCGTCCAGCGGCCGCCACAGACCAACTGAGTCGCCTCCCTGGCTGGAAGCCACCACAGGACTTGGAGAGGGAGGAGCCTGACTCTCCTGGCGGACGTTCGCCAATCGGCATAGACCTGAGTTTGATGGACGACCAACGTGACTAATCGTACGGAAGATACCCTTTGCGAACTGATCTTAGGTGCCTTCTGATTGGAGGGAGAGAGCTTGAGTGACAGGCCAGCTTGACTCAAGGACAACAAGAGCTTCAACTGAAGCCAAAGAAAAGGGCGGTGAGGGGAGTAAGAAGGCGGGTTGCTAGGGGCGCCTGAAACCTATTGGCTAGCACCCGAAGGCGGATAACAAATACGGCGTCAGACCAATGAGAACGGGCTTGCCAGTTACTGCGAAGTCTGAATTCTAAACCACTGAGACGGGTGTGGGGGGGAAATACAGCTGTCAAGAAGACTGTAATTAATAATTGTTGCAGGGAAAGTCGGGAACTATCGAGGTATGGTGAGGTATGTATGAGGCCTTTTGATACATATGTAGATAAATTCTTTATTAGGCATCTTTCAATCTCGAGAGACTATGGTAACGTGCTCTGTATGGAGGACTTGGAACAGCGTCTAGTGTGGCTGAGAAGGCCAATTCGAGAGTGACCATCCCTTCCACACTGAAGACAAATATAGTCTTTTCCCCTGTCCAGCTCCCTGGTTTTGCTGCTTTTGGGACTGTCTCTTTGCCTTGGCCTGCTGGACAAGAGTTTCTTCAAATTGGAAGAGGCCATGATGCACCGCCTGCCTCCAGGCTGAACGCTCAGATGTCAGGGTTTCCCATCTGTTGAGGTCCATTCCTAAGGCTTTCAGATCTCACTTGCAGATATCCTTCTAATGTAGATAAAAGTAAAATAGTAATAAAATATATAAACTTCAGTAAACAATATTATCATTTGTGTCAGTGTGTTATCAGAAAGTATGAATCTTGCAGGTTCTATCAGGAATTCTCTGTAATGGTCTAATTCTTCCAAAGTTTTGTGATGTACAGGCTAAACATCAGAACAAATAACATTCTGGGAGTTTTTATGAAGGTCTTTAGCTGCATTTGACTGGCTGGAGAGGTCAGACGTTGAGGTATCTGGCTGTTGAGCCAGAGGCTGGGAGTTCAACCTCCAACTGTGCCTAGGGACGTTCGTAAGTAGAGGTTCCACTGTAAAGCCAACCTGTGTGACCTTGGGCAAGCTGCACAGTCCCAGGGCACCGCCAGAAGAAGGACATAATAAACAACTTCTGTGTATTACCTACCCAGAAAACCATGAAAAGGGTTGTCACAACTCAGAAATGACTTGATGGCACAAAATTATCAAATTAGTATCATTTGAGCAGGTTATTGACATGTATTGCTTTTTTATCAGATGTAAATGTTGCTGTGAAGAGGGCATTACTACATCTTGCTTAGCAATACAGTGAAAGGTTAAAGGATGGTGACATCTAGTGTTCAAAAAGTTAACCATTGCCATTATTGCATGTACAGTATATATACAGTGGAACCTCTACTTACGAACTCAATCCGTCCCAGAAGATGTTTGTTAGTTGGAATGTTCGTAAGTACAGTAGAAGCAAAATTTCCCATAGGAATGCATTGAAAACAAATTAATCCATTCCGGACAAAAAAAATATCACCAAAAAATAAAAAGAACACAGCAAGTGCGGTTGGAAGGCACTAAGGCATTAAGAAGGGGAAAACACTCCAACAATAAACATTAAACCCAGCTCCGTTGCTGAGACATTAAGAAAACAACAACAACACAGCACAGAAACATATCCGCCCCAGCCAAAACCCACCCAGAACAGTTTTTAAAAGGAGAAAACAGCAGCCTACCTCCCTGCAGACACACACACAGGCTCACTCCGAAGCAGGAAGCTCTCCCAAGCCTCCACCCTATAACTGCCGAAAGAGCTACAGCACAAAGAAGCAGCCTCGGCGCCACCTACAGTTAGAAATTTGAATTGGCCGCCTTTTCCCCCCTGCCTTTTTCTGTTCCTATCTTGAAGCTCCATTCGCAAGTAGAAGCAAAATTTTGCGAACGGAGCTGTTCATAAGTTGGATCATTTGTAGCTAGGGACGTTCGTAAGTAGAGGTTTGACTGTAATTAAAATCTCTGAAAATTTATACAGCACTTCTACTTTTTCTTTAGAAACAGTTAGATACTTAACATCCACAATGCAAGAAGGAGAATTAAATGGAAAAAATCAAACCACTGGATGGAACCAGGTGCAAATTAGGCACGTCTAGCCTATACTGATCTCAGATATCACCAGTTCACAAACCATAGTTGTAGTTTTAGAAGAGGGAGCCGTCTGTGCTAGCATGTCAGGAAAAAACAAAGCAAACATTAAAAAATAAAGAAGACAAAAACACTGTGGGACTTTAAAGAGTAACTGCTGTATTTTAATATGACAAGTTCATAAAAGCGCACATTCAAATATAGCAGTTATTCTTTAAGGTGCTACAATGTTTGTTGTCTTCTTTATTTTTTCATTTTTCCTTTGTTTGTGCCTGACAGCTCCTAAAGCGGTGACATTACTGTAGGATACAGCACAACAACCGCTGTTTTGTTTTGACCTCAACCACCTTCAGCTCTTTTGCAGCACTGAGCCTCTCATCATCTCATATCTATGCCATTTACCTAGGTGAGATGTCTCCTACATTATGTGATTACTCGGAGTGCAGAGAATCACAGTCATTTTGAATAGTCAATATACATTATTTTAAAGTTTCTTTCTTTCACTACATATTTAATCTGGCAATGGTGTGCGCACGAGGTCTGTGGCAGTTTACATGGACTTAAATTATTTGGACCAGCAAGTGTGTGATACTGTTTATAAGTATATTCAAAATCAATTAAATTATCAGCTGACCACAGGAAAACCAAAATGTGCATTCTTTTCTTTCTGGGATACTGACTATATCAACTATAACTGGGTTACTATTTCATCTGAAATGTAGTTAAAGTTCAGAAGATACTCATAGCATTGCTCTGTCAAGGCCATATACTGCTACTGCATTAATAATAATTACTTTCCATGAAGTCCAGGGATTTTTAAGTACACTCAGAAGGGGTTTACCGTTTCTTTCTTAAGGGCACCCTTGGGATGTGCAGCTTGCTCAAGGCTATACATACTGGCTTTTCTCCTAGGAAGCACAGTGGGAAATCCAACTCCCATTCTCTGGCTCTGTAGGCAGATACCTAAGTCAATGAACTACGCAGCCATTATTCTCAGGCAAATATCAGTATTTTCCATCCTCCAGACTTTTGTCACCCTTGTGGCAAATATAAAACCAGTTATTTATCAACTCTCTAGGGACATCTTGTGGAGCAAATTCAGAATTACTCCCTGTTCAGAAGTCTAGAATTTGTCACACTCGTTGAAAATTGGAAAGAGGCTTTCCAGATTACACTTTTTAATGACCGAGGAACCTGTGGCTCTTTTTTACATGTCATAATTTGAAATTATTGCAGCACAACACCTGAAAAGATAAGGTGTTTGATTTTGTTACTTAAATTGTCAAAAAAAGAATGCTGGAGAAATGTTAGCAGATTATTCACATGTTATTACACTCCTATTGAGTTTAGAAACTGTCTGGATAACTCAGTGGATTAGTTATCTGGATTCAAAGCCGAAGGTTGGGAATTTGATTCCTCATTGTCCCTCTAGCAGAGTAGAGCCAGCCTATCTGATCTTGGGCAAGCTGTACAATCCCAGGATGCCCCCATAAGAAAGGAATGGTAAACACATCTGAATACTCTGTACCTGGAAAACTCTGAAAAAGGGTTGCCATGAGTCAGAATTGACTTGATAGCTGTGAGGCCTCCAAAATGGAGGCCTTAGTAGGAGTGCCGTCGCTCTCGAAGAGAACCCTTCACACTCAAACATCCCCACCTCCGTCCCCAACGCGTCGGGAAGAGAAAGGCGTGGAAACCCCATATTGGGAACAAGAGGTCGCCGAACCCCTTACCTTAAATAAGGGGGTAGATACGGGAGATTTGGAGGTGACTATGAAAGGGTTAACCCTTACCCCGGAACCCGGGGGATCTTTGGCGGGAAGACAGAGGGAGGAGATTGAGGCAGCGGCGGGAGATATAAGAGGGAAGCCGGCGGAGATACCGGGGGGGGGATGGGAGTGGATCTGGATGGAGGATCCCTGGACCCACAAGTGGGAGCAGGTCCGTGTCCCCCATGAAGAGGCAGAGAAACGCCGTCAGCTTAGGCTAAAGCCTCGTCCTTCGTATTGGGGCGAGACAGAGGCCAAGGAGTGGAGAAGGAAGCTCCGGGAAGAAAGGGAAGCTGTAGCCCGCGAGCTAGAAAGGAAAAAACAATGGCATATCGCCGAACTGAGGAAGCTGGGGGGTTACCCGGCCCCTGGGGAGTCGAAGGAGGAGACGGGTCGTCCTGGGGTGAGTGGAGCGGGGATGAAGAGACTTTACCGCTGATATCTCTGGACGAAGAATTGGACCCTGGGCAGGGGACTGTGCCATTATTAACAGGACCTTGGAACCCAGAGACGACAAACCCTTTTATAAATGGTTTATGGACCCCGTTAAAGCCGAGCAATATGTTGCAAGAATCTTTGAACCCCTTTTTAGGGGTGAACCCTGTTGGAGTTGATGTTGCAATAAATACTGAACCTTTTGATTTACCTCAACCGACTCGTCCTTTAATTGAAGAACAGACAGCCCCAAAAACTGAACCCTCACAATAGCACACAATTATTATTAAATTGTGTTTAGAGGCTTTGTGTTTAGAGGCTACCATCAAGGATATTGGACGTTAACTGAAAGTGGGGTTTTGAAATGTATTTTGCCACTTTAAAAAACGTTTTCACTGCTTTCTGAATTGTTTCCCAGCACAATTAAAGAGTTCATCTTGATCTACAGTAGGACCCTCATATCAGCTGGGAATAGGTTCCAAGCCTCTGCAAACCATGGATAATAGCAAACACCATAGGGACAGCATGGTAAAAACAAAAAAAAGTTTCACATGCCTTACCAGAACTGGCCACTAGAGGGGGATAGATATCACGCCTTGTATTCTTCACTAACAAGTACAGTGGGGTCTCGACTTATGAACTTAATCCGTATTGGAAGGCAGTTCTCAGGTCGAAAAGTTCTTAAGTCGAATCTGCATTTCCCATAGGAATGCATTGAAAACCATTTAATCCGTATCTGCTCCTTTCTTCCATAGAAACTAATGGGAAGCTGCTATTCCGCCTTCTGCCACTAGAGGGGGATATATTTTTTCCTTTTTTCCTTTTAACCTAAGATGACTTAGCTTTAAAAAAAGGAAAAAAAGAGTTCGTAACTCGAATCTAAGTTCGTAAGTCGAGTCCATATAGGCCTATGAGAGCAGTTCGTAAGTCGAAACGTTCGTATGTCGAGACCCCACTGTACAGTATTCATAGCACAATCTCTGGCTCCCGCCCTCCATTGGCTGGTTCTGAAAATACATGTGATAATAGTTTTTTTCTGGATTTTTAAAAATATTTTTAATATTTTAAGACTCTGAATAAGTGAATCAGTGAATATCAATTCCATGGGTAAGGGGGTCCTATTGTACTCTATTGGCTGTGACATATCTGAAAATTTCTCTAGCAGTTTGTAACACCGCCCGTTGATTAAGATTGTATTAATTTATCCAAAGTTACTCAATTTCTATAAAATCCAAGGTAAGGAATTCAAATGATTTTTTTCATGTGCATGTATGTTGCTGTTTTGCACAATTTAAAATGTATCTTTAACACCTTTCCACCACTATGTAGCTAAGAAAAGTAACTGTGCCAATACCTTTTCAGAAAAAAATGATTCCTGTGCCCTAGAGACCCTCCCTACCTTCCTTATACACTGGGGTCTTGACTTGAGAACTTAATCCGTATTGGAAGGCGGTTCTCAAGTCAAAAAGTTCTCAGGTCAAATCTGCATTTCCCATAGGAATGCATTGAAAACCATTTGATCCGTATCTGCTCTTTTCCGTCCATAGAAACTAATGGGAAGCTGCTATTCTGCCTTCGACCACTAGAGGGGGATATTTTGTTTCTTTTTTTCTTAGGTCAAGAAAGGTTCAGGGAAGGCAGGGAAAATACAGTCCAGGCAGTACCAGGCAGTCTGAAGACTCCCAATCCACTCTCAACGCTGGGAGGAGTGAGGAAGCAGACAGGCACCCTTTTCACTGGCCAACAGTTAACTGAAAGTTCAAATTTTGCACTTTCCCTGCCTCCCACGTGGTTTTTTTCAGTTCTTAACTCAAATCTAAGTATGTAAGTCAAGTCAATATTTTCCTATGAGAGTGGTTCTTAAGTCAAGACCCCACTGTATTCCTGTACCACGTCAGTCTGCAGAACTGAAACCTAGTGTTTAATATTTTGAGGATGGCTGTGTGCAGGGAAGAAGACTGGCAGCTGAAAAAGCTTTGAGTCACTTTGTTTCACCTGTCTAAAATTATTTATTTGTATCTACATGTGCCACTGAACATTAGTTTCAGTTAGTCCAATGTAGTATTCAATAAAAGTAAGGGGACATTCTTATTTCTCAGTTCCTGTGTAATGGGCTATTATTTCAAGTGCCCAGTTAGGACATGGCTAGAACTCTATCCTCAATCAAAGAGACTGTGTTTCCTGTTAACTCCCACCTAATCTTTGAAAGCAGGAGGATCCACAGTAGAGCCTCCAATAAAAATCTGCATATTATTTTTACGTTTTTTAATTCTTTATGTTGGGTGGGTACTGAAAATGCAAGATTCTACAACACTGTTTCTGTTTAATCGTATCTATGTGTATCTGTGTATCATTGGGGTTACTGGATGTTTCTTTTGTTTGGTCTTTCTAACTTCCTTGAAACATTTATGATCTGTCTTTTTGCAGGAAATATCTCAAAGCCTGCCATGCAACTTAGAGAGCAATCGGGGAAAATAAATTCCATGCAGTTTCATCTGGCACAAGTCAAACACTTTATAACAACCCCTGAGGTCCCGGCACAAACTCCCCAGTTGATTCTCCCATTTGAAGCCTTAATGCTGACAGCAACCAAAAACTCAAGGGGCCTCGCCTCTGCACTATATTCATTCCTCGTGCATTGGCTTTATGGGTCCTCACAAGGTGCCAAGATATTTCAGAAAAATATGACTCTTTGTCTTTGACAATGTCTGAAATTCTCAGAGGAATAAATTCTCCTTTAAATTCAATGCTGCTAGTCTCAGAGGACGTGATTATAGATAGTACCTCAGTCCTACAAATTAACAGCAAAATGAATTTGAAATGTTGGAGGGAATAGCAGGCACTGGATTCTTATACCCATATGTGGTGATTTTTGCCTTTCAGAGATTAATAGTTTAAAAATAGAATCTGACTGTTACAAATTAGAAAACCATACTAGTGCCAGAGCTGGACTTGTTCTTTTTGTTTACCACCTTTTGCATAAAGCCCTAATGCCTGTTTTATGTCTTGTGTCTTGACTAGTCATAGCAGCTAAAACTGGAAAAACTGTAATGAATTAAGTCTTATCCAGTGGTATACAAAAGTATGGTGTACTGCACTTATAGGAAAACCGAGAGACCAGGTTCAAATGACTAAATCTGTGAAAAATCACATTATTGGGCACATTGTGTCCACTTTATAAACTCTCTTAATTGGAACAGTGATCCCATCCAGACTCCAGTATCTGAAGTCAATTTATTGATGGACCTATTTAATTAGTTATACCATAGAGGCAAATTAACTCTGCAACATCCTGTACTATCCTTGCTCTATTATGAGCTTAGTTTTGTTACAGTTTTCATTTTATTGTTATGATTGTGTGTGCATATTCATTTTACAGAAAATGCAAACCTAAAGAATATTTTTTAAGAAGAGAAAGCATTTATGTGGCAGTTATGCTACAAATCGGTCTGATAAATATATTTATTGCATGCTTACAGAATTTGGCTAGGTTTATTACTATTGTGACTATGACTAGGCTTCAGGTATCCTCCCCATACTCAGAAACAGTTATTTTCCATTGTTGTATATCTATTTCCTTACATGGTTCATAATTCACTTGTAGGTGTATGTTTAATCTGTGCATGGTTTATTTCTTTCTTTTATGACAGCCAAAAGCCTATTGGTGTAAATTTATGCTAGTGGAAGCTGATAATGTCATTGGCTGGAATGGGTAAAATTTAATTTAAATTAATTGAAAATTTTCTAACTCTCTAGCAAAGATTTGACAATAATTTTGGCAATTAAAGCCCCCTCCCCCTGCCTGAGGCTTCCAAAGGTTTCCCTAGGGCAAAAGGGAACCTTAGAGAACCTCAGAACCTAAAATGGGGTGATAGGAATCCAGCTAATGACATCATTAACTTCCATCAGCATACATTTATTCAACAGAATTTTCTCCATTATGCATGCCATTTTGTTTCACTGCTCTATTAACATCAGCCTGTTATTATTCTATAAAATACCATATAGAACATTATGCAGGGACTACCACTACTGTCACGAGAGTTCTAAGTTCTGATTAAAAGTCAGTAGGAAAACTTTATTTTTTAATTTAATCACTTCATATCATGAGATGGAGTTTTGCACATTTGAACAGTCTCCCACTGGAAAAAGAAAAATATTTCCTGATGAGAGAAAGACCATGTTGTCTATCTCCGGGAAGACATACCTTATGCTGTTTCCAAATGTCTGAACTTTTGCTCAGTTATGTTCTAAAGTAGCCATTCTCAAAGGGGGGGCATATGAAGGCACATTTGTAGGGGGCGACCAACTGGGAACAATTATTCACACACCACCTTAAAATGTTTGTTATGCAATTTATACAATCCAGATTTGGCCTATATTTCTTTCATATTTTGTTTATGGCTGTGGAAAAAAAGGTTGAGAATGGCTGTTGTAACAGGTCTTCCTGAGCCATACAGCCAGAGTAATAATCTATCTATGCTTTGTTGCATGAAAAATTGCCCAATTTCCCCCTCCAGTTCAGGAAATGATCTCCATTTTCTGTGCTTGAAATAGCAGCACCACTAGTAACAGTCATAAAAATAGCGTTGTATGTGCTTCGGAACCTAAAGTAAATGACAAGGACAAGTGTGAGGGGAAAGGATAGGAACTGGTAACAGTGGTAAGGCTGAGGTGGAGGAAAATGACCACTGACAAAAGTCAGAGATGGCTTGTACATTGAGAAGGAGAGACCCTCCACCGCCATTCTGCCATCCCTCCTACCCACCTTGGTTCACAAGCTGCCTCCAGTAGAAGGCATGGAGAAGTTTATAAGGGACTACTTTGAAAGGTATTGCAAAACTTCAGTTCATCCACCATGTTGCTGCCAGACTGGGGTCAAATATAGGAAGCATACAACTGCCTTGTTACAATAGCATCACTTGTGGTGGTGGCGTTTCTAAGCAAAACAGAAAACACTGGTTATGATTTACAAAACTCTACATGGTCTGCCTATTTGAAACACTACATTCTCCCATATGAGCCTTATGCAGTATCCTTTCTTTCTGCCCTGCCATTACCAGAGGCACATTTGATCTGAATATAGACCAGAACTTTCTTGGTAGCTGCTCCCAGCCTTTGGAACTTACTAAAAAGGCCAGATTAGCACCATCTGTTTTTCCTCCTGTCAGCAGAGATGTTATTCATACAGATTTCCAATGTCAAAATAAAACAATTTAAATATATTGTGTAAATTAATTGCGTAAACTATTTTTTCTATTATATATATATATATATATATATATATATATATATATATATATATATATATATATATATATGTTTTATATTTGTGTTGTAAGCCGCCTAGAGTGGTTGCAATGACCAGATAGGTGGGGTATAAATGAAATGAAATAAATAAATAAATATTTTTTAAAAATCCATTGCTACTGTACCCTGTTTTCCCCCTTCCTATCAGTATTTTTTTTTAGTTTCAATGGACAGAATTCCATTTATTCCATATTAACTAGAATTTCAGCTAATAAATAAGGTGCCTGATTCTGTTGTCAGTCATGCTAAGATACTGTATATCATTTATGTTTTATGGTTAACTACACTGAGTGTTAATGTTAGTGGAAAGGCAGAATCCACTTCAGCAAATATAAACTCAATAAATAGGACAAGAGGGAGGCACAGTGGATTTCTTTTAAAAAATTAAACTTTTAAAGAAAACTATACAGTATGGGGAAGAGATACTATTTCCACTGTCCAACTGCACAGCATATACCAGAATTTGGCCAACAAGCCAGACAACTCATAGATGTTTTCATTGCTTCCTGGAAGGTCTAAAACTAGCCCTGGGAGGAAAGGATAAAAATTAATGCTTCGCCACAGCCACAGTGCTTTATTTATCTTCAAATGCATTCAGGAAGGCCAAAGACAGCAGGCATCCTGAAAACCATACTTCAGGAAGTTGTATTTGTTTGCTGCGTATCCTGGACTCCTGTCCCTTCCATCATCAACCCTTCATCTAATTATACCAGTTCAGTTCTGCATATACAGTATCTGCAAACAGATCATTAGTCCTTGCATTACATCACAGAAACATTTGCTCTAAAAAGGTTATGTAGTGCTAGATTGGAGAAAACATTGACTATCTTGATCCATACATGAGATTTCCTCTACCATGCTTTTAATTTGCAAGACATTTTATTACCTGGAAGAGCCAGTCTTTTTACGGTATATTGTGCAAATTATTCTTTCCCAGTACTGTAGTTACTGACTAAAGAAATCTGCTCATTAAAATAATGTGGCATTCTACTGTTTAAAGGTCATCTGTATAACACAGTTAAAGTGTTGTGTACACTAATACATGACCTGGGACTTTCTACGACTGTTTAGGCTGCAAATTCCATCATCTTCAGCCTACACAGCTAATTGGAAGATCTTTTGGTAGTCACAAGAATGTCTCTAGGATTCTGTAGGCTGAACTCCAGCCTCACCAAAGAGAGCTGAAAAATGCAGCACCTACATATTCATAATTCTCCATTTAATTGGAGAGTGGAGTGGTTCAATTTATATAAACTTTATCTGAGGTGACTGAAACTATCTTTGCCTACTTAGAAAGGTTTTCATTGGTATAATTTAGAGATCTTCTCTCTGGCATGGTGTTAAGATCTCCAATGAATAATACTATTGGAAGAGAGACATTTATAATATTAAATACAGCACTTCAAGTTTGCTGGACATATCTTATTGTTCATTTTATTTGTTATTTGCCAATACCCCATAACCAAAGTTTTCAGGACAGACTTCCTATATAGATGATAAATAACATAGGTTTCATTAAGCCTACTTATTATTTCTTCTTTCAGAATAAACTTAATTTAATGGTAGATAAATTTCATACTTCTGAAAAAACAGAGGTGGGTCAAGACATTTTGCATAGGAAACAGCCTGGTTGGTAGTTGAATTTCATTTCAGCATCAGCAATGGAATAACTTCAGTTTTTACTGCAGTTAGAAGCCACCCACTAATCAAATTTCTTTGGGAGATGTACAGGCACTTGACAATAAACAGGTTGTGTAACAGACATACGTAGCTCTGTCCTCTTAAAACTTTTCTGCACTCTCTCAATGTTTCACCTTATAGTTGTCCCATATTGTTTGCAATATAACTCTGCATTTGTTTTACACATGATCAGAAAGATAAACTACTAGTTTATTCCAATTATTCCCCAAGCACTTCCTCAGTCTTGATTTCAGCCAATCAATCACATTTAAAAAATGTGATACGCACAAAACTAACCCAAAACAAACTAAAACTAAAAAATAAAGAATACCAAAACATCGCAACACTTCAATAACCAACTGCTATATTTTAATGTGAGCTTCCATGGGCAAGTCTACTTCATCCAACATAAGAGTTGGGACTACATGGCAAATATTTATACATTGCAAATACTGTATTTATAACAAAACCAAACAGCTTTAGAGGCTGGTCTCTTAAGCAAAGTGGAATCACTTCATATTTAGGATACTTGCCAAACAGCCTTTATTTGCCTGTCTCCTTATGTTTTTCAACACACAAACATCCCCCCATCTAAGGGTGTGTCTGCAGATGAGTGTGAGAAAGAGATTTGAGGGTGGAGAAGGAGTAAGACAATAAGAGAATTAACATGAACAAGCAAGCTACTTGCCCACTTTTGAAACCAGGCACAGGAGGAAGGAGCAGCAGGCAGGAATGTACAGTATCTAATTTGAGGACTGGGTGTAGACCTCTTTTCCTCAGCTGAGGTGTTATGTGAATGAATGGGCTTGGGGTCAGAAAGTATCAGAGAGAGAGAGAGAGATAATGTGTATGGCAATAGAGATGGATATGAATGTTTCATTGTCTCCTGCTTCTGTGTATATATGTACTCCTAGACTCTGGAACTCCCTCCCTAGTCTGGCTCCATCTTTGCAGTCCTTCCACAGACAGGCAAAGATCTTTCTCTTCAGGCAGACTTTTCCTTAATGACTGGTGGTCTGAGAGAGGTTTTAAATGGACTGCTATACTCTGTTGTTTTAAATGTTTTTTTAATATTGATCCTAGTTACCATTTTAATGTATTATTTGTTTAGGTTCCCCTTGAAATTTAGTCCAGTCGTGTCTGACTCTAGAGTGTGGTGCTCAACCCCGTCTCCAAGCCGTAGAGCCATCATTTGTCCACAGACAGTTTCCGTGTTCACGTGGCCAGCGCAACTAGACACGGAACACCGTTACCTTCCCACAGTGGTGGTACCTATTTATCTACTCAGATGTTTACATGCTTTCAAACTGCTAGGTTGGCAGGAGCTGGGACAAGACGGGAGCTCACTCTGTTGTGTGGATTCGATCTTACTACTGCTGGTCTTCCGACCCTGAGGCGTCTGCAGTTTAACCCGCAGTGCCACCATGTCCCTTTTAATATTTTTGTAGTTCTTTTTAAATATTTCTATACTTACTGTTTTAGCTTTTAAATGTTTTAATGATGTAAGCCACCTTGGGCCCTTTTGTGGAGAAAGTGTTTGTGTGTGTAATATATGTAATATGCACTTAATAAATATATATATAAAATAAATAAATAAAATACATACACACACTTACATATATATTTAAGTAAGGTGCTTACAGAGTTAACGGATGTCACTCTCTCGTGCCTTCTCGGGTCAGAGAAAGTGAGTTTTCTCTTAAACAGTTCCTGTTGTGTGACATGTTCATTAACATTTAACAGCGGAGGTTCAAATGTTGTTGACCAACCACTACTAACCGAATTGCGAAGGTACAGAACTAAACCCTGACCCACTTGACTGAACACGCGCTCTTGATCACATTCATACTCGCCACAGAACAGGATCTTGCCTTTGCCCCACTCCCTGGAGCGAGGCGGCCCAGTCTGGCTCTCGAGTACCAACCAAGGCTGTGAGGAAGATGAGGGATGTTTATTACCCTGCAGGAAGAAAAAGATACCGATATATATATATATATTTGGCCGGGCAAGAAACAAAAAGCAGCCAATCACCGGAGAGTTTATCTAATCGAACTAACTCTGACCAATAGCAGGGGGAGAAGATGAGGGGTTTTAGCTGAACCGGGTGGGACGGAGCGAGTTATTGCCGGGGGGGGGGGGACGCGCGCGCCCTCGGAGTGGGCGGGGGAGCAAGTCGGGGGGGGGGGGCCGAGCCCGGCGGGCTGGTGGGAGTCGGGGCGGGATAGAAGGGGAGACCGCACGCTCCGACTAGTCTCGCCTGTGTGTTTTGTGAATGAACCACGTGGCAGTGACTCACTCGGTGTGTTTCCAGACTTTTGCAGAAGCTGCTGCTGCTGCTGGCGGCGCCGGCGTGTGGCTCCCTTTTTTTTTTTTTTTTTTTGGGCGTTCTTGCTCCCACCCGTTCGCCAACTAACTGGGACCCAGCCCAGCATGGCGGGAACACGTCTCTCGCTAGACAGTCTCGCCGCCGCCGCCGCCGTCTGCCTCTTCGTTGGCACCTTTCTGCCGCCACCAGGTAAGCGTTGCGTCCTCGCCCCCATCCCTACAGGATGAGAGGGGGCATGGAGGGGGGAGATCGCCGGCATCCCAAACCTCGGGAGGGGGGGAAATCCAGAATCGCTCCAGGGAGGGCACGCT
Source organism: Pogona vitticeps (assembly GCF_051106095.1). Taxonomy (NCBI): domain Eukaryota; kingdom Metazoa; phylum Chordata; class Lepidosauria; order Squamata; family Agamidae; genus Pogona; species Pogona vitticeps. Next base: position 62,296,740 of record NC_135786.1, read on the forward strand.
GGGGGACCCCGGGAAGCCTGAAAAGGGGAGCGTTGCCGATCTTCTCAGCCCCGAGCCGAGCTGCCCCCGGCTCCCTAACCGCTCGGGCCTTCCTGGCGGGTTTGCCCTCCTAGCCCGGTTGGCGTGTGCTGGCGCCCCCAAGGTCTCGGCTCCCGCTTTCCTGCCTGCTACTTTCTTTCTGAGGGCCGGGCCGTCTCTAGCTTCCAACTTGGACGTAGAGACGCGGATGGGTGAAGGAAGCGGTGTTAGTGAGCCCGTAGGGCGCAAGGGTGCTCTTTGGAGAGGGGACGAGAAACTTTTGGCACGAGAGCTGGGTCCGAGGGTCATCCACTTGGGGCGGCGGCGGCGGCGGAGGAACCCCGGGGCTCAGCCACTGGACTTCGCAGCCTCTTGTTTGTGGCTGTTGCCTCGTCCTCCGATCTTGAACTTGGGAATGCTCAGCCTGTGTCTGAGAGACGTGTTTGCCTTTTGTTCCTACGAGCGTTGCTTCGTCGTTTTGAGTGCTGCTGACTTAACTTTCGAAACAGTGTGTGTGTTTGTGTGTGTTCGTGTGTGAGTGAGTGAGTGAGACCAGGCACAAATGAAGGAGGCTTGCGGGGATAGATCTTGCTCGCCGGCTGCTCCGACTCCGGCCCCAGCGTGTCGTGGAAGCTAGCAGGGGTCCTTTCCCACCCTCGCCTCTTCTTTTCAGCCCTCACCTCCACCCCGGTCCTCTGGTAAGAGTCAGAGTCTCCTTCCCCCCCCCGTGCGTTGGGACCAGTCCTTAGGCTGTGACGTCTGAACAGCTGGGGCGGGGATTATGCCTCTTGTTTCTGTATGTGGAGAGAGAGAGAGAGAGAATAACACCTGGAGCGAAGAGACGGTCCTCTAAGGTTTCATCCCTGGAGTCAGGCTCAGACTAGACATGCCTGTGGTAGATCTGATAGTTAGAAATAATCTGGGCCTGTCCGTTCACATATACGCATATACGTAACTCGAAAGTCAATTTCAAAGCAGCATAGGTGGGTGAAGGGATTTGAACATTTTTGTCCCTTAACACGCCTAATCAGTTGACTAGCCCTTTCCCCCTTTTGGCTCAGCTTTGATGGTGAAGAGATGAGGAATTTCAGTGTCAGTGCAGAATATATGAGGAGGAGTTTCTGTGCTCTTCCTGCTTTGCACCCACTTAGTAGCTGGCATGCTTTATACTGCAGGGTGGGCAGAACAGGTAGATTGATATTTACAGAGGAGTCTCTTGGTGATTTGTGGTAAATATACAAGGATTTCTAATTCTGCTTGTTTAATAATAGCAACCCACCTGGACTGGCCAAGTCCAGTAAATAAGTAAGTGAATAAAGCTGATGAAACTAAGTTCTGGGGGAAACCAATTCTTGAAGTACTATTAGTTCTCCCTTGTTCTTTATTCCTGAGACTTGCCTACTGGAAACCTGCTTCCAGATAAGCATTCTCAGAGCTATGCCACAAGTGTCTGAGTTTTTAATCCCAGACACTGTTTTGATAACCTTGGGCTTCTAGTTAAAAACTAAGTAGATCTTACAAGCCTGAAACATGCTATTGTGGGAGACCCAGGTTGAAATTTGTTTATGGAACAATGAACCAATCCTCTGTGATTTTTGTTTTGTTTTGGGATGCTGTGAGCTTGGTGTTTTATAATATTATTAAACATACATTGTCAAATGATAATATTAAAGGTAACTTTCTACCTTAAGGTGAAAACAACCTAGATTGTTTTGCTGCAAAATTTCTTTCATAAACCAACTTACAGTCTGATACTAGGGATGCAGGGAATTCATTAACAGTGCAATCCATGCATGTCAAATATTTAATTTAGTATTTATTTTTTAAAATCCATTATTTTTCTGATCCCAAAGAAAATTACCTCTGTGTGACTTTCATAGACTCAAGGTACACATATAAGTTTGTAAACAGAAAAAAACTGTCGGTTAAATTTTCAGTATCAGAACTGGATAACAAACAATAAACCTCCAAGATTTATAAGTTTCATCTGTTAAGCTTTCATAAACTGGAAATCTTGTTCACAGATTTCTTTTAGTCATTGTAATCATATACATTAGAAACCACTGGTTGTTGTGGAGGGCTGTTTCAGGAATATAACAAATTAGTTCTGATTATGTATATACTGTATGTAGTGGAGTATCTTTGCTGTATTAAATGTTCTATAGCACAATACATTATCTGTTGTTTTCCTTCCCCTCTGTAATGGGAGGAGAGGGTTCAATAACCAGAACACCTGCTGTTGAGGTAAGATGAAATATTGGTTGAATTATTCAAAAATATAGGTTAAAAACTCCACTGGAAAACTGGTTGTATTTTTCGTAGCTGGACATGTTTGGCATAAATATTTTTTAAAATTACATGCTGGTTTAAAAATGATTTTATGTCTTTCTCGGCTACTTTGCCAAATTCAGTTGTTTTGGAAGGACTTGTGGTCTAAACATGTAAAACTTGGCTACTAACCCAGTACATGTCCACACAGAAGTTCTATGGTGCTCAGTGGGGCTTGTTGACAAATAATAGGAGCACAGTGTCAGGCTGTAGTAATAAATACTTTCATCAAAAAGGAAGTCCCGCTGAATTCTGTGGGATTCATCTTTTAATCAGTATGCTTATAATTCCAGTGTAACTGAACATTCTTGGATTGTGGGTTTTCTCAGGAGTATTCCTCAGTTTGGGAAAGGGCTAAAAGAATCAAATACAGGGAGGTTCTCCCCAAATTGTCAAGTAGAAATCTCCATGGTCTCTCCTGTACAGTTATGAGTTCTCTGAATTGTGGCTGTTGTGTTTAAAGGGCTGTAATCCTAATTTAGGGACATGGTGGTGCTGCAGGCTAAACCGCAGAATCCTGTGCTGCAGGATCAGAAGACCAGCAGTCGTAAGATCGAATCCATGCAACGGAGTGAGCTCCCATCACTTTGTCCCAGCTGCTGCCAACCTAGCGGTTCGAAAGCAAATAAATGCGAGTAGATGAATAGGGACCACCTTGGTGGGAAGGTAACAGCGTTCCGTGTCTAAGTCGCACTGACCATGTGACCACGGAAGATTGTCTTTGGATAAATGCTGGCTCTATGGCTTGGAAACGGGGATGAGCACCACCCCCTAGAGTCAAACACAACTGGACAAAAATTGTCAAGTGGAACCTTTACCTTTTTACCTTTCATCCTAATTTAGCTGGTTGGATAGCTCAGTGGGACCAGAGGCTGGGAGTTCAATTCCCCACTGTGTATCCAAGAAAAGCCAGCCTGTGTGGCCATGGGCAAACTGCACAGTCCCAGGATGCCCCTAGAAGAAAGGAATGGTAAACCACTTGAGTGCTTTATACTTACGAGTAGAAAATCCTGAAAAGGGTCACCATAACTCAAAACTGACTTGACAGCACATGATTATTGTTATTGCTAGTTCTAACTTAAATTCCAACTGGTTAGCTGTGGTTCACCCTTTTTCTGTTTTAAACTTATCATACCTTTGAAAGTTCAAATATAGCATTTACTTACATTTCTAGGTAAATGACACTTTCATTTTTAGACTAGAAGAGAACCATTGCCTTTATAACTTGGAACGAAAACAGAGGCTTTCTAATGCTATAGAAAACTAGGTAGTGGAGGCATTTGTGGCAAATCCATCAGGTGGTAGATCATTAATATAACAATTTAATGTGTTTGAAGCATGTCACATTAATAATTTCAGCTAGTCCTTACATCACTTCTGCAAAGTGGGTCAGTATAGTTACACACATATTTAAGAATTTGCTTTCAATCTAACGTGGCCCACTCACCCCATTTGGGTAGGTGAAGATTTGACTTTCCGTCATGTCACCCATTGCCGGAGATCCAGATGTATCAACAAAGACATATGTATTTATGCTAATATTCATGGGATTCAGAAATCACGCTTAATAGCATTATTTTAGTAACATTAAAATTAGAAACACTTAATAATAACGGTTATAGGTAAAGGTAAAGGTTCCCCTTGACAATTTTTGTCCAGTCGTGTTCGACTCTAGGGGGCAGTGCTCATCCCCGTTTCCAAGCCATAGAGCCAGCGTTTTGTCCGAAGACAATCTTCCACGGTCACATGGCCAGTGCGACTGAGACACGGAACGCTGTTACCTTCCCATCGAGGTGGTACCTATTTATCTACTTGCATTTGCATGCTTTCGAACCGCTAGGTTGGCGGGAGCTGGGACAAGCGACGGGAGCTCACTCCGTCGCGTGGATTCGATCTTACGACTGCTTGGTCTTCTGACCCTGCAGCACAGGCTTCTGCGGTTTAGCCCGCAGCGCCACCACGTCCCTCTAATAAAGGTTATGCTCTTGCAAAATGAAGGTGTGGTTCAGTGGTTTTGCAAGATCTTTAAATAGCACGTAGAGCACCAAAATAGATGAGAGTAATTTACTGGAAAGTATTTTAGAGCGTGTAAGTTAGAAGATGGATACTCAGTGTGGTATAGCAGATATGAGTGAGGACCTAGGACTCAGGAAGCCTGGGTCTGAATCCCCACTCAACCATGAAAACTCACTGCAGGTGTGGAAATGGAAAGGCTATTCCTTAAGTATTTCACGTACTTGAAAGTCCTATTAGGACCATTATAAGTCTGTTCTGACTTGATGGCACACAACAAGTCAGAAGATACTTGGCAATTTTTTATCCTTTTGGACTGTATGTGCCACAGTTAACTAATATAGACTTAAGGCCAAAAGTAATAGGAACCATTTGTGTTTGTCTGTAAGTTTGATATGAGCAAGCCTCCTCTCCTATCCCTGCTGCCTGCCAAACTTCTACAAAGTTTGCTGACCATATTTCATTTGACAGGAATATAGATAGTCATCAGATCATTTGTCGCAAGTTTTCTGGTTATGCTAATTTTGCACAGGAAAATAGGTAAGAGATTTGTGGTCTATAAATTTTTTTGAGCCTGTAATCTGCCTTTATGAAGACATGTTGTCTTGGAGAGAATGCAAGAGATGGTCCAGATGAGCTCCCATGTTATGACTGAGAATAATATGGGTATCAGTCCAAGTGATTTCTTTGAAAAAAAATTTCACCTATCTAAACTGCTTCTAAATCCAGCTCCAGAGACCTTGAGTAAAGCTGCCATTAGGGTACTGCTCAGACTATCTGCCAGCTCAGTCCTGATTAACTAGGTAAATACTTCAGTAAATTCAGCATTGCTCTTTTCCAGCTGTCTCTAGAAATGTACTTCTTTCAGTGGGTCTCAAGAGTATTTTTGGCTTGGTTTTCCCTCCCTAATGCCTCTGGCTGTGTCTGGGGGAGCGGTAGTAGATGTTTGCTTGACTTCCATACATACACGTAGCCCTGATCTGCAGAGGTGCATAAGGCTTAGATTGTCAAAAGTCCAAGCCTTGTTCTATTGCCCTGAGGTTGCATATACACTGGAAGCAGTGTGCCATGTAGAGTTGATGTGACTGATGTGTATCCCTCACCCCCATAACCTTACGCCGTCTTACCAGCTTTGAAACTTAAATGGGGCCGTTCATTACAAGAAGTCTTGTGCAGAGCACAGACTCCAAACAAACAGGCTTACTGACTACTTTCTCTTGTGAACAGAACTTCATTCTGTGTGGAAACTTCACTCAGAGAGCAGAAGACCAAGGGAATGTGAAGAATATACAGTATGTCATATCCGAAGCCTCTGGTGCGAGAAAGTAGTGTTACTGTAGCTATCTCTCTCTAGGTCCCAAATACTTTGGAACCCAAATGAGACTGTTTTCTTGAATCTGCTTTTTGGGTAAATGTTCTTTCATATTTCGTGGCAGTGATTTTGGTACAAAGGTCCCAGAATTATTTAACTGTTTTGACTTATGGATAATTAGGTTTTATTTCATTTATAAGCTTGTCTTCCAGGATACTTAAGAATTAAAAATCATAATCAATGAATTGATGTCCCTAGTAATAAAATATGTGTGTGTTTTGGTTTGGTAATATTGATCAACATAGTTGCTGCTTGCTGGTTTGTTTTAACTGTCCTTGGGGGCATGGGGTTGGGGAGTGCAATTATGGGTACCTGCTCTTCAAAATTTATAATCTGGCTACTGGTAAGGTACATTGACATTCAGATCAACAACATAGAAACAGCTTCCTTACAGCCAAATTTCATCACCTTCCTTCTGCTGGCTAAAGAACTAGCTTTGCTTAATTTTTGTCTGCATTAAAGAAATAAACAGGTGAACTGCTGAGGGAGATGAAGGGAATGAAGTTGTTCATTTTCTTTATACAAATTTCAAATGGCTGCTTCAAATTCTTGGTTGCTGTTTGTGGGAGTTCAATATTTTGCATCCAAGCTGCATATTTATTCTCAGACTTTAGGCATCCTATTCCATGATTGGAATAAATGAGCTGGATCCATGCACTCCGAACTTTGATGTAAATACATGTACTGGGATGAATGAGAGTATTCATGGGTCTGAAACAGCTTGGCGAGAAACCAGTCCCCTCCCTCTCAAAGTTGTTGCATACAAAACTTTGGTGTTCAATGATTCTTACATAGAAAAAAAAATCAAGTAGTATTTGGACCTTGTTATTGCACTCACACGAACATACACTACCTACCTACGCACACACACAGAGGCTGTTTAAATAGCCAATATGATACAATTAATTATTGATTAAAAGACAAAGCAGTGAGACAAGAAGCCCTTGTCAAACTTTACTGAAGTCATAAAGATGATAAGTTGTCTTATAAAAAAATAAGCAGCCAAATAAGTATCTGCGATGACACGTACGTATTTAATCAGGGCCATTTCAGAATCTGTTTACAGGTCTTCTATCATTTAATCAGTTCGACTGATTGATTTAACGTTGCAACCCTCATTTTAGGTTCAATTTCTTAAAGATCTCTTCTGGGGCCCATTTAGGGAACATGTATTTATCACTTATGTCTAATCTGCAGTCTGTTAAGTAGCAAATGCTGTGTATAAAGGGAAGAGAAAAGAATTACCTGCAGTTTCTTAGTAGCCAGAAGTCTTTGAATGATGGTCTTTGCCATGCAGCTTGCTCTTACATGGCTGTGTTCTAGAAGGAAAGATCATGTTTGTACAGAATTTCAGAATGGGGCACTTTCCTATGATGATCCAGCAGGCTGCAAATAGGAAGAACATCTTCAGAGCTATCATCATGCTTGCTATGAAGCTAGGTCTATGTCTTGAAGTGCTTCTCCTAGGCCCGGTTCAGACACAACAGGAAAGCATGGTTTCCTATTACATGTGTAGGTTGCAGTGATCTGTGGATTTATCTATCCCTGCTATTCTCTCTTCTTCTGCACCTGTAAGGAAATAACAAGCTTCAGCTTCTGAATCTAAACAAACCACAGCTTTCTGTTACATCCAAACAGAGAACTGTGGCTTGTTTTAAATCAGAAGCGAAAGTTTGTACTTTGTGAAAGAGAAGGGAAGGAGAATATGTGCTTGCAGTGACTCATTCACATGGCGGTAAACCATGGCATTTTATTAACCTATATAACCTCATTTCAGATAACTGCTTTGTAAGCTCCTTTCCCCTCTCTATGCCATGCAGAATAAATTATACACAATAAAGGTATACCTGCGCATTTGATGGAAAGAAGCTGTCCTTTTATTAAACATTAAGATTTCATCTACAACCTGTCCACTCTCTTGCTGCTGCTGCTGCTGCTGCTGCTGGCCTTTTAGAATACTTTGGAAGTGTTCAAGTGTGGAGTGCAGGTCTTGCAGGGTGCAAAAAGGGAAAGAGGTTGGGAATCCTGTTGTCACATCTTTGAAGACAAGGAACTCAAACACTGTTCCTTTAGGTGGGACTCTGTGACCATGAAAAGATCCCAAGCTGCTGGCATGCCGGGAAGATAGCTAGAGCAGAGTTCATCCCAAGTTCATACCAAATGTTCCACATTGAGGCTTCCCATCTGGTCTCTACTGTTGGAGGTGAAACGGGCTTTCTGGCCCCTAGCCAGCAGCAATGGGAACAGAGATTACCCTCCAGAGCATATGATTTCTGAAATGACCAGTGCCCACATTCACGTTGCTGATCAGTCTAAGCTTGGTTCTCAGTTATTATGGAAACACTCTGGGCAAAACATGCCTGTTTTGCTTGTTTGCATGATTTTTCTTTCTTTCTGCAGTTATCTTCTATCTTGCTGTAGCCTCCAGCTCTTGCATGTCAGGAGCAATAGCTAGTAAGCTGGGGGTAGTGGAAGGATGGGAGAGTCTCAGTAGATACTGAATTTTTAAAAACTGAGATTTCCAGTGAAGAAGAAAAGTTAGGTTTCAAAAGCACAGGTTGTCTTGTTCTTCAGAACTCAGCCTGTGGACCAGAGTATCCAGGCTTCAAAACAATACCATGGTATAATGCAAGAGGCTTGGGTAGAAAGTGTGTATTTGGGTTCTTTATCTCTCTTTTTAACTTTCTGTTTGCTCAGATCTGTAGAAGAGAAAATTTTGTGCTTATTTCTTAGGAATAATTGCACACCCTGTAGTGATGCCAGATTCTAGAATTAAGGGTGAATGGAACATTACAAGAAACACAGGACTTGCCGCTAAAATGGTACCTCTGTATCAAATCACCATATATCTTCCTATACTGTATTATCCAGTTCAACATATTTCAAATCCTGATATTGTTGCAACCTGCATTTCTTTGACTTGAACCGCATGATATGACTGTAGCTGGGTTGGGGAAATTTGTGGCACAAGGTACAGATATTGCAGTCATTTTGAAAGCTACTTTGTGAATTTTGGGAAAAACAATGCCGGGTATCATGCAATTTAAAATATAAATATTTTAAATGTAGTCTCTGTGGCAAGGAGGAAGTGTTGCCAGCTTTGGTGCATGAGTTAGCTCCTCTGTTCCTAGATTTAGGTAGCTTGGCCATAATGATTTATGCATCAGTAAGCCTTGTGTTTGGACAGCACACTTCATGTGGAGCAACTCTTGGTTTAGTACTTGAACTAATGTGGAAAGCAGCAGCCATGGTGTTGCATGAGATAGGAGGTGTTTCAGGACCCTTTAGAGACTCACCTTGCCCCCTGGGTGTCAGAGGGGACAAAATCGCCACCTTCTGGGACTCTTCTGAAGCTTCTCAAGCCTCAAAAGAGTCCCAGAAGGTGGCGATTTTGCCCCCTCTGACCCCCGGGTGGCAGGGTGAGTCTCTAAAGGTCCTAGGGTGTGTTCCAGGACCCTTTAGAGACTCACCCTGCCCCCCCGGGAGGCCAGAGGGGGCAAAATTGCCACCTTCTGGGACTCTTGAGGCTTGGGAAGCTTCAGAAGAGTCCCAGAAGGTGGCAATTTCACCCCCTCTGGCCTCCGGGGGGGGCAGGGTGAGCCTCCAAAGGGTCCTAGGGTGTGTTCCATAAGATGGACCTCTCCATAAGGCTCACCAATTTTTAGGAGAAGAAAACAGATTATTTTTTTCCTGTTTTCTTCTCCTAAAAATTTGGTGTGTCTTATGGAGAGGTGCGTCTTATGGAGCGAAAAATACAGTATGTTTCTTTGGGCATTGCCTAATCACTAAATGCCATGTCTTGGTTTTTAATTCTTTGTGGTGTTTAGTTTGCATTTATTTTAAAATGATTTGGAGTTAAATATTAGAAGTTACAAGGGTGATTTAACATGGCTTTACTGTTTTCACTGGCAGCCTCATGTCCTTATAAAGTTTAGTGGCACCCTTAGCCAGTCCATATGCAGTGGCATTCATACATCCTCTAACTCTCAGATAATAAATATGAGAGGGTGCTGGTAAGTATTGAGCCTTTCCCAGAAAAAATTGAGCTAGGAAGCTGTAACTGCCACACTATTCTACATATTCCCCCAGGAAGTCAATGTACAGTACTTGTGACATCTGTCCTGCAGCTTCTTATGCCCCTGTAAATGAAATTCTTCTGACTGCTGGTGTAACCACTCCTTTGCAGCATTAGATGCCTCCAGGACACTCCCAAATCATTGTCTCTTTAGGTGTTTTTTTAGTTTGGGGAACAGATAATAAGGGAATATGTAGAATAGTGTGGATAATGGCACCAACTCTCTCTCTCGTGATATTCCCAGATATAGCAATACTCTTGGCTGATATTTGGCGGTCCTCCATGATCATGTCATGGATGGCTTTCACATTTGCATGCAGAGAGACAGAAACAGGCCTTCCACTGGGTCTCTCACTTTCAACACTGAAATGGCCAGTTAAAACTTTTTTTAAAAAAAATTGACAAAACAACATTTAACTGTTCCATATGAAGGGCCACTGTCACCCATAGTTTGTGACATTTCATCGTGGATCTGCTTTGCACTTTTCCCTTGGAGAAACAGGAACTTGTTTATGGTCATATGCTCTTCCACATTGAACTTTTCTGGAGGTGCTGCCCTGTTCACTTTGGACCTGAACATGAAAGATAAGTTAAAATCCTAGATAGCTGATTTTTGCACCATTGAATACAGACAAATTGGTCAATAACACCCTGCAATTTATAGCTTCCTAGCTCATTTTTTTCTGAGAAAGGCTCAATACTTATCAGCACCCAGGTTGCTGGAACCTGAAACATATGGGTGTGAATATGGATATAGCATGAAACTGACTTATTGTCTGTGGTCTCTCCAAGGAACAATTCTTGTACAAGATTTTTATTACTACTGCTGAAGAGTTAATTTAGCTCATAATTATTAGTTACAGTTGGCAGGATGAGATGGCCTTTCCCCAGAGTCTGCTACAAATTGCATGAGCTGGCAGAGTCCCAGTTTTAAAACTCAAGATGACCAAACTCTTCTGGTCAGGCAATAAAGGCTCAGCTATGCAGATGGCTACAGAAAATCTCACCATCTTGCAAGCTACAAAGAAACCCTCCAATTAAGAGCTCTAAAATGTTTGGTCTAAAACTCTCCATGTTCTGGAAAAAAAAGAGTGTTTGTTGCTAAATTTTGCTTCCTTTATTCTGACAAAAATGTTTATGTCTATAATCAACTCCTCCCAAAGAATATGATGTTACTGAGTGAAAACAAGTATTTATTTTATGTATTTATTTAAAATATTTTTCCTGCCTTTTCCTTAAAAGGACATAAGGTAGTTTGCATCATTAAAAGACAATACTTGAAGCTAAAAATGGTAAGTATACAAATACTAAAAAGGATCAAACATATACTATTCTAAGAAATGGTAAATAAAAAACAAAACCAAAAAACATATTGACAGCAGAAAGGCGCAACTGTCCATTTTAAAACTCAATTAAGACAGCCTGTCACTGAAGCAAAGCTTGCCTGAAGAGAAAAGTATTCACCAGCTTATGGAAGGAGAGCAAAGATGGGGCCAGTCTGGCCTACTGTGGGAGCGAATTCCAGAGTCTGGGAGCAGCTACAGAGAAGGCCCTCTTCTGTGTCCCCACCAAACACACCTGTGAAGGTGGTGGGTCTGAGAGAAATACTTCTCATTATGTTAACATCTGGGTAGGTTCATAATGGGAGAGGCAGTTCTTGAGATAGCTTGGACCCAAGTTGTCTTGGGCTTTATTGGTTAGAACCAACACTTTGAATTGTGCCCAGAAACGGATTGTATGCTGTGTTTAGTTGCAGGAGACAACTGAAAAAAAGAATTGAGTTCCGTGAACAGAGATATGGACTTATCTAAGGTGCAGAATGCATACCTCACTAGTCAAACCATTTTTAGTGCTTAAAAAGAAAGGATATCCATGTTGGGGCAATATGTGTGTTAGACCAGATCATATGATTTGTACTGTGACGCAGTGGCTAGAATGCATGTTTCAGAACATATAGGGGCCTGTATCTTACTTAGAGATTGGATATACAGTATTCCTTTTTTGCATGACAACTCCCAGAATCCTCCAACCCACACTTACTATAGCAATTGGAGGATGTTGGGAGTTGTAGTCAGCTAAACGATTTTTGTTGCTCTTGCTAATTCCTATCATCAACAATCTAGCACCCCGTCATCCCTACTAAATGCTGATAAGATGTTTTGTGCAAGCTTTTGCCATCATAAGGGGAAATGTGTTCTGGTGGTTTGCCCAGAGATAACTGTCATTAAAATCCTGCATACATCTAGATTAGGTGCATCTTGCAAATTGAAAATGAGCAAACTGCCATATACTTAAAAGCTCCATGCCTCTCTTGCTCTAATCCAGTGTGATTTTCTGGGTGAGCCAAAGCTGATGCATCTAGGATTACCAAATAGTAAATGGATGGGATTTGTTTTGCCCTCAGTTGCTTTATTTACTATATATATCTATTCTGACCAATGATGACAATAAGACTGTTATGTAAGTCCACATACAATACAGCAGAAGAAGAATTAAAAGAAAAATAACAAATCAAGGAAAAAATCACTAATCTTAGAACTCCAGAAATACTGAAACATCTATAGTTCACTGGAGGGTAGTTAAAATTAAACATTGCAGGTGTCTGGCTGTGTGCTAGAAAGGAAACAGATTCATGGGGCCTAGTTGCCTTTTAGAAGGAACACCATGGAAACTGGCCAAAGACAACAATCAGTCAAGCCCCTGACAAGATTTTCAGGACATCAAATGAGAGTGGATCCTAGTTGCTTCTTTGCCCAAGCAGACAAACAGACTTTATTTCAGAATGTTCAGAGACTATCCTCTCTTCTCTTGAACTAGTCATAGTCCAGTGCTGTTATGTTTGAAGTGAATACACCTAAACATTTGAATTAAGTAAACAACCTTGGGCGCCATCTTGGAATCAAAGCATTCTCACATTCCATATGGAGAGAAACAGTTTTTGGCATAAGGAGTTAATGGCTTGAGCTTTCCATTATTCCTTGTCCCAAGTGTATGTGTGTTGTTGTGTCTGGAGGAGGAGGCCAATTTAGCTAGGCTCATGTGTTTTCCTTCTGCAGTACAAGAATAATTGCAGGTTTGCTATGAATGGCTGCATCAGCAGAGACTGAACATTGAAATATAGCAAGTAAAAAGTTTATTGGGAGACTGTAATTGTGTGGTTTGTTGCAATGGATGGAACTGAGGAACTGTATGAGCTGATTTTCTGTGGCTTCTTCCTTTTTCATGTTGATACCTTCTTTTGTTGCTGCTGGATATTTTTGGATTTTAAGCACTGTAAAAGAGATCGGAAAATTCTTACATCACTAAGGGAACTTTTTTAGTTGCGCTGTTGTATTAACAAGGGCCGGCCTCTACTATGCTGAGGCTCAATGTCAGCATGAACAGAGACACAGTTTTATGAAACAAACATCTTGTGTTCACCCTTTGGCAATCAAATGGGTGCTAGAACTGTGGGTACAGTGTACCATGATAAGGTACAAACTAGTGGATGACTGTTTCCTGCCAGCATTGCACATGTTCAGCTCTCCCCTGTCATCTTGTTTGCTATTGTCTTTCCTCATTTTGCTGCACCCTCAATAGTTGTGCTGTTACAGATAAAGAAATTCTGAGCCTGTCACCATCATGGCTAGGCAAGTGCTGAACAACCTCGTGTCCCTTCTTCACAAATATCTTACCAGCAGTTGCCTCTCTTATCTCTGATTCGTAACATAGCCTCCTGTGTGTATAGATATAAACAAGCGCTTTGTAGTGGTTTTTTTATTTTTTTGTTTTGTTACTTGAAAGGAGTACCTGTTTACTGAGATTATTTTATTGTCCCGTGTGGTTCCAGTTGCGACCCTCGGAATTTTTCTAACATGAAAGGGTGACCTGCTACAAAATGTATGTATGTACAGTATATTATATTTTAAAATGGTGCAGCCTGGAATGTTCTTTTTCACAGTGGCAGCCAATAGCTATGCCTTCTTTCAGGTTATTAAACCTTGCACCCCTTCACAACAGACAGTCAGTTCTTTGTACCACTGGGCATACCAGATCCTCATTGGCCTGTTTTTGGTTTTGCAGCCTCTACTCAAAACATTTTTTGCGCATCTGTGGATCTTGGTTTCCTTCTGCTGTTTGGCTGCATAAGCGTCGGTGCTCAGACGGGTAATTTGTTATCAATACACATGATTCCCTCTCTTAAGACACAAGTTTATCATCATGAATAAAGCTTTGAGAGATCATGAAAATACCTACATCCCATCTCAGGGCTCTTATAAATTATTTTGAAATCAAACCATAGATTGTATTTGTGTAATTACACTTTTTGACCCCTTTATTTTATATTTGGCAAGAACAAAGAAAGCTGCTCAGAAAATGTTACAGTCTGAGCTCCACCAAATCTACAGCTTGGTAAGTGTACCAGAGTCTCCTTGGTGCCCAGCAATGACTGTCAGCAGTCACACATACCATGATCCCTTTTACTGGAGAACGACATCCTAATAATGCTTGGGTTTTCAAAGCAGGAGATGCATGTATGAGTACCGAGGTTTGGAATAAATTATTTCAGTTTTGCAGAGAACATGATGGCTATACTATGATTAGAAATGGAAACTGAGAAGAGTTACTCCTCTGCCCTACTTTTCATGATTGATCTGTCCTGTGGGCTGTGTTCCTTCTCTATTGCTTTTATTTCCCCTTGCTGGAAGCAGCTGACTTTCTAGGCAAGGGCATGTGTTACAGTTGATGCCAGTGATTTCAGCTGTACTCTCTGTGTTTTCCCCTTTGCATTAGGAAATGGACAGAATTTGTCATCAGCTCCATCCAGCACTGTGTCACACTTTTTGCCTTCCCATGGTGAGGCTGGAAATTTTAGCTCCTGGACAACTACCCCTGTTGCAGCCACCACCACCGTGGATGGCAACATCACATTGACATCAAATGCCAGTAACTCAAACCTACCTGAACCTCTAGCTCCTACCACAGTTGGTTCTTCAACTACTGTAAGACCTCAGAATACAACCAGTGTCGTCAACGGTAGCATTGACATTCTTCCTACCCCAACTGCAAACCAAGTGGAAGGTACCCACAATAGCCTGGATGATGCAAACCCCATCAATACCACCTCCATGGTTAGTTCAAGCACTAACTTCACAGCTACAGAGACCTCACAGTCAGAGGCACAAGGTAAGACTGAGTAGTCCTCAAACCATAATTGACTCTTTAAGCAACAGGGAGAGAATTTCCACAACAAGCTGCCTTTTGTGAAACACCTGAAAAGCGCCTTTGGATTTAATGTTGCATTTTTATTCAGTCTCACATGTGAGCTTAATTTTAATGGGTTTGCAGTTGAACATGTACCATCTTCAGTAACAAGTAGAGATGAGGGTATTTGTATACGCACAGGTGAAACTAACGAGGGTCCAGCCCCATGGGGTTGGACTGTCCACTCACGATTTCACCACTACTGCTGGCTCCGCAGAGCCTTCCTATTGTGCTATTTTCTGCAATGGATTAGCCACTCTCTGACCTAGCAGAGAGGCTTGGCGTCCCGCCTCCTGCCAGGAGTGGGTAATTGATTGCGGACAATGGCGCATGATAGGAAGGCTCTGCGGAATCCCTGGGAGCGGACCCTCGTTATTTCCACCAGTGTAGGGATATTCGTATACGACTATGAAAACCCCCATCTCTAGTAACAAGCAGAGGAACTATTGCAAGGTTATTTTTCTCAACTGATATTTCCATTTTAGGGAAAGGATAATATTTTGTGATGCTTAAATCATAACTGACTAGAATAAAGAAAATTGAGAGGCATGAAATAGATACAGTTTACTTTAAAAAAGAGAGAGAGAGAAATAAAATTGTCCTACTTTTGATACTGTGCCTACTCAGAGGAAAAGACTGCCTTTGCCTGCTTCATTGAATTATGTTTGGAACTGAGGATATTTATTATGTATGTGGCTGAGTCTTTGGCAAGCAGAAAGGACATTTTTTCATAGTGACTGCTGTATGTAATTCCTTGCTATTTTAGTAGGAATGGCTGTTGAACTTTTTTCCGAGAATTCTTGTGGGGTTTAACAGATACTGAAACTCACTTCAGTGTAAAAAGTAAAGCTCTTTCCTATAAACACAGGGGGCAAGTAGAAATTTGATGCGAGACTAAATCCGTAGCAAAGACTCCTGAATGAAAAACAGGAAGATTAGGGTGTTCCTCTTTTATAACTGTGTTTGAGAAGGTAAGAGACATCTGCACTCTTGCCTAAGAACTACTGTACTCTCGAAACTCAGGAAAAATGGGAAGGCTAGAAGTCATGTTCACCTGCTAGCATCAAAGGATAAGAATATTGCAGTAAACTCTGCTGCATAGTTGCTCACACTCAGTAGCAAATCTTATATACTGTGAACCGAACTGTCCAAAGGCACAAAACTGTTAGATCTGGCCATTTTTGCCAGTCCTATTCATTTCAGGAAGGTCTCTCTGAGAAAGAATTCATTGGTCTTTCTGGAGGGAAAAAGGCTATGCCTGATGTGTCAGATTAATGACATAAAGTCCATATTGATGTAGACATTGATCTTGATGACACTCATCTCGCTGATATGTCTAGGCAGCCCATTGATTACTGATGCTCTAGTGTCCAAGACTGTACAACTATGCACACCACAAAAGTGCATGTAAACCTGTTTGGCCCATAAAGGGATAACCTGCCCCTGCATGTCTCACTTTTGAGTCACAAGATAACATAAGAGCTGATCTCTGAGCCCTGGTTTGATTAAAATCCTCTTAGAACTAAGGAGTTGGTCCCAAAGATTTAAATGAATCCCTTCCAGGGTGACGGGGAGGCAAGGCTCACCGCAGATATCTAAATTTTTATTCCCTGTATTCCCACTCTCTAGATATGAGAAAGCTTAGATTCCATGATTGGAATAAATTATCCAGAGCTCTGTTCCAGCAGAACATGCATGCTGCTGCATGTATGTACAACTGTCCAAAATATTAGACATCGTAATCCATATAATGGCAGATAAGCATCCCCTGGTGCTCTAGGTCAAGGTTTGCAAGTGTTTAGTATTGCTGTCCCTTGTAGAACCTATTGTACCCATGTGGGTACTGCCGAAACAGTAAAAGACAAACTAGTCAGGGTGGACTAGGCTTTATTACTCTTGAATCACTTTTGGCTATATCTCTGCAGGATCAACAATTGTTCCTCAATCACAGTCGTCCACATTCAGCACCCTGGAGCCCACAGAAAAGAGACCAGAAAGCATACCAGTGACAGACCATGGAGCTATCACAGAGGAGAATGTAACAGTTTCTACATCAGCTCCAGATGCCACTAGTGGAGAAGTACTTGTGTTGAATGCATCCAGCACTGTCACATTAACACCTGGGTTTGTCTCCAACACACTCACAGCTCACAGAGTCACACCAGTGGAAACAGAGCAGCCAGTTAACCATGTACAAAAGTCATCTGTAGCTGATGTGGGAGATGATAATGAAGGTACTCACTTAAATACTCTTAGCCTACTCCAGGGAACAGGAAGAAAAGAGTAGACTGAAGACTAAATATGAAGAGTTATGCAGTTTATGGGTTCTACAGGTTATAGAATCATGCTGAGGAAGTGTGTGTTGCATAGAAACACATAAACCTATTGTGGCAGAGCAGCTTTTGGAGAGGTTGTGGCTCAATGGCAGAGCATATAATCTCATCAAAAAGATGGTTCAGTGTTTGGTGTCTTCAAGAAAAACTGGAAAAGAATTGTGCCTGGGCAACAAGTACTGCTCCACATAGTCAACACTGAACTAGCTGGACCAGTGAGCTGGTAACTTAGTATATAAGAAGAGTAGGCAACTGTACCTCTGCAGATGTTTTTGGGCTACAACTCCCATTATTCCTCACCAGCAACTGCTGGCTGTGATGAGTTGCACTCCAACCACATTGGAAGGCCACTGTTCTTTTAGTGAGACAGAGCAACTTTTATGTGCTGGAGGTTGATCTTTTACATACAGTAGATGGTAGGGTAACTGAATATACTTCTACAGCCTTGATTCATAGACTGTGTTTCACCATCTCTGTGCAGATCTGCCTAGCATGTCAGAAGCCAGTGCAGTAGGTGAGGACCCCCTGGTGATTGCTGTCATCTTCATCTTCACTGTGACGGTAGGGATTCTGGCTCTTATGGGCTTCTTAAGGTACCGTCAACATAGCAGTCGGCTACAATTTCGGCGACTACAGGATTTGCCTATGGTAAGTACCCACAACTAAACCTCATTGATTTGTCCTGTACCCCTGTCTTTATAAGTTGCTGTCACCAGCCCTTCTCCCTGCCTGAAGTAAGCTCTGGCCTGGGAACCTTGCTGTGGACGATAGGATGTGGTCGTTTAAAAGATACTGCTCAAAGGTCATAATGAGAAATATGCATGTGAGCAGGAGGTACACTCTCTACTACCAGTCACTAAGCTGAGAAAGCATAATTCATGAGAGACTAGGCGTGGAAGATGGAATACTAGTCATTCATTATACATGACAAAGGGACATATTACTTCTGTTTGATTACTGGAAACTGCCGGTTTGCATAGAGAAAAGCTGGAAGCTCGCATTATGGACTTCTTCACACTGCACAGATTAGGAAGTGTGGGCATCTCACCTGTTGCAGTTACCCATTTCACTGCACCGTAAAATAGAATTGACATACTTCACTTGAAACTGTCCATCTCTTCCTGAAACAGCAATTCTTTGCTATTGCACTGACTTGGTACTACTTTGGGATGGCTGTGGGTTCTACAATCATACTTAGGATGTATGTGTTTTACCGCTTGTCTTGATTTCCTTTTCCAACTCCTGCTTTTTCAGTTCTGCACAGAATTAACAGAGTGTTTTCTTTTTCTTTTTCTTTTTTTTTTTTTTGTACACAGGATGATATGATGGAGGATACACCTCTTTCCCTCTATAGCTACTAAACTGCAAAACAGCGTTTTTGGTGCTGGTAAGTCAAGGGAGGCACAAAACTTGCAAAGGATCCTGACCTGGAAAGAGACTCCTATGTAAGAGTTGGGAGCTGTTGTACTGATCTGCAGATGACTGGAAAGCTGTGAGTCAGGTGACTCCATAAAGTCATGTTCTCCCCCTTATTTTTGAAAATTGAAGCCTGGCCCAGACTTCTTCATGGACTCCAAGAACTTCTCCACTTCTTCTTCTTTGGACTCTGTGCTTGGAGGCTCTATGTTCGGGGAAGTTTTTCCTAGGCTTTCATTGAGTGGCTGCATTCACTGGTTTATTGCCAATGGAGGCGTTGCCTGGAATTAAAGTAGGTGCATTGCAGACTCTTATATAGCAAGAAGATTAAACAAGCCTTTTCAGCACAAGCCATAGAGTGTTTTACTTGTGGATGGACATGCAGGCAGATTCTGACTTGGAGATGTTGTTGGCTTCCTTCTTGAATATAAATTTTGTTTTAATTGCACTTTTATCTTTACATTTTTATCCATAGGATCTAAATATGTTCCAAAGGATAGAGCAGTAAAATGGAAAATAGTGATCCTGTCCTTGCTACGAGACCCCCAAAGCTCAGCTAATTCTTGGTAATGTGCTCACCACAGCTGCCAGTCAGATGTAACATGATTCCAACTGGACTTGAAGGCAAACGTTCTCTACTGTTGTTGTTTTCTAGGCAATGGTATTTTGAGGCATATGACATAACTTGATTCTGCTGAACCATCTCCTCCTTAATATGGTTACATTAACTTCAAGGAGAACTAATGGTAGCTGCAATTTGGGTAGGGCTAGTCTGAGAAAGTAGTTTATTCTAGGTATTTGTTATGTACCCATCAAATCACTTCCAATTATAATAACCCGAATAGGGTTTTCAGGGCATGTGAGATGTTCAAGAGGCAGCTTACCACTACCACCCCCTCTTCCCATGTGTTTCTATGGCTGGGTAAGGATGTGAACTCTAGTATGGCACCATGATCCACTACACACTCCAACTCTCATATTCTAGTATTCTCATCAAATTGTGCTGCTGTGTTGAGCAACAAGGTATGGCATGTAAGATGCCCATCAGTTATTTTGTGTCCAGTCTACTAGTTCAGATCAGCCAGTACTGTTAGCATCCCCTCCATGAGCAATGGTCCTCTGATACCTGTACTTAGTAATGTCACTGGAGATTATATCTAGCTGTCCCTGCTATGTGCTTGCCAACTGGCTATGGTAGTTAGCTATTCGGCCCTGTTTTTTGGGAAGAAT
Organism: Pogona vitticeps; assembly: GCF_051106095.1. Classification (NCBI taxonomy): domain Eukaryota; kingdom Metazoa; phylum Chordata; class Lepidosauria; order Squamata; family Agamidae; genus Pogona; species Pogona vitticeps. The sequence goes on from NC_135786.1 coordinate 62,316,769, forward strand.
CTTAGTATTAACTATTAGCAGACACCTTCTATTCACACAGAACCCTCCTTCCCCACTTCTTCTTTCTCATGTATGAAAAACAGTAAGTTCTTTCATACCTTGATTGCAAAATGAAGTCCAAATCATTGCACATGTAGACACAATTAATTTGGATTCATTCGCTTCCAGATTTGCCAAATTATTCTCCTGGGTCTTCATTGCTGTCTAAAGAGATCTCTATCTAAATCTTTGTATTGTGCTACCCTCAGTCTGCAGCAGAACTGTTTGAGGGGGGAAAAGGAGTTTACAGTTATAACCTGATGCATCCAGCTATCTAACAAAACTCAAAAGATGGTAGGAGAGCTTTTCCTCCTTTTTTGCACGCTGACTGTCACACTGCAGATGGCTCTCTTCTAATGGACCCACCCACCTGACCTTCACTAAAGGGAACGGAGAACCTCAAATGTACTGGAGGAGAATGTATAAAAGGAGATTTGCGTGTGAGTGAACTCCTGCAAAGCTGCTCTTGCCTCATTTGCAGTTGAGTGGATTGTCATTCTGCTGTTTTCCTGGAGTGAGACCAGAAGGCTGTTTGAGGTTTCACTGCAAAAACAAGCAGTCTGTTTGACAGCATCACAATGGGCAAAGTGCCAACTCCTTATATGTCCCTTTGAAGATATCAGAAGCCTTTGAAGGTTTCTCTGCCTTGGTTTTATTATTATTAATTCCAGGCTCAGGCATCATTATATTCAATAAAAAGAGACTAGAGATCAATCTGAGTGGTTACCTTTGAAGCTAGAAAGGGGTGGAGTATATTCAAGCAAAAAAAAAAAAATCAGTACTACTGTGGCTAAGCCTCTTGCCCACTGGGACAGTGGCTCCATGAGTCTATGATAAGGCCACAAAATTGCGGGAAGATTTATAAATGCAAGATGGAAGGGAACATAGCCAGCCAGTGCCAGAACTTGGTTCCTTGGAGAAGAAGTGTCTAGACCTCTGTGTTCATTGGAGACCTTTTGTTGGAAAATATTCTACACTGGGCTGGGGAGAAAGTCCTATTTTAATAATTATTATTCTGATCTGGCTACAGCAGTACAAATGCAATGGACTTCAGGTACATCCAGACAATATAATGGCCTCATCAGTTAAAAATCACAAAGCTGTAGTGGTTGCCCTTGTAATGCCTGAGGAGCAGGGAGACATCAGATTTCCATGCAGTTATGAAACCTCGCTGTGGTATTTGTGCAGTCTCACTCTTGCCAAAATTAACCCATCTTGAATAGTCATTGTGAAAAGAGGATGACTTGAGGGAAAAAATATGTGCACCTTGAAGGGCACTGTGAAAATCTAATGAAAAGACTCACGTCTGATTGCGGGTTTTCCCAAGCTTTGGTCAAACATTCACATTGAAAGGTCCCTTTTTTTCTGTATCTTTTCTATGAACATCTAGAAATGTAATGTATAATAAATTTGTGTGTTGTATACATTATAGAGCTACAAGGTTTCTGGGAGCTTGGAACAGTTGTGATTCCTCATTGTACATATACATGGCAAGTGTTGATACCTGCATAATGTGTAAAGTAGCAATAGCTCAGTGGTACTGTAAAAAATAAGGGCTGTCAAGGATATTAGCATTGTAGTGTAGTAATATTTTAAGAGCTAGAGGTTCTTAGGCTTGAGGCAAAGCCATTCTGTCAAGACAGAAGACCATCCTGGAAAATCTCATGTTTTATGCCTGTCTGTCTGCCATAATTTTCCAGGAGATGCTGGTTTAACCCCATCAGCTTATGTACTGCTTATTTACCATCTCTAAAAAATTTCAGTTTGCCACTTGGCCTGCTTATATAATCAGGCTAGCCATATTAACAAGCAGCCATAATAAAAGGAATATTGATCCTGGGAGCCAGAAGTATATTATGAGATCACAAAAATATCTATGGGTGAGATGGCCAAACTAAGACTAATCACGAAATCTTAACAGTAAAGAGGATGGTATACTGTTCTGCACAAGAATATTCTTCCTTATTAGTCAAGTAGAGAACTTAAAACATAAAGCTAGAAGACTCTGCTATCTCAAGCCCAAGTTCTGTTTCTCCTCGTTCACTTTTAAATTAAAGGCAGCCAAAGGATTGGAATGTAGGACAGCTAACCTCATGGTGTTATATAAGAGCAAAGCTATTATTATGACATTACTTAATAGAAGCAACCACAGGGTTTTATTTCTAGACCATATGCATCCTCAAAATCCAAGTATTTTTTGAAAAATAAATGATTGAAAGGTCACACTAGGTACACTGAAAGCTTGGCTTCCCCTCTCAAGTACAGCCTCAGTAACTAGAGGTTTAAACGAGAAATCTCCCTGCTGCATCTGCAAATCTTATCAGTTTTCACATCTTTTTATCTACCACAGTTAAGCTACATTCAGATGTGCTTTTTAGGTTCTCTTTGACAAGATCTTCCAGAGTTGAGACACTTAGAACATTTAGTACTGGCTACTAGTTTTGTATTAAGGGGCACTGCTTCTAGCAGCATTTCCACAGTGAAGTTGTGTTTGTAATCTTTGAGCGATCTTGTTTCAACATTAGAATAGCTCAGCATAGAGGCTAAGACAGCATCTTATTCTGCTTCTCTCTTCAACTCAACAGACTGGAGCTCAGACTGCATGGAAGTATGTATAATGCACCATGAGCTGTCTCCAAGGAAGTACATCACCCTTAGTTAATTCCTCCTTGGACAATAACAATGTCTCTTCTCTTTTGATAGACTAAATAGCAACGTCCTGTGCAGCAAGTCATTACAATTTATGTCATGGTATAAATTCTACCCCCTTTGAAGGTGGCCTCTATCATTCAGCACTTCTGGCAATATGAATAATTTTGGTTTAATCATGGTGCAAAGACTAAATCAGAACATATTCAAGTAACACAATGAATTTTATTTTATTTTTATTTCTCAACCCCATCCCATTTATCAAAATTCCAGCAAAACCATGACCTTCTGCTTTAAAACCCAGCAATACTGTATATTAAAGTCATATTTGTTGGCAAATGCATACAGGATTTACCTCATAACTACAACAAGGTACTTTTATTGTTCTGTCCAGAGGTCATGAATGAAAACTTTGCAGGCTGTATTTCCCCACCTCTGAAAACAAGGTAGTGTGTGATAAGCAATCCAAAATTAAGCTCTAAGAGCAACCACTGTTGGCTTGCATTCTTTGAACTATAATGGAGCATCTGTTGATTTAATCCCTTGTGGGCTAATTTCCTCCATTATCCCTCTGTCTTTAATCCCTTTTGTTTCTGAAGTAGTTTTACCCTGAAATTGGACATGCTACTCAGTAGTGACACACAAAACATGAGGTACCCACCTGTCAACATAAAACTGTAAAGGGGGGTAGGGGAAATTGGGGAGAAAGAATCACAATAGCTGGAATCAAAGGTCAAGACAATCTTGCAGGCCCAACCAAGGTGCTACAGAGGAAATAAATCAGGAAGAGGGTTTACAATGTGTTGCTTATAAAGCCCTACCATTAAATTCTGCATCACGAGACTTTCAAGAATTCTGGATCAGCAGATAGAACTGCATCCACGCCAATAAATGTATCCACCTGTGCTTTTCCCTATTACTCTAAAACACTATCCAGAGGCATAAGAGATGAACAAGCCAACAGTCCACTGAGGTACTGGGGAGAAAGATGCTTTCTGCTGCAAGCTATTATTTCAAAAACGGGACTAAAAGTTTGCAGGTAATTCACTCAACATGAACAAGCCTATGGGACAAGACTACAAAAATGCAGGCAATGGAGTGCTGACTTTTTAAGCAAGGGAAGCTGCACTATTGAGAAACACAGTGGGAGGCAGGCTACCACTGACTTACTTGCCCCTCCACCATGCATCATCACTTTTTGCACTCAGCATTGCTCTCCATGAAGTTCCAGGAACAGATCTGCTGCATCTAGAACTATATATAAGTGGAGGAAAGGAGCTTGGGAACATTTTTAACATAAGCAAAACTAAGTAAGAGTTAAGCAGGCCATATGTGAACAACCTTCTCCTCAAACCTGCAGTCCAACAGGACTCCAATATATAAACATTAACTATACTGTGTAGTTTACCTCTGTACTCATTGGCCATCTTGGCTTGCTGCTTCTTGATGGGCCTTATTGTATGTGAACATCCAGTACAGTATGAAATGTTATCTATATCAGATTTATGAAAACTAGTTGTACACTTGCCTGGCAAGAACAATTAAGGCCTATTTCTGAAATTCACTGAAAAGTTGGACTAAATGGACCCTGATCTATTGTTGCACTGACCTCTTTCCTGCTTCGTTCTCTACCAAATACTGTACAAGAACCCACAGACTGTACTAGCATGCAAGCAAGCAGATATGGTTCTGAAAAGCCTAGTTCACTCCAATTTGGACACTGGAACAAAATGGGCATGAAAATAGAGGAAACATCCTTTCCTGTCCCCAAAGACAATGCTTGCCACATATGTCAGCTCAGCTATCATCTCAGGAAGTGTTAATTTGGCATACGCACCACCACCCCGCTCCTCAGAGGACTGCTTCCTTCGTGTCTGGTTCTACTTTAGAAGTGCTGAACTAGGAGAGCCAGATGCTCTTGTGTGGATATGCACAAGGAAACAGATGATTTTCTATTTAAAATGGATTAATTTCCAGAATGTACTCAGCTTTAACATTTGGCTATAAACTATTTTTACACTTATGAAAATTGGGAATGACCAGTTCATGAAGAGAAGCAAAGCATCTCTGCTCCACACGCAGCAAGACTAACAAGGCCCCAGTTCCCTTCCAGAAAGGGATGCTGGAGATTCCTGAAGAACGGAGGCAAAGTCTCAGCCTGCATATCATACTCTTTGATGTATTGTCTTCACACACACACACACCAGGGTTCCTACCTCATGTCACATCTGTACAAAAAAGCTGCCTGCATGTAGAAAAACAGTCTATACATTTCTGTTCTCTTTAATTTGTTTCCTCGTTAGAAAGAATGAGGCAGTCCTCAGGTGAAGCTTTAAAGGTCGCTTAAGCTGAGGTCAGGCAAACTGGAGGAATGATCACTGCCAAGCTCTGCTTTCTCCTGCATGCCACCAGCTGCTCCACCAGGTGTATTCTCCTCCAACTCCAAGTTTGGCATGGAAATTTTGTCATCTAGAAACACAACACAGTTGTTAGCCCACTACTCCGATCCTCTGATTAAATACAACATCACCATACTGCAGTATCACAACAATGTTTTTACAATTTCCTGCAAGTGTTGTTGAGTATCTAGCATGAAAAGAGCCTTCAGACACTCGCTACTGCTCAATTAGTTTCCTACTATAATATGAAGGAGCATATTTAGCTGATTTTGTAGACACGTAAGATTTTAGGCAAGGGGGAGTGACTAAAGTTACAAGTGGATACAGCTCTAAGAAAAATCCTAAAAATATCTTTAGGGCATAGAAGAGATTTACACACAAAGGGAATTTTGACAAGTTTCTCTGGAAAAATCAAATCAGCAGGATTACTGTACCATTAAAAATAACTCTAAACATTAAAGAGTTTTAAGAGACCCCACCTGTCCCTGGCCCCAGTTCATAAGAATTTTAAGCATCTTAATGAAGTAGGGCGTGAATTTCCTATCAAGAATGTTAATCCTTTCCTTTCCCTAAAATGGGGTTTCTGCAATGTGAAGCAATATGGGCCTTAATGTTCAAGTGGAGGGACTCCTGCAAACAAGCCATTGTCAGCCCCATCATCCTTCTCATTAGTCAGACAATGTCAGATTTCAAATAAAAAATCAAAACCAAAGTACATAAACCTCAAGACTATAGCGAAACCAAGCAATCATTTTAGAAAATATTTCCAAATGTTACCTTTGCATCTAGACTCACCAGCAAACTGTTCAACCTCTGGTTCACTGAAGAGTTCATCTGAGCTGACATCTGTGAGGCTGAACTCAGAAACAGAATCATCACTCAGAGAGAACAAGGCGTCTTCAGACAACAATTCCTTCTTTTTTTCTAGAAGATAAAACACCCAAACCAATTAGGGAGAACAGCAAGCTCAGCTTCCTGTGGCAATATTAACCATTAGTAACAAGCTGGAAAACTGCCCTTCAGCTGCCTGAAGCCCTCAGGATCCAACACAAGCACACTCTTTTAAGTTAAGATGTTTTTTAATTCTATAAATGTAAGAGACAGGAAAACTCTGAGTCTCCCTGCATGTATTCTGTTTATTTACAGTGGTGCCTTGCATTAACGACGTTAATTTGTTCCAGCGAAATTGCTGTAGAACAAGAACGTCGTAAAGCGAAATTTAAAAACCCATAGAAACATATTAAAACCCGTTTAATGCGTTCCGATGGGCTGGAAACTCACCGTCCAGCGAAGATCCTCCATAGGGCGGCCATTTTCGCTGCCTGTGCAGTGAGGAATCCATCCCAGAAAACAGTGGGGGGGGCATTTTGTTTACCCGGTGGCCATTTTGAAACTGCCGATCAGGTGTCCGAAAATCATCGTTTTGCGAAGAATCGGTTCCCGAAGCAGGAAACCCATCATCGCAAAGCGAAATTCCCTCATAGGGAACATCGTAAAGCGATTGCAAAAAGTTCTTTGTAATGCACTTTCGTCGTTAAACGGAGCGATCGTAAAGCGAAGCCCCACTGTATTACATAGTAAAATGAAATGCCTTTCTGACCATCTGTAATTCCACAAGGAGAAAATTGCTCACAACCAAAGGCAAAAGAGAAGCTGGAGTAAAGGCACGGTTTTGTTTTAGAAAGGGATTAATTAAGAGATGCACACATTTGTGGTTTTGGACTAAAGCTCCCAGAATTCCCCAGGTAGCATAGCCAGTGGCCGTGCATTCTAATGAAATAGCACTTACAGAATGAAATTTGTTTTCTACTTACGTCTTCCTGTAAAAAGATAATTTATACAGGATAAAAGTATGCTTTCATATAATTGAGCGCATATTTTACCAGAAACACTGACGGGATTCGAGTTTCCAGCAAAAAGGATAACTCATGTCACGTGAGCCCACAGGGACCATTTTTCCTAAAATACCTCCATGTATTATGTTATATAAATCTGTACTTACTCGGACATATGCTTTCCTCCTTGAGTGGCCCTGGGTATAGCTTGTCCTCCAAGTGAAGAATATTCATCTGCTCTTTTAGGTTGGATATAGCAGATCTGGTTAAAGAACAAGGAGATACAAACACGTAGCCATAATTTGTTCCATGGGAAGAGTGCAGGTAAAATGCAGCATGAACTTTATTTTATTTTATTTTATTTATTTATTTGATTTATACCCCGCCTATCTGGACTACTCGTCCACTCTACGCGGCTTACATATAGGACTCTTGTGCTGAAGCAACAGGAGGCAGTGAGCCTAATGCAGGATGAAGATATTCATACACATACATACCTGCCAGGGTACTGCAGACAATGTGAAACCCACAGTTAAGTTCAGAACAACTCTAGGCAATTCTCTTACAGACAGTGCATGGGAATGGATGGACTTATAATTTCCAACGTCATGATTCTATGAAAGGGGCCAGAGACTGAAAAGACTGGGGAAATGAGGGAGGCAACAATGGTTTAAAGGCATAGGTTTGCAAAGAAGTACAGGCAGACAGATAATCTTACTAGGCATCCCTGTCTAAGCAGTACCATCAGTTTCATTGAGTGGTCATGGCAACAGCAAAAGTTCAGCGTTATATCGCACCTTCACAGGCAGATTGCTGCCTGACAAACTGCTTTTTATGGCCTGCACTGTGATTAGGGGGCCCTCTGGTGGATAGCAGCCTACTTCTCACCAGGTTCAGCTTCCCCCTGTACATCATCATGGTGCTTTCAAACTTAACAAGCACGCCTACAAACAATAACGTGTATGCATATGCATTTGAAGCATCCCAACATGGGTTTCCCTACTTGACATGATTCAGGTCCTGCTGAGTGCTCTGGGTGTCGATCCTGGCTTTCTCCAAATCACGAGTTTGAGCTTCATAAGTGTTCATCAGGTCTTCTAGCAACTGGATAAACAAACAGGGATAATATTGCTGGTTTTGCTTCATGTTGTCTTTAAAAGACAGTGGCCTAAATCCCAGTGTTAGTCACACTGAGTCTATTATAATTACAATTAACAGGTGATGTTGTTATGCACCATCAAATCACCTCTGAATTATAGTGACCCTGTGAATAAGTGATCTCCAAAATTTCTTGTCCTCAACTGCCCTGCTCAGCTCTTGCAAACTGAAACCTGTGACTCCTTTTATTTTAAACAATCTATCTTGTATTTGGGTTTCCTCTTTCCCTCCTACCTCAAATCCACATTATTGTCTTTTCCAGAGAATCCTGCCTTCTCATGATGTGCCCTAAGTAGGACAGCCTCAATTTAATCATTTCTTCTGGGCTTGTCATTTCCAGAGTAGAACGTTTTCTTTGAATGAAATTATACCAATCCAGTACAGTCAACCCTTGACTTACGAACATCCCTACATACGAAGTTTTTGATTTACGAACGGCTCCATTCACAAAAATTGGCATCGACTTGTGAATGGAGCCTCGACCTACGAATGAGGGCGAGGCCCCGTTCGCAAGTCAATGCCATTTTTTGCTAACGGAGCCATTTGTCGCCTTCAGAGGTCTCAAAGGGCTTCCCTCCCTCGACATTGGAGGAAGCCCTTTGATTGCTCTGAAGGCAGGCAGGGAGAAAAGGCAGGAAATTCAAATTTTCCGCCCTTTCGCCCTGCCTTTTTGCCTTCACAGGTCTCACAGGGCTTCCTCTGATGTCGTTGGAAAGCCCTTTGAGACCTCCGAAGGCAAAAAGGCAGGGAGAAAGGGCGGAACATTTGAATTTTCTGCCCTTTCTCCCTTCCTTTTTGCCTTAGGAGGTCTCGAACAGCTTCCTCTGATGTCGGGGGAAAGCCCTTTGAGACCTCCTAAGGTGCTGATCGCGGTGGCGGAGGCGACCCTCAGGGAGGTCTCCCAGGGTTTGCCCGCCACCATGGGAGACCTCCCTGGGAGTCCCCGCCACTGCGATCTGCACTTTTGGAGGTCTCAAAGGGCTTGCCCCCCCCCCCAACATCGGAGGAAGCCCTCTGAGACCTCCAAAGGTAAAAGGGCAGGGAGAAAAGGCTGGAAATTCGAATTTCCCGCCCTTTCTCCCTGCCTTTTTGCCTTCGGAGGTCTCAAAGGGCTTTCCGCCCGACATACTGTGATAAACCACAAAATGAGCAAGGTGGATTGGACTGTATGCTCAGAGCTCACTGAGTCCTTATCTTGTCAGGAACGATCCATGGACATCAGATTAAGTCTCGAGAAACTATGGTAAAGCTGGAGTGTCTTCTCCAGAGCACGAAGCCTGGGTAAAATAATATGGAAGACAGGCTGTTACTCAAGCAGCAAATCCCCCCTCTTTACGTCACTGAAATGGTCCAATGGAAAGGCAAGAGCCAATACAACTGGTTCCAGCGACATCGCAGGAGTTGACAGAACGACACGAACTGCCTCCGGGACTCCGGCTCCAGATTTTGCCTTGAGGTTAACTCCTGAAGCCTTTTCCATTAGTGGATATAGCCACAAGGCAGTAGAAGTTTGAAATCGGAGTTTTCCTTCTCCTAGATGGGCTGCCTTCCAAGGCTGACAAGCCCCACCTACTTGGTCTGCTCCCTAAGCGTGCGGAGATTAGAACACAGGCCTCCAGACCTTGTGAACATATAATCACAGTGTATAATTCATTGTATGGGTTTCCTTTAGTGGTATTAGTTTTATTCCATACACCACTTTGGTTAAAATATTTTATTTATTTATTTGATTTATACCCCACCTATCTGATCCGAATATTCTGTCATTTATCAGTAATCTGCAATTTCCTTGACTCTAATAATATAGGTCATACAGCACTTTGAACAGGGGCTAAATCCCCCTTTATGTTAGCACTGTTAGCGCTGAATGAATGGGCAACAATGAGCAAATGTCTTAAAATGTGTACCTTACAATAGCGAGTTTGGGTCTTCTTAATCTCATGCGTTGCAGACACTTGGTTGAACAGATCTTCTCCTTGTTGATCTAAAAGGAACAGGAAGTCATGTTATTTTCCTATCTGCACACATCTTCCCTCTTCAAGCTCACAAGTCAAGAGATCTTTCTTCACTGCAATAGATATTCAGGTACAGTGGCCAGGGAAACAGGAGTATCAAGAAGTACTTGCCAAGTCTGTGTTTCAATTGCTCAACCTCTCTTCTGATGTACTCATACTCTTGCCACAGAACTTTTTTGCTAGAATAAGGAAAACAGACCATTGGCAACAAGACCAAAGGGATCATTTCTCAGTATTAACTGTAAAATCCTCTAAAAGTTTCTGATGTTGCAACTTGTCTCTATGCCATTTTCACGCTTATAAAAGGGGGCAAATTAGAGATTAACTACATTACACAGTTGGTTCTTCATATGCTGGAAATGTATGGAAACCAACTTACTTCTACCCTCTAGGTACACAGTTTAAGTAACATGATATAAGACAGTGGTTAGTGAGGGAAAACTTTGTTCTCTTTGATGCAATAATCCCATTCAAAGAACTGGGCAGAAGCTACAGTATATTCAAGTCTTTGAAAAGATGCCCAAACTTTGAATCATATACTGTGAACCTAATTTTATTGCAGCAATTGTATTCCTGGTGCCAGCAGAAGTAAAACCCTTTGTTCCCTGTCTTCCTGCCCCACTCAGTGCTATGGTCAGTTGTGGAAAAGCCAGAGTGCTTCTGCTTGACGACTCAAACGCTGACCTTTCCAGCATTTCTTGCATGATGCCTGGGCTGGAAAAGAGGTCAGGAGGGCAGTCGCCATTGGACTGCTGAAAGACATGTTGCCGAAGGCTGCGGAGCTCACTCTTCAACCCTTCCATCCTGCGTCCTAGCACTGCTTCCAAGGCACCTTGCGAACTCTGCTGCAGCCGATTTACTTCTTCTGCAACAGTAAAGAGGGCAGGAGGAAAATATTAGCCAACAGGAATCCCTTTAACTGCTAGTAACAGAAAAAACTGAAGCAATATTGGGATCTTGATGTCCATTCATTAGTGCTGCCAGGCACCCCACTAACTGCATGAGAGAAAGACATGTCTCCTCCTTCACAGCACAGAATCAGCAAAAATATTTGCAGCAAGGAAGCTTTCGGCAATCCCTCGTAAGCAAAGGAAACTGGTTAACCCAAGTGAGAAGTAAACAGAGAAGCCAAACCTTGATGTAAATGGACATGAGCACTCAGATGTAAGGAAGGATGTGTTGGGGAGAAAAGTCTAGTAGCATCCTCCATTTGGCTAATACTTTTTACCTGGCCTAAAATACCTACAGTACATGGACACCTTCTCAGGGCTCTTAAACAAGTATGTATTTCAAGCCACCGACTCAAGACACATACAAACATACAACACCGACAGGAGCCTAGGTATGGTTACTTCATATTTTCATATCTATATGTGGAAACTAGACCCTATCTACACTTTCAGATTCATTGCCCTCTTAAGGTCACCCATACAGAATGCTACAGTAACAGTATATTTACTTCAGTTATATCCTGACTTTTCCACCAATGCCAGACTCAGGTGGATTACACATTTAAAAACAGATAGAGCTAAAAATACAATTTGATAATATTAACGTTCATTTTAAAATGTAATAATATTAGAAGACCACCAATTTAAAATAACTAAATATACTCTAAAAGTGCATCAGCAAAGTCTCCCCTTACTGTGACTTATTTTAGCAGAGAAGGTACAGTTAGGGTATGCCCATTTAAATCAAGGAACCTTACACAGAGGTTGACTCACCAAATCTCTGTTGATCCAGTGAGCTTGTGTGTTTTCTGTGCTGTCAAGCTGGAACTGACTTACAGCGACCCTAAGATGGCTATCAAGGTAAGTGAGACATTTAAGGAGTGGCTGGCTTTACCAGTTTCACTCCCCTAGTGAGTTTCCATGGCCAAGTGCAGATTCAAACCCTGTTCACCAGAGTCCTGGTCCATCACTGTATCTACTGCACCACACTGGGAAGCCCCAGTGGGCCTACTTTACTACAATTTACTATGCTAAGCAACAGAATCTGGGTCGCTATCATGTAACTGGAATAAAAAGGGGCCTTACTCAAGTCTCTTAGTCAAGATTAAAACAAGATTGAGTTTCTACTATTCACAAAGAGTTATAGGTTGAAATTCTCAGAGTATAGGTAGAGGAGAAGTGCTACAGAAATACTGATGCATGCATTCTCCAGTTACAGCTGTTTTACGTCTTCAGCAGGCCTTATTTCAATGGTTGACGATCCCTTTCTGCTTCAAGTTCAATTCAAACGAGCTCTCAAGGGCCATATTCTAGTGGGGAGCAGGACCAAAGACAAGAGCATATTTTAGCTCAAAGCACCTGCCAGCTGCTGAATCTTAGAAGAGTCATTTCAACCTTTCAGAATGGGAGAAATCTGTACAGAAACTGGGAAACCTCTCAGTGAGGGTATCGTACAAAAGAGGATATGGCCGCCCAGCGATCCCAAGAAGACTGGAGTCAACACCAAGGTCCGAGTTTACCCACCCTTATCTCTTATATGTTCCCTCATCAGTATGGGGGAAAGGACCATAAATAGAAGACATTTGGAGGTCCCTTTGGGAGCCAAATGCAACCAACAGAAGCCTGATAAGCTTTTTCCATATAAAGCTTATTTGCTCACTGGTACCTGCTGGATAGCTCTCCTTCATGTCCCAACACTTCATTTACATTTGGATGGAATGAAATCTTAGTGGCCCCAAATACCCATCAGATTCCCTCTCAAGGGAGTCCTGCCTTGGCTGCAAACCAACAGAAGGCCAAAGACCTCTCAGCAGACATTGTGCCTGCCAAACAGCTGATGCTTTAAGCTCTCCAGTTTGAGGTTTACCTGCTGCCTCATAATGGCCGATTATATATTGCATATTTCTTAAAACTGTTTTTGTAAGACACCTTGAATGTTAAGGAAACATGGGATACATGTACCTTGAATAGGGTTGAGCAGCTTGTCATGTTTTAAGATTTACAAGCAAACCTTAGTTTCAAAGACACCAGTGGAACGAGGCAGCAGAGCAGCGCTAGGGGAAAAATTGCCTTGTACCTTCTAGGAGGTTGATACTTTGCTGCTGTACTTCCTTCTCCTGTTTCAGCCGCTGTACTGACTGGGTGAGAGACTCTATAACCTAAAGAGGAAAATAAGAGAACCAGAGCTTCAGTAAGAGTAAATTCCACTTAGCGGTACTTTGCTTGGAGAAAAATTCCAGCCAAATGCTAACAGAGGTGAAGCTTGAAACTGCATTCCCCCACCCACCCAAAAAAAGGCCGTTTGCAGACAACATCAGAACTCACCTCTGAGAAGCAGACCTGGCACAGCCCTCTGCCATAAATTTTTGGGATCCTCATTTTTTTCTTTTGTGCTATGGCTTGCAGAAGTGGAGATGACCCATGAGAGCTTGCTTTTTGTTTGTTTTTAGTGGTCCAATAAAAGTATCACCTACTCTTGCATTTGTGTAATTTAAGGACCACCTAGACTTTTTCTATTTTTTTTTCTCACCTAGTTAAGGACCCGCAAAACCTCCAGCTGAAATTTAAGAAGTCAGAAAACCCTGATCGAATAATTACATAGAGAAGTTATTATTTAATGGACACCTCCTCCCTCATAATTTGAATGCCATCCTTCGCTATGGAGCAAGGGGTAGCTTTACAATATTTCCCACTGTTCTATCACCACAGTTTTGTGAGATGGGCTAAACTGACACCGTGACTGATCCAAAAGTCACAAACTCCTATCTTTCACGATGTGCGCAATTTTGCATATCATTTTGCTGCATTTATTGGTGTCTACAGCTGTCTACCTGATTAATCTTGAAACCTCTGACATTTTACCTCACACTTTCTCATGCCACTCTCTTCCAAACATGTTTACACAAATAAAATAGTATATACAACCAGCTGCAATAAGAAACCCTTCTCCAACCACTGCAGAAAAGACACATATCACAGATTACCTGAGCTTGTGAATGCAACTGCTTGCTAATGGCTGAAAGCTCCTCAGTAGCCATTCTACAGCATGGGTGAGCGCCACATGGGATATTCAGGGGTGCAGGTCCAGTTTGTTGCTCAGCAAGAACAGCACCTTCAGTATGTATTCTGTCCAATAATAAATCAGCTGTAGGGGTGGAAAGCAGCAAATCTGACCAGTCTGTGAAACATGAAACCTTCTAGGGTCCGTCCTAGCCATTATAGATGTAGAGTCACTTTACACCAATATGTCACACAACGATGGACTCCAAACCATCAACAACACCATTCTGAGTGGGGCTATGGCACAGCTATGCACAAAACTCTAACTTTGTCCATAGACATACAAATTCACCTTTGATAATAATGTGTATTTTCAAATCAATGGCAAAACTATAAGCATGCACATGACATCAAAATATGACTGATCTGGACAGAATGGATGAAAACAGAATTATTTTAAAATCAGACTTTAAAAATGCAAGTTGGATTTTCAAATCTTTAAATAACATTTTCTTTGTTTTATTATTACAATATCATTTTAATACATCTACTGTATATATTTAATTCTATGTGATTTTTAATTTAAAGGTGCTATGTCTCAAAGATCTAATTATGGAATACGGATAATAAATTCTACCATTTCCCTGAAAATAAGACTTAACCTGAAAATAAGCCCTAGTATGATTTTTCATGATGCTCATAATATAAGCCCTATCCCAAAAATAAACCCTAGTTAAGTGAAACCTCACCCTCCACCATTGTGCAGCAACCAGAAGAAGATGACATGACTGTGTGTGAATAAATGTAGATTGTTGTACATGAAAAAAATAAAACATCCCCTGAAAATAAGCTTTAATGTGTTTCTTGGAGCAAAAATTAATACAAGACGCTGCCTTATTTTCGGGGAAACATGACAATTCTATATTATATGGCATCGTATTCATATAATTTTTTTAGAAGTTTTGCAAATTTAACAGGGATTATTTAAGTTAAACTTCCCATCTTCCCTAATACTTATTATAGTAGATATCAGAAAAATTTGCAGTTCTTGAACTTGGCTTGTGTCCTAAAGATACATACTTATGAACAACAGTGTATTGAAATAGGGGATAATTGAAAAGATTGACCTTATGAAGACATTCCTAGAGCTTTTCTCTCAACATTATGTAGTGTTGAAAATTTTTGGCAGCCCTGTTAAATTATCCAGAATTGCTTTCAATAATTTCACTGAGGTTGTTGATTCATTTAGAGTGGCAATCTTAGCTATTGTCACTCTGCTATTTTATGTAAATGAAGTGAATTTCTTCAGCTCTTTCCAGATGTGCTATATACAGTGGTGCCTCACATTACGAGCGCACCATTTTACGACGAAATTGCTTTACGTTGAAAGTTTTGCAATCGCAAAAGCGATCACAAAACAATGTTTCCTATGGGGGAATTTCGCTTTGCAATGATTGGTTCCCTGCTTCAGGAACCGATTCTTGTAAAACGATGATTTTCGGCCAGCTGATCGGCGGTTTCAAAATGGCCGCCAGGTAAAAAACATGGCTCCCTGCAGTTTTCTGGGATGGATTCCTCGCTGCACAAATGGCCGCGCTATGGAGGACCTTCGCTGGACACTGTGAGTTTCAAGCCTCTAGGAACGCATTAATCAGATTTTAATGCGTTTCTATGGGCTTTTTAATTTCGTATTACCACGTTTTAGTTCTATAGCGATTTCGCTGGAACGAATTAACGTCATAATGCGAGGCACCACTGTATTATCTCTATTCAGAGAATATCCCTGAAGAATGATCCATAATAAATTCAATCTCAGCACAAATCCTATGGTAATTTTAGTCTGCCAGAACACAAACAGCATAACTTTTGGAAGCAAATTGCCTCAAGTTGAGAAATCACCATAGACAATATCTGTTGTGCACTGAGTTGGATGACTCAGTAAGCAATAGGTAATGCCTGCGCTGATTTGCCTCCAAATATAATGTCATTTGTTTTATGCTTAATTTAATGGCAGTTTCAATTTATACTTATTAATTTTTTTAAGAAAAGCAAAGAAAAAACACATAGTAACTCTTACCTTTGGAAGCAATGCTGACTGTGTTCAGACGCTCCTGTTAGAAGAAACAAGACACAGATGAGACAATACAATATATAATGCATTTCAAATGCTCTTGCTAAAACATTACATGAACTACCGGTATGTGGCTACATATTGTTTCCATTTCACCAAATGCAAGCCAGCATGTTCTGTATGAATTCTTAAACAGCAAATGGCACGACAAAATGCTCTGATCTGCTTTCAGCATGGTTATATAGCCTGAGCAAATTAGCACCATCTCCAAATGCCATATTTCCCAGGCAGTAACTACTGTTACTTGCTAGCTTCACCAATATGAAAAACACAGCAATGTTCCCAGCAGACACTATCTAGAAGTTTTCAAAACAGATTTAACTACCACTCTCAAAGCAGTGTACAAAGTAGTCAAAACAAAAGCTCTTTAAAAACTAAGATAGTAAAACAGCAGCTCAAATCTATAAATTAAAAAACTCAACAGCAAAAAAAACACACAGGAGGATCAAGTTCCCAAAACAGAATAAAACGAATCGTTTTTTTGTTTTTATGCACTCCATAAATGTCAGGAAAGAGAGAGAACAAGCCAAATGAACAGCTCTTGGAAGTAAGTTCCAAATCTGACTGGGTGGCAAACAAAAATCCCTGCCCCTTTCCGGAGACCAATATGGCTTTCCCAATAAGACAGAACTTACAGTAGGGCTGCACTAATAAATTTTTTATTACACAAAATGTTCATGCAGGAGGCGCTTTCTCCAAGATGCCCACAATGTTTTTCATCAAAGTATGAACAACAGTGATAAGTTCTATCTCCCAGCACAGAACACAGCTGGGATGCTAGCTGAAGCTTGTTTATATACATATACAGAAATTGCTTCTTAAAGTTGCAGATCACTAGCTGTTGCTCAGAATATATATTCTGAGCAACAGCTAGTGATCTACAACTTTAAGAAGCAATTACTGTACTTTCCTAATTACATTTGCAATCTATTTTTTCCTCCTGCAGCATATATTGTTCTCTTATTCCCTCTCTTATCCTTACAACAACCCTATAAGGTAGATTAGGCTGAGAGAGGGCAACTGGCTTAAAAGCACCCATTTTCAGACTCAATGACACCTGGAATCTGCATCTTCAAGCCTCATCTGAATACTCTACAATACACTGTTTGCTGATCAAGTAAAAAAATTACACTCACCCCTGCACTCTTGCCAGCCCTTGCTAGCAAGCCAGCAACCAGTTGCACAAAACAAGTTAGATGCCCTGACCTCTCATCATCTGCCTCAGGTCAGTGGGAAATCATCCAGTTTTATTATGTTAGTTGGAGACAGTGTGAGCACCTCTGGTTGCGGCTGTGCAACACTCTCTCCAGTGCTCTTCCCATTGGTATTAAAATCCCTTGCCTACTTGATTTTTCCCAACTGGAAAGACTGACAGGAGAGTGGCTGGTTGGTGCCACTGCATAAAAGTGCTCAGAGTGCAGATTTCCAGTTCTTTTTGTATTCCAGAAGAAAGGCCTACTGGGTGAGGGATGACCTTTTCCCTGGTTTGGCCCTACTGGGGCAGATACCTGACAACTGGATTTACTGATGCCTAGCAGCCATCACCAGATGCTGAATTATCCCCAAGTGAGGAATCTTGCCTTTCAACTTAACTGCAGGTCTATGTAGAAAAGGCCTTTCTCCATTCTAGCTGGTTATTTTAGTATGACAAGCTTAGTGTCTGTTCTGTCTTGTCTACACTGAGCTTAATTTTATAGCCAAATTTAAATAGGTGCTTCTGCAATCACAATTTGGCAACTGCCCCATCCTTTGCTGATTATTTAAAGGCAACGTGCAAACCATCCAAGAAGAGACTATGATATCAGCTGAAGTAATCCCACGTTGCATAGCATGCCACAGTTTAGGCAAGTTGTAAGAAATCCAACAAGGGCTATAACAGAATAGTGTCACAGGAGGAAAAGTTTAAATGATGACAACATCACTGAATTAAGATTGCAGAGATTGCACAGTTACTACTTTACCATTTCTAAAACAATGAAGCAGTAAATTGGAGTCGACTCTCCTTATATCTTAATTCAGTACCTTATCTGAAAGTATGCCACATTGCTTTACTATTCATTGAAATACTGACTCTGCTACTTCTTTATATCCCATTTTATCCCTGAAGAGGTTGTAGTAGAATAAATATCCAACTTTAACAATCAATTACCAAACAGGTCTGCAAACCCTGGAAATATACTACCGGAGGCTTCTTGAAACTATCAAAACATTTTTTTCTCAAAGAACATGCCACTGATATAACAGCATATCAGCACAACATCTAACAACATTTTTATTCAAAGAGGCCTTGCCTTTCCCCTCCAAAAAGAGACTGGAAACAGTTCATGAGTATCTCTGTAGCTGAACTTGCCTTAATTTTGGCCATGTTGCTGTCTGCTTCAGTTAGTATAGAGCTGAGTTGCGAGTCCCAATCCATGCTGTAGGCAGAAAGATGATTTTTACAATTCACTGGCTGCCACTTTGCCAGCCTGGGAGAAATCTCTGACTACCAAAAAATCACAGCAAGACAGAAGAGTGCCTGCAACAGTAGCGGGAAATATATATACACAGGGTAAACTAAGTCTAGTCACAGCAACGAGGAAGGAATAACAGAAGTTAAATGTGGAGTCACTCCTACATTAAATCTGTCTCCACCTTTTGCTCGACATAGCGGAGTTGTTCCCCCAAGCAGAAAATGCTCGTAAAGAGAATATATTACTTCACATATGTTACAGTAACTCTTGCATTGACTCGCACGCAACTTTTAATCACATGATGAGAACCACACTGGAAAATGCACACACTCAAACACTCAACGTTTCAGCAAATCTTTAACCCTCTCAATAAGAGGAACACAGAACCATCCCAACTTAAGGGTCTCCGACCACAACTAAGCACGGAGGTCTATTAGGATAATTAAGACTCTCACGCTATCCAGTAATAAAGCAAAGCTTTGAACCCCACTCAGCCTCTGCCGATGCTCATAATTCACACACAGAGTCACTGCCAAGGACCTCCGCCATTGCGGTTCTAGCTACACAGACAACAAGGCAGCAAACAAACGGAGCCCGAGGAAGGTTAAAAAAAAACCCACCCCAAACATACGCCGGCCGCGGCCGAACCCACACTCGTCTCTTCCACGGTAAAGATTCGAACACGCACCCCAGAGACCGCTAAAAGCCAGAGGACAGGTTCCGCCTTCCGCTCCACCGCGGAGGATTCTGGGGAGGAGAGTCCATCTGTCGTACTAATTAGCATGACCCGGAATGTCACTGGGACTACACGTTCCAGCAGGCATTTCGACATCGGGGGAAAAATATGCTTGGTTGGGGGAAGCCCTTCCCTTCTTGCCATGCGTCGACGCGCGGCCTTCCGTGGGCGGTTACACACAAGTGAAGCCAGAGCGCGATCCCTGCCAGAAGTCGCGGCGAAGAGTTTCTCGTGAGACACATGGCGTCTTACGGCCCCATCTAAGGAGAAACTACAGCTCCCACAGTGCTCAGCGATTCGGAACCATGGAAGTGCGTGTGGTGCAACTGGAGGACAAAATCCGAGACTACTTGGGGGACCTGGGGTTTGAAATTTATCCCTTTAAGGTACTGCATACGTGGTGAGCGGAAGAATCGGTGAAAACAAAGTAGAGAATAAGGAAAAAAGAAAGAGAGAGGAGCTTTTTTTTAAATGCCATGTGTCTAGTCTCCAATATGGTCATTGCCTTAAGGTGTTAAAATACAGTTGCATTGTTGCAGTTTGAGCTACCTGTGACCCTAATGCCTTCCCACGTGCATGTATTACGGTTTGTTTATGATGCTGATTCATATGCAGATACCGCATGGAGCTGTGGTGTCCTTACGCTTCCTTGTACTGTGACACTTCTCCATATGGCTATACAGTATTGCTTTTCTCTGGCGTCACTGCTGCATTTCTCTGTATCACATTGCTTGGAAAGTCGAATGGGCGGTTGGTAAGAGTTCCTGTATCATTTGACATGTTATTTATACTACGTTGTTGCTTGATTTCAAACTGGACCATTGGTTGCAATATTCTACCCTCACATCCCAGTCCAGACCCTCTCAAGGAGGCACAGTGGAGGCTGAATTCCCAACTTCTGAATTCCCAACTGCAGCCAGAGATGTAACCCAATGAGTTATCCAATAGTTCTCATGTGTATTAAACAGGAGTGCAAGGTTCTAGCACACCCTTTAGAGTTCTCTTGTGAAAGCACAATGACATCAACACTGAAACATCATTTTGCTGCATTGTAATTTTGTTCTTTGGGGATCTTTAGGCTCTAGAGAAAAGGTGCCTAAGGGGGGACATGATTGAGACATATAAAATTATTCAGGGGATGGATAAAGTGGAGAGAGGAAAGCTCTTTTTCCCCTCATGCAATACCAGAACCAGCAGACATCCACTCAAAATGAGTGTTGGGGGAGTGAGAACACAAGAAAAAAACATTTCTTTACCCAGCATGTTGTTAGTTTGTGGAACTCCTTGCCACAGGATGTGGTGATGGCATCTGGCTTAGGTAAAGGTTCCCCTTGACATTTTTTGTCCAGTCGTGTTCGACCCTAGGGGGCGGTGCTCATCCCCGTTTCCAAGCCATAGAGCCAGCATTTATCCAACGACAATCTTCCGTGGTCACATGGCCAGTGCGACTTAGGCACGGAACACTGTTACCTTCCCACCGAGGTGGTCCCTATTTATCTGCATGCTTTCGAACCGCTAGGTTGGCGGGAGCTGGGACAAGCAACAGGCGCTCACTCCATTGCGTGGATTCCATCTTACGAATGCTTGGTCTTCTGACCCTGCAGCACAGGCTTCTGCGGTTTAGCCCGCAGCGCCACCACGTCCCATATCTGGCTTAGATGCCTATAAAAGGGGATTGGACAGATTGCTGGAGGAAGTCCATTGCAGGTCACAAGCCATAATGTGGATATATAATCTCCAGTCTTAAAAGGAAGGTACCTTAAAATGCCAAATGCAGGAGAGGGGTATCAGGAGACAGGTATCTAGTTGTCTTGTGTGCTCCCAAAGGCATCCTGTGAGACACAGGAAGCTCGAGCAGATGGGCCCTTGGCCTGATCCGGCAGGGTTCTTATGTTCTGGGGTGAGGCATCATGCAAAAAAAATAACTTATATTTGTTTTCTCAGCATATTACAGGATGACACCTAAGCAGATTGATAGCATATGACCTGATATAAGGGTACAGTGTTTCTTGACCATATTCAGCTTGCAATCAAATGAGTCTATCTTTCTTAAAATATTTATGAAGACAGGCTTTGAAGTGTTTTCTTATCTTTCATTCTGCTTGAAACCTGAGATTGGATTGCTTGTGTTTTCACCTACGTTATCCAATTCATTATTTTTCTGGTTGTTGTTGTTGTTGTTGTTACGTTACGTTACGTTACGTTACGTTACGTTACTTTATTTATTTATTTATTTATTTATTTATTTATTTATTTATTTATTTATTTATTTATTTATTTAGCTTCTCTCTAATCCATAATATTGCTTGTCATTTGTGAGTACTGTTTTGGGGGCTATGTGCAAGAGCATAAGATATTTATTAATTCAGTGCCTGAACAAATGAGGAGGGATCAGTTGCCTTTTAACCTATGTTGAAACCTTTTTGTTGTGGACAAAAGCTTTTTTTTAACAAGAAAAAATGCCCCATCTCTTGTCCTGTGGGTTGGTTCTCAGAATAACATATTCTGTCTCTGTGTGTTATGTGTAGTCAAGCTGGAACTGACTTATAAAGACCTCTGATAGGGCTTTCAGGTCAAATGAGATATTTAAGCAGTGGTTTTACCAGTTCCACCATCTAAGTCTCCTAAACCCTAGCCCATGACTCTGTTTGCTACACCATGCTGGTTGTTAACATTCTGTTACCTCAGAATGTAAAGTAGACCCATGAAGAGAAAAATTATATATCTGGAGCATAGGAAGACAGTATGATGAAGTACATATAAACAAGATTAGCCAACAGAAAGGAAAGAATCAAGGGAAACAATATAAAAAGAATTGTGTAAAGCCATCAAAATTACAGCCTAAGCTGGATATCCAAAGTGGAGTAAAACTAGAAATGTGGTCAGTAATATAGATAAGTACAGAGATGAATGATACAGCCAAGTTCATTTGACTTGGAAGTTAAAAATTAACACTGAACAGATAGAAACACTAGCACAGAAGTGAAGCATGTCTCACTTGTGACTTAAATATTAACCAAGATAAAGGGGGAGGTAAAATAAACTTGTTTAATACTAGCACAAGTATTCCCAAATAACCCTTCCATGTCTTCAGTGCTGCCTGGAGTCCGTTCTGCGATGGATGCAGGAGAATGGACTGAGGCTGAACCTAGGGGGTGGGGCTTTCTACTTTAAATGAGGGTGTCCCAGGACCCTGGGCCCTTTTCCCTAGGAATCTGGGTTGAGACTGAAGGCCAGGTATGCTTGCATGGACATTCTGCTGAATTGTGTGTGTGTGTTATTTGTGTGTGTGTGTTTTGCTGGGCCTTCTTTTGGTCTCCCCCACCGCATGACCTGGGGGGTGGGGCTTTCTGCTTTAAATGAGGGAGGAAATTCTCTGATTCTATCTCTTACCCTAATATGGTAAATCGGAAAGCCAATTAGAATTCCATTCACCTGGGAGGCAGAAAGTTTTAAGGGTCGGATCATACTTCTGCACTATTAGAGAGCAGGCTGGGTAGGCAGGGCTCGTCAGCCATGGAAGGCAGCCCATCTAGGAGAAGGAAAACTCTGATTTCAAACTTCCACTGCCCTTTGGCTATATCCACTCATGGAAAAGGCTTCAGGAGTTAATCTAGAGCAAAATCTGGAGCTGGAGTCCTGAAGGCAGTTCGTGTCGTTCTGCCAACTCCTGCGATGTTGCTGGAACCAGTTGTATTGGCTCTTGCCTTTCCATTGGACCATTTCAGCAATGTGGAGAAGGGGGATCTGCTGCTTGGGTAACAGCCTATCCTACATATTACTTTACCCAGGCTTCATGCGAGACAGAGAGAAATGTAGCTGACATTTTGACAAAACTCCTGAATATACAAAAACACATGGAATAACCAAAGAATTGTGTGTATGCTCTGCTCAGGTGTAAATTAGGAGGGGTGTCAAGGAAAATTTCCAGGCCTGAGCAGAACAAGGTGTATTAATGAGTAGCCATGATGAACAAGTGTGTAGTAATGCTGAGTCATGATTCATGAGTGCTGACTCATGCATGATGCATTGTCTAATGTGATTGGCCACAGGCAGACGTGCATAAGTATATGTGTGAACCTGTATAGTAGATGTATCTTCCTGCTTTGTGATGAATGCTGCCTGTTATGCTGTCAGACTGAACTTCTGTATATATCCTGTAAATACACGGTTGGTGTTGGGAGAAGCTGCCTGCTTGTGTGTGATTTATTTGGACTTCCTGGACTGGACATTACTCTGCTGATTCTACTGATTTCCGCGATTTTGCGCTAACAATTTTGCTCGCTGAAGTTACACTTTTAACAAATCAAGTTTTGAAAGCCATATGTTGACTTATACTGTAGGATGTTTTGTTGTTGACATTTTCTTTTGCTTTCTCAGTCTCAGAAAAAGGATTGCCTAACATAACAACTATTTTCAATCAATCAATCAATCAGACCTTTATTGGCATAGACAAGACAACGTATAAAAGGAAAGTTAAAAGAGGAGTACAGTTTGCTGGTCTTTGTTACACAGGATTGTAACATAGTGTAGAAAGGATGCTACACTCGCAGATACATCCTGTAAAGAGTCACTCAACATAAAATAAACTTTGTCGGCTTCAGAGAGGCCTGATTTGTTTTTTAAAATTGGTTCTAAAAATTGGATACGAAGGGCAGTATACTTGGGACACCCTAATAGGATATGGGAAATTGAATCGATACAGTTTTGTTTGCATGAACAAAGCCTATCTGCGTGGGGGGTCCTTAAAAATCTGCCCGTCAGGACTGCAGATGGCATCACATTAAACCGGGCCAATGAGAACGCCCTCCGGTGCTGGGGGTTACTTAGTGCAGAGAGGTATGAAGCTATATGTCCAAATTTGCAAGGAAGAGACAATTTCACTGGTGAACAAGTCTTGTTAGCCGCATTGTAAAGGTTTTGTTGCTCAATGTCCAGGACTCTTCGTTTAATTATTTGAAACGTTTCAGAGGCAGACAGCATATAGAAGGAGTCCAAGCATAGACCCAAAGCACTAATTTTTTTTCTCGATGATGGCAAGCCAGTTGGAAGAGGACGAATCTTGAAGTAGTTGAAAAATGAGACTATTTGGATCAGGGTCGTTGTGAATTCTCAGCCAGTATTTGAAGGTAATCAACCAGGCTCTAGATTCGATTGAAGTCTGTCCGGTTTCCAGGCAAAGAGCAGCGTATGGGACGCAATTAGGCAGCCCTAATATTTTGCGAAGAAATTTTGACTGGATACACTCAATAGAATGGTCGAATGAGCTGATCCATATAGGGCAGCCATATAGAATTTGGGCCTGAACTTTAGCGTTAAAAACCTTTATGGCTGCAGGGATGAATTGGTTGCCAGTATTGTAGAAAAACCGGGAGACTGCAAGGGTGCTGGAAGTGGCTAGATTTGTAACAGAATTACGGTGTTGTGTCCAAAATAAGTTATATTGAAAGTTGATACCAAGGTATTTGAAATGCTTAACCTGTTCTATTGTGTTTCCATTGATTACCCATTTTAAGGGTCGCCAGGATTTGGAGAAAACAAGAATTTTTGATTTTTCGCAGTTTAGTAGAAGCTTGTTTTGGTTAAGATATTCGAGGCACCTAGTGAGTAGGCGTTTCAAACCCACACGGGTGCGGGAAATTAGAACGGCATCATCCGCGTAGAGGAGCAGAGGGACTTGTAGGGAGCCGATTTTAGGAGAGTGAGCATCTATTTCAGCCAGGAAAGGGGCCATATCGTTGAGAAACAGGTTAAATAAAGCGGGCGCTAGGATGCAGCCCTGTTTAACGCCTTTATTAACCGGGATCTTTAATGTTAGTTTTCCAGCGGGGGAACACTTGACTTGGCAAGTTGTAGAAGTATGCAATCTTTTGATGAGGAAGAGCAGCCTTTGGTCAATGTTCAGATTGTATAGTTTGGACCAGAGGAGATCTCTGTCAATAGAATCAAAGGCTCCCTTCAGATCCAGGAAAGCAGTGTAGAGTTTACAATTGGGCTTCTGTGAATATTTGTTGGCCAGATGATAGAGAACTAGACAGTGGTCTGTAGTTGACTTCCCTTTAGTGAACCCAATTTGTTCAGGCCCAAGGATTTTGGACTGTGCCATCCAGGAGGCAAGTTTGGCCATTAGGTGCTTTGCATAGAGTTTCCCGATGATGGACAAGAGACTAATTGGCCTATAGTTGGAGGGGAGTGAGCGGTCTCCCTTCTTGAAGATGGGAGTTATAATGGCATTCGTCCATGCTTCTGGCATTAAGCCAGTTTGGTCAGCCATTGAAAAGGTGGAAGCAAGAAGGGGGGCCCAGAAGTCCGAGTCATGCTTTAGCATTTCAGCTGAGATGACATCGGGGCCAGGGGCTTTTCCATTTTTGAGTTGGGAAATTAACTCACGGACTTCGTCTGGTGTGGTCAAGGGCCAGTTGGGTAAGGCGGTCAATGGGGGATCTAAAAAGTTTGGAACATCAGTTTGTCTTTCAAAGAACAAGGCTGAGAAGTGTCGAAGCCACTCCAGTGATGAAACTGTGGAAGCCTCTGGATCAGCTTTATGAGAAGACCCAGATACTATAGACCAGAAAAGTTTAGGTTTATTATAAATTGTGGCTTGATATAACTGTTCCCACTGGGAAAATGAAAGGTCTTCTTTCTTTTTCTGGATAAGTTGTTGGAGTTGTTTTTTGAGGTCAAAGTATCTTAGAAGTAGAGATCTGTCATTGGAGTCCCGGTATTGGCGGTAAGTGTCACGGGTGAGACGTTTCAGTTCACGGCACCCCTTGTCTATCCAGGGAGAACTATAAGGCGTTCTTAGGTTCCTTTGAGATCTTGGACTCTGGATCAAGGAATCAACTATGTGGAGAAGTATAGCCTCGTATCTTTTAATAAATTCGGGGGGGTCGTCAGATGAAGTACAGTGTAGCCGAAGTTCTAGCATGGTGTGGGATTTGATTAGGTTAGAAAATATTTGGATTGAGGCCTCGTTCCAATGGATTTTGCATAGGGCCTCGGTAGATTCAGCAGGGAATTGTTTGGCTAAAAGAGAGCTAGGCTGGTAATGAAGCTTAATTTTCATTGTTAAAGGGACGTGGTCGCTATCTGTACGGTCGCCCACTGCAAAGTCATAAACGTATGGCAGAAAAGAAGAAGAGATCACTATATAGTCGATTACGCTGCAGCCTCTGGGTGACAGGAAAGTGAAATCACCGGAATTGGCGAAGTTTGTTGACCCATTAAGCCATATTCTGTTAAACTGAAAACAGAATTTTGTTAAGCAAATACCAGCACGGTTTAGTAGTTTGTCTTTTGAATGTCGGCTTTGTGAGTAAGGAGGTGGTAAAAAGGTGTCGTGGTCAACATCAAGAGCCTTGTGGAACAACAAGGCATCGTTACCAACCCTTGCATTGAAGTCTCCTGCCAGAATAATTTCTGAGGAGGGAAATTTTCTTTCCAGGTCCTCCATAAGAGAAGTTAAGTGTGACCAATGGTGATGAAGAGAGGCAGAATTGGGAGATGGAGGGATATATATATTAAGTATGATTAGCGTTGTTTTAGCAATGGTGAGTTTTATGGCTTGAATTGAACAAGGAAAGTCCGACAGTAGATTGACAGCTTCAGAAATTAAATGCGAGGCCACCAGACTTGCTAGACCGGCTTGTGGGCGGCCTCTGTTGTTAGTTTTTAGGGCTGGAGAACAATAAGAGTTGAACCCTTCGACGTTGATTTGCGTTAACGCCCAGGTTTCTTGGAAGAGCACGACATCGAAGGATCGAAGGTAGTTCAGGAAGTCTTTGTCCTTGGACTTACTCCTCCATCCTGAGAGGTTCCAAGAGATTAGCTTGATAGGTGAAGTGGAGGAGGAGTATGAAAGGGGGTTGACCAGTCAATCAGATTCAGTAAGTAGGTCTAGAAGGTTGTTGGACTGGGATGGGGCGCAACCATTAGCAATCACCTCAAGGTCGGAATTGTGACCCACGAGAAAACTAGTAGAGTCTCTGGTTTGATGCAGAGCAACATTAGAATCCGTTGTCAGAGGGCTCACTGTAGTTCTGCTGGGTTCGCTAGGAGGGACTGCAATGGGATCGGCGTTAGAAATTGTAAGACACATATGTTGGGGCGGAGCCTGAGTATTCGTTACAATGGCTGCATCAGCCCCAACAGACTCAAGCTGCAGGAGTGAGTCTTTTGAGGTAGGTTTAGAGGCTGGGAGATTTGCCTTTCCTGAGCTTGGGTCAAAACTTGCAGAGTTTTGAAGGGAGTTTGTCAGGCTAAAATCAGATGTCCTAGCTTGATCCATTACTGAAATGATCTCTGCTTCCGGCTGAGGTTTGTTATGAGAGTTCGTTAAGAGGTCAAAAAAATCATCGTGGCCAGGTGGTAGAACAGCTGTAGGGGCAGCCCTTCGATCGTCTTGGTGTCTAGGGTCAGCCACTTGATCTTGCTCAGTTCCCAGGAAATTCTCGATCTCCATCAGGAACTCCTGGGGGTTTACTGGGCCAATATTCCGTAGCGTATCAGAGTTTCCTTGCATGCCTCTTTTGAGCGAGGAGCCTCTGATGTTGTTTAAGGATTTCTCTAGGCTGAGAGTCAAACTCTGTAGGGCAGACTGCTCTTTTTCAGTGAGGATGTGACTGTGGGGATTCACCTGTTTAGTTTGTGAGTTAATTGCAGAAGGCTTATCGGAAGTCTGGGAAGCTGGCCAAGAGATATTTTGAGCAGCTCGGGAAAAAGGGAGGCTTACCAAGGATTTTTTTTCCCCTGTAAGCAGGGGTTTTAACCCTGTGGTTGCAAAGACTCTTTTAGTTCTTATTTGAAAATTTTCTAGAAACCTCCCCATGCGCAAGAGCATTAAAGGTAGTGTATTTGTAAAGAAGGTGAGGTGGATTCTTTCTGAGTTAGGAGATCCAGGAAGCCATTCTATTTTGTCCAGATCTACTTGGCTGATCTCTGTACGAAGAAGTTTGCTTAAGGAAATGAGAGCACATCGTTTGTTAAGCCATTTGTCCTTGTTAACAAATGCATTTTGAATTTCAAGGACTATTTGATTGGATTGGAAACGTTGCGAGCAAGCAGAAAAGTAGCTCGGAGTTTCAAGTTTTAATTTATGTTCTTCATTCCCTTTGTCGGGTGAGTCAGCCGGAAAAGGCTTCTCTCTGTTTCGACTGATGCATGGATCTAAACAGTGAAGAATTCCAGAAGCATTTTGCGGGACACTTTGCTTCATTTTCTTCTGGAGAGTTTCAATTTGGGATGATATTTCTTTAAGCCGGTGAAAAATAGACATAACTGTCCTGCCAGAGATAATGCTGTGTTCTCCTAAGAGAGACAGGAATTGTTCATAGTTTACTTCGGCATTCTTACACAGCGTTTGATGGGTTTGTTTAGGGTTTCCCACCGAAGCTGCGATTGTTGGGAGGGAGTGTTTGGTGAAGAGCTGGCCGTTTTCAGAAGAAGGGAGGTTAGCTAAGGTTGAGCAAGTATCACTCTCTTCCCCTTTATCATTCACCATCAAGGCAGAGTTTTTAGAAGCAGAGTGGTTGTTAAAATCACTTACTGGAAGTAGTTCGGTCCATTGGTCCAGCTTCTGTTGTTTTGGAGCCTTGCTAGGAGAACCACTGGAGGGACGCTGTCTTTTCTTTTTCTTGCCCATAGAAATGCAGTAATTTTATTTATAGTAGCTTCAGCCACAAACAAACGAATAAATAAATTCAGTGCTGATTCTGCTCAGATTGCAAACTCACATAAGACCTGGAGATGGCTTATTTCTGGCGAACACCTAGGCAGCTGCTTCCATGATCCTCTAACAACTCCACTCAACAACTATTTTACTATTTTCCTCCCTCTTCAGAGAATCCAACAATCAAAACAATGATATGGTCCTTCAGATAGTCCTTCAGATAGTCTATCAAACAATGATATTGGATCCTTCAGATCCAAGCCATATAGAACATTATATAGATCATAGCCAACAATATGAATTGGACCTAGAAAAGGACTGGTGGCCAGTGGAGCTGCCAGATCCTTCATCTGTGAATGAGATACTTCTGCCATACTATCTTATCACTAGATCTATTCGCAAACAAGCTGCTTGTTTTGGAAAGCAGTGAACTGCTTTAAAAACAGCTGGTACTTTTACCTTACTTTCACTTTTATGCTCTTTAAAAGCTTTTCTCCTGCACCCCACGGTCATTTTACTACAGTATAAACTGAAAAGATTTCAAACCTTTTCAGAGCTGTTGTAACAGAGATATTATATGCTCTCTCTAATTGGCTGTGGTCAGGTGAAATTGAAGTTTCCAAACTGTCTTCAAAGAAAGCCCCATGTAGAGCATGTTGCAATACTCCAGAGGGATGTAACTAAGCATGTTTCACCATAACTAAATCCAATATCTCCAGGAACGGGCACAGCTAGTTGGCACACTGGTCACCACTGACACTTGAGTATTAAAGCTGAGAAATGAGTCTAGGAGTGCACCCAAGCTGAAAGTCTGAGTTGTCAGGGTCAGTGCAACTCTATTTAGCACAGGTTGAATCCCTTTTCCCTGACCTGCTTTTGGTCAGGGAAAAGGGATCAGGAGCACCTCTGCCATGTCTTTAAGTTTCATCACAGTGGGCTTTAAGTGGTCAGCATTTTGTGGCTGAACATGTAATAAGTCATTTGCAAGCTGCTTTGAGTCCCTCTACAAGGCAAAAGATAAGATATAAATTTAATAAATAAATACTATCTTTAAACATGTAGACCTACATGTTTAAATATAGTATTTATTTATTTATTAAATATTATTAAATAAAGAAGCATAATAAATCATAAATATTTATTAAATAAAGAAGCCGTTATAACACATGTAGACCTACATGTGTTATAAGCCATTAGAAGAATTGTGATACAGGATATATATTCTCTCACTTGGATTGCCTTTGTATCTACCATGTCATCCGCTTGCAGCCGCGCTCAGCACAATTGTTTGCTTCAATGCTTGGGCCAACTGGGTGATGCCCTGGCACCTCCTTCTCTATGGCTGTCCCTACTGGTAAATTCCACAGTTCATCTCAGCAGTAGTAAATGGGAACCAGCCCCTCTGCTATCACAGAAGCTCAATTGACTGCAGGATGAAAATAAAGCTCCTGAAACCTCCTAAGTAGCAGGTGAAGCCCTGGGCTCCCCTAGTTCAGGGCACAAACATTAGACCAGCTGGGATGAATAAGAACAGGGGTGTTGGAAGTTAACCCCCATTGAAAGAGAAACAACAGCTGCTGCAAAGTGAGAGCTTTTATTGAACAGCATTAGAGCTGGAGTGAGTTGTGCAGTGAGAACAAATGGATAGGATGGCCAGCCATAGTGTCTGATGTGTCTTTGAAAGCAGTAGACAGCAGAAGAACAGGTGGATATTTACCTAACTCTATGGCTTCACACTTGTTTTTATAGCTGCCTGTTAAGAGGCTTTAAAAAACAGAGCAAGAGAGTAGATAGAACCAGAAGGCTGGCAAACCCATAGACAAGCAGCTGAAATTGGACTAGCCAGTGTTTCATCTCATTGTAGGCATTTCTTGTGGTCTGCATTTTACTGTGGGTGAGGAATGCCCATGTGCCTGTCATGAAAGCCAGGACAAATATAGGGATAGCAGTGATTAAATGTTCAGTGGGCATAGCATATGATCTTTGGACCTCAATGAATTTCAGGTGTTTGGGAGTCAGTGATTTGAGAGACAGTATTGCTAGCTATCACTCAATAAAGTGAATGGTTTCATTCAGGGATTAGGAGTTCAGTTCCCCACTGTGCCTTGAAGGAGAGTGTAGCCTGGGCAAACTCCACAGTGCTCGAGTGCCCTCAGAGGCAAATGGTAAACTATTATCTAGAAAAGCTTGAGAAGGATGCCATAAGTCATAACTGACTTGATCGCATATAATGAAATTACTGCAACCTTGATGCTTTTCCAGTGGCCTTGCACATAATGTTAGGGGACAAAGTATAAAGGCACCCTAGATGTTTTGGACATCAACTCCCAGAATCCCCAGCCTATAATGCTAATGATAAAGGACTATGGGAGTTGTAGTCCAAAAAATCTGGCATGTCAAACATTTGCCATCCCTAGATAGTCACTGAAATGAAACTTACCTTCTTTCCCTATGGGGACTTATAGTGGAGTTCAAGATGGAGTAGCTGTTTATTTTGTTCCATGTGTCCAGCTGTGATCTTGCAAGGGAAATAGGTCAGAAGCATTTGATCAGCATTAGTAGTAGTTGGAGAGCTTTTCAGTTAGGGGCCCACACTACACAGTGTGTGCTTATTCTTAGAATGTGGAATGTTGGGTATAAAAACAAGTTAAACTTTGAAATGGGGAAGTTAACTCATTGCTTGTTGTGGGTTTTTCGGGCTCTTTGGCTGTGTTCTGAAGATTGTTTTTCCTAACGTTTTACCAGCCTCTGTGGCCGGCATCTTCAGAGGACAGCACTTCAGAGGACAGCACAGAGGACAGAGTTCTGTCCTCTGGAGATGCCAGCCACAGAGACTGGCAGAACATTAGGAAGAACAACCTTCAGAACACGGCCAAAGAGCCTGAAAAACCCACAACAACCATTAGATCCCGGCCGTGAAAGCCTTCGCAAATACATTTAACTCATTGCCATTAACACTTAAATGCAGAAGTTTTAAACTAATTAAATTAACAATTATTTAATGCACTAATTGAAAGAGTTTGCATACTATTCGCAGTGGATATGTCTTATTTCCAAATACACCCCAAGGTAAAGAGGCCTGTGTTTTCTGTGCATAACCCAATACAGTGGCCCTACAAATATACAGTACAGTATTTGGACTATGACACCCAGAAGCTGTAGTTAGCACAAGCAAGAATCTAGTATACTTGTTAAGATATTTGCACATTGTAGTTTCAAGACTATTAGGAATTCCAAGGTTGGAAACAATTATTCTCTGAAATGATGGTTCATCACATCCAATTTACATTTCTCTATCATAACACTATTAGAACCAGCAAGTCGTTCAGAGCCTTGCTTACCAACCCAGGTGACCAATTGTGTTATGGTGACCAGTTCCTGTAGGGCAACTGGGGGAAAATACTGGAGCAAACCACCATGCAGAAACCTGTGGTGTGATTTTTAGGGCTCCTCCCCTAAAGTTCTCTGTACTCTTGGAAAGAAGGCCAGGTCTACGCTAGAAGGTGGGCAGACCTCACTAAACTGGTGGCTGCAAATTGGCCAGTGTGAAAATTACACCAAAAAGGAAAAAAAAAACCAAACAAAAACACTTTATTTGTGCACATAGGGCTCTTTTTCTTTTATAAATGTAAAAGAACTCATCTGGATTAGCGCACCACCTACATAGGTGTCCCTTACTGCTCCAGTGGCCGCATATAAGCCATTTCTTTTTCATTTTTTTAAAATGTCTCTTTCATTCAGAAAGACAAATTTGCAGCTGCCTCTAGATTAGCCAAAGAGAACTGGATTCAACATGCAGAATTTCAGCTGCCTGTGTTTGCAAGTTTAACAGTAGAACTCTGCAGCGTCTGCAATAAGAAATACAGCCTCGATTAACACAAATAGAGACTTTGTTTTTCATTTTTTATGTTCCTTAATCAGTCATTTCATTTTGAACAGTGTCATTGTTTGGCTACCTGGTATGAATTTTAGTTTTGAAAAGAACATACTGGTTCCTTTCTCTTTGAGGAGGAGAGTGTGAATTGAAATGTGCCTTCTGGAAGGAATGTTAAGTGACATTTTAATGAATAACATTGTAGGTAACATTACATTTTAAACATTAATTTTAAGGATTATATTTGAAAGCCTCTTTCTGCCATTGACCCAAGGTAGATAATTTAATGTTTTTAAAATTAATTTAGACAAAAATAAACAAAAATTAAACAAAAACACATACCTACCAAACTTAATAACACAAAATCATATAAACAATACTTTTACACACAACCTGCTCCCCCTCATTGGGACCATTTGGAGATACAACCTTTTTTCCTTTATTTACAGAGTCTCCTTCCCCCTTCCAAAACAGCATTAATTCTTACGAAGGTGTACTA
Organism: Pogona vitticeps; assembly: GCF_051106095.1. Classification (NCBI taxonomy): domain Eukaryota; kingdom Metazoa; phylum Chordata; class Lepidosauria; order Squamata; family Agamidae; genus Pogona; species Pogona vitticeps. The sequence continues at coordinate 62,350,174 of NC_135786.1, forward strand.
CTCTTCCCCTTTATTAATACAAAAAAATAATGTTAATTAGCTAATTACAAAGCATAATTTCCAAGTTCTGCTTATTCTGTTCCCTCTGTGTGGGAGATACTGCTAATGGAGAAAGGAACGGATAAGTAATATCAATATATCAGGAGTGGACAATTTTGGCTTTCTAGATGTGGCTGGACTGCAGCTCTCATCAGGCCTATTCAGCATATCCACTGGCGATGGACTGTGTGAAATACAAAAAAATCTGGAGCCCCACAGTTGCCCATTTTGGTAATATACAGTTTTGACAGATTGCAAAGGACAGGGGAAAGAGAATCAGGGGATAAATTTGAATCAGTAATAGATTTCCATTTTCTTTATTTACCTGCAAAGGATACTTTGTCTTTGCCTCCACAGTTGAAAGATCCTGTTGATTTTTATGTGCATGGAATGCTGCAGCCGAGTCTCTGTAAGTGTTCTAAAAAGAGAAGAGTTAGCAATCAGCTCTTTCTTCGTGTGTGCTGGGCATGTGGAGGGTTTGTTTGTGTCCAAAGTGCCTCTTTTTTGTGATATATGTTGCTTTTCCTGTAGTCTCAATCCCATAATGGTTTGCTGTAAGCATGCTCAGCATTAGACCAGACAAGCAGAGCCCCATGCTATCCATGCATCATTTGAGTTCTGTCTCCCTAGCAGGGGTTTATATACAGTTGTGGGTGTGTTGGGTTTAGTCCCAACCTAGTCAGAATCCTATGCTCTGAGATAACAGTGTGTACAGAGCAGAGAGAAGTGAGTGACTGTCTTCGGCAGGGCTGGGCCTGAGACAAAGGATGAAATGGCTCCTGCCCCATTCCATACACAGACGCGACTATCTCATTTGGTAGTTGAATCCCAGTTCAATACTGGCAGTGGGGTTAACTTCTGCACAACATCCAAGGGCAGCAGGCTAAATTATAAGTGCAGAAGAGGGCATGTGGCACTCATAAATCTGTCCTCAACAAGAGGGGAATGGTCAGGAGATTGCCACCACTATCCCATAGCACTTGATGCCTGAGGCAGTGGTTGCCTCACTCTCCCTAATAGTGGGTCTAGCTCCGGGTTTTGATTCCCAATTGACCACAATGATAGAATTTGGATTTTGCTCACCCCTTCCACTGACATCATTTCAGTGGTATATGAACAAGAAGTGGGCTGAAGCAGTTGAAGATTCAGGCTAAGGCCATTGTACTCTCAGCAACCCTGTATAGTACCTGCCCTTTTTTTGGACCTGCATTGCCACAATGTTCTGCCACCATATCCCTAATACTTTGCTGCTGTGGGATCAGATTTCAAAGCTATGCTGGTATAGATGCCTCAAACTAGATCTGAACCTTTTCAGCCAGCATCATTTAAACATAGTTTTGTTGTCTAACTATAGATTAGGTTCAGGAAAATTTAAACAACAAGCAAGCAAGGTGCTATATAGCAAGTTTACTTCAGTTTTAAAAAAGATTCACTTTCGCAGTGGAATGTCCTCTTGTCTTTTAGGGGAACATGTCAGAAACCACGTGTATTTGGCTACATTGTTCCCAGCAGGAGAAATATCTGTGCTTTTTATAATTAAATGACCCCAGTGTCATGCCTCATCTCTTTCACTCAGAGTTGTTTGTCATCTACTTTAATTCATAACTTTCTAATTTTACCATGAATGAAACTACAGAGTGCACCATAACTAAAGTTTATGCAGCATTGCTGTTCATTGTTTCCCCCCACACCTCATTAAAGTATTATAATTGCATACGCATGAATTTGCTACCATAGCTAAGTGTTCACTCTTCATGCACATTATTGTGAGCTGTTTTACTGGTCACAGTAAATGCTAAGAATAACACATCTAAAAATTTGTTCTTATCTCTGTCATCATATAGTTGCTCCTAGAGAAAAAAATCCTTCCAGGTACCTTCATAATAATCAGATATTTGACAGCAGCTGATGTAGAAATCTTGCAGAAATGCAAATTTCCTTGAAACATTGATGCAAAAAATATTTTAGCTATCCAGAGCTGTTGGGTTGGCACCATGAAATAAAAGTAAACCTCCAAGAACCCTTTGAAAAGAGAATGCTTTCTGGATTTCAAAGGCAACCTTTTGCTGATATTATTATTGTTTTTCACAATATAAATTAGTTTGTGAGGAAAGTAGCGCAGGCACATTAGGCTCTTGGTTTTACTGTTAGGAAAATGCTCTGATCTGTGAGCCACTCACTGACCTCTCTGGGAGTATAAGAAAAGTACATCTTCCTTTGCAACACTGGCAGAAAAATCTTCATCCAGCATTATAACAGATACAGGTATATTTGGCATTTAGGATTACAGATTGGTACACTTGGAAGTGTCTCCCAGATGCTAAATACTACATATCTTGGCGATGCAGCTAAAGCATCCCTTATAAACCATCCAATCTCTGTTTAAACATTTTGACGGAAAGTTCACTATGCCTTGGGGCAGCCCACTTTGTTATTAATAGCTTTGTCTATCAAAGAGTTTTGCCTAATGTTTACTGGAGGGATTGAGAAGATCCATCAGTGGCAGCCAAAGGCCATTCTGCCTACTTGCTTCCCTGGATGAACTGCTGTGAGGTCACAAAACACTGCTGTAGGCTTCACCACTGTTGTACAAAATCCCTTACAGCGCAGTGGATACATAGCACTCTCCCTAAACTGACTTGTAGAGTTGTTGGGAGGATAAATGGGAGGATCTGTTTCTCTTCCAAGGATAAAACCTGGGACACATGCACACCTCTCCTCTTGGCACCTTTTGCTGGCATCTGCTAATGCCAAAGACTGAAAGGCCTCTTGAGAGATCCTGTTTACTTTTTGGGAGGCGCTTGGTGTTTTAGCTGTTGTTAACTTTAGATACTGGCTAAAGTACATAGACCATTGACTCCAGCTTGAGCAAGTGCAAAACTTTCAAATGTGAGGAACTAAATACAAGTAAGAAACTTTTCTTCTAGTCACACAGAGTACTGTAGAACTAATTTTACTATTTTTACCACCGGGAGGTGATGTATTCATGAAGTTATTCATAACAAATACGCCTGTTTTTCATTTTTCTTGCATAATTATTTTAGTAAAAGATCTCTGCATACCTCTGGATCTGGAAATGCTAGAATTCTAAATACATTCGGAAGCAAAGCCTGTTGAACTCAATGGGACTCAGGGACAAAGTGGATCTGACAGAAATAGGTTGATACATTTAAACATAGAAAAACCCCAGTCATACACATAGAGAGTGAGGGTACTTAGTTTTAATGGGAAAATGGATGTGTTGGTGAAGAGTACAAAATGTTTCCCCAACCCACAGCTGTTCACTGCTTGCATTTTTCCTATTGACTACGTGACCTTGGCTGCTTTAAAAGTACTTGAGAGAGAAGGGCTACAAAGAGATATGTGACAGATGAAGGGTGGACTCAATGTCTCTGCAGCCTACACCTTGGTTGTTGAAGTCAGACCAGACCTCCCTGTTGCTGCCTGACTGGGATGTTAGTATAATGAAATGCAAGATTGTCTGTGGGAATTTTTCTAGGAGTGGAGGAGGACAAAGTTGTGTAGTGGCATCTTAGCATAACTTGTGCGCATGATGCATGCCCCTACAACACATTGCACCTATGTGTCTATATTAAAATAATGAAGACATTTAGGTTTGAAGGAGGCAAGTGCTTTCTTACAGATTAAATGCCCCAAACTTGTGGGGTCTGCTGACTTCATTACAGCTGAGCAAGGAAGTCACGTAGGCAGAATGCATCAACCGAATGCCTAGCTTTTTAATACAGTTAATTTATGCATGTGTCAGTTGTTGCTAGGCAGAACGTACTTGATGCCTCATTGGTTGTAATGTGATTCCTGTGTAACCTAAGTTCTGAATAAAGGGAGGTGCCGGGCGTGGCCAAGTAAGTTCCTTTTCCTACAGGCACAACCGAGCATGCTTCGTTTTTGAATCCCTGACTGCAGTCTCCATTGCTTTTCTTCAGAGTATTCTCCCGTTTACTGATGTTAGAGCTGGACTCTGACACAAACTGCCACTGTCGTGCGTAGCCCATCCCTTACTTCTGAGCAAATATGCATGAGATCAGGTTCTTAAGATTCATATCACTGTTACCTATCTCCACGTTGTACTTCCCAATCCTCTTCTGTATTCTTCTGCTCATGACCTCTGTTACTTGTTCTACCTTCCAGGTCTTGATATTTGGTCTTGAATCACATAGCTAAACTGAAGAGCCCAGTCAAGCTTCTGGCTTGCTGCTGTTCACAACCCTTATGACATCATAAGGAGTTGAGATATTGTGTCATTAGCCTGCATCAGAGGATGGATCATGAACTCTAAATTAACTTAATTCAGCCTTTAAAGTTTCATCTTCTGGCAGCAGAAATCAAACTCATCCTGATGGCTTCATTCATTATTAATAGTGTAGTTGTTTTGTTGATCCTGGCTAGTTCTAAGGCTGGTAACTGTAGTTTCACATTTTCGTAAAATGGGAAACCATGTTCAATGAGAGACTTTCTAATTTTATTCAGGCATGCTGCAACGGGAGGAGATAAAGGGCTGCATGCATATTCAGAGGACTCATTTACAACTTATTAAAGTGAGATATAACCATCTAAACTTGAGCTAATCTTGGAACTTGGCAAAACTGCCTAACTCTCTGCACTGTGACTAACACTGCCTGAACACAGAGATGTTTATATATAAAGTGTATATATATATAAAGTGTAAGAAGGTTCGTTGTTTACTTTAGGCTGTTCCTCTTCAGGCAAAATAAAAGATGAGTCAGGATTATTATTAAAGGGACTTTTATTAATACAACTTGTACTTTCTTCCTTGTTTAACCCAATAGAACTGTGTAATGCCAATTGGGGAGGAGAACACTCCCAAAACCACATAAGAGATTTTTCGTTATTGCTATCTTTCAGTAATACGTTTTTGCTGACTTCTCCTGCTCAGTGGGTGGTTTCAGGTATGCACTGCAGACCACATATATGGTCCCGCAACATGGGTGGCAGGCCCATTCTCCTTCTGTCATTTTCTCTTTCACTGTGGCTGGATCTACTCGGAGTACATGACGCTTCGGACCCCTGCCCTTGGGGTAGACTAATACCGTCCATTCCTCCGGGCTTAGTCCTGGTATTATGGGTCTCGCTTTCTCTTTGGCTATTCTCTCCTTCTTCATCTACGTTCATTGATGTTCTCTTTCTAGGTACAGAGAATACCTGAGTTTCTTTATCTTCTTTCTTTGTTAGGTTTTCATTTATAACGGTCACTTTCTCAGTCTCTTTAGACAAACCACCTTCTTCAGTCGTCAGAAAGACGTCAATCTTTTCCCTCACACCTCCTAGCTCCTTCTTTTCTCCTCCCTGGGCTATTTCTAACGTATCTAACCGCCTTTCACTCTCGTGGCTTCCTCTGTCTCGTCATCCCTATCTCCTCCGTGCGATCATCTTCCTTTCCTCCAGCACGTCTCTCTGTCTCTTGCTCTTTCCCTTGTTCATCCCCATTCTGATTTTAATGTCTCCCTTGTTTGTTCTACCCTAGGTGCTTGAGGGGACGGCTCACTCTCTGACTCGTCCTCACAATCAGTGAAACAATATAAAATACAGTGGTGCCTTGATTTACAAATGCCCTGACCTATGAACGTTTTGAATTATGAACAGCTCCGGACGCTAAATATTGCTTTGAGTTATGAATGGAGCTTTGATTTATGAACAACAACAAAAAAATCTTTCCTGTCTTTTTTTTGACCTAAGTCCATTTTAGGTCAAAATAAGAAAAAAGAAAAAAATCTCCCCCTAGTGGAAGAATATGGATTAACTAGCTTTGCATTAGTTCCTATGGGAACTAATGCTTTGACTTATGAACCGTGCCTTGACATAAGGACAAAAAACAGCTGGAACAGATTAATCGGTTTTCAGTGCATTCCTATGAGAAACAGTGCTTTGACTTACAAACATTTTGACTTATATCCACCATTCCAATACGGATTAAGTTCGTAAGTCAAGGCACCACTGTAAAGTCACAGAGCTATTAATGATTTCCTGCAAATATTTCTATGTTGATTTGTGCTTCTTTCGTAGACCCAGAACACCAAGTTGTGAGGTTAGGATGGCTGGGACCTTTTGCTTTTGAAAATGATATCTTAGATTGCAGTGCTTTTCTTTGTGCAAATAAAGGCACATGTCCATTCCACTAGTTCTTGTTTCCCGTTTTAATTCTCATGCTTTTTTTTTTTTCATTTTCTGAAGGTGGGATGGTACAATGAAGCTGTTCCTCCAGCTTTTCATTTGCCATACTCAGAGAACACATTGGCGTTTGTGGTGCTCAGCATTCCTGCCATGTTTGACAAAGCCTTCAAACCCTTCTTGAGGAATCAACTGCTGAAAAAGATTCAGGACCCTGTGGATCAGTGTGTTTCATACCACCTCTCAGTGGTTAGACAGGTAAGATAATTTAAGGCATCATTTCATTTTGTGGCCCTGTGTGAAGGAGCAGAGAGTAGAAGTGTGCCGTCCTTAACTGTAAAAGATGTAGTAAAAGAAGAAAAGACGAATGAAGGGGATCAGCAAACAAACACAATGACAGTTGCAGAAAAGACGGGAGAATTGAAATTGGATGATGAAGCGGCAAAGACTGAGGTTTGCTTAGCAGAGGGATTGATAGAAGGAGAGTGGGCGGAGCAAGAAGTAGCGGTTTGGGAGGAAGATATAAATGAAGAAGGGGTTAGATGGTTTAGTTTGGTAGTGGAGGATTATGAGAAAAAGAAGAGGAACGCAAAAAGGTGTTCGAGAGAATTCGCACCCAGAACCTTATGCAGGACTTCCCGAACTTAAAAGTGGATGGACTCTTGCCAGACCCGGAGGTAGAGAGAGAGAAACCAAGCAGATATGTAACGAAGGAATGGACTGTAATTGTGGCACCTCGCGAAATTGAACTGCAGCATGAATGGGAAGCCTCACAACATCAATTCCCTGAAGGACCGGATGAGAGAGGATGGGTACGCCATACATGTTATGGGACAATTTGTGTGATTCGGAGTACCCCTCCCCAAAAACCAGAACCCAAGGAATGGCATGGGGACTCCCACCATTGAGTCCATGGGATTACAATAAGAGTTTTACTTCTGACAGTTGTGGCCTGTTGCCCGAGTTGAAACCGTTTGACCCTATAAGTGATGTGCTGGTGGATGGATGTTGGTGGAAATAAAGATGAAAGTTTGAAAGTTATCAAGATGCTTTATTATTTCCCGCCAAAAATGAGGGGCAGTCCCAGGGAGAAGAACCTGTTCACACCCTGATTGACACCAAGGCAAAACTACAAGTACTTCAGCATCCTGTTCCCAACAGTAACCAGATGGCATGCTTCTATTACCAAGACCTGAAGGTAGCAGCATTCCCCTGTTGCCCGCCCATAAGCATTCAGAGCAGAGCTTGAGAAAATTTACTATTTTGTTGTTGTTGTAGATGTTGTATTTTCCATGTTCTTTCAATTAAGATTCAAGAGAGAGAGAGAACGTTGCTTTCTTGGTCTCCGGCTCCCAAAATACTCCAGCGTGTGTGTATGCACAATATATATAAACACATGAAGCTAGCATATTTATAATAAAGTACATCCCAATGATGTAGTAGTTTGTCACATGCAGGACATTTTCTATGTAGTGGAAAATTCAAAATTAACACTTACAAACCTTAATTTCAAGAGTTTTTCTACCTCTACTGCCTCTTTTTGTATCATAATAAGATGGTCTTTAGTAATTATTACTATAGATAATTGCAAAAATGTAACTACTATTATACTGTATGCTCCTGCTACCTTTGTTTGGAAGTGTGTTTTGTGGGCAAGATAGCTGTACCCAGAACTTGCTTCAGCTGTTGCCTCTGCAATAATCCTGTTCCTCACTGTGTTAGGTGAAACATGCTCAGGAATGTATAATCATAATTGCGTGCCTTCAAGTTGATTCTGACTTATGGCAACCCTCTCCAGAGTTTTTTAGGTAGAGAATATACAGAAGTGGTTTACCATTCCCTCCTTCTTGAGGCATCCTGGGCTGTGCAACTTGTCCAAGGTTACACACAGAGGCTTTACTCACAGAAGGCACTGTGGAGAATCATACTTCCAACCTCTGGATCTGCAGTGAGGTGCCCAAACCACTGAGCTATCTAGCCAACTCCAGGTGATCAGATGATGTATGAATACTTTAATGGTACTGGATGAAATCATTCTTGAAATTCTAAGGCAGAATTTGAGAGTACCTGAGAGAACAAGATGACATATGCCTCAGATCTTCACCAGGGGGTTGCACTGGAGACTACAAAACCAGGGATTTAGATGAGGAGTTGGGAGGCAAGAAAATTTGGCTCCACGCCTTTCAACTTCCGTACACTTACAGCTAATGCTCAGGGCTTGAAAAATGCAGTCATCCACTTGTCCGTGACAAGTGAAAAATGCTGCTCAATGAGTCACAGCTCCCTCCCTCCCTGCCTCCTTCCCCTCTGCCTGTCTCTCTCTCTCTCTCTAATCCTGTAGTCCTCCCCTCCCCCCTTCAATTGTAAAAGAAAAACTGCCCTCTTCTCACAAGAGAGTTCGAGCGGTAGATAAAGATATGGCTCTGCAGAAGAATGTAGAGTAGTCCCATGCTGGAGAATATGGAGATTCCCTGCTCCCAATTTCAACCAGACAAGGACACATCCTGGGGTGAGAGGGAACCGTGGCTCCTTAAGAGGCCGGGCACTTTTGCTTTCAGTTTTACTTTTGCTGGAGACATTCAAAATAAAGGAATTCAAAATACAAGCTTGATGACCCCACAGGCACGCAGGTAATAAAGCAACCCAAGTCTGAGGGTATAAATCAGTGATTCCCAATCCCAATAAATTGCAAGGCTATAGTGTTGACTGGTGAGATTTTTGACTGACTGGTGAAATATTCTAAAATTTTTCAAGCCCTGCTCATTCCTGTGCAGGCTCAGATCTAATAAAGACTCTTCTTTACAGAACCTTGCAGATGAGCAGATGGAGATCATGTATGACTATGAGATGCTGCCCAATCGGAAACCTAAATTCCTGGCCCAGACAGCAGCACACGTAGCCGGTGCAGCATATTACTACCAAAGGAAAAATGTACAGAAGGATCCGTGGGGAACAAAGGTGATCTTTCTTCTTTTTTTTCAAGTAAATTGAACTATATGCCAGATCTGAAGTATTTAAAGAAATGCTGCTCAAAATCTATTAATTAGGTTAATTATTCTAAGGATGCAAACAAGTACAAACGTTTTTGGGCATAACACCACTAAATTAAAAAAGCTTATTTCCAAGTAAACATGCATAGGACCAAGTTGTAAGGTTCCATATGGAAAACAGAGCCACCTTGTTCTTTGTATAGGTATTCCTCTAGTGGTGAAGGACATTTGTTTGTTATAGTATGTGATTTTCCTTACTTAGGTATCTTGCACTTAGCAGGTTTTGTTTTATGACTGTTCTTTGGAAGATATTGTCTGGTCAGGCAATCTGGCACCTGAACATCCTCGCAAGAGCCGTATAAAACTTTGTAGACTTCTAGTGGTAAACCACTTCTGAGTATTCTCTACCTGGAAAACCCTGAAAAGTCAGAATGGACTTGACAGCACATGATGATGAGAAAAATTGGAAGCCTGTGTTTGTGACAGATGGCATTTGTTCCCAAATAAGGATTAATTCCAGAATTAATCCAGACAATAATTGACAATCATATCAACATTAATCTGAGTGTCAAGATAAAAACTATTTTCATTCTTGCAATAATTCAGTGCAAAATCAGCTTGTCTAATTCTTCAAGCTTTATTTATCTGCATTGCTTCTAGCTTCCATATCCACAAAATACTTCAGAGTTGCAAATATCCAAAGGTCTTACAGCTATAGGAAGAAATACTTTTAAAATTAATGAAAACTGGACTTAAATTTCAGATGAATACTAAAGTCATAATTCAGTCCAAAATGCACGAGCAAAACTATAATAAAATATCAAAAATAGTGTTTTAAGTTACATTATAAAAATGCTAGAGCTTATAGTAAAAATGCACATTTAAAAACAAAAGACAGTGCATACTTCTAAAAAAACATTAAAAATAAAACACATTGTAATATTTAGCTTTTAACCATATTAAAATGCACATATACAATTATGCTAAGTGCTCACTCAGCCAAGCCAGTTTCTATGGAGGAAAATCCATTGATTGTCTGCTCTTGCTGTTGCTACTACTAATTTTAAATTAGAGTGCCATGAATTTGTGATGATGTGGTGAATTCTGAACTAGTGTATGTGTTTCTTTTCTCCCTATATTTATAGTTGTTTCACTTGTCCACACCTCCCCCTAATCTGTAAACAGTCTCTTTTCCAGAGATTTCTTGGAAATCCAAGAAAACAATTTTTAGTGATTAATTGTTGTTGTTCCTACTGTAGCTCCAAAGTTTGCAACTTAATATGTGGCAAGCTACCACTATGGCAAACATCTCATTGTTTTAACTTAAAAAGTTACAGAGCCTGGAGTAACAAAGGTCTGTATCATAAAAGGTCTGGAACCCCAGAATATTACCACAGAACCTTGTAGCTCCAAGATACTGAAATTACAAACAGTGTATATTATAAGACCTGCAAACACAAGCTCTTTATTTATAAATTTTAACATAAATAATTCAGCTGCCAAGGTCTTACTGTTCAGTAACCTTGCTCAGCTGGGGAGCCAGCTAATTGTTTTGAAAATACTATACTAACTAAACTATTATTCAAGCCTCAATTTTGAAAGCACTTTCATTTTCAGGGCTATTTTTCGCATAATCCCTCTTAATTTTTTTAAACATTCTATACACACAAAATTTCAAACCTTGACAATGTTAAACACTGGCTTAGTTTGCAAATTTTATTTCTAATGCACTTACTGTATCTCTGAAAAGATATAAGTGGCTGAAATCCTGTTGCACAACAGTGCCAAGTGTAAATGGGACTGATGTCATTTTTTAAAAAATTTAAAAGTTCTTATCCCCCTCTTCAGGTTCTGAGGCTGCCTAGGGACCTCTTTTGCTCCAGGAAAGCTTTTGGGAGCCTCGGGATGCCAGGTTGTGGGGCAGGTTAAGCCTTTAATATCAGAAAATTGACAGTATTCCCACTGCTGGCAATGTAGCAGCAATTTGATAGAAACAGAATCAACCCCGGCCCAAATCCTGTTATTAAGTGTGCATTAATCTTAATATGGAACTTAGTAAATATTCTGGCTTTATTTGTTTATTACGATACCTTGCCTTTTGAATATTAACAGATCTTTAAAGAGTTGTGCTTTCTAAAGCTCAGTCTGTTTTCTTTCTCTCCAGAAGATCTATGGCGTCTGTGTCCACCCCCATTATGGAGGTTGGTTTGCCATTCGAGCTCTTCTGCTTTTCCCAGATGTTGAGGTACCCTTCCTGCTACAGACCAACCCAATTGACTGTGTTACAACTGAGGAAGAAAGAATAGAATTGCTGGAGAAGTTCAATTTCCACTGGCGGGACTGGAGCTACCGGGACGTTACTGAAGTGAAGGAGAAGTATTCAGAAGAGCAGAAAACCTATTTTGCAACTCCTCCAGCTGAACGGTTAAAACTGCTGAAACTGCTAGGAGGTTTTCAGAGAAATGCAATACACTGAGTTGCTGTTTTCAGTGTTCAAGAGGGACACACAGCTTACACTGTTATGCTCCCTGTATAGGGACAGTGCTTGATGGTGTACTTGGTGACTGAAGCTGAAATTCAGAATATGCTTTTTGCAAGAGGAATTCCCTTTTAACACAGTAAAAGTTATTTCTGAAGAACTGAGCTGTAATATTAGTAACAATAGAAGCCTGCCAGTTCAGGAGTAGAACAGTACTTCTCCACTCCCCCTCCACTGACTGGAAACCTCTAAGAAGGGTTTAGAAATTTTATTCCTTTTCCTTGAAATTTTCATTTACTGGTAGTTTGGGGATGTTCTTTTGTGTGGGTGTGATGCTTTGGCGGTTATGTAAAATCAATTGCCTTTTGTTGTGAGGTCAGGAGACATTGTTATGTAAATTGTACTTTTGTTATCCCTTGGGAGAAATTTTCTAGAAAGCAAGTGTTTTGAAGGAAATTATCAAGTCATTTTTACAGTTTAAAATCACTTCAGGTGCTTCATTTCTTGTTTCTCAATACACATTCTGAGAGTCTATATCCCTGTCTTTCTTTTTCTCCCCTCCTGGATCAAAGCACTGGAGATGCTAACCTGTGTGGTGAAGGGGAGCTGATGGTTGTAAAAATGAAGGGAGCAAAAAAGCATGTTTTTTTCTGATTAAAGTATTGTGCATCATTCATATTGTAGTGCAAGGCTTTTGCTGAAATAACAGGAATTAAAACGTTAACTAGTCTCTTCCTGCTTAGAGCTATATTCTCTATTATATGCAGAGTAATAAGTAGTTCTGGAAGAATTATTGACAAGGGTATACCTTGCTGTTAATGTATGTTAAGCAAAAGAAAATACCAACAATGCTAAATGAAACTTACGATGATGATAATGATGTACCTTATCTAGGCTATATGTTTACAAGCCAGTAGCTGAAGTCCAATAGCAAGTTGCAGCTAGAGCAAACCAGTTGAATCACTGGAACTTACCTAGATGTTGAATCATTAAATCTCTTTGGATTTAATGGGCCTGCTCTTGTTGCTTACTACTGGATTTCAGCCAATGTCTACAATAGAAAAGGAAACACTCTTAGGAAGGGTGCATCAAAATACTTATATGGAAGCCCTAATTCTTAATAAATTACATAACCATTTCATGAGCAGGTGGAATGGCTACTGAGGGAAACAGCTTTGAACAAAAAGAAGACAAATGGCAATCAGCCTCATTTGAGATATAAGGTGGGCCTTACTGTTGTTTTATGTCTTTGGTACCAATAATGCTATTTACTTGCAATACATGTTTGTAGGGTTAGGCTGATTAGAATTTAATGTAATTTTTTAATCCCAAATTCACTGTTTACATCCATGCTTCTTAATGCCATTTCAGCATTTGTGTTATGTTGTTTGCAATTGCCTGGATGCATTTGAGTAGTCTTATCATTTCTGGATGTGAATGTTAAGTTTAAAAAGTCCCCACATCCTATGTGTGTCCCTTGTTTTATTTCAGACTAGTCTGTGTGCAGTGTGGTTGAGGGACTTTTGTTGACCATAACTCAATATACTAGCATGCAACTGGAAATAATTGCCCACACCATTTTATGGATGAGTTGCATGCTGTGCCCATAAGATAGCTGTATAGTGTACATCACTTAATTCTTTATTATTATATGCAAAGTGCTAGGTAGTTCTGGCAGCAAAGGGCACCTTTCAGAAGAGTTATATAAACATTAAAAATGAAGAGTGGAAGGGAGTTGTGAAGGTGTAGCATAGTTATCCTCCCATGGCAAGGAAATAAGCTTATTAAAATTGGATTGGCTACCTTTCTTTTAGACTGTAACTTGCAGAGGTTCCTAGCCAATAGGATGGTGGAATTCTGAGTAATCCAGTCCTAAACAGCAATGTTCCAATCTCTACCACTTAATATAGTTACATTATGATACCGCAGGCAAGATAGCATAGCACTTTCCCACAAGGAAGAACATACATTGTACTGTGCACCACAGTCCTGTGAATGCAATGGAAGAGTAAAACCAGAACTGTGGAATTTGTTCATCCATAGATTTTGTCATTCTGTATACTAATTGTGAATGTAGTCTGCAATAGCTGATCTTTATATTTACTTTTTACTTTATTTTTATTACATTTTTACCCCGCCCCCTAGACAAAGTCTACTCGGGGCAGCTTACATACATAATAAAACATCAAAATGTACAAGAAGGTGGTGCTAAAAAGCACGCAGGAACCTGAAGTTGTGTAACTGAGCCAATAGAAATGTAGGCATATATGTTCCTAAAACATGTCTTTTCTAATCATCAGGGCCAGCCGTGCCATTAGGCAATGAGGCATTTGCCTCCCTATGGCTGCTGTTAAGACCAACAGGGCAACCTCTTGGATAGTTCTTCTAAAATCCCCAGCTGTGTCCCTCTGTTGGAGGACAGGATGGTACATGGCACACAGCTTGTCCTGAGCCACTAAACTAGCCTGTCATTTCAGGTGTGATGAAATATGCTTTCTTCTCACCAGTGTTGAGGGAAGAGTTAACTGCCAGTTCAGCTAACCGTCCCACACAGAATGATTTCTGATTTTTGCGTCAAGCAACAAAGTACATTGGGCCTTCCTTGCCTACCATCGTCCCCATCATGCATTTACTATATCATCACTGCTCAATATTTGCCATAGTGACTATGGAAATTGCTGATCAGGTCTTATAACTTATCCTGTCTTTGAGCATAGACTGTATTGTCCAGTCACTTCAGAGCTCAAGAAAATTACTTTCTGCGATTATTTTTTTTAAAAACCTGCAGCAGTGATCATGCTGGCTGAGTGATTCTGGGAGTTGTGTAGACCTGATGCATTTTCCTCAGTAGCAAGTCATGTCACGTTGAGAGCACCTCTTTGACTTACATGCAGGAAGACAGTCTCACAAAAACCATTTGCATGTGAAAATCTGGGATCTGCAAGGGTGAAATTGCACACCAATGGTCGGTTAGGTTCAATCTTCAGCTGTGTGTTTTTCTGGCAGCTGTTTGGCTACATGGGGCTCAAATCCATCTGCATTAAGTAGCAAATTGGGTGCTTAATCCCCATTTGCTGGCACCATAAGCAGCTGAGATTGGAAGACCATCTCTGAAAGATTTGTGTCTGCAGTCTGCCAGGGTATGGCTAATTTCTAAATCCCTCACAGCCTCCTCCCCAGATGGTCGTCCCTTTGCAAGTCACCAACTAGAGCTGAGAGGCTGCTGCCATGGAGTCCCAAGAGCCCTGCCATGCACCATATCATATTCTTGCATTCACAGTTGTTCACTTAAGAAGCAAGAGTGGATTTCTGTGTGGGTCAAGCACACCCGAATGAGATAAAGAAGTATTTGGTCATTGAGCTAGTGCTATGATTCTGAATGGCACATGGCCACTTCCAGATTTGTTCTAAAATAAGACCTATAATGGTTGCACTAGGTCTGTTCAGTTCCAGACAGCTGTGCCCACATTGCTCTTCGGATGTTTTGCAGATTTTTGCATCTGGGGGAAAACATTAGTTTGCTCTATGGCAGCATTATAGAGTTCTGCTATAATGAGGAACAAATTAGAAACTGTATATACACCCCTAATTCCCTGTGACAGAATGAACACATCAAACAATCCAAATAATTAAATGTATTTTATAAAGCTTAATTCTGAACGCTTCCTTCCTGTTTCAGTCATGGAGAAAACAAAGGCAGAAAACTTGGAGACCTCAACTAAAAGGGGCTACATGGTAAGCTAGGAAAGGAAGACTGAATGTTGTAGCACATTGTTAGCCATCTTATTTTAGGTTCTGGACAGCCTAGGATTAGGAGGTCATGTAGCTTCCTTGATTCTTTCCTTTTTCTGTCTTACATTAAAGACTGACAAAGCTATGCAAAACAAAACAATGAAATTTCTGTTTTTATTTATTTAAAATATTTTTACCCTTCCTTTCTCCTTAAAAGGACTCAATGTGGCTAACATCATTAAAGATAATATTAAAGCTAACAACGAGTATACCAGATACCTAAAAGAATAAAACAAATACCATAAAAATAGCTTGTTTCAGAAAAAAAAATCACCTGTACTGTAATGTGGGAACAACAAGATAAATTATTTCCAAAGCTTGTACTTTTTAGGATTTTGAACAAGACACATGAGGAAATAGTGTGCACAGTATAGGCTAAGAATCAAAACAAAGGCTAAAAACAGAACAAAAAATTAAATCATAAATGGCATTAAAATACACACAAATGCCATTAAGAAGACAATAATAATCAGCTGAGTAGTATTAAATTTCCTGTTCTGGAAATGGATAACAGAAATTATTTCCTTTCTTTCTACCTCGCTCATTGCACAACAACTGTGGGGTAGTGAGCAAAAAGCTGGAGAACTGCTAAGTGAAACTGCTTTGGAAATATCTCCTAAAAAGCTGCAGCTAAGCTCAAGAAAAAGGACAAGTGAACATGTACAATAGATTAAAAACCAACTCTGAATTCTATTTATATACCATGCTTCCCCAACATTGGCGCACCTATGACAGTTCAATGTGAGGGAAATTCAAAAAGGGACCGTTTGATTCTTTGTTACAGGCACAGCACTATAAACTGGATTTTGTAGACAAATTTCCCAAACTTATGTTAAATGTGCTACTAAATTTACTTAATTTGCACCAGATATCCTGGTTGCGCTCAGGACCATCCTAAGGCAGAGTGAGGCAGCTGCTTCAGGCAGCAGGTTGGTTATCATGAAAGGGTGGGAATTGGTTTATTTACTATATATCTGTTTTGTTCTACTATTAGGAAGAGGGAACAGATACTTAAATTATTATTTTTTACCTCTTGTACCAAAATAAATTAACTAGCTTTGGGTTTCATGTATCTTTCCTTTCTTGTCTAAGTAGTACAATCTGCTGCTGGGCTTGGGCCTGGTTGCTGTAGTAATAGATTGGATCTGTCTACTTTTTTGTTTAGTCTTCTTAAATCGTGAGTAATCCTTGAAACCTAGTGAACAGCAAGTGCTGTGACTCACCACAGTTCTGGAGCTAGTTTGAACTGTGGTAGCAGGGGTGCTGAAAAGCTAATTTTAAATGTCTTGTTTACAAATACTTTTTTGTTTGATTTATTCATGCTGTTTCAGGCTGGCAAAAATCATTCCCTTATTTTTATTTCTAATTAAATAGAGCAAGCATGAATCATTAGTGGGAGGAGTATGATTCATTTAGGGCTTCATTTTGCTGAACTCAGCACTGCTTTCAGCCAAGGCCAACTGGGCTAGTAGCTTGCCTTCCTACACTTATGAATATCATGCTGGATCTCAACTCTCATCTTAGCATTTCTATCAGAGAGGAAGAAAAGCCACTAATTTATTCTGCAAGAGCCCAGGTTTCACTCAGTGGTGTCTTGATATTTGTCATCTCATAAAATTGTTATTGGCCTCCTAAGCACATGGATTTGCAACAGAAAGTTTAAGTAATGGATTGGATGTACCTTTTTCTATTGGATTCAAAGATGTTTATGTGGGGAAGTTGGCCAACAGCTCACCATGTGGATTCCAGGTTTGAAAGGCAGCCCAATATGCTTACAGTTCAAACTGTGCTGACTGAAACCTCAAACGCAACATAGTTACTTATAGTAGTAGGCATCCTTCAGTCTCGGGAGACTATGGTAACGTGCTCTGTATGGAGGTCTTGGAACAGCATCTAGTGTGGCTGAGAAGGCCAATTCGAGAGTGACAATCTCTTCCACACTGAAGACAAATACAATCTGTCCCCTGTCCAGCTCCCTGGTTTTGCTTGTTTCAGGACTGCCTCTTTGCCTCGGCCTGCTGTACAAGTGTCTCTTCAAATTGGGAGAAGCCATGATGCAACACCTGCCTCCAGGCTGAACGCTCAGATGTCAGGGTTTCTCATCTGTTGAGGTCCATTCCTAAGGCCTTCAGATCCCGCTTGCAGATGTCCTTGTATCACAGCTGTGGTCTCCCTCTGGGGCAGTTTCCGTGCACTAATTCTCCATACAAGAGATCTTTTGGAATCCGACCATCAGCCATTCTCACGACGTGCCCAAGCCAAAATAGACAGCGCCGTTTCAGTAATGTATACATGCTGAAAATTCCAGCTCATTCCAGGACTACTCTATTTGGAACTTTATCCTGCCAGGTGATACCAAAAATCCATCAGAGGCAACGCATATGGAAGGTGTTCAGCTTCCTCTCCTGCCAAGCACAAAGGGTCCAGGACTCACTGCAGTACAGGACTGTGCTCAGGACACAGGCTCTATAGACCTGGATCTTGGTATGTGTCATCAGCTTCTTATTGAGCCATACTCTCTTTGTGAGTCTAGAGAACATGGTAGCTGCTTTGCCAATGCGTTTATCCAGCTCGACATCTAGAGAGAGGGTATCAGAGATTGTTGAGCCAAGGTCCACAAAGTCATGAACAACCTCCAATTCTTGCGTGGAGATAGTAATAGAGGGAGGTGAGTCCACGCCCTGGCCCATGACTTGTGTTTTCTTCAGGCTGATTGTTAGTCCAAAGTCTTGGCAGGCCTTGCTAAAGTGATTCATGAGTTGTTGGAGGTCTTCAGCAGAGTGGGCAACAATAGCTGCATCATCGGCGAAGAGGAAGTCCCGCACGCATTTCATTTGCACTTTGGTCTTTGCTCTCAATCTAGAGAGATTAAAGAGCTTTCCATCTGATCTAGTCCGGAGATAGACACCTTCTGTTGCAGTTCCAAAAGCCTGCTTCAGCATGACAGCAAAGAAGATCCCAAACAGGGTTGGCGCAAGGACACAGCCTTGTTTTACTCCGCTTCGGATGTCAAAGGGAGCTGCTGTTGAGCCATCAAAAACTACAGTGCCCTTCATTTTCTCATGAAAGGACCTGATGATGTTAAGGAGATGAGGTGGACATCCAATCTTGGGAAGTATTTTGAAAAGGCCATCCCTGCTAACCAAGTCAAAGGCCTTTGTGAGATCTATGAAGGCCACAAAGAATGGCTGTTGTTGTTCCTTGCATTTCTCCTGCAGCTGTCTGAGGGAGAATACCATGTCGGTGGTGGATCTATTAGCTTGAAATCCACACTGTGATTCTGGATAAACTCTGTCTGCAAGCACCTGGAGTCTCTTCAGCACAACATGGGCCAGCAGCTTCCCTACAACGCTGAGAAGAGAGATACCATGGTAGTTATTGCAGTCGCCCCTGTCGCCTTTGTTCTTATACAATGTGAGGTTTGCATCCTTCATGTCCTGTGGTACTCCACCTTCCCTCCAGCAGAGACAAAAGACTTCATACAGTTCAGTGGTGATGATCTCCTTACAGCATTTCAGCACTTCAACAGGGATGTTGTCCCTTCCAGGTGCCTTGCCGGAGGTGCTTTTATTTCTGCTAAGGTTGGTTCGCTGTCCAGTTCTTCCAAGACAGGCAGGCACTCAATGTTATTTAATGCCTCTTTGGTTACTACATTCTCTCTAGAATAAAGCTCAGAGTAGTGCTGCACCAAGCGTTCCATCTGCTGTGCTCGGTCCTGGATGATCACGCCCGTAGCAGACTTCAAGGGAGCAGATTTATTCTGTATTGGACCTAAAGCCTGCTTGATACCGTCATACATTCCCTTGATGTTATCTGTATCTGTTGCTATCTGTATCTGAGAGCAGAGCTGAAGCCAATAATAGTTGGAACATCTCCTGGCAGTCTGTTGGACTTGGCTACGAGCAGCTTGAAGAGCCTGCAAGTTGTACTCAGTAGGACCGGCTTTGTATGCTGCTAGAGCTCTCCTCTTATCCTCGATGGCTGGAATCAACTCCTCTGAGTGGGCTTCGAACCAGTCGGACGTCTTTTTGGTCTTCTTTCCAAATGTGGACAAGGCAGTGTTATAAACAGCATTCTTGAAATGTTCCCATCATTCAGGTGCATTTGCATCAGCTGGGCCTGGAAGGGTTTCCTCAAGCGCTTGGGCAAATTCCTCCACTTTTCTTTGATTGTGAATCTCGTTGATGTCAATATGTGGTGTTCCTTCCTTTTTCGTGTGATACAATCTCTTTGTTCACAGTTTTACTCTGCTACACACCAGGGAGTGATCAGAACATAGTTACTTATAGTACATTCACAGAATTAAGCAGCTGTGTAAAGAGGAGGCCAGTTTGAGAATATGCCCAAACTTAAAAGGGAGCAGAAACCTAGAGTCCAATTAACACTAATTTCAGACATAATTCATCACCTTGTCAATTAATGGAAGTAATAAAGGGTTTCACTAAAATATACTCTGTTACTTGTTTAATGCATTTGATGCCTCTGAACAACAGCCAAATTCTGTTAGAAGGTCAAACAGGCACCTTTCCCGCTGTTACAAGGAGTGTCTCACTGTATAACTGTACTGTGGTGCAGGCATTGACTTTTGTCAAGAACTCCTTCTTTCCTGACTGAGAGTGGACTCAGATGTAATACAAAACCATGATTTGTTTAGCTCCATGGATCCCAACCTTGGGTAACCCAAGTGTTCTTGGACTGCAATTCCCAGAAACCCCAGCTAGCACAGCTGATGGTGAAGGCTTTTGGGAACTGCAGTTCAAGAACACCTAGGTTACTCACAGTTGGGAACCACTGGTTTAGCTAATCTATGGTTTATTTTGATGTCTGAAACTGAGGCCAACAATTCAGGAGCTAAAGCAAAACTTTGAAGGTGATCTGCAAACCACAGTATCTCAGTCTCTCTTCAGTTTTTGCATTGTCTGTTATATTGTCACCCAGTAGGAAAAGACTCTGTTTTTAAAAAATAATTTCTAGTACTTTACACAGGATGATTATGATTTTATTAACATTTGTGAAGCCAATGTGAAGTATTGAGTATGCCATCTTGTCTTGTCCTTTCTGGGCAGGAAAATGCATTCAGATGGACCTGCTGCTTACCCCTGGTGCCCATCATTTCTCCCCAACAAGCAAGTTCTATTCTGCTTTGGTGTTATATCTTAAAATGCCTAGATGGAATATTTGTTGACACTGATCAAGCTGTAACTGTTTGATCAGTTGTGAAGACTGATGATGTTACAACACACATGTAAACTCAAAAAGAGCCAAAATTTGTCAAGAAACATGCATAAATCCAAACCAGGAAAGAGCACTTGCCATGACTCCAAAGTAATAGGACCAGCCATAGAGCCCGTCTGTTCCTGAGGATCAAAGAGGGTTCTAAGTTGAAGGCAGGGCAACATCTCATCCATTTGGAGAAACACTCCTTTCTGCCTTCTCAACTCTGTCAAATCAGATCTATGAGCTTGCTGGGTCCATCCATAGTAGCCCCATTCCCCAGACAAACTCTGGTGAATTCATCAGAGGCAGATGAACTCTGTGGGTTTTTAAACCATGTATTGTTAATGGCTGGAAGTTAAAGGCAAGTGACAAGGTAACCTTCCCTGGTCCCACCATGATGCAGAGTGAGGCAGCTGGTGTGTCATGAAAGGGCAGATAACTGTTAGTTATTTAATGTATTATAATAATACTGGTGCTATTAGGGAGATATACTTATGGAGTTATTTGGTTGGGGGTCTTTTTGGCCTCAATATCAGAACAACCCAACCAGCCTTGGGTGTTATGCACCTTCATTTGTGAGAACATCTTGTCCCTCTCCACAATAGAACATCTTGGGCCACCTCTAGGGAAAGGCCTGCTTATCCATTCATAATTAGAGAGGGGTATGCTAGCTGTTGAAGACAGCAGAAAAAGATAAAGAGCAAATATGTGATGGATTAACTCAATAAAGGAAGCAATGGCCTTGAATTTGCAAGACCTGAGTGAGGCTGTCAATGACCTCTCAGAGTTCACAAATTCATAGGGTTTCCATAAGCTGGAAAAAACTTGACAGCACATAACAAGAGTATGCTATTTATCCCCTCTTTTGCTCATTCTCCTTGAGAGTGCTGAGGATATTTATATCCAACCCCTTGCTGAGATGCAATTAATAAGACATTGTAGACCTCTCAAGATTATTGACAGAGTTATTCTGAATACTTGGACAGTTCTTTGTTACTCAGCTCTTCTCACCCATCAAAGTCACTATGGTGTGGGGAGGGAGGGAGAAAAAACAAAGCTGCTATTTCTTCAATGTGTTTTGGGGAAGGAACATGCCTTCAGAGACTGTGTATTGCACATTACAATTTGCAATCATTGCTTTAAACAGCATTATCTTGCGGGGGGGGGGAGTCTGGTCTCTTTTTTTAACAGTACTTAGAAACACATGTGCAAAGTCAGAAGAATTATGCTGTTCTTCTTGCAATGCCAGTTGGAGGGGGATTGCCTTGCATGGCCTGGTTCTTCACAGCAAATATCTTAGCAACTAGTACAACCGACAACACCATAATGCTAGAGATACATCTTTCATGTTCTTGTTGGAAATGACCTTTACATTGATATCCTCTTTTCCACCACAAGAGGGACCTGGAATATAAAACAGAATGCATATAACTTTAAACCGGATTAATTTTGCTGCAGGAAACAAAACAAAGTCCACACCTGGAATACCAAACAAGCAATGGATCATTATTACCTTTATGTTTTTTCAGACTTGACGCCAATCAGTCATGGAGAACAGGAAATATGGAAGTGTTTGAGGTTCTCAGATTAAATGGAAGGGGGCCATGTAATAAAGGGTAGAGACTACCTTTGGCCTCTTTGGCATTAATGTTTTAAAAGAGCTCATTAAAAATTACAAATATGAATGCCATTATTACCTGTGGATGAGTATTTCACCCAATATTTCTCCCTCCTTTCTTTTACTGTCATGAGCTGCCTTGGGCAATAAAGCTTAATAGATGCATAAATAAATCTGATCCCTCAGTCTCTATCCTAAAAGAGAGAGCATCTAATACCTTAAAAGTAACGCTGCAGGCTGTAATATATTTAATTGGCAGGCTAATAAATGAGAATACAGTAGTAGATTTCAAATTTCCTGCCCTCAGAAAATCCCTGTCCACAATTATTTGCTTGCAGAACCAGCCTTGCATACAAGCATGAGACTCCTCACATATTGCAAATTATTCAGGGGCAGTTCACTTATAGTGCACTTGGGGGTCCCAGCCCCTTGGCTGATCCATTTACTTTGCAACGTTCTTGCACAGCTGCATACAATCCACTGGCTGGCGTAGAAAATGTGCACAGAAAGTATATCAAAGCTGTTGTTTTTTAAAATTGTCTTTCATGAGCCCCATAAACTTGGGGCTCTTATATATATATGTCTCAGAACAGTGGTGGTCAGGTGTCATGTCTACTGTGTTACTGTTATTATTGTTGTTTTATTAAATCCCAAAAAGCAGCAACCACACACAATTGCAAAAGTCAATTATGAGTCTAGGAATTAATTTTGAATATATATATACACACACAGAGTCACCAAGCATGTATACATTCCCCAAAACATTGGGGACTGTATCCAACCAGAGAGAAGCAACCTTAAGTCTCATTGATATTGAAAATACATCAAGTAGATGGAAAAATTACTATTTTGGATTATAATTCCCAAAGTTCCCTAACAATGGAGGAAGGGGGATTATGGGAATTGTAGTCCAAAGTATAACTTTCACCTGTTTTTGGTTGAAATATGCTTCTAATTAACCACAGCACCAGCAACTGGCGCCCTTGGACAGCTGTTGGGACATTACAGCTGACACCTGCTTTGGGCCCCTATTCTGGAAGGCTGGGTTTGGCAAATGATTTTTAATCTCTTAACCCAGATGACACCAAACTGTGTGCATTATGATCCTGTACAAAGTTTTAAATGCTGCTTCACCAGAAGCACATTACTGCACCTTGACAACAGTACAGTTACAAGCTGGCAGCAAGCTCATTGCTTGCTGTGGAAAATGTTTGCTTGATTGATTGATTGATTGATTGATTGATTGATTGATTGATTGATTGATTGATTGATTGATTGATTTGATTTGATTTGATTTGATTTGATTTATACCCCGCCTGTCTGGTCATTGCTACCACTCTAGGCGGCTAATCCATAGTCAATCCATAGTCAACAACTCTAAAAAGCATTTAAATTTTTGCATTTGTATGAGGCTTTTCTCCATCAATGTAAGAACTACACTCCTGAGAATTTTAGTCTCCCTCTAGGTAAGGGCCATGGTTTAACTTCACAGAGAGAGAGAGAGTTATATCATATATCACGTGTTTCCATACTATTGGTTCTCAACCATTGGGCCGTCAGTTGTTTTGGACTTCAATTCCCAGCATCCTTGATCATTGGCCATGCTGGCTGGTTCAGGGAGTTGAAGTCCAAAACAACTGGAGGAACAAAGATGGGGAACTGCTGATGTAGAATGTACCAAAGGCAATTTTGCCAGCTGAACTTGGGAAGCTGACTTAAACTGAATGAGACAATTGCCTTAGCTAGCCCAGTAGAACTGACATGAACTAGCAGCTGCTCCCCGGATTTTAGACAGTTCTTTCATTCATATCTGGAGGTCCTGTAGAGCAAATCTGGGACCATCTGCATGCAAGGTCTGTCCTCTGTCACTGTATTTTTTTCTGTGACAGCTCTAGTCTAACAATTCATACCAGCCAACAGCAAATGTTTTCCAGATCATGTATTGCCTTTGTACACAATGTATCTAATGTGGAACAGCTAGGAAGACACATGTATGAAAGAATTATACTTTTAAAAAACAGCCTTCATATGGAATAATATTGAAAAAACAAAGATAGAATAAAGTTGGAATGGGCTGTATTTCCCTCAAAACTGTAAGTGAAACTTTATTTCTGCTAAGTCCTCAATATATAATATAACCCATGTGCCTGATTGAGGCAGGTGTTATATATTTAAAATGTTTCTGCTGGTAGTGTAAGATTCCATTTGATCATTCCTCACCTGGTATATAGCCTACACTTGAGAAGGCATGACAAAAGGGAGACAGCATTTGTAGTTAAGTTTACAGTAATATTCTGTTGATAATAACAAACAAGCCTAGGGACATTCTAAATTTTCGATCAGTTGCTTTTCTGGAAAGCACAAGAATTTTTGTGATTTAAACAGGTAATCATCATCATCTTAGCACTGTACACTGAGTGCTTCACAGTGTAACATTGAGATCCAGAGATGGAAGAGTTGCAGGATTTGATGGAAACTCACCAAAGTTAGCAGAAACCAAGACATGTGGAATGATTGAAATGGGGTAGAATTGTCGATTGGCTGTGAAATAGCACAGGCAGAAGCATATTTATGTTGCATCCTATATCCTTTCAGGCCACAGCTGTGCTTCCCAATCAGGGAACTTTACTTCTCACTTTGCTTACAGAAGAGTACAGTACTTGGATTTAGCTCCTACTAGAGCATAGAAGAAAAAAAATTGTGGAACCCAATCCTGTGGAGTATAAGAAATGTATAAGCTATTATGCTTTTTAGTCTTAGTTATGTCTCATTCCATATGATCAGACCACAGTCCTCCACGTGCATGTTAAAATCATCCAGATATATTTTAAAAAATGCTTAGTTAACACCTGCTACCATAACAATAAAGTGTTGTATATAATAGTAGCATCCTACTGCTGTTTGTATTAATTTTCTGACCCAAATTGCATTTACCTTGTAGTTAGTCTCACACAACTCTTTCTCCCATGATGTGTATAACTCGGTGGTTCTTAACCTTTTTGAAAGAAACGCCCCCTTGAGCCATTGAGGAAGTTATCATCGCCCCCCTCCCCACGGTGATGATATCTCATTTATTTATTTATTTATTTATTTATTTATTTATTTATTTATTTATTTATTTATTTATTTATTTATTTATTTATTTATTTATTTATTTATTTATTTAAGACACTTAAATCCAATGACCCCTGAAAACAAAATTCAATTCCAAGAAAATGAAATGCCCCCAAAAGTAGTTGCAAGTGAATTTTAAGACGCAAAAAGAAATATAAAAAGGGCACAAAAACAAACTGCAATGCAGGAACTAAAAAATTCAAGACAAAAACTCTGAAACTAAATTAAGATTGGAGGAAAATATATATTCATGCACATTGTAAAAAGGCTGCAGCCCATCTTCACAGGTTTGGCTTGCTCCAGCGCCCCCTTACCGCCCCCCTTCTGCTCCAGCGCCCCCACGCCGCCCCTTTTCGTTCTACCGCCCCCCTGAAAAATGAAATCGCCCCCTGGGGGGCATTATCGCCCACGTTAAGAACCACTGGTATAACTGCTTTACAAAGCAGCAGTCTTATGCTCACAAGAGGTTATTTTACCTTGAACTCAATAGCTGAAATCCTGTAGCTTAGTGTAATAAGTCATACCAGAGTAGACCTGCTAAATCAATAAGGATTTGTTGAGTCAGTTCTAGAGACAGGGATATTTGTGTTCAATATCTCACCATCTCAGCTGGATCTAATGTGGGTCTGCCCCCTGGGACTGCTGCCGTGAAGGTCCTGCTCTTCCTGCCAATGGCACCAGGAGCTCCACCGTCTCCCTGCTCAGCTGGCCATTCCAGGCAGGAGGTGAGAGGATGAATTTCCCCACCTGGCTGCTGAGTGGCCAGCTGAGCCCAGTCCTGGGGGGGCAGACTCTCATTAGGTCCTGTTAGGTCAGGGATATTCATATTCTCTAGTCAATTCCTGAGTAAATTCCATTGATTCAAATACTCTATTGCTACTCTAGTAGCAGTTTACTATGCTTTAAAAAGTTACAACTAAAGTAAGCCCATGTGGATCAAAGGAATTTAAAGAGTTTGACTCACAAACCTCGATTGAATGTGAATGCTCTAGTGTGACTTATTTTACCAAGCAACAGGACTTCATCCAAGGGCACTTAGCATCTGAGTACATATTTATGGGATTAAACTTATTGTCACATAAAATAATGAAATGCAAATTAGTTATTATGACTAAATGAAGAATTTATTGTTGGGGGAACTAGTAA
Organism: Pogona vitticeps; assembly: GCF_051106095.1. NCBI lineage: Eukaryota > Metazoa > Chordata > Lepidosauria > Squamata > Agamidae > Pogona > Pogona vitticeps. Next base: position 62,376,716 of record NC_135786.1, read on the forward strand.
ATGCCATTCCTTTTTTAAAGAACACATACTAAAATTTGGAGGATACCTGTGAAGGGCCTTTATGGTGCAGTGGTGGTATATGGAATGGGCTTTGAAAGATTTGGCAAAGCAGAGTTTCTGAAACTATGTTCTGTTTACTTGCATGGAGGAAGAGTTGGCTTGCTTTGTGAGGTTCTACAAAATTAAAGAGTTGGTGTCTGTGCAAAATTTGGTCAGTCAAAAGGAGGTGATGGGACCAGTGGCCATGATCTTAGTTTTTTTTCATGTTGAACTTCAGACCATTTTTTGCGCTCTCCTCTTAGGGGAACCTTTACCTTAAAGTGTTAATCTACTTTTATTTACAGGGAATTGCAGTGGCCATGATCTTAGTTTTTTGATGTTGAACTTCAGACCATTTTTTGCGCTCTCCTCTTTCACCCTCATTACAAGGTTCTTTAATTCCTCCCCACTTTGTGTTATACTCATTTTGAGTATAATCTTGCTAGCGTGGGAAATAAGTGCAACTGTACAGTAGTTGGAGCATTCTTTGGCACTGCCCTTCTTTGGGATTGGGATGTAGACTGATCTTTTCCAATCCTCTGGCCATTGCTGAGTTTTCCAAACATGCTAGCATATTGAGTGTAGCATCTTTTAAGATTTTAAATAGTTCAACTGGAATGCCATCACTTACACTGGCCTTGTTGTTAGCCATGCTTTCTAAGGCCCACTTGACTTCACTCTCCAGGATGTTTGGCTCAACTGTCTGGGTTGTCCAGGACATCCAGATATTTCTGTTATAATTCCTCTGTGTATTCTTGCCACCTCTTCTTGATGTCTTCTGCTTCTGTTAGGTCCCTACCATTTTTGTCCTTTATCATGTCAATCTTTGCACAAAATGTTCCCTTAATATCTCCAATTTTCTTGAACAGATCTCTGGTTTTCCCTTTTCTATTATTTTCTTCTATATCTTTGCACTGTTCATTTAAGAAGGCCCTCTTGTCTCTCCTTGTTATTCTTTGGAAGTCTGCATTCAGTTTTCTGTAACTTTCCCTATCTCCCTTGCATTTTGTTTCCCTTCTCTTCTCTGCTATTTGTAAGGCCTCGTTGGTCATCCACTTTGCTTCCTCGCATTTCCTTTTCTTTGGGATGGTTTTTGTGTATTCATAAGGGATTTGGTTTAGATTATTCCTGACTAGCCCAGTGGTTGTTCCTACTTTCTTCAGTTTAAGCTTGAGTTTTGCTATAAGAAGCTGATGATCAGAGCCACAATCAGCTCCAGGTCTTGTTTTGCTGACTGTATAGAGCTTCTTCATCTTTGGCTGCAGAGAACATAATCATTTCGGTATTGCCCATCTGGTGATGTCCATGTGCAGAGTCGCCTCTTGTGTTGTTGGAAAAGAGTGTTTGTGATGACCAGCTTGTTCTCTTGACAAAACTCGATTAGCCTTTGCCCTGCTTCGTTTGGAACTTCAAGGCCAAACTTTCCTGTTGTTCCTTTTATCTCTTGGCTTCCTACTTTAGCATTCCAGTCCTCTATAATGAGACAAACATCTTTCTTTGGTGTCAGTTCTAGAAAGAGTTGTTAAGTCTTCATAGAATTGGTCAGTTTCAGCCTCTTCAGCATCAGTGGTTGGTGCATAAACTTGGATGACTGTGATGCTGAAAGGTCTGCCTTGGATTTGTATTGAAATCATTCTATCATTTTTGAGACTAGTACAGCTTTTCCCACTCTTTTGTTGACTATGAGGTCTACTCCATTTCTTCTACGGGATTTTTGCCCACAATAGTATATGTGATAATCATCTGAACTGAATTTGCCCATTCCCGTCCATTTTAGTTCACTGATGCTCAGGATGTCAATGTTTATTCTTGCCATCTCCTGTTCGACCACATCCAGCTTACCAAGGTTCATAGATCTTACATTCCAAGTTCCTATGCAGTATTTTTCTTTGCAGCATCGGACTTTCCTTTCACTTCCAGGCACGTCCACAGATGAGCCTCTTTTTGACTGTGGCCCAACCACTTCATTAGCTCTGGAGCTACTTGTACTTGTCCTCCACTCTTCTTCAGTAACATGTTGAACGCCTTCCGACCTGAGGGGCCCATCTTCCAGCGTCATATCCTTTACCCTTTTGTTTCTGTCCATGGGGTATTCTTGGCAAAGATACTGGACTGGCTTGCCACTACCTGTTGCGTTTAGTCAGAACTCTCCACTATGACCTGTCCCTGCACGGCATAGCCCATAGCTTCTCTGAATTACTCAAGCCCCTTCGCCACAACAAGGCAGCAATCCGTGTGCAAGTAGTTATCCATATTAAATAGCTATGCACTAACCATGAGATTAATTTTAGAATCTAATTTGGGCAATGCAGAAAGTGATTTGAATCAATTCAGAGGTTTACCTGGTTTGAGGCAGGTCTGAATGTGAATTAAAGTTTGAAAATCGAAACATTCAAGTCCACCATTGGCTGTAACTGGAAATCAACAAATGGCTATTACGTTTTATTTGTGTCAGAACTGTATGAACTTTAAAGCACTTCAGCTCCCTATGGGATTTTACTTGCCTTTCAGCTAAAAGTATGTGTTGTTGTTGTTGTTGTTGTTGTTGTTGTTGTTGTTGTTGTTGTTGTTGTTGTTGTTGTTGTTGTTGTTGTTGTTGTTGTTGTTGTTGTGCATTGCATGTCTTTAGACATTTAAATTTAGACATTCTTTAAAAGCAAACTGCCAATAACTGGATGAAATCAGAAGGAATAGTTGCTACTTCTTAGTGGATCAAGCTAAGTTTTATAAAAATTTTGTGTTGGAAGCTTTGTGCAAGAGTAGCTTCTACAATGCTAAAATAAGATTTGCTTACCCCTTCCTCCTCGTTGTGTGAAATTCTTATGTGTCAGACAGCACAGGATAGTCCTTGTTAAGAAATCGCCAGGATATCAAAAGGACTGATGTGGTGTTTTTGTTGGGGGCGAAGGGAGTTAAGTTTAGAAGGGGTGAAAGGGATTTGCATCCCCTTAATCTCTTACATTGTTAATCTGAGGTGGGCAGAGAGAGAATTCAATAGGAAAATGGCACATATGAGAAAGATATCTCTCAGGAAGAAATCTGCAAAATTTGAGAATAATAAGCGCATGCCCTAAGGAGGAGTGCTGAATTAAAAAGTTCCAGATTTTTTCAGATCATTCTTGTGACATAATATTGCCACATATCCCCAGGCCAAGGTAAAAATATTCATGATGATTACAGCGCACATTGTAAAACTATTCGCTGTGAACAGAAGATAGACCTACCAATCACAAGTCTGCAGCCCCCACTCTCCAAGACCTGTTTTCCTTACACAGGGGACTTGACTAGCAAATGGCGAGCCAATTGCAGCTCATTGATAAAATGCTTAGTTACAGGCCTTGCCATGCACCCCATTGTGCAGCTCATCACTTAGGTGCAAAAGACAGCAGCAAGTTAAGCAAACTTCAGATAAATATGAAGGGGATTCCAGCCAATGTATACTTTTCTGGGAGCAAGGTGGGGAGGAGACATGGAAACTGTGTTCCTCCATCTGCTAATAAATCTCCAGGAGTTTTCAGATTCAGTTTCCTGCTTCATTTTGGACATTCGGACATTAAAATATGACAATTCTGTAGATTTCTTGTTTCTTTTATTTTTCTTCCCTTTGCCGCTCCTGGATGAGACAGATTATCTACATCCATTTCAATCTGGCTTCAGGCCTGGTTGGACAGAGACTGCTTTGATCACCTTGTTGGATGACCTACACCAGGAATGACATGGGGAGAGTGTCCAGGTTGGTTCTCCTGGACCTCTCAGTGACGTTTGATACCATTGACCATGGTATACTTCTGGGCTACCAGAAGGATACCACTGTCCCATCCCCTATCTGGAATGGGACTTGAGAGGCACTGTTTTATGGTAACTCCAGTCCTTCCTGGAGATGTCAGAAGGTGCTGTGGGGGGACCCCTGTTTGACACCCTGACCGTTGGTCTGTAATGTTCCTCAGGGTTCTGTTTTATCCCCTATGCTATTTAACATCTCCATGAAACCGCTGGGTGAGGTTGCCCAAGTTTTGGGGTTAACTGTTATCAGCATGCAGATGACACCCAATTCTATCTCTCCTTGCCATCTAAATCTGAGGAAACTGTTTCAATTCTAGATCAGTGTCTGGTCACAGTAATAGGCTGGAAGAGAGCAAATAAAGTGTAAATTGTATACAAAACAGAGGTATTCCCAGTCAGTCAAAAGGCAGAAATATGGACTCAGACTGTGTTGGATGGGGTTGCATGCCCTCTTAAAACACAGGTGCACAGTTTGGGGGTGCTCCTGGATTAAATTCTGAGCCTGGATGCCCAGTTTTTGGCAATGGTTAAAACTACGTGTCAGCTGCGCCTGTTCCTTGAAAGGTCTGATTTGGTCATGGTACACACGCCTTAGTTAAATCTTGGCTTGATTACTGCAATGTGCTTTATGTGCTTCCAAGTGTTTGGAAACTCCAACAGGTCCAAAATGCCACAGCCAGATTGTTAATTGAGGTTAACTGGCTGCTGTAATGGGAGTTAGGAAACATCTAACTCCCATTACAGCAGCTCCGTTGGCTGTCCATCCATTTCTGGGCACTACTCAAAATGTTGGTTTCAACCTATAAACTTCTAAATGGCTTAGGCCCAAGCTCTCTCAAATACAGTCTCTTCCTTTCCCTTCAGACAGACTTTCTTATAACTGGTTGACCAATGGATTAAAAAAAAAGGTGGGGATTATTGTATTCTGTTATCTTACTTGCATTTTTTAGTATTGCTCTTAGGTTATGAGTTTTAATATATCTGTTGAATACTTTTAAAAATATTGTAATAATTTATTATTTAGCTTTTATCTGTTTATTTTAATACTATAAGCTGCCTTGAATCCTCAATAGAAGGGTGGCATAGAAATATTTTTAATTATCTACTTCATTAATGAAGCCACGCGTTGTGAGCAGAATATGGGATGCAGACCGCAGGATATGCGGGGCACAGCTTCACTTCGCACAGGGCTTAGGGGGCTCAAGCCTGCCCTAGCGGCGAGCGCATCTGCCCTAGAAACCCTCGCCCTAATCCTAGGTTTGTGGAGGGGGGGGGGAGAGGCGAGCCTGCAGTCTCAGGAAAAGGCATTCCGTCCTTCTGTGAGCACGACTTCTCCTTCGGCATCGCTTCTCCTGCTCCAGGACTCAAGCCCTAGAAGGGGAACGGAGAACAAATTCCGAAGCAAAGTCCTTGCTTGCGTGAAGTCATTCCTGTGGATGTTGCAAACGGTGCAGTTTTCACGGACAGCTGCGATGCAAACAAATGCACTTTCTTCTTGACGGAACGTATGCAGTCGTTCCGGAGAAGGGGCACCGAACGATCGCGTTAAACGTGGAACATCAGAGGCAGAATATAGAACAATACCGGGGGTGAGGTGGGGTGGGGTGGCATTCAGAGATGTTCCCTCTCCCCCACCCCCCGCGCCCCGCTGGAGATCGACGAGGGCTGAAGCCAGGAGAGGGCAATTGTTCCTTGGGCTCGAAGCCGGCTGAATGAGAGCGGCTCCGCTCAGAGGCAGGACCCACGTGACACAACCCCCCCCCGGCGGCCACCCCCCCCCGGGCCTCTGGGGCGGCTGCCCACGCCGTGGTGCCTGTCCGCCCGCTCGCCCGCCCTCCGCCCCCCCTTCTCCGCCGCAGTCTCCTCCCTCCACCGCCGGCCCCCCGCCCCGCTCTCGCAAGCAGGCAGGCACGGGCGAGGGCTCAGTGGATCGGACGCAGCCATGGCGGAGGGAGGCGAGGGAGAGGAGCTGCTCCGGCCACCGCTGCCTGCCGCCGGGTCGCCGGGCCCGAAGCGCCTGTGCTCCCGGGTGGAAGGGGCAGCAACAGCAGCAGCGCCGCGCGCGGGGCTCTGCCCGGGGGGTCCCCTCGGAGCGGCTGTAGCGGCCGGCGTTGGGGCCGGCGGGGCTGCCGGAGACGGTGGGGCGGGCGCCGGGGTGCCTGGGTGCTGCCCGCCGGGCGGTCCGGGCGCGGGCCCTGGGTGCGGGCCGGAGGGGCGTCTGCTCCCTCTCTTGCAGCCCGAGTCGCTGCTGGACGCCGCGGCCAAGCGGGTGGCGGGCAGCTGGGCCTTCGAGCGGGTCGAGGGCCGCTTCCAGCGCATCCCGGAGCCCGTGCAGCGCCGCATCGTCTACTGGAGCTTCCCCCGCAACGAGCGCCAGATCTGCATGTACTCCAGCTTCCAGCCCGGGCGACCCGGCGGCCACGGAGTCTCCGGAGGCGGCGGCGCGGGAGCGGCGGGCAGCGGAACGGGCGGCGGGGCCCTTGGAGAGGACAGCCCCGCCACAACGACGGGCTCCGCCGCCCCCTCGGGCGCCCCCGGCTCGGCTCCCCTGCCGGCTCCGGGCGTCCCCGCCGGCGCCGCCGTCACCGAGGGGCTCCCCTTCCGCAGAGGCATCCGCCTGCTGGAGACAGGCGCCGTGGACAACGTGCTGCAAGTGGGTGAGTGGCGGAGAGAGAGCGAGCCGCCCGCGAGGGAAAGAGTGACTGAGCGAGTGTCAGTGACCTCGGGGGCGGCGGCGGCGGCGGCGGCGAGGAGGGACCGCCCCCTTGTGCCCTTCTCCTCCGCGTGCCACGGCTTCGCTCCCCCGCGCTCTCTGCCTTCCTGCCCCCCTCCCCCTTTCTCTTCCTCCGTTTTCTCTTTCCTCCTTTTTTTTCTCAATTCCATTATTATTATTATTATGATTTCTCGCCCGCCGGCCGCCTTGTCTCCCGGCAGTTTCACCTCCTGTTCTCTATACTCTTTGCCTTCTTCTGGCTGCTCTTCCATCCTCAGCCCTCCTGTCAAATTCCATTTCCATTCCTTACCCTATTCTGAATAGCATCCTCTTTTCTCTCCCCATCTTGCTTCTTTCTGTCCGAGACCCCTTTCCCCCCTTCCTTTTCCCCGTTTTCCACTTTCTCTTTCCTCTTCCCTTCTTTATTAGCTGTTTCTACTTTGCTCTAAGAACCTCTCCCCCCCCCATCGCAGCCTTTTGTCTAGTCACTTTGTTATTTGACAGTATTTTCCTACCAGCACCCCTGAGGGGCGGAGGTTGGTCGAGGCGATGGTAGGGTGCCCCCTTTTCACAAAGGCAAGCTCTGTTTTGTAGCACACTGAGAAACTACTAAGCTTTTTTTTCTCTCTTTTTCTTTTGTTGTTGTTTGTTTGTTCATGAGGCTCATGTACCTAATGAGTGGGAGCAAAAGGTTGAGAGGAAGTTTGCAAAAGGATTAAGCAGCTGCCAACATCCAGCAAGATCCGTATTAAAATACCTCTGATAAGCATAGTCTGTCTACCAAGCTCCTTTCCTCCATCCCCTCAAGTGATACAAGGACTAGATGAGGAAGGGAAATAAGGTGACCCCCCTAAACACAGGCACACGCACACGCACACGCACACACACACACACACACACACACACACACACACCCTTTGGAAGACTATGTCTGCGGAGAAAACTGGCTAAAGTACCTTGGCTCACACGCCCTTGATCCTTACCTTCCAAAGTCTCTGTGTTCAGAAGTCTTTTGCCATGAAAGAAAATGATGTTTTTTTAACCCGGATGCTTACAATTCCAATTGACTCCAGCAAATGGGATTATTTAAGAAATGGGAGGAGGTTATGAGAGATGTTCAACTTGACCAGTGCCTGCATACTATAGGAGTTTTTTTTCCCTATTCAATGTCCTATGTGAAAGCTGAGAATGCTAATGATGCCTTTGACTTCATTGACACTGCGCACAAGATTTGTTATTGCTTTTCTTGCCAAGGACTTGTAAGTGGTAAAGGTTGTTTTCCTTCTGTCTTAGTTACAAGTGAACTCTCTTTTTTATTTATTGTATACAATAATCTGCTCTGTATTGTTAGCGAAGGTGAATAAAATGAGTCTTCTGTTCCCATTAAATTGGCATTTTTTTCCAGCAGAATTTGTTTTGCAAATGTGAAATGTAAATTCATTTTGTGTTGAGGCCCAGGGCCATACATTCTTAAGCCTCCCACCCAACTAAGTACAGTGATAGAACTTAGTGCTAATTTGAAAATTGCAAAGAGTTTCAGAATTTTAAGAACAGTGTCTTTTCGCAGAAACCTTCATTTTGCATTCTAACTTTATTGTTATTTAAAACCAAGTTAAATCATATGAGTTTCTTTACAACAGTGAGCTGTTGGTTTGGGGGTGGCATTTAATGCCTCTATTTAAGTTAAGAACTGGACAGTGACAAGAAATAATATTATAACAATGAATTTATTCTGTTAATTTCTCAGAATAAAATATGTCACTTACTGCAGCAATTACTGTCTTACAGAATTTAAGTTTCGTTTGTACTTCAGCAAAAAAAAATGTAGTTTATTAAAATTTGTCTCAAAATATGTCTGAAATCAGAAGGATATTTTTCAGTGCGTAACTCAGTGACATGTGGATGTTATAACTGTAGTTCTCAGGACTTACCTTGTACCATGAGTTCATTAGAACTGAAATTCTGAATGGGCTTCATATCATTATGATAATAATACAGGACATAAAGTGCAGTGTTATAACAGACGCACCTCTTAATATTTCTTGCATAAGAGGTCTACTGTACAGTCTGTGGTAATTTGTTCTGTATATTATTAGTAGCATTTTCCTGTGGCAGTTCCAAAAGCTTCCTCTTAAGATGCTTATTTTTGAAATACGAAGGCAGTAGAGATTTTGTAAATGATAAAGAAGAATTTCAGGGAAATGATGAAGGAAGGAAAGCATTAGGTGAGCAAAGGTGTATTATTAATTCAACAGCTTCAGAAAAAGCCATTCTCTAGCTTGCCTTATAATTATATGGAAAGCATGAATATGTATTATGCCTTTACCATCTCAAGGAGCCTGTACTAGCTGGAGCAGTGTACAGAGACTTGGAATAAGTAACATGATGCCTGATTTTGTCAGGTACCATCTCACATAAATGCAAAAACTAGATGTAAACTGATCCTTGTTCAGTTTCAGTATATGGTTTGCTTTTTGAGATCATGTCTATGGTGGGAGCGGAATGGGGAGTTTTTCTTGCACTACATATCATGGAACTATTTTGTAATGTATGGATTGCAACCTTCGCAATAAATGACAACAAAGAAAGGTTGTCAACTTATGTTGATGCTCCTGCCCCCACTCTTTCAAAAGTTTTCAAGCCATGGATAAATGCATGACAGAGGAGGAGGAGGAGATGAAAGACTGCTGATTTAATAGGCGAAGGAGCTGATACATATTTGCATAATACTGTAAGCCCCTTCCTAAAGAGGAGCTGAAAAGATAATTTAAATAAACTGAAATGCACTGAAATTATGAATGTTTATCTTGTGCAGATGGTGGGCATAATGCTTTCCATATCTCTGCTAGTAACCATATCTACTAATGCATAAGGTAGCGTAAGTCTAACCAACAAAGAGGCTTGTTGATCTTAGAAGCATTTTGATGGAAATTGGAACTTTTGACGCTGGGATACTGTGAGAGTCTATCTAGAAAAAAAGACTGTGAACGCTAAATAAAAAGATTTGTTAATTTAGAATGCATTCTACATGTCTGTATATTCATAATATGACCCTACACAATCCAAACAATGTATTCTTTGATGCTTGTCTGTACCCTTTAAAACTACTGTACAGTATATGAATGTAAAATTAATATTATATGAAAGCATCCAGTGGCATTTTTAAAAATCAGAGATAGGTGAGGAGGGCTGGTCAGAGGTTTTCCATATTTAACATTTTATTGCCTTCCATTTCTGGATATTCAAGGAGTGTACAGTACATGACCAATTACTAATTCCTTCATCTTAGTAAAACTGAAGTACAGTTAAGCTTGAACTCACTATGATCCTTAAAGTGATTCTTCTATTTTAGTAAGCTCTTAAATATAACAATCTTTGTCCTTTTTAATACATTTCTGTTTGCACGATAAGGTGTGTTTAAGCTTATGTGGCAGGCAGGATCATATTTAAAACTCATGTTGTGTCTGTCCCAAGATACCTCATTGCTTTCAGCTCTTGTTATCTGTTTTGTAATTTTAAAACATTATCCATTGTCAGGATCCTTGAAAGATCCAAATACAGCAACATGAATTTCTAATAAGTTACTTCATATAAATATTTGTTTAAAGTTCACAAGAAAAGTATTTTTTCCTTATAGAATGTTATTTATCAATTTTGACTGCTGACTGATTCAGCGTTATAGAAAATGTTACTACTTTATAAGTTAGTTAGTTAGTTAGTTAGTTAGTTAGTTAAATAAATAAATAAATAAATAAATAGATAAATAGATAAATAAATAAATAAATAAATAAATAAATAAATAAATAAATAAATACTTTGTAATCTGATCTAATGTAGTTTTGGCCATTGGTGGTCATTCATGCTTCTATACTCAAATTATCTCAGTTTTACATGATAGGCTGTAGGTATTTATTTGTAATTACAGTACGATTTCAGCCAAGCAAAGGTACCTTCGCACACTGTCAGTCATCATTACAGTATCTGGTTTAATAATATAGCAGGCAACAACCTGGAAACCTGAAATATACTGCGTTATGTTTCCTGCAATGCTGGAAGTTTTACAGAGAGGTTTATGTGCATTGCAGTAGAGGTATGCCCTCCAGTTGTCAGTTTGTAAAGAGAATTCACTTTTTGGTTATTAGTGCAATCTGAAGAAGAGTTAAAATAATATTGGTTGGGTCCGGAGTACGGATGGAGTCCTATACACAGTGACTTTTTTGTATGCCCTGTGAACTCTGGGACTTATTTCTAAATAGACATGTCTAGGTCAATGCTTCTGCTAATCCCCTGGAATTCAGTGGTATCTGTGTTCAATTAAATGTAGCTTAAAATGGGCCTGGCTCATTGTAATTGGCTGTATAATGATTCTACATGTGCAATAGTGAGCTGGATCCAGGTTATCTGAAGGGTTGCATCTCCCATATGAGACTCCCCAGGTTTGAAGATCCATCGGGGAGGTCCTTGCCTTGATTCCACCACCTTCTCAAGTTTGTCTAGTTAGGACATGAGAGAAAACTTTTTGTGCGGTTGCATCTTGGCTGGGAATCCCTTCTTTTGGGAAACTGTGTTGGCTTCTCTCTAATCTCCTGCTAGTAGGTGAGAGTTTGCAAAGAAAGTAACTTTCAGTGGGTTGTGTTGTACTTTTTTATTTTCTGAAATATTTTACATTGTTTTAGATCAGTGGTCTTTTAATATTATTATACTTACAGCTGAATTTTAAAATACACATACTGAATATTTTTAAAAAAATATATCTATTAATCTTGGATCATTGCATTGGGAGAAGAGTGGTATGTAAATTAAATGAATGAATGAATGAATGAATGAATGAATGAATGAAAAAAATTGCTGGTTGAATATTGGACATAGTGAAATTTATGAATGAATATGTTTATGATCATTTTATAACTTTGCCTTTGGTTGATCTCTTACAACTGTGCAGCTTATTTGGTAATATATGCCATTTAATTTTGCATTAATTATCCTGTGTTGGGGACAAGCATTATTGCTAAATTGAGAACAGGTGGCTTTAAGATCTGCAATGTAGGAGATTTTCTGACTTGCTTTCACTGTTATTTTTTTAAACCAGCTAACAACATTATTCATTAAATCCAGGTTGTTGTCTTTATTATTAAAGGTAAAGGTTCCCCTTGATATTTAGTCCAGTTGTGTCCGACTCTAGGGCATGGTGCTCATCCCCATTGCCAAGCCGTAGAGCCAGTGTTTGTCTGAAGACAGTTTCTGTGGTCATGTGGCCAGCGCAACTAAACACAGAGCGCTGTTACCTTCCCACCGAGGTGGTACCTATTTATCTACTCGCATTTTTATATGCTTTCAAACTGCTAGGTTGGCAGGAACTGGGACAGGTCGCGTGGATTCAAGCTTACAACGGCTGGTCTTCTGACCTTGCAGCACAGAGGCTTCTGCGGTTTAACCTGCAGCGCCACCACGTGCCATCTTTGTTATTATGTACTTGCAAAAATAATATGTTATTACCATATTGTTGCTGTTTCTAGCAGACCAGGAAAATATTAGAAAGTATATATAATTATTCTTTCCTCTCTCTCTCTCTCTCTCTCTCCCCCCGCCAGAGAGTTTGAAAGCATGTAAATATATATATTTACATATATATATATATATATATATATATATATATATATATATAGAGAGAGAGAGAGAGAGAGAGAGAGAGAGAGAGAGAGAGGAAAGAATAATTCCCTTGCCATTTAAGATTAGTAAGAGATTGACTTAAAATCTGTCAAATGCCTGTAAAATGATTTATGTGTCCTTAAAAATAACACTTGAAAGTAAATTAAATAACTCCAGAGTAACTTTCTAACTACTTATGACATTTTCTGAAATATTGTAACTAAGTATTAATTACATTGCTTGCTATTGAGAGATAACTGGTTACAAGCAACCGTGTTACTTGTAGCTACAGTACTCATGTTTCCCCGAAAATAAGACAGGGTCTTATATTAATTTTTGCTCCAAAAATGCATTAGGGCTTATTTTCAGCGGATGTTTTCTTTTTTTTCATCTACAACAATCTTCTTTTATTCAAATATAGTCATGTCATCTTCTTCTGGTTGCTGCATAATGGTGGAGGGCGAGGTTTCACTTAACTGGGGCTTATTTTAGGATCGGGCTTATATTATGAGCATCCTGAAAAATCATACTAGGGCTTATTTTCAGGTTAGGTCTTATTTTCTGGGAAACAGGGTCGCTATTTCTAAGCTTTGCTTTTTTCACGAACTACAAATATGGTTAAAAGTCAAAGTAACTTTTTGTATCTTCAGGTTCTCTATGAACCTTTTGTGAAACCACATTGATCTTTTTTGCTGTCTTCCACATTTTTTTCTTGTTAGAATTGTTTGAAGTTGTGCCTTCAGAATTTCCTTTTTAAAACCTTCCACTGATCTTGGACTCCTTTAGAGTTGTCTTGAATTTCTTAAAATTGGCTTTTCTAAATCCAGTTTATACATGTGGCTGCACTCTGCTTTTGTTTCTTTTGAAATCCAGACCTCAAGTATAACATAATCACTTTCCCCCTAGAGTTCCCCTTACTGCCACTTCTAAGTCATCTCTATTGGTTAGAATCAATTCAAGGATGGCTAATCCTCTAAATTTCTTCCTCCATCTTTTCTGGGATAAAATTATCAGCCACACAAGCCAGGAATTTCTTGGAAGGTCCATATTTGGCAGAATTTATCTCCCAACAGATAGGAGGATAATTGAAGTCTCCCTTTACTACAACAGAACATGTGTTTGAAATTCTTCCAATTTGTTTTTCAAAGATTTGAACTGCTTCTTTTCCTAGGTTGGGCAATTGGTAGTGTGTGTGCGCATACACATGCACATACACATGCACACACAGAGGACATTAGATGCATATATAGATTTATCTTGTTCTATTAAGCTTTCACTGTAAAGTTCTTACATGTCAAAACTGAAGGTTTTGAAAAGAAAAGGGTGCCCACAATGTATACTCTATGCTGTGTTAAACAGATGAAATGAAACAGATGAGAAAAAGAAGAAAGTCCTCAACTTTGCTCTTAGCATGAGTGCAATATTGCTTCTTGGTGTGTAGTCTTAATGACAGACAACAGGAGTACTCATGCCTCCTAAGTGGTTTGTGAATTGCTCCTGAAACCCTAATCTACAACACATTCTGAAATAAGAGCCATTGATTTTTAGTGGACTTTACAACCCATAAGTGTTTACGATTATAGTCTGAATTCTCTGTACTCTTGGATGTTTGAGTCAAACTCAACATACATCTTCTTGTTGAATTGAGTTGTGCCATCCAGTGTGGAGCTAAGCATGATTATGTCAGTAAAGGTAATGTACTCTTCATTTCTTTCTAAAAATCAACAGATAGTGCAAGGAACCTCTGTTTCAGATTTTAGACAAAAATAACTTATTTTTGTTGTCCTCTGGAAACAGATTTCTTGGCAAATAGTAATAAATAACTGATCTGTATTAAATGCATATTTTCCTATGAAAACTATGTAGATTTTCTTTCTCTTAGTAATGTATCATATTTGACACTCTTATTATGTATTTATATTATTTATGTGTTATTAATTGAACAGCTTTCCTAAAACTCAAGCCACTGTTGTTACAAAGGACAATAAGAGGCAAAATCCTATTGGGAAAAATGGTGTATATAAGGGCAACCATGCTAGTGGTTTTCCCCACTAAATTGTTGCTGACATGTTGCTGGGTGCACAGTTGTTTGTGCAACTGTTAGATGCAAGGGAACATGAGAGATGGCAGAGTGGACATAGAATTGCTTGCACAATTTGCCTTAATGCAATCACATAAGGCAATATTCTAAGAAGTTGGCAAATAGAATAATAAATATAAACAGGAAGAATAAACAGGAATAAAAATTGTTTTGGCACATATTGTAGCTCTATATTTTAATAGCATGTTCATATAACTTAAAGTAGAGATTTTGCGTTAAAATAAAAAGACCTATTATTATATTCCATTTAAGGTTTTAATCTCACTTTAATTTTATAGGGGTCAAGCTGTGGTGTAAGTATGAAAGAGTTAGCTTTGCTAACAAGAAATCATGTCATTGTGGCAAACAGACATCTTCTGTGGAGTCCAAGAGTAGACACTTTTCCAGCCTAATTACTGTTTGGGGTGAGGAGAACTTTGGGTAGATAGGGAGCGCACACATACACACAGAGAGAGAAATAGAGACATCTGAATCATGCCTTTTGGTCTTAAGAGCATACAGTATCTGCTATTTATTAAAGGAGGCACAAATTACTGTCTTAGGTCTCCAGTAGGAGAGAATGGAGGGAAAAAAGGAAGGATAGATAGATAGATAGATAGATAGATAGATAGATAGATAGATAGATAGATAGATAGATAGATAGATAGATAGATAGATAGATAGATAGATAGATAGATAGATAGATAGATAGATAGATAGATAGACAGATAGATAGATAGATAGATCGATTGAGAGAGAGAGAGAGAGAGAGAGAGACAGACAGACAGACAGAGAGAGAGAGAGAGAGAGAGAGAGAATATTGCATTGAAACTGATGACAAATTGCTGAATATGTTAATGACTGCCAGAGAGATCAAGGCAAACAATGATAACTGAAAATTAAATTATTTTAGGCTATGTGCAGATATGTACATAATTTGCATTGTGAGCAAGCTGTAGATCTTCTCTCAGCACTCCTCAGAGACCCTTTTCTCAACACAGAGTTATAATGGGAACTAGCTAATTTTGCGCTTAATGCAAGAATGCAGAATTCAGCCCCCTGCTCTTCCATGCATCTGCCTTTTGTTTCTCCTTGAAGACAGCGGAAAGAGTGGGGAGCAGGGAGTAGGCAGCATGGAACCATGAACATATGTGATACTGTGAGAATCTGAAAATTGCAAACTTGGTTCAGTTTAAATGTATAAATAAGTCCTATTCACTTGTTCCCTAGACAGATGAGCCCAGTGTGCTTAGAATGGAGCAGCTAGCCCACTCTACCATCACTTTCTGTGTGTGTGTGTGTGTGGGGGCTTTACACATGAGCAAGAACCTCCTTGTGTGTATGCTTTATGCTTGAGTGAGAACTCTGAAAAATTATGACTAAAATATAGAGAATGTCTGAACAGGTCTTATGAAGGATCTTTTCCTAATGGCACAGCTCAATATTGGTGTGTGTGTGTGTGTGTGTGTGTGTGTGTGTGTGTGTGTGTGTGTGTGTGTGTGTGTGTGTGTGTGTAATGTTTTACCTTTTCTCCTATGCCCCTTGGCTTTGTGTGTCTGAAGCCAGTGCCTCAGTTGTCTCACGTTTGTTGCAACTTTTCTCTGAAGAGGATACAAGCTTCAGACAAGATCCAATACTATGAGGAATGTACAAGAGAATTGGTTTTCTTTCTGTTTTCTGAAAATATGAACTCTGCAAGGACTGATTGGCAAGGTCTTGTGATAATCATGAAGGATTAAGGAATTTAGTTTGGCTTTAGTTGCCAGCAGAATTTTCAGGATTGGGGGTTTGCCTGAAACAGTTCTTAGACAAGCAGGAGACCAGTTTGGGAGTCAGTCAGGTTCTGAGTTTTCAAAGAAGTGTCTGTTTCAGTCTGTGGAAGCATTAAGAGAGAGAGAGAGAGAGAGAGAGAGAGAGAGAGAGAGAGAGAGAGAGAGAGAGAGAATGGTTGTGTCACCTTAAAAACTAACTGCTCTATGTTAATGTGAACATTCCGGGATCAAGTTCACTTTCTCAGAGTGAGATTATATGACTATTATATTTATACATGGCCTCATGACCAGGTAGGGATACGGATAATGGATGAAGTGACAGTGGTTTGTTAGTAAAAGAACAGGTTATCAGGCTGTGATTAATTTCAGTCTGATGTGCTGTGGACATGACACAGAAAGGTTGAGCTGCATGTTGCAGTCTATGTGGAAACAATAGCTATGGGGTGTCTTCTCCATTCAGAGTTTGTAATGTTTAGGGCTTGGTTGCATGGGATCATTTGGAGCAGCCTGGTATGCACTAAATAGGGTTGCTTGGGATCGGGTAGAGGCCGAGTATCCGATTTGGTGTGATCCTTGCATCCAAATGGCATACTCACCTCAAATGACTATTTGGTCTGCCTGCCTGTTGAAACAACAACAAATCTCCTTTCCCCCTCCTGTCTCCTGTTGCTTCTGGGAGGAAGATTTTATTATTGAAAAAAAATTGTAACTGGTACAGCACATTAAAGTAAAGGTAAAGGTTCCCCTTGACATTTAGTCCACTTGTGTCCAACTCTAGGGTACAGTGCTCATCCCCATCTCCAAGCCATAGAGCCAGCATTTGTCCAAAGACAGTTTCCGTGGTCACCTGGCCAGCATGACTAGACATGGAACGCCGTTACCTTCCCACCGTGGTGGTACCCATTTATCTACTCGCATTTTTACATGGTTTCAAACTGCTAGGTTGGCAGGAGCTGGAACAAGTAACGGGAGCTCACTCCATTGCGTGGATTCGATCTTACGACTGCTGGCCTTCTGACCTTGCAGCACAGAGGCTTCTGTGGTTTAACCCACAGTGCCACCACGTCCCTTTGGGGACATTACTGCTGCCCTAATTAGTAAAATTTTTTTGCTTCTTCACCCTGTTTTGGGGAAGAGGAGAGAAAGGAAGATTTACATCTACTTAGCATGTGTTATGTTGGTGTGTCAAAAATCTGCTTCCTTGCTCCCCCTGGAGCCTTCCACTACCAGGAAGAAGCATTCAGTTTTTCTTTTCTTTTCTTTCAAACTGAGGCAGTGCATAAGTGATGCCATAGTATAGTGTTTACTTCCTCTGCCCCTGCATGAAGCAGAGGAAGTATTTAATTTATCAGTATCAGGAAATGGCTAAGCTTTGTTGCTAAGCCGCTTCATGATATTGGCAAATGGACAGTGGAAGGCCGGTTGACAGTCGTAAATTCACTTTGGTTCATTTCCAGACACTGCATGCTCTGAAAACAAACCAAAATGGAATTATCCTACTTATACCAAAAAAGTAGAAGTCTCTAGGAGGGATCTAGAAAGCTGAGGGTAGGAATCCTCTGAGGATGGCCTGGTTTGCTCTAGCAATTTTGTTGTGTGATCACTGAAAAAATGAGCAAATCAGACCATGACAACAGTGGACCAAACCGTGAACTGAATGCCTATCCCAACTTAGTGCCTCCTTGCAATACATTAGCTAATAATTCTTATTGTTCACACTTAGCTTGGCCAGAGGTAGTCCAGTGTATCTGGAGAACAGAGAGCACCAGTTTGGGAAACTGCAATTTTGTGCTACTCAAACCAGCAGCTTCCATTGAAACTATAGAGAATATTATGGGACGTTTTCAGAGCAGGTACCGCAAAGATGCCACCTGTAGTGGCTATAAAATGTAAACGGACGTGAAAAAATGGACTTGTCCACGAAAGTTCACATTGAAATACAGCAGTTTGTTTTTAAGGTGTCATGTTTTTGTCTTCTTTATTTTTTCATTTTTGGTTTGTTTTTGCCTGACATAAAATGTAAAGTGGTGATAAATTCAGCATTTGGTAGGCCTTTAGGGATGGACAGTTAATTAAAACTTCCCCTTCAGGATCATAGTCTCACTCATTGTACTTTGGAAAGCCTGACGTACAGTGTGCTACTGTAATGTGATTGTTTCTAATCTATGGTTCTTCTGGTTCATCTCTATTAGGAGACTGGTGATGCCCATTCACTATTAACAAACAGGTTTTTCAGGTTTTTGTATCATTTGAAAAAGCTCCCAAATCTGTTTGAGCAGAGGTGATAATAGAACAAAAGAAATAGATGTTTACTCATGTGAAGTAAAGCCTTTACCTCTCTTTAACTAATTTCAATTGTGTGCACTATTGTCTGAATCCAGAGGCCTGAATAATCTGCCCTGTTGTTTCTGCATAAAGATTTGCAATGAAAATGTTGTCAGTCACTCAAATTACATTGAATAAAGTGACTAAATGCAAAAAAGTACAGGGCCCATGCAGGAGAGAGAGATGGAGCAACTGTAGCTTACTAATATTCAGTTCCTGTGCAACTATTGAAGGTGCACAGCTCCACAGCTTTTATTAATGATTTCTGCAATATTAGCTGTCACAATCATGGGATTCACTTCTGACTTGGTATAAATTTATCTTGTTTTCTTCCTGGCCAATCCCCATGAGAATGGATTGATTTAAATGGAGGGTATTCCAAACACTTTCTGTGGAGTGAGCTCAACAGTGAGACTTGCTTCTCAGCAGTGATTTAGGATGGGGCTGTATACAGTATCATATTTTAAATCACCAACTGGAAATACAGTGGACCCTCGACCTATGGAATTAATCCGTATTGGAATGTTGGCTGCAGGTTGAAAAGTCCATAGGTCGAGGTCCATTTCCCATAGGAATGCATTGAAAACCCTGTAATCCATAACCCGCCCAAGAAACCACCCCTCAAAATTAAAATAAAGACACCTTACCTGTCTGAAGCCTTCCAGGGGGTTCCCTGCCACCGCCATTGCTGCTGCCCGAGGCCTCCGAGGGCATCCCTGCCGGAGGCCTCTCAGAGGTCCCTCTCTGCCACCATCGCCACTGTCCGAGGCTTCTGAGGTTGGCATGTCGAGTCTGTGCGCATGAGTGACACGCCCCTCACGCTCATGCGCGACACGCCTGCCTCTTGGGTGAGCCGGGGGGAGGCAGGCTCACAAAGGAGAGCAGGCAGGCTGTCAGGGTTGTGCGAAACCCTCCTCGCCTTGCCCCATCGCCCTGCGCTCCTGGCCGGTTGCAACAAGGAGGTCGCTAGTGGCCCATCGCTCGGTGCTGCTTGGGGCTACTGCCACCACTGGTGCTGCTCCTTTTGCTGCTGTGACAGCTTGCCTTCTCCTCCTCCCCTCCGCTTCCAGTGGGCAGGCATTTAACCTTCCCTGCAGAGGAAGCCCTTTTGCTCACCCAGGGATTGACAAGGAACTAATTCTCTCATCTGCCTCCTGCTCATCTCCTGTGTAATGGCCCATTAGCTCTGGGGGGGGGGGGGGTGGCAGTGAGAAGCCTGAGCACCCTCCCATTCCGGAATTGGGCAGGTTCTGGTTTACTATTACTTGTACTTGTGGAATGTGGAGTTGTGCAGAGTGCATATAATCGGGTATTCCCCCTGGCTGAATCACCTGTACTCATTGAGCTGTTTTGGAAGGGATTGGAAGTTGCACGGGGGGAGCAGGGGGGAGGTTCCCCTCATCTGGCTAAGCCACCAGTGGGGTGGTAGCGGGAGGAGAAATGTACTCCAAAGAATCAGTTAAAATACATTTCTCCTCTGTCTTCTCACCTGCCTTAGCTTTCTCTGAGTCCTTGAACTCCTGCAAAGCTGCTATTATCACCCTGTAATACTCCTTTGGACTGGAAACTGGCATGGGTGTGTGGGGGGCTATGTAATCCAAAGAGCCATAAGGGTTCTTCGTATTAGTCGACTGGGTGAGTTTGGATGCTCCCTTGTATTTCTCTGGCTGGGCTGCAATGCATCCAACATACTTGAAGTGATCCTCATCCCCCTTTTTTGTCGCCTCCTCGGCCCATTCCACCAACCCCTTCAGTGTGTCTGATGAAAAGCTGCTGTCAGAGGGCCACAGAGGCGACAAAGAAATCACAGTAGGCCAAATTTGATGGAATAATTTAATCATGTGCCTCTTTGTCAGCCCAGATCGCCTGCCCACGAGCTCTCTCCAGTTCTCCAGAACACAGCTGAGAGGCGTCCCCCTTACTGGGTGTGCGTTGCCTGTGCACGTTTCCATGCCTCACAAGTCTCTCGACCTGGCCAGGTCTTCATCTAAGGGTGCCGGGGGACTCACACAACCCACACACGTGCCACAAACAGGCCCCTGTTCACTGCGCACTGGCTATCACCCCAAGGTGTCGCAGGCCACAGCCCCAGCACAAGGGATGAGGCGTCTTTACAGCCAAGGGGAAGCCACCAACCGGACCCCCAGGCCCCTTCAGGGGGCACCATCTTTCAGGTCACCTCCCTTTGGAGCACCGTCTTTCAGGTCACTCACCTTGGAGACCAGGTGGTGGGCAAGATGAAGTGAGCGGCCTGATCCCTCCGTTAAGGATGCCGAGGATCACCGGAAAGACCGGCCAATGCACCAGATGTTACTGGCCAATTTTAGGTTCAGGCAGAGACACAACCGCTGAACCAAAGGTCTGATTTAATTTTAGATAGCAAACAGCAAGAAAGATCAGCTGGCACTTTCCTTAAAAGCAGAGAAGACCCCGAACATATAGAGTACATACATTTTATAATGATACAGACAAAGAGCAATAAAATGCTACAATTCTATTGGTCAATTTTACCCCAACTTTGGGTCCAGTCCCTCACTGAGTAATTGATACCCACCACGCTTATCTGTTGGTTACATATAGATATGTATGTTGTGCCCTCATCTCTCCTTGACCTGGGCCCTAGATGTGCATGAAAGTCTGGGGACAAGAGTACCCATTTCCCTTATTGGTATGTTTATGTGTTTTCTTCCTGGGCCCTGATATATGACCTTCAATACTGTGAATCACCTGTGAATGTTACAACAATCATTGCCGGCTTCCCCCTACAAGCATTCCGATGGTGGGCCATCTGTTACATCAAAAAGGTCGTTGGGCAAAGTTACGTTGTTATTCTATGTCAGCCACAAATACTTTTGAGCTAGGTGTGAATGTTTCAGGGTTAGGTCTGTACTTTCTCTTAATGTCTTGTCAGTTCTAAAATGTAGTTTCATCTTTACTCGGTATCAATACAAGTTGTAATCCAACAACATCTCAAGGCTGCATATTTCTCACTGATAGTTTAGAAACAAACAGCGCAAGCTTATTCATGTGCTATTGTTACATGTTAAGTTGCCTCTGACTTACAGCAACCTATGAATGAGCAATCTCCAAAATGTTCTATTTTCAGCAGCCCTGCTCAGCTCTTGTAAATGCAAGTCTGTGCCTTCCTTTATGGAGTCAATCCATCTCATATTTGCTTTTTCTCTTTTCCTGCTGCCTTCATTTTTTCCTAGCATTATTCTCTTTTCAAGAGAATCCTACCTGCTCATGTTGTGCCCAAAATAAGCCTCTGTTTTGTAATTTTTGCCTCCAGAAATAATTTGGTCTTGATTTGCTCTAGGATTACTTGTTTGTCTTTCTGGCGGTCCAGGGTATAGTCATGTCTATTAAGATAAAAAATTCACTGAATTTGGTTAAATTTGGTTAAATTTGGTTAAATGGCCATCTGATGGCAATTAAAAACTTCAATCCAGTGGGGGCTGTGTGTTGGCGGTACTGTTTCCATCAGTAATTGAGAGGGGGAAATGATCTCTCCTTCCCATTGAGGACCCTCTTGTATCTCCAAGACTCAGTCCAATGGCTAGAAGACCATTGAGAGTTTTGAAATTTGCTTAGGGCTCCAGAGGATTGAGGAAATGTTCTTTTGCACTAGTGCTATAGTAACAATAGGACACATTCTTAAAATAATGGATCTCTGTTTACTCTTGTGCCCATGTGCAAAAATGCTAACCAAAGTAATTCACTTGAAGATTAAGGGTGCACTTCTGTCTACGCAATGTGGCTGAGGGTTGTTGGCTGAGTTGACACAAAAGCCAGGTTGTTCTTTGTTAAATCCAAAATGTTCTCAGGCTAGTCAAGTCAGAAATTCTGTAGCCTTACCCTAACCATGGCCTAACTTTGTGCTGGCATGCTGGGCCTGAATCGGAGGTGGGAAGGCTTTGAATGTGGTGTCACTCAGCTCCTCCCCTTTCTCTGTTCCTTTTTGGCTCTTCCCCCAGCAGTTCTGAGATTACCCAGTGAAAGGAGATTGTACCAGCACAAGAGACTTCTACCCACTCCAAACCTACTGCAACCAATGTATCCTTGCATTCAGATTGCAGCGTAAATGCCCAGAAACAAGACAGGTAAAACAGTGAGAACAGTATTTCTCTATGAGGATGCAGTTTAGCCAATGTTAAACATTAAGTTGTATTGATTTCTATGAGAGAATACAGCAATGACATTACACTCTTCCTTTGAAGTTAATGTGCCCTAGATGTTCATATTGCTTCTTGACAGTCATAAATATTCATATTTTGCCCTTAAAATTTTGATATTTTTTCCCTTGGTTTTTTTCTTTTACATGGAAAAGCTTACTTTGACTCAGTGTATTTGATAGAGTTTTAAAAGGTTAGGAGTTGACTTTAACATGTTAATTTGTATTAAAATAGGATTTAAGATTTAAACTGAGGTATCTTGGGAGAGAGACACTTTATGTAACTGCAGTAATTTTTTAAAAATCTCATTTATGGATTAAAAATAAGCATAATGGCCTAAATCCAGATTATACTCACAACTAGAGTGGACCTATTGAATTACCCCCCCCCCCAAAAAAAACCCTGAATAGTAAGTCAGTACTTTTGTAAATCCTATTGATTAATTGGCTCTGCCTTAATTGGGAATGTCAATTGGATTTAGTTTTACTTTTTAAAAATATACATTTATCATATGATTTTCAGAGATGTAGTCAAGGCACATCATAGGTTAAGACATGAGAGAAACCTCTTTATACGATGTGCCCTGGCTGTATTGCTGAAAAAAAATTAATATAACAAACAAAGCATACATTATTTTTGATGAAATACAGAGTTCTTCCTGTGTCCACACAAACTTGTGGGCCAAACATCAGGGTCCATGTAAATGCAAAAAAACCGTATTTGAACTAAACTCTGCCCCCTCTTTTCTGCTTGCTAAAGTTGGCAAAACTGGGAAGGGGCATTCTGGGAGACTGGAAGGAAACAACATTTGGTATTATTTAATGGGCAACTGTCACACAGGAGATTGTTGAAGTTACAGAGCTTAAATATGAACCTAAGCGACTTTACCTATGGTTGGAAGGCCTGCCTTAAAAACCCTCCCAGTAGATGTTTAGTCATAAGTGATGTTGAACTTGGAAACATCACAAAATGCCTAGTCACCTTTGTGTGATGTCTCACATACATTATTAAAAGGGGGGAAATGCTAGTTTCTAATCCAAAAATGAGGCAGAAGTAAATTTGGAAGATGGCAGGTCCTTGTGCCATCTGCAGCATGTAAGGATCAAACCTAAAACCAGATGAAAGTTGCTAGGTCAGGAGTTTTCCATTCCATGATATTTCAAACCCTGAAACCTTGAGAATAAATTCTAAAATCTGAATGTTAGGGTCGAATTCTGAAGACCTGGCAACCTTGTTCTTTGTAACAAGGTCTGAGAAAGCCTGTCCTTACATCAGATGTTTTTCTTGACCCTTCCCTTCCTGAAATTCACTCTGGTCTTCCTCATGCATCTGGCTGGCCACCCTTTTATGTCAGTGCTTCATGCAACCCTTTGCTATACCTGCCTGCCTTTTCAAGCTCTCTTCCCATAAAGATTCTCAGCTTTTCTATCTCCTGAATACTGCCACCTTTCCAGTTCCTTCCTGCACCATCTTCCCCAAACGAGACATACGTTTTTGTTCCAGCTAAGCCATCCCCTTATATTTTTTTTGTAGAAGACACTTGCATATACCTTTCACCTCAGCATTTAGAAGGCAAAATAAACATACCACACAAATTCCAATATGATGGGGCCCCCGCAGGGGATGGGATCTTTTTGATGTTAGCAGATTTCTAAGAAAGCACAAGAGGATGAGTATGTTTCAGTATGCTACTATATCACTCCAAAAACAATAGGTTCCTTGTATACCTTCACAGTGAGGAAATTTTAGAGTGTCTTATGTGAATAGAGCATCTTGTGTACTTTATTTATTTAATGAAGATGAGCACTCATTTTTTCCGTGAGGCCAAATGACATGAATGCATTTGAAAACGCATGAGATCCCTTGATAGTGATGAACACTGAATTGAGAAGAGTTGCATCATGCAAAGCAGTCTTTGAAAATAAAACAATTTTAAGCTGCTGAGTACAAGAAATAAACAAATACATCCATAGGTTATGATAGGATCATAGTCTTTTGTCTTGCATCTACATTTTTTGTTTTGTTTTTAAGTGCACATTTAACTATTCATTAGCTTTTAACTGTTTGAGAGCAATTGATGCTGAAGCCTTTCTTTGAGAGAGATGGGGGGGGGGAGTCACATTTTGATTATCAGAGTGGCTAGGATTTTGTTTTAATAGGTCACAATTGATGTTAGTGAGCCTTTTTACGCTGCTTTCCTTTTAAATTAGAAATAAAAAAACAAATGCATTGCATTCATTTATACTTGGTTTCTCCCTTCCACCTCAGTAGGATTCTGAGCAGCTGTGCTAATCCACACACAGCTGATGACATCCTCCAATCAAGTTTCCTGCTACTAAAGGGAATAGAAATGTCCCAGTGTGCCTGAGAAGGAGAGATTGGGTTTTAGAGATCATTGATGCATTAGAGAGGGTGTGTTCTTGCCCCGGTCCTCTGCTTTGCCTAATTTTAGTTCAGTGGCTAGGCAGTGAATTGTGTGGGACTGCAGGAAGAAGTAGAATTAGTACTTTCCTCTGAATGAGTATTTCTACGATTTGAAGATGCTGTAAAGAAAATGATAGGGTGATTTGCTCCCTCTGAATCATCTGTTCAAGGTTATAGACCAAATAGTATCTTCTTTAAGTTCTGCAAAACATAACTTTCTTGCATTATTCTTGCAATAAATGAGGGTTTCCCTAACTGTCTTTCTTTTATATACATACAAATACACTTTCCTTCTTTTTCTTCTTGTAACACAGAATGCTAGTTTTCTTCTGTACTGCATCACCTGATCAGATACAGCATATTTTGGAGTATGTTCCTGAAAACATGGTGCTTTTGCACTGTGAAGCTTTACTTGTGCAGGAAGGTACAGGCAATCCATGATTTTTATTTAGCACTGTTAATATATATATATATATATATATATATATATATATATATATATATATATATATATATATATATATATATATTGCTAGGTCTCCCAAGAGGACATGCTGAAATCACTTACTTGGGGCACTCTCAGTGTATTCTGTGAAATTTGTATTGTAAAGATATATGAAACTCTGACCTTTTTCCTACTGTAGCATTTTCTTATTTTGTTATACCTGTATTCATTTTGCATTACTCTGTATTATCAAAGATTCTATAAAATACATTTCTGTATGACCTTTTTATCTTGCAGGAAGAAATAGGTTAAGCTATTTCTAAAAGAAATGATGAAGTCAGCAAAGCTGTGTAAGGCTCTGCTTTCACATGGCTGGGAGAATGTTAAATGGACTTCGGTTTAGGAGACAATATCTACTTAAATTAATCTTTGTCAGAGACAAGTCAATGCAGACAATTAAAATAGTGTTGCCTTTTTCTGACCTTATTACCACTCCCCTGCAAGAAAGCACCTTTTACTGCTTCCTTAATACAATTACATTTTTGTACCATTTGTTATATTTACAACAGTCTCATTAGATACTATTAGAAGGAGGTTCTCAAAAAAGAGCTTTTAAAAAATAGTGTTTGTGGATATGGTCTCTTTGCTTTGGAAATATGAGAAATGGGCATGTCAGCTGTCATTCCTTCCAACTGTGTATCCATTTTCAGTTACCAATATTGGAAGGCTAGGATACTGCAGTGATAAGCAGCCACACCCCTTTTAAATTTTTTAATATGGAAGCGGTGCTGGGGCTGTATTGTTTGTTGCAAAAGTTCTTCCAAAGTACTTACTGCACACTACAGTCTTTTTCTCACAGATGTTTAAGAAGGTGAAAAAGTCTGGTGTTTTATGTTTATTTCATGCCAACAGCAAGACTAAGGATCTTTTGTACTTCTCTGCCTTTGGCCATCTGCAATCCTGTACATGCATACAACATTCGTTTGGAATCTGGTAGGTTCTGTACAAGATTTGGATTCAGAAAAATCTTTCTTTCCCAAAACCCTCAAACAGCAGGTTTCCAATCCCCAGAGAAATAACATTGGCGGTGTGTGTACAAAGGAAGCAAATTTACCAAACCCTCATTCTTAATCTCCTAGATATGCACCTTTACATACTGCACATCTTCTTCTGCTTTGCATGTTCCACATTTTCAGAATTCTACAATTCTTCTGATACAAAATTCAAAATAAGAACTGGAAATGAAGGCCTAGTCTTCTGTGGGCAGGTTTCCCCATGCACGCTCAGTGCACTGTATCACTGTTATGGGAGACGTTGTTTGCACCAACTGTACGGCCTTTTCCTCCTTTGCTTTGTGGAACAATTTGAACTCTCAGCTATGTTTCCTCTCTCAAAAATAATGGGCAGCCTGGAAAAGGGCATGAGCTTTTCTAGTAATTGTGCAGTGGTGTATACAAAATCTACCGTTTTAAAGGGAGATCAGCAGAACAAACATGTTTTACAGCTAAGTTATTAACTCAGATATGTCTGTCGACTGTACCAGTCTTTTCTTAAATGGGCTGGTACTGCAGTAGAATCATCCAAACAGCAAAGATAATAGATTAATCATTATTTTCATAATTCATTCTGGAGTTCTTACATTTTTGACTGTAAAAGCAAAAAAGATCCTGGATTCAATTTGCAATTCCCTGTAAATAAAAGTAGATTAACACTTTAAGGTAAAGGTAATGGTTCCCGTAAGAGGAGAGTGCAAAAAATGGTCTGAAGCTCAACATGAAAAAAACCCTAAGATCATGGCCACTGGTCCCATCACCTCCTGACAAATAGAAGGGGAAGATATGGAGGCAGTAACAGATTTTACTTTCTTTGGCTCCATGATCACTGCAGATGGGGACAGCAGCCACGAAATTAAAAGACGGCTGCTTCTTGGGAGGAAAGCGATGACAAACCTAGACAGCATCTTAAAAAGCAGAGACATCACCTTGCCGATAAAGGTCTGCATAGTCAAAGCTATGGTTTTTACAGGAGTGATGTATGGAAGTGAGAGCTGGACCATAAAGAGGGCTGACCGCCGAAGAATTGATGTTTTTGAATTGTGGTGCTGGAGGAGACTCTTGAGAGTCCCCTGGACTGCAAAGAGAACAAATGTATCCATTTTGAAAGAAATCAACCCTGACTGGAAGGACAGATCCTGAAGCTGAGACTCTAATAATTTGGGCATCTTGTGAGAAGAGAAGACTCCCTGGAAAAGACCCTGATGTTGGGGAAATGTGAAGGCAAGAGGAGAAGGGGATGACAGAGGCTGAGATAGTTGGACAGTGTCACTAAAGCTACCAACATGACTTTGACCAAACTCCGGGAGGCAGTGGAAGACAGGAGGACCTGGCGTGCTCTGGTCCATGGGGTCACGAAGAGTCAGACATGACTTAACGACTAAACAACAACAACAAAGGTTCCCCTTGACATTTAGTCCAGTCGTGTCCGACTCTAGGGTGCGGTGCTCATCCCTGTCTCCAAGCCGTAGAGCCAGCGTTTGTCTGTAGACAGTTCCGTGGTCACATGTCCAGCGCAACTAGACACGGAATGCAATTACTTTCCCACCGTGGCGGTACCTATTTATCTACTCGCATTTGCATGCTTTCAAACTGCTAGGTTGGCAGGAGCTGGGACAAGTGACGAGAGCTCACTCCGTTGTGTGGATTCGATCTTACTACTGCTGGTCTTCTGACCTTGCAGCACAGGGGTTTCTGTGGTTTAACCCACAGCGCACCACGTCTGTTAACACTTTAACAAATCTATAATAAGTAATACAGTTTGTTTGCAGTTAAGTAACAAAAAACAAAAACAAAAGGGGCATAGGAATAGGACAAGTGATAGAGGACATACAAGTCAAATGTTCAACAGAAGACTGAATAGACAGTATGGAGAGTTCTGTTATTGGGAATGAGCTACAAATGCCACCCAAAGTAGACCTTTGTTCTAGATGGGCAGGGTAGAAATCAAATCAAATCAAATCAAATATATAATACCAATCTCCCAGATTTGCCCTAGTCCCCATGTTGTGGAGATGTTAATGTGATTATTTCCATGCAAAATGTTCTTCTTGAAAAAGCAGGTAGGCAGGACAGAGGTTGAGCCTATTGCTTCGTGTCTGTTCTCGTCACTTCCTGCACTGGGAAGTTGCTGCTGAATTTGCAGGATCAACGAGGCTCGGATCTAGAGAGGGAATGGCAGTATGTGCTCCTCCATGCTGTTGGCAGTTACAAAACAGCGCGGCCTTTGATGATACTCCACAGCTATGAAAACTTTAGAGCAAGGGTCAGGGAAAAGGGTAAATGTATGTGAAAACTGTGGGTTTAAAAGTGCATATTACATGACAGGATTCTGTCTCTCAAACCTAGGTTTCATGTTATGTTTTTGCTCTCATGAAAGTTTCAGTCATGCTATGTAAAACATTAACCAGTTCTATAATGACAACCTGAATGTGTTAACTCTTTGTAATGAATGAACAGATTACTAGTAGCTTCCTAGTCATCAATCTAGTTTTAAAAGCAGATACAGTAATTTTACTACTGCCTGGAGACATAAGTCATCAGTATGAGAGCTCAGAGAGGTTGCTTTTTGGCACTACAGCTGCAGTAGTGACAAAGAGATTCAGGGAGGTATAGTCCAGAAAAGTGAAATTTCCAAGGCTTGTTAAGAAATATACATATATATTTAAAGTGTGTGTTTGGTGGGGGGGGCAAATTTTGCAAAGAATCTGACTGTCAGGCATTTAAGACTGTTGAGCACTATTACGGTATATGAGCTGTACTGGAATGAGTAGAAACTGCATGATATTTCCTCTTGGTGGTGTCAGGAAAGTGTGTGATGTTTAAAAATGGAACTGGGGGTGGCTTAATCTTGGTATTTTTTTAGATCTTATGTATTTGAATCTACTTCATGTTTTGCATCAAAAGGGAATGTTGTTAGGAATAAAATGGAATATATCCAAGGTTCCCTTATCTGTGTAAGATAAATTACCATTGTTTAGGAAAGACACTTCAGGGACTGAAGAATTTAATTAAATACAGGGGGGTTATGAATATGCATGTAGATTAGACATTCTAAATCTGAAACAGCTTCAGTGCAACTGAAGGGAATTTTTCTAACTAGAAACAGGGTGTGTTTTTGTTGTTGTTTTGTAAATATGATTGTCAAGACCAGTAATCATCTTTCCCCATTTTGTCAGGTAGTCTTGGTGACTTGGAAGGATTTGGATAGCTAGACAGTGGAAATTATCCATAGCAGATCAGTTGTTGACAGACAGTCTGCAAAGATGGCACACTTGATTCCCTCCCTCCCTTTATCCTGGTCTTAATGAACCTTGACAGCAACCAATAGGGTAGGGATTGTGGTTATGCTGACCCAGATAAAGGGCTTGGAAAGCAATGAGGATGTATTTTTTTATTGTACTTGAAAAGAGGGGGAGGATAACACAGACCTGAGAAAAGGCTGGAGAGCTTTGTGTCTGGTTACTCTCTGTGATTAGGTTATATGCAGACGCCATACATGTTATTGCTAAATTCTGACAGAAGAGTTCATATTCAGTTTGCTGCAGCAGTTGTGTTAAAAGGGCTCTTCTACCAAACACCGTATTGTTGCATCCTGCTTTGGACATTGTATTCCCAATACTCCACATGTATTGATTGTTTTTCTTCCTTAATTTACAGTAGTGCACTTTGTAGGCTATTCCCTACTTCACTGCTCACAAAGATAACATTACATCATGTTTTCATGAGGAGCATTGTTGCAACATAACTTCTCCAAATGGTGTAAATCTATAGAGCCCTGACAGTTGTGTATGTTTATAGGTGCATACTGTACTGTGCGTATTTTGGAAATAACAAACCAATAACAATTGGTTAATTTTCTTTTCTTTTCTTTTCTTTTCTTTTCTTTTCTTTTCTTTTCTTTTCTTTTCTTTTCTTTTCTTTTCTTTTCTTTTCTTTTCTTTCTTTCTTTCTTTCTTTCTTTCTTTCTTTCTTTCTTTCTTTCTTTCTTTCTTTCTTTCTTTCTTTCTTTCTTTCTTTCTTTCTTTCTTTCTTTCTTTCTTTCTTTCTTTCTTTCTTTCTTTCTTTCTTTCTTTCTTTCTTTCTTTCTTTCTTTCTTTCTTTCTTTAAGATGTAGCCATGTGGGATTTCCTTCCTCATTTCTATTTGAATTATGAAAAAATGTTTTAAAGAAACACTATAATCCTGAGTGGGTCTACTCAGAACTGAATCCCATTGTGATCAGAAGGTATAGGATTGCAATGAACCGTCAGGTCAGTGCTTTCTGCTGATGGAAGAGACTGTCAGTACAATGGGGAAGGAGTGATTCTTCTTCCCATGTGTGCCCTCAAAATGTGTACTAGAGAAGAATGTGATACTGTACTTTCTAGGTAAGATTTGGGGTATAGAGAAGCAAGAAGTTATGTTGTGGAAGCAGAAGTTTGTGTAATAATCTGATTTAACCAATTTCCGTTATCAGGTGGAGAGTTCAGCTTGGCTAACTGAGATTTGACTATTACGGTGCAAACAATTTTAAAATTGTGCTTTTTTTAGATTCCTATTTATTTGATTGACTTTTCTGCTTATGGTGGTGTTAATACTGCACTGTGGCAGAGAGTGTTTTGTGGACTGCTGTGTCATCCAAACAGATAGCACTTTGTTCTTTGTTTGCCTTGCCAGCAGCCACATTAATGCATAATACTGTACTATCAGATTGTGTTTCCAACTTGAGGCAACCTAATTTTAATTTTGGGAAGGGGATCGAACCTTTGCTTAATGTGACTGCACTTGAGCTGAATGTGCCAATTAATTGTTTCTAGACATTTTTCTTTTGTCATAATATATTAAAATCCTGTTTTGTTGGTGATTCTTCTTACTCCTGCCTCTCAAAAATGTCAGAAAATTTGAAACCATTTATTCTGCCTTAATGTTTAAACTAAAGTTAACATCCAGTAACATTTAAATCAGGGGAAGGGAACTCTTTTGAGCAGAGGAGGGCTGCTTAGCCTTGTGGTGAAGATTCTCGTAGCTTTATGGCATCCATTTTGAGCTACTTATGGGCAGGGTTAAAATAAATGAGTGGGACTTATTTCCCCTCATCCATGTTCTCATTCGTGCACACACATGTGCAAACATACATTCATATGTACCAGAGTTTGGAAAATTTATGACCATGGTCACACAGGCTGTTAGATTCTGGGAGCTGTGGTAACATTCATATTTACACTGGATATATTTGTTTAAAATATTTATATCTCACTTTTCTCCTGAAAGGCCAAAGTGGCTTACAGGATTAAAAAAAGAGACGGTATTGCTAAGAATAGTAAATTATTACAGTATTTAAAAAGAATTGAACAAATAGAATATTAAAATTAGTAGATAAAAACTGTTCTAAAAAGATACAAAAACACCCAGTCCTATTTTAAGAACCTCTTCTTTGGCAGCCAGTCACTAAGAGAAAGCCTGCCTGAAGAGAAAAGTTTTTGCCTGCCTCTGGTGGAGGGAGCTCCAGAGATTGAGAGCAGCAACAGAGAAGGCCCTCTCTTGTGTCCCCATGAGACTCACCTGTACGAGAGGCAGGACTTAGAGTAAGGTCTCACCTGATGATCTTAAAACCCAGGTAGGGTCATATAAGGAGATGCAGTCTGAGATAGCTTGGACCCATGCTGTTTTAGTGTCCAAAATAGGGTTTTATAGGTCGAACTCAGCACTTGGAATTGGGCCCAGAAACTGATCAGCAGCCAGTGGAACTGCTGTAGTGGGGTTTACATGATCCTTGTGACCAGCCACAGGTAACCATCTGGCTGCAGCATTTTGGACCTGTTGAAGTTTCTAATCACCTTCCAAAGGCAGCCCCATGTAGATCATGTTACATTCATCCATTTGGTATGTAACTAATGAATGTGCCACCATTGTAAGATCAGACCTCTCTAGGAAAAGCTGCAGGTGGTACACTAGTTTCAACAAATGCACTCATACTTACTGCTGCAACTCAGGGATGAATCCATGAACACCCACAAACTGTGTACTGTACCTGTGTTTTCAGGGGGACTGTAACACCCTTGAATCCAGGCTGGATCCCCTATTTCCTGATCCGCATTTCCACTGACCAGGAGTACCTCTGTCTTGTCCAGACTCCCAAAGACAACTACACCAGAGCACAGAGCGCTGTCCTTTGAAGATGCCAGCCACAGAGACTGGCGAAATGTTAGGAAAAACAACCTTCAGAACACGGCCAAAGAGCCCGAAAAACCCACAACAACTATATACACATTTTGTTTTTCACTTCTGTTTTACACTGCCTGGAGTAGCAATATGCTAGGTGGACGGTTTGTAAATTATAAACAAAGAAACAAATAAAATAAATTCAGTGGCATCAATTTTCAGTCGTGAAAGACTTTCTTCTCCTGCCCCTTGCTTCCTACAGCTTCCATGTGATGAAAGGAATTATTAATAAATCGGAAAACCTTTGGAAAAGAAGAGGGATATCTTTTATTACTGAAAATCTCCCCCTGCTAGTGATGTCACCACCCTTCTGTAGGCATAGCTGTGTCAAAAAGTATTTCAGAGTGTATATATATATTTATGTGGTGCAGGAATCTACATGGATAGTTTATGTGGTGCAGGAATCTACATGGATAATTTACACAGTTCCCTTCTCACCATTTTATTTCAAAAACAATCCTATAAGGTAGGACTGACTGAAAAGTACTGAATAGCCAAGTAAGAGTACCAAATAAGCTTTATGACTAAGTTGAGATTTGAATGTGGGTTTCCCTGTTCCAAGTTCAACATTCTAACCATTGCAGGCTCTTAGTTCTTTCAGATCATAGAATTGTAGAGCTCGAAGGCTTATTGAATCCAGAGTCAAGCTCATGGAGTCCTACATCCTGATGAAGGATAATATCTACAGATAAACATCCTTGACAGATAGCCATTGAACCTCTAGTTCAGGGGTTTCAAACTCAATTTACCTGGGGGCCGCTGGAGGCAGAGTCTGGGTGAGGCTGGGCCACATCAGATTTTCTGCCAAGTGGAGCAAGAGCCCAAGGAAGTTGCCCAGGAGTTTCCTTAGCCCGGCTGGGGCTCCGAGGAGGAGGAGGAGGGGCACACGAGCCCTCATCGCCAGCCACGGCCCTCTCCAGCTCCTTCTTCACTACCACCACCACCACCACCAGCAGGATGAAGCGGAGAAGGGAGGGAGCACCGGCGGCCGCCTAGCTGGGGGGGAGGGAGGGCACGACATATTTTTTTTTTAAAAAACCCTCACAGAATTGCCTTGTCAAAGGAGAAAAGCCCCCATTGGTACCTGCAAAATTAAACAGAACAGGGCAGGGCCCCCACAGGTGTGCACACACACACAAACACACACGGAGGTTCAGCAACCTTCCTCTGAGCCCCCCCTCAAAAATGTGCATTCAGCAGCAGCAGCTACCTCCCCACGACAGGGGAGCAAACTTTGTGAGGCGAGCCCAGGCAGCCTCCAGAGCCGAGGCGTCTGAAGCAGGACGAAGAGGAAGAAGCACCACCAGGCGCTGAGGCGGTGGCTGGCCAGGCTGGTGCTGGGGGTGCCGAGAGAGAAAGAGAGCCAGAGAGCTGCTTCCCTGGAAGAGGCGGCGGTGGCAGCTGCTGTTGGTGGATTAGAGGTACTCTTTGAGGACGGGCCAGGAGTGAGCTCTGCTCTCAGGCATTGTTCTGCAGCAGCTCGGGCGCTCGGGGAAAGGGCCGGCAGCGCTCCCCACTCGCCAGCTCTCGCCCAAGACAATGCCTCTTGCACCCTCCATCCAGAACTGCAGCCTGCCAGCTGGCAGACAGGTGGGCTGGCCGGCAGGCTGCAGTTCCAAATGGAGGGTGCAAGAGGCGCTGTCTTGAGAGCCAGCGAGGGAGGTGAGTTTTTTTTTACTCTTGACAGCAGAGGATGCGTGAGTGCTTGAGGGGGGGCCAGGCAAGGCGGGGGCCACAAATTATCATCCGGCGGGCCGCAAATGGCCCCCGGGCCGCATGTTTGAGACCCCTGCTCTAGTTAAAAACCTTTCATGAAGAAGAGTCCTCCATTTTCCCAGTTGGTTAGTAGTTACTATGTAAAACAATTGCAAGTGTGAAACATACAGTGGTGCCTCGCAAGACAAACGCCTTGCGGCACAAAAAGCCCGCAAGATGAATGTTTTTTATTTTATTTATTTATTTATTTATTTATTTGATTTTTACCCCGCCCCTCTAGACCATCGCTATGGTGCCTTGCAAGACAGCTTCTTCTATGGCCGTGCTTCACAAGACAATTTTTCTTCACAAGACCGATGCCTCACAAGACAAAAATAATTCATTCGTCTTGCGAAGTTTCCATAGGAATGCATTGCAATGCATTCCTATGGGAAACCGCTTTTTGCAAGACGAAAATTTCGCAAGACAGCGCTATTTGCGGAATGAATTTCATCTTGCGAGGCACCACTGTATTCTTAGAAAAGCAATGCCATTATTGATATGGTTAATTTGCATTACAGTGGTGCCTCGACTTATGACTATTTTGAGTTACGACCAGCTCTAGCTGCAAAATTTTGCTTCAACTGATGACCAGAGCTTCGAGTTACAAGCACAAAAAAGGCAGGGGAAAAGGTGGGGAATTCAAATTGCTAACCATTGGTGGCAAAGAGGCTGCTTCTTTGTAGCTCTTTCACCCCAGCAGTTAGAGAGAGTGCATTCAGAGGAGACTTTGAACTGCCTGGTAAGGTGCTGCTTTCTACTTTTAAAAAACTGGCTGTTTGGGGTGGATTTCGCAGCATGGGTTGGGCTGGGCGATGGGGTTATGCTTCTATGCTGTGATGGGTCTTGCAAGGTTTGTTTGTTTTTTGAGCTTTTCCCCCATTTCCGATGGGTCTTGCAGGGCTTGTTTACTTTTTGGGTTTTTCTTTTTGTATTTCCAGTGGGTCTTGCAGTCTGTGTTTGCTTTTTGGGTTTTTCTTTTTCTTCTTTTTTCTTTTGCATTTCCAATGGGTCTTGCAGTGTTTGCTTCCCCCCCCCCCCTCATTTCTGATACGTCTTGCAGGGTTTGTTTGCTTTTCAGGTTTTTTTTCCCTCCGGCCGGAACGGATCAGTCGCATTTCCGATGGGTCTTGCAGGGTTTGTTTTCTTTTCTGTGTTTTTCCTCTTCGGCCAGAATGAATTAATCATGTTTCCAATGGGTCTTGTAGTTTTGTTTTGTTTTTTGTATTTTGGGGTGACTTTTTTCTTCGGCCAGAACAAATTAATTGCATTTCAATGCATTCCTATGGGAAAAGGTGCAATTTCAAGTTGTGACCATCATTCCGAACCAATTAAGTTCGTAAGTCAAGGCACCACTGTATACAGAAAAACTTGCACAGTATGTAAATTGACACTCTCATTTACATGCTCATAGTTGTCCAAAAAAATCAAATTAAGGGACTGGATTTGGAGAAATGAAATATGGCAACTCCAAGGGAGGGGCCCCTTGGCAGCTGATTAAAATAGTCTGGCTGAAAGTTCTCTGTTGCTGATCTGGGTAGTAGAAACAGACTTATGTTTTTTCCTGTACTCTCAGGTTTTAAACATGTCTGTATCAGGAAAGAGATGTCAAATATAAACATTAAGATTCTTGGCCTGAACAGATGTGTGTAGCAATAGGAAGACAAAGCGTGCTTGTGATATTTCACAGTAATGTTACTCATTTTTCTTTTTCTTCTCAGTATGAGAAACTCTCAAGGGAAATAATATTTCTCATTCCTGCACTGGATTATTGCTTACAGATCAGATTCTGGATTGTATTTCTTTTTGACAATGTATTGTTTTGTATGAAATTTTCCTTTTCTGCCAAGATTAAAACATGTGTTTTCATATTTTCCATATTAAGCAGTGGCATAGGAAAACTGCTGCTTTAAGTGAAACACTGATAATTAAATCTTGATTGGATTTTATGTTTTTGTCAGAGCATGAAAACAACAGGTTGTAAGCCATGTACTTAAATGTAGCAAGTAGCTTTGGGGTGGATATGTGGTGTTGTAAAAATGACATAAGGAAGTTACATTACAAAGGAAGATAATGGTTGGGAATGATATTAAGAAAAGGATGTGTATGTTTTAAGAAAGCAGTAATTTCTAGTAACATTTTAAGGCATTTTAAAAGGTATTTTTAAGTGGAACTATTCAACGTTTGTACTACTCTGTTATCGATTCCATGTCCTGCTCTTACTTTAAATGCAGCCGGTGCATGTGTTTAGCTGAAACTGTAAAGGCATTTTGTCTTGTTCTGCCAACCGCAGACTTCAGCTGGTAGCAGGACTGCGTAGAAAAGCCTTGCTCACAAATCTTATTGGACAGTCCCTTGCCATATAAAACTGAGCCCCTCCCCCCGAGGTTCCATTGCTTTCTGAAGTGCAGTAGACAGGAGCATGTGAAAGAAACTACAGTATTTGGTTGTGGGTTCCAGACTGTGGAGTGCTCTGTCCAAGAAGATTTGTTTCACCTTGTCTTTCTCTGTTTTTTGTCTGTAAAAAAACAACAACAGCTTTTGTGAACTTTTGGCTTATCTGTTGTTTGAGCTGGAAATTTGTTACTGATTCTTCAGCGTTTTGATTTTTATTTCCTGTTTTTGTATCTCATTTTCTATTGTGGTTTCATAAGTCATGTTCTAAAGTTTTCCTAGTGAAATCAACAGTTTTGAAGACTTGTTTGGAACAGGAAATGTGAAATAGACATTCCTTAATAAATAAACCCTCTGTAAACCACTGTGGTCCCTCTTAGACCCATCTGCCATATATGGATCATCTTAATCATCTGGTGGAGGGATGTGCTGATAATATCTAGAACTGTTTGTGCTTTGTATAGTAAAATTTCTTAATTTTCTTAATTATTGCAACTAGTAAACAAACTATTATTAACATAACTTAAAAAGAAAGAAAAAAGAAACAATTATAACATACATTTTCGATGTATAGTAAACATTCTAATTCAATATAGAGTAGCTTTACTGTAGAGTTTTTGGCTTGTTTTTTTTTTTTTTGCCATACCAATTCATTAACAAGTTAATTGGTAAGTAAGTTATGGCTGTGTGTGGATAGTCAGATCTTGACTTAATAATCAAGGACATGCATGATCTTCATGCATTAGTGCACGTCTCCTTCGTGTATCTCTTTTCTTAGCAGGTGCAAGCAAACAACTAAATTATGAAGCATTAATTGATGTATTTAAACCAGGAACTGTGATTGATGGCTTCCAAACAAGCCAAGAGGCAGAAGCAGCTTTAAACCATGGATTTGTGTCTTAGCTTTGTTTGGAAGCCAATAACTGCCATTTCCTCATTTGGGCATAATGAGAAGCTGTGATTCTTAGCTTGTTCAACCCACTTGAGTGCAGCTGTTGTAAATAACCTGTTAAGATGTGCAGTGCTTATTTAAATCTTGGTGTATTAAGTCAAAATTTGATTGTCCAAACTAGACTTTGTTGTTTAGTCATTTAGTCGTGTCCAACTCTTTGTGAACCCATGGACCAGAGCACGCCAGGCCCTCCTGTCTTCCACTGCCTCCTGGAATTGGGTCAAATTCATGTTGGTCGCTTCAGTGAGACTGTCCAACCATCTCATCCTCTGTCGTCCCCTTCTCCTCTTTCCTTCACACTTTCCTAACATCAGGGTCTTTTCTTCCCATGAGATGGCCAAAGTATTGGAGCCTCAGCTTCAGGATCTGTCCTTCCAGTGACACAGTGTCCTTCCAAACTAGACAATTGTATATATATGACTAAATAATGTGTAAACAGAAAAAATAGATAAATATAGGAACCCAGCTTCTGACTATTGAACCTTTAGTGGAAATTGATACAGTATTTTGAAGAGAAGTATAGAGTTGTAAACCTAGAAAAGTTTTGAAAGCCATCTACTGTATCCTTCTCCACAGACCAGCGGAAGACCTTAAGTCATGCACCACTGAGGACAAGCAACTTAATTTTGGTGACTAAACTAAGCCAGGCTTCTGGACAATCAGACTTTTGCGCTGCCTTGGGTATTGCATATATGCCCATATATGGCTACAGTGGTTTAGCCATTCTTCCTATCTATCAAACAAAGCAGTAGGAAGTCATATATGCTTTATTTGTTAGTTACCAGATTGCAGAATGTAAACAGCATTGAGCTCTTGCAGACAGCAGAGGTTTAGAAACTCATTCACAGCTCTTATGTGATATGCAGTGTGGTATAGTGGTATAGTGGTGGCGCTGTGGGCTAAACTGCAGAAGCCTGTGCTGCAGGGTCAGAAGACCAAGCAGTCGTAAGATCGAATCCACGCGACGGAGTGAGCGCCCGTCGCTTCTCCCAGCTCCCGCCAACCTAGAGGTTCGAAAGCATGCAAATGCAAGTAGATAAATAGGGACCACCTCGGTGGGAAGGTAACAGTGTTCCGTGTCTAAGTCGCACTGGCCATGTGACCACGGAAGATTGTCTTTGGACAAAACGCTGGCTCTATGGCTTGGAAATGGGGATGAGCACCGCCCCCTAGAGTCGAACACGACTGGACAAAAATTGTCAAGGGGAACCTTTACCTTTATAGTGGATAGAATGACAAACTAAGACCCAGGAAGCCTGGGTTCAAATCCCCACTTGTCCATAGAAATTCATGGGGTGTGTGGAATTGGTAAAATCACTTATTGAATATTTCACATTGAAAGCCCTATTGGGGTCTCTATAAGTCAATTCAGACTTGATAGCAGAAGTGGCTGAAACCCTGTTGCATAGCTACATGTGTATTATTTGATGTTATGCTTGTAGTAGCTACAGTTGTACCAAGACAACACTTCCTCCAGCACACTATGCAGTTGATCAGACAGGAACTGTGCAACTGATTGCACCATTGCCTTGCACCTAACCTCCTTCTTTTCGTTTGGCTACTGAAGTGCCACTGAAAGATTGAAATGAAGAAAAGCTAACAAATATGTTCCTATGTAAACTGAAGGCAGCACATGTA
Organism: Pogona vitticeps; assembly: GCF_051106095.1. Lineage (NCBI taxonomy): Eukaryota > Metazoa > Chordata > Lepidosauria > Squamata > Agamidae > Pogona > Pogona vitticeps. The sequence continues at coordinate 62,416,116 of NC_135786.1, forward strand.
GTGTTCAACCACTGTGTTGGCCGAGGTTCAGATTGATGTTAGGCTTGAAGGAAAGCCGAGGCAATCAGGTAAAAGCTTTTTACTCTGTTGAATGAATGCACAACATGATCTGGCTGGGAGCAGATTTCAGCAAATGTCAATCTTGGAATGACCCATCACCAATGATTAAAATTTGTGGAAACAAATTACCAAGGCACACGGGTGGCCTTTGTTATTTGGAGATTGTTTTGAAAATATTCATTCATCCTGCAGTTGAACCTGCGAGGCTAATGCTGTAAACACCAGATGGAGATTCATTGGGCTGTGTTCAGCAAGTATAAAAAAGAAAACAGTCCTTTGCTTCTTAAACAAAAATCCAAGCTACACATTTACAAATAGTGTATAGTGCATTCTTTCCTATAGATGAAGGATTATATGTTTGACAGTTCCATTACTGCAAAAATACTGATTCATCATTGCTTTCCCTGTGCCATCCCATTGGTCATTTGCATGTGGAGAGTTATTAATGGTGTAACGTGTTGTTCCCCCATTGGTATTTTGCAATAGTATAGTTTGGGAAGGACTATGCTATGTGGATTAGTATCCAGTTACATTTTTTATGAGCAGAGCTCACCATATGTATTTGAGACCAACATGGGGAAACCTTTGGTTTGAGTAAGCTCTGGCTGCAAAGCTAGAGGTTGGGAGTTAGATTCCCCACTGTGCCTCCTTGACAGGGGCTGGACTTGATGATCCATAGGGTTCCTTCCAGCTCTGCAGTTCTAAGATGATGATGATGATGAGATGTTTATTTAGCTTTTACTAATGCCCGTCACTGAGGGTGTAACTATGCATTCTGTAGAGCATTTGTTTGTTAAACTGGCTGCTGCATCTTCTTTGTCCCTGTCAAGCAGAAATTAGAAGGGACAGCTTGCATGGTCAAGCAGGGGAGAAGAGGTGCTTTACTTGGCTTCCTGTATCCCCTGCTTTGCCTCCTGTTGGGCATCTAAACTGTGTCTGTAACAGAAATTGGTTTTGCCTCCTTGATTACTGGAAAACACATAGATAAGCCCAGACTGCTATAGAAACCATAACTGACCCTCTTTGAGTTGTAAAGGAAAGTGACAGTTTGAGGCTTAAGCAGCATACTTTACCAGCAGCAAAACAGCAGTTGACATTTTGCCCCTGTGGAGCCAAGTTAACAGACCAGCCAGCTTCACTGGATCCATTTGTCAGATTGCTGTGATTACCTCAGTCCACAGACATCTCACCGCATAGTTGAAACTTTCTCTTTTATGTAAAAGTTGTCAGGTGTTTGGGGAAGCTACTGCTGTGTTTCAAATATACCAATTATTTGGACACACAGAATATGGGACATTAGAGCTATGATGTTTGTAATATGCCTGATGTGTGACAAGACAAGCATATTTAGAAAAAAATTGTATATGTTAACATATAGTGTATAACAAATATATGTGATGTTTTCAACAGAAAGGCAGGACTGTATGAGTTTCCCTGTGAAGTTTGCAGTTGGTCTCAAATCTATGCTTGCTGCTGATATCATGTGTGAAAAGGCCCCAGGTCTTTGTGTTTTCAGTGAATTCAGACAAAGGAACTATTTAAAGACAATATTTGCAAAGACTTTAATTGCAGTATTGAGCGAGTTGCTTGTTGTGTTTGTCATAATGAAATGAAAAGCTCCTGCTTATAATGAAATCTGAGGAGTTCATGGAAAACAAGTTCCATCCTGTGCTAATGTTGGCTTAGAATACAGCAGAGAGTGCAGAATGTATTTGTTAGAATAGCTGGAAACTAAAGGGAAGGCTGAATACAGTTCTTCTAAATTGGTGTATTGCTTACTAGAGGATTAATTGCCCCTGAGTGATAAAACAGTTTGATTGCTTGTACCCTAACTGGGACTTTTCTATGTCAAACATGTTCCTAGTGATCTTTAATTGATGGACTTTCAAATCTGTAGAATTACTTCTGTGTACTGAAAAAGGAAGTGGGATGGCTGTGTACGTTAAGCAAAGTACCTGGCTCCTTACCCTACCATCTCCAGACCAGCGTCCTAAGACTCCAGCTTTAGAAGACGTGAGCCAACCAGTGGTCATTTCTCTGTCTGAAGGAGAGATGCTTCACAACAAGAGGATACAAAGTCAACTTGTCTGCATGCCATGAACCTATAACTATGGCTCTTGTGTACCTGAAAAAAAGTCCACCTATTGTGGTCCACATTCTCGAGACAGAAAACATTCAGGGAGACTGGCTCAGTGGAAAACCAGCCATGAAAATCAGTGGAGATTACATCCCCTCAGGGCAAGCTGTCTATTTGTCAGGTGGGATCAGCCTCATATAGACCTCTTTGCAACAACCATCAACACTCACTCTTCCAACATCTTGGACATCATTAGGCAATGTGCTTCTTCATTGCTGGAACAATCACCTCCTTTATGCTTTCCCCCTCTTTCTTCTGATTGTACCAATGCAAATTAATTTGTATTATAGCCAAGATCCATTGCGACAATGCAAATTGCATCTTGATAATGCCACGATGGCCTCACCAACCATGGTTTATACCTCTCTTCCTCCTATTGGCATGAGAGTACTACATTCTTCTTCTGTTGCTGAATCTTGTATCTATCCAGCAGGGCAGAATTTTCCACTCTAGTCTTCACTCCTTGCACTTCACAGCATGGAGGATCAACAAACATTCAAAAAGTACACTTAGCCTACAGAAAACCCTCTACCAGGAAATCCTATACTGTACAGACAAATGGTGTGCCTTCCAATAGTTCTTAGGCTACTCATAATATAACCCAGAACCTGTCACAATCCATAGCATATTGCAATTCCTTCTCTTTCTCTAAACCAAGGTCCTCAAAATTTAATTTCTTAAAGTATACAGAACTGTCATTGCAACATTTGTACTCTGACCAAACAGCCATTTCTGGTTCACTCACCCAAATCTTTGATGATTCCTCAAAGGTATCAATAATGTGCTCCCTCCTAAGCCATCAGTTATTCCAGGCTGGAACCTTACCCTGATATTATAACAGCTCAAGAAAAGACCTTTCAAGCCAGTGGCCACTGCTAAACTTAAGTTCCTTATAATGAGAAGGTTACATTCCTAGTGAGCCTCACCTCTGTAAGATTGGCAAGTGAACTCTCTGCACTCTCAGTTGACCCTCATTAACTTATCTTCCACAAGGACAAGGTGCCTCTAAGTTTTGATATTTCATTCCTCCCCAAAGTTGTCTGTGACTTTAACATCTCCTAAACAAGTCAAATATTGTAATCTATCTACTGCCCCCTTGAACATTCTCTCTATATTTTAGATATCAGCTGGGCTTTGATGTTTTGCAATGAGAGAATGGAACTCTTCAGTAAATCCCTCAGACTGTTTGTCTGCTGTGTCTCCAACAAAAAAGGCTCCTCCATCGTAGTACACTACCTAAATCGGTTGTCAACATTATGAAAGTTTGCTACCATCTGGCACTTGTCCCTCTCCTTTTCAGGGTTCGAGCACATTCTGTTTGAGCCACTGTTGCTTTGACAGCCTTTCTCAGAGGAGTTCCCCTTTCAGATATTTGCAGAGCAGCAACCTAGAGCCAATCAGACACTTTCTTGTGACACTACCATCTTCTACAGTGACATCTGCCCACTGTCTCAAAGTAAGTGTGTATTGCCCATTGGTGTGTGTTCACAGAAACCATGAAGAAGAAGAAGAAGAGACTTTACCTGTAAATGTGGTTGTTTGAGTGGTCATTTCTGAACTTCCCCACTCTCCTCTCCTCAAATGTTTCTGTCTTCATGGCAGACTGAAGCTGAGTTAAAAGAGGGCAGACCCTATTCCATAAAGGGATGGGCCCCTGCCAAAATGCCTCAGCTCAACTCTAGAAAGTTCTGAGATCATATGCGCATGTGCTCAATAGCCCATTGGTGTGAAATCACAGGTGACCACTCAAAGAACCACAGTTCCAGGTAAGCAACCTGCTTCTCCCTCTCTGCTGTTTTCCTGATTTAATTTGTACAGTCAGTTTCTAAAGCTGCTGTGACCTGCAGAAGAAGAAGAAGAAAAAATTCATTGCCCATTGAAGGTAAGGTTTAAGATGGCAGCTATGGTCCATCAGATGTTTTTGGATTGCTGCTCCCGCAATCTCTTGTCATTGACTATCCTGACTACTACCAGTGGAAGTTGCAGTCTGGCTATATCTGGAGACCTGTCATTGTCCATGCATAATTTAAGAAAAGGAAAATGTGGGATGTCGTAACTGTTTTTGGCCAAAGAAAAACAGATCTAGTTACTGATTTTCCATACTGTATGTAGGATAGCCCACCATTTGCTTCCTATCCTTTCTCTGTCTTTCTCTCAGCATGTGGAGAAAAACTCCTTTTTCTCCTGATTGGAAGAATGTCACTATTTTCTTTGTTCATATCCTAACCCTGTTTCATGTTATTTTCTCATGACTGTTTTAGGGTTTTTACATTTCACTCCCACCTCCACTATCATGCTTCTTTTCACCCGTGTAGAGCTGCTTTCCCTTTATTTATCTATACAACATGGCAGAGTTCTTTTCAGTCAGTGATTCTAACATATGTCATATAGAAGAGGAAACCCTGATACTTAAAACAACTGCAGCACAAGGCAGTCAGTGGCTTCAGTTGAGTGTGTTTTGCAGACTTGGGACAGACAAACTCAAGAATAGGCACCTTATCTCTTGTCTCTGACGTGGTTACAACATTATCACAATTACATGAATACCTGTGTGTTCATGTAATTGTGAGTATTAGTGGTTATGATGGGAAAATTATGCTGGCCATGTACACTGGGCAGACCAAATGGTATTTTCGCTCTGGTTTTATAATCTGATATTCGGATGTACATGTTATTAATTCAGTTCTAACTGAACAGAAGCCAAAGATTCTTTATTACCTTTATAGCCTGCTTTTCATTCCCTGAGATTAAGGCAGCTTATCTGACTTTTTAGTTTCCAAGTTATCCTCAAGCCTGTGAGACAAGTCATGGTGAGCGAATGTGACTGACCTAAGACACCCATTGAGTTTTATGGCTGAGGAGGAATCCAGATCTCCTGAGTCCTCTTGGCCCTGTACTCTGTGTTTAAATTATGTGGGTTAAATAGGTCTGTATGATTTTTTCATTATTTTTGTCTAATTTATTTTGTTCTGCTAGTCACAAGAAGAAGCACAGAGCTATAAAAAGCCCTGTGCCTTTTTTTATTTTTTGCTACAGTATCTGCTGGATATCTTACTCAGGATCTCCTCCCTTATTCAGAGTCTGAGAGTTCCCGAGGAATTGTGACATCAACTTTGAAGCAGATTTTCACAGTCAAGTACTATTCACGACTATTAGGGATTGTTTCTTTTGCTTCTGAAATATGAGGACCTGGATTTCCAGGAAGTGGAATTCTGGCTTGCTAAAAATAAAGGAAAAGAAAAGAAAAGAAGGAATTCATTTAGTAGGGTGCAGAATAATAAACAATGCTCAATGCTACCACCTGGATTGCCATTGACCTAGTTTACTAGTTGCAAGAAACAAATTGGCTAAAGCTGAGAAAGCAAAGTGCTAGCTTTTACCTTAGGAAAATCAGTCATTTCTACTATGGAGTACATATTTTCCTTATTAGTATACTTAGGAAGCTCACAGGTTTGCTGCTTAGTAGTGAGAGAAGATTGGGTTATATGGTGCAACTTTATATAAAACCAAAACTTGGGAATGTTCACAAGACCAGATAGGCGGGATATAAATAGAATAGAATAAAATAAATAAATAAATAAATAAATAAATAAATAAATAAATAAATAAATAAATAAATAAATAAATGTTATTGTTTGGGATTACAGCCTGCAGAACTCCCACTTAGTGTGTGGGTGCTTTGTGTAATAAATAACACAATAGAGTGCCAGTGACTTGTCTTCCTGTTTGCACTTATCTCAGCATTGGAGTTTGGTTCTGGAATTCCCTTTTACCATGGGAATTTCTGAGCAGAGAATGTATGACTTTGCAGATGCTGAAGGAAGTAAGGGCTGTAAATTATACTGCTGGCTAAACTCGTCTTGCATTGCTAAACCTTAAAAAAATCCATACTGTCATAGTTGAATCAAAATCACTATTGGGAGAAGGAATTCTAGAATGGTTTAACATTAATTCGGGGAAGATCTGAACACTGAACCATTTTTAGAAATTGAATACATATCAGTATCTTAATGCAGATATATAAAATCTGTGATGTAACTAGTGTTTTCTTTGTCATATCTGCTACTGTTCTCCAAGAACTTTTCCTGGAGTGGAACAGATATAAGCCCTTTCCTTGTTTTTAATAGTGTTAAAAATAACATGAAACACCTGGTTTGTTGGAGGTTGGCCACATAAAAATCAAGCTTTTGGGGAGTGGGAAGGATGCTTCTTTAAAGATAGTAGTGCAGTCTTGAATTTTAGAAAATAATATTTACAAGGCAGATAAATGCCTATCTAAAACTCTGAAGAGACCCTTCTGCTTAATGTAAATGATACATGGTAATTGGATTGATGATCAGATGTTATTGTATTTATTTAATTGTTTAACAGCTAATGCCAACAAGACATTAATAAGCTCAGTTTATTGTGTGTGCATATCTGCTTTACACCAAAATGACATTAGTTTTAAAACCCATACATAGGCAAGGGATTTTTCTCTTCCATTCAAAACACATCCACTAAGCTTTTGGAAGAGTGCCAGCTATACAACGTAAACAAACAAGAAAGGAAACTAATGAACATGCGTTTACACACCAAGTAATGCAGGGGTGCATTCCACTGAATGGAAGTTTTTAAAAACTCGCCCATGTCTGAGTTTTAAAACCAATATTCATTTTGGTATAAAATAGATATGCTAGATATCCAGAACTGAACTTATTAATGGCTTGTTGACATTAGTTTTTAAACAAATAATTATAATTCCTAGATAAATATCGTTGTGGAATAGTTTTGTGCATTTGTTAATTTCAATAGATTTTTAAATAAAGTGCACTATTTTGAACACTCTTTGCACCTTCTATAGCTCTGTTTTATGGACATCAAAAATGAATGCTGGAGAAAATGTTCAAGAAGCATTCTCAACTATTTACTACACAAGGTTCTTTAAGGCTTTATTCCAGATGTGGTATGAAATGCCCATTTTGTGCCTGGAAACAATCCACCCTTAAGGGGAAGTGTATGTGTGTGTGCGTGCGCTATGTGCCATGAAGTTGCATCTGACTTATGGCAACATTGAAATGGTTTTCAAAGTACTGTATGTGAAATGTTTAAGAATTTTTTTTACCAGCACCAGATTCTTCATTAATGCCCAGGGGTGAATAGGGATTTGAACCCAGGTTTCCTGAGGTTGTCACCCTGTCCCTGGTACTTCACATCAGCTTTCACAAGAAAGACTATCTGTTAATTGAAACAGGAGTTTGCCTCAGTCCTCTTTGGCAGATAAGCCAGCTTTTGTTCTGTAATAGGTCAATTAAGAGATAGCACAACTTTGCATGTTAAATGTCTCAGGCACTGTTAGATTTTGCATGCCTGGAGGGATAACATGTAAGAAGAGGAAATAGGCATTACCTTAATGTGGGATCTGACCCTTAGGTCCCATCCAGAGTTAGGCAAGGGAACCTTAGGCACCATGGGCTACCCCTTCCTATCCAGCCTTGCCTTCTCTTGTCACTACTCTCTGAGCTCTTTCAGAGGATGTACAGGGGCAGAGATGTGAAATGATCCCAACATGATCTGGATAAATAAAGGCATATAGTGAGTAATCTATATTTTAGTCTTGCTCCTTCACTTTCTTTTGAAGTTGCATGATGGCACAGTTGCCACAGACTGTTACCCTGCTGCTTAATGTTTCATTAATAATGTTGCTGCCGTTTAAATTCAGAGCATTAGTATATCCCGTGAAAGCTATTTGGCAGAGTGAGGTAGTTGTTTTGGGTACCAGATTTTGAGCAGTATTAAAGGTCAGCAGGTTTGCCCATTAAGAATTCATGTTTTGCTATAGTTTATACATGTCTCATGTATGCTGAGGATCTCTGTGAAAACAAAAAGCACTGAAGTGTGGCAATAACCTTTCCCTGGTTTGCATCTGATTTCTAAGGCATTCTTTTCGTCTGCTTCTGGAGACTTGCTGGTGGCACTTTGAGTGTAATCTCAAGTAATATAGAGTCTTCTTTGTCAATTCTTATTTGGTATCCTTTTAAAAAACAAAAATACCATATTTCCTTAGCAATAGCGTGTGATAACTAATTCAGTAAAAGGTTCCTGGCTTTGTTCTTAATATAGAATCAGGGCATTTTTGGCTTGCCACCTATATAACTGCTATTCAGTCCTCAGAGGTAACATGGTTGTTCAAAGAAGACTTGTTGGCTAATATGAAGATTTCGAGGGTGGGTGGGTAGGAGACTGAGGATAAATACTGGCTTAGCTTGCTTGTTAAACTAAGATGCTTTAGAAAAAGGAATTTGTGCCATGCTTGGTGCTTCGCTCATGGAAAAATCATGGAACACAAGTGGACGCTTGATACATAAGTAAGACTTCTGCCTTGTTTATAATCCCAAAGGTCTGGAAAGGATCTTTCATGTCAGTATGTGCTGAGCCCTACTGTTTTGTTGAAGCCTGCTGTGCATTCTCACGCTTTGCACCTGAACTCTGTTGTTCTGGAGGATTGGCTTTGTTTGCTTAAGGGTATGTATGTTGTGCTGCTTGTGCAGTAGGCCATTTGGCCTTGACCCAATGTTTAGATGCTGAAGCAGATGCCACCTTAATTTGGGTGTACTAAATAGGGGGGAAGGTTTCTAAACCCATAGGTTACCCGTTGAAGCTTCTCTGAAATTGTAATTAAATGTGCAGAGAGGGAACATTTTGTAGGGGAAAAACTGTCAGATTGCTTCAGACCCTCAGAAAAATATTAAGTTGCTGGCTTCATTAGTAATTAAATGTCCAATTACTGTGTGTAATGTTTCTGCTTTGCTGAACTCAACAACTGCATTCATAAACAGCCCGAAGGAGGGCGTCTAATCTGTGCCATTGTTCTTCAAGTGGTTTGCACATGCAGAAAAGAAAAGCGAAATCAACTCGACATATATAATATGGAAAGAAAGTGCGGGGAGGGACAGGCTGGGAAGGGAAGAGGAAATCAAATCAGTGTTCTCCTCACCCACCCTAGCTGCAGTTGCCAAAACCTACAGAGAGCCCCTCAGGCCTCTCTCAAGCATGCAAATGTAATTTTCTATCCAGACAACACTCTTTCTTCTTAAAGTTCATTTAAAAATGAATGCCTTGCAGAAGCAAGAGATAATGTTATAATAAAAGAACAAAGCAGCAACAAATGGATCTAGGGGATTGTGTGTGGGTGTGGGTAACCATATATAGCACTCAAAATCTGAATAGACATAGAAGATGAGGAAGCTAAGGGGGAGATTGTAATCAAAATTGTTCAGTTGCTCTTCAGTCATCACTATGTTTGCTTGCTGCCTGGTGTGCAAAGTAGAGCAGGAGTAATTTATGAATATTCACTTGAGCTGACATCAGATTCATTAAAGGGAGGAGCCCTGTTGAGGCCCAGTTGCCTTCTAGGTGCCCCCCTCCCCATTTAGTTATAGGCACAACAACCAAAAAGGAAAAAAAAAAAAACAAAGCCTGCCTTGTGGGTGTTGGAGTGTGTGGGAGCGAGCACATGCATGTGAGATGGGGAAAAGTAACATACCAGCTGAATCATCTGATCCGGATCATTTTTATTTATTTATTGAATGCATTTATACAATACCCTGCCCTATAGCCAAAAAAGCAACATACGTATATAAAATCAGCGATAAAGTGGAAGAGATGTTCACGCAGAAGCAGAAATGTAAAAATAAGGCCAATTCAGAGCTTGGGGTTACTTTTTAAAAAGTAATTTGCTTTTTTTTAAAAAAGCAACTTATTATTTTTAGCTGTTATATAAGGCAGCATGCTATTGACTTTTTACTGAGTGGAAAGTCCTTCTAGCATAGTAATGTGGGATTGCATTGCTTGCACAAAAGCTGTTGTTGTGCAAGCGGTGATCTCAATGAAGAAAACCTGCCATTCAGCAATGGCAACATTTGTGCAAGTGGTAGAATCCCATGTTACAGTACTGTGCTGGCAGGACTTTTACATTCCATAAAAGCTCTATACGATTTTGGTCTTAGATAGTACTGTGTTACTGGCAAAATTGCACAGGCAAAGATGTTTTGCTTCAGATTTTTTAAGAAGCAACTTAGAAAATGCAAATATAGCAAAATTCCCTGAAATAATGCCCCCCACCGAAACAGCATTTTAGGAGTAATAAGTAAATGTTACCTGCTACCTTTAAAAAGGTAGCTGCCTTGCCCATGTTTATCCTATTTTATTGAAAGGATATCATAGTAATCCCTCAAAAGTCATCTCTCCCACAAATAACATATTGACAGTTAAATATGTTCCAAGTCTAGGTCAGTTTAATTTCTGATGAAAAGTTCCTCAAACTAATCTTCTCTTTCCATTTGCTGATTTTGTTAGTTTTCCCGATTTGGCAAATGCAAAACACCTTCTCTAAGTGGGTTCGGGGGTTCCAAAGTAGTTTTATAGATTCACAGCTTGGAAAGTGAAGTCAGCTTAAGATGACTGGCTATTTAATGTATTAAGTTACCTGGGATATCAAGCAGGTAGTTTTAAATAACATTTTTGGCCATCTGGTGAAAAGAAGAAAAGGTTCTAAAGAGTGATGATTTCTGTGTCCTCCTGTCCACCCAGCATTCTCTTTAAACTCATACTGGTATAGTACAGGGCATGAGCAAGTACTCTGCACAGTGGAAGAAGTTCACAAGAATCAAAACTGTCTGAATATGTCTTAATTTGAAGCAAGACCATATTGAGACAGAAATAGCTGTCTAGCAGTGTGGCTGAAATAATAGCCACATTATATATTTCAGTTTTGACTGTTGACTGCAACTTGTTTTCTTGCTCAAAGATCAAAATTGGGCCTGCTTTACAGATGGCAACCCCCCTGCAGAGGGATCATTTCCTTAATATCGAGCCAATCAAAGAAGTATTCAAGCCTTTTGTCATATGAGCATGGGTGGCTCAGAATAAGGAGATTGGAGCCTTTACTGACTGCTTCCCCCCCTCCCGCGTATTACCAGGTTCCTGTGTGGATGGCAGACAAAGACTTTCTAGACAACGGATGGATGATAGCTTCTTCTCCATGTCTGGTGTGAACAATATCACAATATCAGTCTCCCATTTCCCAGAAAGACAGGCATTATATCAATGTGTCAAGTACCAAAGCACTGCTTTTTTGCCAGTTTCACTCTATTTATGTTGTGTTTTTCTTCTTCTCTCTGCTCAGTTTGGGCAGCTGGTTGAGTGATGCACTTATTTGCCTGGCTCTGCTTAGAAGAATGGCAACATAAAACTGAAATGAAGTGTTTGCTGAAATACTTTGGTCTGTTGCACCACAGAAAAAAGCTGCGCAAAGACTCAAAAAGAGGAGTAACTGCTGAGAATTAACAGATCATGTGTATATACCTAGGTGCTTGGTTGTGGGGTCCTTTTCCTAGGGTTTGATCTCTTTAATTTAATATGAGAACATTCTGATCTCTATGAGTTATAGGCTAATACGTACATCAAGATACATTTATGGTACTGATTTTGGTGCATTGAGGCTATGAGAGTTGAAAACAACTTTGATTGTAATGATTGTTCAAATTTTTTCTTGTACATGTGTATGCCTTCTGATTTTTCTTCATTGTATATTTATCTTGCCACTTTTTCTCTTAGTGGCAGGTAGAGTTGAATATTCAGAAAGTCAACAATTCTTTGCAGTTGTTCCATTTTTCTTTTCATCATTTCACTTACTGTTACTAATTCCAATGGGTTGTCCTTCACAGACCCAGTTGTGTCATGGCTGTGTAATTGGCCTTATGACCTACTGTCTAACTAATAACATGAAGAACAGCCCCCATGGAGATGGAATACTGCTGCACAATTGCTGTTGGTCACTCATGTTTTTGCAGCAGGATTTTGGCCAAGGATTTTATATGTTATATGAATCCATTGTTTTCGACAGCATGAACAGGTATCAACCCATGTCTTTTCTTCTTTATATCAGGTCCAAAAATCTAGGAACAGATTTGTTAATCTAATGTGTTCTCTGATATGTTAACCTAACATGTTCAATTAAAGCATAAAATTGAAGAAGGAAAATAAACCTAAACCAATCTGAAGACATTTTCCCCAGTGACATTTGTTATTCTGGCAACTCTAGACTATCCAGGTAGCTAAAGTCCTCCATGTTGCCCTTCAGATCCCACACCCCCCAATTGATTGTGGACATGTGGAAATGGACCCAGTTCTCCAGAGATGGCATTCAGTTTCTTCACTCACTTGAAAAATGTCTTAGCAACAAGAGGCAGGCTGGGTCCCTCAGTATTCAAAGATGCATGGGTAAAAATTGCTTCACATACTGTCTGAGCTGTCAGGAGAACCTCTCAACTGTCCTTTCTGCTGACATCCCAGCTTGAAAATTCTACCCTACTCCTTCATCCCTTTGGATATAATCTTAAGCAAATCTGCCTGCCGGCGGCTAAGAGAGCTTTGCATACCCACAGGGCTAGTTCTGGAAGACAAGGAGGTTTATCTGGAGCAAACCATTGCCAAGCAGTGATATCAGCAATGATATCTGATGCTGGGTCTTGAAATTTCACTAGAATAATTGTTGTCAACTTTCCAATTTTCCTCTGATACTCAATTGGCTGATGTTTACGTTAAATTAATATAGACAGATCCCAAATACGTTTTTTTTTAAACTGAAAACATTGAAAGTAATTTTGTGCAAGCATTTCATCCTTCTACAGTTGTCAAAGAAAGCACACCAAGTGAATTGGGAACTTTATGCCTTCTTAAAAAAGTCAGGAAGGAGTTCCTTAGAGGTGTTCAGTCTTGGATGCTCACCAGATGTAATGGCAGGTACATCAGGTACCTGGTCCATAGAGAGTCTCAGCCACCAGCCTTAACATGTGCATATACTAGTTTTAGGAGACAGTTAAAGCAGAGGCATAACTACTATGAAAATCAGTAGAAAAGTGTCATGGAGACATCAGGAAATCATTTGGATCTTGAGGGTAGGGACTGTCAAAATCTGTCTGCCACCTGATCCAGTCCAGTCAGGGCTGTCTGCAGAATTAAGATCCTATCATCCCCACAGATGTCATGTATCAGTGTGGGAGAACTTGGAGCAGTATACATTGATGATCTAAGTGCAGAAGTAGAGAGTAGACAATTCTTCAGTATTAACGTTTGGGCTAGCTTCTAGGATGATAGTAACGTGCGAACAGCTTTTCTTTTGTCATGGAACACGATCACTTGATTTTGTCAGATACGTGAATAGGGTATGTCATGAGAGTTTGATTCCTCATTGAGCGTCCTGCAGGAAAAGCTAGCCTGTGTGGCCTTAGGCAAGCTGCACAGTCCCAGGGCAGACACCCCCAAAGAAGGAAAGGGTAAACCACTTCTCAGTATTCTCTGAGAACCCTGAAAAGAGTCACCATAAGTCAGAATTGACTTGATGGCATATGAAGGATACTCAGTGTAGTGTAGTGGACAGAGTGACAGACTAGGACTATGGAGACCAGCGTTCAAATCTCCGCTCAGCCATGAAAACTCACTGGGGGAGTGGAACTGGTAAAACCACTCCTTAAATATATCACTTACTGTTTTTTGAAAGTCTCGGTAAGTCATCTCTGAGCCGACAGCACATAACAACAACAAATAGTGTGGATGTGCTAAGAAGCTATGGACAAATTTGACTTTATAGTACGTGCTCACACAGCCAAATTCATTGCTGTATTACAATTATACATGGGTGGCAGTCTGGTTTGCATCTTACTTTGGGTGCAGGAATATAATCGTGACTGAGTAGGTGCCTGGATCCTTGTACTTACCTAGTACTCTGCCTGAAATACTTCCCACAGGTCCATTAGATACTTTTAAAAGTAGATATTAAATAATTGGATTGGATGTATCAGGCCCTTCTGTAAAATCCTCATTCTTTAGCCAACATGTATAAAAGTGCCAGTCATACATTCCTGTGCACTGGCCGACATAGTAAATGGTTTTATTTATGCCTCGATAAGCTCAGCCAAAAGATATAAATCCAATAAATAGTATAAACTGAGCCATGGAAATAATAAACTTCAAATTCATGGAAAGTCTAGTGTTTCACTAATGGGTAAAAAATATATATTTAATGGCTGCTGAGTGACACTTGGCTGAAAACTGAAAACTTAAAGTTTCATTCACTTGCCAATGATATTCCTGACTTTTTTCTATTTCCTTGACGTGTTTGTTCCCTTTTGCAGAGAATTTGCTTCTTATCTCCCTTAGTACAATGAACAAGTAGCATTTCAAGTTGCTGTTTTGCTCCTTTTTCTTTGATATTTTGTTGCTTCACTGATCCTGTTCTGTGTGTTTATGTAGCACAGCCTCCCACAGTACTGTACTTCACTTTGGGTTACAAATTCTGCTGGAGGGATTGAGTTGGAAGCTGTGATGTGAGAATATGATGGTAGACTGGTGTTCATATAAAGCAGGAGAATCCTGAAAGCAACAAAATGACTCGTGATTGTATAATACAGAGACTATAGCTTTGCCTTTTTAATTGCAGTTATTGCAGAATGTGGATCTACAGTGGTCCGTAGAGGCAATGCAACAGTAGTAGCCTGATTCCTGATGAAGCATGAACAAGTTAGTTATATTTCATACTTCATAATCATAGTACTTACATTTTTATGAACATTTTCATGGTCACATGCACCATGAATTCTCAGAGTAATTAAATGCTATGTGTATGTTTTCTGTGCTGTCAAGACAGAGCTGACTTATAGCAACCTTAATAGAGTTTTCAGGATAAATGAGATACTTAAGGAGTGGTTTACCAGTTTCACTGCCCCAGTAGGTTTCCATGGCCAAGTGGGGATTTGAACCCTGTTCTGATCTGTCACTCTCTCTACTACACCACACTGGAAATCAATACAAGGTAATATTGAATATGCATTAATGTCAGCTTTGTATTGTGCATAGTTTTAGGATTTTGAAGTCAGACCCCAATGAATCTCTGAAGATCCTCAACAGACAATAGTTATTATTAGAGATGGGGGTATTCACATTTGTATACAAATATCCGTGTGCAGCTGGACTTAACGAGGGGCTGGCCCCTGGGGCCAGACTGTCCACAAATGCATCAGGCAGCGGCCTTGTTCATCCTTCCAATCGCGGCTGGAGTGCTGCTCTCTTCCTGCTCGCCTGGCCACTCCCGGGGGGGGGAGGGAGGATGAGTCTCCTTGCATGACTGCCGAGTGGCCTGCCAAGCAGGAAGAAAGTGGCACTCCGGGCGCGGTTGGAAGGATGAGTGAGGCCAGTGGTGGTGGACATGTGAGTGAATGGTCCAGCCTCAGGGGCTGGACCCTCATTAAGTCCAGCTGCATGGGGATATTCGAATACAAATACCCACATCTCTAGTTATTATATCTAAAATGCAAGGTCAGCTATGTTGCCCATAAAAGGTGGGGGGGGAAATATGAAAATCCATTTGAAGGTAATACCTTTATTAAGAGACTCAGTTCTCTAGAGCAGCCATTTTCATCGGGGAGTGTCATATGGTCCCCTAGGGGCAGGCCTGGGCAAAGTGCGGCCTGCGGGCCACATACGACCTGCGAGCTGCTCCTGTCCGGCCCGCTGGTCGTTACTCCTGTCCGGCCCGCCGGTCACTGCTGAGAGAGCCGGAGCTCCGGCTATGGTCATCCAGCACGGCAGTAAGCAAAACTCATGAGATCTGATGCTGGATACCTGCTTTTCACTAGCTGTTTACCCTCCTACAGTGCTCCCATTTGCTTTGCACTCATACTTCAATGATCTGTGGTCAGGAAAGCTTAGAAATCATTGTTTATAAATACATTGTCATGCTACATATTATCTATTTACATTCGACAAAATTGCATGGATGGTACCTTGTTCCTTGTAATAAAAAATACATGGGCATATTGTCTCTTAACAGTATTATATGGAGTCTTGGTTTTAAAATAACAACAACAGGACCTAAAGGGTGTATTGAACAATCCTTCATCTTGATGTATGGAGCTTTGACAAAACAAAAGTTTTCTGCTGATTCTATATTTTCCTATAATAAACTGTACTTTTCAGAGAGTTTAAAAAACAACAACCCTGCTACATTTTAAGAGAAACTACTTAAAGTAATTACTACTTCCAAAGTAAATTCCAGTATTAGATCTCATAGATTGTGATTGGTTTCCTCTAAAAGGTTGCTGAACAGATTTGCATTTTTTCTATGTTAGCAAGATTGACATTGAATAAGAATACGTACTAACATTTAAACTAATGTTTGTGGTTGTCATAGTATAAATATTTGTGTGGCATACAATCTGTTTGATGTGAGACTTCAAAGTAGAAAAGAAAAAATTAAGGGATGATAGGAAATGCCCCTCCAGATGCTTAAACTGAACAGTTTTTCATTGATTTTCCTGGGATACTTTGGTTTCCAGCCCCTGTCATTATGTTCAATAATTGCTTGCATTCTAACACATTTTCCTGTAAGCACGTTTTCTCTGCAAAAGTGTCCTATTTGCCTCTCACTGACATTCCAACTTTGTTTTGTATAGTTGATTACTATTTATACAGAAATTAAAAGAGCTACCATTAAAGCAGCAATTGTTCTAGTATGACTGCATTCCTACCATGTCACTCTAAGATTTCTTCAGATGATCCATTCTTCACTTTACCAAGGGATAATTTATCTTTTGTTGTTTAGTTTTTAAGTTGTGTCTGATTCTTCATGACCATATGGACCAGAGCACACCAAGCCCTCCTGTCTTCCACTGCCTCCCGAAGTTTGGTCAAATTCCTGTTGATCGCTTCAATGACACTGTCCAACCATCTCGTTCTCTGTCGGCCCCTTCTCCTTTTGACCTCACACTTTCCCAATATCAGGAAGTCTTCTCTTCTCTTCTCATGAGATGGCCAAAGTATTGGAGCCTCAGCTTCAGGATCTGACCTTCCAGTGAGCACTCAGGGTTGATTTCCTTCAAAATTGATAGGTTTGTTGTCCTTCTAGTCCAGGGGACTCTCAAGAGCCTCCTCCAGCACCACAATTCAAAAGCATCAATTCTTCGGTGGTCCAGCTCTCACTTCCATACATCGCTACTGGAAAAACCATAGCTTTGACTATACAGACCTTTGTTGGCAAGGTGATGTCTCTGCTTTTTAAGATGCTGTCAAGGTTTGTCATCGCTTTCCTCCCAAGAAGCAGGGGTCTTTCAATTTCGTGGCTGCTGTCACCATCTGCAGTGATCATGGAGCCCAAGAAAGTAAAATCTGTCACTGCCTCCATATCTTCCCCTTCTGTTTGCCAGGAGGTGATGGGACCAGTGGCCATGATCTTAGGTTTTTTTGATGTTCAGCTTCAGACCATTTTTTGCGCTCTCCTCTTTCGCCATCATTAAGAAGTTCTTTAATTCCTTCTCACTTTCTGCCATCAGAATGGTATCATCTTCATATCTGAGGTTGTTGATATTTCTTCCAGCAATCTAATTCCAGTTTGGGATTCATCCAGTCCAGCCTTTCGCATGATGTATTCTGCATATAAGTTAAATTTATCTTTAACATATGTTAATTACCATGGTATTTAAGAATACTGAAAGGATGAATGAATTTCCTCAATATTATAAAGAGTATTTATTATTGCTCCACACATTGCAGAACCCAAAAAGAAACATTTAGAAGGGAAAACTTTTAAAAAGATGACAGCCAGTTATAATGCCACCTTCCCTATTTTAAATTACATGATTTCTTCGTGCACTACTGCGCATGAAGATCTGATGGCCATGCTAGGCAATAAAATTAATATGTCATTAAAAGCAGAGTTCCCATTGTTAGGGGAGAATACTGTACTTTATTTTCATGTGAGCTTGCCTCATTCCATTTGTATAGCAAATTAGTCAGCTCTGGTTTTCTAATTGGTCAAGTAGGAGTTTGCATTGTTTGGTTTACATGTCTGAGGTTTCAGGCAAGATGTGTAAGCTTGGAGAGTTAACCTTGGTATTTGCTTTATCCTATGATCAGACCCTTTGTGTTTTCAGCCACTTCTGGTACGGGGCCACTGAAGATATACATGATCTTGCTGTTTTAATTCCAGTTTACTCAACAGCTATTCATTATCAGCAGAATCAGCAATCCCTTTTAAGGATTGCAAATATATGATACTGTGTTGTTTGCACTGCAATATGTGAAAGGGAAAAGATGCACCTACCCCTAAAACCATCTGGAAAGGCCCTAAGGACAACAATCTGTGCATTTTAGTTGAAAGTAAAGAAGAAAAGATGTTTAAGACTGACCTGCTTGTATATATAAACATGTCCTACTCTTTGCCTATAGAACAGTAAAAATATGCTTGTTTGTTCTGCATGGTGAAAAACGACCTGAACACCAAGATCAGGGAGGAGATGGGGCTCGGTTATGTCTCTGAGCCAGTTTTAAAGATTGTTATGATTTACGTTTGGCATGGCTCTGAAAGCTTAGCTTAATTTTTAAAGCACCCAATGAGAATAATTCCTCCTTGAATACAGTTAGAAAGAAGGGATATTGATTTAGAGCTTTAAAGCTGGGGGTTATGGATTAAAAAAAAAGGAGGGGGGAGAAATACAGGAGAGATTTAATGTTGGAAGAGTTGGCTGCCTAAGTGTTTGTCTTTGGTAAAGAGGTTTTGCTGAGCACGGTGTAAAGGTTAGCAGTTGTGTTTGAAATCTAGTTGGCTGGCAGCTGGAAGCCAGCTGTGGGGAACTCCCTGAATTGTGGTTTTTCAATCCCGTGGAAATGCCTGATGTGTACTCCCAGCCTTTTCTCTGCTACATACGTGAAGTGAATTGGGTCTGTTTCCTACATTGAGACTTATAAAAGTTGCTTCAGCTTTCTGAATGCTTTTTCATTGCCTGGTTCAAGGAGGCTGAAAGGAGGAAGAAAAAAAATCAGAAGGAAAGAATCTGAAAAAATTAAGTTTGTGTTCAGGTTTGTCCTGTCTATACCTTTGTGCTCAAAGTGGTAGTAGTGACAACTGGTCAAATCACTTGTCTGTCTTCTGAACGGGGAGTCTGAGGGTTCTGCTTTTCATTCTAAAAACATATAGCCACCTATTCTAGACAAAACATTCCTGCCACCTATCTCACTTTTTTAGAATAGGGTAAGGAAACAAAGGAAATTGAAGAGTTCTTGGTTTTGCTGCCTTCATTCTTACTTTGCACTTTTGCCTTCTATCCTGCATAGTACTTTCTTTGAAGTAGATGTGATGCTATCTCTTAGGTAGTCTTTTGATTGCTGTAATCAGTGGAATTGAAGACCTCTCCCTTGTGCTCCTTGTTTCTTGTCTCTGAAGTGATGCTTGTGAATGAAGTCAGGATTCCAGCTGTTATTAGCATGCATGGTTATTCTGCTGCATTAATTCAGAATATATGTGATCTTGTCTATACCACAATCTTCCTCTCTGCCTTTCAGATTCTTTCTGAGTATTGAAGTTGTAAAAATGTAAGAGTAATGACATTGCAATTTGTTCTAATTTGCATAACTGTATAACATTGAAATGTCTTTGCAGACAGTAAGTACTTCTGGTTCTGCTTACATACCTCTGCATGCACATAGAGAAGTAGCAAAGGAATTGTTTGATTAGTTCAAACCAGTGTGTGAAATTCAAGGTCCACTTGCTCTTGCTACTTGTCTTTTGATGCCTCTTCTGGATTGTCAGGTCAGGAACAGATGACACCCTAAGTGCTCCTTTTGTGCTTTAAGCACAAAGAATAGTACTAAATAGTACTAATAGTACTACTAAAAGAATAGTAGCCTTGTTAGATTCTCGCGCTTACAGTGTAATCCATCCCTGGCCCACAGTCCTCAGCTATCCAGCCCATGCCCATTTCTTTCCTGGAAGCAGGTCTCAGGCTTCTTCTGGCTACACTTGATGTGAGATTTTTGGTACAATCTTTCCTTCTTCAGCTCTGTTTTCTACCAGCCATATTTTCCACAGGTTGCTGTTTTCCATTCCATCACCACTTCTTTAGTTGCCCTGTCTTATACAGTAGCAAGACTCCATAGAGTTTCCTCATAAATTGCAGACCATCCTGGCATGACGTACCGTTACAGTGGGGTCTTGACTTGAGAACTTAATCCGTATTGGAAGGCGGTTCTCAAGTCAAAAGGTCTGTAGGTCAAGTCTCCATTGACATACAGTGCATTGAAAACCGATTAATCCCGTAACAGGCCGTTTTTGTTCCATTTTGGTTTTTTTCTGGTCTGTAAGTCAAATCTCAGTCTGCAAGTCAAACCTAAATTTTGTGGCCAGAGAAGTCTGTAACTCAAAAAGTCTGTAAGTCAAGCCGTCTGTAAGTCAAGGGTCCACTGTATTATGTTCCAGGATTCTTTACTGCATCAGGTCCCTGTGTCCTATGTGACAGCCTTGCTCTCAGGGCAGCTGGACCTTTTGCACCCCACTTGAGCCAATCATTGACGTGGCCTTTGTTCCTCCAAGCAAAATACGATTTTGGTTGTTCTGGGTTTTTCGGGCTCTTTGGCCGTGTTCTGAAGGTTGTTCTTCCTGACGTTTCGCCAGTCTCTGTGGCCGGCATCTTCAGAGGACAGCAACCTGTACTCTGGTTTTATATAACACATTCATGTCTTTGTGTTGAAAAAAGTCAAGGCACTGAATGGATTTGCTCCTCAAGAAATACAGAAATTGTGATTTACAGTCGCTTACGGTATACATAGCTGCATGCTCTGTAACCAGCACAGATGTTGCAGTCTCTCTCTAACCAGGCTTATTTACAAGTGCCTCTGGCACCAGACTTTTGTTTGATCTTTTAGCCTCCATTAGCTCCCTCTGTAGATTCAAGGAAGTGCTGACTCTGAGAACAGCTTAATTTGCTTTCTCTTTTTTCTTTCATTTGAGTTGGGGAGAATGATCCATTGTAGTTGATTAGATGCTGGTTGTGGAAAGTGAGAATGGGAAATTGACTCCTTGCATCCAGACCGGAATTTCTGTGGTTCTGACAGAGTCACCCACACATTAATGACAGAGGTACTCCTTCCTCTCTGTGATGCATATTATATCGTTAATAAGTATAGCTTCTGGTTATATATATTATTTTTCCACATTTTAATTTTTATCTGGAAGTAACCCTAATGATTAAGCTGGAATCCATGCCTGAACAGTAGAATGGAATTCTCTTACCATCTGTGGCCTTTTTAATTCTGGTTAACAGCTCTTGACGACCAGAACTCCCTGTTGGAAAAGTTTTCATAAATGCCAGGTTCTCTCCTTTCTCTTCCTCTGTATTTCTGCACGAGGGTGGAGCTGAAGATATATCTGGAAGAACTAACATAACATTTTAAAAAATAGCTAGGTGGGTATTCAATTTTTATTCTGCAGTAGAGATCAGTGATGTATAATTGAACACTTTCCTTCTGAATTCACCTTAACAGAGCAACAATACAAATTTCAACAGTATTTGCAACTTGAATATTCATAGTGACTTGACTAAATGTTTCCTAATTAAGATAGTGCTTACTTTAAGGATGTTTGTTACAGCAAGGTATCATTAACTTGTTATGTAGACAGACTGCTCGGGGGTTGATTTAAAGCTACCTAAATTCTGTTAGGGAAGAAGCTTGATGGAATAAAAGTGTAAAACATCACTCTTCCCTCCCCCTCTTAGTTCTGTGTTCAGATTGGGAAGAGCTATCCAATATGTGCCCACAAATCTTAGCACTTGCACATTGCCCTCTGTGTCTACCTGAGGCAGACGGATTTCAGGACATGGAAAATTAATCAGAAAAACCCAATAACCTATAAGTCATCTGAGTGTGATTAATGCTTCTTGAAAGTGAAAGGTGGTAAGATGGTAGCTTGGGTTGTCTTGCAAGGCTAGCAGTTTTTCCGTGAGAGCAATTAGTTTCAGACATTGATCCAATAGATTATGTAAGCCAAAAAATTGATGCATGTTGCATTATTAAGGTTTTTACCACTGTACTAAATTAGGTTTGCAGGCAGAGTGGTGCTGAAAGGCAGTAGGTTGCATATGCAACCAATTTTCTCCTGGAGATGCAATAGAGGGGAGAAGCTATAACAGGAGGCAAGATTTATAAGTAGGCCTATCTTAGGTTGGAAGTATTACTGTTGTGACGCCTTGTCTTCTGATTTCTTGCCTCAATAACTGGAAAGTGCCTCTTCTGAATAATATAGATTTGTAGCTTTCAATACTTAATATTAAATTATTTCACAATATTTTTATCTTACACTAATGGCATGTGGAAGTTTCTATGAAAACTATAACATTTATCTAAATTGCACATTCTCCTTTACTTATGGTTAGAAACCAAGCTGTCAACTGCTGTGTTGGAGGAGGCCAATGCCTGGAAGCACTTTATATTTGGTGTTTGAAACTGTATTTATTATGTAGATTCAGTATAATCATGTATGGCATTTTTTAAGAATTAAAAGTTTCTTTAACGGGATTTTCAGTCTGGTTCCCAACTGTGGAAATGAGCTTTAAAAAACCCCTAAAAGCAGTTTTTTCAAAAATCTGATTTTCAAAGAGGGGGATGGGACAGTTCTTATCAATAATACCTCAGGTGATATTGATTAAAACAAAATGGTATAGTTCTAAAGGACTTACAATTGACAGACTAGTGGTATGTTAATTGTACTAATATTTCCTGTGCATTACTTTATATTTGTATTAATTTAATCCCCTATTATTTATTTAGTACAATCTTTGTGCATCATGATTTACAGAGAAACAACAATTTGTCATTTTCCAAATGGCAGATTTCAGACACTGAAGAAAAAGTATCTAAAGTGCTGATGGCTGACAATTAATTTTCTCGTAGAGGTCCAGAGCCACAAAATTATTCATAGCTTTTGCTGCAGTAGGCTAATCAAAATCCTGTAGTCCAATTTTTGAATTTGTTGGGATTCATATTGATGTGCTAACTTCCCACTGGCTGAAATCCTGTAGTGTCACAACTAGAGTGGACCCATTGACTCACTGGGGATTTAACAAGTCAACTCCTCTGTATGTTCCATTGATTCATTGGGTGTTACACTAGTTGCAGTTTACTACTGGACTTCACCACTGGAACATCAACCCCACCCAAACACCCAATTTAAGTGAGAATTCCTCTTTTTATGGGGGGTATTGTCTACTAAGCAAGGAAGGAATGAGAGAATTTCATGAACAATTTTGTTTCCTCCTTTCCATGTTTCATTCTGTGCCCCATTCTGTGTGCACTTTTCCCTCTCTGTTAAGCCTTTCCTTTTCTTTTTACACCCACTAGCTTATTTTTCTACAACACAGTTTCTCATTGCCTTCTCTTTTTTATTTCCCTACCAGTCTCTTTCTCAGCTGCAATTCTTTTTACTATTTCATGTGCCCTGTACAGTCTAAGACAGTGGTTCTTCATCTTTTCTTTATCATGGACCCCTTTTAAATATCTTTTGTTACCACGGACCATCAAGACTTAACTCAAGATTTAAAACCCTAAAGTGCATCAAATATTGGTTTAAAGTTTCTTATGAAGAGTCTTACTGACAGATATTCCATGCTGTAGTTGCAACACTTTTTAAGATGACTGGAAGAAGCTTCATTTTGCTTTGAACAGGATGCACCCTCATCAACAGCAACAGTTGTTTTACATTTCAAATTCAGCCAGCTATCCATTCTTAGGCTCAGCCAAAATGTATTGTTACAAATTTCACTAAGACAATATCAAAAAGTCACTTCACCTGACAATAGCCAGTTTTATTAGCAGACATCAAAGAAACATGATCACAAAGTCAGTCCGAACATCAATGTACACTGACAGTGACTAACTCAGACTCTCTCTTCCCACGGCTTTTGACTGTCTGTGGAGCAGCAAGAAATATCATGTGCTATCTCTCAGCATCATTCACTTGCATGTTCTCATCATGTGCAGAAATATCAAACAGCTATTAGCTACCAAACAGTTATTTTCATAACTGATTTTTACTTTTGTTTGTTTTTAATGGAGGTGGTAGGTTTGAAAAGCCAAGTTTTACATGGACAAGCAAAGGAAATTAGGATTTTGTTCTGTTTCCTTTCCTTTTCTTTTCTTGTTTTCTTTCATACATTCATTCTTTCTATTTTAACTTCAAAAGATCATAACATTTCTTCAAGCTGTCACAGACCCCCTGGGAGGATATCACAGCCATGGACCACATGTTAAGAACTTATGGTCTGAGAATTTTGTTCTGCATCTTAGCTAAGGAGTTTGCTTCTCCTGTTAAGCAGTAAAGTGGCATATCTGTATCCATTTTACTGAGTAAAGTGTTCTTATATGTGTTCTCTTTCTGATTTTGCCCAACCACAGAGGTGAACAATAATAGTGAACCAACGTTAATAATTTTTTTGCATTAATGGATTCTGTCCCAGTTTTAACTGCACCAGGTGTGGCAGTTTCTGATTCTCAACTTTCTTTCTGACATTTGTTGCTCCCTGTGTTCTCTTCAGGGGGGAATATGACTATCTCACATCCTACAGTTACACCAATGGCACTAAGAAAACCATACAACCCATATAATGGATGCAACTTGAACAATCAAAGATATGTTTGCTTACCCTGAATTATTTATTCTGCTTCTTCTCATCAAGGAAGGCATTGAAACTTCATAGCCTGTACAGTGGAAATTTTCAGCTTCCTTTCTGTTTGCTGACATTTTGTCATATACTTCCACAGGGCGCATTGGCCATTTTATATTCTAGTTCATATAAATTGCTCCTGTCTATATTCTGTGGGAGGCTGTGGGAGAGTCAGCAGTGAAATTGGCATGTGCTGGGTGTCTGTGACCCTCTTGTTGGGGAGGTGGCTAAGAACTGGGTAATGTATGTTCTTATATTTTGGAGATGTGTGGGAAAAACCCCTGTTCCTTGTGTTTCTTAGCAGCTTCCAAAAATATAATGTTCTTTGTCCCCCCCTCCATTATATTCTTCCACAGTCTTCATCCTTATCATGAATCGCACAGTCTCCTTTCATAGTTTGAGTTGCACAAACTATCACCACACCTTTTTGCTCACTTCAGGATAATTAATTTCCCCCTTTAAAAAAAGTTTCTCTACCTCCCTTAAAAATGCTGTGTGAACTGGGTGTTCTTGTTTCATGGATTTTAGAGGTGGACAACCTAAAGGTCCAGGGCCCATTTGTCCATCTTTAACACCCACTACAGGTCAGACCAGACTCCTGAAATGAAGCCACAAGTGGCTGGAATCTTCTTGTTTAAAACAAATAAACAAGTTGGGTTTTGAAGGATGGTCTTCTTGAAGCTACCAGGTCAAGTGGTCTTCCTTTTCTGGAGTAGGAGTGTGGGGGGTGGAATTTAGGTGAGTGTAGAAGTGCTTCACAGCCACAAAAATAGATGAGGAACATATGCATCGTGTGGTTCACATGCTTCCCACCTGTGCATCTAAATGGAGAATTCTTACTCCATCCCATTACATATTTGAAGTCTTCAGTTCCCTCTTCCTTTGTAAAGGAAGTGGTGAAATGGGAAATGGCTTGGGGCAGTGCTTTGAGACTATGCCAGTAAATAACCAATGTGTTCTAATTATAGCATCGCAAGTCACTGTTGGCAGGGAGTAGTAGAAATGCTAATAAAACTGTACTGTGGTGTGTTCAGTATATAGCAAATTCTCCTAACTTTGTAGTTCTGCTGCAATCAATAAAAAAAAACAGGTGGTATGCTGCAGCTGGATAAAATCTGTCTTAGGAACAATAGCTGAATCTGTGTTGTGTGACAAATGGATGTTGATGTAGCACCCTTTTGCAGTCAGATTTATCTTTCTTTTCAGGGGGTTGTGGTGGCGCTGCGGGTTAAGCCGCAGAAGCCTCTGTGTTGCAAGGTCAGAAGACCAGCAGTCGTAAGATCGAATCCACGCGATGGAGTGAGCTCCCGTCGCTTGTCCCAGCTCCTGCCAACCTAGCAGTTTGAAAGCATGTAAATGCGAGTAGATAAATAGGTACCACCACAGTGGGAAGGTAGTGGCGTTCCATGTCTAGTCGTGCTGGCCACGTGACCACAGAAACTGTCTATGGACAAACGCTGGCCCTACGGCTTGGAGACGGGGATGAGCACCGCGCCCTAGAGTTGGACACGACTGGGCTAAATGTCAAGGGGAACCTTTACCTTTACCTTATCTTTCTTTTAAAGCTAGGAGCTTCTGGGAAACTTTCATGCTGTCAAAAAAAAAAAAAAAAAAAAAAAAAGGCACCAGGAGTGAATTAACCTTCCTTTCAGTTGATGAAGCAATATTTTCTTTGTTTCATAGCTGCTAGTATGGACTAGTATACTATTCAACACTAGTCATTGTAAAGCAGGATCTCCCTGCTTGCTGTTGCACAAGTTGAGTTTGTTTTTGGAGCAAACAGAATTTATTCGTGGGCAAGAGGGACTTCTTGGACAAGGAGGGTGAAAAAAATCAAACTATTTGCACTGCAGTTTTTGTGTAAGTGATTTGACTGAAGATGATCTTGGCTCTTACCTCTCTTGATGGCCTGGAGTCCAAGTAAGAGAATTAGAAATAAAAAGGCAAATCTTAAAGTATTTCTGCATCATTATTTATTTTATTTATATACTGTCCATCTGGCATCCAGGGCACTTTATGTTTGTTTATGTATTTATGTTTTCAGACAGCTTGATTTATATGCTTTTCTTCTAAAGTTGGTTCTGTGCTGGTAGCTTTTACCAGGATCCTGTACACATACAAGATACTCCAGGGTAGGAGTAGGGAAATGGTCTGTGAGGTTTTTCTGACTGGCTAGAGATGATCCTCCTCACCAATACCTCCCTTGCAGCAGTTTGGTTGAAAAGCATCCTCCATTTGCTGACAGTATACTATAAGGCTTTAGCCCTATTTATGTGGAACTTGGAGGTGACATCTAGGGAGGAAGAAATTAATCTTGTCCCTTCCTGCCCCACATGTAGTTTGACCTGGCCTTCATAATATCTATAATGTCCTCCACAGTTATTGAAATACTGGAGGTAAATTTACTGCATAGTCATCATAGGCATCCTTCAGTCTCAAGAGACTACGGTAACATGTTCTGAATCAAGGAGTGCCCTCTCCAGAGCATGAAGCCTGGGTAAAGTAATATGGAGGATAGGCTGTTACCCAAGCAGCAGATCCCCCCTCTCCACATTGCTGAAATGGTCCAATGGAAAGGCAAGAGCCAATACAACTGGTTCCAGCAACATCGCAGGAGTTGGCAGAACCGACACAAACTGCCTTTGGGACTCCAGCTCCGGATTTTGTCTCTAGATTGACTCCTGAAGCCTTTTCCATGATTGGATATAGCCGCAAGACAGTGGAGGTTTGAAATCAGAGTTTTCCTTCTCCTAGATGGGCTGCCTTCCATGGCTGACAAGCCCCACCTACCTGGCCTGCTGTTTAATAATGCGGAAGTATGATCCAACCATTAACATATTACTGCATAACATATTACTGCATAGTAACTAACATATTACTGTATATTAATATGTTAGAAATTATTTTAAGATGTTAAGTAGTCCTAGATATTGAGAAAGGTGCCATTGCCTATTCAGATCATGCTTAGTTCCAGTTTTGAACTTACCTTTGATATTATGCAAGCTAGACAGCTACTCTTGTAATTTCAGCGTGCTTTACATACTGAAAAACCCATAGGGCCTTCAACAGGCTCAGTGGTTAACCATGTTCACAGTTTACATCTGGATTTATACAGTTTGATGTTTTATGACCATATGGAGCTTAACTGATGCTCAGACAATTCAGAGTTTAATGCCTGCTTTCATGAATTTACTAGAACTGTTTTGATGTTAAATATTTTTGCAAAGCTATATAAATTCCACCAGCAGAATTGACTTAACTGACAAAGATATTTTGAACCCTGTTAATTTGGGAGGAAAAATGCTTTAATTATAAAGGTTCCAGAAAATATAATCTAATGCATAGAAATAGTGCTTTTCAATGCAATATTCCCATTTGGAGCAAATTTACGGTATTTTTATGAAAATTTGCCATTTTGTCTAATTGGCATGATACTTGAAATGCACTTGTATAGGCAGAGACACTATAATGGTTGAGACAGCTCTGAGCTATCGAACATTTGAGTGATTCCTTCTTTAGCTGTCAATAGCAGGAACTACACGTTTGCCATGATCTGCAGCAAAACTTTTTACTGCAGGTTATCTGCAAACAGGCATGAGCCCAGTTGCAGTACATGTCCTTTTTAAACACAGTTACTTGCACTAAAGCAGGATGTGTAGTTGCTGGCCAACCAGTTTTGGGAGGTTTCCCAGCTACTGAGAGTGCTAGGCATGGGGCAATGGCTGGCAGTCCTCACCAGCTTGATGTACAGCAAAAGCAGAGCCATTGAAGCTGCCTTCACCCCCAAACTAGAAGTATGCCAGTAGCCAGTGCTGAGAAAACTGGGATACCTCCCAGCACTGGCCAAGCACCAGCACTATTCTTCCCTGAGGGACAGCTCCAGCAGTTCATTTTTTGCCTTGTGTGGAGCAGATGAAGATGCTGCTGCTCTTGCCCTGGCGCTTTCAGTAGCCAGGAAACCTCCTAGCATCGGCCAATTGGAATAAAAGTTCTAATGTGGCTCTAAAAAAGGTGCATTGGTATTATTTTAAAACTGCAGTAGGCCTTTATCATGTGTAGCAACAGCAGCAGCTGCGAATTCCACCCTGTTTTCCCTGTTACGTATATGTCAGTATAAATACCTCAGGATGAGGAGTGAGGAGAAATCAGTATGTGTTAGGTTTCTTGGCTCATTATTGCACACCAGCAAGCACTTAGTGGCTGAAATCCTATTGCTTAATGCAGTATGTTGCACTAGAATACAGTTACAGTTAGGCATCCTTCAGTCTCGAAAGACTATGGTAACGTGCTCTGTATGGAGGACTTGGAACAGCGTCTAGTGTGGCTGAGGAGGCCGATTCAAGAGTGACAATCTCTTCCACACTGAAGACAAATCCAATCGGTCCCCTGTCCAGCTCCCTGGTTTTGCTGCTTTTGTGACTTCCTCTTTGCCTTGGACTATTTGACAAGGGTCTCTTCAAATTGGGAGAGGCCGTGATGCAACGCCTGCCTCCAGGCTGAACGCTCAGATGTCAGGGTTTCCCATCTGTTGAGGTCCATTCGTAAGGCCTTCAGATCCCGCTTGCAGATATCCTTGTATCGCAGCTGTGGTCTCCCTATGGGGCGATTTCCCTGCACTAATTCTCCATACAGGAGATCCTTTGGAATCCGACCATCAGCCATTCTCACGACATGCCCAAGCCAACGTAGACGTCGCTGTTTCAATATTGTATACATGCTGAAAATTCCAGCTCGTTCTAGGACTACTTTGTTTGGAACTTTGTCCTGCCAGGTGATACCATGCACTAGAATAGGCCCATTGAATTAGTGAGGATTTGGTGAGTCAGCTCCTTCCTAAGTTCTGTTAATTGAAATGGGACTACTTTACTTGTGGCTTACTTTAACATAGTAAGTCACAACTAGAATAAGTCCTTTGGGATCAATGGAGCTTACACGGGGTTTGAGTCACCAAATCCCTACTGATCCAGTGCACCTAATCTAGTATGACTTGCTATGTTAAACAACAGGGCTTCAGACACTGAATGGCTTATGCCTTGCAAAATGGTGATGAATTAGAAAAAGTCACTTTTTACAACTTATGCCAATTGCCAGTTAGTGATAAAATTCTTCCCCTTGTTTATCTGCCCAAGCGGCTAATTGAATGAATGCAGAATCTATTCTTGCGGTGCTGATAGCTCTTTTCCAGTGTCCTGACATTTTTGTTTGTGGGTTGACTGCTTTTTCCATTTGACTTCTACTGCTCCATTCTGTGTGGTTGATGCATCCCATGTAGCCAGAGATGGCCAGCCCAAGACATTTTGCTACTTGAAGCAGAAGTACAAATGGTGAACTGCCTAACATACAAAGCTAGTCAGTGTATTTTGGTAAGCCGCCCAGAGACCTCTGGGTAGAGTGGGCGGCATATAAATAAAATAAATAAATAAATAAATAAATAAATAAATAAATCTGAGCCAGAACATCTCACTAGTGTTTCTTCCTTTTCATGATAGCAAAAATACAACCATAATGAATAAGTAACTAATAATTTTTGCCCATTTATGAAAAGCTACTGCCTGAGGCAACCACCTTACTCTGCCGAATGGTAGGTTTGGCCCTGCCTGTAGCTTTGTAGGTCAGAAGAACACCAGTAATAAATAATTCAAAAACAAACAGTTCATGGTCCAACATTGTAGATTTACTTGTACAGTGGACCCTCGACTTACAGACGGCTCGACTTACAGACTTTTCGAGTTACAGACTTCTCTGGCCGCAAAATTTAGATTTGACTTGCAGCTGGAGAATCAACCTACAGACCAGAAAAAAAGACAAAATGGAACAAAAATAGAATAAAAACTGCCAATTATGGGATTAATCAGTTTTCAATGCATTTTAGGTCAATGGAGATTCGACCTACAGACTTTTTGACTTGCAGCCACCGTTCCAATACGGATTAATTCTGCAAGTAGAGGGTCCATTGTATAGAAGAGAAGCAACAGAGACTGTAAAGAAATATCACTTTTGCTTTGATGCCTATTCATGTTCTAATCTAATAAATACGCCTTTTTAATACTCATTTTGTTCCCTATTATGCAGATGTGATTCTGTGGTTTAGCCTGGTGGTGGTGGTGGTGGTGGTGATGATGATGATGATGATGATGATAGATGCTGCTTATTGAATAGTATGCTTTATAGAAAAGAACTAAAACCTCTCCTCTTCCCCACAGCTCAAAATATAGACAGGGCCAATGCAGATGTGATGAGCAGCTTTCTAGGTAGGAGGATTAGGAGAATGTAGAACATTATCTCTCCAGATATACTGCTATGTTTGCATTTTCAACTTGCATAGCCTGATAGATTCCTCCCAATGGCCAACTATAGCAAGAAAGCAAGCTAGTGAAATAATGTTAAAAGATAGTTACATGATTCGCTGCTTAAAGTGGCTCCACCTTTGATTTTGAAGATGCTTTTGACACTTTCTATGCTTTAAGAAAACTGAAAAAGGGGTCCCACTGTGACACAGGAAGCAGACCCTGCAGCAGACCTAGATGCCAAATCTGTCCCTTAGCCCCACTTGCAAGCAGAACCTTATTGCTATATTGGGCTAATATGAATAGAAATCATTGGATGGTTTGTGTAGGACAAGGATTGTGGAGAGTTTGTCAGAAAGTTAGTATCCCCCCCCCAATGCTTGATCCTGTTTTATGTGCAGCTGACTGCACATTATGAGGTACATATTATTGGGAGGTATTGATGTGGTGTAGGCTGTTAGGAAAAGCTAGAAACCTCTGCTTTGAAGCTTTCAGAGGAAAAATAGGTGTCTTTGTTCTGAGGACATTTAGAACTATGAAACCCCCCAAGCCTATGATGCCATTCCCTTCATTACTCTATGAGTAATTGGCCTCAGATTGTTAATGCCTTTGTCATAGGAAGTATATGATTATTTTTATGGTAATGTTTAACAGAGCTGAAGACCTTAAAGGGAATGGCAAGAGAGTTTCCAATCTTACACAGCTTTGTCTCAGTGAAACTTGTGAGGTGGCTTTTTACCAATGATTATCTCCCCCCCCCACACACATTCCCCATTAGTTTAGGAACATGCAGACTGTAAATATTTGAGAGACAGATTAGTCTAGTGTCCAGAATTGGTCCCAGATTGACTTTACTCAGCCTTCTGTACTTGTGAGGTACGTAAATTGAGTACCCAGTTCACGGGGAGAGGAGGGGGCAATGTGTGCCTGCTTTAAGCTCAGTGGGGCTGTAGGTAAGCAGCACACTTTGCTTTAAGTAGTATGATTTTCTGGTCTTTTTTTTTTTTGGTACCATTTGTATTCCCAAACTGCAAGCATGTCAGATGCATGGCTGAATATGGAAATAGAAGAATTAGATTTGAACCTTGCAAATATTCTTTTTATACAGTCGTCGTTGTCGTTTAGTCATGTCTGACTCTTTGTGACCCCATAGACCAAAGCACGCCAGGCCCTCCTATCTTCCACTGCCTCCCGTAGTTGTGTCAAATTCATGTTGGTTGCTTTGCAGACACTGTCCAGCCATATCATCCTCTTTTGTCCCCTTCTTCTCTTGCCCTCACACTTTCCCAACATTAAGGTCTTTTCCAAGGAGTCTTCTCTTCTCATGAGATGGCCAAAGTACTGGAACCTCAGCTTCAGGATCTGTCCTTCCAATGAGCACTCAGGCTTGATTTCCTTTAGAATTGATAGGTTTGTTCTCCTTGCAGTCCAGGGGACTCTCAAGAGCCTCCTCCAGCACCACAATTCAAAGGCATCAATTCTTTGGCGGTCTGCTTTCTTTATGGTTCAGCTCTCACTTCTATACATCATGACAGGAAAAACCATAGCACATACCATACAAGAGAATAAAAATATGATTTAAATATGCCTTTTTGAAAAAGAAGCTTTTAATCTGGAAAAGTTACAAAAAATACTTATTCCACCAGTTTGTCCATTATATCCAGTGATAGAGCTGGAGAAATTCCTGAAAAATTTGAAAGATTAGATTGAGAAGTTATTAAGAAAGAGGGAAGTTATTAGAATAAAAGATTATTTGGGGAAAATGGAGAATAAAGAGCGAATAAAAAAAGCTATAGGAATGGATGAAATATGGTATAATATTATTCAGTTAGAGCAATGTACAAAGTATTGAGTAAAAAGTTATGAAATTTGAAGAAATTACTGTATATTACAGAAGCAAAGTGCAGGCAAAAATAAAGATAGGGACATTAAAGTTTATAAAATATTATTGGAAGCAGAAGATCAGGAGAATTTATTTAAAACATGGAAATATGTTCTGGAAGAAGAAAGAAGTAGCATTGTTTGGAATAATATATGGAATATTAGAATATTGAAATCTATGTTAGTGAGGATAAAAGAAAATGTTTATAAGTTAATTTGGAGATGATACTTAATTCCAGTAAAACAAAATCAAATTAATCTAAGATGTGCTGGGGAGGCTGCCAAAAGGTAGGTACTTATTTTAATTTGTGGTGGGAATGCAAGACTATATAAAATTGGTGGCAATTGGATTTTAAAGAAATAAATGAAATAAGTAAACTAAATTTAGCTGTATGCCATAAAATAGCAGTTTTGTCAATATTTGAAAAGAAGTATTGTAGTTTGGCAACTAAAGAATTTACTTACAATTTGTTAACAAATGGGCAAGATTGATTATAGCTAGAAATTGCAAAATAACGTAGAATGATTGGTATAGGGAAGTTTGGGATATAGCTATTAATTATAACCTAACATGTAATGTTAAAGTTACAAAGGAGCTGCTAAGTAAGGATGAATTTATAGGTATATGGGAAGAATTTATAGATTTTGTACTAAAAAAAGGGCCAACCCCCCTAGCAAGAGTCATTACAGTTTTGGAAAGAAAGCAGGGCTCCATGGAGATAAATGGTTGTAACTCTCAATTTATCCTGGATGGGAGGGGAGCACTATGTTTAGTAAATATTTGTTAATTGTTTATTTAATGTTTATATGTTTTGGTTGTTGTAGGTTTTTCCGGCTGTTTGGCCGTTCTGGACAGAACACGGCCAAACAGCCCGAAAAACCTACAACAACCATTGGATCCCAGCCATGAAAGCCTTTGAGAATACTTTATATGTCTGGTTTATGTTCAATTTATATTAATTTTTAAATAAAAGAATAACTAAAGATAACTTATAAATAAACTATATACTGTACTGTGAAATATAGTGCATAAGATGAAGATTAATACCTATGCAGTCTAGTATATTGGCAATATTTTAGTGACAAATTCCTGTAAATTGTTCACATGGTTTTTATAGTTACAAAGGAGATAAATATGTTCCTTAATATTTACAGGAATTTTAGAGCAAGTATCTTCCTGAACTGAGTACATTTTGGACACAGGCAAAATAAATCCCATCTCTGATGAAGAAGATCAAGATAAGCCAGCAGAATCATTCATGTCCAAGATGGTTTCATCTCTTTGATGAGTTTGGACTTCCATTTCGAAAGAACTAGTAAATTTAAGGCTAGTTGGCTGTTGTAAGAAAAGGGATTAAATTAGAAAACTAGTTTAAGTCCAGAATGAAAGGTATTGTTTTGCATGAGGGGATCTTGGCAGGCATCTGTATGGCTTTTGTAGTATCTGTACAGCATTATGGCAGCCCAGGAACCATGTAATCTGGCTCAGAAACTGTATGGTGGTATTTGCATGGAATCCAGAGTAGCATTAACATGTGATTATTTCACACCCACTTGTGCTGTTACTATTTGACCCCATTGAATGGTTGCCTGATGGATGTGTGCTGATGCACAGCTAACCTGTGTTGTTTGCACTGTGATGTAAATCAGATATTCAGCTATCTGAAACCTATTCAGATTTCTCATGTTTTGAGTGATTCATGCTGCAAACAACATCACAACTGTAGGTAACAGCTTAAAAATAATGCATTACCCATTGACCATCATTCTTTCCACTACAAAAGAGTGAGAGTTGCCATTGTCCAATCAAAAAAATGTATGTGAACAAGACGTACATTGCTTGTGTGGATTGTGGGAACAGAACACAATTCCAGTGAACATTAGAGGAACATGTGTGGCTTTAAAGATGACAACATCCCGTCACTCCCACTCCTGATTGTGCGTTTTGGTGTTCTCTCAGATTCTTGCCTATTCTATCTTGTCAGCTTGAATTGTGGGGATTTTTCTTGCTTGGCTTCCATATTAACACGGGCTGTTTTGATTGCTGGAGCATTCCAGCTTGGTGTGCAGAACAAAGCCAGAAAATCTAATGGAGAGGTATTAGGAGGTTCCATCCTCCTCAAAAGGCAATCTCTCCAGTGGCATAAAGATGCTAATTTCTTCGCCCTTGATTGCTCAAGATGTTGAGCCAACTACCCCATTCTACCTAAATCATGTCTTGTAATTCTGGACTTTGGCTGGGGGCCTAGGTTTGGCTCTCTTTCTGAAATGCCTCTCCTTGCTGAAGCCCAGGGATGGTTACGAAGTGCCTCTGGAATGTGACCCAGCATTCCTGGAGGACAGTCTTTGCTGAAGCAATCTGAGAGGCTCCTGGTATGAGGCACGTGGCAACCATTGAGTGTGTGTGTGTGTGTGTGTGTGTTTGTGTGTGTGAAAACATAGGTCCTCATGGCTTGAACTTGAACATCTGTGTTAGGCAAATGTACAAGGTCCTTCCTTAGCTGCATAGTTCAATATATTGGATAATGGAGAATTTTAAAATACTGTATTAGTATCTTAGAAAATGTCAGATGAAAGCTGCTGAATGTCCCAACATTCTGTTCTGCCTTTAAAATACCTCCAAATGAGCAATTTAGTTACTTGGAATGTTGCCTTCTCTTCTTCACCATGCCAGCTCACAAAACTGCAAAGCTTGTACAATATTTGCACTGAACATCTAGCAGCCAAGTATGGGTAAAAAAAAAAAATACAGGGCAACACTACAGAATGCAATAATGCCATGGGAGTTAAACAGCAACTTGAAGCAGTTCAATAAAATGCTCGCCAACTGAGCAAATTTCCACTGTATCAGACACATGCACTGTGTCTTGAGCATCCCAGCTGCTCTGTTGACTGTAGAAAATATATTGGATGGATGAAGTCCATGGGGTGAAAATAAGTCCTTCGTTTAAGACAAAGGAAAATGACTGTAGGACTTAAGAGACAACTGTTTTGAGTGTGAGGATTTAAATAGAGAAAAAACATTTTTTGTGAAGGGATAAAGATGTTTTGCTTTTAAATCACATAGAAAATAAGTTACAGTATTTGGCTTTTTCAGTGTCAGGAAAATTCTATCATAGGAACAATTGTCTTATGAATAGCCACTGTTGATGCTACAATTGTTGCTGCCTATACAGTACTTTATGAATTTCATTTTCTTTCCCCCTCATTGTTTACAATCCTCTCCACCCTGTACCTGCAGCTGGGTTACCTTTCATACATCTCTTGAAGTGGACTGTAGTCTGCAAACACTAATGCCATGATACAACTCTTTCAATTTTCAGCCTTTAAAGTCCCACAAAATTAGTTGTGTTGCTGCAAGGGGCTAATACAGCTCTGTCTCTCTGGAAAATGCAGTACATTTATTTCTCATTGCGTCAGAAATTTGTTTGCATTTTATTTTGACATTAGATTTTATTTAGGAAATAGGTTTCATCTGTCATCCTTGAGGTGTCTGGAATTGTATTTCAGGCATCATAAATCAGACTTGTCCAGCTGTTTTTCTTTCTGCAGGCATGTACAAAGTCATCATGATATGGCAAAGAAAATGTCTGTCTGCTTAAGGCTTGAAACAAGCCCATTACTTGAAGACCTGAAACCTTGAAACAGTTATTAATCCAAGGTAAACATGGCT
Organism: Pogona vitticeps; assembly: GCF_051106095.1. NCBI lineage: Eukaryota > Metazoa > Chordata > Lepidosauria > Squamata > Agamidae > Pogona > Pogona vitticeps. The sequence continues at coordinate 62,452,683 of NC_135786.1, forward strand.
TTTCCAGTAGTGGTTTAGGTCTCTGGCTGTGGAGCAAGAGATTGGGAGTTCGATTCCCCACTGTGCCTCCTTGACAAGGCTGGACTTGATGATCCATAGGGTCCCTCCCAGCTCTGCAGTTCGATTATTATTAATACAGTCTTTCAATAAATCTTTTGTTCAAAAGTACAAGGTCAACATTTAGTAGTGACTCCAAGGGCCATGGATTATGTTTATTGACACAATGCATGATTGTGCTTCTGTTAAAATTAATGGAAAATGTGACTTTGTGGTGCATATAGCTGGCTGAGCAGCCTTCCCCAATCTGATATCCTTTGGATATATTGGACTACACTTCCCATAATTACTAGCATGGTGGAGATTGTGGCCTAGTATATACAAAAGGGCATTAAAAAGCTTAGAAAAAGTTGAGATAAAGAGTAAAAGTAATTATATAACTGTACACTTGCAATATAGTTCTTACTTTGGCTGAATATGCACGCATTTATCTAGACAGCAGGGCACTGACCAGAAGAAGTGATGAGGGGATGTGTTTTCCCTCTCTTTTCCAAAATGTACAGTAGTTAAAATTTACCAGACAGCTGGGAAGACGCCTGGGAGATCCCACCACCTTTGGGCGGGAAGGAGAGATGTCTCCTCAGAGAATTGTCTGATTGGCTGAAGACCAGTATCTGAACAGGGGAAGGCGGGTTGGAGGCTAAGGGAAGGAAACTCCCAAGGACAGCGGGGACTGCAGGGCCTCCTCCACCTGCAGGCTTCAATCCTAACTGCTTTAGATTCCACGCCAGGGGCTGGAGTGGCCAGGACTGTTTGCTAGCCGGAACTGTTCGTATCAGTTGTGTTGGGCTCCCTCAGGAGTGCTGTAACTCCCAAGGAACTGGGGGGCAGAGACTGGATGTTCCCTTGGCCAGAAAAGGACTGAAAGTGCAGAGAACTACCATTCCCAACCTTGCTGGGTAGAGCTGAGACCCCATCCTGCAAAAGACTGCAGAGGCACTATGTTTCCTTTTTTCCTTTTTGTGCTGAGTTAAATAAAGTTAAGTAACCACCAGAACTTGTTGCCTCACTATGGATGCGGCGGCTAAACTGCTAAACAATTAGCAATAGGACATCTTTATCTTGTAGATAATCAAGAGGTTTATCAGTAGAACTTGATCTGCTCATTCTTGGTTAGTAGTATGTGCAAACCAGTCCACCAGGACTGAAAATTTTGTCTAGACCCAGAGCATATTTATGGGATTAAGAATAGAAGTGCACATATGAGCTCCCATTCCCACAAGGATGTCCTCCTCTTTCTCGGTAGAGGGAGTAGTAGTAGGTGTCTTTGATTGTGCATGTGTTGAAATCTCAGTGCTCTAGAGTTGGAAGGGGGGAAAAGCTTTATATTATACTTTATCCTAAGAGCAAAAGGTTGACAGGGATGTGAACTCCCTTTTTTATCTTTATTTCATTATGCATAGCTAGTTCGTGTTCATGGAAAACATATAAAATTGGAAATCCAAGAAGTAATCTGAATGGCCAGTGGTATTGCAGAAAGCTTTTCATACCACTTCAGACCAAAAAAAGAAGAGTCTCTTAAGCTCCTGGCTTTTTTATTATCTTTCTCTTTAGATTTTTGTTTTATCTGTAAATGTCCCTTTTCCTGAGCTTTTAAATTTGAGTTTCATGGAGGTGTTCTTCATTATACTTCTGCATTTTCCCTCCTTGTAGCAATGTTCACCCTGTTGATAGATCTTGCCATTATGTGGTATCATTATAGTTTGCAAAGCACCAAAAGCAAATGAAGGTAGCTGCAACATAGTCTGTGCATTGAATAGTAATGTTTTCCATCAGAGTTTTAATCAGGAGTTTGAACGATAGTGAAACAGCCTGCAGAATGTCTCCATCTTAAGAATGGTAACAGATTTTAGTAGACTGGATACATTGTGTCATCTTCCATTTATGAGATGTAAGGAAATTGCACCATTTTTTCCACAGAAATCAAGGTTTCTGGTCAGTCCTCTTTGTACTATCCTTTCACTTTGGGAGAAGGATTAAATTAGACATGATTATGAAGTTCCTGATTCATTGTGTGTCAACATAGGATTAGATTACTGTCCGCCTGCTTTGAAAGCTCATTGTTGGCTAGTTTCTTTAAGGGAGTAATCAGCTAAAATGCATAAGATTTGTCTCCAGTTCAGATCATTGTGGAGCAACTTCTGTCTCTTCACTCATAGTATAGAATCACCACTATGCACTATGACTAAGTATTGAATTAGGAAAAGAAGGGCATAAAATGTAGTTGAAATGTATTAAGAGGGAACTGAGGTTGTGTTGTTGCATTCAGACTAGATAGATGTATGATTTCCATATTAATTCATTGTAAATAAACAGTGGGCCCGATTCCTCATGGCAACAGATACTTATGACCACAGGGAAGATTCTGAAGATCTGGTTAAATCTGATTAGGGCACAATACCAGGATACAGTCAGTAACATGTGTAGCACCATCAAAGAAGGTTGCACCTAGGCAGCCAAGGAGCAGGGATAATTAGAACACATGGGTCTCAGATAAGATTTAGCCCTTCTGGTAGCTGTGACTCATTTGAGCTTAGAGACTAGAATTCCCCGTTTATGATGCACTTCCATGAAAGTGCAAAATCTTTTTATTTAGAAAGGCATTTAGATTATAGCTTGGGAGGGGAGATACTTGCCTCCCTGATGATTTTGAAATATAACTCTTATAATCCTTCACAAAATCATGATACCTAGGGCTTCTGGCAGCTTAAGTCCAAACATGATAGTGTTATAGTTATCAAAAGCAAGTTTAGTCCAACCTTCACTGACATATTCTATCTCTGTCGGAATATGTTGCATTATAACTTACATCATCACCAGCCCGCATGGTCATTGGTTTGCATATTCTGATGTTTTCCTTGTGTAATTGCTTTGGAAGACACTCTAAATTTATATATTATTTTTGTAACATTTATTTGATGCTTTTTAGTGAATTTTGCCTATTTCATGATCTATATTGTTGTTTAGTAATAATTTTAAAACAGAGTTTCCTTGCTATTTGTTTGTTTGGTTTTCTGGCATCCTTGTAACTTCTTCTTTTGCTTTTAGTACAAGGATTTCTTCTTTGAAATCCTATGCCTTTTGGTTCCTCATGAGATCAGAATTCTATCTTTGGTTATCTGTATCCAGTTAGGAATTTTTTTTTTTTTAGTTTTTCTTATGATTTTCTAAATATATTCCATGACATCTGCTATGTGAGCGCCCTCTCTCCACACCTATCAACACAGCAAACTTCTTGTATTGCAGTCTTCAGCTTCCTGTTGTCTCCCTATGTCAGGCACAGTTGCTAGAAGAACACAGTGCTGTGGTGATACTAACCTCTTAGCCTCCAAGTGCTTCAGATGAAGTGGTCATTTCTCAGTGATGACGGAATGGCCTGTGTAGTGCTGCAGCAGAGAGGCAGGGCGGGTGGGCAGGTCCAGCAGAACTGGGTACAGGAAAAGAGACAGCGGAGGAGAAGGGTGGGCAAATGAGCGAGTGAGGTAGGCAGAAGTGGGGAAACCATGTGAACATCAAGGCAGGCAAAAGGAGAGAAATTTAGATTTGCACTAAAGCACTGAGATTACATCGTATTTTTTCAGTTATGGAGAAGTGCTCGGTGTTGATTGTAGCAGACTGAGAGTTAAACATTCACTGTCTGTAGGGCTGCAGAATATCCCCTTTTGGAGAAAAAGTATAGATGGGGAAGTGTCTGGTGAGAAATATTGGTGCCAAATGTGACTCTGCCTCCCAAACATTGGGAAGGTAACTTGAGAGAGACAGTGGACTTCCTTTCATTATGGAGATGTAACCTTCACTTGCCTTTTCCCTGGCTGGTAAAATGACACCCTTGTTCCAGCCTTGCCACCTGATGCACCAAGAGTATAGTGAACTGAAAGTGTCTCAGAGCCTTTCCCCCAGATTGGGAGCATTCCACAAAGGAGAACCTTCCGTCCTCCCTGCCTTTTGAAATGTTTCACAGAGGTTTGCTGAACCTGTATTTTGAACTTTGAGAGAAAACATATTTGGGGCCCCAGTTCCTGTCAGTGTAGCTCTGTAGGAGTTTACAACTTTAGTAAATTGGAACTTGAAAGTGGCGTGGTTATTGCAAAGTGTAAGCTGGTCTGTTTTTGAACTGAAACATACAAGTTGCTGCTTACAAATTTACAATGCCCAAAGTTGAAGTCACAGTTTTCAGCCCATTGGAATGCATTAAATGGGTTTTAATGCGTTTCAATGGGTTTTTTATTTTCGCATTACATTTTCGTTCTACAGCGATTTCGCTGAAACGAATTAACGTCGTAATGCGAGGCACCACTGTATATTGTCCCCCTGCTTATTTAACTTATATGCAGAATACATCATGCGAAAGGCAGGACTGAATGAATCCCAAACTGGAATTAAGATTGCCGGAAGAAGTATCAAACCTCAGATATACAGATGATACAGATGATACCACTCTGGTAGCAGAAAGTGAGGAGGAATTAAATAACCTCTTAATGAGGGTGAAAGAGGAGAGTGCAAAAAGTGGTCTGAAGCTCAACATAAAAAAACTAAGATCATGGCCACTGGTCCCATCACCTCCTGGCAAATAGAAGGGGAAGATATGGAGCCAGTGACAGATTTTACTTTCTTGGGCTCCATGATCACTTCAGATGGTGACAGCAGCCACGAAATTAAAAGACACCTGCTTCTTGGGAGGAAAGTGATGACAAACCTAGATGGCATCTTAAAAAGCAGAGACATCACCTTGCCAACAAAGGTCCGCATAGTCAAAGCTATAGTTTTTCCAGTAGTGATGTATAGAAGTGAGAGCTGGACCATAAAGAAGGCTGACCACCGAAGAGTTGATGCTTTTGTATTTTGGTGCTAGAGGAGTCTCTAGAGAATCCCCTGGACTGCAAAGAGAACAAACATATCCATTTGAAGGAAATCAACCCTGAGTTCTCACTGGAAGGACAGATCCTGAAGCTGAGGCTCTAATACTTTGGCCATCTCTTGAGAAGAGAAGACTCCCTGGAAAAGACCCTGACATTGAGAAAGTGTGAGGGCAAGAGGAGAAGGGGATGACAGAGGATGAGATGGATGGACAGTGTCATCGAAGCAACCAACATGAATTTGACCCAACTTCGGGAGGCAGTGGAAGACAGGAGGGCCTGGCGTGCTCTGGTCCATGGGGTCACGAAGAGTCGGACACAACTAAACGACTAAACAACAAAATAGATCACATTGTAGCCAGTATACACCATGTCTTTCTAGCTGCGAAAACTGAAGGAGGAATAACTCCTTTCTTTTTACCCCAAACAAACTGTCCCATCCATAAATTTTTGCTAGATAGAATATCTTTGATATCACCGAAGCTGGGATATAAACAGAAACAGAGATTTGCCAGCTGTTTATATATGCTAGAAGATGCACCTTGTGGTACAAACGAATATCTGGGATGGGGTATTTGTATACAAATATGAATATCCTCCCCCACAGGTGCAGATAACGAGGGTCCAGCTCCCTGGGGCCAGACTGACCACTCACGATTCCACCACTGCTATGAGATCCACGGTCCCTTCCTGTCCCTCCAGTGCTCACAATGATTAGCTCGCGGCAGCAGTGGAATCATGAGTGGTCTTGTTATGTCCACCTGTGGGGGGGATATTCGTATACGAATACCCCTATCTCTACTGGGAAGTTATATCTACCTTCTGATATTGGCAGCTGTGTTTTTTAAAGTGAGAAGCAAGGTGAAGAGTTATTCCAAATAAATTCTTTAAATATTCCATTGATCTTTTAGAAATACACTTGGAGAATATACAATGAAATGCCACAAAGCACATCTATTACTTGTGACAATATATTCATCTTAAATGTATGAACCTTATCCCAAATACTAAGTTTAAGTGATGCTGAAGTTTCTAAATCATTAGAAATCTCTCTAGTCAGCTCATTTAAATTAAGTTAAAATAAATTATTATCCAGTCTGGCATAGCTTTTCAGTGCATCTGTTTATATTGGAGGTCAGTGTGAATAAGGAATTTAAATAGTATCAGAATGAAATATTTCTGGTTGAGCCACCCTCCTGGGTCATGGTCTGTGCATCTTTATGAAGATTTGCTTATATTTACCTTTCTTGTCATCTGCGTTGTTTAATGCAAGGCAGATGACAGTGTAGTTTCTATTGCCAGTGTAGTCAAACTGCCTAATTGACCATACTGATTGATCAAATCCAAGGTTTCGTTCCCATTTTAAATATCATTTTTTTTTTGCTTTCTCAAAAGCCATGTGCAAATGGGACCTGATATTCAGGCTTAGGTAGATAAAAATCAATTTGTCTAAAGAATGACAACCTAATAGATGAATTAGTTAATGCATTAAGCCCTAACTTGGGGGTGGGGAGAAGCCGGCCCCAGACATTTTATTAGAACATATACATTCCTCTAATTTGGATCAGGTGGATATGGGAAGTGGGAAGGCTGATTTGTGTCCTTGGAGTGGAGCACAGAAAAGCACCAAGCAAATGGAGAAGGGTTTTAAGTTTTGGCTTCCAAATAAACAAACATTCCAAATCCTGTAGGGATAATAGTAGCAAACAGTGGGAAATTGAGTTAATACCAGGGCATCTGTGTAAGTGAATGCTTGAAAACAGGCAAGCTGCATTGTTCTTTAACTCTACTAATGCTGGAACAGATGGGAAGCAAAGGCTACTTCACGCATTATCTGGCGCAGATAAAGAGCAAAGCAAAGCAAGGCCCTTGTGGGTGATTAGAGGTTAACAGGAATAGAAACCAGCAGACTGACTCTTGATTTGCAGGAGGTGTTCTGGGAAAGGAGCAGATGGCAAGAACGTCCCTGCAGCTTATTCAGCTGCTCAGAGAAGTTTATGGCGACCTCTAAGGCAAGCAAGCCTACTGTACTTAGAGAGCCTTTACTTTAAAACAGTTCCCTGCCTTTTTCCCCACAAGGATCATGATTGCCTAAATGTGCAGATATGGGTGTTTCCTCTGTGTGTTTCTGTGCAAACATCAGGCATGCCACAAATATTTAAAAATGGTATGTGATAATTCCTCTAATCTCTATAGTGTTCTCATGTTCTAAGATAGCCTGTTAACTAGGTTTAATCTTCCGCTGCCCCCGCCCCCCCCAATTTAGCTTCCTGATTATCAAACTTTGCCCACGAACTGGATGCATTGTTCACTGGGCCTTTATTCATCAAGGCAGAATCTAGGCTTTTATGTTAGTAATAAATAATGCCGTTAGTAATAGAATATGGGTAGGGAGGGCGGGGGAGGGAAATATGCAAAGTTAATGAAGTTCTTCTGTCTTCTGCTGCGTCAGCATTCTTCCTTTTGCCAAGGAGCAACCCAGACAGGAAGGTCTTCCCCAGTTGCAGCTCCTCAGCATTCATTCACCGTTTGTCATGAAAATAAATGGCTTTCTAAGGAAAATGCACATGCTAACAAAAACCAGCTCTTTCTTTAGCGCTGAGGATCTTTGCACTCCCTGGTCGTGTTTGTGAATGTGAGTCAGAGACATGGGAATTTGCATTTTTCTCTTTTCTTGTCCCACCACCACCACCTTTGGGGGGGATGAGGTGGGGCCATGGGGTCTATTTTGCTGTGAAAGATTAGGTTTTCCTTCCCCTTTGTGTGTGGCCACACCTGCCTAGGGAGTCTCTGGGAATCAAAAGAGCAGCCAGAAAAGTGGGTTTAATTGCACACATCTTCAGTGGAGTATTTCACTCACTTACAGCACAAAAGGCCGTCACTGAGTGGCTTTCAATAGAGCCTGGGAGGGCAGGAGTGAGAAGAACTCTCTGCTATTCTCATAGGCAAGCAAATCACTTTGCAGGAGCATTGTCAAGTGGAAATGAGTTCATGAGCCCATCTTCTTTCCAACTGCAAGGTCAGGGACAGAGCAATTGTCAGTTTCAGCTGGCTGGAGCAATTGATCTGTTTGCTAGAAAGTGTTTGCTTCTTTCCGTTCCCTACTGCACCAGTATACAGATCCTTCTCTCTATTTTACCCAGCCACCCATGCACCCCCAACATATACTCTATGTGTATAGATATGTAGATGTGTATACAAACAATATGTATACACTCAGAGATCATTACACTATATATTAGCTAACCTAGGTTCAACATTTGAAATTGGCAGTGTCTTAGCTTTGAAAATGTAGCCTTCGATGTGTCGTAAATAGTTTCTACCATGACAACCCTTGTTTAGTGCTATTTTAATGCCCCCCCTCTTATTATCCCGAGAAGCAGTCAGCTTGTGCATATACTGTACGGTATGTATTTGAAGAGATGGAGCATGATGTAATCTTATTGTACTCTTCCAGCACAAGTGGGAAATGTAAAATAAATACAGATTATGGGCAAACATGTAGATAACCTTTATAGTGTAACTGAACATGTACACATCTGTCCACTCCTGTCTTTCTCCACCTTATTTGTTTGCTTCTCTTGCACATATTTGCTTGTCTGAACGAGTAGACATTGAACACTTTTTTTCCAGTCCTAGGAGGGAAAAATGTCTCAACCACAGGCACTGACCTTCACTCAGGCTTAGAAGGGCGGGGAGTATGTTTAGGGAGACAGAAAAGTTGTTTATGCATCCAAATGGAAAAAAAGAAGCTGATAAAGTCAGGCTGGTTCAGGTATGGCCGTGTGATCTTAGCCATTCATCACCATTACATTTCCTTAGTCTGAGGTTAAAGCTTTAGAATTGGACAGCAGGCTTTTATGCAGCAGACATGCAGTTTAAATTGGGTTAGGCTGATTAGATGTGGGTGTTTGGGAGCTGGAGGCTGAACATGCTCAGTAAGACAATATGCTGTGTAGGGGTGGTGGAGACCGAAATCTGCATTGTTTCTGAGCAGCTGTGCCTTGTCCTGGTATAATGCAAGGTAATAACAACAATATAGGCTGAGAACAAAATGGCTTGTGTGCAGCTCTGAGATTTTTTTCTCAAAACACACACACACACACACACACACACACACACACACACACACACACACACACACACACACACACACACACACACACACACACACACACACACACACACATCAGATTCTTTATCAAGGCAAGAATAAATCTGTGCGCTGAAAACAGCTTCTGTTATTGTTGCTGCCTCTCAAATTCATACCCCTATGTCTTTACTGAAATTCCCAAAGCTTAGCATTTATATGGAATATATCAAGCATTCAAACTGATTTATGTGCAATATTACAGCCGTAATGAAAATCCTGTAAAAGAAGCTGTTGTTTTCTCTGCATTGAAAATGGCGAATGGAGAGAATAGTTCAGAGAACAGTGAATAAGTCGAGATAACATTTCGAGTTTGTACTAGAGGTGAGGTCTGAACCAGGTAATTTTTCGACATTATCTACCATAGTTTTTATCATAAAAGGGGGATTTCCCCCCTGTAAATGCTAAGTCATTATTGAAAAAATGACTGCAAAAATCATGAAAAATTCTAGACCACCTGCAGTTTGCAGCCCTATCCCATTTTGAAAATCTTGGTAATAATTTTAGTTGTCACTGAATTTTTAGATGGTCATTATTCCTATTAGAATTTGCCTAATGTACATTAAAATATATAAAACATATGTATGAATAGGAATTCATACCCAAATTCATTTAATGCATTTTAAAATTGAACCAACTGTTCATTTTCTAGTCTAGAGCGGTTCTTCCAGAGAAGAAGCTTGGCTTCTCATGTTTGAGAAGAATTACTGCAAAAGAGCAACATCCCTTCAGATCATACTGACCTTCACATCAGTTTTCTCTCATTGCTGGAACAGGAATGAAAGGAGATCAGTGCAGTTTCCTTGACCTTTTATTCCCTAACTGTGATCTGAAAACATGCTGGTAAGGCCGACTTACTATTGCACCTGGAGTTTCATTCAGGAACAAATTCTAGAGATGAATGGTATTTAAAGTTTAAATGTTTAAGCCCTTTCTAGATACATTAGTGTTGGACAGAACTTGTAACGGCTATTTTTTCTCTGGTTGGTTAATTCCCCAGAGAACATAATTATTTTGACTGGGGACTTGTGGGAGTCGCGGTTCAAAAAAGTAACTTTTAAAAGCTCTGAGGTGTGGTTGTTTTTAGCTTTGTGAAGTGGGACAGCCATGTAAATTTATTTTAATCCCTAATTGTTCTATGTTTATACTCGTCCCCCCCCCCAGTATTCAAAGAGAGAGCCGTGTTAACCTGTGTCAGCAACATGCATAACAGAAACAGAGCAGATGTGGCATCTTAAAGACTAGATAGATTTATTTCAGTGTAGGCTTTCATGGATTTGCTTTGTGAGATGCAAGGCTGATTCAGAGAAAGCAGCTGTTGGGCGCAGGAAATACCTTGACGTATATGAGAACTCATACTGAAATAAATCTGCTAGTCCTTAAGGTACCATGACACTTCTGTTTTAATTTCTGTTTTACATGTTATGCAGATGAAACTCACGTAAGTTGCCAGTGTTATAGTCTCCAACATTTTTTAAGCCTTGCCAGTATTTTTAGATGTAGCTTCAAATATATTTTCATCTGAAGTTTTTCTGGTAGAACGTTTAAAAACATTGTTCCTTATTTCATTTTGTACTTGTACAGTATGCATAACAAAATCCTTGTTCCATTATTATTATTATTCATTCTTCTTTGCAACCTTGAGCTAATTATTTTATCGTTTTAACTCTTTTTCCAACTAATAACTATATTAAGATGACCACGAAGATCACTCATAAAGATCATTCCCTTCTTCTTAGAGCTCTGTATCTAGTAAACAGACTAGTAAACATACTTTTTTACAGACTAGTAAAAAAGAAAAGCATTCACCACAGCTGTGCAAGGAGTTCAACTGCAGCCAGCCAGTGTTGATTTGCTCATGAATGTATGAAGTTCCTTATGTGAAATCTGACTTTTTCCCCCCAAGCTCTAATATGTATTTTCATCAAATTCCAAATTGCAAATAATTGGCCATTAGAAGAAAGAATTCCTTAAGTTGGGTGAGATATTCAGTACACTCTACCAGATACCTCTAATGCTATAGACAAGGGAGTACAGTACACTAATGTTTTCCATGGAGAACCTTACCAAATTGTAGGTCCCAGAGTTCTATTTGATGGAACCAGAAATGGTATTAGATTGGTATAACTATCACAGTTGTTTATCACATTAAATTTGGATTTACTTTTCTTTTATTTTCACACAAGAATGTGAGGGCACTGCTGAATAAAACTGAAGATCTTTCTGGTTTTCTTTCAGTGACAAATTAGGTGCTCACGAGAAGCCCACAAGCAGAATATGAGGGAAATAATCTTTTCTTGAAACTGATATTTCAAGAAATAATATTTCTGATATCATCTAGGTATTATGACTAGTAATATCTGTGAAAGCCTTATTCCCACTAACACCATTTTGAAATAGTGTAAGTTGGTGGCAGCTGTCACCATATCCTGTTACTGTGAATTCTATCATTTAATTAGGCATTGTGTGGGGAAAGTATTGTGTTTTGTCTGTCCTGATTCTCCCCCAGTTCAGATTCACTGGGTGATCCTTTATCTTCACTCTCCACATAATACATAATTTTAAAACCTTTTCTGCTGTTTTCCCTCATGTACCTTTCTAAGTCAAGGAAGCAGAAACTTTGTAAGAGAAATCCACCTCCCTGATCATTTTGTTGTCCTTTCTAAACCATCTCTAGTACTACATTGTCCTTTTTCGTGTGCAGTGGCCAGAAAGAAACATAATATTGCATACATTTGTGTAAAGGTATCGAGAAACTCATAGTTTATTTTCAGTCCCTTATTTCCTAACAGCCCTTATTTCCTAACAGCCCCTAGAATGGAATTCACAGTTTTTTCCTAGCTGTTGCATGTGGGTTAATGTTTTCATTGAGCTGTCTGCCATGACCTCAGTGTCTCTTTCCTGGTCATTCACTGACAGCTCAGTCTCCATCAGTCTATATTTAAAGTTAACACTTTTTGTCCAGATGTATCTCATCTGAACCGCTGAACTGCATTTACCATAGAACCAGTCTTTGTTTACATTCTATTTGTGTAGTAGTTTTAGTTGCAAGTTGGTCCAAAGCACCAGTATTCTCTCATCCTTTCATTCTCATAACAATCCTGTGAAGTAGGTTAAGCCAAGAGATATTGTTTAAAAAATAAAATAAAGATAATGTCTGGATCATTGTAGATCAATGAGTTGAAAGCAGACAAATCAGCAGCTGTACAAAGAGTAGTAAACTATGTGTCATTATTTTTTTGGCAGCTTTGGAAGTTGAAAATTAGCTTTCTTTTGTTTGGCAAATGGTCATGGGAAGGAGACAACAGACTCTGTTTTCTGTGATTTGAAGATGTGACTTTGGAGACAGTAATGTGTTAGTACTTTCAGTTGACTGATTCCATGGTTCAGCTAAAAAAAATAAACCTGGCTTCTCCAGATCAAAGTTCTGCATGTTATCCAGTATAGTTCACTAATTCCAATTGGTTCAATAATTTTGTTTCGGGATAGTAAGCGCATATAATTTTCTTCTCTTCCACTACACAAGAGTCTCTTTGAGAGGTGGTGGTTGGAATGGGGCAGTATTGTATCTTTCTGTAAATCAGTTATGTCTTTTTTTTTTAAACTGAGATTTGCTAGTGTTTGCTTTTAGCTTCTGAGAACCTGTTGTAAGTGTGGCTGGTCAGTCAGTTAGTCCAAAACATCCCAAGTGCTAATGTAAATACTTTAGATTAAGTAATCCCCTTGGACCAGGCTTTTTTTCAACAGTGTTTAATCTTTGGTTAAGCTTTTGATAAATATTTTGCATATGTTTTTCTTTTCTAGTTAGTCTTAAATAGATGTGCTGTCACAACAGTGAGAAATTAAACTGACATTTGATTTATAGCTTAACACTAGATAAACTTGGCAGCCGCCAGACATATATGTGCCTAATATGATACAGAAATGCAGGATGTGAGTTGTATCCTGTTTCACTTTGACTGTTTTCAGCTGTCATAAAAATTGACCAATGTAGTAACTTCTGCCCAAATATAATAAAAGTCGAAGCTCATTTCAAGATGCCTGAAAACAGATCATTAAAATGAAGCAGTTACTCAGCTGTTTCTGGAACTATTTTATTAGTTATTGTGAAGTTGGCCAGACTGTAGAGCAATGTTTAGGACAAATGGATTTTCATGGGGGATTAGATACATGTTGAATGCTTCCTTTCCCCAGTCTTTCTTTCCTTGAATTCTGCTTCTTATCTCCATCTATGTATTGCTGCAAACATAGTTTGTTATGATATTTAAATCAGTTAACAATAGAAACCAAACTGTAGTCTAGTTGCTCAACTCAGGTGCCAAGACAAACTGTGGTTATGGCAATTTTCTAGAGGAATAGTATAAATTTGAAGCAATTTAGACTGTCAATAATTTTTTTTGTAATGTTGCTTATGAGAGTGTGAAAAACCAATACAGAAACAAATAAATCACAATTCAAAACTCAAGTTAAAGGGCATGACCCAAAAGGAGGACATTGACATGCTGGGAGGGGAACAGCACAAGGATGAGAAAGTGGAGTAGGGGACATAGCATGGAGTATGCTGGAATAGTGAATCATTACTCCATGTGTAGAAGCTTGCTATTGCAACATCACAATACTAACAGGATCAATGTCACAATAAATACCATGATCTGTCAAGAAGGGAAAGGAAAAGGTATAAAAAGAGACAAAACATCACAATACTGTACAGTAATACCACTGTCTAGAAGAGCCCTGAGATTTTGTTTCAAATCAGTAAAATGAGGAGGGTGGTTATGCTTTTCAATCACTTTTTTAATGATAAATGTTTTTTCATGCATATACTTTGTCTTCACATCAGTCCAAGTATTACCACTCTTTACTGTCTATTTATAAAACTTTTTTTAAAAAAATGTTCTTACAGTTAAAGAAACTTCTCAATACTGTACTTAATTAGATCTGGATGTGGGTTTTGGCATGGCATTAAAGAGAATAGCACCATATAGATGGTTTTGATGCTGTTGATTAAAAACGGCTGGTAGAATTCATCTCAGAAATCTTGTAAGGGGTGGCAAATAGAGAAGGGATTTATGCAGTTAATGTAATTCAACCTTTTTTTTCCTCTTTTGTTATTTATATGCCTTTCCTGTAGAGTGGTCTTGTGTCTAAAATATAGTTGTAGAAAGTTTCTGGCTCTATAGATAGTAAAATGGACACCAGACAAAGAAGTTATATTGTAGTGGGAGTATATTATGAATCTAAGCTAGAGTCCATATAAGATTTTAGTCTTGTCTAGGCATATTTTGAGTTTAAGTCATATTTTGAGTTTAGGGCCAGTCAATGTTTCATCTTAACTATTTCATCTCTACCCAGAAATATAGTACAGTGAAAGCTGCTAATCTGATCAACCACACATTTTTAGACCTCTTTGGAACTTCTTGGCCATGTATCTTTTCCTTCTTCCTCCAGGACAGCCAAAGCCTGTTGTCTAATAAGAGTATGAGAATTGCAAGCATCTTAGTGTATTTCCTTTGAGAGGCTGTTGGTTTGAAGAGCTCTTCTGAAGGACTGTCTTGATTGTAAGATGATGAAGAATATGTGATTTCTTTTTCTTAGTGCCCCCTTCACTACATTTCTCTGGATCATGGTTTCATCCAGTATTATTCTAATTCATTATCCTCTTTTAAGAGTATGCATACATGTCATGGATTAATACTCTAGTGCAGTGACTGGCTAATACAATATTGGTGCAAAAGTGATTGATATTTTGGTCAGATGCATCACTTCTCATAGTGTCTTGGTTGTACCTTCCCAGCTAAAGAGTTACGAGAGAACTTCCTAATCACTCTTCAGAATAATTGCTTTTATCCAGACAAGTTAGGAAGTGAACAATATATTTTGAGACCACAGTGAATATTACTCGTCTTCCTGTTTTTAGTGAAAAATGGGACTAATTATTGGGAAGGAAGGATAATAGTAAATGTCATACTGTGTTAACCCAGTATCCCTGTGCTTTGAGTGCATGTGATACTGCGTTCTGTGATTTCAGTGAGTTCAAAAGTCACTGTTGAGCTGTGTACTGAAAAACTAGTGTGGTGTGAGGACAGTCTTATGGTGCACCAGTTAAGATTTCTTTGGGGGGGGGGTTCTGGGCTTTGTAAATATTGTCCCACATTGACAGAGAGTTGGACTAGATGACTCTTGGGACTGTGCCAGCCTCACAGTTTTGTAATCCTATGATTAAGCAGCATGTTTCTCTAAGTAAAGCACATAACCTATCAATAAAGTGTCTCCTTTGTAAATTCATGATTGGCTTACCAGGCTGTTGTAGTACTCACAGAAATAGTTACCATGTCTTTGCAGTCTTACAAAGAGGGCAGTTGGTGGGAGTGTGGTGTGTGTACAGTAAACTGACTGACACTCTACTAGAGGTAAAAATTAAGTACCAGAACTTCTAAGAGATAGGATTCTTAAGAGTGAACTTACAAGGAAAAGTGTCAGGTTACTAGACGTGGTCCTTACTGAATGCTGTATATTTACCAAAATAGCTCACATACATTTGTTCCTGGAATGATGCAAGATAAGCAGCTTGATAGTTTCAATGCTCCTTTGGGAACAGGCAGGAGAGTGGAGTAGTTTGTGGAGTGGTTTGGGAGGAAAAGGAGCAGGTTAAGAATGCTTTCACCAAAGTATCAATTTTACCTTTAAGCTTCCTTTAGGGATATGGTAGTTGTATGAAAACTCACTTTTGTTTCTTTGCTTCTGTTTATTTCAGGGCACTAAAGTTCCTATATAGCTATAAAAATAACTATGCAGTGCTTTTCCAAGTCTTTGTAGTACTGTACTCTATAAGTTGTCTCAGTAATACAAGCAACAGTTCTGCAGGCAAAAGTGTATTATTATTGCCACATTACAGATTAAATAACTGAGACTCAGAATGACTTGTATAATAGCCAAATGGGGCATTTGGTGACATGACACAAAGCAAGAGGGATAGAAATCACAGTGTGAGTGTGCAAGGTGGATTCCCAGCTTTCCCTTCCTATTCCCTCCCCTCTGAAGTAGCTTCTTTCCTGTCTGTTTCCCTCATGGTGAAGCTCTGGAGAGGGAACTAAGCATTCTTACTGGGAAAACCACCTGAGGAGAAGCATTATTGTGAGAAAAGGCATGGGCAGGGGAAAGCCCAGATTACTCTGCATCGTATAATTTGTGCTGTGACATGGGATGTGCTGATGCCCAATAATGTTATGCCTGAGCTGAAATTTGAACCAGGCACATCAGACTCATGCTTTTCATGAGAAGTTGGCTACACTCATTTTGTCCAATTAATTGTGGTGGATTGTTAAAAACAACAACTGATAATTATGCCATTTCATTTCAGAAAGTAAACCAAGCATTTAGTACTTATGGTGTAGTAAGAAGCTGATGTGTTTCTTAAATGCTCAAGAACTGGAGCTGTTTGTAAAAATCTCAGTGTTAATAACAGAAGGGCAGCAATCTGCACTACCCAATGCTCTTCTTATGGTCACCATTGATTTTTCATGTACTGTATTGTAAGATAGCAAGAGTGTGTCTACACTACACAGTATTTTATATATTATATTCATTGCATTTCTATACTGCCTTTCTCTTGGTAAAAGAGCTCAAGACTTTAGTGTTGATTAAAAACAGATGCCGCTAAAAGCGCAATAAATTACAACATTGAAAGACAATTGAACATATACTGTAACAATATTGAAAAGACTGTTAATTCAAAAACAATTTAGACATTTAGGCTGAAGTATAGTTTAATAGTGAAAAAAATATCTGCTTACAAAAGACCTTTTCCTCTCACCAGAAGGAGGGGGCTAACATGACCCCCAAGGGAGGGCCACCTTCTTTTGTGTTGTCCTCAGTTGTGCTGTGAAGGCCTGGTGCCAAGAGGAGAGCCTCTTTTGGAGATCCTAAAAACCAGGAAGAACTGTATCAGATGATATAGTCCTTCAGATAGCCTTGACCAAAGTCATTTTGGTCTTCTTAGATTTTAAGCAGCATTTTGAACTGGGCCCAGAAACAGACCAGCAATCAGCGGAGTTGTTGTTATAGGAAAGTTCTATGTTCCTTTTTCCTTGGGTCAAGAAATAGAGGGGGGATATCCTCTTTTTTCTCTTTGCAGTCAGTTTACTCTGTTTGATTCCATCCCACCTCATAAATCTTGCCTGGTTTCCCTAAAGTTTTATGGTCATTTTTTGTCTGGAGAAAAATATACTGTGCGGGACTATTACAATTCCTGTGCAGAATGGCATCTTTCCTGCACAGGAGTCACCAGAATGGATATTAGGTTCAGCAGGTTTAACAGGTTCTTACACCAAACAACAGAAAGACACAAACAATAGCGGGGATAAGAAATTAGACTGGGGTCACATTTTTGCAGGAAGCTGGGAAATTTTAATTAAACCGGGAAGTCTTGGTAAGGACTTTTGGAATGGCAAAGCTCTGAATATCACCTGGCAGGGCAAAATCTTCAAGTATTCATCATGTCCTTACTACACAGTGGTAGCTTGATACTATGTTAACTAGCATGGCTCCATCCTGTGGAATCATGGTATTTATAATTTGTTGAGGGGATTGGCATTCTCCTTGAACTAGAGCACTAAAGCTCCCTTCCAAAGAATTCCAAATATCTCACCAAACTATAAATCCCAGGAGTGAAAAGGATGGAGCTGTGGGAATTAAAGTGATATTAAAGTATGTTGTAGTACAGTCATCTTCTTCTTTTACTCCTTATTGTCCTACTCTCTTTCCTTCACTCTCATTTTTTTACTTGCATAAATAGTTTCCCTTCAAATAGAATAAATAAAGGAAATGGGAACATTTTCTACAATTTTATTTCAACTAATTGGGATTCTGAAGGGAAGTCTTGAATGTTTTAATGCTCACTGTTATCACTGTTTTGTTTTGTTTTACTAACATTCTTTTTCCTACTCAAGTTGTCAGTTTTGTCCCATAACAAAATAAAGGGTGCATATTTTTTGAGCTCTGCACTCTTGCCCAGGTTTCTTTTGGGTTTTTGTTACGTAGTTTTAGAGGAACAAATCCCCCTAGGGAAGAATGTTTGTTTCTGGTTTTAAAATTCATTTTGATGTGTTCTGAATGGAAATTGTGGTAGTCTGATTTAGTTTATTATTAAAAGAAGCATAAATCATTCGACCGTTGCAGTAAAATATATTGCAAGTATTATATAGAAATTCAGTTCCAAATTTGTATCTTACGTCCACTGCCTCACAAGTTTTTTTCTTTTTTCTCAAAAAAGTGAATTGTAAATTAATGTCTATAGAAAAGCAGAAAGCATTGCTGGAATTTTATTTAAAGGCATTTTCTGTCTTTTAAAATCAGATGTGGTATCTTATTTTAGCATATTAAAACTACTATGGCATCAAATGGAGAAGGTATCTCTGTCTGTAACCAGCCCTTGCTTCTCTGGCAGTGAAAATAAATTATGGGTGTATAATGAAGATGTGGGAGAAGCTTTGCGGGCTTATCAAGGAGACTAATAACAAGACGGACATTTTTCTTTCTTGAATAGATAACTAACAAATGGTTGTCTGTGGTTTATGGGCTGGAATGGGTTTTATGCCAGCCCAAATGGTTCAAAGCCAAATATGGCTGGGTACTGTTCATCTGAGAAACATGCTGAGCAAGGAGAAGAGTGCAGAATGCAATTGTTCAGTCGGAAGCATCTTTCACATTGAAGCAATAGCTTTCATGACCAACATATGTATAATGTTGGCTACGGCAGCATTGTGGTGCTGGCACTCAACATGAAATCCCATAGGCATAAAGCCATAATCTCAAAAAAGAGACCAGCGATACAGGCAACTGTACATAAGTACAAAGCAGTTCTAGCAGTTTGCATCTCCACCAGGAATAGGTCTTTGAGGTCTTCTTAATCCCGCATTTAAGGCCAAACCACCCCCAAATACTTTGTGCTGCAATGTGATCACTCAAAATATTGCTAAGAAAATGCTGCCTCTCATTTATTTATTTATTTATTTATTTATTTATTTATTTATTTATTTATTTATTTATTTATTTATTTATTTATTTATTTATTTATTTATTTATTTATTTATTTATTTATTTATACATACCCCGCCCATCTGGTCTACAAGACCACTCTAGGACTGCAGCTTAGCTTGGAGGCAATATGTAAACCTGTGGCTAAGAGATATCATCGTCCCTGTTTATCAGAAGATCCAATGTTTTTGACTCTGCTACTCCATTTGATTTTGGAGAGAGGGCAGTACAGTCTGATTATGGCCTGTCATTTGTGCAGTTCAAGCAGTCCCAAAAGAGGATAACGTTGACATTCTTAGCAGCATTAATGTCACCTGAATTGTTGATTCTAATCAATACTGTATTTGCAAAGCTAAATATTCTTTTATTCTTTTCCTTTTCCTTCTAGGATTCCATCTGAGTGGCACAGTAACAGAGCCTGCCACAACGACAGAACCAGAAATGACCTACAAAGTAGCCATCAGCTTTGACCGGTGTAAAATAACTTCTGTGACATGTGGTTGTGGGAACAAAGACATTTTTTATTGTGCTCATGTTGTGGCACTCTCGCTGTACAGAATTCGCAAGCCTGATCAGGTCAAACTCCGTCTTCCTATCTCAGAGACCCTTTTCCAAATGAACAGGGACCAGCTCCAAAAGTTTGTTCAGTATTTGATCACAGCCCATCATACAGAAGTACTTCCAACAGCCCAGAAGCTGGCTGATGAAATCTTGTCCTTCAACTCAGAAATCAATCAAGTGCACGGTACGTTTGCCTAGTTAAAAGCACTTCTGATAAATCACAGAAGTTTAGGAACATTGCTTTTGGGACTAGAACTCCCAGAATCCTCCAGTAAGCATGGCTCCTGGTTGGGGTTTCTGGGAATTGTAGTCTAAAAATAATTTTTAAAGCTTTGCTGGTAATTTTCCAAAGCAGAGGACAACCTGGCCAATGGATAATTTATAGCCAATCGTAAGAATCAGTCAATCAGTATAGTCAGCTCTCTAAATGTTGTGCTTGTTAATGTTCCAGGACAAAAGGCTGTCAGCAGACTTGATCTTTCTCGGAAGGGAAGAGGTGGTAATTAGAGCCAAACTGGCACTCTCCTCTGAACTTTGTAAGTCTTGAGCGCAAATATTATTTGAGCCCAAACGCAAGCAAAGCTTGAAAGGGCTTTTTGGACTATCTCTGAGAATCCTTCAAGGCAGCATAGCCAGTGGCTCCAAGCTCGAAGCAAGATGGAACCCTGACATTCTTCACCTCCCATTCTGTTCTATGAAGTTGTTTGGCCATATATTTCCATATACAGTACTGGAAAATTAAAAAACCCATCTTTACTCTTACTTCTGTTTAGATAGACAGATGGCAGTGTAGGGGATTGAAGGTATAGAAAGGAAAGAGAGCCTGCCTATTTGAGTATGATATACTTGTGATGTTGAGGCCTCTCTGCTAGTCTGGTAGAGATAGAAAGAATGGTGGAATAGTTACTGTTCTCTTTCAATCATTTCATGTTTAAGTACCCAGCGTTGTGTTAAGCCAGATACTAAAGTATAAGAACACATTTGTTGCTGAGAGATATAGGTGGACAAGGTTTCCTCTCCATGCTCAATTTTCCTCTCCATGCTCAAGATCAGGATCTTCTGCTTTGAAGGTAGGAAATACGTAGTACTTTTCTGCAGGCGGGGCTGTATTGTAACTCTTGAGTGTCTTTAAATGCACATGGCCTTCGCAACATGTTTTGCATGGTGTGCTTTGGTCATTCTGTTCCACTGTGATTTGGATGTCAATATGTAATTTAATGTGTGCATATGCTCACCCACTTCAAAGACAGGAGGTGGAAAATCCTGTAGAACAATGGTTCCCAACCTTGTGTCCCCTTCTTGGACTAAAACTCCCAGAAGCCTTCACTATTAGCTGTGCTTGCCAAGATTTCTGTGAGTTATAGTTCAAGAACATCTGGGGATCCAAGGTTGGAAACCACTGCTGTAGAAGATCATTTTCTGCCCCTTTGCAAATCCTCTCCATATCGATTCCCTCCACTCTCACCAAAAGCTCTTGGCTGTGTCCAAAATTGTCTGTTTCTGTAGATTTATATTTAACATGCATAGAGATCAGTATGACTTTCTCTAACCCAAAACCCTTTGCGTGTGTTAAGACTATAGTTCCCATCATTCCCAACCATCAGAAGGCTAGTTCAAAGCTATGTGATCCTGAGCTCTATAGATTCTATAGTCCAGCTTTCAGAGGGCATTGATGACTGTTTAAATCCCTTATCTGTTCTGTAGCTTCTACAGCTCAAGAGTCCGATGTCTGAACATGTTACCATGTGGGGATTTGTCAGCTGCCATGGTGCTTGCAAAAGGCAGCCAGTGGCTTGTTAACTGTGAAGCTTGTGGGTGGGGTGGGGTAGGGTGGCAATAGAAGAAAACCGTTGTTTCTATTTGTAGATATTTTGAAGTGAGGAGTGATTTCTGGTTTTTTTTTTAAAACCTCAGTTTAGATCTCAGCTAATTATTTTGTAATGATATAACAGCTCAAATTCACATCTCCTCCTCTGAAACATTTTCTCCTTTCTAACTGCCAAAGGCAAAGCCAGTATGCTTGATCCTCAGTGATGACACACAAGATGTGCCTCCGAGGGTAGGATTAAAGATCTCTCATGCTTTGGTATGGATGAGGAAGGGACAAATCCTAAATCAATTGATTTCTCCTCATATGCCATCATTCTGACACAGCTCAGAGAACTGGAGATAGATCACCTGTCCTTCAAGCGGATTTGTATGTTAAATGGCTTCAACATCTGGCACACTTCTTGCCTAGTCCAGTATGGCCTATAATCAGTAATGTATACATGCATGCAGTGGAATCTCTTCATGAGAGTACCCTGGGGAATTAAGGGGTATGAAAAAGGCACAGGACTAAATAAAAGAATCTTGGGCTGAGGAATTTTGCTGTTAAATCTCTAAGGGGAGCAAAGCTGCCAGCTAGAATTAGGAACTTGTGAGCTTGTATTTTTAACCTGCATTTTGATATTTTATTTATAATTTTAACTGCTTTTAAGTTGTTCATACACTTAAGTTGTTCATACACTTCTGCACTTAGTTCAGCTCTGCCATTTAGAATTTATTAGCTCTACCTCTTAACTCTAACCAGCCCTAGTATTTCGGTGTGTGTGTATTACGGTAGTTTATTCATCAGTTATAACCCCTGACTTGTGCTAGAGGCTACCATGTCTTTGTCCTGCTTTCCCCAGCCCCACAGCCAAAGAGAAACTGTAATTTCAAAGCAGGCAATGTGAATGTGTGTGTGAGGGGGCAATCACAGACAAATTGACAGCCTTTTGACCTTAAGAGAGGGGTGTATAAATTCCAAACCATGCTTCAAAGAGGCATGAGACCGTAGCCTTAGAAAACTGACATCAGCTGTCACAGACTTGTACCACCAATTTATGTACATTTTTTCTGCACTAACCATGAAGGGGTTGCGCTAAGCCTGAAGAAGTGGAATTTTCTTCACAAAAACTTCTATTTTGTTTAATTTTAGTGGTCCAATAAAAGGTATCGCCCACTCTTACATCTGTGTAATTTTGGGGACCATATGGACTTTTCTTTGTTCTCCCTTTCCCCAAAGGACCCTTAAGGCCTCCAACATTTCCCGTCATGTCTTGTGGGGTGATATGAGCCCTGACTCCAAGGGGATCCCTCCACTTGGAGAGAATAAGGACCTATTTTTGGAGAATTGGAGTATATTGGAGTACTCTTAAGACCAGGAAAAGCAAAAAGTGTCATGTGTGGGAAAGGAACAAAAGGTTTGTGATTGTGACAATTGTGACTGAATGAAAAATGAGGAAACATGTGCCTTCCAAGGTATTTTGGACTTCAGCCCTCATAAACATCAGCCAACACAACCAGTTCTGTGAGTTGTGACCAGGTGTTTCATGCCTTGGTTCTAGTATCTCCAACCATCGCCATCCAACTCATCTTTCTGTCCTCCATTCTTGTTCCTTGTGTTATGGTCTAAATCACTGTCAGAAAGGAAGGTACTAGTCTTCATCTTAGAGCTTGATCCTTGGGCGACTGCAGTCTCCTCACTTCCAATTTTAAAGGCATTAACATTTTAAAAATTAAACAGAGAATCTGTGTGCCACCTAGGGAGCACTCTGGGCAATTTTGCCAGGATGTTAGAGTCTGCAGAACTGTTTTGGGCCTGGATAAGGCTATTTTTCAACCCATTAGAGACGGAAAGTCACTTCTCTATTTTGAACTTCTCTCCTGATAGATTGCCCCCCCCCCAATATTCCAAAATTGCTGGCCTACACCCTCACAGTGGCTTTTCACTCTTTTATTGTAGGGACACAATAGGTTTGGTTTATTTTGTGACATGGATTTTTAGAAGCAAGTAAAAAAAAATCAACATTGGCTTTTCTTTTCTTTCATTATTGTGTTTTTATAATATCAAATTAGTTGAGTATATCAAAAATAAATTGTAACTGTATTTTCAGAGGCTTGTCATTGATGTGCTATATACTCAGAACCTTTGCAAAATAGACAGTTCCTACTAATTTGCATACAGGTGGGAACAGATTTTGGTCATGGGAAAGAATAACAGAAATGACATACATTTGCTGCTGGGAAAAGACCCTTCCTGCTCTGCTATTTAAAGTGTTTAACTACAGTATTTGGCACCATGAATATGGGGAGAAGATTTTTTCTGATTATGATAAAGACAATTGGCCATTTTGATGCTCTGGGTGATCGTAGGACTTTCCTCTAGTAGATGGGATATAAGTGTGGGGGTTTGTTGATACCATACTTATTGTGACTCCATACCTTTGCTCTTACAATATTTCCCCTGGAGGAGAGTATGTCTTGGGAGGCCTTACAGCCATCTGTGTACACTTAATAGGGTCTTATATATTTTTACTTTGCTTACTTTATTAATGTTACGCTTCAGTTATATAATATTTCATTTACTTTCTTATTGCCTTGATAGTTAATCACATTGTACCTGCTTTAGCTGCTATACTTTAATTATTATTAATATTTTTTCAACTGATTGAATTGTGTGATACTCATTTTAACAATATTGATTAGAGTATGACAGAATAACTTATTTATTTGTTCAGTCATCAAATAAACATATATAAAAAGACAGTTACTGTATATGTAACCAGAATTCATTATGCCTTTTCTGACAGTTTTGGGCTGTGCACACTTTTTAAAAAATCGCGATGTCTCTGAAGGGCACCATGTACTAACTAGTAATCTTCAAATGGGAGTAGAGAGGGCACAAGAAGATTGCATGCAAGTGGATTGAACAAGATAGAAAATGCCCTCTCTAAGTGCTTCTCAACTAGTGGAATCCATACTGTTGGTGGACCACACATGTTAGTCTCTAGGGGAAACAAATTTTATTCTCTCCCAGTCCTGTTGCCCTCTTCAGAGCAGAGAATGCTGTCTCTTACTTGCCTTGGATTATCCATCTGCAACCTTCTGGCCTGTTTGTAGTAACTTGCATCACTCTGGATTTCTGCTAATTGCCTGATCTTCTCGTCCAACAAACTGCCATAAATGATAAATATAACAACAGAAAGAGTGTAGACATACAAACATCCATCTTGGAAAAAGCAGACTTTTTCTTCCTTTCATGGTGGGAGTCAAGTCAGTTCTTTGACAGAGTGATTGGTGGGATGTAAGAAAGGCTGTGTTGGGAACGGCTGCTCCAGCTATTGCTTTCCTTCTTTCCTTGTGTCTTACTGTTCCAGGAATGACCCCTTTACTCACTGAAGTGTAGCAATATGCACAAGGCAAGTAGGTTAAAGTTCAACAGAGCATGCTCCAGGCACCATGATTTTTCATTGTCACCCAGGAATTTCTCTGCACAGAACCAGCCTGGTTCAAGGAACATGGCTTCTGTTTTGTTTTGTTGTTGGTACCAAATGTCAAACATCCAGATGCAGATATGCTGATAACTTCTACAAAGTCACTGTGTTGTCACTGGTCTTTACAAAGCTGCCTTTGAAGCATTTCAAAGGTTTGGAAATTGAATCTGTTTTTTTTTCTCCTTGTTTGTGCAAATTGACTGTAACACAACAATGCAGAATGCTTTCTAATTTCACTGGAGTGCTCAGCAACTGAGTGCTTTATAAACATTGCTTTGTCCTCACCAAGCGCAAACTGCTTTTTTCCTCTTTTCTGTCTGGAAGCTTCAAAAGGCAGGAGGAAGCTTGTCACGTTCTTCGTTTTTGAGTTTAGCTGCTTTTAACTACAGGGATTTTTGTCCAGTGTAGTGGCATTATAATCCTATACAAGGATACAGTTAATTGTCCAGTCTACCAGCATCTCTAGCAGATAAGTTGCATGTGTTGCATTACTAAATGCAAGCATAAAAAGTAAGAGGCGTTCAGTGCATGGGGATGTGGAGAAAAGATTCACAAGTATTCGGTGGAGGAGAGAGGGGGGAAAGACATGAGGCTTTAGGAAAGGCAAACAGAATCCTATTCCTTGGGCAGAATTATTTTTTCTTAATAAGATACTCTGATTGAGCATTTGAGACTCTTGGTCTTATCCTTGGAATGGCATGCACTGCACAGGAATTGCTTGCAATTATCCAGCAATCTTCAGTGGCTGTGTTTATTTTAAAAGAGACATGAGACATCATAAAGAGTTGCTAAAGCAAGATTGTTCTTCTAAGCCAGTCACCCATTAACACTAGTAGTCTCAGTGATCCCTTTTTGATTGTGCTCAGAAGCAGGTGGGCATGCACAAAGAGTCTGTCCCAGCATCAGTCATATGTGCACATGGAACCTCACATATACCAGAAGTAACAGTTCATGCTCAGTGGTTTTTGTTTTTTTTTTAAATTCTCTGTTGTTTCCTTCTGTTCTTTTCTGCTGCTGGATGAAGGGTAAAATAGAATTTTCCACCTAATAGCAAAAGGGTCAGCCATGGATGCTTTTGCCATAGATGATCAGTGAACAGTATGCCATCTAACACCATTCTTGGAGGTGGGAAATGAACAAATTCACACTGCTTGCCCTGTCCTGCCTCCAAATGACTTCTGCTTTTTTCCAAGGTGCTCGGAATACTTATTCTTTCTCTTCCTGTTGCCAAAGGTGGTAGAACATCTAGGCCTGCTAATAGCTCATATTTATTCTCACTTCCTCTGTCTGCCAGTGGCAAGAGCGATCCAGAGTGCAAGGTGCTGATTATCCTCCTTTTGCCTGGCCAGTGAGATCCCCACTAGCTGTAGGTATGTGATGGCATTGTCCTACAAAATTGGTGGGAAATAATGTTTCCTCCGGCCCCACTATAGTTTAGGTTGCCATTTCTTTTTGGTTTTGATTGTGATCCTGAAATTCCTTCTCAGAATTTATTGCTAGTGAGCCTTCCTAAAATAGCAGAGCCACAGACCCTCACTTAGGATTAAATTGCATTGGATCTCTTCTGCATGGACATCTAATATTTCATGATGCCCACTCAGCTTCCTGATTCCATCAAGTGTGTATTGCTTGTAAAATACATGTTCACAGGTTGGGCTGAAGAACTGCATCACCTTAAAGAAAAGTGAATAAAAGGTGATCCGTGGGCAACATGCCCTCCAGGAACATTTTTACAACCCCCTCAAACCCTGCAATGCAAAAATTAAAAAGGCCCCAAAGTGATTTATCTAATCTAGGAGCAGTGTTCTTTTGCTTCGGCACAGATGGGGAGGAGTTGTCAAACCCACCCACACCAAAATCAAAAGTAGAAGTGACTATCTGGACGCTGGCAAATTTGTTTTTTCCATTTTGAATGTGTTTTGGGGTATTCGTATACCTGATGTGGCCAGTGATTGAGTGAGTGATTTAAAATATTTTTACCAAGACGGCTTACATCATTAAAAGACAATATTTAAAGCTGAAAACAATGAGTATACAAAGGTGGCTTGCATCATAAAAGACAATATCTAAAACTAAAAAAATTGGTATTCGAAGGTAACTAGCATCATTAAAAGCTAAAAAAGTAAGTATACTACTACTAATAATAATTTATGCTAGAAAAGATCTAACAAATACCACTCTAAGAAATAGTAAACGTAAGCAATACTAAAAACGCATTCAGAGCAGTAAGGAATAGCAATCTATTTAAAAATCCCACTCAGGCAGCTACCGTAGTCACTCAGGGAAAGCTTGCCTTAAAAGAAAGGTCTTTTCCTGCTTGTGGAAGGCCAGCAAAGATGGGGCCAGTCAAGCTTCCTGTGGGAGAGACCAGCAACAGAGAAGGGACTCTTGTGTTTCACCACCAAATACACCTGTGAAGGAGGTGGGACCAAGAGAAAGGCCTCTCCCTATGATCTTAACACTCAAGCAGACTCATAATGAGAGATGTGGTCTTTGAGATACTTTGGACCCAAGCCATTAGGGCTTTATAGGTTAGAACCAGCAATTTGAATTGTGCCCAGCAATATGAAGATTTCACCTCCAGGCCCGCTATGATTGCCTACCTGTGCCTTATAAAGATGATTTCACTCTTCCAAAACCTGTTAAATTCTAAAGTTACTGAGCAACAACTAAGTATCAGTACAGAAAGATGACCGTGGGAGCTGGAGCCTTAAGACATCAGGAGTGAGCTTGGTTGGGCAACTGTGGCATAGGATGTTCTTCATGTGGTAGAGTCAAGGCTTCAACATCAGGTGATATGATTTTTTGGCAGACTGGAGAGGAGGGGCTGATATTTATCTTGAACCTAACTTGCTTCATGAGCCACTATATGGAGAGCAAATGATGGTCACATTAGAAATATCAGAGTTCTTGTGGCAGAGTGGAATTGGAACTTCCTGCACAGCTATCATTGGCTTGGTTATCTGTTCGGTTTGGAGAACTCTTTGTAGGCTGAGTCATTAATGTACTTTTTCAGTGTGCTTCTTTTCTGTGGCAATGCATTACCTACATTGGAGTGGTATTAGTTCTTCAATAAACATAAAAGGTTAGTTGTGAAAATGCTGCAGAACTAGTAAGTGAAGGAGAATAGTTTTTATTTCTTGTTCATCTTTTAACAATTAGAACAACCATGTCAGAATAACATTTGATGGTATTTTGTCTCCAAATGAAAGCATCTGGATGGACTAACAGGGGACAATAAGCACGTTGTGATGTCCCAAGACATTATTTCTTTCTATTGGGTTTCTCTTGCTACAGGTGCACCAGATCCCACTGCAGGGGCCAGCATTGATGATGAGAATTGCTGGCATTTGGATGAAGAACAGGTTCGAGAACAGGTGAAGCTGTTCCTCTCCCAAGGAGGGTACTATGGTTCTGGGAAACAACTCAATTCCATGTTTGCTAAGGTAGGACAGGTTTCCTTTTCTCCTTCCTCTTTGGTAGAAACTTCGCACCCACCTAAGTTGCAGCTTTGCATTATACTTGTACTTTGCTGCCTTCTTCCCTGTGAGCTCCAGAAGCTGGCTTCTAATACTCCAAACACTGCATCTCTTATTCCTTTCCAAATATATGGGGCTGATTTCAGTTGCTCATTGTCCACTAAAGATGGAGAAGAACTTGGAAATTTTCCCTTTTTTAGAGTTCCAACTCCCAGAATTCCCAACCATGCCATTGTAGCCAGAAAATAAATTTTCTAAACTCTGAGTTAAGGGAGTGCCTTCTGCTTTGTTTCAAGTTATTTTGTTACCAGGTTCAGAGAAACACAAATGAGATTGACATGTACTGTATGGCATTTAATAAATGAAGAAGTATGATCATAACATGGTCTGAGATGCAAAACAGTCACACCCGTGGTATATCAAACTCATCCCTGACATTGTTTTCCCCAATGCAGATCTCTCAGCCGTGCTTTATCATGCAGGATGTTCCAATCATTTTGAGTACATGAGGGCATACTGCAATATTTAGTAGCTAACAAAAATAATTTCCTGTATGCATCAAGTGAAATGACAAAATTGATTGCAATGAAGTGCCAGACATAACCTGACTGGGGAATGTCTATAGTTGCTTTCCACAACTTGGTGCTGCCTATAACTCCCATAAACCCCCAAATAATATCAATGCATCTAGAAAACATAAAATTAGTGGAGGCTGGTTTATTGTTTATGTGTCTGTCAGGGAAAAGTTAACTTATCACATGAATGTTGGTTGCTGTAGTATTACGGGTAGGAGCACTAAGCATGCTAAGGGTGGTATACTAAGCATACATAACAATGAACTGTAGTTTATTCTTACTCTTATGTAAATGAACTTCAGGCTCATGTGCTCATCCCTTTTCCTCTTTTGCACAGCTATGAGATAAAAAGCTTGGATTTCCATACTCGGTTAACTTCCTTTTTATGTTATGTCAAAATCCTCAAACAGGTTAATCTTAAACCTTAAATGTGTTTTAGCTTAACTATGATCTATGTAAACAAGCTATTCTCATAAATAGCATTGGGAAGTTGGCTTATTTTAGTAAATCATAGTTGCAGCTAACTAAAAGTCTGGAATAAATGGTCTCTTCCCCACAATCCCTTAGAAATTTTTATTTCTTCTTCATGGCCTCTGTGAGTACACACTATAGGGTTTAATCTGCACTTGTGCACAGGTTTCTGGAATATTCTAGAGCTTTATCACGTGTTCGCCAGGGCCGCCCCCCTGGTACATGTAGTCCTGGTGATTACCTGAGTTCCTTTTTGCTGCTGCTGAGATTTAATCTCCCCATTCGCCTTGCTTCTCCTTGTTTTTTCTGAAAAAGAAAGTTAGAGTGAAATCAGTAAGAGATTTCAACTGTTTTTTCCTTCTACCAACCCCCCTCCCTTCCCTGTTTTCCCCCTTCCTGCCATTTTATGGCCCCCACAGGGCCATTAAAATGGTGCACCTCATGCCTTAATAAGATTCCCCTCTCTGACAGACACAACTCCTGTCTTTTCTGCCTGGGGGAATAACACCAGCCCTCATCGTGTCAAGCCTGCAGAAATCTCACTAAGCAGGCTCTCAAATTTAGGCAACAGTGCCTTAGGTCTTTCCTTTGGAAATGTTCCCTCCATCCTCAATTGACTTTGATGGAGACCACACCAACTTCCCAACCTCTGGCTACTGCCTCTTCCAACATACCTTCCATCTCTCTGACATACAAACAGACTGTGTGATAAAGCTCTAGAATATTCTGGAAACCTCTGCACAAGCGCAGATTAAACCCTATACAGTAGTACCTCAGTTTACAAAATTAATCCATCATCCGGCATGTTACATAATGCAGAAATTACGTAAACTGAAACATGGATTGCCGTAACAACGGGAGTGGTGCTAGAAATCTCCAGATGCAATGTGTCTTTTTCATACAGCGACCCCCCCCCGTAAAAACCGTAAACCGAGGCATTATTTTTTATGGATTTTGGCTTGTAAACCGAAAATTACGTAAACCGAGGCATATGTAAACTGAGGTACTACTGTAATGTGAATTCACAGGTGACCACTCGAAGAACCAGAGTTCCAGGTAAGTAACCTCTCTTCCTTAATTCAGAAAAAGGTAAATAAACAAAGTTCCTGAGTATTATCGTGGTATGAACCAACAACTCACAGGAGCTCTTGGGAATGAGGAACTTGGAAGCTTAGTATCTCACACAGTTGTTCGATCAGCCTGCACCATGAATAGAGGAATCATGACTTCAGTATTGTCAATGCAGATTCTGCAGGAAGAGTCTAGAGATCACCACCAGCCCTCACATTTATGTTTCCCACATAGCTTCCATATTTATTTAAATATAACACAGTGAAGAATGAAGCAGAACTGCTCCTGAGAATAAAATTATTGAGTATAAACAACTCTGTTTCTTTTTCTGCCTCAGACCATTAGGAATGAAAGTGAGCCCAAGAGGAATGTGTTTAATATTGAAGTATGTATATAGCGTGGTGGCGCTGTGGGTTAAACCGCAGAAGCCTCTGTGCTGCAAGGTCAGAAGACCTGTAGTCGTAAGATCGAATCCATGCAATGGAGTGAGCCCCCGTTGTCGCTTGTCCCAGCTCCTGCCAACCTAGCGGTTCGAAAGCATGCAAAATGCAAAAATGCGAGTAGATAAATAGGTACTACACTGGTGGGAAGGTAAACGGTGTTTTGTGTCTAGTTGCGCTTGCCAAGTGACCACGGAAGATTGTGTTCAGACAAATGCTAGCTCTATGGTTGGAAACAGAGATGAGCACCGCGCCCTAGAGTTGGACACAACTGGACAAATTGTCAAGGGGAACCTTTACCTTTTATATAGCAGAAGTGGAGAAATGGCAAGTTTCTTCCTTGAAGATCAGCAATATCTGTCTACCTTTTGACTCTCATTGAAGAGATCCCCCGACCCACAAGATGTTCTGGTCTTACTGAATAGATTCTGGTTTTGATTAGACAAGATATATATATTAGGAGCACATCCTCACAGCCATTTAGGTAGTACGTTACCAAATTTATTGCCACCCTGTAGAATTATGTTCCACGGAGGTAGTCTGTGGCTACCTTGAAACATCCAAAAGAAAGTCTTTCTTGTGCCTGTTAAATCTATTCACCATATCACTGAAAGTGCCTTTCTTCTCTGCCCCAGGTCCGGGAAATGCTGCGCATGAGAGATTCCAATGGAGCTAGGATGCTGACACTGATCACAGAACAGTTTATGGCAGACCCACGACTTGCTCTTTGGAGACAGCAAGGGACAGGCATGACAGACAAATGCCGACAGCTCTGGGATGAGCTGGGTGAGTTTCTATGTTCTC
Organism: Pogona vitticeps; assembly: GCF_051106095.1. Lineage (NCBI taxonomy): Eukaryota > Metazoa > Chordata > Lepidosauria > Squamata > Agamidae > Pogona > Pogona vitticeps. The sequence continues at coordinate 62,484,482 of NC_135786.1, forward strand.
TCTGGAATTTGATTGGAGAGGTCAATTTGTCCACAAGTTGTGACTGAGGAAGCCACAGAGGGCCCTTGTGGAGCACAAATCTGAAAGGCTGCTTGAATGCTGGGCCCCTGGGTACTGGCCCAGTTAGGAATCATGCACCACTCTATGGGTGGCAGCATGTTTGCACGCAAAGAGGCAGACAGAGTGAGTGAATGAGTAATACTGAGGGGGGAAGAGCCCATTCTAGAAGTGAATTCCCCTCCTCACTTTTAGAAACATAGGAAGCTCTAAACATCTTTCTCATCGTTAATACTTGACTCTCTTTAAAGTGGAAATGCCAATGATAGTGCCTTTGAGTTAAAGCCCATGCTAAGTTATGAAATTGTGATCCCTAATTCACCATCTGCCCTTTCTCCATCTTGTGGACTTTTCTCAGAATGTTTGGGAAAATGCTTTTCCTTCTGTTTTTTATTTGAGTAGAAAATGTGTAACACATGGAGAGATCCATGCCTGCAGCTACTCTCTGCCTTTTAGTAACCAAGATTAGTGCCTCGTATTGCTGGAAGCAATATTGGTTTGTGGGCCATACGTAAGGAAGAGTTTTATGTCTAAACTGTCATAACTTTCATTTGGGAGGTGGTAGCTCCTCCCACCAAAAATGTTTGCATCCATATCTGTCCACAGGTTATATTGAGCCTGGAAGTTAGTTAGTTAGTTAGTTAGTTAGTTAGTTGTCTGTCTGTCTGTCTGTCTGTCTGTCTGTCTGTCTGTCTGTCTGTCTGTCTGTCTGTCAGTTCTCATTCCATGGTTTGAAGGTGGCATGTTTCTGATAGATTACAGTAAGATTAATCATAATTTTCTTATACAGTGGTGCCCCGCATAGCGACTATAATCCGTTCTGAAAAAATCATCGCTGTACGGAATCGTCACTATACGGGGCAAAAAACCCCATAGGAACGCATTAAAACACGTTTAATGCGTTCCTATGGGGAAAAAACTCACCTTTAAGCGAAAATCCTCCATCCGGCCGCCATTTTTGGTTCCTCTAAAGCGAGGCAACACAGCGGGCGGCCATTTTGGAATCGCCGATCAGCTGTTCAGTGCGCTCTCTCTCTCTCTCTCTCTCCACCCCTTGCAGGTCCAGCCTGGGCCTCTCTCTCAGAGCCAGCCCGAAGCACAGCTGATGGGCGGGTGTTTGCAAAGATCGCAGGGGAAGCCACCTTCGCAGCTGTGCTTCGGGGCTCTCTTTCAGTGGGGCCTTTGGGATGATCGTGGGGAAGCGCTTCCCCACGATCATCGCAAAGCGATTTCCCCCCCATTTAAAACATCCCAATGCGATCGCTTTTGCGATCGCAAATACTCCATCGCTATGCGGATTCATCGTTAAACAGGGTGCTCGTTAAGCGAGGCACCACTGTAATAAAAAACAAGCTGCAATTAAGAAAAAATTGAAGGTTCTTTGTCATCACGGTAGTATCAAGAAAGGAACAGGGAGAAGTAGACGATCTCAAGGCTTGCTGTGGTTCATATCTATCATGGTAAACCATGGCTTATTGTGACATCTGAATGCAGCTGCTATTTTCTTCAGTCCAGCTAGCAATTACTGAGCAAGTCATACAGACTAGTGTCGCTTTGATTAAATTGTCTGTGAGTAGTGTTTGAGCTGCATCTGTATTCTGCAGTCTGGGCTTGACATTCATCAAAGTTTTTTGTTTGTTTGTTTTTTATTTGTTTGTTTGTTTGAAGTGATGAAGCTGCATCTCTGTTTAGAGGAATACCAGATGCAACTTCAGTATGAATGCAGCTCTTTCTATGTGCATGTTTTTGAAAAGAATAGTGAGGACAGGTGAACATAGAGGGAGAGAGGGGGCAAAAGGATTAAGCAGACAAGAACTGCAGCCCATGAATCAGGGGTATATGAATCCAAACTCCTTTTCTTCTTTCCACAACTTGGTTCTGAGGGTCAAATTCTATGTTACAGATAAACCACCATTAAAAGAGGGGGATTCCTCAAAATGTGTAAGACATGATTGTTACATACAGCACTGATGTTACCTGTCTGTCATGGGTTTGGAGGGAAAGTTCCATCCTATGGGGAGTGGAAGGCGGGACATCAGGAGGAGGGGCTGTACTGTATAAATATGTGATGCCTGTGTGGTGAGAGTAGGATGCTGAGAGACACTGGGTTGTGACGAAGCAGCAGCTGGGAAGAAGAAGCTGTTGTGGGAGTCTGTGTGTCAGACAGGGTACTACTGTGTGTCAGAGTACCAACCTGATAGGTTCAGGTGTCTGTTGGTTAGCCAGAACTGATAGGTTCAGGGTCTGTGCTTCAAGTAAGGGTTCTGGGTGAACCAAACTGTATGCTTGTATGAGTGAGAATAAGCCACGTTACTTTATTTTATTCACCTGATTGTTTATTTTTCCCTGTGTGTATTTAAAATAAACCTTATTCTTTTTATTGTTTAAAAATCCATCCCTGGTCTGTGTGACTTCTTAGAGGGAATGGTTGGTGGCAGCTTAGTGTAACTGTGTGACATATCCCAGTAGGTCTGGGTTTGTCACATTGATTGGTGTCCAGCGTGTGGGATACGACTGGTCCAGTTGTCCAGCAGTCCAGCAAAGCCTTGGCAAGTGTGCCCAGAGCAAGGGGGATCTAGTCAGGGACAGTCTGAGGCGCGTAGGTAATCTTCTAGGTGTACCTCACGGGGAGGTGCGCTAGTAGAAGAACGTGCCAACTGGGGAGACTTAGATTAAGGTGCTCTGAGGTAGCCTAGTTTTGGCGGGAAAAAGCTGAGGCAAAACTGCGTAGTAACAGTGAGCTAGCTTGCCAGCTGAGAGGCCCAGCAGAGGGGGGTAGGCTCTGACTCGATACTGTTGCAAGTTAGTGCTGAAGAACAGCAGCAATCTCTAGGGAGAGCTGGGTCTGAGGCAAAAAGGAAAAAAGTGGTCGTTTTATTTTGAGGCTTGACTTTTTAAAGCAGCCTGTTCTGAGGGGGGGTTATGCCCTTGACTCGAAGCCAAGTAGCAGACATGAGTGAAGTGAAAGACCCCCAGATTGACCAAGGTTCTGAGGATGAATTTGGCTCAGTGCAGGGTGACAGCACAGGAGAGCAGAACCCAGAACTTAGAAAAATACTCATAGCCCAACAGCATGAACTGAGGGTGAGGGAAATGGAGGAAAGGGAAAGAGAGAAACAGCGGCAATTTGAATTAGAGAGAGAGAGAATGGAGAGGGAGGAAAGATTGGAGAGAGAGAAAATGGCGTTTGAATTAAGAAAACTGGAACTGATGAACCAGAACAATAATAATAATAGGGATTCTGAGGGAGGCCAACTGTCTAAAGCTGACCTGAAGAAATTCCCTGTGTACCACAAGGGAGATTGTCCTGAGGTGTTCTTTTCCTTAGTGGAAAGAGCGTTTGTGGACTTCTCAGTGAGGGAAACTGAGAAGATGACCATCATGCGATCTTTAATCAGTGGTAGCCTGGCTGAGGTTTATGCCGAGATGCCTGAGGAACTGATGAAAGATTTCGCAGAGTTTAAAAAACTGGTGTTTGCCAGACATGGGATTAATGCGGAGCAGCTGAGACAAAGGTTCAGGTCCCTCACCAAGAAACCAGAACAGACTTTTACCCAAGTGGGGGCCCAATTGGTGAGGCTGCTTGAGAAATGGCTATCGCAGGAGGGAACAGAGACCTATGAGCAGCTTAAAGATTTGATAGCGCTGGAACAGTTCTATTCAGTCCTGCATGGGGAATTGAAATTCCAGGTGAGGGAAAGGAAACCGAAGTCTGTGGCAGCAGCCGCAGAGATCGCAGATTTTATTTCCCAAATAAGAAAGCCCTTGGGTGAGGGGAAATCTGTAGGTAAACCCAAAGAAACCTACAGCAAGTACTCTCAGGGACCAGGGAAAAGCCAGCAAGGGGGAGGGGCCCATGGTGAAGGGAAGCCCTCAGACATGAAACCAAGACCTCAGATTTTGGAGGGAAAACCAAAACAAGATGAGAGAGAATCAAAATACACCAGGAAATGCTATTTCTGTCAGGGAAAGGGTCATCTAATCTCAGAGTGTGAGAAATTAAAGCAGCTAAAAGGAATGGTGCCTCAGAATTCTAGTGGGACCAAGCCAAAAGCTGTGTTCTGTGTCCAGAAAGAGCAAGGCTCAGTGTCACTGAGGGAGCCTGTTGCCATGGCTACTCAGTCTGGAACAGCTACCTCTGCTGATCAGGCTGAGGAAAATGGTCCTCTTGTGGAGGTAAAGCGCTGCTTGCTGATAAAAACAGATTCTCAGTTGTTTGAGACAGCCGGGGTGGACGTAGGAATACTTGACCGTCAGTATAGGGGGCTGCGGGACACTTGTTCCCAGGTAACCCTGTGCCATCCAGATATCATCCCTAGGGAGTATATAATCCCAAATGAGAGCATGAAGGTGGCAGGGATTGAGGGGCAGATAATCTCACTGCCAGTCGCGGAGGTACCTGTCAACTTTCAAGGCTGGAGGGGAGTTTGGCGGCTAGCAATTTTATCGACTCTGCCAGCAGCCGTGCTCGTGGGAAATGACCTGGCTGAACATGTGAAACGGGTGCTAGTGATTACACGTTCACAAGCCACCACGGAGACAGTTCAGGGGGGTAATGATGAGCCAGAGACGGAAGCAGAGGGGAGTTCAGAAGCTGTGGTGGAAACCTTAACCACAGACAGCAGATTTGGACAGGAGCAAAAGGCAGACGCCACTCTCCAAAAGTGTTTTGAACAGGTGACTGACGCCCAGCTAACACCTGAAACCCCAGTGAGATTTCTGGAGAAAAAGGGGATTTTATATAGAGAAACCCTGAGGAATATCTCAAAAGGGGGAGATGGGATCAGAAGTCAGCTGGTGGTACCTGAAAAGTATCGCCCCATGATCTTACAAAGGGGTCACTCTGACATGTCTGCTGCACACTTAGGGGTGAAAGGGCCCCTTGATTTGATCAAACAAAATTGGGAGCAGATCACCCAGGATGACCCACAAGACGTTGTGACATACATAGACACCTTGATGAATGACCTAAGGAGAAATCTAGAGCTGGCAGCAGAAAACCTGCAAGCTCAGAAGGTCAGACAGAAAACATGGTATGACCCCAAAGCTAGAGAGAGGCACTTTGACCCAGGGGAGGAAGTGCTTTGGCTTAGGCCCTGCAGAGAGAATAAACTGCAGCTCAAATGGGCAGGACCATATAGGGTCATTTCCAAGATGTCAGACCTGAACTACCTAATAGAGCAGGAGGAGAACCAAGCAAGGAGGGTGGTTCATGTGAATGCCCTAAAACCCTACTACAGAGGGGAACAGAGGGTTTTATTCGCGATAAAAGCAGCTGAGAGTGAGGAAGCTGAATTACCCTTCTGGGAGGGTAGAGGGGAAGTAAAATACAACCCAGAGGAGGTAAAGATCAGTCCTGCACTCACCCAAGACCAGCAGCAAGAACTAAAAATGCTGCTTAGTAAATATCAACAGGTGTTTTCCAACAAGCCGGGGATAGTGAAGGGAGTGATGCATCGGATCCACACAGGGGATGCACCCCCGCAGGCAGTATCCCCATACCGAGTAACGGGACCCTATAGGGACAAGGTGCGGAAGGAGCTGGACGAGATGCTGAGGGAGAACATAATCGTCCCCTCTTCTAGTCCTTGGTCCTCTCCGATAGTCCTTGTGGACAAGCCTGATGGGAGCATTAGGTTTTGTGTCGATTACAGGAAATTAAACCGTGTAACCACTCCTGATGCCTACCCAATGCCCAGGCTAGACAACCTGATTGAAACCATAGGGGGTTGTCGGTTCATCTCATCATTGGACCTGGTAAAGGGATATTGGCAATTAAGAATTGATCCCAGGGATCAAGAAAAGACTGCTTTTTGCAGCCCTTTTGGTCTCTATGAGTTTCGAGTCCTGAGCTTTGGTCTCAGGAATGCACCAGCCACATTCCAAAGGCTGATGGACCAGACCTTGGCAGGGCTCAGTGACTTTACAGTGGCCTACATTGACGACATAGGGATCTTCAGTAATACCTGGGAAGATCACCTGATACACCTGGAGTTAGTGCTGCAGAGGTTAAGTGCAGCAGGGCTAACGGTAAAGGCCAGCAAGTGTCAGCTGGGTAGCCCAGAGATAAAATACTTGGGTCACATGGTAGGGGGAGGAATGATAAAACCCCTGGAGGCCAAAATAGAAGCTGTTCGTGATTGGCCTAGACCCAACACCAAGAAAAAAGTCAAATCATTTCTTGGGTTGGTGGGCTACTACCGAAAGTTCATCCCGAGGTTTAGCGAGATTGCGGCTCCGCTGACCGATCTGACGAGGAAGAAGGCTGATGACCGCATCCCGTGGACCAGTGACTGTGAGGCGGCGTTCCAGAGGTTGAAGGAGGCGTTAATCAACTATCCTGTCCTGCGTGCTCCAGACTTCGACAGGGAGTTCATCATCTACACCGATGCGTCTAACAGCGGGGTAGGAGCAGTTCTGTGCCAGGAGGATGAGAATGGTGACCAGCATCCAGTGTCCTACCTGAGTAGGAAACTTCAAAAAGGTGAGAGACATTTGGCAACCGTGGAGAAGGAGTGTTTGGCCATAGTCTACGCGATCCAGAAGGCCAAGCCTTACATCTGGGGAAGACATTTTATTCTGTGTACTGACCATTCACCATTGCAATGGTTAAAGACAATGAAAACCCACAATAGCAAACTTATGAGGTGGGCTTTAAACCTACAGGACTATGACTTTGAAGTGAAGGTGGTCAGAGGGTCAGTGAACTGTGTTGCTGACGCCTTATCAAGAAGACCTGAAGATTGAAGACGGCGAAAGAACATGGACTATGTGTATATAATGATGACAAAAGTTAAATGTACCTGTTTTTCTGAATTTGGTTTGTATGAATAAAGGTAAATTGATGTAATGTATATGGAAAATGTTTAAATGCCTATTTGCTATGGTTTAACTTAGAATGTAAGTATGAGTAAGTATAATATGGTATGTATAACTGTTGTTGTGTATTTTATCAAGGTTGTTTTTTGGTGAAAAGCACCTTAGCTTTCCCCCTACAAAACAACTTATAAAGAGGGGAGGTGTTACATACAGCACTGATGTTACCTGTCTGTCATGGGTTTGGAGGGAAAGTTCCATCCTATGGGGAGTGGAAGGCGGGACATCAGGAGGAGGGGCTGTACTGTATAAATATGTGATGCCTGTGTGGTGAGAGTAGGATGCTGAGAGACACTGGGTTGTGACGAAGCAGCAGCTGGGAAGAAGAAGCTGTTGTGGGAGTCTGTGTGTCAGACAGGGTACTACTGTGTGTCAGAGTACCAACCTGATAGGTTCAGGTGTCTGTTGGTTAGCCAGAACTGATAGGTTCAGGGTCTGTGCTTCAAGTAAGGGTTCTGGGTGAACCAAACTGTATGCTTGTATGAGTGAGAATAAGCCACGTTACTTTATTTTATTCACCTGATTGTTTATTTTTCCCTGTGTGTATTTAAAATAAACCTTATTCTTTTTATTGTTTAAAAATCCATCCCTGGTCTGTGTGACTTCTTAGAGGGAATGGTTGGTGGCAGCTTAGTGTAACTGTGTGGCAGATCCCAGTAGGTCTGGGCATCTCTGTTTAGAGGAATACCAGATGCAACTTCAGTATGAATGCAGCTCTTTCTATGTGCATGTTTTTGAAAAGAATAGTGAGGACAGGTGAACATAGAGGGAGAGAGGGGGCAAAAGGATTAAGCAGACAAGAACTGCAGCCCATGAATCAGGGGTATATGAATCCAAACTCCTTTTCTTCTTTCCACAACTTGGTTCTGAGGGTCAAATTCTATGTTACAGATAAACCACCATTAAAAGAGGGGGATTCCTCAAAATGTGTAAGACATGATTATCACAGTAGGAATTTTCCCACTTCTCAAAATTTGCAGACTATCTGGCTTTGTTTTGTGACTGGTCTTCTGAATTTAAACTGGTCTTCTGAATCACATTCCTGGAACACAACTTCTGAGCAAACTGTGACATACAGTTATGCCCAAGGTCTTTAGCACATCTCATCCATGAGCATTTATGAAAAGAACTATTCTACTGAAAAAATAAAATTGAAGAAAATCTACATATACACTTAACATGCTCTCCTCCCCACCGGGACCAATGGAGATACTGTTATTTTCTTCCTTTTATGAAGCCCTGTGCCCCTTCAAAAAAAATTGACTCTTGTGAAGGCACAAAATCCTTCCCTTTTACTAATGCAAAATCAGTAAATTCTTCCCATATATCTCTGAACACGTTCTTATTTGACATTCCTTTTCTTACTTTAATATTACATGTCAATTTATCATGAATAGCTATATTCCACACTTCTTCATTCACTTCTTTATACCATTCCTTTAACTGGAGATCACACTTAACTTTTCAGTTCTTTGCTGTTATTAATTTAGCCACTGTTACTAGATTCGTGGGACGTGGTGGCGCTGTAGGTTAAACCGCAGAAGTCTCTGTGCTGCAAGGTCAGAAGACCTGCAGTCGTAAGATCGAATCCATGCAACGGAGTGAGCTCCCATCACTTGTCCCAGCTCCTGCCAACCTAGCAGTTCGAAAGCATGTAAAAATGCGAATAAATAGGTACCACGACAGTGGGAAGGTATCGGCGTTCTGTATCTAGTCATGCTGGCCACATGACCACGGAAACTGTCTACGGACAAAGGCTGGCTCTATGGCTTGGAGACGGGGATGAGCACTACACCCTAGAGTCGGACACGACTGGACTAAATGTCAAGGGGAATCCTTTACTAGATTTGTGATCAGTTCTTTCATTGTCCAGTTTCATTGGTCTCTCTCAAATATTGATAAAAGTGCTATTTTGGGACATATTCCTAAATTTAACTTTAACATTTTACTTATTTCTTTAAAAACCAACTAATAAAAATTTTTAATAAAGAAAATATTTGTGAAAAAGAATTTGGCAAAAATGAGCATGAGAAGGGAGGACATGTAACACCAAATCAATATTTATAAATAGATTTAAAACTATTGTCTTTCAACAAGGCTTCTCCAGCCTTTGCTATGCTGTGGAGGCACCAACTTAGAAAGCTTCACTCTCAAAAGGTCCTACATTCAGGTGGGCGATCTTGGCTTGGCTGAGGGACATTTTTCAGATTTGTGAGCAGTCAAGGGTCCACATTCTCAAGAGGGCTGGACATGCTGCGTGTAGCATTTTTTTTTGGGTTTGTTAACTAGAAACGAGTTTCATTAAACAAGGTTTTTAAACCCTTTAAAAAAATTGAAAAAGTCCCCTTACATCTTCTACTAGCCAAAAAGTAATGTTTTTAAAAGATTTAAACAACAACAAATCACATATGTTCACACATAAATCACACAGAGGTGCCGGGAGCCTCTGAAGTCATGCCAGAATTTCCACACACAGCCCCTAGAGCAGCGATGGCAAACCAATGGCATGCGTGCCACAGCTGTCACGCAGAGCCCTTTTTGTGGGCACGCGAGCCATAAATCGCCAGATCGCTACCCCTCCCCGCAGCCAAACCGCAGGAGGTGGCCACAGCTGGCACTGGCGGCGAATCTGGAGTGGGGTCTTGAGGCACCTCTGTGCCGGGGATTCCCCCTTCTGTCACCACTTCAGGTTCTGCCACCGCTGGAGCACACAGCGGCGTGCTGCAACATTCCCCCCCCCCCCCAGTTTGGGTACTCGGGCCCTAAAAGGTTTGCTACCACTGCCGTAGAGGGTACAAAGTAACTTTCTAAGTAAAATTTCCCACCTAAAAGCTTGAAACAGGTTTTTGGGGGCAGGTAGAGGTCCTGGGGAGCCATATGTCTCCCACCCCAGCTTATACGCATATTGATCTTTGTGGCAAGAAAAGAAATGGACACCTTAAAATATGCCTGTTTGTGTGTTTGAGCCAAATTATACCACATCAGACTCATCATGTACAGTAGGTATCTTGTAATTTGGGAAGAGATTTGAGAGAAGGAAGAGAGCTGCTTTTATTCTTGGTAAAACAGACATTTCTAAATGTGAAAGGGCTCAGGTGGACATTGCCAGCTGAAACACAAGAAAGACAGGTCATCTTGGAATCCTTGAAGCTTTAATCACCGTGCAGTAATGCTGGAGATTAGATCCTAATTGTGAGAAGATTGAAAACAGCTGGACTACAGCTTGACCTTAATCTGTCTGAAAATTGTTTATGTATTTTCTTTTCTTTTCTTTCAGTTAGAGACTGGACCAGATTGATTAGGGGAGCAAATATAAGAAAAATAGGATGGGTTCAGGTATAATGCTAAATACTGTATACAAGATTCAAACTGTTGCAGTTGCTTTCTGTCCTTACTGATATTTGGTCAGCCATGTTTGCTATTTTGTCTGAACTGGCAACTGTTGTTTGTGCAACCCACTTAAGAAGAGGAAGAGATGGGAATGCATGAATCTTAGACTCCTTATAATGCTAAATCACGAACTAAGTTGTTGTTATTTTCAATTGACCAAATACTTACAATTCATTGGCATGGCAATCACCTCTGTCTTCACCTCTGGACAATATTGGGTATATTTCTGCTAGGCACTCTCATGTTTCAGTACCAGTGAAACATCTTAAGTCTAAACTGTCATTACAAGTGTTGTGAATAAACTGTCTGCTATGGCAATGATGATGATGTCACCCCTGAAAAATTTCTGTAGAATCCTAACTAGGGATGGCCACTGTCTACAGAAAAAAAAATTAGAGTACTGTATACCTTTTATTAATCTGTAATCACCCTGTTACATTATTTTAGAAGGGTTTCAAATACACTAATTGGTCTTGGTGTGTTTATAAAATAAGGAGGGTTTTGAAAGAGGAAAGAAGATTGTGCTGAGAGTTAGAATTGTAATGTCTTATGGAAATTAATATTATTCATACATACACTGATAACTATTATGAAGAAGGGGGAAGATTTTGCATTGCTTCGCTCTATGATTTTGTCAATTGAAAACACAGGCAGTGGCATTTACTGTATAAGGTCTCAAGTTTAGTTTTGTCATCAGTTTAAAAAGAGCTGATGAAACGTCACAGAGAATTCTGCTGGATTTTGTGAATTGTTGCTTGACAAGAATAGGCAGTACTGGTGGATTGCCAATGCTGTAAGACAGCTTTATGTGTTCAATATGCTTTGGGAAGGCATATTGACATAACTGTATTGATCACTTGGGCTTTAAATCTATGAACTTGAACTAGCCTGGACGTTACCATTATGTGAGCACTGCTGAGGAGTATAAGTGTCTTGTAGCTGTAGAGGGAGGTGCCCCCACAAATATTTTTGGGTGGCACACAAGCCTTCCATGCTGAAAAGCTTATTTTCGTGATTGTGGTTTGTGCAAAGTGGTAAAATTTAAGTATAGATTATCTCATGTATCATCCAGTCACCAGAAAGTAGACCAAAAGGGGAAATGTCTTAGTTTTAAAAATGTGTATGGGCGTAAACACTGCTAGCATGAGGAATATGTCCATGCTGATGTACTTGGGTTGCACATAATTCTGTGATATATGCAGGGCAGGATGTATTTAAACACACCAGGTTAAAATGAACCTGTCAGGTCTTGCATGAGCGTCGCAATGTTCAGAGTGATCCAAACTCAGGCAAGGGTGAATCATGTTAGTTTAATTCCATGACTTCCTCAGGAGTGCTCAATTTAAAATATGCCTGTTATTTTGAAAAGAGCAATTCTTTAGATACAAACCAGAGTTAAAATAGTTCTCAAAAATCAGCCAAAGTTTGGACATCTAGCCCAGATAATAATGCATTCAGCAGCACACCACAGAGGATACATGCAGACATGGTAGTTGATAATTGGCAGACCTACAGTCATGTGAAAAAGAAAGTACACCCTCTTTGTCCTGATATGTAAAATCTATGGTTTCACATATCAGGACATAATAAAAAATCATCTGGCCCTTAGCAGGCCTGAAAATTGGGTAAATATAACCTCAGATGAACAACACATGACATATTGCACCCATGATTTATTTTACAAAAATAAAACAAAAAGAAGAAGCCATGTCAGTTACTGGTCAGATATTGTCATTAATTTCATGGGAAGCTTACAGTAGATCACGGACACAGCAGTTCCTGCATGCATTGGGCACAGTGTCCATATTGGTAGGCAGTTTCCCATTTTTAGGCTCCAAAACAATGGTCCGGCCTCAATGTTCAGGGGCTTCAAGACCTGAAAATATGTACCTTTTTGCGTCTAGCCAATGTGCACATAGAACACAGTGGTTCTCCTTCTGTTTCCTTCAAAACGTATTGACTTGGTTCTGTGTCAGAGGTAATGTAACATATTATTTGGGGTGGCTTGCAGTTTTTTGTGCTCTGATATGTGTGGGCCAAAGGCTGGGTAGGTTACTGCTGGGGACTGAACACATGCCAGGTTTGTCATTATGAGTCAAGAGTTTAGAAATACATTCTTAGTATTTGCAGACTTCCCAGGAAGCACATGTGAGCAACTGTAATCTGATCTACTTCCCCTCTCACTCAAGTGTAGTATTTAAGGCTCAGTTCCATGGGAGATCCTGTAGCTGAAACAAATACGTTAATATCAGAGTTTGGTGGCATAACATACGCTTGTTAACCTTCGGATCTAACCCATTTGATGGGATGTGCTTTCTTAATCTTGTCATTGTTGTAGGCATTATATAAATCTTTAAGACACCTTTATAGAGTTATTCTAACATAGTTAGCCATGTTGGTTCCTGAGAACAGAGAAAAACCAAAATTCATAGGCAGGCAATATCTTTATTTGAACAAGATACGATTGTTCGAAGTGTGTAATTCCACAAATCTCCAGACCATCTGATCAAGCTATGCGACAGAGTGGGAAAATAAGCAAAAAATCCCAAAATCTGGTCAGATGTTATGCTGGGCATGAGGTCTGATGGGTAAGAGGTTTATATCTGAATTAGGGCTAACCCTGTATTCTCAGAAATAGAGACCCATTATTTCTTTCCCATTCCAGTGTGCTTGAAGTAATCTGATACATGCACACCTACCAGTAACTCATTCAGTCTGGGAATTGCCATCCTGGGACTACTTTTTATACCCGACATTATGAGCACAAAAGAAATTTGAGCAAAATTTGAGACTCCCTTGCCCCTCCCAATTTTTATATCATCTACCTTGATGAAAAGGACTTAGATAGTTGCATAGTTTTATGGACTTTTAATTGGTTCTAATAAAAATGACATCCATCTGTGGATTTCAGTTTTGTAATGTACTCTATAGATTATGTTACAGACTTTTTAAACCGTTTGTTGCACAAAATTCGCTGTCTTGGATAATCTACAAATTCTGCACTAGAACCTATGGTTCCTATGCTTCCAGATCTGAGCCATGTTTTTTTTTATATGACTCCATACTGCAAATGGGTACATTAATTTAACTAATTCTATTCCTTTTAATATTGTCAGCTGCCTTAAGTCCCCTTGACAGGAGAAAGACAGCCTATAAAACAAAAGAACAAATAAATAAGAAAAATTGGGAACCAGACGGAAATGAATACAGTATGCAGTAAAGTCTCCCAGAGGAAACTAATGTGCCCAAACCGGTTTTCCTCACACTGAATGGGCATGGACACTAATGATTAACACTAGCTTTGTGTCCAGAAATATGCATGCATATTTGTAAGGTGATGTTGAATGAAAGGGATACATCTTGACAGAGATGTTCTTCATACCTGGTCTCCTTACACACATTCACGAATATTTTCTGTGTTAATTCTACAACTCAGCTGAGCCATCTGGGGGAAGTGTTATATGCTCTCAGAATTATTCTCAGAGTTCAGAAAAGTTCATTTTATAGACACATAGAACACCCCAGGCAGTATGGCTACTGGCTGTGCTGATGGGGGATTCTGGGACCTGTAGTCTGAGACAAGGAACCTCTGCACTCTTGAGTATTGGAGTCTTTAGAGTGTGCAGAAAATACAGTAGCCTCATAGGAGACATAGAACCTTGATACATGAGCAACATATTAATAAACACAGATTAATCATCAAAGTGATCTATTATGCAGAATGGCCCCACCCTTATCAGTGCTTCAGAAATTACCAATAGGACTATGAATCTCTGTGTTGACACAGTTCCATGTTGCCCATTATCTGCCTGTTTTTCTTCTGACATTAACTAGTACCAGATTTCCTGACAAACATGTAGAGGGAACAGAGTAATTAGAAAGCCATTCATCCCCTGTCATTCACTTCCAACAGTCTGAGGTTTAGATCAGCTGTTTTGTATAAACCCAGAGGAGATCTTTAAAACCTGCCACCCAGGAGCCAGATCTATGAATGACTTTATGCTGAGCATCAAGGCACTCTCCCAGCTCTTTATCAAAAGAGCTGACACTTTCAACTGGCAGCTTTGGGAAAGCAGCCCTGCTGCAAGCCATTGAACTCCATAGGAAGACTTGCTGGCTGGGGGAGTTCAAAAGCCTAGATCTGTAGAGCACTTTTTTAAAAAGTAGATGGAAACAAAGAAACCCTTAGAAAGATGGTTGTCCTGCATTTGTAGTTAGCCCCCAAATGGAAATTCCAAGAGCTACCCCAAACAGTACCGTGGTGCTGTGGGTTCGGGATGCACTTAAGTGGTGGTTGGGTGCTCTCAAGCCTGTTCCTTAGAGGTATGGAGGAGAGTCTGCCTGAATGTCTTCAAACTGGGCCAGAGGTAAACAGTGAAATAATTTATTTGTATATTCATTTATTATTTCAGTTGGTGTACCGCTAAGTGCACACACACTCTGGGCAGTTGACAACCCGTTTTTCTTCTTTAAGATCTGGGTGTTTTATAATGCATTAAAAACAAAGAAGTGCTAGACTTTGTAACCCAAACTTTCACAATGTTCATCCCGCCTGCTATGAACGTGGGCCATCCAATGTCCCTGTTTTTGCTTTTGCGGACAAGCAGCAAGCAGAAGAGGTTTATAGAGGGGTGAGAAAACCAGTCCCTGTGTAGTTCAGCACAAAATGTTTTGCATCGTGTTTTGATTGAAATAGGCAAAACATACCCTTTCCAGACCTGAATGTAGTCTCAAAACCAGAACACAGATGTTGAGATCATGCTTTTCTGAAGGCTTCAATGAAATTTAGGATAAATGATATTACAGTACACAACATTTTAAACAACACAGACAAAAGGTTTCTACATACTAACAATTATGATAAAAGCACTTTATCTATTGAAATATACGCTTATAAAAAGATGTATGTTTTTGAAAGTGCACACTAAAACCCATACGTTTGAAGAATGCATACATACATAGAAAATTTTACATCAAAATGCATCCAAATGTGTAAAATTTTAAAGCCTTTAGCTGGAAATTGTCTATATTTGTTAAAGGCGTTCTGACTTGCCCATTATGTCTAGACAGACCTAAGGAATAGATCTGGCTTTTGCAATCTGGTTAATCACTACCTTGGAATTTTATTTCATATTAATGAAAGGTTGTCTTATTTTGTCTAGTTCATCCGGATAATGGAGATTGACAATTGTAGGGATTAACTGTATAGAATGGACCTCTTTATATGGTGAGTGTGGCATCTACTAGCAGGGATGCATCATTTACTTGAAGAGCTCAGTTGTAAGGGCTATACTGGGGACAGAATGTTGGAAGGACTTCATGATAAAAGGTGGTGCCTTAAAATAATCTTGTAAAGCAAAGGAGGGAGTTGATTCTAGTGGAAACAAACACATGTGGCCATTTACAGGTAATATTGATGATGATAAAGAGCAATTTCCTGGGGGATTTCCCGAGTTCACTGCTCTAATAATTTGGAAGGAGGGAATACTTATGCCATGGCTGTTCCTCCAACTGTGCCGTAGCTCTTTTGTGTAAATTTACAGACACAAGTGTACTATCTTATAAAAAACACATCTATCTCTTCCTTGCAGTTACCTATTCTGATTTTGTTTGTTTGTTTGTTTGTTTAAGATCACAGTGGTATTCTACCAACAGGACACTAGAAAACAAAACAAAGATACAAAAATCTCTCAGATTTCTCTGGAGTAATGTTGAGAATTTAATTTTTTAAAAAAGCTTTTGAATGCATATGAACTGAAGAACAATGGCAGACAAAAATTACTCTGATAGAGCTTTTATAAAGCAGTGCAAACATGAACATTATACATGGGAGAATTCAGGTTATTGTTTGGAGGCTCTGACTCTCAGGTTGGCTGGTATGGATTCACAGAGGCTTTGATGTGCCATTCAGAGTTCCGGCAGACAGAGGTAATCTCAGATACCTATACAGTCATTGTTCTGCATTTCAGTTTTTAAAGTTCACCTTCATTATGGAAAAAGTTTTCATTGGTTAGTTATTTTCTTTCCTCATTCTCAGGGCTCTGTTGCACTTCCCTGCCACATGTTGTAGATGTTTCTATAGTTTTTTGCCAGCAGTGATGTAAAGGGGGGAGCCTTGGACAGCACTGAATAAATCCTTCTGCATATTTTCACCTTGCAGGGGCCTTGTGGGTGTGTGTCGTGCTGAATCCACACTGTACTCTAGAGGAGAAGGCATGCTGGCTGCGACAGCTCCAGAAATGGGGGGATATGGATGTTTGCCCATTGGAGGATGGGAATTATGGCAACGAACTTCCCAACATCACTAGTGCTCTTACTCAGAGCTCCAGTCACCGGCAAAGTAAGTTACAACAAGAGTGTTTTGTCCTCTGTCATGCCACGTTTTCCCTATTGGATGTACAGCAAGTTGTTGAAAAACATCTTAACGAGATCCCAGTTGTGCAAGAATAAAAGCTTCTTGAGAAAAGAGATTACCTCTCTTCTTGCCTCTGCATGGTAGGCTCTCATTATGGAGGTGTTTGGATGATATTTACAGTGAGGAAATAGATAGCTGTAGCAGTAGGAGCTTGTTGCCTTCTTTCATGCTGTGTGCAAAGCATGGTTTGAATAAGTGCAGAAGGTATGTCTGGTCTGAATCTCTAGCCCTCTTCGGATTTGTTTTTGGTTTTTGCTTATCCATTCCTGGGTAGCTCTGGATGTTTCTCCTTCCTCTCTCTCTCTCTCTCTCTCTCTGTTTCTCTTTCTCTTTGCTTTTGCTGAGCTTGAGTCACTGGAGGTGATATATTCAGGGCTGATTGGACTTGGTTGTGTGTTCGTCTTTTAATATTAATAAAACTATCCAGTAAAATTTTCCCAGTTATGCAATTCACCCGAATGCCAGATGTGAGGTTTTTGACTGAGAAAGACCCATACCTGTGCTCACTGGCAAATATAGGTGGGCTGGATGGAAAAGAAAGAGTTCTGCTGCATTTGCATTGCTACTGTGCTTGCTTCAGAAGTATTTCTTGGTGTTCAGTTTGTCATCCTCAAACCTTTGGTCGGCATAAACACAGTTTCCTTAGGCCAGTTGTGATGCACACCAAGACTTTAGTGGTGAGACCGTTCTGAGAAACATTGTAATTTAGTCAGGTCAATGTGGATGGTCATGGGAGGGTACATGTGGACACTCAAGTGTTCTTTCCTTTACAGACTCTTTAGTGAGGCCAAGACGTACAGTGTTCACTCGTGCCATTGAAGGCTGTGACCTGCATTGGCAGGATAGCCACCTCCAGCGGATAATCAGCAGCGACTTCTATATCTCTCCATCTTACCAAAGGGAAGGTGAGGGCCTTCTCTTCAACTCACAAGGACAGCCATTGTGGCTGGGTAAGCAGTTTCTCCTCCTGTTGCTCTTGCTCTGTGCATTTGCCTTAAAAAAAACTTGTGAGTACCACATTTGGAGTTTCTATGTGTTAAAAGAAGAATAATTCACATTTGAATGTATAGCCACTTCTTTGGAAAGAGTATCTTCATTTGCTCATCTTCCAAAACCTGAGAGTTCATGAGATCTAGTAATTTCCTGTACAGAGACTGTGGATGCTTCAAGACAATTTTTTTGTTGGGCAACAACCTTATCTCAACCATTGGAGTTTAGATTATGTCATTTTTAGTGTATAACCCTACCGGTTATTTCTTGGTTTTTCTCTCTCTCTCCAAATAAAATCTGTTAAGGGGAAAAGAAATACCACCAAATAGTTCTCATGTTCTTTTAAATCATACGGGACAGGAACCCTCTGTTTGAGAATAGAAAAGTTTGTAGCTACTCTCAAAAACATTTTCCTTTTTTCAGAGGGTTTGTCTTTTTCTTTGGCATGTCTAGGCTCTCAAACATTTCCCCATTTCAATAAGGAAAGCAGCATGCTGTGCAAGTAATTCCAGGCAATAGTATCTTGGGGCAGTAGGCCATGGACCCCAGTAACCACAAG
Organism: Pogona vitticeps; assembly: GCF_051106095.1. Lineage (NCBI taxonomy): Eukaryota > Metazoa > Chordata > Lepidosauria > Squamata > Agamidae > Pogona > Pogona vitticeps. The sequence goes on from NC_135786.1 coordinate 62,502,769, forward strand.
CAGAATTACTGTACTATTCACTGAAATGAGATAAGAAGAATGTCAGGCGCAAGATCTGTGGCCACAATAAAGGAAGTTACAATAAAGGGAGAAGGAATACAATGCACCTTGTCTATATTATCAGCAGAGTGCCTCTAGTTAAATTGGGCTCCAGATGGGGGACCTTTGGGCTCCCACACTCACAATCTCTACCGTTGGTGGAGGCTTCTGCAAACAGGCACCCCAAACATCTTGAAGGCAGAACGTTCTCCACTCAGTCATCCAAAACAGGGACAGACTCTTTCAGATTACAGAGTTTAGTCAGTCATTGCCAGAGTGTTATGCCCGTGCCTTGCTACAAGAAGACAATTTTGTAATTGCTTCCTACACACCTCTTTTGACAAGCAGTAAACAGTCAGAATACCCAATCCATATATTCTACAGCACCATCACAGGCATTGGACAGGCATTGCTGTGCAGTTCAGAATAGGAAGGTTCAGCTACTTGGTAGTGTTCTGTCTCAGAGCTGACCCCACTGGATGAGCTGCTGAGTATAGCAGTATTTTAAGGGAAGTGGGTGATGGGTGCACTTATTCCTTGCATCAGATGTGGTTGCACACAGTTCATGTACTGTAATCCAGCATCTATGGCAAAATGCCTAGGATCCTGGGTGGCATGCTTTGAATCCTGTGGCACAGCTGTTTGGCAGCCACAGAAGATATTGGCCATTTCCTCCATCCGGCTCCTCCACCTTCAGTGGTTTACATCAGATCCTCTCTGACTTGTTAAACTTAGGCTTGCCAAAGGCATGAACCCTGCACACGATCATTCTGACATGTGGCTTCCTTCTCTCTTTTTCTTGGGGCTCCTCCTGGAGGGAAGTGACAGCAAGTGTGGAATTGCCTTTGTTTGGCCAGCCACAATTTCATTTGAGAGAGAGGCAGGAGAGAGGAGTCTTCCTTCACATGGGGAGCAAACACTGGAGATTCCATTTGTGTGTGAGAGACATTTGTGCACAGGCTGCCTTTAGGATCTCATATATGGCCTTTGGCAGATCAGCTGGCACTCTGAAGGAGGACAAGGAAGAGAAGTGAAGCTGGTTTTAAAAGCCTTCAGGCACCTTGCGGAAAATGTTTCCTGTGCAGACAGTCACGCTGCAGTGACTTTCTGTCTCTTACCTTTCCTCGTGCCAGGGACATTTGCAGAGGAGAGGGCTCATTGCTGCTTTCCATTCAGTGTGTGTCAGCTGTTCCTCCTGATGACTTCTCCACCAGAGTTATAATCCTCTCCACAGTAACTGTGGCTTCAGGTGGGGAACAACCAGCAGGAACAGATTAATTTCTGCACCAAACAATAGTATTGCACATGAGACAAGCTGTTTTCTGGTAATAAAATCTTCAGGAAGAGCCAAAACATAACACTTGGTGCAAAAGCCCTTTCAGCGAGGCATTCAAGAAGCCGAGCCAAAGTCCATAAAACGTCCAGGGCAGGATGTAGATCTTCCCCTGGCAAGGAGATTGGAATGAAGGGATTCAGCTGTAACTTTGGCCCTTTATATGTGAATGCCCAAAGGGACCTGGATCAGGAGGGCATCTTTGCCAATCTCCAGCAGCAGATGTGCAAAACAAACACAAATATTCCCTTTCCCTTGGAAAACCTGTCAGGTCTGGAAGAAGAATGCAGGCCTATCTCCTTTGCATAGGACTTTTCTCTAAGAAGGGGAGGCCTTTGCTAGAGAAACTATGTAAACCTGTTTGCAATCTCTCACCTGAGTGGTACTTTCAAGGAAGAACCTGTGCTCAGAGCTTCAGAAAAGTTATTTTTTTCAGATAGTGAACTCCAAAAATCCACAAGCAACATAGTCACTGGGGAAGTCTGGGATTTACAGTATAGTGCAAAAAGTAAATTTACCCACTTCTTCCTGTGCACTTAAATCAGCTCTCAGGTAGGAGGAGCTTTGAAATATTTGAGACTTATGCTAAGGTGAGTTGGATCAGTGCATTTTAATGGAGCCACAAGAGTTGAAAGTGAGAGGTCCTTTGCTGTTTTCACCAGAGCAATAGCGGGCCGAATGATGTGACTGAGAGTTGAAGCCGATGAGCAGAGTAATGTAATTCAGCCTAACAGCACCTTTGTCACTTCACGCTGCAGGTGGGAGGGTCTAGATTTGTGTGTTCGTTTCTGTGGAAAACAATAACAGTAAGCAAGCCCCTCAGTCATGCTTTTGGAAAAGTAATCCTTTACGGAAGATTGTAAGAGGGCTGTGGGGCACTAAATTTAAGGTTCATGTATTAAAACAGAATCAGGCAAGGAGGCAAAGAATTCAGAAAAATAAGTTGAACCCTAAGCTTCTAGTATTTGTGGGGCTGATTCTTGTATATAGACAATGCTATCCCTTCTGTCTGTATTTGGGGCTTAAGTGTCTGTTGTGTTTGCATTGTGCCACAGAACATGTCCCTACAGCTTGTGCCCGTGTTGATGCCCTTCGTTCCCATGGATACCCCAAGGAAGCACTTCGTCTAACTGTGGCTATAATCAATACCTTAAGACTGCAGCAGCAGAGACAGCTGGAGATATACAAACATCAGAAGAAAGGTACGTGCAAGACTCTGATTGTGAGTTTGGCTTGACAGTTTGTTTGCTGTTCACCAGTAGGTATCCAGATCTTTTCCAGGTCCTGTCATCATCACTGCCATTATCATCACCATTTAGTTTTCTGACAGCTATGTGAGGGCCACTATGACATAGTGAACTGAATGATGGATTAGGACTCATGAGAGATGGGCTCAAATCCCAGCTTGGCCATGGAAACTCAATGGTAAAACCTCTGCTTAAATGTCCCACAGACTTTGAAAACTTTCTTAGGGTGTCATAGGTCTGATGCAACTTGATGGCACTCAGCGTACATATTTCAGCTTTATGATGAATGTCTGCTTTTGCAACCATCCTGACTTTTGTCTGATTACATTCGCCATATTTTGCAGGTGAGGATGGGGAGAAGTCTTGCAAAACAAGACAAAACATTGGGGTTATTGTGTCCTAAAAATCTGGCCTGAAATTACCCAGCTCACCATGCCTAGCGGTACAGCTAGTCTTATTATGATGGAGGAAGAGGGTACACATCCAACAGCTCAAAGGCAGACCCATTTCTTGAGGTGTTGCAATTTTCAGTTTTGCAGTTTTCTGCCAGTTTTGTGCAACACTGAAGCCAAAGAGGATGCACCTTATGGCAGAAAAATCAGATAAAATACAGAATATTTTAAAATAAGGAAGTAATCATTCTGGGATTGTTCTTGTTCTGTTTGCCCAACTCCAGAACTGCTGCAGAGAGGAGCCACTACAATCACGAATCTGGAAAGCTGGGTGGGGCATCCTCTCAACCCCATTGGCTGCTTATTTCTCACTTTGACAGAAGCATGTCGAGTAGAGGATGAAAACTGCCTTGAAATTTCAGGTAGGAGAATATGAGAATCCCAGATTGCCAGTCCCCAAACATAAAGCACAGTTTTTACTCTTCCCCCTTTGCATCTGTTTTGGGGCCATCCCCAGGTTACTGCTGAGGTTCCTCCTCTTGTTTTTAACACTTAGAAAATGCTTAAAGTTTTCTAAATGCTGTACAGACTTTTAGAGATCAAACTTGCCCTGTTTGCCAGCTTACTGTCTAATAGACATGGCACAAAGGGAGGAAGGATGGAGCAGAAAGAGAGCAAGTATTGCAGCAATCTTCTTTGGCTAAAAGGTGGGACCAGGTTGGACTCCTTCTTACCGTGATGGCCATATTGGAAGGCGAGGGTGAAGACACCTGTCTCTTGGCTGATTCTAGAGGCCAGAAGAGGCAACCTTTCAGCTCCAGCTGGCACTGGCCAAGCACGTTGGAGTATACTCATGCTTTGTGGAATTGTGTGTTCTACCTTGGCTGGCTTCCTCTTCTTTTTGTGAAAGGGGCACAAACCCACATTTAATCATGGAAACACAGCCCCTTGCTGTTAAGCTGTCTGTAGTCTAAAAGACTCAGAGCTCTATATGGTCTCTCTACACTACCCTTCTTCCTGGTAGAAATCACTGGGAGGGAGCTGACTAATCTCTCTGTGCAGTTTTCTTGTGAGCTGCCAGGCTGGATGAACAGCAATACAGTTTGGAAAAATTTCTTTTTGGTACAATCTCTCTCAGAATGCCCCATCCAGCATCATCAGTGAAAGCTGTAGTCCCCAAACGGAACTTTTCCAACCTCTGGAGGGCAGTCATGGAGAACCTTGGCAGGAGGGCGCGAGAGAGGTATGCTTGTCTACTGATGACAACTCTTTTCCATCAGATGCTGGTGACTCCAAACCACCCGTGTACCAGCATGTGCCCGTGGCCAACAGTTGCCATGAGAGTGGGGAGTCCTACTTGTCCCTGGCATTGGAGGTGGCCCTGATGGGGATGGGGCAGCAACGGGTGATGCCGGAGGGCCTTTATGCACAAGACAAAGTGTGGCGGAATGAAGAGCAGATCATTGCCCACCTGCAGGAGCTGGAGCTGGATGCTGTGCTGGTGCAGACCCTACGCAAGCAGTGCATCCTGCTGCTCGAAGGTGAGGACACAGAGGTGCCTCTGTCTGGCACTTGTGATGAACTGAAGCTCAGCCCATTCACTATCTTGAGACAGACAGCCTGGACTTCTTTCATTCAGCTCTGTGTTCTGAAAATGGAGCCCCACCACCTTCCCCATTCCCTTTGGTCACAGTAATTACCCCAGTAGGTGTGGGTGGTGGTGAAAGTACTGTTGAATAGAGCAAGAGGGGCTGCTACATATGATCAGTCCCATTATATATTATTTGTGTGTAAAGATGGGGCATGGAGTTGGGTGGCAGTTCCATGATTAAATTGTACAGAATGCATGATATTAAACAATGGCAGAGGTTCTGTCCCAGCACATCAGAAGTTAAGCACAAAAGATTCTTTATATTTTAATAAAAGGCAGGAGGCTGGGGTTGTGGGGAGAATGGCCTCCAGGTGTTGTTAAGCTCAATTTTCCATTTGTCTCAGTTGGCATGGCCAGTGAAGATGGGAACAGTAATCCAGAAACACATGAAGGGTCATCAGTTCCCCATCCCTACTGTAATAGATGCTGTGTGGATTCATTTCCCCTCCAATTCCCTCCCCAGGAACATTGCTAAGGATCTTAACAGCTTGGAAGTATTTTTTGGCCTACAGCTTTCCTCTTTGCCATAAGAGGACAATCTAAGAGTTTGAGTCCAGAAGAACACTTTTCTATACTTTTTTCTGTCCAGTTAGAAGGGTACCTTGCAACAATGATTATCCTACTCTATCTGAAAGCCTTCCTCCTGTAGCAGCATGGAGAAAAGGATCCTAGCCAGTCCCTCCTCTCTTTGTGCTGCTTTTACCCTCCCCTCTGCTTGTGTCTAGAGGCTTTGTACTGTACTCACACTTCTGCAGTTTTTCCTGAAAGTTAAAGCCAGAAGTGGATGGCCACAAGAGTAGCATCCATGTAGGGTGGGGGATAGATGTTATCCTTTCTGATTTCTACTAGGCGTGGAGTTTCATTTGGAAGTCTGGGGGGGAGGGGAGAAAGGCAGAGATGCCAGATCTTCAGCGGGAGGGTGGAAGAGATATGCTTCTAAGTTCCCTGCATTAGCAACATTAGGGCCCCTGGACAGAGCAGAACCAAGATTGTTCCACCAAGGATCTCCATTCTACTCTCTTGTATGTCACAGAGAACCAGCATCCTCTTGCTTGCATGGTTCATAAGCTTGCCAAACTCTCTGGCTGAAATCCTAAAGGTCTGGTTGCAGGATTGACACTGACGTTGTTCTGCTCTTGCTTAGGTGGCCCGTTCAGTGGCCTTGGCGAGGTGATCCACCGGGAAAGTGTGCCCATGCACACCTTTGCCAAGTATCTGTTTTCTGCCTTGCTGCCCCATGATGCTGACCTGGCCTACAAGCTGGCACTGCGCTCAATGAGGTTGGTACCACTTTCCCCATTTTCTTCACTGGGGAAATTCAGCTTCCAGTGCACAGAAAAACTATAGAACATATTTCAGTAGTTGGTTACTTGTTTTGATCTTCTTCCTTTTGTTTAAAAGTTTCTCCAGTATGCAAATTGTTGCAATGCTTTTCTGGCAGATTTTAAACAGAAATACTTTGCATATATTTTACTTTATAAGGGAATTTGGAAACAAAATTACTGGTTAGCAGGTGCAGTTGGTCTCTTTCATCCCTATGTTGTCATTCTCTATTTACTTCACTTTTGAAAGCAGTCTTATTTTACTCCATAGGTGGATTGAAGTTCATGACATTTGAATGACTGTAGTCATACTAGTATCTCTACCCTGCAGTTCTGGTAGAGGGCATGTTGAATACTGGTAATTCAGAATAAAGAACTGGAGAATTGTACATTATACTCCTAGATTTTTTTTCTGATGGGGACATTCGTATTATGCCTTAGTGCTTGATGCAGACAATACTTACTTGTTGCTCAGCTGTTATTGCTTGAGCCCCATAGGCAGAGAGTAGGCAACGTTATGGGTAAACTAGGAACAGAAGAAGCTGCTTAATACTGACTCAGACAATTAGACTGTCTAGCCAAGTATGGTTGACAGTAACTGGCAGTGTCGCTGTGAGGTTCCCAACCTTGGGTCCCAGATGTTTTAGGACTGCAGCTTCCAGAAATTCTGGTCAGCACAACTAGTAGTGAAGGCTTCTGGGCAACATTCCCTCTAAGTCTGTCTCCGGCTGTGTGGGAGCCTCGTTCCATGAGTACAGAGGTGGGCGGGGGTTAATTTGAAATGGGAAGCAAACCAACCGGCTGCTGGCTGCCTGTGCTTAACCCCAATGGAGCTGTGGGCAAGCACAAGTGCATAGCTTAGAGGGAATATTGCTTCTGGGAGTTTTAGTCCAAGAACATCTGGGGACCTAAGGTTAGAAAGCACTGCCCTATAGTTTCCGGCGGGATTCTTCCCTAGCTTGATATGGAAACAACTGAGTATTGGGCCTATGACTGCTTGCATGTGACGTATGTATGCTAACAGTGAGTGAGTTAAATGATTCCAGGAGAGGAGTGGTTCACTCCATGGCAGCAAAGACTACCAAGAGTCTTGTGGCACCTTAAAGACTCATTGATTTTAGCAGACTGCTAAGTAAAATGTGTTGCTTATTAAGTTGCTACAAGGTTTTTTTGTCCATTTCTAATTTAATTTTGGATTGATAAACCTGTAATCCTTCTGTTGCAATCAAAGCTGGGCAAAATCTCTCTTTTTGACTGCAGTTCTTAGGCACTCGCCATGCTAAATGGTGGGTTCTGGGTTCTGCAGCCCAAAACAGTACTTTTTTAAAGTTTCTTTGCCATACTCCTATAACAAAACAAAACAAAACCATCCAGTGTTATAGCAGTGGTCTGTCCTAGCAGGCAGGTTTTTGTGTAGGGGGGAAGTCCTGGCTTCCTGTTTCCTTGGATTCTCAAGCCTTTAAAAATACCCAAACTGAAGCCATGTGAGCAGGTAGCTCCGAACCGCAGCAGATGCCTTGGTGTTAGAGCCCACCCTCTTCCCCCGCAGCTCCACTAAGCAAAACCAGATGACTGCTGTGCAAATCATGCTTGGCTCTGACTTAAAAGCACAAGAAGGGGATATTTCCATACTTATATTTTTCTTTACAAGTTTATAAATCACTTCTCAGTTCTCTAGTGGCCTTTCAAGTTTACTTAAGGCTGGTCTTGCAACCATATGTTTTAAAAGCCCTTGAAAGGCTTTCCACATGGTTTTACACCAGCATGCCATGGGCAAACAAGACAGATTAAAAGCTACTGCTGGCAGGTGCCCATTCAGTGACTCGATGTGGCTTGCTGTTTTTTTCCTAGGCTGCCTGTTCTGGAGACGACTCCCTCTGGTGATGTTACGCACCCTCACCATATTGTTTCAGTGGTGCCTAGCAGGTACCCACGCTGGTTTACACTGGGACACTTGGAATCACAACAGTGCGAACTTGCTTCCACTATGCTGACAGCAGCCAAAGGTGGGTAATGGGCTCCTTGCAGAACTGGAGGTGAGCACCAGAAACCTTAGGTTAGGGGTCAACGCCTGCAAGTTAAAAGACCACAGTTGCCTCTTCCCCCTCCCCATCACTCCCCCAGGACCTACAACTGACCTCTTGACAAAACCAGAAATGACTGGAGGTTCACGGTCTTTTCACAAAGACAAGGTATGTGGGACAATGTATTGCCTTTATTTTGAAAGAAAATAGCACCACCTGGATCGTTAGGAATGGAGTTTTCCACTTTGCACATTACAATGATTGGGGAGTGTCCTCTGAGGGCTTCAGAAGCCATCATATTGAATGGGGTGCATGGGGCTGATAGGGGAAGGTCTGTCTTCCCCTTTAAATATCCCGTTTTCCTCACTTGCATTGGGACAAGGGCAATGTTATACTGACAGTCATGCTGTTTGCCTTAGCCTTTTTAGCAGTAAGTTAGGAAATGGTTTCCTTAACTGTAAGAGCTTAAAAGTCAGATAGCCTTTGTATCTAATTTTCCTAGCTGATTGGTTACAGTACCTTAGCTCTGCCTCTGGACTGGCCATATTGTGGCTTCCTTCTTATTGGGACTGTCAAGATGGTAAAAAAAAAGTACTGTACATCTTTGGAAAGAAATAATCAGGGTCAGTAGCTGCCAGGTTTTGCTGATCTATGCCATGAGCCTGGTATGATTATGCCCCTGCTCCCAGGAAGCCTGCCTAACTTTCCTTGAACCAACATGGAGGTTGGCACTGAATGTGTCCAATTCTTAACACAAGGCGCTTGGCAGTATTTTTTCTCTGTCAGCTGTTTGGATGGCAGGGATTGCTTGTATCCATGTGGCCACACCAGCTAGACCAGATGGATACTGGCTACTAGAGGAAACTGAAAGGCCAGGAAAACAAAGCCAACTCTTTATATTTTAGAGATCAAGAGTCACACTGTTCCTGTGATGTTTGCTTTGAAACCTGGTTGAAAATATTATATCTCTGTAGCTAGATTTTTATTCTGCTGTTGGGATTGAAAATAAATATTAACAATAATTATATGTTTTGTTCACTTAAGATGTTCTTGGTGGCTTGGCTTTTATATTGTAACATTCTGTGAGCTGGTGAGGTCAGCTGTTATGTACCAGGATAAGATTTCCAGACCTGCAGTGAAATTGCTGGGGATTAGTGTTTTGTTTGCATTCCATGGAAAGCCACCCACTGATTTATCTAAAAAGAAAAAAGAATAACAGACTCCATTAGGAAAATCCATGGCAAATATCATTATGTTCCCTTGACCAGGATATCCAGGGTGATGTTAAAGCCCCCACTCAGCCATAAAAACCCATTGGGATATGTTTAATTGGTATAGCCATTTATTAAATGTCTCACCAGTTGATCCCTAAATCAACATTAATTATGGAAGGATGAAGATGCAGGTCCAAACTTCACTGCCTTTTAAATAAAATGTTTTCATTGATTACAGATATTATTATTAATCATAGGTAACTTCTATTATCATCAGTCTCAACCTTCTATTTGTCATTACAGGTCTTACTTTTCACTCTAATCACACCTCAGATCTCCCAAATACCACACTCTATCTCCTTCTCCACTTTCTCACTCTTACTCTTGACTCCGCCTCTTTATTACATTTCTCTCGGCTCCGCCTCCTAGCAACATTAGTCTGATCCATGAATATTCATAACTACTTAACATAATAAGGATGAATGCCACAGGGTCACTATAAGTTGGTTCTGTCGTGACAGCGCATAACAGCACCCTTCACCACTTGAATGTGCTCTTGCCATTTTATCGCTTGTTTTATTTTGAAACTCCACTTATTCTAAGCTGAAAAGCTCTCTCTCCACATGGGATTCTTCAACTCCTCGATTACCCTATTTTACAAATGCCCCTCCATTAAATGCTCATTCTACTAGTTCAGTTTTTCATTTCTTGGTTTGTTTGTGTTCAGAGTTGCTGGTAACAAAGGAAATGCCTTTGATCCTTCTATGGGCGTTATTTTGCAGCAGCATCTTCCATGTTTGATATGCAAGCCCTCTCTTAGTCAGTTTTTGCATCAGCCCATAAATAACTGTGATCATTGCTACATTTCTAGCTTATATTTGCCTTCAAAGATTTACCTTAATCACTTTATTCTAAGATGTTACTACATTTAGCAATCCATTTTTTAATTTAAAGTGTGTCAGAAGAACTTAAAAATCTAAAGTGAGCGGAACTGGATCAGAGCAAAGACCCATTTATTCCAGTGTCCTCTTAACAACACTGGCTAGCCAGATACAAGAACATCTCCACCTGCACCCTGACCAGAGGCTACTACTTCAGGATTTCCGATTCCTTATGAATCCAGACAGCCATAAATATATTCCATTTTTTAAGTTCCATGTCATGTTCGACTGAATGGACTGTAATTTGAGGGTCGGGTATGTATAACCTGCCCATATGGGCCATACAACACATGACAGCAAAACCACATCATCTGCCAGCAGTTCATATTCGTACTGTATTCATGTCATATTTTAATTTCCTTTGGTCTCACCTAGCTGCTCTGTAACTCCCGCCATCTCCCCATCCTGGTCAGGTGAAGTAGGCAAGAATCCAAACCGAGACTCGTTCTGGAACTCCATGGACATTGCCAATGTGAAACCCTTGGTTTAGAAATTAATGGTGACTAATTTCTTTGTACTTCACCCAGAGCTTGTAAAAGTTATTTCCACTAAAGGGGCACTATATCAAATCAATCAATCAATTCTTGAGTGCAGATCTTGGAACACACACACACACACACACACATAAACAGTGGGTCCTATTGCCTATGGTCTGGGTGGATATGGGCATTTTAGTGTATCAAGGTAATTTCCACACTCTGCTTCATTCGATTGGTTTCTCTTCCAACATGCTTTAGAAGTGGAGACTCCTACATAGTACAGTGCTATCCAGTTTAGATGACACACTGGTGACATCTCGGAGGAGAGAACTGGCATCCTAGCAGGCCAATGGATGAGCGTTCTTTCTGTTCCCATGCAGGTGACATGCTGCGCTTACGGACTGTCCTTGAAGCCATTCAGAAGAACATACACTCTTCTTCCTTGATCTTCAAACTGGCCCAGGATGCCTTTAAGATTGCAACACCTGCTGATAACAGCTCTGATACAACCCTGTTGAATGTGGCACTAGAGCTGGGATTGCAGGTAAGGTAGATCAGTGGTCAGAAGAGAAATTTGAGAGTTCTTTCAATCTTTGTTCTAACTTGGAAGCCTGGCTGAAAGGTGAAGGATATGTCTTGGAGCCAATAGAAGCATCTGCGTTCAGGAAGTCACTAAATGCAGGTCAGGTTCTGGTCACTTTTTTCACTTCCTGATGTATTCTTGCATTCAGTTTTGCCCGTTATGTTGAACCTACACCACCCCTTCTCAGATGATCTCCTATCCAAGAAGATAAACAAGACCTGCTTATCTTTTAAGCCTGCAGCAGTGCATCCCATGACTTCAGGCCAATCTATAGCTGTTGGGAAATGCTGATCTAGGTCAATGCAAGCCCTGGGCTTAGGGAGCATCTGTGAGAAATAATCCCTCTCACTGTCCTAGGTGATGCGCATGACCTTGTCGACCTTGAATTGGAGACGGAGGGAGATGGTGCGATGGCTCGTGACCTGTGCAACCGAAGTGGGTGGGTATCTCTCTCATGAATCCTGAAAGTGAAGCCCGAAGCCCTGTCTGCTCCAATGAACAAGCAGAAGGCCCTGATAATTTTAAGGATGGTGTGACACCCACTGAGCAACAGAGCCACAAGGAGATGATAATGTTTCAATACTACTTTTGAATATTCAGAGCACTTCCCATACAATTCTGTGTTGAAATGGTTTTTGTAGTCCTATAAGAGGGGGCCAGTACGTATTATGCTACATGCTACAGATGTGGGGAATGAAGCAGAGACAGCAGGGTTGTACACACGAAGTATATCTGTAGAATTCCTGTCAGATGAGACTTGAATCAGAGACATTTTGATTCATAACTCATTCTTCTATCCACTATATTGCATCAGCATCCAAATTTCCACAAGGAGGATAATCATTACAGAAGATCCTTCTGTAATCATTACAGAAGGTCCCTGCACTAGCCATGAAAAATAGGAGGGCTGGTGATAACAAAGACAATCTATTACTAAGATGCAACTATAGGTAACTTTAGAAAAAAATAAACTTGTTTTCTTGTTATGAAATGGAGAGGAGTGAGTTTGTGTGGCTCATTTTTTTTTCAGTTTTCCACATCTGTATTGTTCTATCACAGTTCTATATCTGTTTGTTTCCCCTCCTAGGCATGACAACCCACATATTTTTTTACACAAGTCACAAATATATCAAGTTTTGTACACTTTTCTAACTGTATTCATTTTGTACATATTTTGCAAGCAATTTCCCCCACTGAATACATCATTTTGGGCATGTTTTCAAGATACTGTACATTTTTTAAAAAAGTTTGAAGTCTACATATTTTGGGGGTGCTTTATTTTTTCAAATATTTCTGTATGGATTTTAAGGACTTGCTGATGCTAGGTTATGTTCAGGTTCAGAAAGTATGAATTTGGTAAGTTCAAATTGAAATGCAAACCAGATGAATTTTTCACCCAGCTGAGTCATAAATGCAGAGCCTTTAGACCAACTAAAGCAAAGCTAGATCGTAGCTGTCCAGTTATCGTAGAAGTCTTGGCTGATAGCATAATCCTCCACTACAAAGCCAACTTGAACAGTGCGATCCTGCTTCTGAGACAGGTTAGATTATGACCAACATAGCCTAAAGCACTGAAGCACTGTATCTCTAAAAGAATTAATTAACATAACCCCCGTCACACTGATCTAATTGAAAGAGGAAAAGAATGACTGTTGAGCTCTTTACCTCCATTTGTCAAGCATTGCAGTCACATTCTGCCCCTTTCCCCCATGGCCTAAGACACTTCTGCTTCCTTCCTTGCAGGTGTCCGAGCTTTAGTCAGCATCTTGCAGAGTTGGTACACACTCTTCACTCCAACTGAAGCTACTAGCATAGTAGCAGCAACAGTGATGTCCCATAACACTATCTTGCGCCTCAGTCTGGACTATCCACAGCGAGAAGAGCTGGCCAGTTGTGCCCGCACATTGGCCCTGCAGTGTGCTATGAAGGATCCTCAGAACTGTGCCCTCTCAGCCTTGACCTTGTGTGAAAAGGACCACATTGCCTTTGAGACTGCTTACCAAATTGTGATTGATGCTGCTTCCACAGGCATGACTTATTCACAACTCTTTACCATTGCACGGTACATGGAGCACCGTGGGTATCCCCTCCGAGCCTTCAAGCTAGCATCGCTTGCCATGACACACCTCAACCTTGCCTATAGTCAGGACACCCACCCTGCTATCAACGATGTGCTTTGGGCATGTGCACTCAGTCACTCTCTGGGCAAGAATGAGCTCGCGGCCATTATTCCGCTGGTAGTGAAGAGCGTCCATTGTGCCACAGTGCTGTCTGACATCCTGCGACGCTGTACCATGACTGCACCAGGCCTTGCTGGTATTCCTGGCCGCAGGAACTCTGGGAAACTGATGTCAACAGACAAAGCACCTTTGCGCCAGCTCTTAGATGCTACAATAAGCGCTTATATCAATACCACACACTCCCGGCTCACCCACATCAGCCCTCGGCATTACGGGGAATTTATAGAATTTCTCAGCAAAGCTCGGGAGACTTTCCTGCTGGCTCAGGACGGCCACATACAATTTGCTCAGTTCATAGACAACCTCAAGCAGATCTACAAGGGCAAGAAGAAACTCATGTTGCTAGTGAGAGAGCGATTTGGATGAACTTCTGCACTAGAAAGAGGAAAGAAACCCTGATCATTGTTAGTGGGGTCATGCTAGTTAGGCAAGACCTAACTGCATTTCCCATTTGGAGAGATTTCCCAGATTCTTCAAGGAACAAAAAAACAACAACAGCACAACAGGAAGGGTTTTGTTTCCCACCCACAACTCACTCGCAAACACTTTGGCAATACCAAAAGCTAACCAGGAAGTTGAATACCTCTTTTCCAAAGGGCATGGTGGATGGCGGCTGAAAAGCAAAGTGGTGCAAAGGAGGCATAGAAGTGTGTCCGTCAGCCTCTGGAATTGCCACTTGTGTTGCCAGCTGGTGGCCTTGAGAGATGTGCATCCTGCCAAGACTGGCAAAAATGTCACCATGTTTTCGTGCACGTGGAGATGCTTAATTAAGAACCTAAAGTTAACTGTTCTCAGGGATTGCTTTACTAAAAGTAACAGAAGCATTTATGAAACTGTAAATACAATAGTATACATGTCAATTATTAAATTGTAAAGTTCTAATTATTTATAATTATTCTTATTTTGTTTGGGGGATACTTGAAATTGTGTTGTGGGCTTTCTTTCATGCATTCTTGTTAAAACATTTCTGAACATGAGAAACATGAACATTTCTCAGGTTTTCCCCAGCACTGTTGGTAAAGGTGGACTGGGTTATCTGACAAGCAGAGAAGAATTCAGAGTTTATGCAGAATTGCCATACTGCGATGGCCTTGGAAAAGAAGAGACTAAGGTGACAACGGGAAAGCCAGACATACCTCAACGTTTCAAGGTCATCTGGGTGAGGATTTGGCCCTCTGGGCCTCGACCCTAACACTCTCCCTGTGTCAGCTGGCTTTTGTACTGTGGTTCCCAGTATGGAATACAAAGGCCCAGGAAGCCAGGTAACCTGGCTGTAAAACAGTTGGGTCCATAGCTTAAATAATCTATTTTTGACGCTTTTCCATGGATGGGTGCTTGCAAGTACTGCATACCTCTGAATATGTATGTGGGGAAGGTTTTCTCTGTTTTCTTTCAGCTGGTGGGGAGTAGGAATCCCATGTTTTTCTTCTTTGCCTATGTGTGTCTTTGTTTTCATTGCCATTTATAAATGGTTGCAGCAAAGGCTGGTGCCCTCTTGAGGACAGTTTCCCATCACATGTCTTCCTGCTCCAACTCTTACCACTGTTTAGCATTCTTCTTAATTTTTATCTTGTTCCAGTGAATCACAGGGGAGCAAGACAGGGCTTCCTTATTCCAGTTGTCTTTGTGTTCCCCTGTTCCAGTGTGTCCTAGTTTTAAAAGGGGCAGGGAGGGACTGGGGGTGGGTGGGACTGGGGTGGGATGAAATGTAGCTTAGGAAATGTGGATTAAAGTTACTACTGTCTGACTCCAGTTTTGTTTCCAAAAAAACTCTTAAGCAGCTGGTCCCAAGACCAGACAACTCCAGTTGACTCAGTATTTGTTGCCATAGAAGTATCATTCTTCACATTTGACTCTTTATTTTGTGTGTACAACTTCTTGACATGGTATTTAATAAAAAAGAAAAAAAAGGAAGGATAATGTTCATGCCATTTCTGTATCACTCCAGCCATTTTGCTTATCAGTCAGATACCTATGTAATTTAGAAACAGTGCTGGTAGAATGAGGGGAACACCTCAGGCAGCAGGTTTGAAGTGTCATGAGTGGGCAAGCAAAGGTTATTTTTTACTACAAAGACCGGAATATGGGTTTTAGCCCTCTTGGGCCAAAATAACATGGCTAGCTTTAGGTAGCATTGTACCTTAATGTGTGGGGCATTATTTGTTGTTCTACATGAGAGACCAAAACTTTTTGACAGGCCTTTGTGTGTGTGTGTGTTTTTAAAGCACTAGTGAAAGGACAACTGGTACATTATAAGGGGTGCTGCTGCAATGGGCAGGATCAAAAGGGACCGTTTGTAACCATCCAAACCCTCATCCTTGCAGATTTATTTTGATTAGCAGTGCTGACCTTTTGGATGGGAAGGAGAGTTCTGCCTCCTCTTGACCTAGGGCCCATTGACTGTATCCACAGAGAAGCTGGTATAAGCTACAGGGAGCACATTAACTTCTCACCCAGACAAGAGTATGTTCATCTTGCAGATTTACTGCATGGGTGTGCGTGCGGAGGAAATATGGATCAGAGAAGGCTAGGGCATAGTGGGCATGACATGCACAATGATGTCTCTCCTTTCAGTCCTCCTCTTGCTTCAGACATCTTGACCTTGTACCGATTTTCCACCGCAAGATAGCATCACTCGTCACTCACAGATACTAACAGCCAAAAATCCTGTCCTAAATCCAGTTGTAATTCACAATCACAGTAGACCCACTGAGTCAATGAGGCACTGAATTACCATTAGGCAACTAATTCATTAGGGACCAGCATATGGGTTTGAGGCAGAGATTGCTGTACTCGATGATGGGAATAAGGTGGTATGAATGTTAGGGACTGCATGTATATGCTGCACGAGTGGATGGTACCAGTAAAAAGTAGTCACTTCTCATTAATATCCTGTAGGAAAACACTGGGTCATACATTCCATGCTGAAGGCAGTGCAGACTTCACATTCCTCAAAATCTTCCTTTACCATCTGCCCACCAAAGCACGGGGCCAATATGAGTGGGCAGCCAGACTTTAATTGTGGGCCATTGAAAACTTACACAGTCCTCCTTTTTCCATTTCCCAGAGGCCTGGCTTCACAACCATTGCAAAAATAGGCTTTCCCTGTGAAGTCCTTTGGTACAGCTTGTTCAGTGCATTGTGCACCATCCAACCTGGGGCCCAATCCCCCAAACTTTAGCAAGATTTGCTGAGGTGGCGAGAGTGCTTATGCACCGCATCCACAAAGGCACCCACATGTTCTGGGTTCATGTCAGGGTAAAGGCCATGGCCCAGGTTGGCAATATAGCACTGGGAGCCAAAGCCTTCCAACATCTTCTTCACCAGGTCCCCAATCTTTTCCTAACAAAAGCAAAAAAATAATTACCATGCATGGCAGCTGAAGGTTAGATTCCACCTCACCCCCACCCCGCAACTGCCATCTTCAGAAAGGCTTCTATTGGGGAAGTGTTGGGGCTTGACAGAGAGGCTTAACCCAAATGGTACAACTGCAGTCCTCAAAATAATGTGTTAACTAGAAGCATACCCACAAACATTTGTTCTGCTCACCAAACTGTTCCCTGTCTGTCTTGGATAAATAGAGTTGAAGCCAACTATGTTTCACCGTCCACCTGCAAATATGTGCATCTATCCACTGGAGGCAGTTTGTGTTACTGTTGAGTGTTGACCCCAGTTTGCCCCATCTGAACAGCCCACTGTCCTGATTCAGCAAGCCACGGAAAGGGGGTGATGGGGGGTAGGGCATGGGCAAGCCCACAGAGGCTCTCAGCTGTAAAACTAAGACTAGCATATCATGTGACCCACGGAAAGAACCATTAATAACATCATCCCCTTTACCTTCACCAATCAGTTCAGCCAGGTTTCACTTGCAACTAAAGGAGGTATTTAGACATACAATGAGTAGCAAGAGACTTAAGCCAAGCCTTAAGTGGCTTGCCAGCTTTCTTAACATCCTGCAGCTGGCAGAAACTCAGGTGGCTGTCTTATGCTCTTCACCATGCTGAAGCGAAAAGAAAACAACACAGTTTGCTGAAGGGCGCAGAGTCCTTCAGGCCTCTGGCACCAGCATCTTTACCTTTGGTGCATAGAGAGCACATGGATCCAAATTCCCTTGTAAGGTAATGCCTTTTCCTGTCCGCTGGCTGAAACAAAACACATTCTTTCAGCAGGAGGTGGAGGAAGAGCACTTATGAAAGGCATAGCTGCTTTGTAGAAATCAATGTACCATGTGTGGCAAAAAAAAAACAACAACTATGAATAAATCCCTCTGCATTAAAGTAATGTGAGTCAGCAAGAACTACCTATAACATATGGGTTGCCATGTAGGTCTAGGTGAGTGTAAATGGCAACCCACATGAGAATTCAAAGTGTCTGTTATTCAGGCACAGAACAAAATCATTATTCCACTCCCATCTGCTTCTAAATCATTAGACAAAGCTGGTTCCCTAAAGCCAGGGCAAAAGGATGCTTTTGCCTTATTTGCTATATAATCTCATTCTAACTCAATTCTCTTGGGAGAGTGATGTCTTTTCAAAGGAGGCATCTCAGTCATTTATCTTTGACACTGAACTTCCCCAAGCTCTAGCTCCTAGATAATAATAACTATGGCTTTATTCTTCTGCATTCACTTTTCAGCAGGATTTAGCTCTTCCTAGAGGAGGGCTGGGGAACTTTTGCCCTCCAGATGTTGATGAACTGCTATTCCCCACCACAGTACACCACTGATTTGCTGGTTGGGATTAGTGGGAACTAGAGCTCAGCAACATCTGGAGGGCCACAGGTCTAACACAGTGGTTCTTAACCTTGGGTTACTCAGGTGTTTTTGGACTGCAACTCCCAGAAGCCTTCAGCACCAGCTGTGCTGGCTGGGATTTCTGGGAGTTGCAGTTCAAAAACATCTGAGTAAGCCGAGGTTAAGAACCACTGGTCTAACAAACGCTGTCCTACAAATCACCCAGTGGAGGTGCAATCTACATAGACACACATATATAGCTGCTTGGTAAAATGAATGGATTGGAAATGGTGCTGGTTGCTTCGACATTCCCATATCTGGTTGTCTGGACTGATTATTCCCTTGGCATCCGTGAACTGTATTAATTGGGCCAAGAACAAAACTGGGCAAGTGAGAAAAGGATCTAGGAAACCCACAATAACCCTTCTGTAATCCCCAAGCTCAAGATGATTTCTCACCGAGCATCCTCAGGTCGGATGGTCCAGTCCAGGCCTACCACTTCATATCCAGATTGTGCCAAGTCCTCCAGGGCATAATGTGCATCTTTGGCAAAAATAATCTGGGAGGGAAGAGAAAGAAAAACAAAACCAAGCAGGACAACATTGAGCACAGGTGGGCTGCTTGCATTTGGAGCTACTGAACTCCAGTTCATCGTTTAAAACAAAACAAAACTCTAGCCTGATAAAATTCGAAAACAGTGGCTCAAATGCATAACACTAGCCCTAACAGACCACTAAAAAATTACAAATAGAAATGATCTTTCAGTCTATACAGATCTTCATCAGGCTGGGCAGATGGTATTAAAAAAACACACAACAACATCAGAGCTTAGGGGGGGCAGGCGTCTCAAAATGGGGGCTGTAGCTCAGTTCAGAAGTGCTAGGTCTCAGATTTCAACTCTGCTGATGTGGATTGGAATCTGCCTACCAACTTGTTAATCAAAGAGCTGCCAGTCATGCAGAAGCCCCATGCCAGTGACTGAAGGCACTCAGGTAAGGGAAGGTTACATATTTTAGCATGTTAAGACCAGCAGCCCACTTCCTCTGTTCATCATAGGTTGTAAGGCAGAGACCTCTAACTTCTCAGTTCTCGCAGCAGGGGTGTGGCAAAGGGAAGAGCACCTTCATCATCATTTCTACTGCTGAAAGTGATATGAGCATTAAAGAAGATACCCATACATATATTCTCCTGCACACCTGGAGGAGAAGGCTATATAGCTAATAGTCACGATGATGACTCTATATTAATTCAATTACAGTGGTGCCTCGCATAGCGATGTTAATTCGTTCCAAAAAAACATCGCTATGTGAAACCATCGCTATGCGAAACACCATTTCCCATAGAAATGCATTGGAAACCGGTTAATCCGTTCCAATTGGAACGGATTGCCGTCGTTAAGCGAAAAAACCCATAGGAAACATTGCTAAGCGAAACAATGTTTCCTCCATTGGAATGTATTGAAGCTGACTCAATACATTTCAATGGCTTTGCGAAGTCAATTTTTGCAATTTTAAATGTGTCATACAAGGGGCAAAAATGGTTTTAAATGCTTGGAATAGCTTCTGCACCTTCTAAAACGGGTGCAAATGTAATTTGGCTTAGATCTGACTTTTCGTTAATTTATGGTGAATTTTTCCCCCCAACTTTTGACAGCTGTCAAAATCTGACAGCTCCATTATTTCCTATGGAGGAAGAAAAAATTCACAAAAAATTAATGAAGACTCAGCAACTGTTCTAAATGCTTGGATTCGTTAGAGGACCCCCTAAGTCGTGTGCAAACCTGATTTGGCTTTGATCTGAACTTTCGTTAATTTATGGCGAATTGTTTTCTCCCCCATAGGAAAGCATGGAGCTGTCAGATTTTGACAGGTCCATTGGTTCCTATGGGCCGAAAAAAAAAATTAACCATAAATTAACGAAAAGTCAGATCAAAGCCAAATCAAGTTTGCACATGACTTAGGGGGTCCTCTAACGAATCCAAGCATTTAGAACCGTTTTTGACCCTTCTAAGACACTTTTTTAATTGAAAAAAAAACATCGTTAAGTGAAGCAGGGGACCTAAAATCGCATTCGTTATGCGAAGCATGGTCCCAAACTTCGCTAAGCGAAAATCACCCATAGGAAACATCGTTATACGGGGCATATTATTTTCTAAAAAAACACATCGTTATGCGAATTCATCGCTAAACGAGGCAATCGTTAAGCGAGGCACCACTGTATCAGAAGCAAGATATACTTCTGAATACTCATTGTTTGGGCAACTGTAGGAACAGAAAGCAGGACCAAAAAGGTCTTTAGTCTGCTTCAGCACAGTTCTTCTTGTGTTCACACCTAACCATCACCCTCCCTACCCTATCTGTGTTTCTTCTGGAAGGTATCATTCAATGGCCCTGTATCCCAATACTCAATATGGAAAGATAGAGTGGGTTTCAGTGGTGGCTCATGCAAGATCCCCCTTTTTTATATTTTAATTTAGGATAAACAGAACATGGTGCTTCCAGACAGGATGGGCTCAGAAATCCAGCTGATGCCAAGAAAATTCCACAAGAAAGGCAAAGAGATTTATTTATTTTTATTTATTTATTTAATTTATACCCCGCCTATCTGGCCCACCGGACCACTCTTACCATGGGCACCACAGGCAGGGCATCCTCCTGTAGCTTACTCTTCACTCGTTTTACAATGGACTGGATGAATGGAAGGGAGAAGTCTGCAAACAGCTCGGGACCTAGGTGTCCTGCGTGGGACTCAAAAAGCTGAAGAGCCTGCCAAAAGACAGAGACATACAAGGATCTGGTATTGCTTCCTACCTTCCATTCTCCTCCAAGAAGTATCTTCCACAACCCTTGCCTAAAGGAGCAATGCATTTTCCCCCAGTCCCATATTTCCTGCTGCAGGATCACAGAAGCATAGAATAACTAAGTTGGAAGGTCCCTATAAAGGCCATCAAGTCCAACCCCCTGCTCAATGCAGGAATCCAAGTCAAAGCAGATCTGACAGATGGCTGTCCAATTTTCTCTTAAATGCCTCCAGTGTTGGAACAACCTCACCACCTCCCAAATAATTGGTTCCATTGCCATACTGCTCTAACAATTATGAGGTTCTTCCTGATATTCAGTCTAAATATGGCTTCCTTTAGTTTGAGCCCAGTGTTACATGTCCTGCACTCTGGGATGACTGAGAACAGATCCTGCCCCTCCTCTGTATGACAGCTTTTCAGGTATTTGAAAAGTGCTATCAAATCCCTCCTCAGTCAGATTTTTTCTCATCACTTTTTCTTCATAGGGTTTGTCTTCCAGTCCCATGATCATCCTTATTGCCCTCCTCTGAACTTGCTCCAGTTTGCTGGCATCCTTTTTAAAGTGTGGTGTCCAGAATTGGGCACAGTACTCTAGATCAGAGGTCGTCAACCCCCGGTCTGCGGCCCTGTACCAGTCCGTGGCCTGAGCCGGACCAGGTCGTGAAGACAGACCACCCGCCCCCCAAAGGAATTCCCTTCCCCATACCTGCTTTGCGTGCGCACACACGGGCATGCCAGCACCAGCGTGAGCACTGCTCCATCCCTTCACGCATACATCCGAGTGCAGGGGTGGGCAGGCACGCGGGTGCTCCTGCGCATGTACGAAGAGGTGGGGGAGCGCTCATGCCAGCGCTGGCATGCATGCTCCCCCACCACTTTGCGCATGCCCCACCTTCCTCAGAGGCTCAGCCGGTCTGCGGTCCCAAAACGATTGGGGACCTCTGCTCTAGATCAGGGGTCCCCAACCCCCGGTCCGTGGCTATGGCAAGACTGGGCAGTGGAGATAGAGCTCCGCCCCCTGTACGCGCTCCGCCCCGCACGCACGGCCCGCCACCTGCATGCACAGGTGCCGCTCCCCTCTGTGAGCACACCCCACCTCTTTCCGCATGTGTGAGCGTGCTCCGCCCCTCCGTGAGCACGCTCCGCCCCTTAGCGCATGTGCATGAGCACGCTCTGCCCCTTCACACATGCGCCTGAGCACACACCACCCCTCCACGAACAGACCCCCCAACAACTCAGAAAAGGTTGGGGACCACTATTCTAGATGACGCTTAACTAGAATAGATAAGCAAAGGATAAGAAACACCTGTAAATAATCAAGAGTTCTTAAAATGGGAGAACATTTAAATTGTCCTCGGCTGCTATGCTCAACACACCTACCTGGAAGTCAACCCTATCAAAAGAGGTTTGTTTCTGAATGTCAGCTTGAAGTTCTTATTTTATTATTATTATCATCATTTTACATTGTTTTATATAAATGGCAAGTATATAAATTAGTAAAGTAAAATAAAACTGAAAGTTTTCTTGTAAGACACAACTGTGTCAAGTTAAGGAAACTAGCTGAGCCCTCTTCTCACAATGCAAACCACAATTCAGCCGAAATGGGTAAACAGGGCAAGGATCACATTTGTCTTACTCTCATCTCCGACGCATTCGATAAAAAGCAAGAACAAGGATCTAATCTGCACACAGGATATACTCATGACCTTACAGTGTGAAGGTTTTGTTGTGTGCACTGACAATTTTTACTTCATTGCTAAATGAAAGGAAACCAGGATGGGGCAGAACTAGCAGAGCTTAGGAAAGTTAGCTTTTTGGAACTAGAACTTCCAGGATCACACGGCTAGAGGCTTTGTGCAGGGCAATTCTGGGGATTCAATCCGGAAAATATGTATGTATGTATGTATGTATGTATGTATGTATGTATGTATGTATGTATGTATGTATGTATGTATGTATGTATGTATGTATGTATGTATGTATGTATGTATGTATGTATGTATGTATGTATGTATGTATGTATGTATGTATGTATGTATGTATCTACCTGTTTCTGTATTAAAGGCTATAGTCCATGACTGGCAGCACAATCCTATACCTGCCCACTTGGCACCATCCTTTACCATCCCCAAGAGATACCTCCAAGCGAGAAAGGAAGGGCAAACCTATTCAATCTATACAAAAGCCTACAAGCTTGGAGGGAAAGGAGACATGTGGTACCTTCCAAATTGAATGATTGCAGCTTCTTCTCCTACTCACCTGAGCACCTGCAGCCACCTGACCCACCAGGTAATCCACAATTACATCAGTCAGTAATGTGAGCAGACGATGGCTTGCCTCAGGATGCCGGTAGAGCCAGGCCTTGGCTTTGGCCATTGTGTTGGAGCCACCACCTTCGATCATGTAGGACATTAGTGTCCACTAGAGGGCAGATAAGAAGCAGCAAAGGAAGGCAGACATGAATACAAAGTTCCAATGCCCATCATGCCCATATCGGCTTTATGAGCAAATGGAATCAAAATGAGAAAAAAATATTTTGAGGGATTATAATTCCCCAAATTCTGCCAGTTAGCCTGGCTAACTTCTTGCCTGAAAAAAGTTACATTTTGGACCACAATTCCCAATCCTAGTCAGTTTGTCTAAACTCCGAACTGACCTTGTAGAAAGAAAGATGCAGCTCTGCTCCAAAAAAGTTACATAATCAGGTTGAAATCAAGCCACTCAACCCCACTGCATTGCTGAAAACCAGGGTCTTGATTTCTTTCTCTCTTTACAAAGCTGCCCAGTTGTGTATCCCATTCACCAAAAAATCAGCAAGAACCACCAACATATGCGCTTACTGCTCATTAGTTCCCCTTTGAACAACTTAACCTGCCAAACATATATGTTCAGAATTGTGATTCAAATTTTGATATGTGACATTTTAAAAAATATATACGTGAAAGACGGTGACTATTTGGCTTCTATGTTTAGCACAGACTATAAAAATGCCCCTGTCAAAGCTGTACCTCAGTAACAAGCCACCCACAGGTCCCACAAAGATCAACTTATGAAGGTGATGGATGAGCAGGTATGAGGGCCTGGAGTCTGGGGTATGACAGCTTTACAGGAGACTTGGTGATGCAGTGTTTAAACCACATTGCTGCAGTCAAGATTACTCATGACCTGGGTCCGATCCTGATGGGCTCAGGTAGCTGGCTCAAAGTTGAATCAGCCTTGATCCTTCTGAGGTCAGTAAATTGAGTGACCAGCTCACAACAAGGGGTAATGTGTGGCCTGTATAATTAAATGCAAACCACCCAGAGAATGATTTAAGTGCTATGGCATAGCATATAAGAAGCATGCTTTACTTTGCTTTATTAAAGAAGTCCACAGAAGATACCAGTCTGTAAGTTATGTGCCCCCACAGAGAGTCTGTCAAATGCTGCAGCTGTAAGTCCATCAAATACAAAACCCAGCTTGGATCACGCAGCAAAACAGGTGGACAATATGCCCCATTTGCCTTTGGTCTCATCACTGGAAGATTCAGAGAGAAGACTGTGCGACATATATTTCCAAAGAATTGGTACTCACCGGGGCGCCAGAGAAGCCAATTAGAGGCACCTTCCCCTCCAATTTGTGCCGTGTCAGAGTGATGGCCTGGAAGACGTAGCCCAGTTCTGTGGCTACATCCACCTTCTGTCGAAGTTTGAGCAGGTCCTCCACCTCCTTTAGTGGGTCTGGGAAAGTAGGTCCTTTGCCAGGCACCATCACCACCTCCATGCCCAGGGCCTGGAAAGGATACAGTGTGGGAGATCCACCGTAGTTAAAGAGCGGGCCTCCAAAAGGAGTCAACAGGCTAAGGGTCTCTACATGATAACCTCCCTCACCCTGGCATCTCCTACCTGGGGCACCACCAAGATGTCCGAGAAGATGATGGCAGCATCAAAAGGAAAGCGTCTTAAAGGCTGGAAGGGGAAGGAAAAAAATAACAATGGACTATACACAATATTTGCTAGTACCGCATTCTAGTTACAAAAATCCGGCAACTAATGCTTATAACTGGAGCCTAGAAATGCAACTTATTTAAATTGTAATTCCTAGGAATTCCCCCACCTTACCCCAAACCTGGTGCTGATCAGTGGAGTCTAGATTTTGAAGGGAGAAGAAAGCAATTTTTCTAGGCTCTGCTCTTCATGATGAAGACAAGTATTTAAAAAAGATGGCATATGACTGAAGACTCCAAATTCAAAGAGGGCAATTGTGAATAGGATTCCACGCAGAGACCGAACAGCTGCCATCCTGTATGTAGTCTTCTCCATCCCAGCGGAAAGTCATCTGACCCCACATTGCCAGCCTGGCTTTTTTGAGCTACAGTGCCTCATATACGTAGTGTTAGCATATTCTCTGCTGCCTCATATAGTGTTTGCCTATAAATATACAGTGGTGCCTCGCATAGCGAGGTTAATCCGTTCTGGATTAACCTTCGCTATGCTGAAGCATCATTGAACGGGGCAGGGATTTCCATTGGAATGCATTAAACATGGTTTAATACGTTCCAAATGGGCCAAATACTCACCGTTCAGCAAAGCTTCGTAATGGCCGGCAGCCATTTTCGCGCCCTCGCCTCACTTAACGAGGGCGCTAAAACGCTGCGCGTGGCCATTTTGGGCCATTTCCGGGCTTCCGGCGGCCATTTTGGCCACCGAACAGCTGATCGGCGGGCTTCGTTTTGCGAAGATCGGTAAGCGAAACGCTTACCGGTCTTCGCAAAGCGAATTTAGCCCTATTTAAAAAACGTTAAGCGATCGCATTAGCGATCCGAAAAAACGGATCGCTATGCGATTTCGTCGTTATGCGGTGCGCTCGTTAAGCGAGGCACCACTGTATTGTGTCAGAAAAGAGAAATCTCCTTTGAAAAGACCCTGATGTTGGGAAAGTATGAGGGCAAGAGGAGAAGGGGATGACAGAGAATGAGATGGTTGGACAGTGTCATCGAAGCGACCAACATGAATTTGACCCAACTCCGGGAGGCAGTGGAAGACAGGAGGGCCTGTCGTACTCTGGTCCATGGGGTCACAAAGAGTCGGACATGACTTAATGACTGAACAACAACAAATATTGTGTCAGAAGGCTGGACTGTAGGAGAGCCCTTTTGGTCCCCCAGAGGCTCTCATTTGCCAAGGATATTACTACTCAAGTTTCTATTAAGTATGTGTATGAAGCCTTTACATATTGGATGTTGAGCTGGCTAGTTTCCTCTTAGCCTGGGCAGCAGTAACTGGGCCCAGGGACATGTGCCTGACAGTGTGTGTTTCCTGTCTCAATTGTCTGCATACAAATATGCAGGATTCTTCAAGCTGCTAAGGGTCAGTAGCCAGATTTTAGTGTTGATTTACCATAAAATTGGAACCCAGGCATGCAACCCAAGGATGCGAGCAGTACCTTCTTAATGAGCAGCAATTTGCCACCAAGACATACGCAATTACAGTCGTGCCTCGCAAGACGAATGCCTTGTGGGACAAAAAAACTGCAAGACAAATGTTTTTTGTGATTGTTATAGTGCATCGCAAGACGACTTCTTCTATGGCCGTGCTTTGCAAGACGATTTTTCCCCCCCGAGACCGATGCCTCGCAAGACGAAAAAATTTCATTTGTCTTGCGAGGTTCCCATAGGAATGCATTGCAATGCATTCCTATGGGAAGCCGCTTTTCGCAAGACAATTTTTTCGCAAGACAGTGCTTCTCGCAGAACAAATTACATTCATCTTGAGAGGCACCACTGTAATCTTATGCAAGATGAATTGGCAGTAAGATTCTGGCCCATATTTCCCACAGCTTAAAAAAATACTGTATATGGAGGAATCGCTCTTCAGATCCCTTGGTGAGCAATGTTGCCCCTTCCCACCTTGTTCTGATGCCCCATAATGAAGAGAAAGAAAAGAAACCACTGACTGCTGTAAGAATGCAGGAAAGGTTTCTGAGTTAGACTGTTTTAACTGATAGGAAAAGGAATAAAAGATTTAAATGTGACTGCAAAACAGCTAAGTATCTCGGACAAGAACTGTTAACAGGACAGCAAATCATTTCTTTCAATGTTAAAATAGGTAAAAAACCAGTCATATATACCAAAACAGGGTGATATTCAAAACAGTCAGTTAGAAATCCATATTTAAAGCAACTGCAATTCTCCAAAAATACATGTAGTTCAAATCACGTCAAGTCATTAATGACTGTCCAAAACAGAGCAAGGGAAATGTGCATGGAAAGGAAACCAGAGGATACATATATATATTTATATCATCAACATTTTAATAACAGACTGAAGTAATGTTTAAATCTATGCTGACAGATACACAATAAACAGCAGAGGAAATACTGACATGCAGTATAATGAGGTGAGAGAAAACAGAAGGAAACACTGCATAAACACAACATAAAAAAGCAGGAGAAAGAAATTCCAAAGCTGTCAGTAACACATACAATTTTTTACAGACAAAGAAAAAGAACATTCAAACCATTAATACATTTTTCAAAGGGCAAGATAAAGCTGTATGGAAAAAAAGTTAATATCCATTACTAAAATAGCCCTGATAGAAATACATGAAAACACATTTTTAAAAAGAATATTAAAAAAAAATACAGATGACATGTAAGTGCAACAATAAAGAATTGAGTAAATACTAAAGAAGAAAGGAAGACATCCAAGACGGACACATATAAATCAGAGTAGAGCAGAGGAAGTTTTATAAAAGAACAGAAGAAAAACATACTAAACAGATGAACAGAAGAAAACAATACGTTGGAGAAAATGAGTGCCTCAGGGCTTATGTTGTTCTGCATTCAACATCTGCAAACACTTTTAGGGTACCAAACACATCAGTTCTGAAACAGCAGTTTGTTAATATGTACCCATTTCCAGAGGGTTATTACCTATACAAAAAAAGGTATTTTTTAATCCTAAGCAGCAGAGAATTCCTTTTGGGGGAAGGTTTTACAGACTGTGGCTGAGTGCATTGGATGGAATGGATTTTTAGATGATGAAAATTTATGCCAGACACAATTTAAATCCTAAGTACAAGCAGTTTAACTTACAATTTTCTTTCCTTCTAACAGTTAACGTGAGTCATTTCAGTTCCCTTTTTTTTTGAAAGTAGAACTGAGCTACCTCAAAATAGGTTAGACATTTCTGCCTATTCAAGGCACTCCTTAAGTACACAGCAAGTAGTGACTTGGTAAAATAAAGGAAAAGGAAAAATCTACAGCACCTCCCCCCCAAAAAAAAACACCTGTCGAATACCAGTGAATATACAGGTGAGCTGAACATACTCGGCGGGAAGCACATACAACCAAATGTGTAGAGAAGAGGGAATGCACAAACCCCAACTCATAGTATTGTGAGGATCTAACTACATCAGTGGATCATAACCTTGACAATCTCCAGATGTTGCTGGACTGCACCTCTCAGAAGTCCTCAGCATCACAGCTAGCGGTCAAGGCTTCTGGGAGTTTTAGTCCAAGAACATCTGGGGACCCCAGGTCGGGAACCACCGCTCTAAATACCAGCTTCCTTAAGTGCTGAAAGATATGTTTGCCCAAGCATGAGGTGGTCTTATCTCCCACATTTTGCAAATTAGCTTCCTTTATTTTATGGCTGGCTATTGAAAGGTAAACAAAGGCTTCAATAACAAGTCTGATTGCTCAAGCACACAGCTCTGAGGAAATACCACCACTGGAGATCCGATGTTCTGTTACCTTTTAATTCCAAGCTCAATGCCTCATGTAGTTTGACTCACAATTGGGGATTAGGGTTGGCAGAGGAAGCCACCTTTTGTATTTCCTACTCTCTGTATTGGTTCTAACACAGCCAACGTTACAGACATGAATCCCATCACCACCAATGAGGATTTTTAGTTGTGATTTATTTTAACCCCACCATTTTCGATAGGCTGTACTAATGACTAACTTTACATAGCAAAGCGATAGAATGTTTATCTTAGTGAATGAAAATGAAAATTGCTCACTTCTTAAAATCATGGGGATTCATCCTCTAGCTGAATGATTCAAGGGGCATGTTGCAAATAGGGAAGAAAGGCAGTATTTTTGCCTTTCAAAACACAGTGTGTGTGAATCTGGGGTACTGTTGCTTCATCTCAGTCACCCAATTGATTGCACGCCCTCATATGGATAGCTTTTGCTAAATTTGTAATCTAAGGTCATATTATCTTTTTCCAAATAGCAACCTATAATGGCAGTGTAATTTAGCTTTCAAATCAAATGCACTTAATTAGCATGATCAGTATAGTTACATAGCTAGAAAGGGTGTTTGATATAATTAACTAAAAAAGGCAATTGTGGTGGAAAAAGCTGAAGACAACAGGAAAAAAGTGAGAACAAATAGGAAATGGATTGACTCAATAAAGCAAGCCATGACCTCAAAGTTGCAAGAGCTGAGCAGGGTTCTGACATGTTGAAGTTTCTCATCCATATAGGCATCATAAATCAGAAGTGATTTGACAACACATAACAACAAATATATGAGTATCAGCTGCCTCTAAAGGACTAAAAGCTTATTCTTCTTGTTGAAGGCGCTTTCATTTATTTAGTCATGGGGAGCTACCAATTTAGGAGTACTGCATGTTTGAAGGTGTGCTAAACTGTTGAGAACTTGTGAAATTTCAGCAGCTAGATTTCATCCTCCTATGCCTCTTCGCTGAGATTAGTTGCGCTACAACTCCCATCATTCTGCAAGATTGACAACTTGGTATTTTCATTTCATTTGCATTCATTCTGTTTGGTTACTCTTTTAAAAGCACATCTCTAACTCTGTATTCTTCATATTCAACTTAATTTCTTTTTGTTATAATATATGCAATTCTTTTAATGAAAAAGTGCTATTGGTACTTTAGCTTTAAAGAATGATGTAAACCAAATGTCATTTGGTGACCCCTAGTTGACATTACTGGATATTCATGGCTAAAAAAGCATCTCTGTTAAGTTGACTACGTGGTTCAAAGAGAGCAGAAAAGGGATAGGGTTATATCCACCTTATACTACGGCGAGTAAAGAAATATTCTGCAGGTGAACTGCAGATTTCACCAAGTTCATACATTCCTCATTTCCAGGAGGGTCTCACTCACCTGTAATGTGAGCTCACTGCACGTCTCTGGAGATCGACAAGTAGCAAAGAAATCCTGAGCTGCTCGGGTCTCACGGAACTCTGAAAAATATAAAACAACTGAGTGAAATTAAATGACCTTCAAAGAGTGTCAAACCAGGGTAGGCAAAGTGGCTGCCTGCTGCATGAGTCCCCACCCTCCAAGAATCCAAATTCATCTGCTGATCACTCTTGGGTCCCTCAGAACCTTTGAATATATATATATATATAGATAGATAGATAGATAGATAGATAGATAGATAGATAGATAGATAGATAGATAGATAGATAGATATAGATATAGATATAGATATAGATATAGATATAGATATAGATATATAGATATATAGATATTAATGGCTCAAAAACAGTAAAAAAAATAATTTGGTCATTAGCAAATGCAAGAGGACTTCTCATTTCGAAACACCTCAATTTTTAATAATAATAAAAAGGGAATGGTTCCCAACCTTGGGATAGATACTGCCCATTTCTGATATTATGGAGGAACTGGGGCAAGGAAACAGGGGGAAAAAACCTAAATCATCAACAGAGCTTTCATGAAGAAAATGACCAAACACAGGATGCCATCTGTCAATGCTTCTCTCTCTCATATAATACTAGAACACAGAGTCATCCAATGAAGCTGAAATGGTGGGAGATTTGAGACAACTAAAGACTTCTACATACAGGGCATTGAATAAAATTAAATAATGGGATTTTGCTGCCACAGGATGTTGTGATGGCTGATAGCCTGGATCAGAAACATTCCCAGAGGATAGGACTATCAGTAGTTACCAATCATCATGGTTATATCTGGCATTCCATATCAGAGGCAGGATGCCTCTGAAATACCCAGTGAAGGAGAAAACAAGTGGGGCTGTACTACTGCATGCATCTGGGAAGGCCCCTCTCCACTCACTCATGGCCAAAATATTTTTTTTATTGCAGTCTTTCTATAGTCCTCTGGTTGGCCACCATGGAAGCAGAATGCTAAACAAATAGGGCTTTGGTTTGATCCAGCAGAAGTCTTCTTATGTTGAAGTACTTTATAGATAGAATTCCAACTTCTTATAAGTTGTTTTGAGACCAGATTCTAAGAGTGTACTGTCTGCTTTTGGAATCTTACTAAGATTCTGGTTTGAGAATATCCCATTTCCAGTTTTCAGAGAAAGTCGCTCTTCTCAAGTTTTCTGGTTAATGTACTTTGCTGGAACAAACCAGACCGAGTATTCCTGATTGCAAGGTCACCCAATGCCAAAAATAGCCATATTTGTGCCCAGTAACAATAGGACAAGGCTGGGAAAGCTGCAATACATCAGATTTTTGGGAATTTGAACTCCCATCAGTACCAGTCAGCTTTCCCAGTGATTCAAGAATGATGAAACCTGAAACCCCGCAACATCTAGAGGACAACCACCCATTCCTTACCATCACGAGTCCTCTGATACCTCACTCACCTGGTAGATATCTTCCTGCCTGTCTCATGCACCAAACTGGGGTGTATTCTGTCTTCTCTCCTCGTGCTGCTCGGAGGAAAGTATCATTCTTTAGTTCAGGGAACCCTGTGGGACTGACCAAGGAAAGGCAAGGGTTAACACAAATACTGTAGAGGCATCAAAGTCTCAGGCTCACAAGATATAATGGGTTGAGCACTGTTCCTCTCCAAAGATTGTATCTTTACATTACCACTCTTCCTTCACCCTAAACAACACTATTCAAAGTGAAGGGTTTTTACCATGCAACATAACTATGGAGGGAAGTTTGCTTTGGAATGAGGGTGGAGGAGAAATCAGGTTTCTACTGGCTGCCTAATTGTCTTGTACAAAATATTGTTCAGTTTAGTCAGGAAGTGACACCAGAAGTCATCGTTATTTCATGGTGAAGGAAGGGTACTCTGTACATACTCTTAGGCACTCTTCTCTCTGGTGATCTCAAACTCAGTCCTTCTCAAGTTTCCAGGCCATGGGCCCTGCATGTGACATCCACTTCCTGTCTGCTTTATCATGTACCCAAATGGTCCAGAGCTTTGCCCTAGGAGGAACTTGTGTTTTGTACATGTATACATTAAGAACCTTCCAGCTGAAAATAGATGTATTTTCTCTTTCTCTACAAATGCTAAGTTGATGACAATGGACAAAAGAAAGTAGCAACTATTCCATAATTATGTATTGCAGCTAGAAGCTACAACAACCAAGATACTTACTGCCTTTTCCTATCTGACTCCGGTTCCCTACTTCTTGAAGGATTAATTTTCAGTTTTTCAAAGACAACAGTTGGAGATTTAAGTTAACTTAAAGGAACACAATGACAAATACTGTCTCTTTTAGAATGAATAAAATCCCCTTGAAAATAAAACCCATCAACTGTTACTGATTAAAGTTATCAGTATCAAGCAAGAACAGTTGTGGGCTACACAGGGAACGTGTTCCAAGGACAAAGCAAAATCACTATGTGTTGCTGTCACAGGATAATTAAACTCTCATGGCAGGATATGCATAACATCACAACTTTTAATTCCAGATTAATACAAATAAGTGCCACTGTTTCCTGACCTACTTGAACAATACAAAACCTTCTAAACCATTGTTCAGATGCAATGTTCACCACTGGGGGCAATATTACAGTGTTCAACTTTTGGTAGTGGGATTACAAAACAGTTGAAGTGCATTTTGCCAGGATAAATGAACCAGGAATGCCATAGTTCTTAATCAAGTTCAACCCTATCCATGTAAGAAACTACACACTGCTGGACTTATACATATGAATTCAGAAGTGTATTCCCACTAAGCTGAATGTTACTTTGAGATCCATGTGTTTATGCATGTCTATAGCTAGCAGTAAGAGACAGAAAACTAAGTGAAACCTCTTCTCTCTGGGTACTGTTTCCAACACAAGGCTTTCAATCCAGGACAGATGGCTTACTCTTGAGTAGCTCCTGCTTGCACAAGCAACAAGCGATCAGCCCAAGTCCTAAAACCCCAAGACTGGGATACCAGTAGACTTCCTAACCGGGTCACTACCTCTCCCCTCTACCAGGATTCTTCTTCACAATGTCCACATGTCCCTCTAACTCAGGTCAGGAAAAAAGAAAGAAAGAAAGAAAAGGGGGAAAAAAAAGACTGGGTTCCTTCAGTTCTTCCCGCAGTCCCTGAAGGAAAGGCTGCGGGGGTGGGGGTGGCGATCCGCCAAGCTTACTGGCATACTGTACGTGCATTACACGCAATTCCATAAATGCATGTTGAGTTTCCTCCTCGACCTTTGCCCCTCGCGCTCCACGAGCAGAGCGCAGCCGAGCCTGTGCTCCCTGCCCGCGAGGCTGCGGGGATTTCCCCCACGTTCCCGAACGTGGGCCGATGAACTTTGCCCTCGCCTCCCCAGCTACTTACGACGCGGGCCCGTTCGTTTCCATCCTGTCCGTCCCAATGCCGCCTCCGCCAGTCTTTCCTCCCCGCCCCCCCTCCTACCATCTGTCAGGGAAGGAAGAAAACTCCTCCTTTTTGACTTCCGGAGACCTGCCCAACCTTCCCTGATTGGTGCCTGAAGAATCCACTGTGGGTGGAAGAAGCGGGACTGCACTACCGTAATGCACAGTGTAGGAGGCCTACAGGAAAAAAAAGCACAGGGAGAAGAGATCTCGTTCGGGCAGATGGATCTGTTAAGGTCTGCTGCAAGGTCTCCGAAAGTTGACAAGGGTTTCTCCCAGCGGTTTCTCAGCAAGATAGCAACAACTAAAAACGGTTTTCTTTCCCCAATTTATACTGTTACGAAGCTTAATCTCAAGGGCAAGTTTCGGCAGGCGTTGCAATGCATGGTTCCCGGAGTTCTAGGAAACGCTACAGATGTGAAATCTGCCTACATCTGCAGGTGGACGCAGACAGCTTTGACTGATTAGTGCTTCTGGAGGATAATAAATACATTTCAATACTTCTGCAAACTTTGGGATTCCTCTGAGTCCACTGATACCTATCTCTTTTGCATGCATGAAGCCATTTTAGATACACAAAAACTTCGCAAATAAGAGTTCGCTACACATATTCATATGCATTCTTTTCCTGCCCCTCCATTAATCATTAGGGAGCTGTGGATTCTCTAGACTCCAGCAAGTGCGTACTGTATTAGAAAGCAAGGGACAAACAAAGTTGCCTGTGGCAACACCACCTCTCTACATTTTTATCTAGAGGATTCCACCTGGTTCTACAGGCAAGTCCATTTTTATCTGCAGACAGAGAGCACAATACATGTGGAGGAGTCTAGAGTTTTATCAGTCTAAGGGAGGGTGGTGGCCTTTATCTGCAGAAGGCCACATATTTAGGTGGTTACTTCAAACAGTAACAAGCCCTAAAAGCTGTACACAGTATTCTACTTCACTCAGAATGGCACCAAATTAATTTCTAGCACAACCAGCATAAATGGACAAGAAGTTTTCAAGAAGCTTGCTGGCACCTGAGCCAGCCTGAGGGGGCAGTGGAATCTCTCCACCCTCTGCCATTCATAGTGCCCAAAGCTTGTCCTACTGTTTTGGCATCAGATGGGGGAAAACTGCACCAGTCTCCCCCCCCCATCCCTTAGTAAAACCAGAGTAACATTACATGAAATAACTAATAATGTGCTGTTCTTTCATGGCATCCAAAATTTGTTTGAGGGAACAGTCTTGTCGCTTGAAGAAACCCACTGGTGTCCTTGGACCTTCTGTTTATT
This sequence comes from Pogona vitticeps, assembly GCF_051106095.1. Taxonomy (NCBI): domain Eukaryota; kingdom Metazoa; phylum Chordata; class Lepidosauria; order Squamata; family Agamidae; genus Pogona; species Pogona vitticeps. Next base: position 62,537,600 of record NC_135786.1, read on the forward strand.
CAAAGTCTTGAAAAAGCTATCCTATTCTCTTCCCTTTGAATCAAGCAGGTCCAAGCTAATGTCAAAGAGAGTGTGGAAGATAAGTCAAGTTCCTTTCATAAGCTTATGGAAGGGGAGGGCAAAAGCCCCCACAATTTCTACATGGCTTATTTTCTCTATTCTAGGCAAAAACTAGCGGTTTCTTAACAATTTCTGTTGTCTTATTCTGCAGGGGCCTTTACTTGTGATGCATTTTTTAAAAGTTTACCGGTGCTAGGGTAGCCATTATGTGGATCTCTATGGAAATAGATTATGTGTTTAAAAAGACATCTGAAGGAACTTCTTCAGCTCATCCCATCAAGATGGACAATGGAAAAGTAGTACAGGAAGCAAGCAGAGAAGACAAAAAATAACATGGCCATATACAACCAGCCTACCACTAGATAGAAAGGAGTTCTGATATGTGTTTCTCCATAATGGGGTCTCCTAGCCCTACAGCTCAGAAGACTATGCGTGGCTATTCAATATTTCCCTCTTTTTATCTGTTAAGAAAAATAAATAGAAGTAGCAGAGGAAATGTATGACAGGGTTATAAGTGGAAGATGAGATTGTCTGGGTCTCCTGGTAACTTCCATGAACAAGGACGGGCAGTGTAATGAGGAAAATCTAATCTGAAAGAACCCCCAGGCCAACCCTGTAGTTGGACACAATAAGTTGACTGCTTCATGTGACAGATACTAGAGGTCAGTAAGTGGTGTTGAACTGGTGAAGGACAGAACTGTGTGTGAGCCCTGCCCTCATAATTAGTTTTAATTAGATGTCCATGGATGTAACGGAGGGCAATCACACCAGCAGCATTGAAACAAGACTCAGTTGTCAGTCTGATCAGCTTTTAGGCCTGGAAGAAAGGTGGTAGGGAACCATATTTACCTCAGGCAGCAAAGTATCTTATTTATTTATGTTATCTGTATGGTATCTTTCTCCCCATAAGGGACCCAAGGTAGCTCACAACAACGTACAAAAAATAGTTTAAAAATAGCATATAAATGTTTTAAAAACAAATATATCAAAATTAAAAGCAAGATTAAAATCTATTTTAAACCATCCCTTGCCCTTTCTAGCTTATAAGAGCAGCCAGAGGGGAACTGACTAAATAGGTCAGAGAAGTGGTGAATGCCTTCTTTCAACAAGGCAAGGTGCCAGAAGGTCTTAAGGTGGTTCCGATTCTTTTTGGGTGACTGGATTTGGGGGGATTCCTGTCTGATGCCCTGGCCATTGGTCTGTGGTGCTCCTCAGGGCACAGTCCTGCCCCCCTCCCAACATCTACATGCTGCCACTGTCACGGATCTGCTTTGACTTTTCGACCATTATCACTCTAGTCTCTGTCCCAAGAAGCTAGTCTGGCTGCGCTTCGTGGGAGGTGATACTCAGGAGGAATTTTATATGTTTAAAATTGTTTTTAATCCTGGTTTTCAATTTTAATACAGTATATGTTTAATTGTTTTAATATGATATTTGTGTTATATTTCTAAACCGTTATTGTTTTTTTTTTTAACTAGTCGTTATAAACCGTGTTGGGTCACCTATGGGGAGAAAAGCCCCACAGGATGCTTCCAGGAGCACCTCTGACAACTAAGGCTGAAAAATCATGATAGATTTGAGCAAGTATGCGATAAATCCTCCCCACTACAGTTTCCAATCCCTGTCGTCTCCAAACAAAAGAAAAACTCCGTGTAGGGCTGCTGCGAAACGCCCGGTTGCCACCTTGGAGAGTCGGGGAGAAGCCGACAGCCAGGGCGAGAGGCGCGCCACCCATTTACCGGAGCTCTGTCGAAAACAAGCCGTGGTCGTGCATATGACACCTACCCACCCACCCGCGTCAGCCTTTTCCCTAGCAGCGAAGCCACGGAAGAACGCACGAAGCGCTTCCCTTCCGTTGCCACCTTTCGGGCGGCCTTAAACCCAGGCTTACAGGAGGAGTCGGAGCCGGCCCGCGCGCGCCGCCACCCACTTCCAAGGCCTGGTTTATGGCTCATTTTCTGGCCCGCCGATAGAGCGTTCTTTACGGTAGAGCAAGCAGCACCGAGAAGGAGGAAGGGCGCCGGGCAGGAAGCAGCGCCTCCCGGCACCTCCTTTTTTCCTCCTTGCGGCGGCCGGGCTGCTGTTGGCGACCGGGCGAGCCGCGAGGGGCGTCGGGAGCCGCTTCGTCGGAACGCAGGCCAAGCGGCGGCAGGATGGTGCCTTCGAGCGCCGGCGAGTCCCCGCACCAGCTGCTGGGCCGGCTGCGCTTCCTGAGCGAGGCCATCGACTGCCTGAGCCGGGCGGAACCGCTGCCGGCCGCCCTGTGCTACGTGCCCCGCGAGGTGCAGTATAAGATCTGCAAGGACCCCAGCGGGCCCGGCCTCGCCTCGGCTTCGGGCCGGACGTTGCTGTCGGTGTGGGAGAGCCCGAACACGGCCGGCGCCGGCGCCGGGGTAGGGGTAGGGTCGGGTTCCGCCGGCAGCAGGAAGGGCCCCGGCAGGGCCACCATCGAGCTGCGCAAGGGATCGTGCATTCGAGCCAGCGGCGAGGAATACTGCAACGGGCACGGGCTCTGGGTGAAGCTCACCAAGGTGAGTAAGGCGGCCCCGGGGCAGGGCGAGGCGGACCGGCAAAGCCCTACGGGGGGGGGGGGGGAAAGGGAGGTGCACGCGCATCGGCCGCGCCCGTTCCCGGAATAAGAGCCGCCGGGGCTCCCTCCTGCAGTCCAAATGCATCGGCGTCGGATAACTCTCGTGCAAGAGATGGGCATGCACACTGCGCACGCTCAGAGGCGTTTGAGCCTTTGTCAATGGGTTCAGAGGTGGCAGAAAAGAAGCCCCGACTCCAGTTACGCCCTTGGGGAAAAATGGGAAAAGGGGCCTTAATGCAAAGGGATACGGAGAAGCATGGACAACAGCCCTTTCGTTCTTCCTCACGTGGTTTGCGATTATGTTCTACATAGCGCTTGAGAAGGGTAAAGGGGTGTCTGGGGTATGATGATAAGGAGTCTTGGAGCAACCCGAGGACTTGACAAGTTTTATCTGGCATAAGTTTTTGTGGACTAGCCCCTTTGTTCGTATATATACATCTGAAGAATTGGGCGAAGGTCCACAAAAGCCAGTGGGAGTTTACTAAGTTTTTAGGGAGCCACAACATTTGTTGCTTTCACTACAGCAGACTACCCTGGCTAAGATACAATCCATAATTTTTGGTTAAGATGATTACAGAATTGCTTCTTTGCTCCCATGTGAATACAGTATAGTGGTGAATAAAGAGAGAAGATCAGGTGACCCTGTTGGATAGGATGGAACTGTGATGTGAGGGGGCAGGGAGAACAAACCCCTAAAACAGGCAGAGGCAACTTTTGAGTATAGTCCCGTGCAAGGCAAATGCTGGATCCAACTCTCTGTATGGTGGCATAAATACATGACAGATGCCAATAGACAGGATTGGTAGCAAGTTTATGATGACTGGAATGGTTGATTGTATGCTTAAACACACACAAGTTAAATACACACACAAAACTTAAATACAGTACACACATAAAAATTTGCACAAAAGTTATGAATTTTTATGGCACTGGATGCTACATAAAGCTAATTTTTATACTAAGCTGAAATATCTAATACTGTACCGCTATCTCTATTCACAAATTTGAACTGAATTGGAACCCCATTTTACACTGAAGATGCATTTTAAAATGGGGGGGGGGAATCTCCTTTTGCCACTCTTGAACCATCACGTAGAAAACACTGTTTCCCTGCATTGTATTACAGCCATGGTAGTCTTATTGCTGTGAAAACAACAGACTACAGCTGTGTCAATCTGTTTACAGATTGTACCCCTCCCCTTTTCAATATGTTTATTTAACTAGTTGAACAAATGAGTTGGCTTCAAATCTAGATTTAATTGGAGCTTTATAACCGGTCCTCCAGATAATCTGTGTACATTTCTTATTCAGATCTCTGTGTTTATGATAATTTGATAAATAATTGGACTACTGTACTTAGTAATATCAATACTGATGGTGCTTGTTTTGTAAAGTTCAGGCTTCCCACTGATCACTCAGCATTGTGTTCTTTCTTTATAGGAGCAGCTAGAGGAATACAAGACCAGCTGTGACCTGGAAGAAGGCTGGGTTCTCATGTGTAAGCATGCAGAAGGTGGGGACAGATTGGTACCAGTGGACTCAATGGAGAGAATCCAGAGGCAGCAGCAACTGTTTGGGATGGACTACAAGCCTGTCTTCAGGTAAAGAAACACACAGCGATGTGTGTTTGGAATAGCTAGGTTTTAAGGGGACCATCGGTAATGACTGGGGATGTGAAGGTGTATGCAAATGTTTTAAATTGCAAGCTCCTTAATAGCTTCCAAATATTTTGCTAATTGTTTGTTAGAAAAATGTATTTTGCCTTTACTCAGTTCTTTCTTGACATGGAAGTTGGGTCTCAATCTGAACTCTTGGAATCAGTGCTAGGGCTGTAACTAAATATTCAGAATAAAGTACTGGGATCAAAAAGATGTCAGGGGAGTGTTCATGAAACAAACAAACACATGTGGACAAACACACATCACACATGTTGAAAATCTAAAAGGCCATGTTAGTCTGTCTCAACGTGATGGCAGAAAGAAAGAATGAAAGAATTGTAGCATTTTAAAGACCAACAATTTTATTTCAGTGTGAACTTTCATAGATTGAAGTCTTTCTCCTCAAACCTTGGAATACATATGCATGTTTGATATGTTTATGGTGATGTGCATAGATATCATCATCATCATCATGTGTCATCAGATCACTTCTGACTTAAGGTGACCCTTTTCAGGGTTTTCCAGGTAGAGAATACTCAGAAGTGGTTTACTATAGCCTAATTCTGGGGGTGCCCCGGGACTGTGCAGCTTTCCCAAGGCCACACAGGCTGGCTCTTCCCCTAAAAGGCATTCCGGGGAATTGAACTCCCATACCTAAACCATTGAGCTATTCAGCCAGCACAGATTTATAAATATACCAGCCATATACTTTCCCTCCAGTGTCTTGAGAACACTGACCCACAAAAGCAAACAATGAAAAAAAATCATTAGTCTCTGAAGGGCTACAGTGTTTTGGTTTGTTTCCTTTTCTCTCTCTCTCTGCTCTTTTGCCAACATTTGATCATCCATTTACTTTCCGTTCTTTATGACTGCTTCTTATATTGGGCAGGAAGTCTCCCTGCTTCTGGATGATGTAGTTTCAGCCTGTTCATGATCTTATTATTAGGGTGGTAACACAGCATGCAACATAGACAATCAGCTCTGGCTGTGCAGTAAGGACATGAAACCAGATCAAAGTTAAGAGAGGAAGCATTTCCCTTACTCTGAACACCCACTGGGCAAGAAAAAAGGCAGCTGCTCTATTTCAGACACTTTCCATCCCACTCCCAGCCTCATCTCTAACATCACTGTCAAAGGGGAGGATTATCACAGATGTACATGAAAATGTTCACAGCATAACATATTTGCTCACCATGGATCAGTGAGTCATCTCATATAAAAATGGCACTCATTTCAGTTATCTAAAGTTGCTGTTGAGTAACAGCAACAACAAGAATCATGACAAGCCCTGTAAGTAAGATCCTGGATCATAAACAAATTGTTATGTAGTAGCCTTCCTACATATTGTTTCCTTGTTTTAATAGATAATTGAGCAGTTAAGAGTTTTTCCTTCCATTTAATTTTTGGCTGAACTTATTTGTCTGTGATTTTTCTTAATGCTCCCCTTCCTTTATTCCAGATGGGAGCAAGTGGTAGACATAACATATTCCCTACGTCTTGGGGCAAAGCCAAAAATCATGGAGCCAGATGTTGCTGCAGTGGAGAGACTCCGGTAACTTCTTATGTGAGAATAAGAATGGACCAATGGTTTGGGGTAGTCAGTGCACTGTATTCAGAAGTGGGGACAGGGTCTGAGGCATTGAGCAAAATGGTGTGCATCTGCATGTTTACAAAAACTGCTAATAAGTTGTTTGCCTGTGGACTTAGTTCTATTGGGAATGATACTTGCATAGAGGAACATACCCCTCATTTCTCATTCTATACATTTTAACACCAAACATTATCCCATTAGGTTTGTTCCCCCTACATGGAGCTATGAGTGTGATGAGGACCTGGTGCATTTCCTTTATGACCACATTGGCAAAGAGGATGAAAATCTTGGCAGCATAAAGCAATATGTGGATAGCATTGATGTCTCTTCCTACACGGTATTGACATGGTCTGGGCTCCTTTGGATGAGGATTCATTTCTTCTGTGGATGACTTCTTTTAGCTTAGAATCTTAGTCAGACAAATTGTGTTTCACTAATAAGCAAAAATTTACTGAGATTATCAGTTGGTGGCTGATCTTACATGTGTCTAAAAACAAAGTATGAGATCAGGCATGGGAAGCTTTCCCCCCCTACTTTTCCTATCCCACCGTTGCCCCATTCCCTCCTCTCTCTTTTCCACTCCTCTTTTATCTTTCTCCCACCTAACAGTCAGCTAGGGGACAGACGGCTTGCCTTTTTGGGGGCTGAACTGACCAGGTGCAGGCCAAGGGCTACATGAGAAGAGGCCGAGGGCTTCAGGTTGCCAGCTCCTTTCTGAGATAGATGCTTCTCTAAGTGACCTGTGCGTAGCCTATCTTTCCTGCTGTTTGGGCTCTTGTTTTTGTTTTCACTTTCCTGCTTCCAGTATTTCAGTTCCCCTTTTTTGAACCCCTGACAAGGAATGAAAGATATGGCTGTGGTTGTGTGAAAAAAGGGAATGAGAGAGAGAGAGAATGATAGAATGCGAGCCATGCGGCCTTTCTCAGCCTGGCCCAACGTGCTGCTCTGCTTCCTTCAGGAAGAATTCAATATTTCGTGCCTGACAGACAACCATGCAGACACTTACTGGGAGAGTGATGGGTCCCAAGGTCAGCACTGGGTCCGTCTCAACATGAAGAAAGGAACCATTATCAAGTGAGCTGCAAATGCTTCTTCTTCTTCTTTTGGTCAACAACCCTTTCCCATATATCATGAGATTCCCCCTGCCCCCCCCCCCGGGTCATCAGAGGTGGAATGGTGAAGCAGCACTGGCAGGTGCTGTCCTGATCTAATCAGACGTTTCCTGTAAGTCCTTTTACAGTTTAGTCTTGTTTCCTATGCTCTCCCTTAGCATGGGAGCCACATCAGGGAATGATGCCTAGTAGATGTGGGTCCATAATCCAAGCTGGTGTGTGTGTGTGTGTGCTCATCACACCTATGGGGGTGAATAATCCCATCTGGGCTGTGCACTACCAGTGTTGGACAGTGCTGCCTTCGTCCATCCTCTTGCCAGAAAAAGCACTGAGAAGAGCTTAATAACAGAAGATATCCTAGGTAGGTACTACTCTCCTACATAATTAAACTGGGGGTGTTGTATCCCTTTGCATATACATGATTATCCTTCCTCTACCCCACTGTTATCAGTCTGTCTCAGGTTGGCTCCTCTAAATTGTAGAGTAAAAAAAAAATATATGCAATCACAAGTACTTTCACAGGATGTATTACTTGTGATGCCCTGTCCCACATTTAAGTTGAACGGGCTGTGTCTTTCTGAGGCTCTTATTGTCTGGTTGGCCTGCTTTATATGTGGAATTGTAAAAAGGGTCCAGACAGCAACACCTTCCAATCATTTTGTATTTTCCTGCAATGCCTTCTGTCTTTTAAGAAGGAAACAGAGATTGCTCTTCAGGAACAGTGGAGCATTGCACTGTGCAGGCACCACAACAGGGATTCCGTATGTGCCAGGGGGTATTGATTACTCCCATGTGCAAATGATGGAGAAAACAGACCTGCACATGCAGTGGCCTGTTGCACACATGGTAAAACTGAACAGGATTTTGGCCAAGAAAGTTGCACAGTGCCTTTCACTTGGTAGTGCTGGGAGCTGTGTGTCTGGCTTTGCCACAGGCCTCAGAAAATTCCACACTAAAAGAGCTCCCCTACTATTGTCTGCTGGTTATAGTTCTCCCTCCCCTTTTCATACAGCTTTCTAAATGTGCATCTGTAGAGTTGAGGGTAGAATAATGGAAGCCAAAAGGTTTGCAGAAGTCAAGGGCTCTCCCAGTGTTATCAACCCTATGCGTGCTATGAACTTCTAGGCATACCTGAACTGTTAAGTCTGGGAAGTGCCTTTTTCAAAAACCATGTTAAGACATGATTTGCTGTGTCTACCTATATGTGTTTTCCCCCTTTTTTTTCCTGTAGCCCCTTGGGCTTCCAGCCCTGACAGAATTTCTGCTTTCCCCCTAGGAAACTCTTCCTGACAGTAGATACGACAGATGAGAATTTCATGCCCAAGAGGGTGGCTGTATACGGTGGTGAGGGTGACAATCTGAAGAAGCTGAGTGACGTGGGCATAGATGAGTGAGTCCAGGTTTGGGAGGAGGGATTTGGGTGGTGGGGAAAGCCAGGTATGTAACTGAGCCCAGATTCTGCTCAGAGTGTTTCTCCTGTCTAATGCAGGCACAAAACTCATGGGTTTTCTAATGATGTGGGGAGGGAAAGGGAAGGAGACTGTCAAGTGCATTGCCAAAAGCAATGAAGTGTCAGTCCTTTGATTTTGAGCTTATTTATCTTATCATATGTTGGGAGATTAAGGAAGAAAACAACGCATTACTTATAAACAAATCCACAAGAGGTAATAACCAAGAGAATACATTATTAGTCCACTGGGTGCTGCCAGAGGGAGGCAGAATGCTCCAGCTGCCAAGGAGGAAAAGATTTTCTTCCTACGGTTAGCTATTCCCTTTCTCTACTTTGTTTCTTTACTGTGAATCCAGATATTTCCTGTTTTTTCTCTGTGAGCCTGCACATCTGCTTGCAGGTGAGTGTTGTTTGTTGCCGGTAGCCTCAGACAGATGCTTCAGTCTGTGACTTCACCATTATTAATGTTGAGGACAACTTCTGTCCTTGGTTAATCTTGACTCTGAAATGCCTCCTCAAGACAGAAAGATCCTGCAGTGCTTTTAAAATATTCTCATTTTAGGATTCTTGTGCAATTCCAAGGGGAGGGAGTTCTATATGTCGGAACACGTGGGGATCTTAGGGCTGTGTTTTCAGCATAGATACCACTGGGAAATGTTTGCGATATGGGTGAGTAGCATGGCAAATATTTCCAGGTATCACCTGGAGGCATTTCCTGATGGCTTTAACGTGGTTGGGATAACACAGAAATTCAACATTAGTATGCAATAATATTTTAGGAAGGAACACACAGTAGCCTAAATCCTGTGCCTTGCATGGTAGCATAAGATAGATTTCACAAGCAAGTCTATCTTTCAGCTTTGCCAACCATGGCACTCTCCATTCACTATTTGCATAAACAATCAAATCATACGCCTGTCTCAAGAATGCAACGAATGTCGGGCCAGATGGTAAAAACAGTTTCCCCAGTAGAATTTTTGGGCATTATAATACCTGCAAGCACACTTGTGTTTCTGCTGTTCCACCCCAATCTTCACAGGCATGAGTTTCCCAGGCTGTCTCCAAAATAAATAAGAGAGAAGCAGAAAAGTCAATTAAAATGGTTGGCTGAAATCTTGTTGCTTAGCATAATAGGTCACAGTGGAGTATTGAATCAGTGGGGATTTGGTGAATCAGTTCCTGCATAAATTCCGTTGATTTAAGGAGACTTACTTTAGCTGTAATTTGCTATGCAAAAGCAAGTTGTAATTATAGTTGGCGGGTTTGAATCAATGGAATTTAAAGAGGAGCTGGCTCTCACTGAGTCAATGGTAAGTGTGACTTCCTGTTCTAAGCAGCAGAATTTTAGCCATTCAGAAGATTGGGAACACTTTCTAAAAATCCTGGTTTCTACCCCCATGTAAACCTTCCTTTAGATTCTGGGCAAGTGAAATTGAAGGGTTGCCAGGTGGAAGGGGTAAGCCTTCCCTATGAAAGAGGAAACAGATGTTTTTGTGTCCCCAGGAGCTACATCGGGGATGTTTGTGTGCTGGAAGACATGACTGCTCACTTGCCTGTCATTGAAATCCGCATTGTGGAATGCAGAGGTGTGTGGGTGTCAGCATGGGGATGAGCTTCTTAATCATGGGGCGGTGGGGGTGCAGTGATCCCGAAGCCCCAGTTTGGAATGTTACTCCACATATGTGGAGATAAAAACTGAGAACCCAGGCTGCTTGCTACCTAGAGTAAAAGTAGAATTAGATCTTCTTAATGGGTCACTGCTTGGAGTCTGCTGTGGTGCTTCCTCTGCTGTGGAAGTAAAACAGTTTACTTTCTTCAGAAAGAACAGCAAAGACAAAGATGCCAAAGCAAAGATTATTATACTGCGATACATTTGTTAGCATCAAAGCTGCCATAGGTTTCTGTTGTTTTTATGGCAATAAATGTGTAGAGCCTTGAAACTGGCCAAAAATGAAAACGGCACAGCTTCATTTGCAGACAGGGCACCCCCTCTCTGATCTCTTCCCTCAATGTTGACTTTTCACTTTACCAGTGGAAACCCATTTCTTATTCACCGGACTTGCCTGAGCTGTGTTGTCTTTCCCGTTTATGTAGATGATGGAATTGATGTCCGACTCCGGGGTATAAAGATTAAATCTTCTCGACAGAGGGAGCTGGGGCTCAATGCAGACATGTTTCAGCCAGCCAATCTGGTGAGGTATCCTCGCCTGGAAGGGAGAGATCCTGATGTGCTCTACCGGCGTGCTGTGGTCATCCAGAGGTATGCTAGTAAGGAACTAAGGAGGTACCCCAAAGCAGCGAGATATGGCAGATCTTATGTCTCATGAGCATATGTGTCATAGTTTTAATTTTGTTGCTGGTTTTTGCTGTGTTTAAAGTTGTGATTCTGACTTTACTTTTTTTTTATACAGTGGGGTCTTGACTTGAGAACTTAATCCGTATTGGAAGGCGGTTCTCAAGTCAAAAAGTCTGTAAGTCAAGTCTCCATTGACCTACAGTGCATTGAAAACCGATTAATCCCGTAACAGGCCGTTTTTGTTCCATTTTGGTTTTTTTCTGGTCTGTAAGTCAAATCTCAGTCTGCAAGTCAAACCTAAATTTTGCGGCCAGAGAAGTCTGTAACTCAAAAAGTCTGTAAGTCAAGCCGTCTGTAAGTCAAGGGTCCACTGTAATTGCAACCTGCACCAATTGCAAGTGTACCAACCTGGGCAGACTATAAATCTCACAGACAGAGAGTGCTCAGAAGTGTATGCATGCATGTATATTATGTCTGTATACACATTCATCCAACTAAGGTTACAGTATGGCACCAGGTAATTTTGCTGTGAAACCCTAATGAGTTCAGATATTTTTCTCCTGCATTTTCATTCTGTGTATGTTATTTTTGGTAGGTTTATCAAGATCCTGGACAGTGTTTTGCATCATCTTGTTCCAGCATGGGACTACACGCTGGGCACCTTCAGTAAGCTCAAGGTGAGACTGGTATTTTTCCAGTGTGCCAATATATTGTTTGCCAACTATATAAGCAACCAATATAATTCCGGTAAGAGGCTTGTGAAGCCCAGTCCTGCCTCGTATTAGTTAGGGTTAGCAGGCCTGTTTGTTTTAGAGGAAGCAAACGAACTGAATAAATATCTCTGTGTCTGTCATAGGCCTGCATGGGAAATAAACTAAGCTAACATTGCTATCCTGCTTCCTGCAGGTACCTACAAATGTTTAGTTTTGTATACCTGAAGATTTTGGTGGGTTTATTAAGATCCTGGATAGTGCTCTGCATCATCTTGTTCAAGCATGGGACTGTTTTCATTTCAGGCAGCTGCTGAAATCCAGTAGTAAGGCATAGCTAGAATAGGCCCATTGAATTAGTGGATGAACTATCTGGTGGTTCAACAGGCCTGCCCTAGTAGTGGCTTACTGCTGTATATCAACCATTGTGTCCAAACATATATCCTCTTTTAGTGACTTTTTTTAAAAGCATGCATACACCAGCTAAAATTGTTTCTTTAACTGGTTTGATGGAAATCTCAAGGCCGGGATTTCAAAGATGATTTATGTGAGAGATTGTTAAAGAGAGAGTGGTTTTTTCAAAAGGTAATATAATATATTTTTTTGTTTTTGCAGTCTTCCACTGGCATGCTTTAAGTCTAAATGGGAATTCATATGGCAGCCTGTTTATACTTTTTTTAAAAAAACAGGAGCTTACATTTACATCAAAATATTAGGAAGTGGAAGGAACTTTGCAAATGAAACATGCATCTTCCTGCACTGAAGAATTTCCTTGAAGGATACTGGAGTATATTAGCTATGGGGTTAGAATAGTTTGGGTGACATCAGTAGCAGAGCCTGGTTGGTTGGTATGGTGGGATCATATTGGGTATGTAGATGTTGCTGTGTCTGAGCCAAGCTCATGTTGTCTGTAACAGCACATCAAACAGTTCCTGTTGCTGTCCAAGCGGCGCACCATGCTAATCACTCTGTGCCTCAAAGACTCAGAGACTAGCAAGCCCAACTTCATGCCACGGCTTTATATCAATCGGCGGCTGGCCATGGAGCATCGTGACAATCCAACGCTGGACCCCAGCTGCAAAAACACTGTCTTCACTCAGGTAAGGCCAGCTCACACATTAATGCATGCCCTGCAAGAAGGAGGGTGCAAGTAAGTTTTCTGCCTTTGCAATATCGTACTGCATCCACTGTTATACATTAGAAGAGCTTTTCCAAGCTTCATCCTCAAGAAAGAAATGTTCACGAAAGAAATATTGTCCATGAGTACAAGCAACATGCAGCAAAAAAAGGAGTTTTGTAGGACGGTGTATGGGGAGGTACATATAAGTGTTTCAGTACAGGATGAAATTCAGAATTCTCCAGAGCAAAGTTAAATAATATATCTGAATTTAAACTCCCAGTTTGCACATCTGAGATCTAATCCTCCAGGGTTTCCCTCCCAAGTCTCACATACAGTCAAGGCCAAAAATATTGGCACCCTTGCAATTCTGTCAGAAAATGCAACCCTTCTCTCAGAAAATGGTTGCAGTTCCAAATGTTTTGGTACTCACATGTTGTTTGAATGGCCATGACTGTATGTTATTATATGTTTGCACTTGGTTCTTATTTCTGAAGCCCTACGATGACAGAAAATCCTGATTTGTTTCTGTATTTGCTGTTTGTTTGCTCCTGTCAATGAGCTCAACTCTGACATAACTGGGATTGCCCCCTATTATTTTTGAAACAATACTGTGAAAATAAGGCAAAAAGTTGTGATTTGACCAAAACCATATAGAGAGCTGTATTGTTGTCAAAGGATTTGAACCTCAGCTTTCCACCTCTAGGCCCACTAACATAATCAACTCTGTCTTTTCAATTTATTGTGTGTTAAAAATGTCCTGGTGGTTGCTGAGAACCTTTCTAACCAGACAGTATCTGCAGAAGAATTTCTGATTTCCCTTTGGTGCTTACTGTGTGTGCTACAGCGCCATAGAGTGAATGCAACAACAGTTAACAGTGTCAGTTGCAGTTCTGATGAATACAACAGAAGCGCCAACGCCTTTTAGAGAACCCAACAGAAACAGCTCCAAACTTACTTCAACAAATTAAGGAATTTGGTGAGGTAGCTGGACTAGAAATTAATCAAGAGAAAACAAAATTCTTAACCAAAAATTTAAACCCAAAACAAAAGACCCAACTCATCTCAAACACAAACATTCAAATAACAAAAAAGGAAAGTATTTAAGAATTACTGTAACTTGACTGCCAGATGTTCTTCACTGAAAGAAAACTGTGTAAAACGCCTTGAGCAGATTAAACAAGACTTGGAAAGATGGGAGAAATTACAGCTTTCATTTTTAGGAAAAATTGCAACGGTTAAAATGAATATTCTCCCAAAAGTAATCTTTTTCCAGAATTTACCAATCAAATTAGAGCAAAAGTTTTTGAAGAGTTAAACATCCTAGTTGCAAAGTTGATATGGCAGAAGAAGCCGAGAATTCAACATAAATTACTACAAGATGCAAAAGAAAAGGGAGGATTTGGTTTGCCAAATTGGAATTTATACTATCAAGCAAGCGCTTTAACTTGGATTAGGGAACGGATAAAGCTAAAAAATAAGAGAATACTATACTTAGAGGGACACAACCTGCAAGCAGGTTAAGCATGTGTTTCTATGGTATGGAAGAACTAGAACTCACAAATACTTTGAAAGAAATATAATAAGAAATTCTCTGTTAAAAGTCTGGGGGAAAATTAAATTTAAAATATATGCAAAAATACCTAGATGGAGTTCACCCATGGAAGCATTTACACACCCAGACTTGCTAAATTTTGAAAAAATAACGATGTATAATGAGCTTTTGAATGCTGAAGGACTTCTAAAGACAAAAACTCAGCTAGAGAACCAAGGATTGATCTTTTCATGGTGGCCTCAAATGCAATTACAATCAATCTGCAATCAAGATAAAAAAGCACAAGGATTCTATAAAGAATATACAATATTGGAAAAAATTACTTACCACAGAAGAACAACAAATTCAAAAATTCTATACATTTCTATTGTAGTGGGACACACAAGACAAGGAAGTTAAGGAGACAATGTTAAAATGGTCTAAAATTTTGGATATAATATAGAACTAGAAAAATGGCAACAAATGTGGACAAAAAATTACAAGCTAACATTAGCAACCTTCTACAAAAAGAAATTATATAAAATGTTATATAGATGGCACTTCCCTCCAGCCAGACTTGCAAAAATGTTTCCAAATACTTTGAATAAGTGCTGGAAATGCAAGAATCATGAAGGGACTTACTACCATGCATGGTGGACATGTGATAAAGCAAGAAAGTATTGGGTTAAAATTCATATGTGGATTAAGCTAATGCCCAAACAAGAAATAGAATTTAAACCAGAAATATTTTTATTGGGATTATTGGCAAATAATATGAATACACAAAGCTCTTACCTAATACTACATGTTTTGACTGCGGCTAGATTAGTATAGGCACAGCTCTGGAAGGAGGGAAGTCCACCAAAGGATGACATGAACATTAAGAAAATACTAGAATGTGCAGAACTGGACAGATTAACAAAGAGATTAAAAGGACAAGAAAAATCAACTTTCTACATAAGCTGGAATTTATTTTATGACTGGTGGAAAGCAAAAGTCCCGTAATAATGGAATTAAAATGAACAGTATGGCGAGGATCTTACCAGAAAAAAAGTATATCAATAAATAAGGTTGCTTGTAGGTTAATCTTATATTTTATGTTTTCACTTTATATATGATGTATTTATATGTTTTTAAGTTTTATGTTGGAAAATATATTACTTTTTTTTAAAAAAAAGAAGCGCCAGCGCTTTCATGGGATATATTTTTATGCTCTGTCAGGATCAGGATCCTCCTTTTAAATCCTCAGCTGCATTATTTCCTCTTCTAGGTGTATGAGGGCTTGAAACCTTCTGAGAAGTATGAGAAGCCACTGGATTATAGGTGAGTGGTTTCGTAATTGTTCCAGGAGCCATATGTTGCCCCGGCCCCTTTCACACCCCAGATGGCTTAGTATCTGCAGCCTGAGCATCAAGCATTAGTGGATTTGTTGTCAATTAAAAGCCTGATCATCCAGAAGAAACACAATGTTTTATTTTGAGAAGAACTGGCTCCCGATGTCCCCAGCATGCCAGTCGTCCAAGGAATTTAATAAGCTCTAGACCAAACAGAAATATGGCATTATTACTCTGGGTCCTGACACTTTCCCCAGTGGTATAGTGCCTCCCACAAGCTTACAGAGGTAGCTTCAGATGCTTCTCTTTCTTTTGTCTTAGGTGGCCACTGCGTTACGATCAGTGGTGGGAGTGTAAATTCATCTCTGAGGGCATAATTGATCAAGGTAAATTCTAGATTTTGTTTTCCTTGAAATGTTTATTTTTCAGAAAAAAATAAGACAAACAAGCGAGCCTCTAGCCATTAGGACTGCTGAAAAGAGTAAAATTAAAATGTACCTGGCCATCTGTGAGGTTCATTAGCTCTTCCACATGACTCTTATGCTCTTCCCCTAGTCTCAGCATATTTATCTTCTTCACCATCACCACCAGAATACCTGCAAATACCTATATATCTGGGAGTTGAAAATGTGGGTTTCTGCTGAGCTGAATTTGTATATATATAGCCACGATCCTATTGTGTCAAATTGGTCATGTTATTTGGCCTTTTGCTGTGTGGACAATGAGACGTCCAGGACTTCATTCCACAATTGGAAGTCTTTTCTTCTCTGTGCTGATTACATCTTAAAAAATGACAACGAGTGGCCATCCTGCTTTTTAATGGGAAAATTCATCCTGCTGTGTTCTGTAGGATCTTGACCAATATCCTTTTTAAAACAATACTGCGGAACCAAACACGTATTCAGCAGAAATATGAGAAGATTTGACATATACTGTAATAGTGTCATAGATTTATCTATGAATACAGAGAAACATCATCATAATCCAGGTTTTTGTGGAAACCCTTCATTATGGTGTGCTATTGAGCATTCTAGCTTATTAGATTGATCTATTGTAGAGTAAGCAGATCCTTGAACCAAAGGTGAGGAATTTGCTTTGGCCCAGTGATGGAATTCACCTTCAGATGAAGTCTTGGGTGCGCCACATTCCACAGGAGGATGGAGCAAAAGGGGGGGAAGCAAATACACCAGCATATTTTAGCTTATATCTCTTCCTGCCAGTGACTAACCTTTAGGAGATGTGCTTCTGCCTTTCAAAACAGACAAAAGTAGTAGAAAAACTGTAGAACCACATGATGGTATCATGGAGAAAGGGCATGGCTGTCTAGAGAAACCCAGAGAGCAAAATTAGGATGGGGGGGGGGTTAGATTGAGTTCCAGAGCTTAAAGTTCCTCAGCTGTGCACTATTAAGCTACACATCTGGTCCATGGGTTGTTTAACACGATGGAAGAATGGGTGCTCTAGCTTGCTAGGGAAACAAGCCAGAATGCTGGCCCCTGCTGGTTTCAGACATTATCGTGAACCAAAGGTCTGTGGCTTATAACCTAATTGAAGGAGTGGTTCAGTAAATCACAGTTGCTCACAAACAATAAGTGAACTAGTCTGAGTGTATTTCTAGGGTGTTCTGTATCTGGAAGAAGACTGGACTGGTCTCAAAGAATAGAAATTAAAAGGCAGATGAAACGTTACTGGGAAACTCAATTACGTGGTAGACCTAAAGCAAGACTGGTAACCACTCGTTTCTGGTTTTCTTCTCTCTCTCTCTCTCTCTCTCTCAGGTGGTGGCTTCCGGGATAGCATTGCTGATATATCTGAAGAGTTGTGTCCTAGTTCAGCTGATACCCCTGTGCCACTGCCGTTTTTTGTCCGCACTTGCAATCAGGTGCTTTTTCCTTGTTCACCTTAAAACGTGCCTGCTGTTGAAGCAAATGGGGTTTGAGAATGCTCACAAGAGGTTTAGGGCAAGGTCTGGAGACAGAAGAGTGTTTAGAAGAGTAGCAAATTATATGGATGCCAGAGCTTCATCTCTTGTGTCATCCTAGCTGCTAGTGATGCAGCTTTTCTGGAAGCCAACTTTTGCCTCGGCCGTATCAATTGTTCTGTTTGGGCCTACTCACCTGTTTGAATTTATCCTGTCCCTGCTGCATGTAAAGAGCACTTAGAGAGCTACTTGTGTGCGTGTTTTGTTTGTTTATAGATCAACCTATGTTGCAGGATTTCAGGGTGGGCTACAGAGCTGTATAAAACAAATTTAACACATAGAACACTTGAAACATTTTATAATCAGCCAATCTAAAACACAAAATTAAAACAGTCAGCCCATGGCACTAAAACATGTGCAGGCCATGTTCCTCAACCTCCAAAGGCTCTAATAAAAATGCCTTGACTTGGTGCTGAAATTATGCCAGTATTGGCACCAAGGGGAGGGCATTCCACAGTTGAGGTGCTACAAAAGAAAAAGCCTCCCCCCCCATATTGCTACAAAAATGAAGGCCTCCCCAGCAGATCTCAGTGATTAGGCAGGTTTATATAGGGAGAGGCGTTCCCTTCAAATGTCCAGGTCCCAAGCTGTTGAGGGCTTTTTAATTGTTCTTCTCTCCAAGTCAGAACACTGAATTGTGCCAGGTTTCCTGACAGAATTAAAACGTCTCTTGAGTTTTAAGCTGTTGTTAGATGCTGATGCTGAAGTGGGCCTTCTGGCATAGCACGTGTGCTGAACTGTAGCTTGGGCAGGAGTTTGGAAACACAGTGTATGTCATTTCAGGGCAGTGGTACTGGAGAAGCCCGGGATATGTATGTCCCCAACCCATCTTGTAAGGAGTTTGCCAAATATGAGTGGATTGGACAAATCATGGGTGCAGCACTACGTGGCAAAGAATTCCTGGTGAGCATCATATAAAGATCTTTATCTCTCATTAGTCTTTTCTGTTCTGAATATGTGGCCACTCTGTTTTGTCACTCCATGGTTTCATTTGGATGTTCCTGTAGGTAATCAATTTTATATTTTGCCTAGACATAACATCCTGAAATATGGGTTCTCCTTCTTTCCTCTGACCAACAGAACAACAGAGTTTTGCTATCATCAAATATAGCTGTAAGAGAGTGATATAATATAGATTCACTCGCTTGAATTGCACAGCGTTTTCTCCTCATAGTTCCCTGTGTGGAGGGGAGAAAAATACTTTTATGTTTGGGAATTCTCACCCAAATAGATGCTCTGTCCCTCTTAAGACAGATCCTAATTCATGCAAACAGCTTCTTATGCCATCCCTTGTTTTATTGTGCTTGTCCTCTTCTTGCTTGTGATGGATTCCTTTGTGACTGCAGAGCCAGAGGGTGAGAGTTCGATTCCCCACTGTACCTCCTTGACAGGAGTTGGACTTAATGATCCATAGGGTCCTTTCCAGCTCTGCAGAAGTTTTCTTTAATATATTTTTATTCTTAACAACTTTGATGCTTTGAAGAAATGTTTTTCATTATACAGTGGGCCCTCGACTTACGAACTTAATCCGCTCTGGAGCAACGTTCGCACCTCGGAAAGTTCGTAAGTCAACCTACCATTTCACATTGAAATGCATGGGAATGGAATTAATCCGTTCCAGCATTTCAAAAAAAACACCAAAATAAAAATAAAAAGAGCAAGTCCCACGTTATGACTGCAAAAAACAACAACAACAACACACACACACATTCAAAACCCACAGACACATAAGCCCCCAAGTCCAAACCCACCCTCCAAAACCCGCACAGAAAAGCTTTTAAAAAAAGGACTTACCAGTCCAAAGCCTGCCGGCGCTCCACTGCCTCCACGCAGCCGGGGGCAAGCAGCCAAGCACCCGGCCAGCTCTAGCCTCCCGGTGCTCTGATCGTGGCGGGGAGGATCCCCAGGGACCCCCAGCCCGGCGTGAAGCAGACTCGGCATCGGATGCAGGGAGGGAGCCAATTTCCCCCGGCCGCGTGGCTTGCTTCTTGTTTGGAAAAGCAAGCCATGCGGCCGAGGGGAAATCGGCTTCCTCCTTGCACCCGATGCAGAGTCTGCTTTGCACCGAGCTGTGAGCCCAGCGCGAAGGAGAGTCTGCATCGGGTGAAGGGAGGGGGCCGATTTCTCCCTGGGCAGCTGGCTTGTTTCCGAAGCCAAAAAGGCAGGGAGAAAGCGCGGGAAGTTTGAATGTGCCTGTTAGGCTATGAACTACTGCATTTAAAAAAAATGTTTGCTCTTATATTTTTGACTTAAGTATTTGCCTGCAGCTTAACAACCACAAAATTATAATACTAGGTTATCCATAATCACACATATTTATTAGTCTTATTTTTATCAGTTTAAAAAAATGTATATCTTGCTATTCCAAAACATTGAAAGATAAAATTAAAAGGAATGGTTAAAGTACGTATAATAAGACATTAAAACACCATGACTTAAACAAAGAAACAAAGCAACAGTATTCCTGCTGAAGCAGACATAGGAATCATCTTGCTTTCCTTCTTGAATGTTTCCATTAAGCGTACTGGGACAAAACAAAACTGCCTCTAGCTTCGAAGTTTTGCAGCACTATGCACCTCTTTCTTCCCGTTGTCTTCAAGGTCTTGGCCCTCCCTGGCTTTGTCTGGAAGCAACTGACCGGGGAGGAAGTGAGTTGGAATAAGGACTTCCCTGCTATTGATTCTGTGTTGGTGAGTAATTGAAAGAAGTATCCATTATCATTGCTGAAATATGGGACACAGGATCTTCTCTAGCCTTTGTGTGCATGTTCTGTGCCTATGGGAGTACCTGCATGGCAGAACAGGTAATTCAGTATCATTTTCTAGCACTGCCTAGAGGAAATGGGAGTAGTAGCTTTGTTTAACAAATGGGAGTGGTCCACAGATAGTATAATTTCCAGCTCTACCAACTGTGCAGATTCCTAGATAGTGTGTGTATTGCGGTATGACAGTACATTGGAATGTCTACTTATCACTGTCTTGTTACTATGTAAAACCCTACTCTTGCTCCTTTTTTGATAATATCTGGAAAAAGACTGTTTCTTCCATATTCTTAGGTGAAACTTCTGGAGATGATGGAAGGAATGGACAAAGAGACGTTTGAGTTCAAGTTTGGGAATGAACTGACCTATACTACAGTGCTGAGTGACCAGTGCATGGTGGAGCTTATCCCCGGTGGCAGTCGCACTGCGGTGCGGTATGAGGACCGCCAGGATTTCATCCGGCTAGTACAGAAGGCACGGCTAAATGAGAACAAGGAGCAGGTAAGACATCATGGCATTTGGGCAACATGATCATGCTTGGCCTGTCTGTACTCCATCTGTCACCAGTCTGTATTTAGCTTCCTTTGCTGTATGTTTCTTGCTCCTTTGGATGCTAAAGCAAAGGGGTGATGCAGAGAGTTCATATTATTATGAGATGCTTTCTTCCTACATGAAGACTATAAACACTTTGTTCTTGGGACAGAAGATAGGATGCCCTGTTTCCTTCTTTTTCCTCCCCTTTTCCCCTCTGTCTCATAATAATGCTCAAATTATAGGGAGACACCCCTAAACTCCTGTCAAATTCAATTAAATCGTGCCCTTTTCGCCTTCTAGAAAATAGCTAAGGTACTACTGCAAAAAGTAAGTGAAGAAGGGCCCACATATCCTTTTTGCAAATCAAGTACTACTTCCTTCTTTTCTGAGGTTTTCTAGCCTGTGAATTCTGCTGTACCATACTGGGACAAACAGTATCTGATATATTTATTTTATTACTGCCCCTTACATTTTAGATAGTTCTTAGTAGGACTGGAGGGTTTTAAACATCTGTCTCAGAAGTCTGAGTGGCTGTTTGTTAAGAAACAGTACGAGTGGACATTAGCTTTTACTTGTTTGTCACCCACCTGCTTCCCTTAGAAAAGAGGTTATGGTAAGGAAATTTTAGACTATGAGTCCAGTTCAAGTTTCTAATAAATAAGGTCAGAGACCATTCAAGTAGGATGCAAAGTGAAGTTCAGGGAAAGTTTAGTGGACTTGCAGGACTGCATTTGAAACAAAATTTGTCTGTCCAAGTTAATTCTTTATTACTCTTAATTAGGCACTTCCATCCATCCACTTGGTGCTATGTAGTCTCCTCTCTCTCTCTCTCTCTCTCTCTCTCTCTTAAGATTGCAGCCATGCAAGCTGGACTTCTCAAGGTAGTGCCTCAAGCTGTTTTGGACTTGCTCACGTGGCAGGAGCTAGAGAAGAAGGTCTGTGGTGACCCCGAAGTTACAGTTGAAGCCTTGAAGAAGCTCAGTAAGTGGAAGATCAGGCACCCTCCTGTGGCAACATACAAATCCTTTTTGGACTCTCTCTTCCAGAATTCTCCAGTCACTGTGACTACTGGCCTTGCTGACAGGCAAACTCTTTGGATCCAAAAACATAACTTTTGCAAGATTTGCAAAGAAAGTTAATGTCATCCTGAGGCTTGTACAGTTTTGGACTGTATATGTGGTTATAAACTCTACATGTAACTGTGGCAGTGAACAAAGATTGTCAGCACGAGTGTTATATTGCTGAAATGTGCTGTGAATCTAGGCCAGTGTTCCTAACCTTGGGTGACCCAGATGTTCTTGGACTGCAACTCCTAGCTGGTGCTGAAGGCTTCTGGGAATTGCAGTCCAAGAACACCTGGGTACTCAAGGTTGGGAACCACTGGCCTAGGCTAATATATTGACACCTCACATCCATGTGCCTGGTAAACAGAAGAACTGGATCTATTGTGTCAATTTTATGCAGTATCACAAAATTGAGAAATACTGCTATGAGTTTTTCCTGCTTGCCTTGGTAATGTGAAGATTTTACTGATGTTTGAGTTAAAATATCAGACACGACAAAAGCATTGGTCACCACAGCATAATTTGTTGCTCCCATTCCCAAAACAGTATAAAAAAACATTAAAATCTCATATCTCAGATAAAATTTAAACGATTCAAACAGAGCAAATCAGTTGTTATAACCAATAGTGTAGTGGAACCAAGATCCAGGGAAAGCCGCTAGAGTTTCATAGAGTCTATGAAATCAACTATCTACCACCCAGCTTCCTTGTTTCCTCTGAGCTTAGCTGCTATCCTCACCAAAGTTGGTAGAGAAATAGATTTTTTCAAGAACAGTTTTTATGTATGCATTTATTCAGCATATTAATATCTAATCTTATTGTAAAAGCATTACTTAGGAGTGGTTGAGGAGATGTGGATAATAACCAAAAAGACATTTACGTGTACATTCAGTGCCCTTTAGTTACACAAAAAACATAATAGTGGCCATTTCCAAAATGAATTGATCACTGGCAATAAACAAAGCTATAATGAATCTAGGAAAAAGGCCCACATTGGTTTTAGTAGTAAAAATATGTGGGAAATAGTAGAGCAGTAGTGGGACAGATAATACGTAAATCTCTGTGTTCTAAGGAATAAGAGTGGTTTAGTGTTCCTTTTTTCCTGAGGCTGTTTACTCAAATACAGGCATGTCAGCTGAGTCTTCCTATATTATGAGTGTCTGCCAGCATAATTTATTTCTAATCTGGTCTTCATTGTTAATGGTGTTTTTCCTTCTCACAGCTCGCTTTGAGGATTTTGAACCATCAGACACCAGGATTCAGTATTTCTGGGAGGCCTTGAACAACTTTACTAATGGTAATTCAAGGCATGTGATGCAAGGGGATGTAAGAGAAGTCTTCATTGGATGGCGGATTTGGTGCATCCTCTGGGGCTCTTTGCACTGTGTCGAGATCAGGGCAATGCCGTGTGAGATCCCTTTTTGAAGAACAGAAAATTGGGGGTGGGGTGGGGGTGGATTTTGATTCAGTTGTTGCTCTGCTCAAGATTGGAAGGGAACAGCCACAGGAGAGAAAGCAGGGAAAGATCCTTGAAACAGGCCATTATAGTTCATACAAATATAATGGCCTGAATGCTTTACCCTCCTTAAGAGGATTCATTTTTATTGTCTTCCTCAATTATTGACTAGCAATTCTTTTCCCACATGTTTTGGACGGGAGCTTGATTGGGGTTGATTTCCAGCAGCTGAATGATGAGTAATATCTCCCTCCAGTACTTCAGTCTTGGCAATAAATTCAGACCTTATCTCTAGCTATTTATTATACAAGATTGCTGGAGAGAGAGATTTATGGTGAGATATCCTCAGGAGTTTCTGATTTCTCTCTGCTCTTCCTCTTAGAGGATCGCAGTCGTTTCCTTAGGTTTGTTACAGGCAGAAGCCGGCTTCCTGCCCGCATTTGTATCTATCCTGACAAATTAGGGTAAGTATTGCTTTCCTTTGGGAATGGGGCTCAATTGACAGACATTTTGTGTTTCTGCTACGAGTATCTGGTAAAAATTTTCCCCATACGTCACATTTTTGCTCCTTCCGCCTCCACCCCCAGGTCTGAGGCAACTGATGCACTTCCTGAATCATCCACCTGTTCCAGTACGCTTTTTTTGCCCAAATATGCATCGTAAGTCTTGTTCTAAAAACCTGTTATACATGATATTTGTGCCAATGACTTGGGGGAAAAGAGCCGAAAGGGTTGGGACAGTCAAATGAAATGGGAGAGAATGGCTGCATAGGTCAAGATGGCCAGTATTATGACTTGATCAAAGAAGTAGGTTGTGGGGCAGTGAAAGAGAGTCATTATAGTGGAGTTGATACAGAAAGAGGCTCAGACACCAATATACAGGGAGGTGCTACTGCCACAGAGATATGCCTGAGAGGAAAGTAAGCCTCTCATATGTGAGGAGTCAGGGATTGTGCTTACTAGAATGTATTTGAGGATATTAACATAAATGTTCTCTTTAATTTGTAGTGCCAAGGTGTGTGAAGAAAAATTGCGATACGCAGCTTATAACTGTGTGGCCATCGATACAGATATGAGCCCATGGGAGGAGTGACATTACCTAGGGCTCTA
Organism: Pogona vitticeps; assembly: GCF_051106095.1. Taxonomy (NCBI): domain Eukaryota; kingdom Metazoa; phylum Chordata; class Lepidosauria; order Squamata; family Agamidae; genus Pogona; species Pogona vitticeps. The sequence continues at coordinate 62,561,956 of NC_135786.1, forward strand.
GTGAAACAGGCCTTCTGCCTCTTGTGGTTGCTATATGCAGTAATCTCTTTTGATCTGATCATCATGTCTCAAACTCCAGAAAGCGTGTATGTGTGTGTAGATATATATATGTATAATAATAATAAATTACCAAATATAAAAGCTGTATTTTATTGATAAGGGGGTAATAATAACAGTTCTATTGCCATTATGTGTTGTAAAGTCACTTCTATCTTGTAGAGACTCTGAGAGGGTTTTCAAAGGCCTTCAAAGTGCTCAAGGAATGGTTTTAACCACTGTCAGCCCCTCAGTGAGTTTCCATAACTCAGGGGGACTTGGAACTCAGGTCTCCTGGGTCCTATTCTGACAGTTTATCTGCTACACCATGGTGACTCTCAACAACAGCTTGATGCCCTGCATTTTAGAAAGAGAAGGAGAGACACACAAAATAAAAATACTGAAAAACGCTTTGTTTCTGACCCACAGTGACAGATAGGTTGAGTAGCTGGAATCATGATTCTGGAATCCAGTGACACTAGTTAGATAGTTAGCTGCTGTTTTGTTAGTAGTTCTGTTTTGACAGACGTGGCATAACCTAGAGGTTTCAGTTTAAATCTGTTCATCTTTTTACTGCTGTCCTGTTACTCATGCTGAAATCCTGAATACACTTATGTGAGAGTAAGTCCTGTGGAGCTCTCTAGAGATTATGTCCCGCAGGTATCTTGCTAAATAAATAGCCGCCTAGAGTGGTCTTTTAGACCAGATGGACAGGATATAAATCAAATCAAATCAAATCAAATCAAATCAAATCAAATAAATAAATAAATAAATAAATAAATAAATAAATAAATAAACACAAAGAGTCAAGATTACTCTATCTTTCCCCCTCATTGTCTATATATCAGCATTATTCATACTTTCATTTTGGGGTTACAGTTAAGGAGTCTCCTTCCCAGCAGTGAAGGCACTATTTCCCTGTTGATTCCCATTCTGTGTAAAATAGCAAAAGCAGAGTTTCAAGTGCTCTTAAACACTTCTGCCAAGTATTCCTGTCCCTTTTGTCTTTACTAGTTGCACTGATCAACACTGGCCACCAGTGGGCATTATGGAATCATAATTACAAGGAGTAATGCATTAAATCCTCTTTTAAGATCAAGTCTTGCTGGTATTGACAGGATGGCAGTACTGAGAGCAATGGAGAATGAGACTCCCAACTGTTTCATGGAAGCTGGGAACAAGATTCTTTGGTGGTACTGTGATTCAGGGAGCCCAAACCAGACATTTTTCTCTGCTTTGGTGACCATAAACAGCTCCATTCTTGTAACTCGCTATTTTCTGTCTGAGGTGAAGTGTTTCTTTGGACATCACTTCCATTAAAGCCTTTCTTAAGCAAATGTGCCTTTTGGGTCATGGGCATATATTAAACAGTCTTGCTAATATACTTCGTTCTTACATTTGAAAAGTATAAAATTTGAGAATTACATTTGTATGGCAGTGGGGGAAGAAATGCAGATTTGCTAATGTGTTTTGCCATCCCTTGTAAAGCACATATTTTGATGCTGGGCTTGCCCAAAATTAATAACAAGGTCTACATTAAATGGAAGCAACACAGCAGGCACTTCAGAGCCAGAAGGCTTGACTTCAATTTATCCAAACAGTAGCAACAAGACTGATATTTATTTCCCAGTAACAGCAAAAAGGACTGCTTTAACAGAATGGGACAGAGCCCCTGGCAAAATGGCTCTATTCATGAGTCAAGAATGTGCTGTCTGTATCTTGGCTGCTTGGGTGGGCCTAGGAGCAGAGGGCTGTTGTAGACACATAATGGACTTGATTGGTAATTGGGGTGGTGAATTTGGTGTGGGGGATGGGACGGTGTCATCTCTGCAGCTGGGCTTTTGTCATGCAAAGCAGAGCAGGAAGGGAAGCTTAAATCCTCCGACTTCACAGCACCTCAGAGTTTCTTTTCGGAGCTTCGCTACCCCCCCCCCCTTTTTTTAAATCTCAGACTCCGTTTTTAAAATCCCTCCCCAGTTTTTGTAAGCTCCCCTCCATCCATCCCTCAGCAATTCTCGGCCTTTCCGAGGCTTTCTAACAAGGCCCAAAGCACCCTCCCTTAAGCAGAGGTGGGGTCGCATTCGCTCCGAGGCAACGAACGAGCAGTGCCAATTTTGCAAAAAAAGGATAAAAGTGCAGGGCGGACAGGCGCGCGCCCGCGGGGGGGGGGCGAGCGGGAGGGGAGGCGTGAAAGAAGAAGCCATCGCATGGTCACCGGGCCGCCTTCGTAGTTTTCCCTTCCGTCCGTTTCCCCACAGACACTTATGACTCTGACAGGAAGGAGGAGGAGGGGGAAGGGTGTTTAAGAGCTAGAGGGGCTATTGGAGGTGCTGGCGGGCCCCCCTGAGGCGAGTAACAAGAACTGGGGATTAGCCGGGGATGCCGGGGCTCCCCTGCTGGGTGAGGACGTGTAACTCCTCTACCGCCTGTGGTGGGGGATTAATTACAAGACCACACAGCAGGCAAGTGAGCGGCACCGGGAATAGCTCGGCTCGAAGGCGGTGCCCCGGGTCCGAGAGCCGGAGGAGGGCGCTCGTCTTTCGACCGTATATGCCCTCCCTCCCGGTCCCTCCACCCGAGTGGCGTTGGGAGGAGGCGCCGCGTCCCCGCAGCTGCCCGCAGCTCTGTCCTGCGGATCGAGGCGCTTCTCTCAAAGTCTGGATCCGGCAGCGAGGGGCTGGGGAGCGGGAGAGTGGGGAGGCCGGAGTCGCGCCCTGCGAGCAAGAAGCAGAAGAAGGCGCCCTTCTGTGGCTCTTTCAGGCAGCCCCTAACTTGGGTGCCTATTAGACAGAACCAGCCCAGGCTCCTCATTTTGCCGCCTGAGATAAAACGGGAAACGGCGCTCCTTCTCCCACCAGATGCGCTCAGCACCAACTGAGTAACAAGGCGGCAGAATGTCGTACAAAACATCTCGTGCCCTCCCTTTTGCTCAGTGAACCAAAACCAGGGTAAGAATGAATCCACAGTGCCTTGTCCTTTCAGCTTGACCGCCAAAATCAAACTGCTGGGGCAACTACCTCACTCTGGCGGGCTATGTTTGTGTACATGTGTGCCTACGGTTTCGGGAAGAAGGGGGGGGGGACGAAGGTAAGAGGAGGAAGAAGCATTCACGTGCAAGGGCCTTTATCAGAAACTGAAGAGCGAAAACCACCCGTGGCCATCACGTTCGACAAATTAGTGGGCAAGACCTGCGTGGTTCTTTGGAGCAGCGGCGGGACGAGTCTCGGCGGAGGACGCGCAAGCGGCGTCAGCTTGCAGGGAACTGACACCACTCCCAGCAGGGGGCGTTATAGTGTCGCCGATCTGTCAAGATAACCTCGCGCGACAGGGCTTTGGGCGAAACCCTCGGGCTAAAGACAGGAAATAACCCTGAAGTTTCCCTTCCCAGGGTATGCAAATATACACGGATGTCTTCTAGCTTCATGGCCAAATAGATTTTGCACGTTTGAAAAAAGATACTTTGTACAGCAGCGCCCACCGTTTTTACCCCCAATCACCTGTTGCGGAGAAGAGACTTCTTTGTCTCAAGTCCGAGGGTGCCGTAAACTTTATCGTATTTGCCTGCTTGTCCTACCAAATTAGTGCTGACGGCAGAGGTAGGTCGATTCCTACACATTCAGGGCTAGATAGACCTGGAAGAAAGCATTAAGCTACTTTGGTTGCCCTATCCAGCATTATTTGCTTCCTCTCTGAATACAAGAGATTTGCAAGATTTTCAAGCTCAAATGCAGTTTCAGATTTGTCTTACGAGTAGTATGAGGTAGGAATTTGTCCTGCAGTTTGGTCTAGGATGGGAACCACCTGTTGCTTTCTCCTGTGACTTCACAAAGTGCATGCCATTGCCAACCAGAATACCCCTGATCAGTATCTACCAGCACCTTGTTAGTCTCTATCAGGAACTACTTCTTTTCTTCAGTGTTTTGGTCAATTCCAGTGTATAATTGCTGGAATCTGACAGAAGTGGCTAACTGGCTGTTCCTTTGCTGAAGCCACTTAATGATCTTGAGAAATGGGAAGTTTCCCTTCCACTCTACTTGGAGGGGAATGGAGAGAAAGCTTTCCATTTCATTGTAATGGTTGCTAATTAACACAGTGCATTAGTGATGCTTTATCAGGTCCCTTTTTAAATCTTTCAAAACATTGCTGATATGTTAGTTATAAATAAAGAGAAATGGAAAACTTTCTCTCTCCTACCCTCCAAAGGCAAGCAAAATGGAAGCTCTCCATTTCTCAGATTCTTTTAGGGGCTTAACTAGAGGGCCAGCCAAGCCAGCTACCTAACAATCTCGATAATTTTTTTCAAAGAGAAAGATGACCTTGATTGTGTTGAACAGTGTCACATGAGGTACAGTGTGGCTGATCCTTGCTTGTGGTTGATCCAAGCTAGGATTATATAGGATTATCTGGCCTTCTAGTTGCATCTCTGTAAAAGAGAGACAAACAGGACCAAACAAGATGACTTCCTTTCCAGTTTCCTACGCAAATGGCAATTGGAGTGGTAGTTAGCAGGCTAGCTTGAGGAATCAGGGCAAGCCACAAGTGCACAGCTTGCTCCACCTTTCTTCCTGAAAGCCTCTTTCTTCCTGAAAGTTGTTGGGACGTCCCAGCAAGGTGTTTGAGGAAAGGAGGGTGTATAATGTTGTTGCACCCCATAGGTTCAGGAAGGCACTGAATTTATGGTAGTCACTTCTTAAACAACTTAAAAGCCATAGTCCGTTCCTTATAACTAACATGTATATTGTATTGTAGTGAATTAGCTAAATTCCAGCAGTGTTTTTCTATATGTAGAATTAGTGGCCATAACACAGAGAAGAACATGACAAAGAGAAACTTTATATGGTTCATTTTGTAGGAGAAAATACCACTAGTGAATAGGGAAAAAAGTAAGGTAAGAAGGTAAGAAAAAGGCAGGTAATAGAAGAAAGGCTTTTTGATGGCCACATATTAACTCTGTACTGTATTCTTACAGCTTGATAAGTGAGCCATACTTTCGTAATGTCATAGCATGAAAAGCAGCTTATCTCCAGATCAGTTCCCATCATCTTTCACCACTGTCAATGATTAGCTAGAACTGATAGGAGTTGCCGTTCAATAGAATCTGGAAAGATGCATTCCCAAACCCTGCTTTAGACTGGCCACTGTATCCTGAATTTAAGTCATATTTTTGTGCAGCCAAGCATCTGCCTTTCAGTTAATCCTATACACCAGGTGCTTCTCAACTTTGGGTCCCCAGATGTTCTCAGACTACAACTTCCAAAATTCCTAGCCAGCACAGCTAGTGGGGAAGGCTTCTGGGAGTTTTAGTCCCAGAACATCTGGGGACCCAAAATTGGGAACCACTGCTGTAGGTAATTTCCCTGAATAAAGCAATTGTACGGATGAATTCTTTTTAGAAGTCACATTATCTTTTTGTTTGGAGAGTGCCCCTTACCGACCCATCAATGCTGTGCGTGAGAGCTCTGGTCTCCATTTGTTTTTCCTAATTCTGTTTGTTGCTCCACTTATGGAATCAGCCCAGCTGTGGTCCCTGCGGTTGCTGACAAGACACACACACTGTTACTGGGCTGTGCCCCACTCTGTGCTGGCTTCCTGCGCACACTATGGAAAAATAAACACTGCCAGGCAGCTGCAATGCAGTCAGTGCCAAGATGGAAATGAAGAGTAGAAAGTGGGATAATGCCAAGGAGGGCAACCACAGGGATGGGGCCTTTTGTACCTGGGCCAAACTCCTCTCCGTACTTCTCAATCTAAGGTCATCCACAGGGTTCCTAGCATTATATAGTACACAGCCAATACAGAACATGTGCCCAGTCCCACTGAATATCTTTGGGTTCCAGAGCAGTAAGATTATGCTCATCCCACTGCACAGTTACCTTTGGTTTACACATTCATGCATAATTAATAACATATGTACAATTCAGAGTTTAAAAGAATGGAATTTAGGGTGAAATCCTACAGAATTGCCTGTAAGTATGGTCCATTGACTACAATGGGATTTCTGAGTGAATATATTGAGGATTGCATTTACACTGGTTTAATTTGAATAAAATCCAGATGAGTAAGGGTAAAACTGTGAACCCAGTTTAAAAATCCATCTCAGATTATATGCAGAGCATTTCTTAAAATGAGAGAACACACATTTGGCATGATGCTGTTGCCATCATCCAGTGTAATTTTCCCAAAATATTTAGAAAGGGATGTTTTATAGCTCAAAGGCAACACAGGCTTCACATTTGGAAGTTTGAAGTTTCAATTGCCAGCATTTTGAGGTCACTGCTTCAGTCACTGCAGGCAGTAAAGTACAGTACTGACCTAAATAAACCAGTGGTTTGATTCTGAATAGTACAGATCCCTGTGCTTCACAGAAGAATGAAAAAAGAAAAAAAAGTTTTGTGGGAAAGATTGCTGGGCAGCATGTGATTATTATCCAGCATATTCACATCTACAAAATATGCATGCATTTTTATTTGTGCTATACTCTTTTTTTATATTTTAATACTTTCCAAATAATTCTATTGAACAGAAACCAGGTTTGATATTCCTTTCTTGGAGAATGTTGTTTCCGCCTGACACTGCAGAAACAATCCTATCCTTGATTATCCATTTTTGCCCATGTCAGCATTAATGCCGGCCAGTTTGGTTTCAGAGTGTGTTTTATAAATAATTAGGGTATTTCTTATGTCTGTAAATTGCTTGAAATGCTACATTGAGTTCAAATTTACCTTTGATTTTAAATAGCTTATCTTAGCCTCCACTATTTCGCCTCAATATTATGGACACTTAACAAATTGGAGTAAAACATTATGTAGTATCATTTGTAAAAAACTTTAACTTTTATGGAACAAGTAGCTCACAGAGGACTGAAAAACCAAACTCAATTTCAGTGTTTCTTCAGTCTGTCTGCCAGCTTCTTCCTTGGAGTTTAACAACTTATTTGAGAAAATATTCTAATCATGTGCAGACCCAAACGAAATGATCATAATGAAGTGTGAACATTATATTGAAGAATGTTTCATATATATAATTAATACATAACATTTTTACAGGTTTTCCAGGAATTCTTACTTTTTGGGAGTTTATATGTGCAAATATTTTACATTCCCACATACATGCAAACTTCTTCTGCTCACCAAAGCAAAACGTCCCTAAAATATAAGCCTAGGACTTATATGGAAAAGATGGCACAATGTACCATAGGTTCTCTTGTCTCTTTTATCTTTTAGTATATAACACCCAAGGAAGGTATTTGGACCAGGATCATGATCCTGGTGGAACAGGATTAATGCTTCAGTTTAGCTTCGTTTTTCACATGAAAATTCCACTCACCCCCATCTGTTAGAAAAAAAATGTGCATCAGCTTCTAAAATCTCTTAGGTGTAATCCTGCCTACACATTTCAAAGACTACTGGATTACAGCAAGCACAAAAAAAGCACACAAACAACATCAGAATATAGATTTATATATAATATATATTTACTTTTAAAAATAAAACTTCCATTGCAAGGCTAGAGGTCTGTACAAACTACAAAAATAAATCTTTTTTTCTTTATCATATAAATAATTTATATGGCATGAAAACATTTCAGGTTAAAAGATCTCCAGCACACCCGCTACATGCTCACATGCACACGCGCACACAAATACACCCATGCACACACAATGTGCCCCCTTTCCGCTATTTCCCCATGCTTTGCTGATTCCAGACTTGGCAAGGGGAGCACCATTTCTATTGTGAGTTTCCTAGAAGCACTTAGCTGTTTTTAGGCAGTTGGTGGGTAAGAAGAGAGAGGGAAAGAAACACGATAGATGTGCCAACTGTCCCTAGATTCCAGCCTTGACAGTAGTTTCAGGGCTATATTTAGTAGTTTCGTGGTGGGAAAACAGGGCAAATCCAGGTCAGTCCTTGTCATGTGGCAAGTTTCTACAAGAAAATTTATCTGTACTGTAGTTCAGAAATCTGATAGCATTAAGCTGATGAAGTCATTTTAACCGGAAGCACAGCAATAGTGAAGGATTCACATTATAATCAAAATGTGAACATCTCTATAGAAATTTCCATCCGAAATCTGCCATAACAACAGTTCTTGGGTAAAGATGGGGGAGGGGATTTAAAGTGCCAGGGATTTAGAAAAAAAAGAATGTCACTGGGGAAATGAATTCCAGAATGAATCAGCGTTCTCTCTCAAAGAAATAATCTGGTTATCTGTGTCCCATTAGCCATTGTGTCCAAGGGGACACACCATTTCATTTTCAGGCAGGTCACAATTTAACTAAAAACATCCAGCTAGCAAAGAACAGCTAGAAGACAACTGCACTGCTTGTATTATCTAATGCTAAAAAGAAAGCTATAAAATGTTAACTCACTGGAAACATCAGTAGCACTCTTTAACAGTACAGACTACTTGTATCTAATTGTTGGGCAAAATTATGCTGAACAACTGCACTTGGAAAGGGGGTATCCTGAAGCCTCAACTGTAATTGTGACTAGCTAAAGATGTTTTGCAGCTTCGGGTGAAAAACTTGCTAGCAACCAATCCTTACATCTTTTCATAAGAGGGATGTTAGATGGGGGACCATAAAGAATTCAAAGTGATAACAATGACCATATTCTCCCCCACATGGGAGCTTTTTATTTCCAGTTGTAGCCCTGTTGCTTGTGCTTGCACAAGTCATGGATTCAACTTCATGAAGAAACAAAGACTATAATCATGAAAATTGGGAAGAAAGAGTGGAATGCAACTGTTTCCATCTCAGATCACTGTCCCAAGAGTGTGGGAGTAAGAAATTGTGGCTTCCCTTAGGAGATTTATCAATAATCTAAGGGTCTCTTGAATGCTGCTGCTGCTCCACACAACTTATAGTGCTGTTTGTTTGTTTGTGACAACCCTGCTTAAATTTTTAAAAATAATTTTAAGCCTCCTTTCTATCACCTTACAGTAATCACACAGAAAATGGCACCAGGACACCAAAATCATCAGGTGAAAGAATGTCACATTTATAAAAAATGGCACATTATGTGAACATATAATTTTGTTGCTAACTTTAAAACAAAATAGGATAGTTTAACTGTGTTTCCACTGTCATCCAATTTCCTTAGATGAGACTGAAGGAAGGATTAAAATGCTTTTTTAAATTTAAGAAATTCATACATGGTATGGGCCATTCTCTTGTGGATGGAGCTGTCTAAAATCAGCACTTTAAATTTAGATTTCTATCTCAGACTTGAAAGAAAAAATGGAAATACTTCATAAAGCAGTTTACTTAGTTCTGTGGAACACAAGCATATCAGATCAAAATGGAGATTGTTCTTTAGGTCCAAGCCTGTTGCTAAGTGACTGCTCATTTCTAGATTTTCAGCCAAAGAAGCTGAACTATGAAGAGATTACAGAAATAGCAACTAAAGCATTCATACTTCTTCATAGAAAATGAAAAGTTTTGCCCAATTCTAATTTCTCCTTTTGAACACATTCTGCTCTGACAACTAGATGGGAATTTTTATTTAAGTGGTTCCTGATTTAAGAGATTTCTGTCACATCAAAATTCCTGTCAGATCAAATAAGGGATAATTTTATACATTAAGTATTTCCTACACAGGAGTAACCTCCATGGGGAGGACAGACTTGGGATACCATTGCTTGTGTGAATGCAAGTCATAAATCATCTCAGTATAGGAAAAACACTGCATAGTAAGAGGCCCCAAGTGATATGTATGCAGTCAATCCCAGTGCGAATATGCTGTGGCCTATTATACATTCCCCAAAGGAGGGCAGTAAATGGCTGAATTTACCACAGGGTTGCCTGTCTTTCTTATTCAAGCATTATTCCCTCCAGACACTTTAAATTTCAATTTAAAACATCCCCTTTGTATTCAATACAGTACACATGCATTTCACACTTAGGCAGCTAAGTTGGAACACAAAATATTTTGTAAGAAGCACTTCTTAAAAGATGGAATTGGAGAGACAGATAAACCCATGCCTCCATGAATTGCTCTTCCATTAATTACAGCTCTGTTTTCTACCTGTGTTGGGTAAGTGCCCTATCTGGAGGCATTCCAGAGCAAAGAAACTGAATGGACAAATCATCTGCTCTGAACAATCCCAGTGCAGTCACAATTCATCCTCTATTAGATGTGAATTATGCCCATTGATCATATTAATTGGGAAATAATGATAGTGGAAGTTGAAACACCAGGAGGCATTTTACTTTTGGTCAGGGGACACTTGAATGATGGACTGTCTTGGGGTGATGAAGAGCAGGGCACAGAAGAAAGTTTGAGAAGTGTAAGATAGGGTAGAGAGGTTTTAAGAGAATTTAGAACAGCCACATGGCAGATGCTGACACGTGCTGGTGGGAGTGGAAGCAGAGTGCATGCAGCCTGCCCCACTCAGCTTGCATAGAACATTAAGACACATTGCGGCCTCTCCATTGCATGCTCCCTCCACTCCACACTCCCAGGGGGTGCTCTCCCCATTACAACATCACCCTGGTGCTTCCCTTTAAAGGGATACCGCCACTTTTCTTTAATGAGGGAGCTACGACAATAACAACAAATAATTATTATAATTATAGGGAAAAGGGTTTGTGACTCTTTTTATACAGCTTAAAATAATATTAATATTAATATTAATAAAATAAAAATAAAAGAATAGCAGCACAATGTGGGATAGTTTCTCCCACACATAAATTGAGTCCTATTCTCTCCATGGGAGGGTAGGTGTTTGGGCAATTCTGACACCCTGTTCTGGTGATCACCTTGAGATGGTTCACACAGCATACTGAAAATGGTCACTTTAAATTTCCAGATCTGATGGGACTGGAATTTTCCCTGTTTGTTGGTGAGTGGGGACGATGTTATATGTGCCACCAGTCCAACATAAGGACACAAACTAGGGTTGTTTTGAAGCCAGAAGCCTTTTCAACCAAGAAACCAGGCATGGGAGAGAGGAGTATCAGGTGCTGAGAGATTCTCCCATCATCTTTTTCACTGAATAGTTATTGTAGACTCATCTGCCCTCCTTTGCTCCAGTTCTCAAAGGCACTGTCTATATGTAAGGTTGGTCAGTCACAGTGCAAGAACTTCTGTGGATCCAGCAAACTTCACAGTCTGTGGTGAGTGTGAACAATCTGGGCCACTGCCCCCAGCTGGGATGCTGGGCACATCCTGTCCCTGAGGCAGGAGTTTTAGAGTCAGGATCTTAGCCTGGCCACGTGAAGAGCTTAGTGTCTCTGGTCTAGGTTCTGCAGTTCCAAGCTGTCATACGAGTCTATAACAGGTTCTTCAGGGCTATCAGATTCAAAGCCCTCATGTGTGTAGCCCCGGCAGGAGCCAGGCAGGGGTGGATGCAAGGCCAGCATCACTGAAGTAGTAGCTGTAACTGTGGTGAAAGTGCCACCAGGTCCCAGAGTTGGCACTTTGGTGCTATGAGCAGGGGGGTCGGTCCGAGGGGGAACGGGGGCAGTCCGAGACAGCCAAGGCCCTAGTCTGTGACTGGGCTGCTCTTGCTGCTGTGAAGCATCCTTGATCTCTGTGGCAGTTGTCAGCAAGTGGCCTCCGGGGATTGTGGTTTGGGTCCAGTCTGCAGTGTGTGAGAGGGGTGGTTCCGAGCTTCCTTTGTAGCTTTTCACAACCTGTCAGGGAAGGAGGAGACTGATGTCAATATGTTGGACCTAGGAGGGAAGAGGCTACAAAAATATACTATCAGAACGGAGTGCTTCTTACAATGTTATCTTTCAGATCTTTAAAAAGGTGAGCATTAATTCTACAGTAAAGCTGAGACTGTATGAAAAACTATGTTTTCCTGAGATATGATGCAATGAGCTTAAGATTTCAGCAATTGTCTCTTGGCATTATCTGTTCCAATTCCTAAACAACTTTTGACAGAACTTTGATTCTTATTTCATCCATATAAATCACAAAACTATACTATAAATAGATATGGGGGGAAACGTCAAACATCATAGTTTCTAGTGCCATTGTTTTAACTTATTTGGGTAGGGTTTTTCCTACAGATTCTGTGAATTGTCTCTTGGGGCTCACCCACCGCAGACTACTAAATGCTAATTCTCACACCAAACAAAAGGGACAGAAACCAAAATCACTGCTCCTATTCTTTCTTCCCCTCTCAGTTCTGGAGAAACTATTATTCTAGCTCCCTTGACTTCTTGTGAGCACTTACAGTGATTTTGGGAAAGCTGGGGCTTTTGCTGGCCTTGACCAAAATGTGTGATTGGGTTGGGGGGATAATGTAGGTGCTCCGATCATCTTCACCAACGTCTGATGCACCAGTACTCTCTGAGTAATACTCTGAGTCTGAGGAGTCACTAAAAGCTTGTCCATGCTGACAAACATAGAAGCTGTGGTGGCTGATGGGTGGTGGGACAGGTGATGGTGTTGGCAGGCGGCTGCCATTATCTGCTGGTGTGACCTATAGGGAAAAAAAGCAAAAAAGCACATTAAGAGAAGATGGTGACAAAGGGTCTCCTGCCTTTGTGCTTTTGTGTGATATCTTCTGTCTGTGCACACACATAATTACACAGCCATTCCATTCAATAAAGCAGATTCTGAATTTTGCCACAGATAGGTAAAAATGCAGATCCATGTCCACTCATTGATAAAGGCTTTGCACAGAGCCTGGGTGGTGTTCAGACACATTCCTCCACTCTAATTGGGCAATAACAGTTGACACTAGGATACAAAACGCTTTCTTCCTTTCCCTATTATTTCCCCCATGGATTCTGGAACAAGCTGGTGATAAAGAAGAGTTCTTTACCTCTGCAGGTGGCCCAATGATAGATAGCAAGACAGGCAGCAGCACTAGACCATTGAGCAGGCCCAGAATTGTCAGGATGGTGAGCACAGCAAAGAAATACCTTGAATGGGGAGAAGGAAGTTAGCAATTACCATGTGTGTAGCTCATCTGCACATAGTAGAATATTTAATGTAAGAATTCATAATTTTCCTGTTTTCTTTCTCCATATCAGTACCAGAGATCTAGAGTAACTCTGTGGCTTCTTTGAGAAGTGTATTTATTTATTCTGATGGTGACAGATAACGGGGCCTGTTTTCAGATGATACAGAGTGTAGGTATGGAAGTTCTTGGCAGTATACCACACCAATCTCTCTTTCTTCCCCTTGCCCCACAACATTCATGCTCTGACTGAACAGATCAACAAATACTGACAGAACACATATGCATTCCTCACTCCTGTATCCACTCTGTCTAGATTCACATTTAGGAGATTTTGTGGGAGAGATTATCTTACTTGTATTTTCCATACTACAAAGGCCAGACATGAGGTATGGGGCTCCAATTGCGGGACTTGGAACTTGTTGGGATATACAATATATTGCACAATGAACTGAAGTGACATATATACCAGCAACTGGTTGCAGTTTTCATCACCTAGGGCTGGCTGACCCTGGGCTAGATTCCTGTGCAGTGGCCAAATCAGACAGATCTGTCAGATGCCCATGTAGTTGTCAGGCCAGATCTAGATTCAGTATTCACTAGTTTTAAGTCAGTGTTGCTTCAACTGGAATAATACCTTTTATCTGAGCCAATATAGTGCCTACAGCAGTAAGTGCTGCACCTCCTCTGCTCTAGGAGAAGGTGATAGAAAAGGAATTAATGTGAGATACAAAGCCCTTATCTGAACCTTGAATGTTGATGTCCAAATTAGAGAGCTTTCTTCCTCAAACTTGACACAATCCTGCCCTAGAACTGTCATGCATCTTATTAGTTCTTGTCTTTATTTTCATTCTTGATTGGTATCCTCAGACAAACTGCCATGTGTGACACTATCACAAGAATGACCAGACCAGAAGAAAGACAGTTTCCCATTCCCTTCAGGATTGGCCCCATGGGACATTAAAATTTCACTTGCAGGTAGCCTAATAGATCAATGGAACATGCTTAGAAGCAAAGAAGAAAGCCACTGGAGGGTACCTCAGAATAAAGTCGAATTCCGAACCAGCTAACATAAGTACACCAAGCAGAGTGGAAACAGCACCATCCATCACAGGAGCAAACATGTGTTCTAGGGCCACAGTGGAGCGCAGGTTTCGGTTGCCAATGGCTGTCAGAAAACCCTGAGAAAAGACAGTCAGTCAGAAAAGAACCAAAAAGAGAATGAATTGTCCTGACAGACCTTCATAAAAGGGTTAGCAACCCCAGTGCCTGTTAATGGATCCACTTGGCAGCAAAGAAGAGTCAAAGGCCCAGATTGTGTTACTAGTGCTACTGCTAGGGCAAGTTCCTATTTGTCTCAGGATAAGTAACAAGGATATTAAACTGCGAGAAATGACAGCAATGACTCCAGTTTCTTTGAAAACAGAGTTTCAACTCTACTTTTCAGCTCACATACAATTATAGCTTTATATTTACACATATTAATGCATAAGGAGTTGCAAACCATCAGCACCCCAATTTTGTGCTCATAATTGAAGTTAATTGAGCTCCACTCTGACCATCTAGGATGATCGCTCGGATGATGGTTGTTAAGGAACAACAAATCTACTTTAACGTAAGCAGGATCAGACAAAACATGGTCAATCCAAATAGTCTTACTGGGTGAGGGCCATCAGGGTCATTTGAATGTATTCGGTTGTAATGTTACATACGGAGCCATCTGGTAGGAAAAAAGAGTGCTTAGTTTCTACAGGGCTCTTCAGGGAACCCTATTCCTTTAAGTATGGGTCCACAAAAATTCAGAGAGCCTTGAATCCCATGTTATTGATATGATTCTAACCGCCTTGAAGATGCATGGTGATCTAGCACAATGAGCCATCCTTATGTAACTAATTGTTTTTATTTTGTCATTTTTAAAAACTGAAATATCTTTGGGAATTTTTACGTTATATGACAATGAGATTTGATTTTCCAACACTTCTTCTCTCCACCCTTCACTGATCATGTGTTAATTTTTGTGTCTTACATATTACATTCTTTACAGTTAGCTCCACCATATCTACTGATTTGCCTACTGAAGCAGTAAAAATAAATGGATGAGAGAAAATAAATGGGCTGTTAAAAGAAAAAATAGCTTTTAAAAATAAGAACAAAATTTGATGGCACAGAAGGGTGAGCCCTGAAAATGGGAGGAACGTGTGCTCCATTTCTCAGTTTACCTAATGCTCTACAAATTATGCTAGAAGCTTTGGAATTTGTCTGCCTCCCATATTTTTTATGTAAGCTATTTGTTTGTAAGTACTAGCTCCAAGAGATCTTTTACTTACCAGGGCCACATGTACAGTAAATTCCACGCCAATGCCCACAGAAGCAATGAGGATGACTACAGGGATGGCACTCAGTTTGATCCCCATCAGGCCCATAATACCAAAAAGCTCCACCGTTATCATTGCCAGAACAAATACCTGGGTCAGAAAAAAAATGATAGGTTAATCTCTCACCCAGAAGCCATGGCAAAGAAAGAAAGCCTGGTGTGATAACAGGAAGCCAGGAACAAAAATCTGTATGCTAATTAACAAGTTGTGCTACTGGCTCAATTAATGGCTGCTGAGGATGTTGTCCACAAGGTTAGAAATCAGAGGATGTTCTATAAAAACCTCTGTATTCAGTGGTCAATACATAAGGACTTGGCACAAGTCCTTATGTAATATATACATTGCCTTTTTCTTCTCTCTGCTGCTTTTTTTACTGCCAAACAAATAAAGGTGGGATCTAATAAAGTAGGCTATAGTTCACAATAAGTCATGAGGTAATAATTTCTCAATCGTATTTAATGTGTCACAGGGATCTGAGATTTTTGCTTCAATAGGCTAACACAGCTACCCTTAAACACACAGACACACACACACAAACACCTGCTGCACAATAGAATATAGAAATGAGTCATTAAATACATGCAAGCATGTTCCATTTCTTCTTTTCTTGTTAGGACAAAATCCAGATTTTTTCGCTGCCTATATTGGTATTTCTTAGTGTAACAGTACAGCCCTCATGGCTACAAATGCTAACAGCTAAGAATATGAATATCATGATAATACTATAGAGATCATAAATTAAAAATAAATTTAATAAGTAGTCATAGTGATTAATGATTAATTCCAGTGCCACAAAGAGATGAGTTTAATATCTGAATCAGGACTTATTCTAATGGAATGGCAGTGGATGTTCTATATGCAGGTTAATACTAGTGGGCAAAGGGTATAGGGCTCTGGATGGACTGCCATCGAAAAGGGTGGTTAAGGACATAAACACTGTAGAGAACATGCCTATTAATGTACAAGTGAGTCACATAGAGTTTAACCCCTTGAGCACTATGGAGAAAAGCTTGAGGGGAGAAAAGAATGTGTGCTTCTAGAAAGATACTGATCTGCTTTGTTATCTGATAGTGGAAATGCCATTCCAGTTGTAAGAATACTATGTAGGAATCTGAACCCAATCCTAGCTTCTTGGTGCATTCATGTGCACAATATGTACATTAATAAACATGAGAAAACGTGAATTCTAGAGGCCTTCACTAAAAAAAATCAAGTTCAGGTGATCTAACATGCCTTCCGTCATCAACTTAATTCTGAAAACTACAGATCAGCTTGTTTTCTTAATGTATTCCAGCTGCAAGATTGAAATCAATTGTCTTAATGATAGAAGAAAAATTATCTGGCTTAAATCCAACTTTTAGCCACAACTAGAACATACTCACTAAATAAATGAGAACCTGACAAGCCAAGGAGTATGTAATTTCTGTTGATCCAATTGGTCTCCTCTAGATGAGACTAGTAGTGGATCTAGGCCTTAAAGCATAAGATAAGGTACAAAGTAAAAGTACTGAATATTGATAATTAGAAAAGATTCACACTTCAGAATGGGGACATTTAAGTCTACCATCCTAATCTTGAAGCTAAAAACTGTGTAAGTTGATTTTAGAAAGACAGCCATTCTTTTTGCCCAGTCCCAAAATGCAATTGCATGTAGCACAAGTTATAGGAAGTTGACAACACAGAAATCTCTGTCACTGTTAGGTATTTCGTGCTTATGAAGTCAAATACTCACAATGATAGTAGCAGTCCAAGGGTTGAGTAGCAACAGAGTACACACCAGAAAAGTGCAGACCAATACAATGCTGATGGCCTGCAAAAGCCAGTGGCGCAGGCCAATATATTGCTCCCAGAAGAGGAAAGGATAGCCACTGGGGTAGCTGAGTACACCATGTGTCTGGGCCACCTCATCACAGATGGCACGCACACTTTCAATGGCTGCCACAAAGTCCGATGTCTGCCGCAATCCATTGAGGTAGAAAGGGAACTGAGCAAACTCCAAGGGCTGAGCAGCTGGGACTGTCAGAAAGAGAGGTAGCCATTAGTGATATTGATATCCTGTCTCCACTCCTGTCTTTTGGCAAATGTGTACTGGAAAGGATAAATGGAAGAGAGGTTTCAGACTACACTCACTTCGAAGATTTTCGCCAGTGGCATCATACTTGTCATGGATCCACTCTGGTGGTGATGGATAGAAGTTGGCTTGGGAGGCAGCAAAGCCAAGGGGGTCATTGCTCACCCAGACTGTCAAGCAGATATAGAAGATGTTGGGAGGAATGATGCCCTTCTCATCCACCAGGCGAAGAGTTGTGAGCTGTGAAGCAGAAAGAAAGGTGAGTGAAGTCTTTGCACAGGTGCTATCATTTGGAAGGGGAAAGGGGCTGAACCTCCTGCTTCTGCACCAGCTCATCCTTTCCAATCTGTGCAGATCTCCTGCATCTCTCCAAATCACCATTTTCAAACCTAAACATTCTTGTGGAAAACTCAGCCTTCTCCCTCCTTGCTTAGTGCTGAAGCAGCTATTCTCCCACCCACTAGGGCACAATCAAGGATTCATGATTAAATCTTAGTTATCTTTGTGACTACCTTTTTCCTGTCCATTCCCCTCTCCCAACTCAACTTTTGGGATTTCACACTTACTTGATTTAGATTGAAGGGTTCCTTCTTATTGCCTGTTTGGATAAGGAGCTTGTATGCCAGGGCACCATCCTCTGACCCATTGCGGTAATTCTCCCTGGTGATATGCCCAGCTTCCCAGTCCCGGTCAAAAGCTGCCTGTAAACCTGGGACAGAGGGAATGTACAGTTCTCAGTGTCATTAACAGGATCCCACAATCCAGAAGCAAGAGCTATCACTTATCAGCAGCTATGCCTATCTCCTTTTCTCTTCATGGCTTTCACCCCTATGCTTTAGCAAGTGATCTCAGGTCCCACAGAAATCAGCTGCATCACTGTCAAAGCATATGGATGTTTCTGCCCCACCTTTTAAGGACACCAGAAGAGACCTATCTGATTTGAAAAGCAAAAGGAAATCTTTATGTGTATGTGTAGAGCTAAGAATCAGCATATTTCATGCATGTAGATGGTGAGCCAAATTTTCTTGCCTAGTTGTGCTGGAATAACACAAACAGCATAAGTTTTGGAGTTGAATTGCCTCAAGTTAAGAAATCATTGTAGATACTCTCAATTGCATACTGAGTTGTATGACTCAGCATGCAGTTGATAGAGTCTACACTGATCTCTTTACCTGAAGCACTTTGTTTCGATAACTATGCAAGAGGATTTTGGCAGTGAGTGCATGTATGTGCAAGATATAAACATTGTCAACATGAGATCAAAAGGTTCTTGAAAGTTCCCAGAGAATATAGAACACAGCTATACTGAATATCTTTATGAAGCAGAGATATAAGGCTTTCCTTGCTTTGAAGCAGCTGGCCAGGTATCTGGCACAGTGTCCCATGTGTCCTCCCACCACCAGCAAGCGCACACCAAGAGCATCTAGCCTTGAAACACAAGAGGACATCTCATCCATTGTCTTCAAGAAGCAACAGTGCTGGCTAGAAAGGAGAGTTGATAAAGACTGCATTGCTCACCTTGCAACCAATCCTGGAAATAGTGCAGCCACATTTTAGGCAACTGACGGTTCTCATCACGCACTACATACTGGATAGTGGAGAAGGCCTCATGCAGGCCATAGAGAGCCTCCTGTGAGTTGGGGTAGTCAAAGCCACCCTTGGTCACCACAAACATATTATAAAAGGAGAAGTACTTGAATTGAGCTGAAATGAAAGCATGCTCCTTTGTGCCTCGTGGTACAATATCTGTCAGGTACAGCCCATCATGAACCTTAGTTGTCCCATAAAGGCTCAGACCAAGCAAGGCCAGGAAGAGGGCTACCACAATTCCCTGAAAATACAAGAAGGAAAAGAGTCAAGTTGGATGCAGCCTGAATCTGCCCCCACACAATCCATTTTTCTCCATTACTTTTGAGACTTGGCTTCCTCGTAATAAAGCAAAGAACTACCTGGGCTTTGGAACTCTGACCACCAAGCTCCACTCCCTAAATGTGATTCTGATTTGCCCAAACAGAATGAACATGCAAATATGCCATGTTTTGAAAGGACAACATATATTTGCAAAGCAAGTGTATTACAAGCAGCAGGTAGGAAGTCAAATATGCTGGGAACCATATCAGAGCTTCCTCTGATTTAAGCTTAAGAAATACCATTATTTTAACATATTCTTGATCAGCTATTTCTGGCTGCACAGAGAAAAAAAGATAATCTGGTCGGTCGAAGACAAACAGAACCATGTCATTCGGAATTATCTAAGGAATTTTCAGAGCCACAACATCTGATTAGAAAAGCATAAAGTAGCTAAAAAAAATCTCAGGCCTTGTCTTTGAAATGTATTTAACTCCTCAGGGTAAACAGGGCACAATCAGCAATACATTGTGGAATTAGGTTAAAATAAAACAAAGCAAAAACTTCAGGAAAAAATTAGAAAGTCTTTACTTTCCACTGGCTGCAAGTGCTGGCATGCCAAAGTTGCTGCCCACAATGCTGAGCACTGTGCAGAGAGCATAGTGCCATACAAAACTTTTGAGAGTGACTTTTTGTTCCATACCTTAGTTTGGCTCTGCAGCAGGATGGGTGCATATTTGTCACGAGCAAAGCTGGAAAGGTTCCATCGGCAGAAAGGCAATGGCACACACTCCTGGGCACCTTTGCCCTCATCTAGCTGTGCCAGAAGATCACGGGTAGAACTGGCAGGAGTGAAGATCTGTGAGCCCAGGGGATTGGCTGGTAGGAGAGTGGAAGGGGTAGTGAAGACATGCTGTGTGGGTGGTAGGATGGTGACTACATGCCTCCCAGAGGAGTCACACTGAGTGAAGGCCTGCACCATAGTGGTGATATGTGTGCTGGTGGTCAATGCTGGATGACCATGGGGATATGCAGGCGTGGTGTGGTTGTCATTCGCATCAGCATATTCTTGTGGCTGGATCTGGATGACACGGGAGGAGCAGAGGCTGTAGGCAGAAGAGGACACTGAGAAACTGTAGGGGTCATACAATACCAGCTATCAATGCATATTATAAAACAAGGGTGGGCAAGCTCCTGGAGCTCAGGAGCAATGTTTCTGTACTTAGACCCTACTAATGAAATGGAAAGTATCCAAAACATCATTTTCATCTTAAAAATACCACTTCTATACCACCCCATAGTGCTTTTATACCACCCCATAGTGCTTAAATTACTGGGCAGCTTACTCATTTTACCAACCTCGGAAGGCTGGAAGGCTGAGTCAACCTTGAACCGGGTTACCTGAATCTGCTGGGATCAAACCAGGTCATGAGCAGAGTTTTCACTGCAGTACAGCAGTTTAAACACTACACCACAAGGCTCTTTATATAAAACGTCTGCTGATTAATGATTTTAAAACAAACACACACCAAAGCAGGGGTGGGGAACACTTTAGTTTTGAGGGCAAGTGTACCCCCTTGAAATAAATTTTTTAGGGCAGAAATTAGATATATGAAATATATGCATTTCAGAGAACATTGATTTGGTTTTAGACACAGACTTTTCCTATGTCAAAGAAACGCTTCCAAAACTGATTAGGTGGACTAGAGTGTCCCCTGTCTTTCTGATAGTTTAGGCATTTTTCATGTAGCTGCTTGTGTGCCTAACAACTTTCTCAAACATTGTAACATTACTCTCTTCTCCCAACACATTTGATGAATTGCACTACCTTACCCTGAAGAATGCAGGAGTGCCACCCAACAAGATAATGTAAGGATTCCCTCTCTTCATCCCACTCTTAAGACTCGTACCTGTAGAAGCAGCACAAAATGTCAAGCCTCTTTTTTTCACGTCGGTGAAGGTCTAGACTCAGGATGGCAGGAAAAATGAACATCACCATGGCAAAATTAAAAACAACCACAACAGCGGCCTACAGCAGACAGACAAAAAAAGTTGTTAAGGACACCAAAATTCTTGAACTATTTTTCTTCATGCAAACATACCAAAACTGGAAACTAAGTCACTACATGTGAGATTTAAGAATGTGGGTACACTTTAATGCAAAAATGTTGTTTCACAAAAAGCCAGTGGCCAGAGAGAAGCTGAATTGGGAACATGGCTGGGCTAGTAGTGACTTCACCTCTTTGTCCCACCCTCCCCAACCCCGAATTTCCAGTCAAGTTTCTCACCTGATATTTAGATGGGAGAATGAACACACACAGAGAAAGGTAAGGCTTGTGCACTAACATTCCTGGAAATGCAGGCATTCCAACATGAAAAATCACCTGCCAATGGGCTCACCTGCAGAGAGAAGGCACGTAGTGCTGGGATGGGCACAAGGGCAGCCATGAAGAATGCTATCATGTTGTTGACAGAGGTGAGTGCCACACTTGTCCCACTACGCCGTAAACATTCACCAGTTCGTTCCTGTATTGGAAATGTATACATGAGGAAAAAAATGAGTACAGAGTGAAAGGCTAGAGTCATGCATGCACTGGCATTATCCAAGAACCCAAAGACATGGATAAGAAGAGGTTAATGATCTTACCTTGGCAGGCACATGTTGGCTGGTCTCTGTGAAGGCATGAGCCAGCAAGAACATATCATCCACGCCAATACCCAGTGCAAGAAAGGGCAGAACCTGTAGAGATAACAGACATAAACACAATTAGAGGGAAATTATCACAAGCTGTCCAATTTCCATTAACCAATATACAGCTCTCAGGAGTACAGGAAAGAATAGGTAAGACAGAGATGGAGATCTCCACGTTATGCCAGCTGGGCTGATGATGGCTATGGTCCCAGAATAATAACCCTACCTCTCTTTTAAATGAAGATGGAGGTCACCACAAATTTTTCTGCTTGTATGTTCAGGTTCTAAATGACCCCCATATTCTTCTAAAACCAGATTAGCCAATAGCTCTGAAGGATTGTTGCTTTCTTCTAATGCATACAGTACATCTCATGCACTTGAGCAACATTACTTGGTTATATTAGGATCCTTCCTCTCACTGCAGGCACTTTGGCTCCTTATATACATCACTATATCAGTGTAAAAGGACAGTGGTTCTTTTTAACTCAGCCTCAGAACTGGAATGCAAAGAAGGCTTGAGAATAGGTGGAAAGTATGGTCATGCGGGAGCCTCAGACCAATAATCAACCCAAGGGGATGGTGCTCTCTATAATACAATATTCTCTAATCCAATGATTCCAAGCCTTGGATCCCCAGATGTGTTTGGAATAAAGCTCCTAGAAGCCTTCATCACTAGCTGTGCTGGCCAGGATTTCTGGAAGTTGTAGTCCAAGAACATTTGGAGAGCCATGGTTGGGAAGAACTGCTCTAATCATTAGAGTATAATGCCATTCCAAGATAATGAGGTCAACCATAACCTCAGCATTGTTTCCTGAAGAAATTGGAATGGTCAGGCCATTCTGACATTTACAATGAAGAGGCAGAGGAACTAACAAGAGACTGAAATATGGCAGGAGTAGACATGAGGGAAGATGACCTCTCGAGGATGGAACATACCTGGGTTGTAGCTGCATTGAATGAGATTCCTAAGAGGGAACAGAGTCCAAGTCCTGCTGCCACTGAAAGGGCAACCAAGAGAACCCCAGCCAGGCCCACAGCGCCCTGAGATTTGGAGCAGTCCCAATGCAGCATGGTGACACAGGCATATGCCAGCTGCAAAACACGAAAATAACCATCAATGATGAGCAAAGTGTGCATGGGAAAACTACTGACTGATCCACGACTGTATCAGAAGAAAAACTGTATGTGGAAAGAAGCTGCTACGCACCATCAGCAAGTATCCACCAGCTACACGAATGGCACTCACATCTGAGAAGGATTTCATGATGTCATTGAGTGTGGTAGTGGAGAAGGCATGAATGGCCTGGGATGAATTTGCAGGAAGGGATTCTTGGGCCAGCTGGAAAGGAACAAGAATGGTGAACTACTGGGAGAGAGATGCAGTCTTTTCAACATCTCTGCTCACATTGGGATCCTTCGCACACAGTGCCAAGCACAGGATCCATTCACATGCCTATCACACTTGTGATTTGGGAAACTGCACACCCTGCTGATGCATCTGTTCCTATGCAGCCTGTTGCTCAATAAAGGAATCTTCCTACAATGAACATTATTCTTATTCTTATTCACACATATAAGATCCCAAATACCTCCAGGAAATTGTCTCTTCTCAACCACGCTCAAAATGATATCGCACTCAGACTGCCACTACTCATACAGGACCTACTCAATTCCCTCAGACATATTTTCTTCTAACTTACAGGTTTGCATTCTATATATAGCCCCAATAACTAATTTGTCACCACCACACCAGAAGAGTAAAGCTGTCTTATGGGCATCAACAAGCCTATATGTTGCTCTATGCACAGTAATAAAGCATTCTTTAACTCAATAAATGTCTGATTTGCATACCATTTTATATTTTGCAAGCTTTTGCACATGTGCAGATACATAATATTTTATATTTACAATGCATGCCTATGTCTGTGTCGATTTTCAGTCCTACATGAAACCCCTCCTTCCCTCATAATGGACCCATATATATTTCTGCAACTTTCAGGCCTCCTTTGCTTTAGCCTTTTGTGGATCACCTATGCACACAGACATACACTTACGTTAAGCAGCCCCAAAGACTCTGCAGCAGTGCCACAACCTCTTCCCATCTCACCTCAACAAACTCCCTCTGCCAGGCCTCCAGTACAGCAGCTGCCTTCTCTTCAGACCAGATGATGTCATGTATCTCATAGTCATCCCGGTAGTGCTCAAAGAGCTGCCGTGGGCTCATTAGCAGGAACATGCTCTGCAGGGCTTCAGCTCTGCAGAAAGAGATGTTGGTTCAGGCAAAAACGAAAGAGTCCTTCAAACCTTGGATCTAAAATGGGAACATGTGGCTCTCTTGATGTTGCTGAACCTGTGCTGCTGTCATCTCTTTCCATTAGATATGCTAGTTAGGGCTATCAGAAACTGCAGTCCAATAACTTGAGGAACACAAATTGTCCACCCCTTCCAGTTCTGCTGACCTGACCTCTGTCTTTAAATTCTAAGACAGAAGCTAGAACCACTGATCTCCAAGGTTCTTCAAGCTGATTTACAAGTCTGTGCTTCATTGAACCCATTTACCTGTCCACCACACCCCCATCTGAAGGTATACATAGCAAACTATCATGCTAGGTCCATCAGCTTCCATGTGAAACAAATCACTGGCTAATGTGCCAGAAGCAGGAGAAAAACCAACAGAGTATTTCAATAGACCCATGATTTCCAATACCCTTGTGCTTTGTGCTTGTGTCAGGAACACCTCTGATTCACCACACAATGTATGTAGGCAGTCTGAATAAGAAAGGCCCACATACCCTGAAGAAGACACTCCTATTCATTTCTATTCTAGAAACACATGGATGGACTGGAATAACTGAAGATATATCTCTTTATAATATCAGAAGTCTCAGGTTTATGTCATACCTGCATATGAGTATGCGAGCATTAAGAATGAATCATATTTTCTCTCTGCCTTCCTTGTATGTTTTAAAAAATGAGAATAAAGACGTATCAGTAGGCCTTAAGCAGTCTTTGTTCCCAGTTCTACCTTGTTACCAGGTATACATCGTGCCTCAAACACCTTATCTAATATCCTCCGATCATCAGCTCTTTCTTTGCAGCCCTTTGGCTTGCCTATTGTAAAGGCTGCAAGGATACTTCCACGCATAAAAAGTATCTCCTGCCTAGAACCCCATACTGTGAGACATTATGTAGTGCAGAATGTGCCTGACTACATCAAAATAACCATTATCTGCAATTCCAAAGGCTATAGCTCTAACATGGGACACAGTACAGAGTGCAAAGCCTGGATGTGGATACAACTTCCCAGCGTGTACTAGACTTGGCACATTTGACCCCTCCAGAAGATATGGGCTGTAGATTGCCAAAAGCAGGTGTCTGTGCTGTAAGAATGATTCCATGTCATCTGGAAGGGGCGACAGCTTCAGGGATCATCATAAATCTCATAGCTCAGAAATGCTGCTAGGATCAAGTCATAGACATCTACCCAGCACTCCCATGGATATGAATCTCAGTGGCATCAAGTTACAAACTGGTGCACGAGAGGGGGCAGTTTACCACCATTTGTGAGAGGGACAAGGTTGAGAGTCCTATGAGTTCCCAACAACCATGCCTTCCTCTCTCCATTCAAACACAAAGTTTATGACTTTGACCATCATTTTTAATTGGAACAATAATCTGTTCTGCAGAATTAATTCCTTAACTACTGGATTTCCTGGTCAGAGCCTCCTCTTGACCTGGGCACGCATGCACACACACAAACACACACGCACGCATGCACACATACATGTACCTCTTCAGTTTACCCTGGGAATCCTTTATTGTGCCTCCCAGGATCAGCTCCTCTTGCCAATGCATGTATTTTTGGGAGAAGCCATGGCAGCCACCTGTGAGCTCAGAGGGGATGTCGAGTTCCTGGTGAGCACAGCAAAAACAGATTGTAAGAATGCAAAATTATCTTAAGCATAGGGATGTTTAGCTCACACAAATATGCTATAGCTCAATCAACTGATTTCCGCAAAGCAAGAAGCACCCTGCCTCCTTGGTCTTGCAGCATGTACATTTAGTGCAACCATTGAAACAGAAGTCTTTTGCTTCAGAATATGTGATTATTTGCTACAGACCCAGATAAGCTTGCTCTTGTCTATCCAGCTGCTACAGAAAACAAGGGTAAATGTTGCTGCTTGACAAATGCCACATGTATTTTAAAAAGGTCCAGGAAGAATAAGACACAGCATGCTCTAGTGAACAGAATATCAGGCCTGAGAGACTTGGGCAGATTTTAAGCCCTTGCATAATCATGAATTCACTGAGCTCTTAGAAAGTCAGTGCTTCTCAGCTTCAATTTCCCATTCAGTAAATGAAAATAAAATAGTAAGAAAATAAGTCACAGGGACTATAAAACACTTTGGTCATTCAATTTTCATCCCTCTTCCTATAAACAAGCCACATTCCAGTTTCCCATTGTTGTGTCACAACTAGGCATGATCATGAAATGGAATCTCAAACTACAAGCAAGCTTGCTCTTCAATGACTGCCAGTGCTGTCCTGAATGTACCTTTTTGCTTTCTCCCATACATAAATAACTACCAGTTATTTTCCCAAGGAAAGGTAAAGTTAGATGCTTAGGAACACTAGTGGCATAATGATTGAACCAGCCCCAAACCTGGGCTAGCCGTATTTCTGCTAACAGGAGCTCTGCAGATAGAGAAATATAAGAAGGCAGATGCTCACATGTGCATGCATCTATAGACACTACAGAAGTTCATCTTTTACAAATACCACAATTATTATGTTGCTACTATGTTAGATAATTTAAAAATATCTGGAGAAAGCCTGAGATACTTTTCCACAAACAGCTATGTAACCTCAGATCTGGAAAGAGTTATCCTCATTGCAATGAAATAACACTGACACTGAAATAATTGCACAAGTTTTGAAACAAGTGTTAAAATACTATACATCTTAAAACAGCCTCATGTCTCCTCATTGCCCAGGTTGGAAGAGGACTTTTTGCAGGCTATGTGGCATCGCCTCATCTTTACAAAGCAAGCACTTTTGAAGCACAGAATTTCTGTGCAGAGAGAGCAGGCAGACTGAAGGAGATCTGGAGCTTCCGGCTTTCATGCAACAGTGCTTCATAATGATTTTTTCCTGGTATTCTTACAGAATAAAGGCCATGATCCATATGGCTCCCTCACTTTTCATCCACCAGTGAGTAAAGGAATAATGCAAACCATGTTTAGAAGGCTGCAGCCTCCCCACACACACACATATTGCAAATCTCAAGGAACAGGAAAAGTAGCCAACTTCTAGATTCAAACATATATAATACATTTATTACTTGGATTTTATTTCTATCCCGCTTTCCTCCAAGGAGTTTAAGGTAGCTTAAAGTGATATATATTATTCAATTTTCTCCTCATAACAGCCCTGTGAAGTAGATTGCATGAAGTGAAAGTGACTGGTTCAGGATCACCCCGTGAGCTTCATGGCTGAGAGGAATTATATGTGCCTATCTTACCAAAAAGTACCTTTCAAATCGTAACTGATCACACCTTTTATCTATGCTACAGATTTACACTGTACATCTCTCAGATGGATTTTGCCTATATTAAGCCACCAATAATAACAAAATAATATCAGACTGAATAAAATAATGTCTATCTGGGCAATACTATAAGAATTAATTCAAGTCAGTCAGTGCCTGATAAAACCTATGAAACTACATAGAGAAACAGGAAGAATCACTAGCTATTACATCAGAAAACTTATAGAGAACTGCCCTGGAAGCTTTGGAAAAGATAACGAAATTCAGTGCGTGAACTTCAGGGAGTTGTATTTTAGATTCCATTCAAAGACATTGTGTATGTGTAGATGTACATGCTTGCATGTTCACACATTGGATATTCCCTTCACTTCTAAAAGTACCTTCTTCCTGTTCTAGTAGTGGCAACAAAAAGCCATAATGATAACAGTCTGCATTTCAAGCCAGAAATGTGGAATTATAGCTGCAACTCCATCATCTTGCTCCCTCTGCTTGTCTTTGGTCATTAGGTATTCTCCCTCTCCCTCTGTCTCTGTCTCTGTCTCTGTCTGCCTTCCACATACTCCTCTACTTTCCAAAAACTCCTCAGCTGCCATCTGTTGTGGGACACATTCCAGCTATGACCACCTGCTGGCCAGCATTTGCACTGCGTCTGCCTGGATCAGCATCATCAGTCTTGCCTATGTTTCCCTGGCCCAGAGCCATGCATTCCTTGTCTCCTCCCACCCCTGGATACAGAGGGGCAAAGTTAATGAAAGATAGGGAGATCTCACGGTTTGTTGAAGCCTTTGGGGCACATAATTCTTGCAAAGTCCTAAGCCCCATCCAGCCTCATCACAGTCCTAAGAGCTCTGTGGGATCACCCTGGCTACTCTCCCCTTCTCCCAGTGTCCATGGAGGAAAACCATCACTGCTTTTTATAACCAGAATAATATGGCCACAGAAAATGAACCAATCTTGTGTCATGGTACTTAATGTGTACTCTAGTTACTGACAGAGATTGTGAACAAAAGAAAACTGCCTTTGGATAGCTTCACCACCCCTCAGTTTTCATTTAACAATTGCATTTGTAAATCTTTAATTTCTTGCCCTTTAAAATTCATCATCTAATTATTTTTTTGCACAGATGGCACATTTTGCATCCATTCTGCAAATTGCTCCAATTCCCTAATAAGCATAACATTGCAATATTACAGTTCTCTCCCTTTCCCCCCTTAATTTCTTTCTCCCTGTCACAATCATCATACAGTCCAGGCAGACTGTTATGCAGCTTTGCTCAACCTAACGTAACTGTATCTCTTAATCTCATACCTGGCATTCTATGGAAGATGCTAAGTATTTTATAGGACTTCTATCTTTCTAGTGAGAAAACAGCAGGTTTTTTTAATGGTGGTGTATTTTAGACTAGGAAATAAAGCTTTCCTCATCTGATTGACGCCACATCAGCTGCAGCAGATACTCATTAGCTTCCAATTCTACCTAGTTTCATTTGGATTAAGATCTCTACAATGAATTTCTCTTCCCTTCAAAAACTTTCTTATACACTGAACAGAAGAAGTAAGGGTGGTTTCTGCATGGCGAGCCATTTTAAATCTGGAATCTTTTATTACTGGAGAGCATACCATCAGTCAAGCCATCAGCTGTAGTCTGAAATTCAATAAAATTATAGTTTACTGTTTCATATCTTCTTTGGAGGAATTCATTCTGCCACACAGATAGAACCAAAGAGCATTTTAAGGAAACATCTTTAGCTAAAATGTACCTTCTGGCTTTTGCTGTTGGGGGCACTGGTAGGACACTCAGGGTCAAAGGGATCAAGACAAGGGCGCTCCATATAGGCCTGGCCAACCTCTGCCTTATCCAGCATCTCCTTGAATCCTTCTAATGAAGCAAACTGACCCAACTCCTCCATCAATTGAATGGGGTCTAAGTTGGTCCACTGGATATCCCTTCGGCCTCTGTAGACAGATAGAACAATGTGGGTTAACAAACGAAGAAATGTACTCAAATAGCAAGGTAACAATTTGACATTAATTTTCTCGAGGCTGGAACACTAATGTAATAGATGGGACAGGGTGACTTGGAGCTGATTTCCTTTTCTTTTCATTCATAATTTCAAATAAAGTTTGTTCAGCTGAAGCTTAAAAAAAATAAAATCCAAAACAAAAACAAACAAAAAACAGCCAAGTACATTCCCTAAGACTACACTGCCTGATTGCCAGTGATAATTACAAATTGTCACTATGACTGACTCAGAGTCTTAGGGTGATGCAGAACTCTTGCAGTTTTTAATTTTTAAAATTGCTCCTAGATGACAACCAACATTTTAAAAGAGGCATCCCCATCCATACATAAGGAAAGGCCTCTTTTGCTGCTACTGTTACTAATGCTACTGTTACACAGAGAGGGAGAAAGAGTGGGGGAACTCACCCTAACAATTTCTATGGAAAAGCCATGCACTCTACTTTATAACTGTCACTACTGCTGGTCAAAGATTAAAGCATGCTTTTGCACTGCAGGATCCTGGAGGCATGGAACAGAACATGATGCTCCTGCCCTCCTCTCTTTCCTGCAGTTACCTGATACAGATATGATGATGGAAACCCATCCCATGACCAGCCAAAGTAACTTCGGTACTCCTGAGTATTCATCAATGACACTATTGACCTATTCGCTCTTGATTGATATCCTGTATTCTTACAAGCTCCATCACAGATGGGAAGAGAATATGATTCTAGCAGTGAGCTGGTGCCATTAAGGAATATCACACCTGTCAAGCTGCTGTCTTTCAAGCTGCTGTCCAAGGTACAGAAATTTCATTTGTCCCTTTATCTATGTTTGTATTTTCTGACTGTGGGATTCCCCCACCCACCCCCGGCTGGGCAAACACTGGATACGGTAGCTGTTTCAGTGGTACAGCAACAGCAATGTATCTCCTGTCCTGGCCTAGCATAATGTGAACACAGGACTGCTCTGTGAGCTCTCAAGAAAAACAAGATCTAGTAAACTCTGGCTCAGATTAAAAGGTGACATGTGTAGAAAGAAGATACATATGTTCTCCAACAAAGTCCACTGCAGTATTAAATGCCATAAAACTCCAGTCTGGGCAGCAGGGGAAAAGATGTTTGTTTTTACTTTGATGAATAAGACTCTGGGAAGGGGAACCAGTATGAAAGGCCTCCAACACATTTGTGGTCAAGATTTTTCTGTGAGTTCCTCTGACGTAAAATGGGGTTTTATTTTAAAAATAATTTTAATAGATACATTTCAGGAGACAAGTTACTATATTCTTGTTCACTTGATTTTGGATGATAGGAACTTTTATGAACTCATTTGCAAGGCTGAACCTAACCACATGTCTCTCTGCAACAGCGAGCTTATGCGTACAGTGGGCACTTGGCCAGATCTTACTGTCATTTTGAGAAATAAAGAAGTTAGAACTTGGACCTCGTCCCAAAAGGAAAAAACGAACAGATCTCTGACTATACGCAGTAAGTATCAGGTGTGCCTACTATTTACAGTGTTTATATGATATTATTCCAAGTCCCTTTCCCTTGTTCATCTCTTTACTCAAGTGAGACAAGAAAGGCATGTGATGTACTGCTTTCCCCCTTCATACAACGTCCTGCTTATCCCAGCACTGGCTCTATCAAGATGTTAGCACGCTGGCATTAATTGTCCTGACTGGCTGCACAAGACTCATTTAGGGATGGGAGGAGTTTGTGCAGTGTCGCGATTGGGCTTCATTCCCATTGTTCTCATGCATAACAGGATCAGCCATGCTGCTTTCATCTGGCATCTGGTTAGGATTGCCTGCTATAGACGGAATGAACAGGGAATGTATCCTCTATCACGACCCAGAGCTATTTGTAAAGATAAAGATAAGGTCATTTGCAGGCAGGGGCTTCGTGATGTAGTCTAAAAGCAAAAGGAAAGCCTTCAACAAACATGGGAGAAGAAAAAGTATTTCCTATACAGGGCACTTTGTTCAATGCATGTTCAGATTGATATGCATTCACAGGGAAGAAGTGTGTGTGCATGTGTGTGCGTGCGCATGCACATGTTTGCACACTAGAGGAGTAAGTCCATGTCCTTCAAAAATACAGTACTAGACTTGTAGTTTTGCACCTTAAACAGAAGCACCTTATTAGTCTTTTTAAATTACTCCAAATTCTGCCCATCTACACTCTGAGGCAGAAAATGTCGTGAACAATTAGCTTCATGAAAACTAGAGTGTTGCTTGACTTCATATTGTGAGAAAAAGTCAGTAAATCACCAGAGCAGGCGTCTGGTATAAGGCAAACGGAACTACTGAAAGACAAAATATTGGGAGAACTGACAAGTGTAAAAATAGTTGAACTGACAAAAGAGTATCTTTTTGGCAGTTAAAAGATATCTGATCAGGAATTCCTCTCCAGACAGACAAACCTTTCAAGGGCATATATTTTTCTTGGTCTGAACAGGATAGATTATTAAATCAATTCACCCAGTGTCAATCAGGTTTTGAAATGCAACTGATTAATAACCTCCTGAAAATAATAAACATATGATATACTGTGCCTGGTCCAAGCTTTTGTATTTCATTTCTTTTCTCTGAAACCCGGATGGCAAAGCCTGGCATCTTATTTTAGATCCGATTATATTTATCAACTCCTCTGCGGAGGCCTTTTCTACAGACTCTATCCAAGATGGCTGAAGTCTCTTTATAACAGAAGACTCTAAATACTTTCATATACTGATGATGTTCTCCTTCCCATACTACATTTCATTGGTGCTCTCACCATCCATTCTTGTTCTGGTTTACTACTGTATTTTACTAATAAGCATGGGGAGGTGGAAATGCAACCACACAGCAACTTTTCTCATATGATTTGTTACGGTTCTCCTGACAATCTTACTTCCCCAGAAAACAAAAAAAAAGTTAGCTTGTTAATTTGTTTGCTTCCTTGCTTTCGTGTATGTTTACAAGTGGATGTGTGCAAAGCAAAAGCAGGCTGTGAGCAACCAACACCAGAATTTCTGCACCTGTATTAGCAGTGCAACAAGGAAGTTGGACAAGCATGTTTTTCAGCCACTTCCACATTATAATGGGAGAATTTGCACAGCAGGAAGTTGTTACAAGT
The DNA here is from genome assembly GCF_051106095.1 of Pogona vitticeps. Taxonomy (NCBI): domain Eukaryota; kingdom Metazoa; phylum Chordata; class Lepidosauria; order Squamata; family Agamidae; genus Pogona; species Pogona vitticeps. Next base: position 62,594,558 of record NC_135786.1, read on the forward strand.
CAAAGAAGCTCATTCTGTGCCATATCACTTGGCAACCTCCTTGCAGGTTGGCACCCAGCATTTCCAGGATTACTAAATGTTTACCCAGTGGTGCAGAAAAGAAGGGTCATTTTGCTTGCTGCCAAACCATTCAGAATCAGAGCCCAAGATCCTAAATAATCAAAGCCCATCAAATTCTTGAAAGCCTTGATGGGCAAAGTTTGCCTCCTAGATTCTGCTGGGTGTTCTTTTTCCAACACTAGTAAGTCAATATGGGTTTTCTTTCTTTACTCATTTATTATGTAACTAAACCATCTAACTTAAGTTCAAGGATTTAAAAAAAGGAACAAATGAAATTAAGACATGAGCTGTTACATTTTCTCTTTCCATAGAAATCATGGAGAAAAGTTTAGGGCCTGGCTTGCTGTTTTCTTTGTCTTTTTAAAGTAGAATGGAAAACTCCCAGATGTGGAAAAGAAGAAATCACAGGCAGGGAAAGTCTTGTCATGCTCAAGGCAGAATCAACTCTCCAATCATTCATGAAACCCCAGGTCCCAAGAACGTTCATTCTCACCGATTCCCACATTCCAAACAGCCCAGCTCCTGCTCCCAAAGAGAGCTTCTTTTATCTGCTGTTTCTTGCTTCACTGAGCCAAGTCGGGGCCCTTTTGTTTTTCCACAGATTGCTGCCCTTTGTTCTCCCAAGTTTTCGCTCCCTTTGCGTTAAAAGGGGGGGGAGGGGGAGAGACCCTCAGCTGAACTGAAGCGGAAGCTGGACCTGGGGGAAAACTCCCCCATTCCAGCCCATTCACTAGCCAGATTCTGGGATGTGTATGTGAAATGTTTGAAAGGTGAGGAAGGGGTATGAGAGATATTATACATAAACAGAGAGCCCAAGAGACTAGGTGCAAAAAGGAAGGGAGCGTGAATATGACCTTTCAGTATTTTTCATGGAAGGCTTTGGGGAAAAAAAAAAAACCCTTAAGAAAACCCTGACTTTCTTGTCAGCTGCCCCTGCAGTGCAAGAAACTGAGTAGTTATGCAATGTGGGTTCCTAAAGTCCCATACCTCACAAGCTGTTACATTTTAAAAGGAAACTAGAGAACGCAATCCTCTCTCTCGCTGGCCACAGTTTTTCAGAAAATTAATAGTTACTGACTTTAAGTCTCTCATTTTGAGGATTTAAGACCAGCTCTCCTTTTTTGTTCATTGAGTCACCACACACACAACAGCCAGCAGTCACATGATACAACTGAAGGAGATGAAAGGAGAGCAGGCCCTTCACCTTGCATCTGGACAGTGCTGAGTTTTTGGGGAGACACTGCACATTACTACACTACTCCTTTTATTTTGTTTTGTTTTATTTTTTGGTCAGTTTGATAGTAAACTCTCTCCCTTTTAATTTTTTATGGTATCCATTTTCTCTCCCTCTCTAACTGTCCCCTTTCTCTTTAGTGGCAGACTGAATACAGCTACTATTCCATTTGTTGGGCAACTTGGAGCTTTCAGAGTATCATTAGCATGAGAATACATGGTGTTGCCGTTTGCTGACAAAGCATAAGTCTCCAGGGCCCCTTATGGACAAACACACTTGTAAACAGAAAGAATGCTGGCTATTGTTCCTAGTCCTCCCTCCCCCAGTGCTTCCAGAGGAGTTCTCCCCCATCTTTACTCTCTCTTTTTCCCTTGCCCACCCCAACACCTTAATAGAAACATAATTACAAAGCAGCAAGGGAATAACAAAACAAAGCACTTGGTCCTGAAGTAGATACTTTGAGAAGGGATGGTGAACAGGAGAAAATCTTTTTCTTCTGGTCTGGAAGTGGAGCAGAGAGCAAAATCTGGGGTTTTGCATCTATTTGCAAACTCTGCTAGGGGAGGCTGGTAGACGGGATGCCATATATCACCACCCACAGCTTGCTGGCACACACACAAACACCCTAATGTCATGTTCTAAAACAAGAGGCGATGACAAGCAATGCCCCCTTGACTATATTTGGATGGGATATAAAAAGAAGGAAAGCTGTAGCATTATGATGGTATTGACATATTCTGCTGGTGTTTGTGGAGCATTATTACAGGGCTTTTCTGCCTGTGCCATGTCATCCTCTTTCATATAAATGCTGCTGAAAAGTTTCAGTTCTATACGTGCCCAGAGTCCTTGTCTAGAATCTCTAATGAATGAACTGAGATCTGTATGTTTGTTTCCCATACAAGCAGTAATACAGAACATACACTGTAAGTCAGACAAATATAGCGTGAGCAACAAGATGGAAAATAATTCTGCGCAAAATTGCCAAAGAACACATCCAGATATCAGATAAAAATCTATGGCTATCTGCATAAGAAATCGATGACTCTGTAAGATACTTTTCAAAAGAAACCCATCTGTCATCAGAGACTAGAGGCTTACCTCCAATCGTCATCCTCAGTGCTTTTGTATCTGCCCAGGAAAGGCTACCTCCAAAGGCACACATTTGATTCAGTTCTGACTTTGTGGTCAAACATATAAAAGTATCACTATGTTTTGGGGTAATCCTGTGTATGTGCCTTACTGAGACATCTGTCTGAAACATTCCCCAGACTGCTCCCCCCACCCCCGATCTCAGCCAAGCATTCTTGATACATGGAGATGCTTTCCTCTTTGCTGGACTGAGATGAGGACTGAGATGCCATAGGAAGTGAGAACATGAGCTAGTAGTTGGGTAAACCTACTTCATATCATGGATGTACTGGAAAGAAAAAAAGAAAGATTCTAACTGTTAGCATTTAGTAATGCCCCCTTTCATACCAGGAAGATGATATTGCCTTAGCCTGCAGATAATTACTGTGATTGTGCAACTGAACTGTTTGAGACATTTAGGTGAAGTGTTAAATACTAATAATAGCAAGAACTATTATTATAGTAAGAACAACAGAATAGTTTGGAAGCACTTTTGTCAGCTGATGAAGCCCCAGGGACAGTGGCTGAAATCCTGCTGTGCAGATACAAAAATGGCATAACTTTTAGATGTAAATTATAATAAATTAAGAAATGTCTGTAAGCATTAGCTGTTGACAGAGTCATGTAACTCAACATGCAACAGATAATATCTATGGAGATTTTTTAATCTATTGCAATATGTGTCTAAAAGATATGCCATTTGCACACAACAGAATTTCTGCCAATATTTCAAAATGGCTGTGACATAAGGGAAATGAAACAGAGACAGTGAACCATGTAAGATCTCTCTAACAGAACTGCATAGCACTATTCACAAAAAAGAGCTTGCAATTTCATTAGCTGGAAATTCTCAGTTCTTGTTCTGAGTACGTAAATTAGTACACATTCTTCTTATAGACATATTTGTCTATAAGTCAACCACAATGGAACAGAAAGATATGTAAGAAAAGCAGGAACTCACGGAAGGTAAGCAGAGCCACCTTGAAGCTTGGCACCATCCCAGAAGCAGTCCAGTGGGGTCACGATAACACAGGGAAAGAGCTTCTCGATCATCTGGCAGTGACAAGAAAAAAAATTACAAATAAAATACGCAAGCTCATTTTTAGTTCTCTTCAGATCCCTTCTCTCTTCCTTGATTTGCCTAAGTAATCATCTAATTTCATTGCAAGTCAGACTACTCTTTCTACTGTAACCAAAAACTTGACTCTCTTTCACTCTCTTGGAACAGAGAAATGCTTTGGGAACCAGAGAGCATAGTCCCACATACAAATCCCACAATCTGAAATCATTCATCACCATCTGAAATTCTGGAAGCTTGTTTTGGAGGTCTTCTTCTTGAGAACAGCAATCCACTTAACTCCAATCAATAATAAGCTTTTGTGGCCAAAAAAGAGTCAGTAGAGCAATATTTTACAATCCAGACAACTGACAAAACAGTTGAGAGTAAAATTGCTTCCCTCTTACTCTCCCAGCACAAGGCTCATAGCTAGCTCTTATCACAAATACATAGATGTGATTGCAGAAATTCTCCAGTGTCTGAACCCAGAATGATGCTTTTTGGCAGCATCTTTATAAAAATAAAACAAAGATTCCAACTTATCTCTACAGGACCCACCCACTTTTTAGCCAACTGGCATCTTCCCAACTATTTAACAAAGAGAATGTCCCCAGCTGATTCACCTTCTTTCCATAGGTACTACTGAAATCCCTGTTTGTTCTGTAGATGCATGCATTCCTTTGACAACTCACCCGTGCAATCATTCCATTCTCAATTATGGGAACACCTGACTTGTAGCATATTTTGTTGAGATCCCAAGACCTGAAAGAGAAAGCAGAGGCCATAAGAAATTTAAAGGGTTCTCTACAGAGAGAGATGCTAGCAAATAATAATAAAACAACTGCCTATTGATGGCTAAAAGGAACATCCTTGTACAGAGGCAGTATACCTCTAAATAATATACAATGAACAAAAACATCAGGCAAAAGCTACAACCTGCAATGTCTTGCTTACAAGTACACAAAAATACCTAGTTGGTGGCCACTGATAAATGCAGAATGCAAAGCTAAAATAAAATAAAAAATTACAAGTAAGCTGAGGGGGACTCAGTATTTTATTGTTTATTTAATTTATAGCACATCTTTACTCCAAAACTGGAACTCAAGACAGCTTACAACAAGATTAAAGTAAATATAAAAGTTATAAAATAAAAAAAAAGTGAATCGCAAGCAAGTTAAAAGCATTTAAATGAGATAGTACAACACTCATCAGAGGAAAGCTACTTATTCAGCAGGCAGTCTATCACCATAAGCATTGCCAAATAAAAAAGTCTTTGCTTTCCAGTAGAAAGGTGAGGGTCACCCCTCCCTCCCTCTCTCCAAAGGAACTTTCACAGACTGGAAGGAGCCATTCAGAAGGCCCTCTCTTGTGTCCCCTACCCACCCAACAGGCCTCTGAGGGTTGGAAGATCATACAAAGGAACTCCTCTGGAGGACGCATAGCTCAAAGACGCTCCTAATCTAACCCAGTAAGGACATTCTTGCTACTACTGTATGACAGATCTTCCACTTCAGACTTACTTTCCATAGAGTAAGACTTGCACTTTACTAGCAGCCAGAGCAGCTTCAAGGTGCATTTCCAAGGCTTCTGAGGTCAGGATATTTTCTCCCTCCTGTTTCGGAGTTTGTATCAGCATCTGAGATGTGTAGAGAGACTCTTCTCCTAGCTTTTCCTTTGTATATTGGAGCTCCTGGCTGACACGGCTGCCCTCTGTGGAGAATGAAAGAGACATCAGAGTTCATATACTGTACTTCTACATGTAACTGCCTTCCTGGAACTGAGGATACTTTCACATGATCACTTCCTACAGTCTTATTCTTCAAGGTAATCAAGATGGTTAAAGGATGCATTTCCACACTCTTTGACTGGAAATTCTGTGTGTTACAAAGCAACTCTAAGTGAGCCTGGGAAGGAATAAACCAACACATTTGTTACCATGTCTTCTGGATGGTCACCTCATATTTTAGTGGGAGCAGTTTCAGTGAGCTCTTTAGTCTGGGAAATCAGTGCACTCATAATTTGCCCCCAAGGTGCTGATTAACGATATCCCTTTCGAGGGTGACCTAACTGAAGAGCTCCTATTGGAAAATAAAGCAGTTTTGGGTTTGGTTTCTCCTTTTGGGGTTTTCTATTGGCCCACCCTGCAGGACCACAATCAGTGTAGCTTCCCAAAGCATAACAGGAGCCTCCACTATGATACAGCTTCCCTGGCAATGCTGTTCTCCAGCAACAAGGAAGCAAAACATAGGCCTGACCTGTCCTAGGCATCATCATTAGAGAGCTATGATTGAACCCTTAGTTGGCTACTTAGGATGTGATCAGATGGAGATTTAGCACACTGCTTAGTCCGCTATGGGGATGGGCTGCTTTGCTTTTTTTCCTGGCTATCACATGACGTAATCTCTGGCGCAAACCAGCCCATCTCCAGAGCCCCAGGGCTTTTACTTTTTTGGTATGGGTAGGACAGCTCCATTTCTGTTTGTTTCTAACACATGTGATTGCTGGAAATGAACTAAAGCAAGCTTTTAACTGTCAAGGCTCCTTCCACTGTCAATCTGAAGGCAACTACTTCAGGATATTAGCAAATTAAATATTTCCTTTGTTCTGTGAAGGGGGGAAGGAAGTTTTTTTAAAAGCTGCATTAGGCAATTAAAAATTAGAAATTTATTTTGAAAAATTAAACTTCCTCTAATAAGTTGGAGGTGACAGGAGGGAGCCACAAGAGAGACTTTTTCCTCTTTTATTTGTGACTTTTAAAAAAAGGTCAGGTTGACTTGCTGCCAGTATATGGTGGAAGATTCGGCTGTGGGCAGGTTTCTCTTATTACTTATTTTTATAAGCTATACAGTACATCAGCACTGCCCTCATATAGTCTATAGAACAGACGAAATATTTAATTTGTCAATATGCTGAAGTGCCTGCCTTCTTAAGCCATTTCACAACATGGACAATTGAAAGCAGAAGGAGCCAGGCCAAATAGGATCACTTGAGTGGGTATGCCATTTAGATGCAAAGATTACACCAAATTGCATACCATAGCTCCAGCTTGACCTGTAGTGACCCTATTTAGCTCACTCCACCCCACTCCAATGAGTCCATGTAGACAAGTCCTTAGTTAGGACAGATCAAAATACTGTACAAAACAGAAATATGTAGTTCTTGATCACCCGTGCCTTTTCCTTGAAATGATGTGGTTGGGCTTTTATTTTACAAAATACAGCTGCAAAGAATTAGATTGATACCAGAACTATCATAGGAAAGGGATTCTGGGGATTTTTCTGCCAAAAACTATCACCCACCAAACTGTTTCTTCCACACACCATTAGTGAAACCCTGAGAAGTGGGAGGAAGCAGGAAGAAAGCAGTTTGAAAATATAGGATTTCTGAAGAGGGATTATGAAGCTCTCCCCAAACAAGACCTCCACTGTAGACTGTAACCTGTGTGGTTGCAACAGAGGACAGAAAGGAATACATATGAGAAGCTGCAGTCAACACAAAGCAGAACCTAGAACGTTATTTTTAAAAGTACTTTGTTACACGTATAGTTCCAACACCCCGGAAACTAGTTAGCTATTTAACTTTTAAAAAGCAACTCTTTGCTTTTTAAAATACAATTGTTCTTTAATAATCTTTTAATAAATTCTGCTGGTCTGTAGTACAAACACACTCTCCTCCATCCACCTCATCGTGTCCTCGATAGCCAGAAAAGAGCAGGAGGCAGCAACACAAGAGGCAGCATTTCAACCATGTAATATTCCTCTTTCACCCTTAAGTGAAGTCACACCCTAATAACTATAAAAGTAACTGAAAAGTTACAGCTCCAGTACATGCACACAGTTCGACTTTTTAGAAGCAATGTCAGCAACATGACCAACACTTGGAGTAAGCCAGCAGCACAGCACTGCTCTCTGGCAGTCACACTCCTTCATTAAATTCGTAAGTGAAGGGGGTTCTGATTGGCAAGGAATTCTTTTCAAGTCTGCATCAAAACTGCTATACAGAGAGAAGGACTCTGGTGCAGATTGCATGGAATGCCAAAGTTCTCTCCAGGCAGTGTTCATGTCTCTTGGGCCTTTCAGTCAGCCTGAAGAAACTGAGAGCACAGTTTCTGATACAATACTCCTCTCTGGCTGCACATCACAGTAGAACAGTGGATCCCAACCTCAGGTCCCCAGATGTTCTTTGACTATAACTCCCAGAAATCCTGACCAGCACAGGTAGTGTTAGCAACCAGTACTTCGTATATGTTATATCAGAACCTCATCCTTGCCCCCTATCTATCAGTAGTGGTGAAAATTTCTGGGAGTTTTAGACCAAGTACACCTGGGTTGGGAACCACTGCAGATAATGCCATCTTTGAAGGTACTTTGTCTGTCATTAATCATCTTTAACTGGCAAATACCTCACCTCACATTTTTCTCACAAAGTTCTGAGGAACTCCATCTAGAAAAGTGCTTGTGGTGATCATCCTTGTGGCCCCTGTTTATTTGGCCCTCACAAAGGATCACACCCTTTTTCTCTTCCAGCTGCCACCAGGTATTCTCCTAATACCAATTATGTTATACACGTGTGCTGCCAAAACTAAGGGTTATTGAACATAGGAATCAGAGGTTTAATTAACAAATCTTCTTTTATTGTCAAGTACAGTGGTGCCTCATTTAACGGGCGCTCCGTTTAACGACAAAACCGCATAGCGACTAACTTTTTGCGATCGCATTGCGATGTTTCCTATGGGGTTTTATCACTTTGCGATGATCGGTTCCCTATTTCGCTTACCGATCGTCGCAAAGTGATGATTTTTAAACAGCTGATTGGCGGTTCCAAAATGGCTGCCAGGTAAAAAAATGGCTGCCCGCTGTGTTTTCGCGCCGATTCCTCGCTTAAGAGGCAGCGAAAATGGCCGCCGTATGGAGGATCTTCACTTTAAGGTCAGTTTTTTTGCCCATAGGAAAGCATTAAACAGGTTTTAATGCATTTCTATGGGCTTTTTAAAATCGCATAGCAACGAAACCGCTTAGCAGCGATTTTTGCTGCATGGATTAACGTCGCTATGCGAGGCACCACTGTATATCATAAAGCTAAATCACGTATGAACTGTATCAGGTATTAACACGGATAGGATCGTGTAGGCAATCACTTTTATTCCAAACTGCTGTATACTTTCAATCAATATCTCTCGTATAGTGCTTATAATTTCATTCCTGCTTGTTCAATATTGTTTAACCTTCTCAATTCCCTCTCCTAACACTCCCAGCTCAATTCTCTAACCCTCTTCTCTCTTCTCAACCCTAACTGCCATTCCACATTTCCAACTGTCTCTCTAACTGCCCCTCCTGCCCTATCCTTGGCTCCTCCCCACTTGCCTCTGATGGACAGGCATTTCGCTACAGTGCTCTATAACTATTATTCAGACAGATAGAATTGTTTACAAATTCATTTATATTAATTCAATATTTGTCAAAGGACATGTTTACCTTACATGTATAAACCAGTTTTGTTGTCATAGTCTTTGAAAAGGATGACCTTATTAAACATTCAAAGTACCTTTACCAAAATGATGACAATTCCCCTGCTGCTTTGGGGATGCAGGGAGCCATGAACATTAAACCAATTTCAGGTTCATTGAAATCTGTATTGTCCATGTGCCCTCAATCAACCTTACAATAAGCATGTACTATTCCCATTTTACATGTGGGAACATTCAAATAAAGAGTTGGAACATTTGCAGAGGTCTGTCTTGAACCGTAGCTTTCTAGCCTCCATTACTATGTTCTGTCTTCTGATCAGGATGGAGGGGGCAGGAGAACCAGCCAATTGCTGAAGTATAGCAAGAGTCACAGCAAACTTTAGTTCCTGGGTGGTGACAATAACTGTCTCATTAGCATCAGTATCTAAAAGCCATCAGAGCTAAAAATAGTATTTACTAGGAGTCTAGTCCAGAAAATGCAGAGAGAAAGACACAGAGAGGGAAGTTAAGCACTGCTGACAGAGAATTCTTGGCAACCTTATCAACTACGATTCTCAGGAGTATTTAGAGGGCATGAAAGTTAAATGTCTACAAAGCCCAGGTAAATTTTTAATGTATACTTTTATTATGGCAGCAGCAATAACTACTGGAAAGGGAAGAATCAAAAATTACACTTCAGCAGCGGTCCCCAAGCTTTTTGGGACTGCTGACCTGTTGGGGGTGCGGGCTCCATGCGTGGGGGGGGTGGGAGCACCTCCGCACTCGTGGGTGGGCATGTCACACTTGGGGACGGGTGTATCATGTTCACGCGCAGAGCGCAACATGCCCAGCCATGAGCGTGATACGTCCCTCCCCAAGTGCAACACTCCCCTCCGCAAGCATGACACACCCACTATGCGTGTGTACAGGGAGGCAGAGATCTGTTTCCGCGACCCAGTTCCAGGAAGCCCACGGACCATCATGGGGCCACGGACTGGGGGTTGGGGACCTCTGCACTACAGGACACTTGCACACTAGCAGCCTCACTTCATCTTAAATGTATCAATTATTAATGTAGGTTTTAGAAGGAATAACTGAAAGGATGCAAACCATAAAAGCAGCCTTCAGTCTGTTTTTAATGCACATTATAGATGGCAATCCGATCATTTTAAAGGGAAGAATTTTGATCACTCCAGTTTTATTATCAAAGATTTCTTTTCTTGGAACACCATTAAATGATTCTATCCAACTGGTCTCTAGAGATAGCCTATAAAACTATGATTCATACTAAAACTGTTCTGTATCTCTCAAAGAAAGAGAGGGTGCATGTTACCTTTTTCTCTTACATTTCTCTGATTCAACTAATGGTTACATGTACAAAAATTAAATGAGGATAATTTGAAGACCACAACTTGGTAAAACTGTTCCTTGTCAGTGCTCACTCTCCTGCTTCTTCTCAGTTCCCCATCAGAGATTATATTTCTCAATTTCTTCAATCTCACTGCTGAGATGAACAATTCTACTTGTGTCTCATTCAAACCTAACATTTTTTGACATTGGGTTAGCATAAATTCTAATATTTTGTGACTGGATATTTGTTTTTAAACTAAACTGACTGACAGGCATTCTATTTTACTTCCACTCCATTCTCTCCAAAGGAAAGTCTACAGTGCCAATGAGGAAGGAAGCTATGCCAAGGAACATAGAGAGAGGACAGGCACTCATATGTCCAAGCTAGAAAAGCTGGAAGAGAGCATCAGAGGCAGAATCTAAACCATTCCAGGCTGTTTGGGAGGCAAGGCACCAGGAATCATGCTGAGCTGTGCTGATCTTCAGCAGGCCACCCAGGAGAGAAACCACATGTACAACTAGAAAGTTAAGGAAGGGTGGAGAATATATTCAGTCCAAAGTTTGAAACCACAGGCAAAGAGATCATCAAAATTAGAAAAACCCTTCATCAGATGGACAAGTCTCATTCCCAAATGTGCTGGGAGATTACTTTCTGCCATATGATGGCCAGAGCAGAAACACCCCCTCCACACACACACACACACCCCTCACAAATAAGAAAAACATAGCTAGAAATTGTGCCTCTCATGTCTGCCAATCTTGCAAATTTCTTGAACTCAACTGGAAATTGCCTCAAGACAGTGTCCTCTCAGCAACCTTTTTCTCATCCTGTCCTAGGCCAAGCGACAATGGGATGCTGGAGGCATTTATTTATTAGCAAAGTTTGGAGGAGACACGACAGTGCATCTGCAAGTGTTGTGAAGAAGGGAAAAGAACAAGGAGATATTCCTTGTAATTAGGGTTAATTTGGAACAGGACAATCTGAAGCTTCAAAGGGAATGAGGAAGCCTCAAATTCCAACACCCTAATTAACCAGGGAGCAACATGAAAAGACAAGGCAAAATGAGAGGGGCTGCCAAAGTATGCTTTACATGGGGCAATCTTTTTGTCTGATGGGGAGGGGGTTAAACTAGGTACTGTCGCTCAGTGTGCCACAGCACCCCTCCTCCACTGCTCTTGCTTTCTCCACCCTCCCCTTCACTGAGAGAGCAGCATTGTCTGATGCAAGGGGGGGGGGGATTCCAGGACCTAGTGAGGTAGCAACAGTGAGCATATTAATGAGGAGTCCTATGCAAATTCCTTTTACTCCAATTAACAAAGGAAGCCTTTCCTTTTTCATGCAAAAGGTCCCCCTTTCTCTCTTCATCAGACCCCAATTGTACTGCTGCTTTGGCTTTGAGCATTAGATTGGATTATCTCTCATTCCATCCCACATGCATTGCACACAGACACACCCCAGAGATACCGTATCTCACTCCCACAGTCTTTGTAACAGTTTTTAAATGACATCATATTAGTAGGAACACAAACACTAAGCCACTTCTTTGCAAATGCTGAGGTTTTTAGGTGCTGGAGATCCTCAAGTATTAAGAGTTCCATTGTGTCAGTGGGCTGACACCTTGAACCTTGTGGGGTCTTGTATATCTTCAGCACTTCATCTTCCTGGAAAAGCCAGATTTTTATTGCGCCTTCCAGGCGAAAAGCCAGTTTCTATAGTCTTAGGCAAGCTGCACAGCCTCAGAGTGGCCCCAGAAGAAGGAAATGGTAAACCACTTCTCAGTACTGTAATCTATACATAGAGAACCTTGGAAAGGGTCATCGTGAGTTGGAATTGACTTGATGGCACATCATGTTTATTAGCAGCCTTTTCCTAGTAAGGGCTCTTTGGCCCAAAAGATACCTTGCAGCATGCTCCCAAACACTTTGAACTCTGCCTGCCTCCCCCACACAACTCCTCCTGTTTCCCCACAGCAGCAGAGCTGGGCACCAACAAGGGCAACAGAACAAGCAGAACTGGTTGGGACAGAGCCAAATGGATAGATGCCTAGTAACTCAGAGCTGGCTCATCTAAGAACATCACCACAGCACGTTCAGCAGGATTTGTACCTCAAAGGCCTAGTCAATTTTCTTCTGCAAAATAAGCCTGCGTGGCAAGGCCAAGATGTAGAGCTTGTCTCAAAGGGCCACTGACAACAATACTTTAAGGTGGGACTGCACAGTGAGACTACTCCCCAGTAGCCTTTACTTTCTGTCTCCATCTTTTATATTTGAGAAACCAATAAACACCCTGTCTGGGAATTGTCATATGGGCATTCAACTAAAGTTTGATGACATACTTTGAAAACATCACTTTTTTTTGGATTAAAAGAAAATTGCTTTTTTTGGGGACTGGCCTCCCTGACTGAGGGATTCTGGGACTGGTAGTCCAAAAAGTAACTTTTCTCAGCTCTGGCTGCAAGCAAATTACACAAGGAGCTACCTCTCTCCACTCAGCTGAGAAATGGACAGTTGTCCAAAGGGAGGAGCTGGGGAGATCAATTACCTGGTGTTGACAAAAGCAGCGCCTCAGCCTGGATTGCACATGCTGACACCGTCTCTCCCTTTCTCTCCCTCTGCTTCAGCAAAGCCATTTCCCGGGCAGTGGAACAGGCCTTTAGAATTATCCCTATAATTACAGGGATAAATTGCTGGCTTGGGTACCTCCTCCCTCCCAGCTGGGCCACCCAAATGCACTCCCCTGCTCTGTTTCCACACCAGCTGGGAGAGCCAAGAGACCGACTCAATTAAAGGGACAGGATAGGGCCCTTCTGTTAATGGGCCACCTGGCTATGGGCAACTGTTTGGATAATAAATGCTTCCCTCCATCCCCATCCCCATCCTACAAAAAGAAAAAGAAAACTACACCCACTTTTACAGTAAAAACGCAACCACTGTCATTCTACTACAACAAAATCATCTGGTATTAAAACTTCGTAGTTACCATTCTGGACATTAACGACAAAAAGTCAGAAAGATCCAGCAAAATACACAAAGAAGTAAGAATAATTTCTTACCTCAAACAAAATTTGGGCTGTCAAAAAGTGACTGGAGTTTATCCCGATCCACATGGGCCAAGGAAATAACAACACTTATTAGAAAACACTACCTGAACTACAGATCAGAAAGCCATATGGTGGCAAGAATGGTACGGTATAGACAAGGCTCTTAAAAGAATTCTATCTTATAGTCCTTCCACATAACAAAAAGATCCAAATTTTATTCACAGTTAAATCCAGCATTAGTAGAACCATATTCTGTCTCCATACTGCAGCTCATGGTGCTTCCCACATGAACAAGGAAAGAAAACAAGCTCACAATATCAGCTTTGTTTTGGTGATCAGCTTTGATAACCTTACTGAAAAATGCGACACTGACAAATACACGAATAATGACTTTCTGGACCTGGAGGGAATAATTTTTTTAGAAAGGGTCTGGGCAACTTCCCTCCCCAGCTTTCACATGTACAGTATATAGATTACAACTCCCATAGCCCAAGTGTGTATTGTTGTAAAGTAAGGAGGACCTATTCAAGTTGGAATAGTAATAGTAATTCCTGACCTCCCCTTCTTTTCCTCTCCCTACTCTTTGTCTTACCTTGTTGAAAGTTTTCCCTTTATGTAAAATTGTTTTTATATATATTGTTGTATGTTTTGTTGTAAGCCGCCTAGAGTGGTCTTAATCGACTAGATAGGCAGGATATAAATAAAATAAATAAATAATAAAATACAGTAATACTGTACCAATGGCAGCTTGTCTGGCCAGTGATCCTGGACCCGAAGGAAAAAAGTTAAAGCATCTCCAGGGCCACAAACCTGATCCAGATCCATTACATGCCATCCCGGAAGGGCCAACTGTGTAATTAAAATTAGATCTTCTTTAGCCCAGAGACATGTATATTTTTCTATGTGACATATTTTCTCAGGAATTACACGCCTAGGAGTTTTCTTCTTCTCTCTCTTGCTTTGGAAGTTTCTTTATATTGAGTCAAACCACTGGTCTGTCTTGCTTCATTATGTACTGACACTGGCAACCCTGATGGTCCAAGATTGGTGACTGGAGTTTTTCCAGCTGTTTGTAGAGATGCCAGAGACTGAAATTGGGACCTTCTGCATGCAAAGCATGTTCTTCTAGCACTTATTTACTGTATTTGTAAGTTGCATTTATATATTTTGTATTTGCTCCAGTGAGCGCAAATATGTGTACATGATTCTCCTCCTTCCAACAAATTTGTGAGGAACTGAGAGACTATGACAAGCCCAAGATTGCACAGTGGTTTTTGTGGCTGGATCTCTCAAGTTCCAATCTAGCATTAACCACTATATAATACTCCCTCTCCTGGGCACAAGCACAAGGAACTAACAACACCTGACACCTGACTGGCAGGAGGAAGCAAGGATCAACATGATAATAATCAAGAACAGTGGGGTATTAGGAAGTAGGAGCCAGCTGTTTAAGTAGTACATTGATGAGCCTCAGAACACACATAAACAAATGAGTTATGTCTCCAGTCTCCCGGGGTTCATAGATTCTGTGCATATGTTGTTCTGTGCCATTAAAAAGCTAACACTAGGTCCAGGTAGCTGATTGGAGAGCTCAGTGGTTTAAGTATCCAGGTGTAGACCCAGATTTTGGGAGTTTGATTCCCTACCATGCCTCCTGTGAATACAGCCAGCCTGTGGGGCCTTGGGCAAACTGCACAGTTCCAGGAACTCCCCCCCCCCCAAGAAGGGAATAATAAAGCACTGATTACTCTCTACCTGGAAAACCCTGCAAAAGGTCACCATAAGTCACCATGATGGCACTCTGCTACTACTAAGTGCAGGATCAGGGAAGAGTGCCTAATACACAGCATTTATCATCAATGTAAAATATGCATACCTGCCATGGTGTTGTGTCTGGCAACAAACATCAATCAGGCAAACAGGAAACATGAATGGCAGGTATGCATATTTTACATTGATGATAAATGCTGTGTATTAGGCACTCTTCCCTGATCATTAGCAACTAAAGCACCTGATGAAAATTGAAGGGGATCTTGAGTTTAAAAATTGTATCAGGCTTGAAGACACTGGGGAAAATTCAAAGTTTGTTCTAAAAAGATTAAGCCAACCACAGGGGAAAGGGGAGGGGAGAGGAAAATAAGCATGATTAGGGGTGGGACCTAGGCTGGCCAACCTCCTGGCCAGGTTTACTGGCTTTTTGATATGCCATCTGGTGCCTATTTAGCCCATCAAGTGGTCCAAATGCCAAGCTTTTTGTTCTATTCAAAGTAAGTCTGTATCCTTTATAAAACTGGAAATATAAGACAAAACATGCAGTCATTGTTTTCACCAATTTTTTAGTGATAATCAAACCTTTCTGCAATTAGCCAATGAGTGAAGCCACCCACAGTTTGACAGGATATCACAGAGATTGTATAAATTATATAAGATATGTTTTGCCACTTTAGGAGTGCTTCGTCCCTAGCTTGTTTGCACATAGCTGACGCCTGTTGCAGCGCTGCCTCCAAATATGCTTAGAAAGTCATGACACCATAGCAATGAATGGTAGTTGAGGAATTATGGGAACTGTAATCCAAAAAAAGACATTTTCTCAGTTCTGAACATCTTACTGATTTCCTGCTTTGGCAAAGGGCTGACTTCTACCTCTTGCGGTTCCTTCCAGCTCTATTAATTTACAATTGTACTGCATTTCAGAAACACAAAATTCCATTTTATCTTCCATAGGGTTCTAGGAGCTTCACTAGATGCTGTACTGAGGAAAGAAAGGTTGGCATAAACAAGAAAGGAGGAGGGTAGAGTATAAACCATTAGAATCCACAACTAGTTATTGTTGTAGAGTTTATGGGTGCTGTTAATCTAAAATCTCTGGAAGACAATTTCAAACAATGATAAGAAAATAATGTTCTTTATGAAGAACTAATTCTACATGTATTAATCTTAGTATATCTTTTTGAACTATTTACCCAGATGTGTATCCTACCAAGTTAAATTAGTCTTACATCTAAGTAAATATGCATAGAAAATAAAATATATATACTTACTAGAAAGTAGAGATTGATAAAGTTACTTTCTTGGATTACAAATCCCATAATCCCCCAGCCAACATGGTGAGTGATTATTATAGTTTGGAGATTTCTGGACGTTCTAGATCAAAAAATCTTCAAGCTCTGCTTTGAATCTCATTCCTTACTACATTACAACACCTAAAAGTGAAACAAAATATCAGCTGATGGGACAGTGGTTTAAGAAGGGAGTACCACATTGAATTGGCACTCACAGACAGGCAGAGAGAAAGACAGATAGACAGACAGATAGATCGATACTGAAAAGAAACCCTTGGGTTCTTTTTAAGGAGAAAGGCTTGATAATAATATTTTAAATAAATTAAATAAATAAAGTTAAGCTGGGATATTTTATAGTTATAACAAAACTATTTCTCTGACAGAAATCCCATTTTGATTTCTGCAATTTGTCCTCCCCTTCCCCTGTATTTTTCCTTGCAAAGAAGACGACACTGTGTCACTTGTGGGAGATTCTAGGGATTTTTATGGATCTGTAGGATCTTGTACCTCCTCCTCCTCCTCCTCCTGCCATTAATACAAATTGATGGTAGAAGGCCAGAACCATCTTTTGAGATTATCACCAGAAGCCAATATGTATGGCAAAATGTCATGGTTTTTAATGCCTATGCACCAAGAATGGTTCCTCTCTCCCCTCTTCTTCCAAAACAACCTGTAAAATGGGTTTGACTGCGGAATACCAAGTGGCCCAAGGATACCTTTGTGACAAAGCAAGGACCTGAACATAGGTCTCTCTGTTCAAAGTCTAGTACCCTGACTGTTATGCATACTTGCTCTGAGATCAATGATTACTAAGTAAATGATGATGAGACTAAAACATATTCATAGAAAAACAATGGAATGATTAATATGCTTACTTTGCATAATATAAAGTGTAGATATTAATATAAATGTTATAAAAAGTTACACAGTGTGCAAATGAGACTAATTTGTATAATATACAGATTAGGGTACCAGATGTGGAGAACTGGAATATGGCAACCCAACTTGGTGTCCCATGAAAAATATTCACATGCTAGTAGATACATTAAGAGGACTAACACAATTTTCTCACTTGAGCATGCTGTTCAAGAATTAAGAAAATGTAACAACAACAACAACATGCTATCCCTCTTCCTCAAAAAAGCTATCTGCTCTTCACACATAGCATATTAATAATTGTACAAAAAGAAAAAATGACAAATCCCCCATTTTTCAGAAAACAGCTCTTGATAATCCCAGTGTTCCTAATGGGGAAATTCTAAACATCCCCAGTTGGGGGCTCTTAAAATGCAATGGGTTCTAAGATAAAAAGTTTACCAGCATAAAAGGTGCATAGAATCAGAAACTGCTGTTGCTAAATAGCAAACAGTATTTTTAATCATAATTATGTGCAGTCAAGTCAAGTTTGATTTATGGTGACCCGTTCCAGTGTTTTCTAGGTACAGAGTAGTCAGAGGTGTCTGACCAGTCCCTTCTTCTAGGCCAGGGGTGGGCAAATAATTTCTATAGGGGGCCACATGCAAAATCTGAACTGTGTTCGGGGGCCGAACCAACTTTACTTAAAGATAGGCCACCATTAGGTGGATAGTAATAGGCCCCCAATTTGTGGGTAGTAATAGGCCCCCATTGACTGAGGCCAGGCGGTGAACAAACTACAAGTCTGACATAGTTAACTCCCTAACTTTTAAGGGAGTTAACTATGTGAGCGTTGTAATTCGTTCACCGCGCGGGGGGGGGGGACCGATACTGAGCTAACTCACCTGTCCCCCTTTCCCCCGCAGCCTTCCTCTCTGACTGTCTTCTATCCTGCACTGGCAATGTGGTGCGTCTTCACGTCGCCTGGGCAAGGATCGCGTCCGGCCTCTTGAGCAACAGGCTCTGCAGCCTGCAGCTCAAGAGTAACACTCAAAACTTGCGAGATCCCAGCGCCAGATCTGGTGAGTTTTGCTTACTGCCATGCTGGGTGACCGGAGCCAGCACTCCAGCTCACTCAGCAGCAACAGGCGGGCCAGGCAGGAGTGGTGACGTGCAGACCGGACTGGAACGACGACCTGCGGGCCGGACAGGAGCGGCTCGCAGGCCGTATGTGGCCCGCAGGCTGCACTATGCCCAGGTCTGTTCTAGGGGCATTCTGGAACTGTGCAGTTTACCCAAGGTTAGAAAAGCTGACTATTTTTCCCAGATGCACAGTGGGAAATGAAATTCCCAACCTCTAGCTCCCCTGCCGAAGAATACATCATGCGGAAGGCTGGACTGGAGGAATACCAAGCCAGAATTAAGATTGCCAGAAGAAATATCAACAACCTCAGATATGCAGATGATACCACTCTGATGGCAGAAAGTGAGGAGGAATTAAAGAACCTTGTAATGAGAGTGAAAGAGGAGAGTGCAAAAAACGGTCTGAAACTCAACATCAAAAAAACTAAGATCATGGTCACTGGTCCCATCACCTCCTGGGAAATAGAAGGGGAAGACATGGAGGAAGTGGCAGATTTTATTTTCCTGGGCTCCATGATCACTGCAGATGGAGACAGCAGCCACGAAATTAAAAGACGCCTGCTTCTTGGGAGGAAAGCGATGACAAACCTAGACAGCATCTTAAAAAGCAGAGACATGACCTTGCCGACAAAGGTACGCATAGTAAAAGCTATGGTTTTTCCAGTAGCGATGTATGGAAGTGAGAGCTGGACCATAAAGAAAGCAGACCGCTGAAGAATTGATGCCTTTGAATTGTGGTGCTAGAGGAGGCTCTTGAGAATCCCCTGGACTGCAAGGAGAACAAACCTATCAGTTTTAAAGGAAATCAATCCTGAGTGCTCACTGGAAGGACAGATCCTGAAGTTGAGGCTCCAGTACTTTGGCCATCTCATGAGAAGAAAAGACTCCTTGGAAAAAACCTTGATGTTAGGAAAGTGTGACGGCAAGAGGAGAAGGGGACGACCGAGGATGAGATGGCTGGACAGTGTCTGCGAAGCAACCAACATGAATTTGATACAACTCCGGGAGGCAGTGGAAGATAGGAGGGCCTGGCATGCTCTGGTCCATGGGGTCACAAAGAGTTGGACACGACTAAACGACGACGAGCTCCCTGCCAGATACCTAAATCACTGAGCTGACTTTAATCTCAAAACATTTAGATTGCTTTGTAGCTAAAAAACATATATTGCTGTAGCTTGTTAGTATGACTCATTCTCTACTTGGACAACACTTTCTAGGGCACAATGATGGAAAATGTGTGTACATTAGATCTGGATTTAATATTGGAATAATACTTATGCTAGGATTAGCTGTGTTCATTATTATATGTTCTAATATACATATTAATATCACCCCTTGAGCCTGACAAGGAGAATACTTCACATTGGCCTACAGAGAGAAAAAAAACATAATCTAAGATCCTCTAAAATTCTAAGATGCAGTGGCATTAAGAAGCATTAAGAAACTATCAGTGATTACAATAGAATTTTTCATCTGGCTAGATGATAAAAAACTGAGGAGGAGGAAAAAGGCATGGAAGGAAGTCCAAATGCACCGCCAAGTGTTTAAAGCCATGGAGAACTCCATTCAAACAAAATCCCAAGCTGAAAATTGAGTTTTACAAGTCAGACAGTGAGGCAGGTTTCACATGATTTCCTGCAATCCTACTGGGAAGGATACAAGATGGAAATTTCCATTAACTGCAAACAAAGACAATAGCAATATGCATCTGCATTAGCCACAG
Source organism: Pogona vitticeps (assembly GCF_051106095.1). Taxonomy (NCBI): domain Eukaryota; kingdom Metazoa; phylum Chordata; class Lepidosauria; order Squamata; family Agamidae; genus Pogona; species Pogona vitticeps. Next base: position 62,614,657 of record NC_135786.1, read on the forward strand.
GTAAAATAGATAGATATTTTGTTTTCTTTGCACTTCTGCTTTCCTATAGCAATACTGGAGCTTAAAATTTTGGCTCTATGACTAGGTAAAGAGTCAACTGATGGTGGATGGAGCAAGTGTTACCTAGACATTGAATTTTATCCCCAGTCTGATGAAAAAACTTCTGTCTCTGCTGGTAGATCCCATCCCAACCCATCAAATGTGGCAATCAGCCACATGTGTAGACTCCTCTCCATACATACATTTGGCTTTCCATTTTCTAGCTACCCCTGTCAGTTCAGTCTAGGAACTGTCAACAGGAACAACAAGGAAAGATAGAAGCTTGTCTTTACTCTGGTGTTAAGGTTCCCCTGAAATCCATCCAACAAGAGATGTTAGGGTCAGTAAAGGAGAAGGGATATATGTAATCATGGAACATGGCAAATCATTTAGACAAATTGAAAGTTGAGAAGTGTGCCTCAGGAAGATTTTTAGGGCACTTAAAAATTTATCCAAGTTATATTCACTCTAGCTATAATTCAGCAGCCATCGTGCAATATCCTGTCTAAACACAATATGAGTAGCCTTGCTACAGGCGGTCTTGACCTCTGGTATTCAGTTTGCTGCTATCAAAAAGAAGACCAAGCCAAATGTGGTAATTATATATAAAAATGCAGGATGGGAACTCCTATTGCCCTCAAACTGCCTTCTTCGTGTAAGTATTTTAAAAGTTTCAGTAAATTGATGTCTTATTGTTGAAGAAGAGGGTAGCCTTAGTTTTATCTGGCATTTCTTTTTTTAAGGGCTACATGCACATTCCCCCACTTTGGGAGCCTCCTGTGCTTTAATGAATATTTAAATCCTAGCAAGTCATAAAATGACTCTGGGAGAAGTGGTCAGGCTACCCACTGTTAGCAATGTAATGTTCACCATCCAATAGGTGACCATTACACAAGGTGCAGCCACATTCCACACAGCATCTTAAATTGAAATGGATCTGTTAGTTGAGAGAATTATCTCACTAACAAGATATTGCTATTTACAGAGTTTGTAAAAGTTCCTTTATGGACTACAGCTCCGTGAATGCCAGTCATTGGCATGCTGGCTCTAGGACTCTAGGTGTTACAGTTCAAAAATATATATATATTTCAAGTTCGGGAAATTTATCTCAGGGAAAATACCCCCAGAAATAGAAGCACTTTCTTGACGGATGATATGCAGAGGAGCAAAAATTATTTATAAATTCCTTGGTATTTGCCACCCATAACATACACAGTCAGCCCTAAAGCAATGTGTAGAAATCATACATTGGGCAAGGAGCAGTGTCTGGAAATGTATACAGGTGGTCTTTAGCCTGTAAACAAAGCTATAAAAAAGCCATTTTAAATAAGCATGGAGCTGCCATCAGCAATATTTACCTTGTATCTTACTCTTATGAGCATTCCATTAGAATACCATATTGTTGTGTTGTTTCTCAAGTAGGCAAACAGTGATATTTTGAATGTAAAAGAAAGCAATCCTGAAATCAAAGAGTTCAACCATTCAAAGGAGGTATGGATGGAAACAAGTCACACCAGTTACATTTACAACTTCGAAACATTTGATGGATGAACACAGGTGCCCTTGTTTTATGTCAACTGGAAACTGGGTTAGAGGGTGGCAAGGTCATATCTGCAGGGGCCTTGGAGCAAAAGGTTCACCACCCTAGCAATAGTTTCATTCTCACTTTGTACAGAGCATCCAGGAAACTCAGAAACACACAGAAAGGACAGCTAGTGCACACATTGCACTACCTGCCCATAAGTACAAAGCACCCCAGTGCACTACCTACCCGGTAGGTAGTACACTGGGGTGCTTTGTCCCAGAACCCACCCCCATCATAGGCATCCTTCAGTCTCGAGAGACTATGGTGACATGCTCTGAATTGAGGAGTGTCCTCTCCAGAGCATGAAGCCCGGGTAAGGTAATATGGAGGATAGGCTGTTACCCAAGCAGCAGATCCCCCCTCTCCACATTGCTGAAATGGTCCAATGGAAAGGCAAGAGCCAATACAACTGGTTCCAGCAATGTTGCAGGAGTTGGCAGAATGGCACGAGCTGCCTTCAGGACTCCAGCTCCAGATTTTGCCGCTAGGTAGTGCAGGATAAAGCCAAAAATGGATGAGCTGGCAGAGAGTAAAATGCATGGCTCCTGGCAGTGGAAGGAAGGAAGGAAGGAAACTAGAGGGAGCTTTGCCTACACAGTGATGTCAAGCAGTAGTTGATGGCAATTGAGATTTATCCTTCCATCCCCTGTATCTAAAAATCACACACAGGTAAGCGCTTGCTAAAGCAAATCCTGCCTGAAGAGAAAGGTTGTCTTCGCCTGCTTGCGGAAGGATGACCAAGATGGGGCCAGATCAGCCTCCAGTGGGAGGGAGTTCCAAAGTCTGGGAAGGGTGTCAGAGAAGGCTTTATAGTTTAGAAAATAGACTGGGTGGTTTAAATAAATCCCATCTTTTAAACAACTTTTCTGCTATTTTCAATCTAACTGCAAACCAAAGTTTAAAGTCTTAATAAACATAAACCCTGGTTACTTTGCAGTATTCACCCAAAATATACACATTTTCTTTGTCTCCTTATCCATGGATATTTTGCGGTAATATGGAAGGATTCCTTATAATCTTTCTGAATCCAGGCAGAGGCCTTTCCATTGAGGGCTTTGGGCAAGCAACTGATTGTTCAAAAATTTTTCATTGATTAGTACTTAAATTTTACGAGGCTTTAAATAGGTTTTATTCAATTGGGGTTTAAAATCATAATTTGTTTAGTTTTGTTTTAATATTACAACATTTTATGTTTTTATTTGTTTTTTAACCTTGTTGAGAGTCATACTGGCTTCCAGTTTTGGGGGAAAAATCAAATATAAATCAATCAAATAAACAAATATGGATTTAGTTTCACTAAAGGCAGCTTAAGCCCACAAACTATAGACAATCAGCCTAGGGTCACAAAGTAGGAGACTGAATGTAGGATTTTTGTGATAAGAACTTGTGTTAAATCTGTCATTCTGTCATCATTTTATACTGAACATTGTCAAGCAACAGTCGAGCACTATATCACTGCATTTCACTCAGCCACTTACAGACTAAACAGGTTCATTGTACACTGTTGTGCTTCTTTCTGCAGCTTCTGAAGGAAGGTAGATTCATTTTGCAGTGAGGGGATTTAAAATAAAGCCCAATATATAAATCATCAAACTGTAGGCAATGTATAAACAATGTTAATAATGTTTAACCCACAGTTTAGGGAGTTTGGAATCATTTCACTGCTTTGATTTGTCCTTATATGTGACCATCCTTTCCTCAACTGTGCCCACCATGTTTGAAACATGAGGACACAAAACTCTATGTTTGATATCTGAGATCTATTTTACAAGACAAATATACATGTCTGAACTTACAATTAATGTGCTTTATTTTCAAAAAACAAACATGGAGCACCCTCTTATGGAGGGCATGTTATGCTGCATGTTATGCTGTTCTTTGAATTTATCTCACTATCTTCCTTTTATATGTAAATCATGAACACTTAGGATAGGTGAAGGGAAGGCTGTGGGATTTCCAAAGTTTCTGGAGAATAAAACAAACAAAAAGCTACAGCTATTTCAAACTTGAATCATCTTGTTTTGATTCATTTAGCACTCTTCTATTGTTTTCAGAACAATTTTTATCTAAAACTACTGTAGCTTTTAAAATCTTGATTCACCTAATGGATTCAGGAGGTCTTTGATCAGACAAACTGAGTACAACAATTAACCCAGAAGTACAGGGTGAGCTCCCATTGCTTATCCCAACTCCTGCTAACCTAGCAGTTTGAATGCATGCAAATGCAAGTAGATAAGTAGATACCAGCTTGATGGGAAGGTAATGGCATTCCATGTATAGTCATGCTGGTCACATGACCACAGAAAGTGTCTATGGATAAACACCAGCTCTTTGGCTTACACATGGGGATGAGCACTGGCCCCTAGAGTCTGACACAACTGGACTTAATTGTCAAGGGGAATCTTTACCTTTACCTTTTACTAAGTCCAAATGTTCTCTGAATCAATCAGATTCAGTACATTTAAGGTAAAAATCTTAAATTTTTCATAAAAAAAACACTGTGGAAATAACACTGAGCCACTAAATTATCAAAATCCTGTTGGCTGCATTCTGCCTGCAGAAAAGGTTCAGTGGAAGATTTCCACTGATTAAAGACTCCCTTTTTCAGTTTTGGGGTGCATGAGACTTCATCTCATTGAATGCAAGCCACACATACCCTGAAATTACAAAATAAAACCTTTTAATCTACAGCAACCTACCCATACTACAAGTTTCTTGGTTAGTTTAGGAGCATTCTTTAGAGTTTGGGGAGGTTGTGGTTGGGGTGGCCCTCTGGTTGCTAGCCAAACTGGACTTTGGCCCACAGTCTAGCCAATATTTTGTACTCTTGATTTTGATGAACTACAATCAACTGAACCAGACAATATGATTCATTTTATAGTTCTATAGTTCCCTCACCCTACAAAACAAATAAACAAACAAAATAAGGAAATCAAAGCCTTATTCCAAAATCTGAAGATTAAAAGTTCTAGCCACAGAATGCATTGGGATCTTCTGTTTCTAGCAATTTGCCAAAGGAAAGGATTCAGTGATTAGATCTTAGCAGGTCAAATTTGCTGGGTTTTACCTGCTCATATCTAGGCTGGGTAGAACAATCTTCAACGATAGCATGCCAGGAATTGATATGGACAAAGATACAGTGGAGTGGGGGGGGGGGAGTTCAAGATCTTTAACTACAATGAACCTGTCTGTTCCTAAAACAGACAAAATCAGGGCAGATCATGCATAGTTTTAGTGAGTTTGTCTGGAAAGTGCATATTTTAAAAACAGAATGTTTTTGCTTCAGCAACATACACAGCTAACAGAGGATATAATCAAACTGAATAAACAGTGAGCAGACTGAAGAAAACCAGAATATCTTAAAGTTCCATCCTTTGCCAATCCAAAATGTGGATGGCATATCTACCCAGCTCACAATGGGAGGCAGATGTGCCAAAAATACAATAAATGACAGTAAGAGCTAGTTGGCATTTTGGGACTTCTCTCTTCCCAACATGAAACAGGGAAAGAATAGTTACCTAAATATTATTTTGTTCCTGGCCCAGTATAAACTTCAAAAACTCTCTTTAGATAGTTCACAGAAATGTAGGTTTCATGTATCCTACAACTCCACAAACTGTCCAAGGTTTATGCTGTTGCAATTTACCGCCAAATAGCCAGGGGCATCTCTCTCCTACTCTATTTATTGATAGAGTAATAATAAATAATCATAGTCCTAGGTGAGCAAAATCTTCCCTCTTAGAGACACTGGCTGAAATCCTGTTGTGTAGTTATGCAAATAGTGTAACTTTTGAAAGTGAGCTGCTGTAAGTTAAGTAATATTCGTAGAAATTATCTGTTGCAGAATGAGTCATGTGATTCTGCCTGTGGAGATTTAAGTTGTTTATAAGTTATGTCATTTGTGTAACAGCACAATTGGATTTCAGCTGATAAGTCTAGCTTCTCTAAGGTGGATAGGATCTACTGAAGGACACTGAATTTCTTACTCTGTCCATATTTTATCTACACATCATAGGTAGAAAATATACTAAAAAGAGCATCTTAATATCTCTGCTATTACATACAGTATATTAATTTATTTTAAACACATTCCACCCTATATCATAGAATCTCAGGGTGGAGTACAATAATAAAGTACTGTAATATGAATCAGTTGAACATTTTAAAAACATTTGAAAACATTTAAAACCAACAACAATAAAGAAGCCTGAACAGCCTATTAAAGACATGATCCTTCATCACCAAAGGGTTTAGCGAATAAACATGCATTAACTTAGCACCAACTTTAAATTGGTGTTGGCATCAGTTCAGCCTCTAGAAGGAGGGCATTCCACAAAAGAGTTGTTTCTATGGCAAGATACAAAGGACGCCCACAAAATATCTTAATGATCAGGAAGGTGTATATAGGGAGAGGTGTTCCCTCAAACAGGTCCCAAACTGTTTAGCACTTTTTAGGTTATCATCAATACTTTGAACTTGGACCGGATATTGGTAGCCAGTGGAATTCTTTGAGAACTGATATCATATGGGTTCTGAAAGTTGTTCCTGCAAGCAATCTAGCTGTCACATATTGCACTTGCTGCAGTATCTTTGTTATCATCAGGGGAAACCTTATGTAAATTGCTTTACAGTACTGTAGTCTAATTGTGAGGTTACTAGTGCTTGAATACTGTAGTTACATTGTTCCTAGCCAAGAATGGCTGTAGCTGCTAGAACTCTTATTTTGCAAGAGATCTCTGGTTCTCAGATGTTCATTCTCAACTTCAGGGAGACAACAAGGTTAGATCAATCTTCAATACCTAGAACTACCACACAGCAGGTTCTGGCTTAAATTCTACAAAGTTGTCAGCTCACAAGATGGAAATATGCACCTTATTCAGGCAAGAAACAATCTTAAGATCTTTTAAAGAAATTCTTCTCAACAAGCATGCTCAACTCAGGCATTCCACATTACACAGGGCACAATGAGGAACAGTTAACCCATCTGGTATGAGGATGGAAGTGATTGTATTAAGTCAGATGGGTTCTAGATACCATTTCCAAAATATCTATTACTGAGACGCAGGCTGCACAAGGGAGTACTTTTTAATCTCCCTCTTTTCAAAGAACATGACAGAATGACAGCTGATTGAAAGGACCATGCTAGTTATGACAGTCGGTTGAACAGGCACCAGGCACTCAGTAGAATACTTATGTTTAGGACAGTTCACTACCTTTGGACAAAGATCAGTCCAGAGTGTTTCCAAAATGACACAGGTGGGTCTATTACTTTATTTGGGCACAGACTAAGTTGGGAGGACAATGCACACATCTTCTGCAATCCATTCTTTAGTTTTTTTGGGTTCCTTCTCATTCTTGTTACCATGGAAGAAAAGGATTAATTCTAGGTTCATATATTTTCTACAGATCCCAGATGATTACACTGAAATCAAACCTCTGAAATGTGTAGCTAATGTATATACATACTACTGTATTACAAAACCAATTATGGTGAAGTGCTGTATTTTAAATAAGCAAACAAAAGCATATCAAACAAAAGCTGTCCACTTCCAGTACCCAGCCTTGTCCTTTCATTTCTCCACCTGGACTACAACATGCACCAAACCACTGCTTCTACTGCACTGCACTGCACTGCACTGGCTCATTTCTAAGAGTGGACTATTTAACAGATACCTAGATAACCGTTTCATCAATATGTCCACTACTACTAAACTGATGATGTGCTGTTCAGAAGGTCAGTAGAAACCACTAAGAATCTGATCCTACATAGACGATCCTTTTTTTTAGATGAATGTCCTCATAACATTCCCTCTCCTGCTCCAGAAAGAGGATATCCTAGTTCAGTCATACATTGTGCATTCTGTGGTCTTGATAAACAAAAAAGAAAACAGGCCTTGCACAGTTCTAAGAGAAGTTAAGTCCTTCTCCTCCTGGCTATGACAAGTAGCTTTGATCATGGATTTTCAGATCAGAGATAATCTTAGGAATACTGTCAAATTTGTAATGATATGAACCACAGAAAATAATTTCTCCAAAAGGACATAGTTCAAAGCCTAGAGAATCTAAAAATAGTACATTTGCCTCAAAAGTAAAAAGGAATTTTAAAAAATCTATTGTCTAGGAGGCAAAGCTCCACTGGCTTCGGACATGCATTCTCTCTCTCATAATCGGCCAAGGGGCCTCTTCTATGTATTCTCATCTCTACTGATTTTGGAAAAGGTGCTTTCCAAGACTGAAACACAGGAGTATCAATTTATCTTGATAACCTTGGCCAAGATGGGTTTTTTTCCAAATTACTTGTACGACCATACTACAGTTTGATTTGTATGCCACTTGTGCAAATAAGTACCACAATCTTTTGCACCAGCATGTTCAATCCAGTAATCCTAGAAATGATCTCTACTTGCACAAGAACAATACTTGTGCAAGTGGAAGATCCTGTATTCCACCTTGTTATGCTTCACTGGTTTTGAACAGGATTTTAGCTCTTCAGTTTGTCTTAAAGGTAAAGGTAAAGGTTCCTCTTGACATTTTTAGTCCAGTTGTGTCCGACTCTAGGGGGCGGTGTTCATCCCGCTTTTCAAGCCATACAGCCAGCGCCTGTCCAAAGACAGTTTCCATTGACACATGGCCAGCGTGACTAGGGAACGCCGTTTTACCTTCCCACCGAGATGGTACCTATTTATTTACTCGCATTTACATGCTTTAGAACTGCTAGGTTGGCAGGAGCTGGGACAAGCGACAGGGGCTCACTCCATTGCGTGGATTCGATCTTACGACTGCTGGTCTTCTGACCCTGCAGCACAGGCTTCTGCGGTTTAGCCCATAGCACCACCACGTCCCTTCAGTTTGTCTTACAGAATGTGAATTCCCAAGTAGCTGCCATGTAGCTGCCCTTCTAAAGCTGAAAGTGAATGCATACCTGATATTTCAAGAGCCAGTGGTCAACCACAAGTAATATTGACCATTTGACAATTTAAGTGGGTAGTACAAACTATCTTGATATTCATATAAGCTGATGTTTATTTGACTTTAGACCAATGGTTCCCAACTCTGGGTTACCAGATGTTTTTGGCTGGCCAGGATTTCTGGGAGTTGTAGTCTAAGAACATCTGGGGATCCAAGTTTGGGAAGTACTGCTCTAGACAACATATTAACGGAATTTATAAAGCTACTTAGAGAATTTTTTTGTCATCATGACAGCCATATGGTGTCAACCCTCCCAAATAAGGTCTACCATTATATCTTAGGCCTTCTGCAAGATGGAATATGCTAAACTCTTTTAGGAAAAGGTGAAAACCTTTAATAATGTCTTCTACTGTCTTTTTTATTTGTGTTAGTCCAACCTACCAACTGAGAACAAGGACTGTTTACAGATAAGTACAAGGAAAGGAGATTTGTGATTTAGAGATGTCAGTTTTGTCTAGCCACAAATACTGTAATTATTTGGTGGACATGGAAGATTGGTGGGGCACTAATGCATTTGTCCTACATCAGAGTGATTGATCTTACAGTTTTCATTATTTCATTGCTGCTCAAGTGGACTATGTACTTGCAACCAAATATAATACTGCTTTCTTTTTTAGCTCTTCCCTTCTGCTTCAGGCTTTTAATAATAAAATATCTTGCACATTTAATCAATTACAATTTTGTTCTATGCCATTGTAAAACAACATATTTTTTTAAATCTTGATTTCAAAAGGCACAGCAAATCAGTATTACGGAGAGCTGGCTACTGCTCATATCTAGCAGAACCAATTTCTCCTGAGCTTGGTCCTGCAAGGAAGATTTTGTGTATGGTTACAATGGGAAGAATACAGTTCCACAGCATCTTAATCTGAGATCCAATTAAAAATCCCAATATTTTAAAAAAAAATCAGCAATGAAAAAGAAATAGACAGAGTTAAGAAGTACATTTTGATTAGATGTCACATGTTAAAAACCATACTGTAAAGTTTTCTACCTTATGATCCTTAACTCTAAACTAATAAATAGATTAATAGCATTATATATTAAAAACCAACTATGAAATACTGCTTTTTTTGTTGTTTCAGACAAGTGTATGCTAAAAGACAATCTTTCAGAGAATGACATTGCTTGTATTCCATCCACCCTTCTCCATTTCAGCTGGACATGGATTTTGCTTGATTTAGGGACCTTCATTACAACTGTGTTTGTGAACCTCTTGTTTCAACAGTTAAATATGCCAAAATTAGAGCTGACATTTTGATAAAAAAGACTATACCTGCCTGATATAGAACTAAGAAGAAGATTACCTTTAAAAAAAAGCTCTCTGATATAAAGAGCATACATACTAACCAAACTGCCTTGGAATGCAGCCAGACTGAAACTGAGGCCTCACTATGTTTATCTTTTGATTTCATCCACGATGATTCCCATCAGCAACAAACTGAACAATATGGTCATAATAGAGAGCAAGGGGACAGCTGTGTCCCCGCCATGTCCATGTGGAGATCTGATTCCTCATCAGGCTGAAACCAGTGGAGAAAGAAGGGCAGCGAAGGGTAATAGGCACCCACCAGCTCTTCTCTCTCCTTTTCTCCCTCCCTCCCTTATGGCAGTGGCAGCCGCAGCTGAATCTGATTTCCTGCAGCGTCCTCAGCACAGCGCTGCACGCACATGCCGTGGGCCACCTTCAAAGTGTTGAGGGGCAGATTAGCTGGATTAGGGAGGCTATGAAAGGAGCCATGCTGCTCGGGAGGAAGTCTTGCTGGGGGCATGCTAAAAGAGCCATTTTTACCTGTCCCGCCTGCTCTGAAAGGCCTGCCAGCCGCTAGCTGGCCCATGGCTGTCAAAACACGTCCAACCGGGATCCTGTTCACCATGGCAAAAGCAGCTAGTTCCCTTGAGACCCGGAAGGGAGCCCAGGCACCCCATTAAACTGACACCCTGGGGCTAAACATTGCAGAGGGTTGAGGTTGGGGGAGATGTGCAGCGCTGTGTCCCTCGACGCTTGTTCTCTAATAAACCTAGACTGACAAAGACAGAGACACCAGGCTGCTTTCTAAATAAACAAGGCAGAGGGGGTGGGGTGGCTGGCAGGCTGGATTGGGGAGGGGGAAGAGGTGGCTTTAAGGAGAACACTGAAAGGCCCGTTTGAGGCTGACTCCCCATTCCCTAGGCCTGGCCTGGCCTTTTGTTTATCCCAGACCTAAATTAATGTCTTTATTTACCAGAAATCCGAAGGACTCAGGTTCCCAGTGTGGAGGGGGCGGGTGGGGAGAGGAACAGCACGAAGGAGCCTTGGCCACAGATGAGGGGAAAGCCCAGCCCCCAAAAAAGGGGGCTAAAAGAGATTCAGTTGGGAGCCATTCACTGCTAAGACTCCTGTCAGCATTGACATAAATTTCCACTGGTGTCGGCATTTACGCATTTGGCATTTCCATATGTATAGAGTTGCCTGGACTAATTATGCTAATCATCCCCTCTGTTGGCCGCTGTGAAAAATGCCCACATTAAGCACTCCACTGCCTGCTAATGTGACTTAATGTGCGGTTGAAACATACATTCATCCCCCTCTGAATGGCGAAATTTTTCCACATTGCTGCCTTCATTCAGGCAAGAAATGAATTTTTTGAACTCAGACCACTTTTCCAAGCTAGGGGGGATGGACCAGAGAAGAATAACACTCTCTCCTTCTCACTCTCTCCACTTTCTGTTCCGCTTACAGCCCTTGCCAATAAAATAAAAAAATAAAAATAAAATCTTTATGGCTGGGCCAGGCACCTTTCTTCACATATAATCTAAAAATGAAATCTCCATATGTACAATCAGATCACCAAGATGGGGAGACCCCACCTTTATATAGAAGTATCCTTCCTCCCACTCTTCTCTTGTTTACCCCACCCCCCAACAAAAGGAGCGCTTTCTTCCCCCAAACTCTTCAATTCTTTGAGAAATTGAAACAGCCTGAGTGGCAACTCTAGCAAGTTTGAGCTAGTCTGAGAAAAGAAAGATCCTTTCAAAGCCGGCCATGGTCACAGTAGAAGAAGCCTCTTAGAGCAAATGTCAAAGCAGAGGTAGAAAACAAAGCAGATTTAGAGGGTAATGGGCAAAGTGCGTGCTCTCTCTCTCTCTCTGATTTGTAGGACTAAGTTTCCTCAAACACATTTTTTATCATAGTTAGAACACTTTTATTTTATATATGTTATTAACTACTGATAGCAATGTTCACATGGGTGTCTACTATGACAGTTATTAGCAGTGGTAATAAATTGAATTCTGGATATAAAAACTTCTAAAGGCCTTTTTTTCAAGCACACATACAAACTATGTTTACTCGACCCGTAGTATTAATGGCAGAATCAGTGAAAATATAAAATAATGGCCTGCTGATGAAAAAAATATTTTTGATAATTTTATCCCATGTTTCTCAGTAAGTTGGTATTTTCCTCTGTCACTAGTAGCAGCATTTTTCTGTTGTTACTCACAATTTCTTTCCCATAAATGTATTCTTAATATATCTGTATTGCATCCATGGATTCTGGGAAAATTAAAACCTCTTAGCTTTCTCACGGTTGATACCAAAAGTTTTGAACTCAAGCCTGTAGCTATCATATTTAGGAAGGAGATTAGAGGGGAATCTCAAATAAAGGTCCAAGGTGATTATGGACGAATCCTGGAAATTAATTAACTAAGGCTAGAGATGGATTTAACATTTTCCAAAACTTCCACAACAAGAACTCGTGTAGTTATAATGTGTGGAGGAGGCCCCGCACACAAAAATTGTAAACTCACAGATTGTTAGCCAGACTGAAACTATCAAAGATGACACCAGCAGATATCTCTGTCAAATAAAGGAACAAAGTAATCGAAACAATGAAAACTGTCTACAGTATATGATTTTAGAGAGTATGAGATAAATATATTGGCACACATTGCAAAAATAATGTAGAAACTGTGTGCCTCAGTGATGTATTTCCCTATGGAAAAAACTGATAACTTTAAGATTATAAACTTCCTTTGTGAATTTCTTAGTTTCTCCCTTGGTTGTCAAGATCCACATACATCTCTGGCATCACAATAGTTTGGAGCTTTGTTTTCTATTCGGTTTTTCTGTTCCATGGCTTTCATTACATTGATGCAAGAAAACAAACTACTGTACTCTAGCAGTATACCCAGTTCTTCCTATTTCTGTTGCCAGCTACCTTTACACTTAATACAGTACTCTGGAAAACACACCTCAGGCCTAGCCATGTCACCCATCTTACCCCTGACCCTAAGTCTATTCAGAGTCACCCCCTCTCCCTTATCAACACCAAGGCCATTTCAGAGCCTTCTGCTTAGGCACTAGGCCACCCACCACTGCTGCCCACCCAAGAATTATTTCTTGCACATATACACTGAAGCCCTCTTGGCCTCTACATTCAGCTGCCTTGAGGGCCTGTTTATTTGCTCTTATGAGTGAGGTATGCAGGCCCACATCCACAGTTTATTTATCTGTTCAGAAGTAGATTCCAGAGTAGAAAAGCCTCATTGAACATATGCTGGATCATCTAGCATTCCACACATGGTTAGCTTCCACAGGGTTCAAACACTATGACATCTAACCCAATTCAATGATGGTTTCACCTCTCCTATGTGCTGAGATACCAGAATAAATCTGTCAGCTTTCTCTAGGAACTGATAGGCGACAGGTATCTCCCATTTCTGATCCCCAGCACTGTCTGTAGAGACTGTTCTGTGCTATGATTTCAAACTGGCAGTTTACAGTATCCTTCACTGAACATTAGACAGAAAGATGGGACATTTTATAAGCCACTAGTAAATCAGTCCTTTGATTGAGATGAAGTTGCAACAGGAGCTAAATTCCTTCCTCATTTTAAGCACATGCCAGATCTCTAAACCTAGGATTTTGTCCAAATCACACAAGCTATGTCAAGTCACATAGTAAATTCAAAACTCCAAGTTATTATCCTGCAACATGAAGCCTTTGGAGAATTGAAAAATGGGAAGTGCCAAGACTGAGCTGGATCTGGAATCTGGAACTGAATCTCTCTTCTCTCCCAGGCTTTAAGGTAATCACACCTCTCCACAAGTTACATTCCAGGAATGGGCTTAGAAATACAGCTCTTACAGCTATTTAATGTTGATAGGAGAAATACCCATAGTTCCATCTTCACTTATCATGAGTCTGTTAAAAAGATATCTCTTTCCTGTAGTAAGAAGTATTCTTAGAACACCTTTATCTACTGAAGTGGGAAAAATCACTCTGTCTTCATTCTTTCCAGACAATCTATTCAAGGCTGAACAAATCTTTTCTGCCATTTTAGAATAGCTAATAGGATCACTCATAAGTTTGCTAAACAGCAGTTTTTAGATCGCTGCATATTGGCCTTATCCTCTAAGCATGATATCTTCTTTAATATTTCCATTCTCCCAGGAATTATCCATCCAGTTCCTACAAACTACAGTTTGTAGTACTTCCATAGTCCAATATAGGCCAGGGAAAAAAAATCTTCTAGCATTTATTTTAGCCTCCCCACATTCTGAGGAATTCAAAGATAAAAGCATTTCCTCTGGCAGAACTATCCAGTAGCAGCAACCTTTTAAAAAGACCCTGCAGCCACACAGCTATGCTAAAATGTCCTGGTTAAAGATTAAACCTTCCTTCCTTTGAGGTCACTCTTAGTCTATAAATCAGCCTTGACCTTTTGCCTCCCAAATGCTAGCTTACTTTCAAACCCCAAGCTTTCAGCTTAATTCCCAAAGAACAAGTCTATCTCTGATCATAACTATGGCAACAGCAAGTGTCCTTGGTGAGATTTACCTGAAAGTGTCTATAGCTGGTGCCTGTTCATACTAGCTCTTGGCCAGGATGATCAATGTAGATGTGAACAGTATATACAACAGTGAAGTGGCTGGTCCCTAATTGCTTCCCACCTGTGGTTCTCAAAAGCAGATGCTACCTCAACAACTTGTTACAACTAAGTTCACTAATCAAAAAGGTGGAATTAAACCAGAATCTGAACAGGAAACAGTGTATTTTGACTGCTAGTGTTTGTATGCTATTATTAATAGAGGGTGGGAGGGCTTTCTTAAGGACTTCATAGGGTTAGTTTTCACAAACATCAAATGAAGTGGCAAATGCATTTCAAAACTGCCATGACGCTACAGATCTGAGCTCTCGTAATCAGCTACTTTTTCGTATTGAAACACCTCTGAAGATACAAGACCAGGCTTACATAATGCACTTTTTAAAAAAAAAATATTAGGAACCATTTTTTATATAAAAATACAAATACAAAACCTTATGAAGGGAATGTAATTAAAACTGTAAAGGTTGATCAAAAACAACCAACTGCCTTGGTTATCACAGATATGAAAGAGACTGTTCAATAAACAGAAAACGCAAAAGGACTCCTCAATAAGCATCAAAAGATTTAAAAGTCTGAGTGGAATAAATAATAATAATAATAATAATAAGAAGAAGAAGAAGAAGAAGAATAAGAAGAATAAGAAGAATAAGAATAAGAATAAGAATAATAAGAATAATAAGAATAATAAGAATAATAAGAATAATAAGAATAATAAGAATAATAATGTACCATTAAGTTGATTCCGACTTATAGTGACCCTTCCCAGGGTTTTCCAAGTAGAGAATGCACAGAGGTGGTTTACCATTCCCTTCTTCTGGTGGCATTCTGGGGCTGTGCAGTTTGTACAAGGCTGCACAGGTTGGCTCTTCTCCCAGGAGGCACAGTAGAGAATCAAATTCCCAACCTCTTGCTCCATAGCCAGATACCTAAACTGCTGAACTATAGGCATGTATGAAGTCACCTGTAGAACAGAATTACTGAAGATGTCTGATACACCTCCAGGGACAGGGAATTCTATAAAGAGGGTGCTACAGCTGAAATGTTTCTCACTGAGATCACAACTGCCCTCCAAAGGTTTTAAAGGCTGGGGAAAGCTTTCAAATACGGTAAATATGCTGTCATTTAGGGTTTATATTATCAATATTTTGAAGTTACAACACTTGAGTGTTTATCTCATCATTACAAAAACTAAGATGTCAGTCCTAATAAGTCCTGGCTGATGCTAATTTCCTCATTAATATTCTGAGATGTTGTGGTACACAATAAATGCAGGTAGACTCTTTAAAATGGGCAGTTTCCTTACACAAAGGAACAATAAATGCCCAAGCTGAGAGATAGAAGCTCAGTCTGTCACAGCTAAAGAAAAACAAGAGTGCAATTGGAATCAGACATTCTAATGGCCTGAGAAGAGTGTCTCTCCTGACTTGTTTTTTTTACCTAAACAACAGTTTAAACTCAGGGTGCATCTTTGAGCAATGGGAAAATAACAGCTTTCACATATGGTGTACAAGGAAATCACAGAAGAAACAGGTGAATGGAATAAGTAGTTTTAAGAAGAGCATATAACAAGAAAGAAAAAACAACAAACATCTTCATGCCTAGAACAACAGGAAATTAAATGTGCTATTGATTCCCACTACTTTGTTATACTGACTCTCGTGATCCACATACAAGATTCTATGCTAGCTTCTTGCTTCAGATGCAAACATCCAGAACAGAAAAGATATCTATATTTTCTAGGGATGTTACCCATGTTAATTAAAGTACACAACACAACAGTGAATTAAAAGTGCAAGGAACGGCAATGGGTTATGTACTGACAAAGAAAAGATTTAGAAAATGAACCTCTCAGTAGAATAAGGATGGTTCCCACTCCCCATGCCATTTTCCACCTGATTTCATAAAAGTGGCATGGATTCCAAAGGCATAGAAAACAGATGGGACGATGGACATGGAGCACCCATGTGCAAGCAGTCAGTTCAGACTTCTGGGAGTGGGAATGAGGGAGCAGCCAGGTGATGGAAAATGAAGGAAATAAAGTGATCAATTTAAACCTCTGATAAGAGTAAATGGTCTGTCTCTTCTCTAGGAGCCTAATTAGTGGTGAAAACAAGAAAGGAAGAGAGAGTGAGAGGGAGAGAACTGGCATGGGTAAAAGACATAGCAAAAACAGTGGTAGTGAAACAGGACAGGTGTGTTTCACCTGTCCTGACTGAGGCACAGTTTGGTTCTGATTGAGCCACACTTTGGGCTTTGCCCCCCCCCAAAAGTAGGTGGCCCTCAATAAAAATACATTTCCTCATCTAAGCCCAAAATGTATGCATAGAGAACTAAGCTCAAATCAAAACAATCAGAGATGGCAAAGGGCATGACATGAGTAAGACTGAAAGAAAGATGGTGTAAATTCCATAATTCACTGTTTCAGCAGGTTTATCCATTTGTACACAGTAAGTGCTGTATGTAACTCAGCACAGAAGCAAAGAGATCTAAGACAAACCTGTTCCTGCTCTAGAAATGTATATATGACAGCAAATAGCTTCTAATTTAAAAATAATAATATGCCATCAAGTCAATTCTGATTTATGGTAACCCTTTTCAGAGATTTCCAGGTAGAGAATATTCAGAACTGGTTTACCATTCTCTTCTTCTGCAGGGTGCTCTGGGATTGTACAGCTTGCCCAGGGCCACACAGGCTGACTGTACTCCATGGTAAATTGAACTCCCAACCTCTGGCTTCCAAGTCAGATACCTAAATTACTATCTTTAGTGACCCAAACAACTGAAAAAAGGTGATGCAGGGCAGTTAAGAGCAAATCTTTACAACAGTGACCTCAGATTATGTGTTTCTGAACAAAGAAACCTACAGCACAATAACCAAGCAACCACAATTGTGTTTTACAGAACAGAAAATGGAGGGAAGAAAGACAAGGAACTCTATAGCTGTTATCTTTTTTTGTATCTATCTGCATGCCAGCTCTTTTGAAAGAGCTTTCATTCCATACATCAAGCAGTCTACTGAACAATAACATTGCAAATCCCTGTTTGGCAAATGCCAGCCAACTAAGAGGACAAGTCATTTTCGAATGAAGTATGAGAGAAAAATCAAAATATAGATCTTTCCACTACTGTATTTGCCACAATATACTAATTTCTAATGTAGGAAACAATATCAAAGAAAAATACATCAGCAAGTGTTCCTTCAAAAAGTGAATGAATATTAACATATTAGTATGTGGCAAAAAAGTTTCCAACAAAACAGGGCAACGTTTCGTGCCCTCTTTTATGCACCCAAATGCACACACCAAGAGTTCCTAGAGCCAGTGCTCTATCTCAACTCTTGTCTTGCGAGCCAGCAACCTATCAAAGGAACAGGCAAAAAAGAAGAATCTTTCTGAAGGCTGCACAAATGTTAGCATCAAAAGCAATAAATAGGTACAAGCCCTACTATTCTGGTTCTCAGGAGATATTCCTGATTTGGGCTAAGATGTGTTGGTTACAAAAAAGGGATTTCCCTTCTTTAAATGTTTAACAGCTGCAGGTTTTGATGGATCTCCTTTTTGGCTACAAGTCTCTTATAAGGCAGAAGCAAAAAGAAAGGGACGGGAAAGGCTAAGATTTTGGCTCTCCCTCCCCTTCCAATCCTCCTTTAGTGTGTGAAACAGGTGGGTAAACTTTACTGGCATTCACGTGAGTGTGGGTTTTATTTAAAAGGGAGTGGGAGGGTGGAAGAGTAAAGTTGCTTCTATTGTTGAACAAAGTCCAAGAGTAGTTTAGGACCACACATGGAGCTGGGGTTGTGCAGAGGGAGGAGGTGTGGAGCGCCAAAGATTGCTGACAGTCATCACAGAGAAACATCTGCTCTTGGAAAGCTCCCAGGCTGCTTGCAAAAAAATAAAATAAAATAAAATAAAAAAATCCCAGGGTGTGAAAACTCAGCACAACCTAGTGTCAAAAAAAGAGGAGATTGCAGTAACAGGAGATGGGAAGCAAAAAAAACAGACCCCAGGAACTGCCACATGAACTGATGGCAGTGCCGAGCAGGGGGAAACCATAGCATGCCGAACTTATTAATAACAAAGGCATCATTTTTATCAAATGTTTCCAGTAGGAAATTAGGATTTGCTCTTAGGTGACCCCTTTTGCTTTCAGCTGTTTGGCTTTAACGTGATTCCATTCTCAGCTGGCAGAGAATGTGACCCAAGTCAAATTTCAACTGACAGCTCTGTCATAGACAGTAATTATCCTCTCCTTCAGCACCACACTCAGAAAAGTAATTTAGGATTTTAATATCAATAATTTAATGCACCAAGCAAGGCCCGGTGGCAAGAAAAAAAATATCTGAGATGGGGGAAAGAATTTAATTACACATGGAGGCATGTATTTTCACTGATAGAGATCTGGATTGTATGAGCTTACAACATGCACAGGCACACACAGAACAGCATAGAAAGTTTATATACACACATAGACACTTGGGGAGTAACTCCAATGCAGAAACCAAACTCTCTATCTCTCACCAAAAAGGTAGGGGTGGGAGGGATGGGATTAAAAAATAATGGTTAACTCTTCGGTTATGGGAAAGGTATTTCCCAGTATTTGGTGCCTTATAACCACAGCTTCTCAGAACCAAATTTTACCAAACAGGCCCAAGACCAAAAGGGGAAAGGGATGTGGCAGCTCAAAAGGTAGTTGTTTAGAAGATCACCATGACCCCTTTCTAACTAGAAAATGGGTGAAAGGTACAACATAAGTAAGGTTCTACTGCTGAAGTATGACCCTGATGTGTATCTGAATATCAGTATCTGAACAAGAGAAAGCATAGAAACTTTGCCAAGTGCAATAGATAAATAAATTTCAAGAGCCATCCTTTCCCCAGATTTTGGAAACTGCCTGTCATGAATGTTATGCATCACATTACTGATCTAAATCCAAACCTTCAGAACACGGCCAAAGAGCCCGAAAAACCCACAACAACCAAACCATAACCTTTGACATAGTGTTAAATGATGCAGAGCTCAGGAGAACCACATTTTCTTCAGTCCAACATCCCACAAGCCTACAAGAGAACATGGAAAGGTTCTATTCCAACATTTCAGATTAACAATTAATGTTCATCTTTTGCATATTATATAGGGTAGTCTTCCCCAGACATTCCAAAGAATTACAATTTCAGCTAGAAACATGGATCCGACTTAAAAACCATTGGCACAACCCTTTGAAAATATTTCTGGAGGCAGTCCCTTGAACTTGAATGGACTTGCATAAAGGCACATGTACATTCTCATCCAGCTCTCATTCATATCAATGGGGCTTACATATAAGGAACTTCCAAACTTCTTCCCTGTGCAATTATCATTTTAGACAAGAAGTTTTATTGTTTTCATTTTCCCCCCTTTGCCCAGTGGCTCTTGAGACAGTATAGCATAATTTTGAAGCCACACTTCCAAGCTATTCTCAAATGAGGAATTCATTCTTTCCCTTCAAGGCTTAAGAACTCAAGCTTTTCCCCCCCTCCCCATATCCAAACACATAAACATAGGTATGTTGCTTGGTACCTGCCCAAGAAGACCAGATGCCAAAATTGAGAAGCTACTTGCAAACTGGAATGTGTACAGAGAGAGAGCTTTGAGATAGATCCTGTTGCCAATATCTCTCCTCGCAGGGTTCTCCAGGTTAAGACCAAAATTCACTTGCCTTCCACTCAGTTTGACAAATCATGCACATACACCCCAGCTCTATATCGCTCTCCATCCATCATTCATATCAGCCCAGGAGGGAACTTACCTTCCACCCACAACTGCTCAATGTCTGTCTCGATGGAGGCTACTCGCAGCCCAACAGCCAGTGCCCCAAAGACTAGTAGCCCCACAAAAAGCACTTTGCCACAATGACGTTGGATCCAGCAACCTAGTGTAAACAGCAGAGCCTGGAACTGGGCCTGCAGCCACAGTGGAGCTTTCTGGCCCACAGCCTTACCCTAGGGAAAGAAATGGAGAGTTAGCTGGGGCATTTTTGCTACAGAGAGGGAGCAGTAATATCCTTCCCAGGGTAGCTGACACTGATGTTAAAGCAGACCTCATGCCCTGGAAAAAGACACTATAGTAAGATACTATTCACAGATTCAGGGGCCTTAGTACAGTATGTGCAACCATTTGCTAGAAACATGCAAAGTCCAATGCCTATCCTTTTAGGATTTTTTTTTCTGATTAAGATGGGGCTGACACCTTTAAATATGGATGAGTCCTCATTTGAACCCTAGTTGGTCATGCCATGCAAGAAACAAGCCATCCAAAAGTTCATGCCACTTTAGAGGGCCCACAGAATTCTAGCTTGGGGAACTGAGCCAAAGCAAGGATTCCTCCCCCCCCCCTCTTTTGCTTCTACCTTAAGATCTGTTTTCCCTCCTCTGTTCCAGACCCGCCCCTCACCTACAGGGAATCCCCTGCCAGCAGCAGCTGCAGCTCCCTGTTTGAATGGAGCCTGCAGGGTTCTTGCATCCACCACTGGATATGCTGTAAAGAGCCCCAAGTTAATTTGTCAGCTATATGGAGAGGGAGGGAGGGAGGGAGGGAGAATGCATGAGCTGCCTTGCCCCGTTTCTCAAGCGCTTCCTTTTGCCCCTACCAAGCTTTCGAGGGCTCTTGCCGGTGTTTCTGCACTGTTTTCCTCCCCCCCCCCCCCCCGCAGTGTCTTTTCACCAAGTCGCTGACCAAAAAAAGAGCCCGCACTTCTCTCACTTCTGGGCAAAGATGATGAAGAAGAATACGCTCTCATCCAAGCTTCTACAGCTGCCTAAATCCCTTGCATCCTCCGGCAAGAACCGATCGCGGGCGGGCCTCTCCCATGCTTCCCATTTAAACGCCACAGTCCCTCCTGGACGGCTCCATCGCGTCTCCCCTTTCAATAAACAAACTCCTGGGACCCGGGAGCGGGCTCCGTTCAGAGCACTCCGGCGAGAGGTCGCCCCCTCCCTCCGGCTCCCTTCAGTTCTTCGCCCCAAAGAATCCGAGCGGCTGCAGCCGCCACCCCACAGTTCTCTCTCGCTCGGGCCCTTTCCGCCCTTCCGCTCTTTTGTGACGGCTGCCCTGGAGCCCTGGATGGGATCACCCCAACTTTTCCACTCTTCCCCCAGCCGTGGGAAAGCGCCTCCATCCCCTTCTTACCTTGGAGATCTGCTTGAGGGCGAAGGCAGCGTGGCAGTAGCTTGGTCTCCGAAGAAGATCCGAGTTGGCAGCTGCCGCCGCCGCCGCTGCCGCGTAAGACGGCGGGAGCTCTCCAAAGAAGCCCCCCGCCCCAGGGACCGGCCGATCCGAAGCCATGCTCCGGGGTCGAGCGAGGACGGTGCTGGGGGGAGGCAGAGAGGCGCAGGCGATTTCCCGGGAGCGGTAATCCAGAGAGGAGAAATGTAAGGTCCGAAGCTTCAGAGTGGCTGCTGCGGGGGTCCCATGCGGACATTATGGGGGCGATTCCGGGGCCATCCAAGCGCGCCCCGTGCGCCCTCGGCGCCGCCCAGCGTGGCCCCTCCGACGCGCGGCAAGGAGACGGCGATCGAAAGCTTACGCAGCCCCCGAGAGAAGGAGAGGCGTCCGGGTGCCCGGCGGTGCAGTGCGCCTCAGATCCCGTCCCACCAACATTTGGAACAAACAGTCTCCTTCGAGATCCTGAAAAGAAGAGCGGGGGGAGGAAGGTTTGGTTTGATGGGAAAGTGCCCGGGTTCCCATTGGCCGAGGAAGAGGCAAATTACTCCGCAAACATCTCCTATTATTAGCTGCTAAGCAACAGCTCACCAAAGTGGAGAGAGAAGAGACCACCCAGGCAGCGCCTCCCCCGCCTCCCGCCTCCCCGCCTCAAATCAATGAGGGCAGAGGGAGGGAGGAGAGACTTGCCTTCAACACAGGAATTCTGCTCCACAGATTTTCAAATGCTGCTCGTTGCCACCCCTAGTCCAAACTAGCTCCTTTATTTATTATTGCTAGCGGACGTAGCGATGCATCGGGACAGCTGCAAACTTGAAATGTGGGGGGGGGGTTAGTGACGGGGGGGGACTCTGTAAAGGACTTGAGGGAGAAAAAAAATTAAGTTAAACCTTTTGGTTTAAGGAGAGGGAAGGAGTTGGAGGGGGTGTCGATTGGCTTCATGGAAAAGGTGGGAGAGTCCAAACTTGTAGGAGCAGCACCACAAAAGAAAAACACAATTTTGCCCATAAAAGGGGGGCTGCTAATGACTTTAGGAAGCGGTGCGGCTGCAGTTAAAGGGAAGAAGTGTCTTTAAACATGCACAGAGTGCCGTAGTATTTTCAGTTAGAAGTCCAATTATTCTCCACACCTCTACGGATGGAGGGAACAGCTTTCATGTGAACAGGAAGCTCGAGACAAAACTGAATCCCAGCACCTATCCTTTATCAATAAAGCCATACCAAATGGCACATATTCTGGGGAAACACTCCCCATTGCCCTAAATCAAGAAAACAAATACATCACACCTTTTGATTTCCTCTGAACTATTCAAAGATCTCAAAACCTAAGGACGACTCTCCATAAAATTGGACTATCTTAACCGTGGAAAAAAGATGATGGTTAAACTGAACCAAGGTCCCCCAGAACTTAGAATGAGAATCTATATTAAGTGCAACAACTCAGTACGTCCATGTAAATATTCATGGAAATGTGAAAGAACATTCGATCAAATGCAAACTACCCAATGCCACTAAGTAATCTCAACCAGCCTTTCCACATCAAAGGTTGGAGCAGAGGTAGGGAACCTGTGAGTCTCAAGAGGTTGATGAACTACTGCTTCTATCATCTTCCAGCATTAGCCAAGAAAATCACACCTCATGGGAATTAGAGCTCTGCAGCGTCTGGAGCGCTATAGGTTCTCCAGCCCTGGAACAGGGACGACGACGTTTTCCAGGCTTGGCTGGAGGTGGGTAAGAGAGAGTTCCAGTCAGTGTGACATCCCAACAGCCACGAGATCTTGAGGATTTCATTTCAGAAGTACATTGGCAAAATGTCCCTGTAACAAATCCACAAGAAAACCTACCAATGTAATGCCAGCTCCTCAATCAATGTCTTACTTTCCACCACTGAAAAGAGACGACCATGTTGACTGTCCACATAAAGGCAGGGGAATTTGTGCCACCCGTGGCTTCGCACTCTGCACTTCGTACTATATTTCTTAAAGAGGGTAGGTCAATGTGGATGTTCAAGTGTTGTAGATGACCATTCCTAGCAGCCCTCACTGCTGCACTGGGTGTGCCAGCTCAGGGTGAATGGAATTGCAGTTCAACAATATCTGGAGGGGTACACTTTGCCTAACCATTATAAAATCTGAAAGTGATCCAGAAAGACACTCCTCCCTCATACATAAAACTGGCAAACGGTGCAAACAGATACCCACGTAGCCGAAAACCATAGTATTTAAATAACAAAGACTAAGAAGCTAAAACATAGAAATGGGGTAGAAGCTTGGCTGTTCACATAGGGAATACAGGATGGGAGACTAGGGTCCTAAAGATCAACCAGGTGAGAGGAAGATCTAATGTATAATTCAGACTGAGGCAGTGGGAGAAAAGTGCCTGTGTTCAGGCACTTCTTTCTATTTAGAATGCAGACAGACAACATCCCTTTCCAATGTGTTCCAATCAGCAGGTGATGGATTCTCAGTGGGTCTGTTTTCTCTCAGCCCCACAAGACAGCTATTGTGTTTACCTTTGTTAGGGGAGGAGGAGGAGGAACAGGAGCAGTGCTCACAAGCGACCAATGGGCAGCCAGGATCCTTGCTGCAAAGCTGGCCTGGAAGAAAATAGACCCACTATGCGGAAGGGACTAATCTGTTATGTTCTACAGAGATATGAGGGAGCCTGAACAATCTTACAGTTTACTATGAGATGGCATTAGGATTGGAGAAATAAACAAACAACAGTTATCTTTAAGTGCATTTCTTTATACGCACATACAAACACACCAGTTATCTTTAAGTGCATTTCTGTACACACACACACACACACACACACACACACACATTGATGCAGGGGACTCAATACTTCAACCGATTGTGTAGAGCCACCCCATTCCCATATTAGGAAATAATGCAGAGCTTCATTAGTGAATATTAGGGGATGTAAATTTTACTAGAGAACATGGGTGGTAGAGAGAGAGCAATGCATATGTTTAAGAGATTGCTCATTTGTTCTCTCTCCAATCCCCTTCCTTCCATTAGAGTTTCGTCATATGAATTCTGAGAGCAATCTTGTGGGTGGGATGGAGTGGCTTTTTGGAGTTGTATGTTTGGGACTGGACCCCAGCAAACTTGGAACAGTGGTATTTTTGCTTGTTTCTGAAATAATCAACCAAAGTTAACCAAGGCTTGAAACCAGACAGACGTTTGTGAAATGTTAGAGATGTTATTTAGTCATTTTCTAGACTTTTAACAGCATCGATTAATGTGTATCAGTTTTCTACTCTCTTCCACTTCTACCAATAATTAGAGCAGGCAAAGGAATGCTTTAACTGACACCCTCTATCTTAACTATTGTCTGTAATACCATTTTCTTAATTTTTCTGTGGAAAAGGTTTACTAAGTACTGGAAATTCACTGGCCTCTTTGCTGAGTTCATTTTACCCGCCCATTGAAAGTGGCCTTTGTGTCCATAAGGGACCAGAAGAAAGATGCAAGCAAGAAAACCTGCTCTGAAGAGTCAAAAAGTGTTTCTATAATTTAAAACATTATGTCTTTGCCCCACACATTTTGATCCTCCTTATTCTAAATCACAGAAAGCTAGCAAAAATAATGATGTAGTTTTTACATTTCTCCAGGTTCTTGGTCTCCTTTAGTAAATTGTCTCAAAGCCTTCTTCTGAGACAACTGGATGCTGCTGAGATGGTTAGAACATCAGGATAATGAGAACAAATCTGCTATGTAACATCCCCTCATTTCTGCCCATCTCTCTGTTTGTGCACAAGCTGTAAAGCTGACTTCCACTTACCTGTGCTCTGTCCTGGAATAAACTTCTTCACATCTATTAGCTTGGTCTGGTACCAGGCAAACAACATAAATGAAGATCCTAGCCACCTCGCCACTCCCCCCCCCCGGACTACCATGGAGAACCTAATTGCCTGTTTGATATTAAGGCCTTTGGATTCTTTCATGAAGGCCTTCAGAAGAACCCCAGGGGTAGGCGACGTGCAACCCTCCAGGTGTTGCTGGACTGCAGCATTGGTCAGGCTGGGTAAGCCTTATATAAATAGCAACCAGGCAGTTGGAAGGTTATTGTAGAAGAATTTGTCCTAGGAAATTGTCAAAATTGCTAGTATTGACTCTGAATGGTAAAGCTTTTGCCTTTCCCTGCGTTTTACAGCATATACTTATAAAACTGAATTAACAGAAGGCGGAGTTGGGTTGGTGGAGATTGTCTTGAATACTGCTATGCATTGGAAGCTCTATTTCCATTCCTTGGGCAGTTAATCATAAGGTCACATTTAGTCCTTCTCCACCTGTCCAGTACAGTGGCGGATCTTCATAGTCTGTTATATGCCACACCAAAGCACCTTTTCTACTTCCTCTTTGTCTTTAATGTGTGTGTTTTCTAGGGATTTTTAGTTCAGAGGTTTTTTAAACTAGCAGTTATAATGCATTGTGCAGCTATTCTGTCTCTACCCTTGGCCCCAGATTTTCTGCAGCAAGTAGGAAGAGGGAAGAAGTCATGGAAAAACAAGAGAGGGTTATATGGGGAGAACTTGGTAAAATTTAGGAGCCATTCGGCTGGGGGTGATTGTGGTTATGGGAACTGTACGTAGTTGAAAGAAGTAGAATTTCCAAGCTCTGATTTCTTGTCTTGTAGCTTCTCCAAACCCTTAAACTTACATTAATCAGCTGATAGTTCAATGGATGGTCATGAAATAGCTAGTTCTCACTGTTCAGAAAGAGGAAAATAGTGATGTTGTTGGGTACTAATCTTCTCACTAATATAGACCTGGCTTTGGATGGGGCATTCCTCCCAAAACCCCATCAGGAGAGGGAAAAGGTAGATCAGGATTCGTGGTAGCTCTCTCTGATTTGCAATACATCAGCATGGGTTTGCCGCTTTTGGGTGCCAACAAAACATTACCTGCTTCTCAGGCAGGCTGCTGCAATTCGCAGGAGGATCAGAATGGATGTTTGTGTGAACGTATTGTGAACTGTGTTCTACTTCTGACAACCAATGTGTTGATTTAATATAATCCTGTCAGGACCCCTGTCCCTTACTGTCTTGCCTCCCTGCCTCCCTCCCATTGTTTTGCACATGGCTTCAGTTCATGGGCTTTTGACCTCTATTATAAAACAAACTGGAGCTTGAGGTCTACCTGCCCCAATATGCCTGATCTCAGCTTCTTTAATTGAATTAATGTTCACAGGACATAGGTCCCACTTCAGACTTTGTAAACCGATGTCTGTGACATAGTGAATAATGATATTAAACATAATGGTTAATATCATAATTTGTATACTGAAATATGCCAATGTATTAGTCCTACAGAAGGGTATAATCACTGCAACAGCTAGATCAGTGGTTCTTAACCTTTGTTATTCGGATGCTTTTGAACTGCAACTCCCAGAAACCCCAGTCAGGACAGCTGGTGGTGAAGGCTTCTGGGAGATCCAGTCCAAAACTCCTGAGTAACCCAAGGTTAAGAACCAGTGAGCTAGATAGTTTCACTGTCTCAACTGGTCAATATGAAGGACTCAAAATACAATTTTTTTTAAAGGAACGAGAACCCTCCTAGTGGACAATAGTGGGATAAGCTACCCCAGAACGCTTATCTCCCCTTCCCATGCTAATGTTTTTAGCAGATAGCGAAGAGAAAGATATACTGCATCTTGCAGAGTGCTGTATCACACAGATACTGAAATATGACAGAAAATGGTCTAACAACAGTTTTGACAATGAGGAGGAATGCAATGAAGATGGAAAATGCCAGCAGTGACAGGAATTGCCCCAGTTCTCTTGTTTTATTATCCCTCCTTGTCCCATTAGTGACATATTGAGATAAGTCATAATGGATAGCACTTTAATCAGATCTTTACTGTTTATGTTTTATTACTTTTATAACTCCCATGTTTGGCTGGGGCATAGATAACTTTGAAATGGTATCCCATTCCCCTGCCCCCCCCCCCAGCACACAGGTTTAGCCCTCTCATCCTTACAGACATCACCAGAGTGAAGCAGTCGGACGTGGTCAAAAATGTGAGTTAGATGTCTGTGTAATCACACCCTCAGGTAGCTCTTGCCTTTGCCACCTACCTCTTAAGCCGCCTAGAGTGGTCCGGTGGGCCAGATAGGCGGGGTATAAATAAAATAAATAAATAAATAAATAAATTAAACCTGATCTGCCAGTTTCTGTCATAGGTCTCTTGCTCCTAGCTGTTGCCACCTGCCTGCCTCTATAGAACAGCTGCTTCTTCACCATCTCTGTCAACAGAGATGGTGAAGAGGACCCTCAAAGCGAAGGCATTTGTGGGGGAGGTAGTAAAAAAAAAGAGCCTGTGTCTGTGAGCAGGTGGCTGCTGGTGCCTTGGAGGAAAAAGGCCCTGCTGGTCTTGCCTGCACCCTCCTCTTCCTTCTCCCCATTCCTGTGTGGTGCTGGTTGTGCTCCTGCTGCCCCTAAGCCCTAGTACAGTACTGTGGGCAGCATACCTCTATATATCAGTTGCTGGGAGCGCAGGCTGGAGATGTAGATGTCCACGGAGGGGAGGCAGGCAAGGAGGATACTTGTTCCCAGTTAGAGTCTGTTATTTTAATGGACACAGAGACACTCAGGATGCTTTAGTGGCATCCACTTTGCATGTGCATTATAGTAAAGCAGCTTTCCTCCTGAAAAATTCCTGCAGCCACTCATGGTGTTAGTGCCCTTCTTGTGGGTTTCTCACAGGCTTGGTGGATTAGATAAACCTTCAATCTGATGCTGTAGGACTGTTCTTATAGTCTCACTCTGAGGTCTGTAAATCCCACCCCATTATTCTCACTGAGCTTTCCCTTGCATTCCCCTCTTTTACCCACAAACTGAGATACCATTTTTTCCCAAGCACCCTTTCCCTATCTTTGCTGTGCCTGTAAGATGCAAGCCTCCTGCAATTGTATTCATGTGTTCACTTCCTAAAATATGTATCTTCCTTTTCATTCTAAAATAGGAACACACCGCCATCCTGACATTTAGCTAATTAACAAGTGTGATCTGCTAGAGAGCAGCACTGTGCTCAGCTGACGGGCTGTAGTTTGAGTTACAGAATTACTGATAATGGAGCTGACTGAAAAAAATGAAATTTGAGGGCTTTCTTGCTTAAATATTATTTGCATCTACAGATAGAAGTGGTTTTAAACAGCACTAACTTGCCAATGGCTAGCTGCATGCCCAAATCTTCCAGTCCCACTGTCATATCTCTAATGTACAAAGCAGGGACCAGGAGGGACACAGACATCTCACCATTCTCTGTTGTGTGGCTTTGTGTGTCATTTCAATGGCCAGAATGCTGACAGACATAATACGACTGCATAACGTGTACATATGTACAGATATTCAACATAGTCACATAGGATGGGTAGGGAAATGACCCAAAATGCCAGTTTCATGGGCAAGTATCATGCAGCTATGATCTCTTTCTTGAAAAGACAGGGGGAGGGAGAGAAGGTCCCAGCACCTTTAAACTGTGTGGAATGAAACAGTGGTCAAGGCACAAATATCATATTTTCCCATGTATAATACTATACTTTTGTCTAAAATCTTTAGACTAAAAATTGAGGGTTGTCCTATACAAGCTGAGGAGAGAACAAAAACAAGTGGAGGGGAAAGCAGGGATCAAAGCGACCCTGCAGTGCTTTGATCCCTTTCCCTCTACACTTGCTAAGCCCCACTTAGATTTCTTAATTTTGGATTAGAAAAGTGGGGGGTGTCTTATACATGGGGGTGTCTTATACATTGAAAAATATGGTAACTGCTTAATGGCTGTGGGCAGACAATTGTGTGGCAAGTCAAAAACAACTTGGTGTGTGAGAGAGAAAAGCTGAGGAGGCACTGGTTATGATAACAGTGTCAACCCCATAATCAATTTAGGAGCTAGTCATTAATGATGGACTCACAATCATTTGGGCATGAATGGATTTCCTTTGACATGTAGGCTGGAGAGAGAGAGAGAGAGAGAGAGAGAGAGAGAGAGAGAGAGAGAGAGAGAGAGAAGAGTGTTAAGTGTTATTGGATGAAATCCTGTTGCCCAGTTCCCTGTGCACAATGGTAAAGAACAGTGGGAGCTGTAGTTCAACAACATCTGGAAAGATAAATGCTCCATGCCCTAGGGATTTTTATAAGCATCTCTGCCACAAGCATTAGACAAGGATGTTGTGAGGAAGTATAGAGCCTGGAATACCTAATTTACAAGAAACATAATTGACTGTAAACTAGTTACCTTTATGGGTAACATAGTTGTGACTAAGTTACATTTCAAAAGTAATGTAATGGGTTGTTACAATTTCATTTTAAATGTAGTAATTAACATTTTATACTTCAAAGTTTATTTTAAAGAGCATTTAAAGGAATTTTAAGGGGGGGTTGAGGATTTCCCCCCCAAATTTAATTATACTGTATTCTCTTATCGATCTGTAGGGGTAAGGGAATAGGGTTTGTTTTTGTATTTGTATTTTTCTATGTACTTGAAAGGTTCAGTATCAGAACTGGTTTCTGGAAGGAGCTAGAGAGTATTTTCCTATATTTTTTTGGCCTGCGGGCAAGGACACTGCAAAAAGTGCTAGTAAGATAAAACAGAAGAGAAATGCTTTAATGAGTGGAACAGCAACAGGGTTCGTTTATCTCTTGCAAGGTAAGACCTTTTTGTGAAACATATTCCAAGGTCTGGAGCAACAGGAAGGCTGACCAGATAAAATAGTTGGCTGAGTTTTGGTATCTTTAAGATCTGTGTAGGGAAGTTACAAATGTAGCTTGTCTCACTCACCCATAAGACACATCACAAAATCCAATAACTAAAAACAAGTGATGTGTTTTGTATGATAAAGGGATGGTTGGATCGACTGCCAAGTAACACAATTGTTTTTGCTGAACTAAGGAACTGTGACAAAAAGAAAAAGTGGACATTGGGAATTGAGTTATCAAATCAATATTGCACAATATACAATTCATATAAATGAAGCTTCTGAAAGCTCCAAAAATAAGGAAAATGTACATTCAGAATTCATTGTTGTTCTCTTTGTGCATGCTAGTGGAGGAAAGCAACACCTCTGAGAAAGTGCAGAGCGTCTTTCACCACTAAGCAATATTAACGATAGGCATCTTTGTCATGGCACATGGCTTTCAAGCATGTTGGATTTAAAAGTTTAATGTGGAAAAGTCATGACTGACTATTTATGGGTCAGGATGTGGGGCTTGGATCCTTACCCGCAAAAATTGTTGAAGGGTGGGTAAGTGGGTGAGGAGACAGAGGAGTACTAAACCATTTTTTTGTATTTTCCTGAAACATGTGTTGTATGCTACTGTCCCAGAGATGGGTTTGTGGGCACTTACTGGTCAACAATCATTTCTGCAGCTAGAAGGTAACTCATCTACAGAACAAATTATTTCTAATTAATGCCGTTTTTGCAAAAACAAAACTAAAACCTACCATTCCGGAGGTATGCCGGAAGGCATCCATGCTCACTGGTAGTTCCTTGCAGCAAAACCAACTAAGAGTTTAGTAGTTATCTTAAAGACTTGCACAGACTAACATGGCTACCTCTTCTAAGTTTTATTTGGCATAAGCTTTTGCAGACTGAATCCCACTTTTTTCAGATACAGTCCTAAGCTACTTTACAAGAGTAACATCATGAAGGTTACTGCCACCCTTTCTGCAGTGTAACTGTAACTATTTTAGTTATTTTTGCACTTATGTGGAATGTGACACCTCATTAACCTGATTTCTTTTATAACACAGGACAGTGGGTTGTGTCATTTTGATTTTTGATTTTTAATGTAAGATTCTATTTTAGTTAATTCTGAATATTGAAGAAAGTAAAGATTTTCTTTCAGGAAGGTAATTGAAATGGTAGCTCTGGGAGAGTCTTGAAATTGTAACTGATTATTTTTACAAGCAATACCTCTACTTTCTGTTCATTTGCAAAGGAGGTCAAGGGGCCATCAACAAAATCTCCACCCTAAATAGCCTATGGAGCTCCATAAGGTTAAAAGTATTTTGTCCCCTCACCAAGAATGGAGGTAGCAGGGTAAGGTCACAATGCTATGTGTAAAGGCACGTGAGGAACACAGATGAAGCAAACCAAGCCTGCTCCAGTCCAGCAGCACAGGGGTGACCTGGTGTTTAGCACAGAGAGAGAGAGGGAGGGAAGGAGGGAGGGAGACTGACTCTCTCTCTCTGTAAATTGGAAAGGAATCAACACACTTCAGTGGGGAAAAGTGAAGATTGTGTGTGTGTGTGTGTGTGTGTGTGTGTGTGTGTGTGTGTGTGTGTGAGAGAGAGAGAGAGAGAGAGAGAGAGAGAGAGAGAAGACAACCCTGCACTCATCCCAAGGGGCTCGTCTCACAGCCTGCCTGCCTACACGGTGTACATTTAGAGCTGGACTCAATGACATGACCGCCACTGCCACCTTGGGAGACAGAGGGCCTCGCCACCCACCGCCAGCCACAGGATTAATTATGATAATGTATTTCTTTCCCCTTTTGTCACCCTAATGAATGGCCCCCTTTAAGATTTTAAGGCCTTTTGTTTGTCCCGTTTTTTTAAGGGGGTATTGTAGGGTAGGGGATAGCAGGTGGCATGGCCAAAACAGGCTCTTTTGTCTTCTTTGGGGGCTTTTCTTTCCCTACAGTGGGTTTGTTGCAGAGGGGAGGCCAGTTTGGGATGCAGGGAGGCAGAGCAGAGCAAGGAAGCTCCTTAGTCGGTTTCAGTATGCGGATAGTGACAGTGGAGAAAAACCTCCTCCTCTGGGGAAGGAAGTAGCAAAGAGAACCATCTTTCTCCCTCTCCCTCTCTCTCCTGCCTCATACATCTTTTAGAGAATGGGACTCCATCCTGTGTCCCAACACAGTCACTTCCAATTCATACCATCTCTCTTGCATTCATGCTTGAATAGGTCTGGACAAGCCAGTGCAAGAGCAATCTCCCTGATCACAGTACGAACACTTTCCCATCAAGTGCCAGAGAGAGCCAGAATGCTATGGTATCCGGGGTATCTATGATAATGTACACAGCAGTGATGTTCAGTGATGTCCTGTGACATGTCCGGAAGGCTGAACTTTGCTCAATCTAGATGAAAAGCATGACAACTATCCCCCCCCCCCAAATACAGGTAAACGAATGTGTGTACTGCAAGGTTCACAATACTGCCTCAAAATACCTGCTAACATCCATCTCTTTGCAGCCAAATATAGCTTCAAAGGTGTTCCCAGAAATTTGGGCAGGGGTTTGGGAGAAATCTACATAATGATATGCTAATATAATTTATTTGCATAGCACACACCACTACAATACAGGTTTGCCTGTTCATATAAATTAAAACAAGACATCAATTTAGGATTCCAGAGTTGGAATAAACACTTTCCTTGCCCCTCTTCATAAATAGTGTTTTCATTCCTGCAATAGAGCTACAAAGGGCACCTCTTTTCCCACATTCAAAACGGACAGTATCCAGTCAAACTATGTTAGTTTATGGGCAGAAAATCTCACAAGTACTTAAAAACACACACACACACACACAAAATAAAACCAATTTTCTGCCCTCCTGTAATACTGAGTTGCCTGTGGCAACTGCCCTATTGCATCTTTTGGTACGGCTGATGCTGATCCCAGCCATGTTCAAGAAGGTCTTCATCCTTGCTCAGAGTGCTGCTGGCAAAGCAAAGCTGACCTTCTGAGTCCTAGTTGCATGAAGCTGGCATCGAGAAAGATATGGCCTCAGACTTGTTTCTCTTTCCTCATGTGTTCCTTAATATTTCATTTCATTATGTCCAGCATTCTAGATTTGGCAGAAGAACTGTGGGGGATATGATGTCAGATGGTTAAAGAAGAATGGCTCGGAAAAGTTGCTTTGTTTTTGGACTAAATCTCACAGAACCTTCCCACCAGCACTGCTAGCTGTGGGATTCTGGGACTTAGTCAAAAAAAAAAAATCTGTCAGGAACAGAAAAGATTCCCTATGTCCTTCTAGGATCCAAAAATTTATCAGGATCAGCAAAAGTAATGCGTAGATCTAAGTTGTATGGCTTGGATATAACCTTAGGACTAGACTTGAGGCTGATAAGGAATCCTCTTCCTCACCAGCTGGCAGAAAGGTAGCATACAAATGCAATAAACAACATCAATGCACCAATACAGTATTTTAGCCTTTTTAGAAATTCTCTGAAACTAATATAAGAACCATTCTGAAAAGATGCAGAAATCTATCTGTCAAGAAGGCAGTATTAATGCAATACTCAGCTAAGAAGAAGGTTGTCTATCACAGAGAAAGCAGGAGGGTAGCTGGTAGTAGGGCACAAGCCAGAAGCCCCAGCCATTTGTAATATTTAAAGGCTTAGCCCCTTCTGTCTTCTCATTTTCTCTTCATGTCCTTTTCAATAGACAGACAAATAAACCTGCAAAGGACGGAATAGGCTGTATCTCAGTAGTTCCTTTCATGCCATGGCCTGTTTATGGGAGAGGAAATTGCTTGCGATTCAGAAAGGCAGGAGAAAATGTAAGAAAGCGCTCCGTGGTCAGACACCCAGGCAAACTCCTTGAAACCTGGGTGGGCTCTGATGAGGCAAGAGCAAAGCTTTTATCTTGTCCCTACTCTTCCCACCTCACCCCCTCCTCTTCTCACACCCCAAACTCTGCATGAGAGAAACAACAGGGGTGCAGCCCTTTGCAGCAGGGCATTGAACAAGGGGGGGGGGGAAGAGACGTGATGGGAGAGCAAAGACAGGAAGCAGTCATGAACCCACCCTTGCTTAGATTCATAGTGTAGACCTGGGTAAACAGAGAAAGGTGTCCAAGCTGTTCTGGGCACATCCACACACCACCCTGTCATTGGTGACACATACATGTGGTTTATAGTAAGTGCACACAAGCACACACAGAGACATGAGGAGAAAAAGCTGGACATATGGGCAGGGTCTGGTTTTCTTTCTACTTGTCAAAACCTGATGGTAGAGTAGCCAACAAAATGTGTAATCCTCCTTCACAACAGAGCGCACCAGTGGAAATCATAATTTGGCATTGAGATAAGTCTTCTTGGGTTACAAAAACCTGATGACCATGTTGGCTGGATAACCTTCGAGCTGCAGTCCAAAAAAGGCAACTCTCACATGGCATACTTTTGCAATAACATTTTTTGTTCATACTTATATGATTCTACGTCTCTTTGGAGGGCAGACCCACTACCCACAGAGGTATTAACAAAGGCGGGTCACCTCTTTGGGGGAACCATAAGGGTGAAGGCCAGACAAAGGGGCTCATTTTTTTATTTGCCTGCCTGTTGTTGTTTGTATTGTGTATGTATAATTTTATATTGATAAAAGTTACTATCTGTTTTGGGAGGGATGTGTTTTTCAAATAGGAAGAGTGATGAAGGGGAGCAGGGAGCTGCCATTGGAATTACTTTCTACTGAGTAGAAGGAGATACAGAGAAGAGAGAAAATTGTATTATTATAGGAGAGGAGAAAGGATTAGGATCCTTGTTTCTCCCAAATTGTCTCCCAGTTCAGACAGCCTGGATAGCCTTGGCCATAGTCCCCCTAGGTTAAAAATGCTGCTGCTGAATGCCAGGTCAGTGAAAAGGAAAGCTTCAGCCATCCAGGACTTCAACCTGGCTTATATTACAGAGACCTGCTTGGAGGAAGCTGGGGGAGTTAGTCTTCCTCAGTTCTTCCCATCTGGATTCTCTGTGCAGTGGCAGATCAGACCTGGAGGATGGGAAGGTGGGGTCCTCAGAGTCTATTGTGATTCTAATCCCTCTCCCCAGGTGCCCTGTCCCACAGGTGGCCAGGTTTGTGCATGTATACCTGGAAGTGAGTGCCTGAGACAGAATAAGGATTCTGTTGTACTGCTCATCTTCTTGCTCAACCGTATCTCTCTTTTTTTTAATAAACATTTTTATTGTATTTTTTCTACTTTTCTGTCCATGGCAACCAGAGTGATTTATTACAGTATGTTCCATTCATTTAATATGTCTTACAGTATATTCTCTAACATCATATTAATCTTATCTATTCTACTTAAGTTGGTGTAGAGTTCATCCAGGTATGAAGAGGTCTGTCGTTTAGTGTATCTGTCAAAATGTCAATTTCTGCTAGTTCCAAAATCTTTTCAATAAATTCCTTCTTTGTTGGCACCTTTGTAGTCTTCCACTTACTGGCATATACAGTTCTAGCTGCGGTTATCAGATGTAAGGTCAAGTAGGTCTTGTTTTTTTTTTTTTTTAAGTGTAACTGGTAATATATTCAATAAGAAGATTTCTGGTGTCAAAGCAATTTTAACCCCTAAAATTTTCTCTATCATTTCATGAATCATTTCCCAAAAGTCCTTGGCCCTAATGCACATCCACCACATATGATAGAAGCTCCCTACTTTCTTTTCACATTTCCAACACTTATTAGAAACATTTTTATTTTTTATACATTTTATACATTTTTGTTAATTTCTCTGGTGTTACATATCATCTGTAAAACATTTTGTATATATTTTCTTTTAGATTTAATCATCTTAATATTTCGTTCCCAAATTTGTCACCAGGCACTTAGTTCTATAATATGACCTATATTTTGGTTTATCTTCAGATCATGTAAATCTTTCACCTTTAACCATCTTCCTTTTTGAGCTGGCAGAGTTAGTATTGGAAGTGATACTGGAGCCCTCAAGGCCAACTTATTAGGAATATCTCAGGAATTTATGTCTTCCATGATGACCATAGATCTGTCCCAAGTAGTATTTGGCCCCACACATGATGCAGGGCACACTCTGGACCTAGTATTTCATGTTGGGCAGGATGACAGTGATCTGGGTCTGGAGGAACTCTCTGCAGTTCTGTTGTTATGGGCAGATCACTACTTGGTGAAGTTTAAACTTAGTGGAACTCTTAACCTCTGCAGGGTGCAGAACCAATTAGAATGGTCTACCCCAGAAGATCGATGGAACTGATAGGTTTTCTGATGGCACTTGGGGAGTTTCCTGTTGCTTTGGCAGGCAATCTTGTTGAAGCCCTGGCTGATCTCTGAAATGGGGAAATGACCAGAGCTGTGGACATGATCATTCCTAAGCATCCCTTCCCACAGAGTAGAGCCAGACGATCCCTCTGGTTTACCAGGGAGCTGGTGGCAATTAAATGAGAGATGGAGGCTAGATCGATAAGGGTGCAAAACTCATAGTGGAATCCAACTCAACATGGGTTAGAGCTCATTTGAAGTCTTATTCTGTGGTAGTGGCTGTAGTGAAGAAAGGATTCTTTTCTGTTGCCATTGTGTCTGCACAGTCATCCAGTTGTTTTGAGTGCTCAAGGGCTTAATATGTGCCCCGCCCAAAAGAACAAGATGTTGACCACTCAGCAACTTGCTGCAAGGGATTCGTATCACACTTTGCAGGAAAAGTCGCTCAGATTCACTCTGACTTTGATACTGTAATCGATACAGGTCCTGTGGCTGTAACTCTGCCACCTGCTTAAGAACAATACAGTAATAATCCGAGAACTGCAGAGCTGGAAGGGACTCTATGGATCATTGAGTCTAGCCCCTTTGAAGGAGGTGCAATGGGGAATTTAACTCCCAACTACCGGATACCTAAGCAACTGAGCTATCCAGCTTGTCCTGATATAATCAGAGTGGATGAAAACCAATTATTGCTTAAAAATAAAATTGATTTAAATAAAAGCATCATTTTTAAATTTAAATAATCAAAAATAATATTTTTAAAAATTTATTTAAAAATAAATTTGAATAATCAAAAATAGTCAATTTTTAAATTTAAATCATGATTTAAATTATGATTTAAATCAAATCCACCCTGGATGGATATATTTCAGTTGGGGCAATCGGATGATGTGGACAGGTTTCTTGGAGAGCTGAATGCCACCACATGTGTGCTAGACCTTTGCCCTTCCTGGCATACAAAAGCTGCCAGAGGGAGACTGGCTGAGCAGATAAGGAGAGTGGTGAAAGCTCCCAGCATGTTTAAAGGAGGCAGTAATAAGACCATTATTGAAAAAGACCTCCCTCAGTCCCACTTTAGTGGACAACAAATGGCCAATCTCAAATATTCCATTTCTGTACAAGGTACTAGAGTGTGTGGTATTTTCCCAGCTTCAATAATTCTTGGAGGAAGTGGACTATCTAGTCCAATTTCAGTCTGGCTTCAGGCCTGGCTATGAGACGGAGACAACTTTGGTTGCCTTGATAGATGACCTATATTGGGAACTTGACAGGGGAGTAGGTCCCTGTTAGTTGTCCTGGACCTCTCAGTGCCTTTTGATACCATTGACCCTGATGTCCTTCTGGACCATCTCTCTGGGACAGGAGACACTGTATTATGATGGCTCCAGTCCTTCCTAGAAGGAGAATTTAGAAAGTGGCGCTGGGGGATTTCTGTTTGACACGCTAGCCTTTGGCTTATGATGTCCTCCAGGTTCTGTTTTATCCTCCATGCTTTTTAAAATGTACATGAAGCTGCTAGGAGAGGTTGTCAGGGGTTTGGGAGTTCAGTGTCACCAGTATGCTGATGACACCCAACTATACCTTTACTTTCCATCCAATTCCAAGGAAGCTGTCTTGATTCTAATCCAGTGCCTGATATCAATGATGGGCTGGATGAGAGGAAACAAACGGAAACTTAATCCAGATAAGACAGAGGTGCTCCTGGTCAATTGGAAGGCAGATGAGGGAACAGAGATAAAACCTGTCCTGGATGGGGTTACACTCCCTGAAAACTCAGGTTTGCAGCTTGGGTGAACTCCTGAATTAATTCCTGAGCCTAGTTGCCCAGGTTTCAGTAGTGGCCAGGAGTGGGTTTAAACAGTTAAAACTGGTGTTCCAGCTGCACCCATTCCTTGAAATGTCTGGCTACAATTTGGCTACAGTGATGCAAGCCTTAGTACACCTTGCTTGGATTACTGTTATGTTCTCTGCATGGAGCTTTCTTTGAAGGTGGTTTGGAAACTTCAACTGGTTCAAAATGTTGCAGCCGGTTATACAGAGCATATAACACCCCTACTACCAGTCTGTTTCTGGCTCCAATTCAAAGTGCTAATCATTATCTATGAAGTCCTATATAGCTTGGGTCCAGGCAACCCAAAGAACTGTATCTCCCCAGATGAGCCTTCTCAGCACTTAAGAGTGTCAGAGGAGACCCTCCTCTCGGTTCCATTGCCAGCGCAGGGATGATTGATGGGGACATGAAAGAGGGGATACTCTGTGGCTGCTCTCAGGTTATGGAATGCTCTGCTTTGGGAGGTCAGGTTGGCCTCTTTCCTTTTATCCTTTTGGCAACAGCCGAAGGCCCACCTTTTCAGGTGGCCTTTTAGTAATCATGACTGAATCCTCAAATCCCATTTTTCGCTTAAGATAGTTTTAAACATTTTACGTATATGTTTTTAATTATTCAGTGTATTTAAATTACTTTTATAGTTTCATTGTTTTTAATGTATCATTTATTGTGTTTTGAATTCTATTCTTTTTAAGTCCCCTTATTGGGAGAAAGGTAGCCTATAAGTAAGACAAATAAGTTGTCAAGAATAATAGCAGTAATAAAGATGACAGTAGAAGACAACAAAGCATTACAGCTCCCAAATGAGAACCAACCTACGTTAATGAACCTCCCCCAGTGAAGGGGTGCATGGCTTGGGAAACCCTTGTATTGACTGCACCCACGTTACCTCCCAGATGATAATGTTAATAAGGAGCAACTGAATCTGTAGATTAAATCATTATTTGTTTTATTTGTTTTATTATAGGCAGCCTCTCTCCCAATAAGGGAACCAAAGGCAGCTCACAAAATTAGACCATCTCCAGGCTGAAACTGAGGGATCTGTATGTGTAATCAAAAACCAAGTTACTTACACGGGATACTGTCAGAAAATAATTATGAAGCAAGGTATAAGTTATATGTGTAAGGTTTGTCAGGAATCTTAAGAAACTGTTCATCACGTCACTGCTGGATGCCCCAAGTCAGCATCAATAGCTGATACTTGTGGGCATAACCAAGTTGAGTAGCCTATTCTTCAGCAGATGGCTAAATCTTATGGACTAATATTGGGAAGGCAAGTTATCACAGATAAAATAGTTTGTTTTATTAAGCTAGATATTATACTTTTGGATAAGCAACAAAGAAAAACACACCTTACAGAATTTGGAGTTCCATCAACAAGAAATCTCAAAAGTACAGAAAGTACCAAAATTGCAAAGTACCGAACATCAAGGCAAGAAATTAAAAGAATATGGAAACAAGTTCAGGTCATCCTCCTCCCCATACAACCAGAGTTGTTCCAAAATGTTTGGTTGCCAGTTTTTAAAAATTTGCTAATAACTGCTAGTCTGCTTCCTGACATTAAAAAATACGTGGTTTTGGAAATACAGTATGTCATTTCATATATATATTTTTAAGGACACAACTCTTAATTTCTAGGTTTGATCATTTGGTTCCCCTCACTCCCATTGACTAATAATACTGAAAAAATAAGAAGCACAATATCACAATAGTAATGTGTGCAGGTTTGTTGTTTTGGATATAGTTCTGTAGTGCCTGAAATGTTTTCAGGGAGATGGGTTGATTTGCTGTACTATGAAGATGATGCCACAAATCTGCAGCTCTGAGAATCATTTGCCCAATAGTTTTGCCCACCTAGTTTTCTCAGTGTGAGATACTGGTCAAAATCCTTCTATTTAGCATAGCAAATAACACTAGAGTAGGCCCACTGAGTCAATGGGGATTTGATGAATTGATTTCTCCGTAAGTGCCACTGATTCAAATGGGCCTACTGGAATTGTGACTTACTTTAGCATAGTATGTCACAGTTAGAGTAGGCCCATAAATGGAACTCACCAAAGCATTGACTTGCTAAATCCCAATTGACTCAGTGGGCCTACTCTAAAGTTACTTACTATACGTACTAAGCAACAGGATTTTGGCCACTAAGTCCATCTAAAAAACTTCTCCACTATCACAGGTTGTGAGAATATATTGTCTAAAAGTAATTGAGCACCATCCTTACTCATATAGCATTTTTTTGGCATGAGAACTGTTGAAGGCACTGAGCTTTTGAGACTGCAATTTTGAATCATGTACACACCCTTAGACAAAACTTGGACTTGTTAAGAGGAGACCCTTGGTTGCCAACCCAGAAATTAAAAGATGAAAATGAAGGAGTGATGCCTGTGATAACAATCTACGTTAGGCTGACTGGTAAGCCTTTCCACTGGACCTATCATTGCTCTGTATTGTTTTATCTCTATTTCCCTTTCTCAAATGAATAATGATTGGCCATTTGGAGATTGTTGGGCATAGATAGGCTATGATTTGATGGTGGTGGTAATGGAAATTTGGGATTTTTCAGGCACCCCCTGCCTGAAAAATGGGAAAAATAAACATCTTCTCACCATTACTTTCCAGTAAAATGAAGGGTTGACAAGGCTTTTAAGTATCATTCTTTCTCATCTAAAAATCAAATCAAATCTGGGTTTTGTTTGTTTCCTTCAGTTTTTCTTGCGATATAAGGCCCCAGACCATTAAACAGCTGTTGGAGGCCTTGACAACATTTGAGAGAAAGGAAACAGGAATACCCCATGCACAGACCAAACGTACAAAGGAAGGAGTTTTCCATATATTTGTCTTGAGGCCTGGCCAAGTCCTGTCTCCTGCAAAGCAACATGTTCCTAATTTTCTGTAGTCTTAACTTCAAATTAATTTGTAAGTGATCTGGGTGCCTTGTTCCTTGAAAGACACTTAGTTACACAAGGGGAGTGCCTGCCAACTGAAACTTTGCAGTGGGCAAAAGGGAAGCAGGTCAGGAAAAGCCCTAGAAGTATGACCTTCCCCTGCAAGTGTTTAATAAGGTGTCAGCCTGAGATGTTTGCAGATTGGACTAAGTGACTGTGACACCAGAGCCTTGGCTGATGTGGAAAAAAGATTATCCAGGTGGGAAAGAGAAAGGGAGATAGGACAAGACAGAACAATGAGAGGCCTGCTGGAAAGACTGGCTAGGCAGCCTAATTTAGAATTTACCCTGGGGAAGGGGTGGTGGTGATGGTTGTGATAGAGGTGATGGTGTGCTCCTGTGGGTGAAGTAAAAGCTAAAGAAAATCCATTCTGACACAGTACTCCTCGTAGAACATTTTGGGGTGAACACTGGCAGTCTTGTCACCAGATCTGAAATTCCCTGTGCAAAATGCTCCTAGGCAGGTTTTCTCCTCTGCTAGATATTTATGCTGTTTTAATTTCTTACAGTGCCTGAGTGACAGTATGTTATGGCATTGCATAAGATTTGGATTTCCACCACTCAGAGCTGCTCAGCACACCAAGTTGGTCTTTTTTTTTAAAGGGTCCTCACAGCATGCCTTGGCAGTAGGTTTTAACTGGGCAGATGTGAAATGTTTGGACTGCACCTCGCAGAATCTGACATCCAGCATGCTGGCTATGGTATTCTGAGAGGGACAGTCCAACAAAAGATTTCACAGCTCTGGCACTGGGGTGCTGGAGCCCCAGCAGCTGCCCAAGAATGCCAGAGGCTGATGAAAACCCAGAGCATATATGCTGTGTGGTGTGCTTTTAAGCCTTTTCTTGTGTTAACCACTCGGTTTACAGTGATCCTGTCCCTTGTCAATACACTTTTAATGTCTTGCAGCAGAAGCCTCAGGTTGTGCTCCCCATCTACTTGCCTAAATCAGTCCAGTTCTTGGCATAGCCATGCTCCTTAGTAGTGCAGTTTATTTATTTATTTATTTATTTATTTATTTATTTATTTATTTATTTATTTATTTATTTATTTATTTATTTATTTAATTTATATGCCGCCCACTCTACCCAGAGGTCTCTGGGCGGCTTACAATAATTAAAAATTCAATACAATAAAATGATTAAAATACAATTAAAATACAATTAAAATACAATTAGAATTGCCATCATCAGGACCCACAGTTGTTATTTCAATTAAAAGCCTTCTGGAACAGGAAGGTTTTGACCTGGCGCCGAAATGTCATCAACGTCGGCGCCAGACGAATTTCAGTTGGGAGGGCGTTCCATAGTCTAGGGGCAGCTGCCGAGAAGGCCCTTTGTCTACAAGCCATCCCTCTTACCTCTTTGAGGGATGGCTCTTTCAAAAGGGCCCCCTGGCTAGATCTTAACTGCCGGGTAGGCTCATATGGAAGGAGGCGGTCCTTCAAGTATCCAGGGCCCAAGCCGTTTAGGGCTTTATATGTCAAAACAAGCACTTTGAATTGGGCTCGGGCAGCAACTGGTAACCAATGTAAATTGAACAGAATCGGCTTGATGTGATCTCTAGCGGCTCCACCACTCACCAGCCGCGCAGCTCGATTCTGGACCAGTTGCAGTCGCCGGACCGT
Organism: Pogona vitticeps; assembly: GCF_051106095.1. Classification (NCBI taxonomy): domain Eukaryota; kingdom Metazoa; phylum Chordata; class Lepidosauria; order Squamata; family Agamidae; genus Pogona; species Pogona vitticeps. The sequence goes on from NC_135786.1 coordinate 62,657,670, forward strand.
CTTCAAAGGCAGCCCCACGTAGAGCGCATTGCAATAATCTATACGAGATGTTACCAGTGCGTGTGTAACTGTCATGAGACTCCGCTCGTCCAGGTAGGGCCGCAGCTGGTATAATGTCCGCAGCTGAAGGAAGGCGCCTCTGGCCACCGAGTCCACCTGGGCTTCCAAAGTTAGACTGGGGTCCAGGAGCACCCCCAGGCTGCGGACCCTGTCCCTTAGGGGGAGTGTAACCCCATTCAGGGCAGGGAAATGGCCCTCCAACCTGTCCGGCGAAGCACCCACTAACAGCACTTCCGTCTTGTCTGGATTGAGTTTCAATTTATTAACCCTCATCCAGTCCATTATCAGGTCCAGACACGAGTTCAGCACAGAAACCGCCTCACCTGGATTGGTAGAAAACGAGAGGTAGAGCTGAGTGTCGTCAGCATATTGCTGACTCCTCAGCCCAAACCTCCTGATGACCTCTCCCAGCGGTTTCATGTAGATGTTAAACAGCATGGGGGACAGTATCGAGCCCTGAGTTGTCTTCTGCCTGTTGTTTTGAACCAAAGCCAGACTGAGAAGAATCACACGCACCATTTACTTGGATTTTGCTACTTATTGCAGTATCATAAAGCTGGAAAGATTTGTTGGATATGGTTTACAAAAGACGGAGTGGTGGTGGTCGTAACAGCAGAGGCGTAGAAAGGAAAAATAAAGTACACTCTAAAGTTGTTGTGGGTTTTTCGGGCTCTTTGGCCGTGTTCTGAAGGTTGTTCTTCCTGACGTTTTGCCAGTCTCTGTGGCCGGCATCTTCAGAGGACAGCACTCTGTTCTGAAGATGCCGGCCACAGAGACTGGCAAAACGTCAGGAAGAACAACCTTCAGAACACGGCCAAAGAGCCCGAAAAACCCACAACAACCATTAGATCCCGGCCATGAAAGCCTTCGCGAATACATTGACACTCTAAAGTCTTTGTGTCCCCACCTTGTCCCAGTTGTAATGGGGTAGGGAGAAACAGTAGGTATTCAAATGTGGTTCTAATCTTTCTGTTAACCATCAATACATTAGAATTTTTGTGGGTTACGGAAATACCCTGTAAATAAAAGGTTGTTTTTGTATTTGTATATGTATTTTTTTTAATCTGCCTGGTGGAGGGTTAAAACAGATTTACTTTAGCATGAGATTTTGTAGGTAACAATTTGATTCCTCAGATGCAGGAAGGAAGTCTGAGCAAATGGGTTTTACTCTACACATTGAAATAAATGTTAGTTTTTATTGTGCCATAATTCTTTTGCTTTTATTTTTGTTCCTAACTTTTCGTCAGTCTCTGTGGCTGGCATTTTCAGAGGACAAGAGTCAGAACTCTGTTCAGCCTAATAAACTGTCTTGCCTTAATAAACTCAAATTGAGACTATGGATTAGAGAGTGAATGTCTGATGGACTCATGTACGAGGGCCCACTGACATTCCTTCTACTGGAGTACAGGTGAGATTGTTGACCATCATTGGATATGTTCTGAAACTCATTTAGCCCATGAAGAGAAGCAGGCTGGCACTGGCCCTGATCATATACGGTAATATGCAAATAAAGGAATCTTGTACAAACAACTGCTCTGAAAGTTTGCCTTGCTTTGTCATGGTATTTGGGATTTTATGCAAGAACTTTGGTTGAGCTGTGCAGGATGGTGGAATCATTGGATCAAATTAAGGTTGAAGTCACAAGTTGGGTGGCTCCCCACTGAGGGTTACTGAAAACCAGTCACGTATGTCCGCAGCATGCTGCAAAACAGTAATGAATATAAAGTTCAGTTGACCACAGGCCAGCTGTGTTGCATCTTTGATGTTCAAGACAATGTGCCCCACAATGACCCAATGAAGAAGAGGTTCTTACAATATCATGAAGTGTTTAGACAGGAGATTTCCCCCCCTGTATAAGTGAGTGAAAAAGGTTTGTGCAGCAGTGAAGCATCATAAGAGGATGAAGGTAGTAACCTTGGTCTACCAGACTGATCCAAGTGTCAAAAGGTTTTTTTAGGCTGAACAGTTAAAGTGTCTTGAACTATAAATGATGTGCAGACAGTTATGGGAGAGACTAGCTCCAAGGAAGGGAAGCCAAACTTGATTTCAAGAGAAGCTGGTTTGGGGGTATGTTTTTCCTGATATAACTTCATGCCAAGAAAAAGATAAGTTTGAGGAAATGGCTAGTGACCTTGTTGGCTGGGGGAATTCTGGACGCTGTCATTCCAATAAGTACATTTTCTAACCTCTGAGATCACTTTTTTAAAAAAAATTCTGGAGAGCTACCATTGATCCCAATTATCAATACTGAGTTAGAACAACAAAGAATCTTGTGGTACTTTAAGACTGGCATGTTTATTATAAAATGAGATTGTACTATAGTTCCATTTACGTCTGATACACCCATTATCTGACTCAATACACCTTTCATTAAGTTCAAGACCTGCACCCAAGAAACGATGTCTCTCTGAGGACAGGCATGAGTTTGGGTGGGTGGTGTGACTTTTCAAATGACTACAGCAGCAGTATCAGGTGAGGAGTGGTGGGAGAGAATTCAGCCTCTCCTACCCCGCTACTTGGCATGTTTTTCTTGATGTATTCTCAGTGAGGAAGCAAGCCTTATATTTCTACCCAGAAGAGGGGAGCGGAGAGATGATTAAATTGGCACAGGCCGTTGCACCATGGGAAGCAGGGAGGTTTAAATTGGCCAGTGAGGCATTTAACCTTGGCATGGGGACAGCAACCTTTTTGTTCCAAGGCTTGCCCTACCTAAGTGACTACCGAAGTTGGCTCAGACTTCACAAACTGCCCAATACTCACCTCAGACCTCCTCAGCCATGGTGAAGACAGCAGGCCAAACCCACAGCGGTTCACCAGTGTCCCAGGGCTCCTGAGTCTTAATAAGCCACTGCTAGAAACAAGGAAGTCTCTAACTCCCACTAGGAGTTAATTAACAGGGAAGGAATACTTTTAAAGTCTGCCAAGTAAGCAGTCTGCAGTGTCAAGCCAGGTTACCACTATACAAACTGGTCTCAGCTAGCTACACAACGTGCAGCCAGGATACAAGACACCCACAGAGAAAGAAGCTGCTTGCAAGCTCTGCAAGTAAACAGATTGGTAATAAGGTGCCTGTGGAAAAGGCTAATAGCAGAACCACAGATTGAATAATTTGAGTTATTGGCCTGTTGGCTTAAATAGGAAGGCCAGAAATTGTTTAATCAAACCCTTGGAAACCAATTACAATTCAAAGCATGGAAATGCTCAGGTGAAGAATTGGAACCCGACCTTAACGGGAAGTCTTAAATATACTGGCAACTTCACAAGCCATCTGAGGTTTGTGGGGCTGAGAGAATCCCTGCAGAACAACCAGTATACTGACCCACAACATTCATAATGGGAAGCTACCCATTTTGATTGCACAGAATGTTCTGAATCCTATCCCAGTTTTGGCCTAGCAGAGAATCATAGGATCATGGAAAAGTGAAGTTGGAAGGGGCCAACAAAGGCATCGAGTCCAACCCCCTGCTCAGTGCAGGAATACAATCAAAGCCTATCTGCCAGATGATGATCTAAATGTTTCTTGAATGCCTCCAATGAGTACACAGAGACTCTTCCACCCAAAAGACTGGACACGAAAACACAACAGGAGCAATATAGTATATGCGGTCCAATGCAAAGAGGAGTATTTTGGGCTCTAAACTGGAGAAACCAAACAGCCACTAAACAGGAAAATGTCCCAGCACAGGAGGAGCAATGGCTCAGGGCCACAATCAGCAGTGCTCCTTCATTTGAAGGACAAAGGACAGTCATCTGATGACCAAGATGTACTCATTCAACAAGGGTGGAGGCCTTAGATACAATCTGTCTTCTATTTATCACAGCTACCCCTTCATCCCTCCCCAGAAAGATTAGGACCACACCCATCAGAAAGACCCCTGTTAAGGACTGTTAATGACCCAGGACAATGGGTGGAGAAGGACACAATGGGTGGAGAAGGACATAATAAGAAAGAAGTACAGATAACCAGGCCTCAATGACTGAGAATCTTCACAAATATAAGTCATGTGAAGGTGTGTGAAAGGCACAATTATTGCCCAAGAATATCAAGACCTAATCAATAACAAAGCACCTGTTAACAAAATGTAACACACACATGCTGAAAGAAAAAAATATCACAATTGTTTTAAACACTCTTATCAGTGGATTTGATGGAATCATCTCTATGTTCAGATGAGGATACAGTAATCTTTGAACTTGTATCACCCTTTCTGAGCAGTGCATATTACTTCTGGGTGAAGTACCTTTCTTAATGAAGATTACACCTTTGAAATAGAGCAGAAGTCGCTATTTTCTGTATTCTCGAAGGCTTTCACAGCTATACAAAAGCTGTTTCCACAGCTATAAATACTCAACTATCCAACAAACAGCAACAGAGCATGGACAGAGTTCCTACTCCAGTCCTCTGAAGATGCTGGCCACAGAGATTGGCGAAACATCAGGAAGAACAACCTTCAGAACACGGCCAAAGAGCCTGAAAAACCCACAACCACCACTATTTTCTGTTTTACTACTCATCACAATCTGTAATTAGAGGGATTTAGGGACTGCTGTGGGGAATTTCTGGCTCATGGGTGAAATCTGGCCCAATAGGTTCCCCCCCCCCCCCTTGAATCCTCCCCTCTTCTGGTAAAGCTGAAGAGAGCATGCTGTCTTTGATGTCATTGCAACAACATGACTGAGGCATCTGGCCAGGGCAGATCCAAAGCAGCGACTGAGTTGGCACTTCAAGGCACTCTTGAGGGGGTTGTTCAGTTGACTTTACCTGGCTCTTGCCTTTCTTTTGGAGAGATGCCATCTCAAGGAGCAGTGTGACTTGAAGTGCCAGCTCAGTTCACTTTATTCACTCATCTTTTTAAGGCGAGAAACCAACAGTCAAACAACCAGTTTCCTCAGGTCTGCTACCAATGCAAGGTGCTGGGAGCAATTTGTGGCAGTGATTTACCAGGGCTGAGTGTGCATGGGTGTGTGAAGGTGTGTGTTGACTTAACTTCTCATTCATCCATTACTGTGGTGCTACTCAGTAAATATGAGACTGTGTGTGTAAATATCAGGTGCATACGAATGGTTTGTTGGTGAGAAAGGGAAGGTGGAGTGGCTGAAACCCCACCCACTTCCTACAACATTCTCCTTCAGTGCAAATGTGGCTCACCTAATCCAATCTAATGTAGCATATTTGAATCAATTATTCCTGCCTGTGTCCCCATTTGAAAAGCAAAGCAAATATGTGTGACTATTCGACAATACTTCCTAAGGTAAGAGTCACAAGGAAGGAAGGAAGGAAGGAAGGAAGGAAGGAAGGAAGGAAGGAAGGAAGGAAGGAAGGAAGGAAGATAGATGATACTAAGCTTTTAAGGTCTAGGCCAGTGGAACAAAAGCAACTGAAGATTCTACCACAAAGTTGTGAGCTGCTCTCTGTGTATACCTGCCATTTGAGGAATAGATTTGCTAAGGGGGAGATGTTGACCACTTGGTGAAGACTGGCTACCAGATGAAATTGGCCATAAGAATGATAAACAGAACAATAATGTAGGGTAGTTGTGATCTATGTTATTGGAATGTCTACCTGTCCTAATGAAACAAAGAATTTTCAAGGCATCATAATGACAACCATGGAATAAGAAAACAAATACTGGTTGGAGTACCTGGGAGGGAACACATTCTTTCCATTATGTGAGAAAAACACCATCACATGCACAACCACACTAACATATAAACATTTATTATCTAATGTGATTGGGCATGACAAGAGGGAACTGCAGTGGAGGTTTTGCAAACTAGCAGGTGGGATTGGGCATAGGATGACATAAGGCAACCCCCACCTCAGTTCCTGTGTGTTCTCTGCCTCAGCAGCTCACATGAAATCCACCCCACACTTATGTCCTTGTAGAGGCCAGTGGCAAGGCCCTCAGTGTCATCTATATGTCAGACTTAAAAACCCTCTGGGTGGTCTTGTACTCAAGATGGCTCCCAGTGCAGCACAGGAGGCCCTCTTCCACCATTTTATCCTTACAAAAACTCAGAAGTAAGTCAGGCTGAGAAACAATGGCTGGTGGCAAGATGACTGAGTGAACAGCATGCCCAACCAGATATCCAAACTCAAATTCCTTGGTTAACTATCTGACACTTTATGCATCCACATCATCAGGGATATTATTCATCACTTCAGAAGTCCAAAAAGCTTTGCATGAACTGGAATAGGATGTGTACACAGGCGGGGTACGATCTCATTATTTGTAGTGTTATTAAAGCACTCCAAGATCAGCATGTGCTACCACATTTTTGTACTGCAAAGGTAACACAAGGGGTACTTTATGGTCAAAGATACAAAATGTTTTGAGCCAGCTAAGGAAGAGAAGGAATCATCCAGCCAAAAGCAGAAAGATTAGGACTGTCTCCTACATCACTGACCAACATTCAAGTATAAAACCCAAACCATATCCCACTAGGCTGTTTTACCACTATCACCTACCCACCCCATTGCAGCTTCCTTTTTTAAACCACTTTTGAAAAGAAAGGCACAGACTCTATTTTACTGGCCTCTGGCAACCTAACTGTAGCAGCGGTTGGGTTAAAAAACGCCTGACAGAGGAAGATTAAAAACAATCCAAGGAATTTGTTGCAAACTTCCTGGATGGTTCCCCACACACAGTGGCGTTTTCTTGGCTGCCTGGCTTATAATCAGCAGAGTGGAATGTTGTAAATTAAATATTTTTAAACAACTTTGCTCTCTCCCTGGTTAAACATTGCAAAGATTGCTCTTTCTTGTCTGTTTCATGCTGGGTGGTCTCTCCCCCCACTTGCCTGTACGTCTTCCTCAAACACAATTAACCATTTAGATGTTGCACAAAGGATTAGCTTATGCATACAAGGCCAGACGCTGGTCCTTTTCTTTGGGGGGCAGAAAGGGGGGGCACAGAAGGAGGAGGTAGATCTTTTACTTTCTGTTAAAAAACAAAAGCCAAGAAAATCTGCTAAACCCTCCAGTTTTCCTTGAATGATAAAGGCCCAACTGCAGACTCTTCAGCTGTCCTCAAGTTAAGGCCCCACAGAAGCACTGCTTTCCTATCTTTATGATGGAAAGAGCCTTAAACATTCCAATTTATGTGACATCCAGAAATTTGGGTACCTTTTAAATCTGAAGTTTGCCTTGATTTAGCCTCCTTTTATGAGGCAATGAGAAACTGTTTCACATATTCACTGCCCTGTTGGGACTACAACTAGCATCTAGTACAACCATTCATCTATTGTGCCAATTTGACACATCTTAGGACAACCTCTTTTTCCAAATGTAATAACTCCAGAGTAGCTGAGATATTAGAGAGTGTTTGGAGAAAAGAAGGGTATCGCTTCCCCCAGGTGCATCTGCCCAATAGGTACCATGCCTATATGGAAGTTGTATTCTCAGGGCTGGCAGAGTGAGGCGTTTGCGTCAGGGAACAAATGCCAGAGAGGTAGCAGCAAGGTATTAGAGAAGAGAGCTCCATACCAGCCTTTCATTGAGCCTTTAAATCTGCTTGCTGCCTTCAGGTGTGGTGAGAGATGGTGTTCTATCATCTCAGCTTACAAAATGGGCAAGTGCACCATCTTGTTCTTCACCTCAAGCAACAATTTTGGATCAGGCCAGTGTCAGCTGATATATACAAAACGTTCATCTCAGAACAGCAAGTGAAGCCTGGGAGTTTAGGTGAAACTCTGATATTTCAGGATTAGCCCTGTGCTTAGACTGAGTTAACAGACAGAAAAGAGGGAAAAGAGCTTTAATAAAATATATACAGGTGCTTCCTCTCTTGAGATCTCCACAATGGCTGAAGAAGCCTTTGTTTGAACTTTGGTTTGGCAGCTGAGTTGTAGTCTCTAAATGAGAGCAAGAGTGCAAGAAATGTGTTTGCACATACACACGCGTGCCAGAGCCCTTTCCCCAGGCCTACTTTCTTGTGCTTTTGTCCAGTGAAGAAGTAATGAAACTAAGGTCCACAAAAATTTAGTGTCCAAGACCTCCCAAAAGATGCTGAGTACATCTAGTTGGTTTGCCCCACCTTCAGAATTGTGTAACATAATTGTGCCCTTGGCTAGTACTCTAGGCTACTAGCCTAGTTTCAGCTGATAAGCATGAATGCATGCACAACAGCTTAACAAATTATTCTTTAGATGTACTTCATTCCTGTTACTCATTATAGGATTTGAAAAGTAACCCATTGTCATTACTCATCACAATGTCAGAAAAGTAACACAATGCATTACATGTTGTGCTGCATATATCTTTTTAATTACTTTCTGTTATTTCTAATTCAATATATGCTGCGGGCTAAACCGCAGAAGCCTGTGCTGCAGGGTCAGAAGACCAGCAGTCATAAGATTGAATCCACCAGACAGAGTGAGCTCCATCGCTTTGCCCCAGCTCCTCACCAACCTAGCAGTTCAAAAGCATGTAAATGCAAGTAGATAAATAGGTACCACCTTGGTGGGAAGGTAAAACGGCGTTCCCTAGTCACGCTGGCCACGTGACAACGGAAATGTCTTTGGACAAGCGCTGGCTCTACGGCTTGAAAATGGGACAAGCACCGCCCCCCTAGAGTCAGACACGACTGGACAAAAATGTCAAGGGGATAATTGGATTGATACAAGAATGGTTTAAAATATGAAACATCCCTGCCTCTAAAAAAGCCATAAAACATAATATGTGAAAGTAACTAGAAAACACTTCTTGTTATACAAGTAATGATCTGATTTCTAACCATTACACTGCTTTTGAAATGAAACTTTGTTATGCTTTCTTTGCTGAAAAAAAGGAATTAGTTGCAGGGATCTGTACTATTGGTAAGACTTCACTTCCAAACCTTGGTATGCATAAACACACATGTACAGAAATCTCCACTCAGATCAGTCTAAAAGGTCTGAAATGAATTATGTGATTTCTGCAGCTTTTGTTGCACATTTACATAGATATATATCGTTTTACCAGATCCTCTGCTAGATAACAGGATTCCTCAGGCTGTAATTGAAGTAATGCAGATTTCTAGACCTCCAGCTATAGTTTAACTGTCATTAAAATGAAGAAAATCACTTCTCCATAGCAATTAGTGTGTTTAGGAAAACACTCTTTAATCATGCCAAAATTACAACCTATTAATTGATGGTGATGATGATGGTTTATGCCACACACCCAGGGTGGCCAAAAGAACATCAGGAAGATTCGTCTTAGATCAAACCTCAAAATTATATTCAAGATTTGGTGTGGTATTCAAGCATGGTTTTAAAATTATCAGCTAATTTTTCATGCATCTTGAGAGACGTACAGTATAATAAATGCATCAAATACCCACCTCATAATGACTGGTAACTGGCCAGACAAAATGGGTCTCTCTAATAATATTACACAGGCACTTTGTCTGCTGCAAGACAGATCTGCTGGACCAAGACAGAGTGATATCTACTGGAATACCAACATTGGCATTTTTATAATAATATGAAAACATATTGAAGTATCTTGGTCTCACAACATTTGGAAGGCAATCTGGTTCAGGGACTCATTAGGATAATGCAAATTAAGTTAAGATTTTCCAAGACAGATGAGCAAATAAATGTATCCTAATTTCAGATGTGATAATCTCATTTTCAACTATGGTTCACAAAACTGTGGAAAAACTGAGAGGGCAGTAGAGATGACAAAGGTTTTCATCCCTTAATAATGAGATGCTAAAGCAACCTGCTCCAGCTCAGCATGTCCCATGGGTGTTGGCCTACAAACTGCATCATCCCCAGCCAACAAGCCAGTGGGGCAAGCTGGATGTAGCCAGGGGAGCTGAGTCTAAGCTATGTGGAAGGCAACAGATAGCGAAAAGGCTGTAGTGAAATAAACGGGCAATTGGTCCAAGAGGGGAAACCTCCCCCCAAAGATAATGAATTTGCACTGGGCAAAGTTACACTTACATTACAAATGTAGTATAAAGACTAGCTGGCTGACAGGCAAGAGCTGTCAGGTTAGCGGTATCCAGTTCACTGAGATTTTAGGGTAAGGACCCAAGTCCACAAAAAAAAGCACACAAAACAATCCAGAAGTGAGGGAAAGGACTGAGGAGACAGATTCCAGAGCACCATTTGGAGAAAGGCAACATTGCAACTCATGAGTCTTGTTGTATGGTTGGCAACTCCATGTGTGTTTGTGCTTGTGCATGTGTAGTTCAGCTATTTGTTTTCAGGACAGGCTGGTGTGGTAGATCAGGGATGCCCAGCTTTGTCAGGACCAGGCTGCGGAGACAAATCTCCTGCCCCCCCCGTACACGCAGGCACATTCATGCCCCCCACGCAGACGCACACATGGCCCCTCTCGCGCACGCACGGATGCACACATGGTCCCTCCCTCACATGCACACACTCACACAAGGCCCCTCCCACTACCACACCAATGCACGCACAGATGCCCCCCTGCACACTAAACTGGTCCATCGAGGCAAAAAGGTTGGGGACCACTGTGCTAGCTGACACCTCAATGGGGGAAGTGAAGGGAGAGAAGGCTTTTTTGCTAGTAGGTGGCTTCACAATCCTCAATCCATCTCTTTAAAGAGTATAATGTTAATATTTCTGTAGGTATCTTTCTTTTGATGAGAATGAAAGGAGAAAGAATTAAGACTGTGAGCTATTATAAGCTTATAATATATTGGGCGGTATATAAGTCCAATAAATAAATAAATAAATAAATAAGCTTCTGAACATCATCTGCCTGCATTGCAAAAAGAATGTGATGCCAGCCATACATATTATTCACACAGTGTCAGCTGTTCCTTCCCATTTCTTGTTTAAATGGGCTCTTTAGGTCACCCTCAAATTTCATGGCTCTCAGGAGGATTAGGGTATGTAAGCAACATGCTCCCAAAGGCATGACCTCAATTGGAAATAGAAAAAAATTGAGAAAAAAATAAGACTATGGATTTCTGCCTCAATACCAATTCTTATAAAGGAGGCACCGGGAATTAGTTCTTATCATGGTTTTAGATATGTGATGGTAGATAAGTATTACAATAAGTAAAACAGCAACAACAACAGCAACAACAACAACAAGCACAGTAACAATGCAAGGGTATTCCACTAGACAGGCCACTGGACTGTGGAAATTTCTTTGGAAGTGGGGGAGCCAAGACATAGTGGTTCTCATCTAGAAAAGGATGAAGGTAAGCAACTGATATGCCGTTAGAGAACAGGAACTACTTTTACAGAGAGGTCTGTAGAATAGGATCAGGCAGGAGGCAGATCAGAATCTACTGATAGACCTCTGAGTAACCTGTAGAAGATGGGCAGACATTCTAGATTCCAAAAAGATGTTAACTACAGGAAATGTGAAAAGCCAAATCTATCCCCCGCAACACTTCTGTCATGATGGCCTTGTATCCATTACTTATCCCTCAGCCTTGATATTTCTCACCTGTATGGCATGATTGGTTACCTTTGATTAGGTTTTTGTGCAGCTCTACTGTCCAGTTTCAGACGTTAGTGTTAGATGTTCAGATCGCTAGTAATTAAACAGATGTTTGGGTAGGTGATTTTAGATGGATAATACGTTTTTAATACAACACTGCCAGAAGTTTTACCAATATTAAGGATATATGATGTTATTAATTGGAAAGAAGGGGTTGTTTTATCATGTTTTAATTGAATTTTATTATCCTGCCCGAAACAATAACTGTATGTGCCTATTTTATACTGTTTTGGTTTTACTGGTCTTAGACCGCAATAAAGTACTACTACTAGTAGTAATTAAGACATATAATAGTTATTCTAAGCACATGGCTCATGAAGAACAATAAACAGATGGCTCAATACCCCCATGACTTACCCTTTTTCAACAAGCAGAGGAGATTAGACAAAGTGACAGTGGCCTTTTTTTTAAACACAGAACCATCTTTGCCATGAACAAACAAACCAGAGAGTGGAGCTGAAGGCAATATTCGATGGAGTGCAGCACAAGTGGGGTTTCCCCCCATCTTCCTCTCTGATTACATTAACAACACTTAAAGCTGAAGATGATGGTGACAATGGGATGGGAAGAAAGGAAGAAATGTGGCTATGCTCACCTTGGAAGCACCCAAAGACACTGGAAATCACAGCCATGTGCAGGGTGGTCCATGACTATCTAGCTCTAGTTCGCTGAATGTGGGGCACTTGTAAAACACAACATATATGTCATAAACTTGTAGTCTATTCATTGTTTTACCAGAATCAGAACTACATGTTACACACAGAAGCAAAAGCTCTGTTACTGAAGAATATGTGGGGTCCATCTTATTTCGCGTTGACTCCAGAATCCCGCTGTTTGACCATGAGAGGTTTAAACTCCCAGCAACTATCTTGTGATTTCTGGAAGACTCATTATTTGGAATTATTTTTCATAATTACAGCACAGCCACACACGATGACTACATCAAGAGTGAATCTTTCCTTTGATAATATACTTTTATCTTACCCCAAACACCTGCAGGTCATAAAAGGCAAAAAGGAAAATTTTGTTCCTCCAACAGTCAATAATGCGTATAAGAGAACATGTTAAAGAACCTTGGTTCTAATGCACACCAATACATTTTACCCCTTTTGATTTTATTAACCCAGGGCATGTAATTGTGCCCCCTACCAATATAGCTCGACTATATCCTCAACCAGCCTTAGATAGCATGTTGTTTCATGCCATCAAGTTGCTTCTGACTTATGGCAACCTAGTTAATTAATGACCTCCAAAGGGTGTTCTCAGTAACAGTCCTGCCTGGGTCTTGCAAACGATGGTTTTTCTACTAAGTCAATCCACCTAATATTAAGTCTTCGTCTTTTCCTACTGCCTTCCTATTGTCCCAGCATTTCCAGTAAATCTTGCCTCCTCATGATACATGCAACTGATCTCAGCCCAATGGCAAAACATTATGGGAGCTACATTCCAAAATGTCTGGAGGGCCTGTGTTCATTTTACTAAAAAAAAAGCCATGTTTGCACCCTAAAATATTGTTGTGGTGGGTGAGAAACTGTTATGCAAACCATTTTTAGGCAGCTCTGAGGGCTGTGGTGAGGGGCAGAAGTTCCATTGCATTGGTGCAGCAGTGTGAGAGGTCCTCTTGAATTTGGCGTTTTCTATTTCCATTCACCTAATGAAGTCTTAAAATTGGACATAAGCAGCTCGAAGGACCTAGATGTAGGTTCAGGTTGGATCAAACAGGATTACTCAGAGAGCAACATGGTAAGCTGAACCCTTTGAGACAGCTATTCCCATTTTGAACCAATGAATCCATGTGGTTTATTTTTTATCTATGAAGGGTTGGGCAGGGTGGTATTATAATTTTGATTCTCTATTGCAGTGGTCTCCAACCTTGGGCCTCCAGATGTTCTTGGACTTCAACTCCCAGAAATCCTGGCCAGCAGAGGTGGTGGTGAAGGCTCCTGGGAGTTGTAGTCCAAGAACATCTGGAGGCCCAAGGTTGGGGACCAGTGCTCTATTGCAAAAAAAAAAAAAAAATGTTGCTTCCTTCAGGAAAGGAAAAAAAGATCAGGAATGAAAATTAATGAAAATTAACTAATATTCCCTGGGGCAACAGCTGGAGACACCTCTAGGCTCTGAACAGCCAAGTTTAGATATGTGTCTTAGGTTCATGCTAGATTAATTCCTGCAAACCGCCCATTATAGGAAGGGGGGAAACCTTTCTGACTCACAAGAATTCAAGAAAATATATTTCATAATGTGTTCTGAGCATTGCATTTTAAATAAGTTTATAAAACCTGCTTTTAATTCTTTAAATGTTGTCAGGTGGCATATAAATCCTATGGTTGCTAATAAAATAAGTATTTTTTCTAATTTGGAGACATAATATTTTACTTTTAACTTATTTTAGAAAAGCTATGCTACTCTAATAATACCATTCGTATCTAGTTCCCTGTCTACAAACAGTCATGGTCAAAAATATTGGCACCCTTGCAATTCTGTCAGAAAATGCAACCTTTTTCTCAGAAAATTGTTGCAGTTGCAAGTGTTTTGGTACTCACATGTTAATTTCTTTGGTTTGAGTTGGAACAACAACAACAACAACAACAACAACAACAACAAACAGAGAAGAAAAATGCAAATCTGATACAATCCCACACAGAAACCCAAAAACGCACCGGCCAAAATTATTGGCACCCTGTCTACATTGTAAGAAATAAATGCTTTTCAAGTATGTGATGCTCCTTGAATTTGTATTTAGACACACCTGTTGCAAGTAGGAGGTGTGGGCAATATAGTAATCACACTTGCAACCAGTTAAGATGGAGAAAAGTTGACTCAGTCTTTGTGTTGTGTGTGTGATACTGAGCATGGAGAAAAGAATGAAGTGTAAAAAGGTGTCCGTGGATTTAAGAGAAAAAATTGTGGAAAAACATTGACAATCTCAAGGCTACATGTCCATCTCCAGAGATCTTAATGTTCCTGAGTCCACTGTGCACAATATGATCAAGAGGTTTACAGCCCATGGCACTGTAACTAACCTCCCTGGACGTGGACGGAAGAGCCAAATTACTGAAAAATTACAATGAAGGGTTGTTTGAATGGTGGATACAGAACCCAGATTAAGTGCCCAACAAATTCAAGATATTTGAAGAGGATTTACTCTTTTAATTTGCATATAAGCATCCTCTCTCGCGTTTGCCTTCAACATGAAAAGATTTTGCACTCAGTTTCAGAAGTATGTAGCTCACTGTTTCACAAAACTACAAAGGATTTTTTTTCAATACTGCAGGATTCATAGTGTCAATAGTGCTACTATTTTGATGAAGTGGTGCATAGGTGAAGACACATGAGACAGGATGATGAAGTATACAAGTTTTTAGGTTCTACTAACAACCAAAATTAACTGCTCATATGCAAATAGTGACAGATCATAGGAAGTGCTGCAGAATGTGCTCCTGGTTTCCATGAATACTAACAGCAAATTACAAAATCTAAGTTGTCAGGAAATACTTAAGATGAGGAAGGCATGACAGGCTGTCTCCCTACGTGTGCCAAAATGTGCCAAAAGCTTGAACTGAATAAGCAGAGCTGGGTCATTTAATGCTCAGTCCGTGAATATTTAATATTGGCTCGTTCCTCTTTGAACCCCACTGTGAAACTTGCAAGCCCTGTACACATTTCTTACTTGGAGAGCTATGTGGAGTTTGTAAATTACTTGATTTTTTTATCTGCCCAGGATGGTCTGATCACTTAGGAAAAGAAGTTTGTGACAGTGTCCCTACTTTATCTCTATGAACAGAAAGGATCCTATTTTGTACCTTTTGTTATAGGGGCTTCAAAGTGCAAAGCTTATTCAGATACAATAGTTCCCACTGGATGTCCTCTCTGATGGAGCATGCTCACAAAAGTCTTAACATACACTATCACATGTGCACATAAAGGGCTTTCTTCTTTTACTGAGTACATACTGAAGTTTACTGAATTTAAATTTCATTGGAGGTAAAAACTTGATTTTACTGAAAGTATAGAAGAGATTTAGGCACAATCCCAAAGCAACAACTTCTGGTTTCACCCTTACAGGAAGCGGAAGCTAGAACAAACATTGATCCTTCTCTTCTTTATAAACATGCATATTTTGACAGTTTACCAGTTTACCAGAAACCTTGATCAAGCGATTGCAGTGACCTATTCACCAATTTAAATACATCTGATTCCCTTTCAAGAGAGAGAGATCACATAACTTTACTTAGATACTGAATGCTTATCGCAAAAAATGTGCAATTAAACATGTTTGATCACATGCTGTAACAAGCCATCACATTTTTTACAACAAATTTCAAAGCTCAACTATATGGTGTGCAGGGAAAGAAAGAAACAAAAGCCAACCAACGACAATGGAGTATTAATTGTACAGGCATTTTCACCTATGAAATGAAAAATGTATGGTTGGATTAAAAACAACTTGATCTTAGATATGTATACCCTATTCATCTACTAGAGTAGATTACCGAATCTAGATGGGCGGGGTAAAAATGGAACAAACAAACAAACAAACAAATAAATTCTTTCTTTATACTTCTCAGAGAGAGTGAAAGAAGAAAAACTCCTAAGGTATTCCATACACTGTAATTTTGCTTCATTATTTCCACCTCTTTTTCTCCTCTTAAGGTTGCAATCCAATGATTTTACACTTATTGCTTCTTCTCCCTAATGTTATCTAATCATTTCATAATATCATGAAGCCAGCCTGAAGACTGAGTTGTCTTGCACTGTCTTGCTTTTCTATGGTACTAGAACTGGGAAAGCTGTACTTCCATCACTGTGAGATCAGCTAAGCTGTTCTTTTGACTAAGTACAGTCTGTGTGGTCCCTGCTTGGCTGGCAACAGGGTGCATTCACAGTCTTTATAGGAACAAATATCACCCTCTGCAAGGCAGCTTGCATGTTAATGAGGGGAGGAGTTGAGGAAGAGCCAAATAGAGGAGAGAGACAGACAGATGTCACTGTAAACATTCCTTTATTTAGGTGACAATAGGAATCAGATGCAGGAGACATTATCGATGTCAAGAATGCTCGGAGGCAACCTCGCAAAACAGCTTTCTAGCCATGCTGCAAGTTCAGGGAACCATTCTTGAGTTCTGCCAAATTCAGATTTCCATCAGCTGGTCAGTACCCATTATAACTTCATTGATGTGTTTAGCTGTAAGACAGAAAGAAAAATATCTGTTGTACTGGGAATGGATGGGGAAGAGTTTAAACTTTATGATCTGTGCAATCAGACCTGGAAGAGAAAATAACAAAAGCAACAGGTTGAAGTTAAAAACAGTATGTTTGTTCCAGTCTGAGACAGACAAGTGACCAAACTGCACAAGGTGACTTTAATGAGGAGTATGTACCATAGTCACTAAGCAACAAAAGCCAAAGGGAGCCAGCAGCTGTGGCTGACAGGTGTGTAAATCTGGGCAACAGCATGAAATCACACAGGCCGAAAGGACGGGAGTGCTTCCCCCCCCCCCAAGGCAAACCTCCCACTGGCAAGGAGCTGGCCCTTCTTCTGCCAGCCCTATATGGAAGTGGGTTCAGAATGAACAGCAATGAAAGGGCTATATAGGAGTTTTCAGTCCCAATTCGAGAGTCTTTTCAGCTGGCTTTTCCCTGTTCTCAAACCCAGATAGGCATTTACAAATTCTCCACCTCCTCAGAAATTTCTTACCAGGCTGTCTTTTATTTGCCATTGGCAGGGTTTCAGATGCATTCAAGCCACAAAGAAAAGACGGGGATTAGAGAAGGGATTTTCAAAAGGTCCCAGAATTTGGTCTCTGCTTGGCATGATTGTTTCAGACTTAGAGCATCTGTGCCAAGGAGATCCAGAGCCCTATCGAAATGTCTGATTAGTGCTCCGTGAGAGAGCACTGCCTGGCCCATTTGTTCTGGGTGCTCCAACATCAATAGCCTGGAGAATGTGTCATTTGCTACAGAGAAATATCTGATGGGAACATAAGGGTGATGCAGTAAACAAACTCCTTAGCAAAGCAGGTAGCACCTTGCAGAAACCTTAGGGCCTAGAATGTTGCTTAGTTTCTGTGACAAATAAAGTACAACTTGAATAACTATGGATAAAGAGATTACTCTGCTGGATATTTGCTGGCAGCATGACTCCTAGAAAGCCCTGCTTTTAGGGGGCACATAAAAGCATCTCCTTGCTGTTTGCTCAGTTATCCCAGACAGATTGCTGCTGATAGTGGCAAAACTATGCTGTAAAGGAGGATGGGGAGCAGCAGTAGCAACAGCAGCCAAAGGGGTGTGTGGGAAGTGAAGAGGGATGGCGTTAAGGCCAAAACCAAGGACCACCACGAAGTTCCAGCCCTCAAGGGCTTCAAAAAATGTTCCATTTACTCACTCAATTATATACACTGTTTTATAAATCCTTTAAAATAAAATAGAAAACAGTTCCTGGCACAGAAGCATTGTTCTATTATACACCAGTGCTGAAGGACTGGCCTGAGTATGAGCACTCTTTAGAAGGAGGACACAGTTTTAAAACTAGCAATATAAATAACATTAAAAAGAGAGAGATTGAAAAATAATACAAGGGGAATGGTGGGAATGAGGTTGCAGAAGTAGACATGTATTGGGTGGCTCAAGCCGGTGCACAGAACAACCTCTCCCTCTCTCTCTCCCCTCCTAGTCTAATGGATATTAAATGACACAGAGGGGATGTGCACCAAGGGCTCCAGGACAGAGGGAGCAGCTGCAACTAGAAGAGGTCAGGCGGCAGGGGTAGCTCTGGAAGTTCCATGCAGTGAGAGAGAAGGAAAACAGGTGGTGGGGCTGGTTTGTTTGTGTGGGCAGGGCAAATAAAGAGCTTTGGGTGAATGCTTGCTTCATTCCTTTCAGGGTTTATTTAGACAATTCAGGGATCTGAATAAACCAAAGGACCACAGAGTAATGGACGTGTACAGTTGAGCCATCAACACCCATCTCTCAGGAGCAACTGCATCTCCCAGAATGCAATAATTCACTCAGATATGAGGCTTCACTAGTTGGCAGATGCAAATTACTGAGATAGGGTGGGTGATTTCTAATCTTGTCAGGTGTGATAAATACAGAAAGAGGGAATCAATAGTCCTCTTCCAATCTGCCATATTGTTACATCTATTTGTTTGCTAAATGGCCAAGCTTTTCTCTATAAAAACATCTTCATTAAAAACAAACACCTCAGACTCCTGTTTGGACAAAACCATTTTTATTGTGGATTAGTACCAGAAGGACATTCTTTCTTAGAAGAGAGGTTTGCTGAACCAAGATGAAATAGTATCTGGTGATCAATATTTTACTATACTAGCATTCTCTTGCACAAGCACTGGAAGCCTAGTGAGAAGAGCAGATATCTTACAGAGGAGTAAGGACGTGGTAGAGAGGGCCAGAAGAGGAATGAGATGTCATGGATATCCTTAGAAACAAAATGTCCATAGATCCAGCTGTGGCAGGAAAACACCAGCTCTGCCTCAAAACGTGAACACAACATCCTTCCATGCCAAAACAGCCATATGTTAAGAGGATCACGGAAGAAAGGAACAACTGCAGCGACCATGCCAGTGATCCCTGATGCTTTCTTGGCCCAGAAATCAGCTCAGAGGCAGGGAGATTGAGGGGGATGGATGAAGAGAGCAGAAAATACGTACAGTATTGTGAAAAATCTGTATTAAGATTTTAGGAAAAAAGAGCACACATTTTGTGAAAAAGATCATGTGATTATATCAAGTCTTACTGAGATGAGCAGTGATTTCAATTATGATTTTGAACAATTTAATTTAAATAAAAGATCTCCTGCCCTTCTATTAGGAAGGGAGAATAGCCAGTAGATGCCACAACAAAGCAAATGCTTAATTCTCTCTACTTATTGCAAGCTAGGACAGGCTGGAGAGAGGAAGTGAGGAACAGGGAATTAGTAATTAAACAAGAAAGCTTCCATTAAAACCAGTCAGTTACTCCTTGCAAGCAAGTCTACTAAATCAAGTCATGGCAGAATAAAAAAAAACCAATGTGCTAGTGAGACAGATATATGAAGACCTAGTAAAAATTGCATAATAGCTGATGTTTCTGGAAAACAGAAATCTAGTTAGCATTTGCAGATATACAGGTTTCTCCTGCCTACTTCTGAGAAAAAGGAGGGAGGAAGAAAAAGAGATGAACAGATTGTACACTATTAGAAGATGGGGAGGCTTTTTTTGTATTATTGCAGAGCCATCCACATATACATAGGGACGTGGTGGCGCTGCGGGTTAAACTGCAGAAGCCTCTGTGCTGCAAGGTCAGAAGATCTGCAGTCGTAAGATCGAATCCACGTGACGGAGTGAGCCCCCGTCGCTTGTCCCAGCTCCCGCCAACCTAGCGGTTCGAAAGCATGCAAAATGCAAAATGTGAGGAGATAAATAGGTACCACCACGTTGGGAAGGTAATGGCATTCCTTGTCTAGTCATGCTGGCCACATGACCACGGAAGATTGCCTTCGGACAAACTCTAGCTCTATGGGTTGGAAACAGAGATGAGCACCGCCCCCTAGAGTCGGACACAACTGGACAAAATGTCAAGGGGAACCTTTACTTTTACCTTACCACTGCACCATATCCTCTTCTCTACAATTCCAAGGCTTCAAGACACACAGTTGCTATGATACAAATGTTTTGTAGTTAACAAGACAGGTAGCAACAAAGTATCTGACTCATATAGGTTGTTTACTGAGAGAACCTCAGGCCACATTGAGCAGTCTTCTCCTATGGTAGATTCTAGTTGAGGAAATACTGTTTTCGACACACCGCTTCTGACATTTTCATAAAAGCACCGATTGATAAATTGATTCTTAACCTGGGCATGGTTTCTGATGAAGTTTTTTAAAAGAATTTTTTAAAGAAAAAAAAACTGGATTATGATGCCATAGGTAGGAGCAAATTTAAAGCTCACCATATACTTTCTATCATAGTACAAAAGAACTTTATTAGCTCTTGATACCATTCAGCCAGACTTGACTATTACAGAACGTTTAAGACTTGCAAGACAATAGCAAACATCATGTCAAAACAGGGACTAGGAAACAATGCAGTTGGCTGTTCTTCTTGAAAGACCCTAAACTTCAATTTCTAATCCTTTAGAAATTAAAGACATGTTCAATTTCCTAATTCCAGAGCCCACATGGTTTTCTCAAGATGCATGCGCTTCTTAGAGAAGAAAGCAATACAGATCTGAATGTTGTAGTGTGAAAAAAGGCAAAATGCTAGCTTGAACAGAATTTAATGAAGTATGTGAGACATAGGAGCCAACACTACACTGCTACCAGGAATCAGCTAGGTTTAAGGAGGTGTGTTCTGTCTAGGTTTTTGTCATCCATTAGAATGAAAACAAACAGAAATAAAAACAACACTGCACTCAAAATGTATGACTCACAAAGAATGGCTACAGAACTTCAGACTTACGGTAGAGCAGATGTTTTCAAGTTATTACCATGGTTTTCACCAAATCAACATGATAGTCACTTAGTACTGTATGTCCCAGAGTAAAATAAACTGAAAGAAGGGCTCACAATTTGTAGCATTCATTCCTTCCCCTTGGTTTAGGGGCAAGACAATAAACAACTAGATGCACAGTATGCTCTAAGGCAGATGTCAGAGAAAAAATGTGCATGAGTGACCAAATCCTCATTTTAAAGTACTTTGTTGAGAGCAGTTTAGACAACCTATCCTTCATCAAGCTTGGCCAGACCAATCCACACAAAGCAACTTCCAAGGCTGTGGTACCAATCTCTTGAGCCTTTCTAGACAGCACCTCATATTTAAAGTGAGGAGGATTACATTTTTAAATTTTATTTATTTATTATTATTTTTGCATGTCTGTGCTCCATTTTCATTCTATTCAGTACCCTTTGGTTCCAGACACTAGGTAACAGGTTGGCCCCTGCAGCTTATACTGGTAGTTAGTACCTACAAAGGTTACAGGCCACAATGTACGCATCAGTTCCAGGTGGCATATCCTCTGAATATAAACTTCTTTTAAAGCTACAGATGCAGCCAGATGTTAATTTGGTGCCATGATTATTCAGGAGACAAACAGAGATGAGGTGGCAGATAGGCAGATGATCACTCTCTAAAAATCTTCCCCAATCCACTCTTCCCAACTTTGCTGCATGTTTCTCAATACAGGTACAGTATTCATGTCACAAAATCACACCTCCTTTAGCTCATGCAGTCAGCTGGCAATTCTTAGTGCTTCTCGGTACTACATACATGATCTAAATGTTGCCATGTTTTAAAGGACTATTTTTATCTACAACATGCCAATGTAAATGTCGCTACTTTCTTCATTTGGCTCCTGAACAACCTCTATTTCATGAAGGGTTTCTATTCCTTTCAAATGACAGACACTACTTTTCCAATATTAGTTAAAAAGGAATGAAAGCATTAAGTTAAAGGGCATTTTTTGGCTTACATTTGGATTCTAGATGCTGGCTGTTTCCGATCAAACAGTCCTTGAGATCAGCTCCTTTCTCTATCACTACATGATGGCATATAACACAGTTCTGCAGACTGCACCTGTAAGATAAAAATAAAAGTTTAAAATTTAAGGTGTAATTGGAAATTAGATTAGAAGAATAGTGATAACCTGCCCCAACCATCTTCACTACAGCCAAGAACATCAGGAAAAAATGATGCAGGACATGGCTCTTTGTATGCAGAAAGTCTGATCACCATTTGGGAAAAGGACTTGATAGTAGATGTTGTAGCAAACATTTTTCCGGAAACTCTAGAGAGACGCTGCCAGTCACAGTTGATAAAGCTGGGCGAGGTGGACGAACAACCTGAGCAGGTATATGGTGGTTTCCTCTGGGAAATTCAGAACATCAAACCTGCCTTTCGTCAAATTCCAGCTCTCTCTTTTTGCAGCCTAAATGCTTAGTTGCTATGACACAGCTCTACTGCCAGATGTCACAAAGAAAGCACACAAAAGGACAAAGACAAGACAGTTGCCACCTTTCACATCCAGGATGCTTTTCTATTTGCAGCTTCTGCAGCCTTACAGAGCTCTCCCCAATCTTTTGTATTAGGGTAAATATTGCCACTGACTTTGTATTCATGCACACACAAATACCCTGCTATGTTAAACCAACAAAAGCCAAGAAAATAAAGCCAGGAATGCTCTCTGGTTCAGGGATTCCGAATTGGTGCAACCTTGCACACTGTTTGCTAGAATAACAAGGACACAGCCGAAATGATGAAAGGTAGATTCTTCTACCTTCGTTTCTGCAAATTTATTATTTTTTTAAAGTCACAGTTTACAGAGCAGTAGAAGGCAAAGACATACGCCCAGATTCCTAATGCAGCCCTTTGCCATTGTCTGCCTCAGAAAGATCCACCATCAAACAGAACAAAGGTTATGAGAAGCAATATATTGATCATTACAAATATTTTAAATATTAATATTCCCCCTCTCCCATAAGAACTGATGCAGAAACAGAAAAATTAAATCTTGGCCACTCAGCTACTTCCGCAGATATCTTTTTATCATGCAGCATTATATCTAGGATATAACTTTGGACTTCCAGTGTTTACAGAAATGCAGAGTGTGTACTGTAATTCAGGAACAGGAAACAAAAATCTGTGCAGAGGAATTCAGAACTCATAAGGTGTTTGTGGCTGTCCTCCAATTTCTAAAGAATTTACCAGCACTTTTAATAGGCCCTTTCACAGTGACACATAATGTTGTATTTATTGTCAGCTGAAGATTCCGCAACTGAAATGAATTAATGGCCAATATTCCTGCTGAGCAGTTTCTCCTGCGCAATGGGGATGAGATCACTAGTAGTGTCTGGTTGCCACCAATTACAGTAAAGAGTTCCTTTTTTAAATTCAGGGTGTGCATAACTTGGGCACAATTATGTGAAGTCACATTCACCCCCAAACTGAAATAGGAACTCTTTAATTAATGGAAATCTGTGTTGCCAGTGACATCACTCTTGTTTCATAGGGAGATCTACACAACAGGATACAAGGCAGCTTATTTGTTTGTTCTTCTCTTTTTGTTACACATTCTGGATAACTTGTGCTTTCTTACTGCAGAAACTGCTAACATCATTTGAAATGTGAATGTGACATTTTTAAGTTTTATTCTTCCAAATTCCAGCATGAAAAATACCTCACCCATTCTAAACACATACACAGAGCAGATTTAGACCCTGGGGAAGCCCCCCTCCCCTATTGGTTGCCACTATCCCATGAAGCAACTGCTGCCAAGGCAGGCAAGTCCTCCTCTGTAAACCTAAGGGCAAACAGAAGGCTTCAAATATAAAGATAGAGACCTTGCCTGGACTTAATGAAAATTCACACGGATACGATCATAATGCCCTGGGTTGCTAAGGAGACCGACTCCCATCTCAGTCACACAATCAGAAACTGAGCTTCTGCAGTCAAAGCTAAGTTGACAATCTTCTTGCTGAAAAGAATTTAACTCCTTCTTCTAAGAGACATCATAGGGTTCAGAGAGAAGCAGACCAATGATATGAAAAGGGGGACATTTTGAGCAGGCAAGATTTGCCTTGCTCTAAGACCATGTGCCTCCGTTTTTGCACAGGAAGGCTGCAGACTTACGCATGATGGAGTCATCTAGTTAAGGTTGCCTTGGCAAGGCCTCTTATTGAGATGTTAATAGGGGGGAAAGGCTGTATAGACAGCTCTCTCCCTTTGCTCCCTGTTCCTGAGGCATTGACACAGCTGCTTCCTTTCCAATGCCTCCAGCAATGATAGGATAAAAACTGACCACCCTCCCACACAGGCAGGAGGATTTTAAAAAGTGCCTGGAATCCATGGGTTTGCACACTGTAAATCCCAAGTGTTGCTGGACTTTTCTTCCAGTAACTCACAAGGAAACTCCATAAATGTACACATAAATCACTTCTTTTTGGGTCACTGTATTTTAGGAGATCCCTGCTTTGGTCCCATAGAGGACTGCAAACTATAACTTTATAACCTTTACAATGGAGTTCTCCTGAAAGATTTCCAGTTTCTTTCCTCTAAATGTCTCTAATAAAAATGTAATACATAGAAGTAAACAGAGTACCGTTCTTTGTCTTTCTCACTGATGTTTTGCCGTGAATTTCTGTGCTTATTTTCATCTATGACATTAAGTGTTCAGAAGCTCTGATTTTAACAAACACTAAAAGTAATGGCTGCTTTTATATATTCAAAAGATGAATATTTTACCTCAGCACACTTTGGTACAATGGTTTTCTTTTTTTAAAAACTGGGCAACAACTGATCTAATTGGTCTAATTGTCCTAATCATTCCAGGCTAATGTACTGTGTTATTACATTAAAGCTCATAATTTTAGGATTATCAGCTTTAATGTAATAACACATAATAGACAGCATTTGTAACACTATCGTCTTTCCTCCTTTCTAAATATCTGAAGAGCTCTCTGAAATACAGATCAATGTTTTGTGACTTTTAATTAGCCTAATAAAGATACGCCAATATTGCCCACCTTGGGCATTCCTCAAAGATATGTTAACCATAAACCCTCTAATCATGGGCACTTATCACACCTATGCCAAAATGTTATGCCAATTAGATATTGTTGGGAGACACAAATCCTGAGTTCAGTATGACAGTTTACTGAAACCAAAGGTGTGGGTTCACAGGTAGAGCACAAAATCACCAACCTTGTCAACCTCTTGCAAAACTTTGAGGTGGATCTCTGTGAGCTATGTGCCATACCATGTCACATCTTATGTTGAAGCTCTCAGCCTAAGTGAAATATCTACCAATGATGGTGGTGTATCCAAACGACACAACATTTTGACACAGATTTGGAGGTAGTAAGAGACTGGTAGCTTTGTATTTAACAAAGCCATTGCTAGACACTTTTAAGATTAGAAACTCAAGCCTACAAGGCAAGAATCTGGATAAAATGTGCACACTTCTACATCTACGTCTGCTATGGTGTGTGGGTGTGAGTGTGCACTTGCTTGCTTTTGTGGACATGTGAGTGTTCAAATGTAGGAATAACTACAGTTAATTTAAAATTCAAAGAGGGACTTGCCACGCTTCATGTAATTAAGCTTAAAGCGGAGGGGGGCAGTCACTGCCTACACAGGGAAGGATTTCCTCCTTTAAACGTAATGGCTGCTGCTAGGAAAGGAAATGCAGGAGGGACGTTGACACTCCACTCCCCAATGATGATATTTCTGAGACAGCTCCCCTCCTTGAAGGCAATTAATGCTGAAAGGAAACCTTCCCACAAACCTCATCCCCCCCACAAAACCTAAATGTCATGTGGGGGAACACACTGGAGGGTGCAGAATATTAGGAGGCACAGGGTAACCTTTCCTTTCCCCACCCCAACTCCCATTGAAAATTATTCCCTACACCTAAATTTAGAGAAAGAGCCACTCATCTGCCAGCACCAATCTCGACAGTCAAGTCTCTGGGAAACAGATCTGGGGCCAGTGATCCATGAACCATACTTTACTGTTGCCTGGAATGATTAGGGTAAGAAATGCCATTCAACACAACATATGTTGAGCTGAAAAAATGAATGAAAGAATAGAAATCTTATTTTGGATGCTACATGCCAGCAAAACTAGGGCAACATATTCTCTGGCTCCAGGATGAAAAAAAAAATCCCAGGGTTGGAAACATTTTAGAATGTAATCAATATATGCAGGATTTCAAGCACACATTGATAATTCCCCACTTCCACTATGGCCCTGCCACACAATAGAGCAGTTTGGCCAGCTTTTACCACAGGAGTGGAAAACAAATTGAAGAAGTAAAACACATCTTGTGGGTGTTCCTTCCATGCACTGACAGATGTAATACAGCCATTTGGAAATTACTTGCAAATGCTTTTTGGTGTGCATTTTAAAAATCAGACCATAAAGGCTGCCAGCAGAAGAATTTTGTGTTTATTTAATTTCAGCCTACTTTCTGTCCCTTCTCCCAACCCAGTGTAAAGAGCAAGAAATAATCTTATTTTCTTTTATAGTAAGCATCTCATTTCATTGCAACCTAATTTCCAGTTTTAAGCACTGCATCCCTATAGAATTATAAATATGGAATTCTAGAAGCCCTTACAATAGCTTTTATTAAATCCTTGAAGTCTTTACAATAGTTTTTATACCATTTACACTTACCTATGCAAACATATATACAGAGAATAGAGAGTTTTATTGGAATACAGATTGTTATTCAGAAAACCACTTTCAGCACAGTGAAAGTAGATGTCTTCTCAGCATCTGAAATACAGTACTCTATTTATTAAATAGCTGTAGAGATGGCAAGCATGAACACAAGATTGGCCTCAATGGCAGCCTTCTCCAACCTTGCATCCTTGAAACTGGTGGCACTACAACTCTGATCATCCACAACGGTGGTTCCCAACCTTGGGTCCCCAGTGTTCTTGAACTATAACTCCCCCAATCTTGGCTAGCACAACTAGTGGGGAAAGCTTCTGAGAGTTTTAGTCCAAGAATATCTGGGGACCCAAAGATGGGAACCATCGGCCTACAACAATCATGACTGCTTTTTCTGGGCACTGTAGTGAAATACAGTGCAATGCAAAAATGATGCATTATTTGGGAAGGCTATTTCATACTGTCAGATGTGCAATGAATTCTACCTAATTTTAGTTGGGAGGGTAAATCACATTACTTTTTACAGAAACCAAAAAGAACGGATAGCGCATCCTGCCCAATTCCATTTTATTTTTCCAGGCCCCTAAAATGATGTATATATAGCCAGCTATATAATATATAGCTATATACACAATACAGTATAGATAGCTAAATCCCATGGTACAATAAAAAACAAGAAACAATAAGAGAGTGCTGTCTCACTTACCATGGTTTCCACCTGGTAGGTATATAAATGGCAGAGGTGAAATGGCTGGATTGAAAGAAACCCTAAGTGGAGTTCCACTCACACAAGGGTACTTTTCTTCTTCCTGCTGTTGCTCCTTGCAACCAACCCAAAACCTGAGAGTTGGGGTCTCTAGAATTACTTTGGATGTAGTGTAGCAGTGAAATAAGCAAAATAACATCCCCCCCCCAGCTTCCCTTTTCTCATTCAACAACCTCTTTATGTTTTACCTACATCTCCTGCTTGCAGTATTAAAAATCTGGAATAAATAATATTTTAGTCCACATATATGTATGCTAATGTATCTTAACAACTAGCTTAAAAATCACATCACAATCTGCATATGGATGAAACACAGAACTGCAACTGTTTGAGATATATTCCAATGACTATGACTTTTTGACTAATCAATTTAAAATAAATTAAGAGAATGCTCACTGGTTCAAGTATTGTGAAGTTCAAATATTACCTGAGTCCAGATATGGAACAACTAAGAATCACATTAACTGATTTTGTGAAACTATTTAATTGGAAAGGTATGGGAAATGTATTTGTGAGAATGCAATGTCAACTGCTTCCCATTATTTCCCAATATGGAGTTCATTTTTAAACAAGTTGGGGAAAAAGTCTGGCAGAACTATTACCATGTTTGATTGATGCAAAATCTTCATTAGAAGTTTGGATAATTCTGTTAAGAGAATTATAATTATAAATTACAAAATAAATTATGTTTGATATATGTCTCCCAAAATATAAAATTAGATAAACTGTAATCTTATTCATAAAAGTTTCAGTTTGTGTGATCTACTCTGTGCTGCTCTTTTGTATATGTGGTGGAAGTACAACGTAGTAGGTTATCTCCAGTTATTTCTGTCTGTCCGTGTTATGGGCACTCCTAGCAGCACAGGTTGTCCTTCTCCTGTGTGCTCCCAATTTTGCTCTAGAGAGTAAGGAGACTTCCTGGAGATATGGAGAGCATGTAGAGACTGGAGGAGAAAAGAGAGAAAGGAGAAGTCCATTCACTTTATTAGGTGCAATGGTGGAAGACGTACATTAATTTTTGAACTTTCATTTGCTACATTGGCAGAATCCTACTGATTACTCAGAAGCACACAGGAAAAAAACGCTGAAGTTTACTGATGAGGTACTGTTGGTTACATGCCTGATTGTATGCCCAGCTGTATTCATGGCATGTGTGTAGCACTTTATTTATTAATTAAATTTATACCCCGCCCATGTAGACCGAAGTCTACTCTGGACAGCTAACAATAATAGATAGAATAAAATCAATATAATAAAATAAAAAAACAACAGTAGTAATATAGTTCAAGATAGGAAAAAAATATTCAAGTGATGACAGGAGGGAAAGCTTGCCTAAAGAGCCAGGTCTTGAGTTGGCTCTTAAAAATACCCAATGAGGGAGCAAGACAGATCTCTGGGGGCAGACCGTTCGAAAGGCAAGGGGCCACTGCCGAGAAGGCCTGGTTTCTTGTTCTTTCTCTCCGGGCCTCCCTCGACGTTAGGCCCCAGCCACCCTTCCTGGCTAGAACGAGTGATTCGGGTAGATCTAGGTGGGAGGAGGTGTTCCGCTAGATATCGAGGTCCTAAACCATTTAGGGCTTTATACGTCAGTGAGCTGGAATTACCCACTGTGTTTCCTTCAATGTGCATGCAAGTGGCCAACAGGATTCTGGCTGGTAGCTAATATACAGCTAAGCCAAGCCTAGGGCAAAAACCAAAACCGAAGGAATCAATTGCCTAGGTATGACACATTGTAAAACTGGGGGAACAAAGCCAACAAATAGAAACTTTTGCATAAACACGGCGTTTATTTATTGAATTCTGGATAAATATTTGTATAAATATTAGTTTAAGTATCTGCATCATTTTTTTAGTTCAGTAATAAACACTGCAATCACTTTTGTTTGTAGAACAGTTTTTTAAAAGGGTATTTAATTTTTAATAATGACAATGTTTACAACAGCAGCAGCAATGGTGAACACTTGGGATAGTTTGGTTTAGGACAGGATTACAAACTGAATTTGCTTGTAACCAAGCAAAGAGACAAACAGCTGAGTCGGCCTCCTGCATTCTAAGATGGGTTTTAACCCAGTTTTGTGGTACCACAGGATATCAAATGCTAAGATATGTTAATGTATTGTCCAGGTGTAGTAAAGAAAAAAGAGGCTTTTAGAGAATGAGTTAAAAAAAAAGAAAGAAAAAGAATGGGGGAGTGATGACCAAGAAGGCATAAGGGGAGGGGGTAGATTACAAGGATTTAAGTCTTTAAAGCAGAGACCACCTAACAAGATGACTCCAAAATGCTTCTAATTTCAGCAAGGCCACAACTCTTCCCCCTCCCCTCCCCCCCATGCCTCCATTGTAAACAACTAATCCCAGCAGAAAACAACAGAGAGTAAAATGTATACTCATTCTGCAGCATTCCAGGCCTCACTTTATCTTTTATTTATTTTTCTAAGAGGTCAGAGATTGTTTGGGGGGGGGCAGGGAGAAGGAAGCCAAAGACACAGGCCATCTCTTGTGTGGGCTTGAAGGAAGCTGTTTTAAAGGCGATGTCCAAGAACATACAATCTGGAGTTTTTATAACAGAGCAATCCCAGGCCTCATGTGCTCCCCCTCCCCTTTGTGGTAAAGCTACACAACTTTAAACCAAAGGACAGGGTGGTCGATTGCTTCGGAAAGAAATGTAAAGAATTGGGAAATAATTCCTTTTCCTGTTGAAACTATAAATAAGGAAGGCTGATTTACACAGTGCCAGCACTGCTGACTTTCAAAGCTTGCTATCTGTCTATAAATCAAGCATGTTGAGGGAAGTTAACCCTATACTTAAAGAGAGAGAGTGAGAGAGAGAGCGCCAGTAAAAAAGCAAAGGCTCCATCACCTATAATAGCAAGAGTGCCAAGAAATAGTGGTCTTATATTTTCTTCAGTCCCAGAAAACACAAATGAATGAAATCAAACATATTGTGGAGAACTGGGGAATGACATGGGAAACCAAAATCTGCAATGTTCAGCATACAAGGAACAGTCTGCAGAAATCCAAAACACAGTCTGTAATTACAGGCTACCCACCAATTATTTAGAACTTGGTGATTAAAATAAGGAAGGGCCATGGAGGGAAAGGAGCTTAGCTGATTGAGGTCAAGACCTCAAGCACAGGCTTGGCCCTAGACTCATCCAACAAGAAAGGTATGAATGACAAACACTTGCCTTAAAGCCCATCTGCAGACATGGAGAAGACTGAGGCCTCCCCTTCCTCAGTTTGGTGCTTTGAAACAGTAGGTGGCCAATGGAACAGCAGCCATGCATGACCTGGCAGGGGGTTATGTTGCCAACCAGGCACACACCAAGCAGTCTTGACTAGACTTTGCAGGATGGTATATAGCAGTCTAAATAATGATGGTTGGTTGTGTGGAAGTGTAATTAGACATGGTTTATAAAGCTTTCATCTGCTGGTCAAGAATCCTGTGTAAAACCACTGCCATTTTGGAGTTCATATATTTCATATTTAGAACCTGGATAGTCTAGAAATCTTACAGTTATGCAAAGTAATCTGCTGCCTAACATTCTTCTTGTTGATCTGTCTCAGAGCCTATGTTCAGACCCATAAGACTTGTTGTTTGGAAGATTTGCATATGCACACCAAAGATTACTGTGTCAGGACAGATTCTAAACTTCATGGCTGTCACAGACCTCATCGGGAACACATACATTGTACTTTATTTTACAGAAGCCTAGAATCTGCTGATATGTATATTACTGATTTGGCACCTACAGTATCTCATGGATTCTTGACCACGAGACAAATCAGACCATTTTAACAAATGGATTTGGTCTGTTTCCTGAACTCACAACTGCTCACTGATCAGATCTACTCATGTAGCTTGTGCAACAATGACTGAAATCCTCAGGTTACTCACCTGTAATTGTAGTTCTTCAAGTGGACCTCTGTGATTCACACTGTGGGTGATTCGTGCCTGCGCAGAGCCTCTTCAGAACATTCTAGAGCTTCTGCGGTAGCAAAAAACACATTAGAATAGACCCCTCCTCCTTGGTGCCAGGACTCTCCCTTCAGTTTATCAACTGCTGCAGGGAGAAAAATACTGCATGGCGTGACAGAGGGGAGGTCGGGTGGGATGTGTGAATCACAGAGGTCCACTTGAAGAACTACAATTACAGGTGAGTAACCTGCTGTTCTTCTTCCCTGGTGGAATGAGGGTGACTAGCTTGAGGGACTGGCTGTTGAGCAAGCTGGTATGCACGCCGAATAGTAGAGGCAACCCAGCGAGAGATCGTCTGGGAGCTAACTTGTAGGCACTTGTTAGGAAGTTGATGACTGACAAAGAAGTGTGGGGAACATCGAAAGGGTTGTGTTCGTGACAAATAAAAGGAGAGGGCCCTCCTGACGTCCAAAGCATGAAGAAGTCGTTCATGGGTTGTGGATGGTGATGGAAAGAAAGATGGGAGGATCAGTGGCTGAGAGAGATGAAATGGAGACACTACTTTAGGGAGAAAGGAGACACTGAGGAACAGCTTTACTTTATCAGGATAGAATTGTATATAAGGATAATGATGGTGTAGGGCCGCAAGGTTGCTTGCTTGGGGAGCTGAAGTAATTGCAACAAGAAAGGCTGTTTTGAAGGAAACTAGACCGAGATCTGCAAGGCTAGAAGTTCAAATGGAGGTTTAGTGAGTTGTTGCAAGACTAAGGTCAAGGACCATTGTGGAGAGGGCAGGTTAATGTCTGGGTAAGCATGTGACAATCCCTTAAGAAAGCGCTTGAGGGTGGAATGTCTGAAAAATCGAACCGCTGGAGAGGTTGGTGGTTGGTACGAGACAATTGCCGAGAGATAGACTCTAATAGACGAGAGAGAAAGACCAGAAGATTTGAGATGGAGAAAATATTGGAGAACTGTGGAAAGAGGCAGGTTGATGGCAGGAAGAGAAAGAACTGGAGTAAGATTGAATTTTTTTCCCATTGATACAGGTAAGGTTTTCTAGTTGAGGGCTTCTTTGCTTAAAGGAGAACATCCATCAAGGAGGGAGAATCTTCCATGCTGCTAGGTGCAGAGCAGGTAGGTTGGGATGAAGGATCCAGGAGTTGTTTTGTGTGAGGAGGTGTGGTAGGTGAGGGAGGTGATAGACATCGGAGGATAGGTGGTGTAGCACTGGAAACCAGGGCTATCTCAGCCACCAAGGAGCAATGAGGATGGTGTTGGGTTTGTCCTGTTGTATTCGGACAATTACCTTGTGGAGGAGCGGGAATGGCGGGAAGAGATATGTGAGGGTCTTGGGTCAGTGGCCGTCTCCTCGGGAGTGTTTGCCAATCCCGGCACGGGAGCAATAGTGCTTGCATTTCCGATTCTTGTTGGAGGCAAAAAAGGTCTAGAGTCGGTTTTCCCCATTTTTTGCACAGGTGGAGGGAAATTGTTTGATCTAATTCCCACTCATGAGGTTGTGAGTTTGCATGGCTGAGAAAGACAGCTAGGTCGTTGTCCTGGCCTGTGATGTGCAGAACTGCAAGGCATATGTGGTGCGAGAGGCACTATTCTCATAGGTCGACCGCCAAATAGAGGCGGCTTGGGGAGTCTGTGCCTCCCTGTTTGAGAATACAGTACATGGCTGTGGTGTTGTTGGTGCCAATTTGGACCACCTTGCCAGCTGGAACGTTTCTGAATGCTTTGCATATCTTTATTACCGCTTATAGTTCTAACTCATTGATGTGCAGTGAATGTTCTCTGCAGGACCAATTCGTGTGTATTTTGAGAGAGCCGGAACGTGCTCCCCAGCCAGTAAGGCTGGCGTTGGATGTGACTTGTATTTGAGGACGTGGTTGTTGGAAAGGGCATCCCATAGAGAGATTTGGGATGAAGTGCCACCATTGCAGTTGTGAGGCGAGTTTGGGAGTAACTCTTAAAAGAGTGTTGGGAGGATCTGTCAGTCGGTCGAAAAGTGCAAGAAACCATGATTGTAGAGACCTCATCTTCAGGTGTACGTGTTGTACGACTGAGGTCATGGAGGCCATGGTGCTTAGTACACGTTGGACGAGGATGGCAGGAACCAAGGCGTTGGGGGTGAAACCTTGGAGGAGGGAGATGAAGTTTTGTTGTTTGTCGAGCAGGAGGAATGTGTGAGCTCGGGTGGAGTCTATGGAAGCCCTGATATAATGAATAATCCTTGTAGGGCTCATTTTGGATTTTTGCATGTTGACTGTGAGACTGAGCTTGCGAAGGAGGGATAAGGTGAAAAGGGTGTCTTGGTGAGCTTTGTGGCAGGAATGAGCTACAAGGAGCCAGTCGTCTATGTATAGGAAGATGAGGATCTTTTGAAGTCTGAGAAAAGCAGCCACTGGGGCCATGCACTTGGTGAAGACTCTGGGAGCTGTTGCCAGTTCGAAAGGAAGTCTTTTGAATTGGTAGGCTTGGGGCCTGAGTTGGAATCAAAGAAACTGTCTGTGGGAGGGGTGGATGGAGATGTGGAAGTATGCATCTCGTAGATCTATGACTGTGAACCAGTTGTTTTTTCTGAGAAGAGGTAGAATGGATTTGAGGGTTACCATACAGAATTTTGTGGTGATGACGTACTGATTGAGTTCTCTGAGGTCTAAAGTAGGCCCACTGAATTAATAGAATTTATGGAGGACTTGACTCACCAAATCTGCACTGATTCAGTACCTTACTACTGAATTTCAGCTCACATATAATAGACAATCAAGACTTGGGGCTTCCTCAGACATATATAATGACAGATGGTACTTCGGTTTACTGGAGAACAATAGATAATAAAAATAGGCAGGGGTGACATAACGCAAACAGTGAATATGATGAAGTATGTTGCTGAACTAATGTCAAAGTCTGCAGAGGCTGGGCATAAAAAACATTGCTCACAATTTGCCTAAAAAAGCTACTCCAAGTAATACATGCACTCATAAAAACCTACTCATGTAGGAATATTATGGCACCCAAAACCCATACTGACCTTTTGCTAGGCAGTCTGCAGATAACACCACATGAATTTATTTTGACTGAACCTCCAGTGTTGAAGCAGAATTTGAACCTGCAATGTGTGAAGTGCTTACCTGCCATGACAGCTTGGACAAGTTTCAGATGTTGATCAAGAATGTCTGTGTTTGAAAGATGTTTCTTATGTTTGTGAATGTTCTGTTACTAGGCCATATTCCCAGTAACATTACAGTGGTGCCTCGCTTGACGAGGATAATCCGTTCCAGCAAAATCGCTGTAGAACGAAATTGTTGTCAAGCGAAAGTAAAAGTCCCATTGAAATGCATTGAAAACCGGTTCAATGCATTCCAATAGGCGAAATACCTCAGCATCTAGCAAAGATCCTCCATAGGGTGGCCATTTTCAGTGCCTGTAAAGTGAGCGGGGAGCCATTTTACACAGCGGGCGGCCATTTTGAAAGCTAGACGATCAGCGGTTTTGATCGTCATTAAGCGAAGAATCGGTTCCCGAAGCAGGGAATCTATCATCGCGAAGTGATTTTTTGCTATTAAAACATTGTTTTGTGATCGCAAAAACTTCATCGTTAAGCGATTTCCTCATCTAACAAGGTAATCATCAAGCGGGACACCGCTGTATTTATTAATATTATTGTTTATTTATTTATTTAACATATCTCACCCATTTAGACTGAAGTCTACTCTGGGCAGCTAACAATATTAAAATAAAATAAAAAAATATTAATACACTAGAGGATGGCGAAATAAGTTAGGTATTGACAGGAGGGAAGGCCTGTCTCAAGAGCCAGGTCTTATATTGGCTCTTAAACAGATAAATATCTTAGCTTAAACAGATTATCTGTGGACACTGGTGTTAGTCACATATCTCTTACAAAGTTTGCACCACTGGAGAGCACCTTAGGATAATTCCAGTTGTTAGTCACAATAATCCATCACATCAATAGTACTTAGATAACTGGAGCCTTAACAAGTCCCATTCTTTCAAATACTCTGCTTGGGTTGGGGACTAATAATTGGATTTAGTTTCCCACCTTTGATCCCTGACCCTTACGGAAAAGAACTTTACTTCTCCTAGTGAAGCCAGAGGATTAATTTTTTGGATAGGAAGCATAAGCCTCTGGATCAGATTTAGCACAGGAAACTCATTCTGCAGGTCTTTCCATGCTTTCACATTTCTGCCGAACAGCAATATGAAACAGACAAAAAATAATCAAGATTTTTGTCACTTCTGTATTTAAGATTAAAAGCAGCATAAGAATTTCATCTGTCAGCCTCTTGCTGAATCCAATATTGCACTGTGTTGACTGAAGAACTGCACCAATGGGAGACAGAAATGAAGAGCAATAGAATGCCAACTAGGGTGACTCCATTAACTTAGTATCAGTAGACAACATCATCTTCCACTCACATATATTTTCAAGGACTGTATATCAGTAGTAGTCTGATTTGGGGAACTACCAATTTAGAAATCAGCTTTGTACATTTTTTCAGATTCAGGTTCTACTCTCTTGAGTCTGAAACAGACTAAGATAGTCTTTGTGGCTAGGGAAGGAGGAAGAGTGGAGTCCTGTAAATTTGCTTGTGATTTTACGTGTTCAATGAACAGGTCTTTAGCACTTCTCAGTGTAAAAGATTATGGAAATCAAAGAAAGGATGTTGGGGAGAGGGACTAATGATTCAGTTCTTCAAACTTGGACTTGGTCTTTTGGCAGGGCAGCTGGAAGACACAATATCACAAGCATCAAGTGTTTTATCCAGTGGTCATTCCCATGAGGCCATGAGGTACTATGAAATTGTTCTGGGTGGTCTGCTAAGCTGGACCTTTTACAATAGCAAAAAACAAACTAAAAACAACAACACCACAACACAACAAAACACAACAGAATGTAAGGTGTCAGCAAGCGACATTCTCTATTATGATAATGCAGTGCAGAACTTATCCTGGAGCTCCAGAGACATAGTTGGCCAGGCCCAATGCCAAAGCAAGCATCTTTCTGGCTGTTTCTTTTTTTTTGCCTTTGGCAAGAGCTGCGTTGGATTTAACCATAAATCTTACATTGAGGATATATTCTGTATTTTGGTCCTTTTTAAATGGTGGCCACTGTTGACAAAGCAAAGCAAAGGAAATGAAATCTAAATGCAAGCTGCTCTAGTTTTGTAGAAATCATTTCTCTAGAATACAAGCAAATTCTGTTTCATTTCAAAGCCTCTACTTTCATTTTAAAGCCTTGACCAAAATACAGGCTTTTGCCATCTAACCAATAGCAAGTGTCCTAGTTTCAGGATTCATCACTCAGCAGTTTGCAAAATTAGCCTGCACCAGTGTATCCAACATGTATCCAAGCTGGCTGGATAGCTCAGTGAGTTAAGTATCTGGCTGTAGAGACTGGGGTGTGTGTGTCAATTCCACGCTGTGCATCCCATAACAGCAAGCCTGTGTGGCCTTGGGCAAGCTGCACAGTCCCAGGATGTATCTCAAAGAAAGGAATATTAAACCACTTCTGAGTACTCTCTAAAAAACTCTGAAAGCGATTCAATATGAGAGGCGCACTAGTCAGTAAGCCCCTAAAGAATATGCTAAAATGACACTTGAAGGGGTGGTACCTATGTGAAAGCTACCATTCTAAAAAGCAGACCATCACAATATAAAATGTTTGATCATCACCCCATGAGCTCCATATAATTTGCAGCTTTGCAAACTATGAGGTTGGAAGCAACTTCATTTTCTCATTCCTTCACATGAGGGATTGTGTTATAAAAGATATTTTACGATGCCACACAAGTATTGCTTCGGCAGCCAGCTTGCTCTCATGTACGTGTTCTACAAGCTGGAGGCTGGGCAGGAGAAAGCTTCTGTATCGTATTCCTATAAATCCCCAACACCACTCTGGGCTTAATTAGAACTTTCTTCAGATCAGTCTTAACTTTGTGCATCAGGTGCTGATCTGGCACAATCAAGGAAACAACCCATAAACTTCATATCTGCAGTTAGCAGTCAGGTTTTTTTTGCCTGCTTTTTTAAATTTCCCTTTGCACATATTCTCCCAGAAAGTAGCATTAAATTGGAGACATGTGGTAGGCAGCAGCGGAGCTTAACTAGACACATGTGCTCTCTATTTCTGCCTCCTTCCCAACTGCCTGACTGAATAACAGTGACTGCATCTGCACCTTCTACTGAGATAGATTGGTAACCGAGAATGCACTCAACACCTCAGAGCAACAGGTCCCTTCCTTAGGTCCCTAAGAGGGATTCAAGAAAGTTCCAGAATATACAGTGACTTCATTACAGTACAGTATTTACGTACTTTCGATCTTTCTGTCCTGCCTTTTAATGAGAAATATAACCATGGTAGCTCACAAAAGATGGCAGTTGCTTTCATAACCCCCCATTCATTCCTGTGCAGCTTGAGCCGGAGAATTTCCCTATGGATTGTGCTCCGTGTCAAGAGCGACATTAGGATCTTTGAACCTAGGTGCCAAAGTATCTGATCAGAATGGTCAGGATCAATCCTCCTTGCCAAGCTCTGCACAAACGAAAGCATTGCAAATTGCTCTAATGATAGAATCTTAAATCACTGACCTGTTACACCTGATATCAGAGTTCAAAGGGCTGCCCCAGTCCCTGTTCTGATATTTTACACTTACTGCACATATTCCTTGAACTGACCTACAGTTTCACTACTCAGAGCAATACTGTTACAAAATGTCTATTGGGCATTTCCCTAACTTCCTTCTCTCCCGGACAGCATGGCTAGGGTGGTAGTAAATATAATCAAACACAGAGAGAATTAGGCTAGGGAAGGCTGGTATATGGTACAGAAAGCGATACAGTACTATAAATGAAGAAAGTTTCAACCCCACTGTACCTTGTATTATGCTTGTGAAGCCTCATCACAAACAGTGCCATGTATCAAGGTAAAGAAAGAAGAGACGATGGCCAGAATTCTGTTGGCCCATCGCAATAACTCGATTCATGCAACTTTCAGAAGTGAATTGTTGCAAGTTAAAAACTCAGTGCAGACATTTCCTATGGTATAGCAGTCATGTAAACATGCAGCAAGATTGTGGCCAATGAAAAGAGGCAGGAGAGAAAGAGAAAGCAGAAAGTAAAATGTGGTTCTGGCTTTTTTTTTGTGATTCCAAGATTTCAGCAAGAATTCAGTTCTTTCATGACAAGTCAAATATATTTCTACCCAACACAAATAGGGTCCATCATGGATTCCCTATGTTAGTTTTGAGTATAACAGAGAAAAACACTTATTGCTAGATTTTCCAGCATGGTTCATTAACATATACATATGAAGGAACACCATGTCTCCACTTGCCAAAAGCTGGCTCAGAAAGCATTTTGTTGGTTTGATTTTTGCCTTTTCATATCTCCATGATGGATTACCCATGTGGACCCAGAGGCAAAGATTTTGTATGCAAACAGAACTGACTTGAAACTATGGCTTCTGGGAACATAAGCTGAGCACATCCAGCATTTAAGTAATACGCTCAAAATAAAACTGTATTAATCATACAACAAGATCAGGGATCCTGCCAAATATATCACTATTACCAGTGACATCA
Source organism: Pogona vitticeps (assembly GCF_051106095.1). Lineage (NCBI taxonomy): Eukaryota > Metazoa > Chordata > Lepidosauria > Squamata > Agamidae > Pogona > Pogona vitticeps. The sequence continues at coordinate 62,696,665 of NC_135786.1, forward strand.
GTTTTACTCTGATGACATCCACAACTACTTTAAAACATATCATCTGGCAAGCTGGTTACACACCATAAGACAGGCAAGACCAAGTCGCTGCTGTGAGGACCTTAAACTCTCAAAGAACCACCCTATTATTCTGCCCACATTACTACAGATAATTGAATATTGTGCCTTTCACTTAAAGAACAGAGAAGCAGAGAAGAAGCTCCAAGTTAGCTGGGAAAGTAAGATTTTGGAACACTGCCCTATCCTAAAGTATTTGGACATCACTCTGGATTGAACCCTGACCTAAAAATTGTCTAAACACCAAACAGAAAGTTGCCTCCGGAAATAACATAACTGGAAAACTGGTTGTGTCAGACTGGGGTGCACACCCACAAACAATAAGAACATGAGCTTTGTCCCTGTGCTACTGCACAGCAGAATATGCTAGTGTCATATGGTACAAATTGGCACATGCTAAACCAGTGGATATACTGTAAGTCTTACTGAATCAAGCAGGATTATTGTGGCCTTCCTGAAACATATCCCTGTTGAAAAAGTCTATTATTTGGCTAGCACTGCCCCTCCAGAAGTGCATCGACAGCTGCTAGCAAATAATGAATTAAATAAGATACCCATCCACTAGTCAATGGCTAAGGTCAAGAAAGTTCTTTCTGCTTATATTCCAAGCTCTAAATATTAAACCGGAAGAGGGTAGGCTAAATCTATGCAGAAAACAAAAAATACACTTTGCCAAATGGATGAATGCTGAGGAGTGTCTCCCACCAGGACAAGATTCCAGCTGGACCATCTGAAAATGACTTAATAGACTTCAAAATGAAATAGGAAGATCAAAGAATAATCAAGTAAAACGGGGCTTCTTGAATACAGGACAAATTTGCTGTGACTGTGGAAAAATCCAATCAATGTAAATTTGGCTTCTTCTTCATATATGTCCATCATTTTAAATTGTGCAACACTCTAATACAGATAAAGATAGAACTGGATATTTCAATGCAGAGATTTTTAAACCGTCAATAATTATGAATTGAAGGGCACCATGGCAAGTAGCAACAGCAACCCTTTTCAGAGTTGACTGAGCATGTGACTAGACACCCAGACATTTCTAATAACAAGGTACTGATGATCTGTCAATTGTGTACCCCAAAGGTGTTTGCCTACATTCCTCTTACATGTCCAAAACTGAAATCTAAGTGGGAACTTGAAGTTTCTTTCACTACACGTTTCAATCTCCCCAAAAATCAAAATTAGGTATTATTAGGCATATCACACATAAGCTTAACAATTTAACCATCTTTGGTCTCAGGCTGTCTAGCAACAGCAACATGCTACCTAATTTCCAGAGAAGAAGCTGTGTTACTCTGCCTCAGGATGTTGGCAGAAGGAAAAAAAAAGGGGGGGAGGGGATACTGTAGCACTTCACAGACTAACAGATTTATTTCAAAATCCATTTCTTCAAAGACAGGGAGTACAAATACATGTCCTCAAAATTTATTCTATGATGGTGAAATCCATGTCCAGGTGACAGACAACAGATAAAGACAAAGTGACAATGGTTTGTTAACTCAGGAAATGGGACTTTGTTATGTGTTGTCAAGTTGCCTCTGACCTATTGCAACCCTATGAATATAGGGCTGAGTGGTCTCCAAAATGTTCTGTCCTCAACAGCCCTGCCCAGCTATTGTAAACTCAAGCCTGTGGCTTCCTTTAGGGAGTCAATCCATCACATATCTTCCTCTTTTCCTTCTGCCCTCAACTTTTCCTAGAATAATTGGGTTTTTATACCATTGAATCTTGCCTTCCCATGATGTGTCCAAAGTACAACAGCCTTAGTTTCATCATTTTTGCCTCCAGAGAAAGTTCATTCTTAATTTGATCTAGGACCCACATGCTTCTCACTTTAGCAGTCCAGGATACCTGCAAAGCTCTCCTACAGCACCATATTTCAAATGAATTGATTTTCTTCTATCAGCTTCCTTCACTGTCCAGCTTTCACACCCACACATAGTAACTGGAAAACAATTATGTGGATGATCTTGGCCTTGATCCTGTAATTACTGCACTCACTCCTGCATTAAAACAGGGAAATCCATTCTGTGAAAGACTCCACCCACATGATCAAGTAGGCAACATTATAACAAATGATACTCCTGTTAACAGCAGTGGCTAAATTGTAATGGTCAGTAGAAGAAAGATGGATTTATCATTTTTAGGAATCCTTTCTTCCCTCTAGTTTCATTTCTGCCATGTTTTTCTTGCCTGTGTGAAAGATGGGCCACACTGCCCTCTGTACGAGGGGGTGCTGATAAGTACTGAACCTTTCCCAGAAAAAATTGAGCTAGGAAGCTGTAACTGCCACACTATTCTACATATTCCCCCAGGAAGTCAATGCACTTGCAACATCTGTCCTGCAGTTTCTTAAATCCCTGCAAATAAAATTCTTCCGACTGCTGGTGTAACCACTCATTTGCAGCAATAGTTGTCTCCAGAACACTCCCAAATCATTGTCCCTTTAGGTGTTTTTTTGAGTTTGGGAACAGATAATAGTCAGAAGGAGCCAGGTCAGGAGAATAGGGTGGATGAGGCATGACTTGAAAGCCTAAGGATGTCGGTTTTGTCATTGTTTCACCTGCAGTGTGTGACGAGCTATTGTCTTGCAATAGGATGACATTTTTGGAGAGCTTTCCTCAACGTTTTTCCTTGATGTTTTGCCTCAACTTCATCAATAAAGCACAGTAATATTTTGCATTGATGGCTCAACCCTGTTGGAGGTAGTCCATCAGCAGAACTCCCTTCTTGTCCCAAAAAACTCTTGCCATTTGTTTCTACACCGACCTTTGCACTCGGATCTTCTTTGGCCTGGGGGAACCACTGTGCCTCCATTCCTTAGACTGTCCCTTTGTCTCAGGATTGTAACAGTAGATCCATGTCTCATCACCAGTTACCAGTTTGCCCAGGAAATATGACTCATTTCTTGCAAAATGTTCCAAAACAGCCACCGATGACTCCACACATTTCCTCTTTTGTTTGGTTGTCCAAAGTTTGGGAATCCATTTTGCTGCCAGCTTTCTTACTTCCAAGTCATTGTGGATAATGGCACCAACTCTCACATGTTATATTCTCGGATACATAGCAATATGTCTGGCTGATATTCGGCGGTCCTCCATGATCATGTCATGGATGGCTTTCACATTTGCAGGCACAGAGACAGAAACAGGCCTTCCACTGGGTTTCTCAATTTCAACACCGAAACTGTCAGTTTTAAAATTGACAACCCAAAGTTTAACTGTTGCATATGAAGGGCCACTGTCACCCATAGTTTGTGACATTTCATCATGGATCTGCTTTGCACCTTTCCCTTGGAGAAACAGGAACTTGATTCTGGTCCTATGCTCTTCCACATCTGAACTCTTCTGGAGGTGCTGCCATGTTCACTTTTGGACCTGAACATGAAAGATTATTTATTTATTTATTATTTATTTATTTTATTTATATCCCGCCTATCTAGTCGATTAAGACCACTCTAGGCGGCTAGATAAGTTAAAATCATAGGTAGCTGATTTTTGCACCATTGAATACAGACAAAGTGGCCAATACACCTTATAGCTTCCTAGCTCATTTTTTTTCTGGGAAAGGCTCAATACTTATCAGCACCCCGTCGTATTATAACAAGTTCCAATATAATGCCATGGCTATGAACCACCCAAAGAGCTTTGATTATTGGATGACATAAAAATGAAGTTTAAATAAAATAAAATGAAATAAAAATACTGAGAAATAATCTTTCATTGAGCAGACATTTTCATTTTCATAGCAAAACTAGACATTAGCTAAATCATGTCTGCACAGCCACGGATCTGTAGAAAATGAGGATGGGTGAATGTGGGCCTGATTTAAGGAGCAAAAATGGTTAACAAGCCATTACAGTAGAATTCTCCACCAGCCACATCCTCCCTTCTGAGACCTCCTTCTGCCAACCAGGGCTCCAGTCTCAGAAGTGAGCTCACCTAAAAGAAGGGCACTCAGGCGGAGGGTCTGCAGGGACTTAAGCCCTAGAAGGAGAGAAAATGCATCCACATACATTATTTGCTCTTGAAACTGAGTTGCTATTCCCCACTTTCTAGGCATATGCAGAAAATTCAGATTTAAATATGCAGATCTGCTCCCATGCCATTACATCAATTTGGTTTCAAGAGCTCATAGTTGCACTTTAGAAGTGGACCTTTTTTATGCTCCAAATAATGAAAGCTCACTCACTATACTGAAAGAAGGCAATAGATGGACTAACGACTACTAACAACATCTTGCTGCCGAGCTCCTACTAATGAAGTTTTCCAGTCTTTCTATTGCTATGCACAGATCCTTCTGATCTATGCTAATAATTAAAGAAAAACCCAGTCTCCGTGATATTTGGGAGGATGAAGAATTGGCTCTATTTGGTTGCACTGGCTCCAGTGCAGGGATTCTGGTTATTTAAGCACCAACATCCTGAACAAGCCACACTAGAACAACTATGATCAATGCCCAATGTAACCCATACCCTTTAATTTGTTACATATGAATCAGAGGGAGCAGAAAGGATCCAACTACAGGAGGAATACTAGTCAACTTTCTGCCTTCAGTTGTTGCCAGAGACCATCACTGCTTGCGGCGTAAGTAGACTAAAAACAAGACAGAATCATACTAAAGTTTCCCATAGAAATAAAAACATTTGTGGAAGTAGTCTTTGCATCTTCTGAGACTGCCTGTTGCATGGTCAATTTCACAATAAGAAAGATAGGGGTCAACCCACCAAAAAGCTCACTCCAATTGTGCCATTACATTTATGCAACCACATAAAACAGAGGATTCTGGAAGTATCAAACATGCAGAGGCATATCACCTCTTAATCTAGGGACACTTCACACCCGAAGAAAGAAAGCCAATGCTCATTTCCAGCTGCTAAACAGTTTGAAGGATTCCTTAGAATCATAGAATAGTGAAGTTGGAAGGGACCTATAAGGCCATCAAGTTCAACTCCCTGCTCAATGCAGGAATACAAATCAAAGGATATCTGCCAGGTGGTTGTCTAAGTTTCTCTTGAATGCAAGTCCTTAAAGAAATGGGAGTGCCTGACCACCTTATCTATCTCCTGAGAAACCTATACGTGGGACAGGAAGCAACAGTTAGAACTGGATATGGAACAACTGATTGGTTCAAAATTGGGAAAGGAGTACACAAGGCTCTATATTGTCTCCCTGCTTATTTAACTTATATGCAGAATACATCATGTGAAAGGCTGGACTGGAGGAATCCCAAGCCGAAATTAAGATTGCTGGAAGAAATATCAACAACCTCATATATGCAGATGATACCACTCTGATGGCAGACCTCTTAATGAGGGTGAAAGAGGAGAGCGTAAAAAATTGTCTGAAGCTCAACAGCAAAAAAAAAAAAAACAAAGACTATGGCCACTGGTCCCATCATCTCCTGGCAAATAGAAGGGGAAGATATGGAGGCAGTGACAAATTTTACTTTCTTGGGCTCCATGATCACTAAACAAAAAAACAAAAAACCAAAGATTCTTTCATTAATTCTTTGTGTTCACCTCCACCCAAATAAGTCAGACATATAATAATATGTTTAATAATTATGGAGAAACAGAAAATAATCCTTTTAGCATTGCACTATGGTTAAACAAACAAACAACATAAAAAGATTCTGCTTTGCTGCATGTTCCAAATGCTTCTATATTTCTAAATTATATATTCTGAACATCGATTGAGAAAATGAGCTAATCATAACTTTAGGGAGAAGATAAGAGTCAGAAGGAAATGGAAAGGCTAAAGCTCTTCAAGGTTCTGTGGGGAGTGTCTGTGCAGGTGTGCAGAACCCAATTGTGCGACACACAGAGATCATGATGAGGAACCAGAACTCTATGGAGAAGACTGTCTTTCATATTTGAAACTGAATTTCTTATTCCCTGCATGATAGATGAATTTTAACCTCTGATGGTGTGGTTAAAGAGTATTTTCAAGCTGCTGGAAAACAGAATTGTGTAAGTCACATAGCCTGCTGTGAGCCCCATTAGCTAACTTGCTATCCTCAGGTATACTGGAAAATGCTGTATTTTTATCAGCTGTCAGGCTAGCCAGATTTTGTATGTGGAATGAGTGGGCCCTACCTTGTCCTTTGTCTCAAGCTGGCCTTGGTGAAGGATACCTTAGCATAAGAAGTAAAAGACAGTAACTCAAGTACGTAATAGTCCTGAATAGTCCTGATACACTTAAGATTTGTCTTCTGCCAAAGGACAGATGTTAATTCTATGTTTAGAAAGCACACACTGTTTTAAAACATACTTTTTTCTATACTGACTCTCCTTATCTCTTAAGCATTTTGTTTTTACCAACAGGCTCTTTTTCTGAAAGACAGAACTCATTACAGAATAGGAGTGCTATTTATCAACAGTAATTCAGTTTCACCAAGACAGCAAAATTGTATGAGATCAATTTACAAATGAACTATAGACTAGCTATTATTTCTGCCACTAAGGGATTTTGATTTATGACATGCTTCCAGTGACTCAAGTTTGGCATCGGGGAGCCAAACTCACCTGTAATTTAGTCCTATAAATGTAGTGTCGTCCATAGATTTGAAATCTTTTTCTTCCTCTCCTCCATCTGACCACATGACTACAAGTCAACTTCCCATTTCTCCATGGTCTCACCACTCCCATGAGGACTATTAACTAACTTCAAGGCTTGAAGTAGGAGGGGTCAATGAAAGTTTCCTCTTCACTGACACTAACAGGAAACAGCCTAGTAAAGGGAAGTTGAAGCTTCACACAGCAACAGTTATTCAGGTAGTGATTCTTCTTACTCAAATTACACAACTGTGCTGTGGGACTAAAAGAACAGAGCATCAATAGTTACTGAGGAAAACCCTTGCCAGCTCCACAAACAGAGAATGCAGCTTTCTGAGAACATCACCTGTGTGAGCCACACTGAAACAAATAAGAGATACTTCTATTCAATGTTTGTGTATTCTTCAGAGTGAGTGCTCTATTCCAAACATTGTAACCTTTCCTTATAAGGGAACTGCTGCAACCCCTTGATGATTTTGGCTACTTGTTTCTGCACGTTTTCCAGCTATAAAATATCCTTTTTGATGAAGGATTACCAGGATGGTCCAGAGTACTGCAACAGAAGCCATCAGATAGTTTTGTATAAGGCCATTTTGACAGTTTAATTTTAGGTTTCTTTCAAAATCTTCCCTTCATGGAATCTGTCTTTTTCATAGTAGCTGCACAGAGGATCGAGCTATCTGCCACAATCCAAAAGTCCTTTCTTGGCCAATTATTACCAGTTTTGACCTCATCAATGCATTTGTCAATTTTGAACCAAAGCATTTTGAGCATTCAAGCAAGCTACATTTGATGGATTATTGCTATCTACACACCTGTCGATATTCTCAAAGAATTCCAAAGGGCTAGTGAGATAAGAATTTATGGATGCCATACTGATTCTCCTTCAGCAAGATCTGACTTCTATGCCATTAATAATGATCCCCACTCATTTATCCAGAACAGATGTTAAGTCAAGCCCCTGTAACTTTCTGAATCCATATCTTAAACCTGGTGTTAAATCCAATCCTTCTGCATGAAATAATCTTTTTTTAAAGCTTACCAATATTACTATATGTCCACATGAGAATCTTTCCCATTATTAGTTTCACCTAACCAGTGTATTAGAATCATTATCCGTGCAGTTTGACAATTATTTCTCATTACCAGACTGCCTTCCAGTCTGGCGATGAAGCAGGAGGTTTCAACCAAGATCAACTGTACTTGGGATATTCTTACACCACTAGACATTGATGGCTCAATATTAAAAATGAAAACATGAAAACACAGATTACTTTGAGAAGATAACCTACCCTTCTTCTATTCTAACAGAGTTCATTATGATGCAGTTCGTAATTTTCACTTTGTCTTTGATTACGCATGCAGTACCAATCACAGAATGTTTAATTGAAGTCTTTTCTCCCACTTGTGTACCTGTGCCAACAATGCTATCAGATCCAACCTAGTGAAAAACAAAAGGAAAACACAGTCAAAATGGTAGAGTATTAAGCAGTCTTCCTGTAACCTCTTCCTGGGCTGCTTAGCTAAGTAGCACTCAGGTAAACTTAAGCAAAAATACTCAGGTAAACTTAAGCAAAATCAAACAGAGTATTGCTGAAAAGCAATGCCTTAGAGGTCTGCCTATTCCTCTTCAGTACTGGAAAACACATCAAAATTCAAACAAATCATCAGAAGATTATAATACAGTCACTGCTCAATCAGAACTATGTATACAGATTTGTGTGTAGGTGTGCCTTACAGGTACCATATTGGAGTAACTGTATTCAAATGATGAAGATCTCTGGCTACATCACTGAAAGCTGTGAGAAAACAGAGAAACAAGACAGCAGGATATAGCCATCCAGCTCTCTCTCAGAAGATATTTGTAATGATTTGACTAAAACACTTTGGAAGATGGACATACTCTGATCTGATTCAGGCACTTGTTGGGAATCTCATGCTCTCAAAATCTGTCACATCTTTTCTCTGCATACCTGGATGCAATACAGACACCTCTCAGTAATCACAGTTTCCTATTTTGTCTGAAACAGAGAAATACAGTTACTAGGTTGGAAACAAGCCAGCATCTTAAACAAGTGTTTGAAGGTACTTGAGGTCTCGGCTTGTTCTTATGGTGCTGACTATAGTTTGGTTGGTTCAGACAAAACAGGAAACTATAGCTGCTTGAAAACTTCTGTACTGCATTTGACCCAATGAGAAGGGAGAAGGGAAGTGAAACCATGCAAGAGCACAAGGGTCATTCATATCTCAGCTTGTCAGCCAACATATGACCATCTCAATGGGACATCTAACAACTTTCTACACATTTAATATGGAATTAAATTATGCAAAAAGTGCCCTTCCCCTTTTTGTTCCACCTTCCCATATGTGCAGTTGTTGTCACTCACCAAGCATTTGTCAACAATTTGGGCGCTACTGTGAACCAGAGGGTCTTCTGGACAAAGTAAAGAAAGCATCTTTGGAACCTGGAAGATGAAATTAATAGTCACAAGTTAATAGGCAAACATGCTGCTACACATTGTTAGATTGTATATAATTTTCACCACTCTCAATGTATACTGTAGTTAAAAAGATAAAGGTAAAGGTTCCCCTTGACAATTTCTCCAGTCGTGTCCAACTCTAGGGGGAGGAGCTCATCCCCGGTTCGAAGCTGTAGAGCCAGCATTTGTCCGTAGACAGTTTCCGTGGCCACATGGCCAGCGCAACCAGACACCAAACACCGTTACCTTCTCACCATAGTGATACCTATTTATCTACTTGCATTTACATGCTTTCAAAGTGCTAGGTTGGCAGGAGCTGGGACAAGTGATGGGAGCTCGCTCCGTCACGTGGATTTGAACAGCTGATCTTACGACCTTGCAGCCCAGAGGCTTTGCGATTTAACCCGCAGCTCCACCATGTCCCCATACTTACTGTAGTTAGTATTATATAAAATAAGATATCTGTAAATGTCTTTATATAATTTATAAACTGTAGATATTTATAAATTATCGTCAAGTGATTAAAACATACAACTATAAAGATGAACTGGATGGATGAATATATAGCCTATGCCATGTCTTGAAAATAATCTAGGTATTCAAAAACTGTGCAAAATAACAACATGCAATCCTTTACATGTTGTTTTTTAGTCGTGTCTGACTCTTTGTGACCCCATGGACCAGAGCACACCAGGCCCTCCTGTCTTCCATTGCCTCCCGGAGTTGGGTCAGATTCACGTTGGTAGCTTCAATGACACTGTCCAACCATCTCATCCTCTGTCGTCCCCTTCTCCTCCTGCATATCCTTTACATAGTTAACACTAAACTGAACTCCACATGGTAGTCAGCAGTACAATTAGCAGTATATCTTTTAAACAGAGTTTGGGAAAGTTACTCTTCTAGACTCCAACTCTAACTCTCAGAATATCAAAGTCAACATGGATACTATATATGCTGGCTGGGGAATCTTGAGAACTGTCATTCAGCATGGTATTTTCTAAGATCTGATAACAAGACAGCGATTTTGAGTTCATACTTCTGGATTCAAACCTTAGTTCATGGTAAAATCATAAGCAATCAATGGTTCTCAGCTTCTTTCACCCTCTTGCTTTAAAAACACGTGTAGCACAGGTGTATTTGTTGGGGACACAGGAGAGGACCTTCTCTATCCAGACTTTGAAACCCCTTCCCACAGGAGGCCAGGCTGATCCCATCTTTGCTGTGTTCCCACAAGCATGAGAAGACCTTTCCCTTCAGCCAGGCCTTTCTTTAGTGACTGACTTTCTAGGAGAGGTTTTAAAATGGTTTGTGTTTTGTTGCTCCTACATCTGTTTTTAGTAATGTTTTAACTAACATTTTTAATAACATGTTATTAATTCTTTTTAAATATTTGAATAATTTATTGTCTGTAGCTTTTAATATTGTGTTTTTAATTCTGTAAGCCACCTTCAGTCCTTTTTAGGAGAAACGTGGGATAATTTTTAAATAAAATAAAAACAGAACAGGATATAACAACAGCAAAAAATGATTGCAGAAGCTTAAAACGTGGAATATGGGGCCATGGGGCAAAAAGGGGAGGAACTGATTAAATCTTTCCTATAGTTTGTCCACTCAGAATTGTCCTCAAAAGTTGCTTTCTTATTACCTAATATTTCTGTAGAGCTTCAAATTATGTACACATTCAATAATGCAACTTAAAGTATTGTACTGTGCCTACTTGGTATTTGTTTGGAATATCTAAAGCAAGAATAGAAAGGACAACAGTCAGAAACACACTTGTGAAAAGAAACATTCAATATTGTTTCAGAGACAAAACAGATCTGTTAAAGTAATCATTTCTTATGCAAGTTCTGCTCCCTATATTTTAATCAAGAAATCAGTCACAGAAAATAAGCCCTAGTATGATTTTTCAAGATGCTCGTAATATAAGCCCTACCCCAAATATAAGCCCTAGTTAAGTGAAACCCCACCCTCCACCATTGTGCAGAAGAAGATAACGTGATTGTATCTGAATAAATGTAGATTGTTGTACATGAAAAAAGTCCCCTGAAAATAAGCCCTAATGTGTTTTTTGGAGCAAAAATTAATGTAAGACCCTGTCATATTTTTGGGGAAACACAGTACAGTACTGCCAGCAAACTCTATTCTTAATAAAACTGTAACGAGATATGCAAATACTTGTGCAAGTAGTATCCAAATACTGGACTTGGATTTGATATTTATGGAAGGTTAAAATGGGGTTTTTGGAAGTGATAGAAGCTTTGTACTAGCAAAATGAGAGCCAAATGTTTCAGATTATTGGAAGTTCCTTACTGCATTTGTTATTCTTTACATATTCTTTATACCTGCACTATTGTTGTAAGAGCTAAACAACAGACCTAGGTTTTTAATGTGCTATATTAAGCTACTAAAGAAGTTATTCCAAGGGTTACAGGATAAGCCATAATCAGCAGGAAAGGAGATACAAGAATATCAGGATAGCCAGGTTAAACTGATGGTGCACATACTTCAGTTCTAGAAGGTTCATAAAAATATACAAGAATATAGGAGAGTTTTCTTTTCACAACAGTCTTGGCTGAAGCTAGCAAGATGCATAAAGAATAGTTCACAAATATACTCAAGGCACATGTTAACTGAAGCGTACTACAGCATAAGCAGCCACAGAGAGTGAAGCAGTTAATACACAAAGAAAAATGAGAGAGGAAAGAAAGTAGGATTTTCAGAGAATATCTTAGCTTAAGCTTTTAGGCATTTTTCCCCTGGAAAAAACCACTTCCTTTTCTCAGAACAACTCCCTCCTGCTACCACCTGCCCACACAAAGGCAGCAGCAAACTTAAGAGGTCAACTGAATCAAGTAAGACATTTCCTGACTACAAGGGCAGGGAGGTAAACTGCTGTTCTGCTCCTGCTGCTGAAGCATTAGCAGCTGTTTTACAAATTCCTGACAAAATGTGTATTCTCACTGTCACACTGGTATATGTATCTGTTTCATAGTGCGCATTCACATGGAGAAGTTAGTGCCAATCCTGTCTCCTTCCCATGCAAAGACGTGATAGAAGAGTCACTGCAATCATGTCCATGCACTGTGCAAATAAATGGTATACATTCAGCATACAAGGGGTAAAAGAGGCTCAAGAGAATAACGCTACTGGTTGGGATTCTGCTTCTAAATTAATCCTACACTCTGACATGTATTCTATGGCATCTGGTTAAATTGGCTGACTGTTGAGTCAATTACAGTGGTTAAAGGAATCTTACATACTACAACAGCAGAGTGGCAAAACAAAAGAAAATATGCAGAAAGAGAAAAACACAACATGTACTAAAACTGGAAGACTTGGGGGAGACAAGTATCAGAATGGCAGAGGAAAAATACAGTTTCAGGCTTAGTTCAGCCTCATAGTTTCTTTAACAGGCTTTCAAACACATATACCTCCTTTCATTTTTCAACTCCTGTAGCTCAAATACTGCTACTAATGGGATCTTCTGTCTACCATTTTAACTATGCCACAGCACAGGCCCCAGCTAGCCTCTTCTCTCACAGGGCAGAACAATTTTCTGAGCAATACTTGTGTCTACCCATAAAAAAACAGTATCCCTTCAAAACATGTGCCACATTTGCCCATTCAGTATCCTCCTCCTGTGTAATGCAACCAAGATACAGAAGCTTGGCTTCAAACTCCTCCCATTGAACCAATCAATAATATCTTGATACCTTTTTTTAAAAAACCTACATCTGAAATCTATGAGTTAAAACAATAGTGGAAGTAAGTTGAGATTTGAGACAGATTGTATGTACACACACAGATGGAAGAATTAATAATATCAGTTTCTGGATGGATAATCAAAATAGGGTAGTTTAGGATGGAGTTCCATCATTCTGGTGAAAATGAACTTCACCAGCAGAGGCCATACTTCCACTAATGGAAAGTTCTACAGGTTTAGAACTATTACGTGAAGTGTCTTTACCAGTGATAGCTTTGGATCCATTCAGGATCTATTTCTGCACAGTACTTACCTTCGGTTGCAATGAGGAAGATTTTTAAACAAAACAAAACAAACCCAGTATACATCTGGGTTGGGATGAGCTGGCAGGGCTTTGGAAGCAATAGCTGACTATCAAACTTCCCTCCCTCTCCAACTGCTCATATTGGTGGCAAGTAGTATATTAATGCCTTTGGCTTGCACATTCATGACTACAGAATAACTGTCCATGTCAGATTCTTGTGACCATGCATTTTTCCTCCCTCAAGTTATTAAGTATCTCAAAATTTGTTTTAAGTGGCAACCAAGTATACAGATGTTCACACCATTATACTGAATATTGCTTTTTTGACCCACCTGTCTGTTAGCTTCCACATATAGACCAAGAGTGTTTACTCGGTAGCACAGCCCATCTTTCATGATGTGAACATAGCAACGTACTTTCCCTCCATGGAATGACTCTTTCACATCTCCTCTACGATTGTTCCAGCAAATTTTGTCTGTACCCAGTTCAAAGAGACTATCATCCTTCATGAAGCTATAGATGTCTGCAGAATATAAACAGGCATAACACAGAGGTCAGAGAGAATATTTTAACAAGTCATTTTTACAATGTTGATTTTTAAATACATAGTTCCTTGCACTGTAGAAAACAGACAGGACTGAAAAGCATAACAGCAAGTAGGAGATCTATTGAGAGCCAATCTCTTTATGCTAATATCCTTGAACATCATTTTACAGTGTCCAGGCCCCTCCTAATTTCTCTGATGCTCCCTGGCAATTTTCTAAAGGCCTTCCATTTCTTTTTCCCAGAGTTGGACTACTCAAATTTTTATTTTTCCTTAAACAGATATTTTTGAGGTAGTACAGTCCACAGCTGGTCTTGCCCCCACCTCCAGGGAAGTCTATCCCTGGATATAGGAGCAAGGGTACAACAAGGGCTGTAGCAATTTGTTCATTGGTTAACCTCATGGTTAGGAGAAAACAACCTTGATCAGCGAAGAAGTAACTGCAGGGAATTTACTTTTCTATAAATGCCAGAGAAATGTCTGATTTACTTGTGAGTTGCTCTGAGACTGCAGGAGGACGTCTCAGCTCTAGCCCCTGCAACCAGCCAAATAAACTGAGGCCACTGAGAACATGTTTCTTTGTTTCCCCAACAGTAACAGCATTAGAGGTTGGTTCAAATGGAACATAATACTACGGTTTTCTGCTACATTAACAAGAACTCATGACCTGGGGTCTCAGCAAGGGAAACGTCAACCTGTCATTTCAATATGAGATGTCCTCCTGCTTGGACAATAGGCAACTTCTTTGAACATGCCTGTACAAGTCTCAGTCTCTCATACAGCTGCAAGAAGATGTAAAGCTTCCGCTTTTATACAAATCAAAATTCCTAGTCAAATCTAAAATAGAGAGCTATGGCTTGTTTGAACTGTTCTGTTACAACCAAGATTCTGGTTTCTTGTAACAAACCATAGTTCTCCTAGTCAGAACTACAACTGAGAACTCAGACTTGTTTCTGGCATTGTCAAATTGATCTTCTTTTTCTGAGTTTCCTTGATCCTTCTTTCCTTTTGCCCCTTCTGTTTTAAAACTGCAAGCTTGAGGACAGAGATTTCTGTTTCATGTTGATTTTATGTACTAGCTTTAGAAACACTGACATGAATTGCCTGGGAAAACTTATTTTGTCTAAAGAGACAGAATAATAACATTTTATTTCATATATATTGATTATATCAGCAATCATTGCCCAAGAAGCATATTCTCTGATTCAATTTCTTCTACAGGTGCTGAAGTAGGCATTCTATTTGATGTTTTTGCACTAACCTGTTGGGTTTTGGTCCTTTTTCTTTTGGTCTTGCGTTTTGATGTTCTCCCCCTGTAGCAATGATGCAGGAGAGGAAAACTGCTTCCTAACCAAATAAGGAATCAGCTCACTTCTGATGGATGTAAATGACCTATGGAAATCAAAAGCAACAGAGAGAGAAAGAGAGAGAGATTGGGAAAACTGAGAAACCAGAAAGAAATCAGTTGTTTCCATGTGAAATGATGGTCAGATTGTTATCTTGGGATTTACATTGGACTCAGCATTTTGATATATAAGCCCTGAAGAACAGAGGAGAATGCACTCAAATTCAGAATCTTCTGCTCAGCCTCAGTGTGCCAGTTATCAAGCAAGTCAATGAACAGTGGCAACCCAAACTACTCCATTACTCAAGACAGGAGGAGAAGCACTGTCACTGACTTCCATGTTTACAGCCACTCCTTTGATGGCCTGCAGAGACCATCTACCAACTCTTTCCCCTTAAAATACAAAAAGTTCCAGCCTGTCTTAGCTTCTGATGCTTCTTTACAATGATGGACCAACAGGAAAATAAGAAGAGGAAGAAGAAGAGGTGCTGGAAGACTAGCTGCTGTCCTGTAAGAGGAGAGTGGCACAGCAGTAGCAAAGTGAAGCAAGTAGGATTAAGAAAGGAAAGAGCCAAAGCAGCCGCGATAGGATGCTCTTGCTTTTCTGCCACCCAAGGGTGCCACACTTTGCTTAATAACAGAGCCTGGTCTGCACTATACAGAGAAGGGAGGTCAGCTGGGCTATTTAAAGAATACCTGTTGTAGGATGGCAAACTGCCTTTCCTCCCTGTGATGCCGTACAGCTGGATGAACAGTAAGTGACCGGATCATATCAACAGATCTTAAAGCAGTAACTGCAGGGTTGGAAAAGGTTAGAACAGGGACTGTCCTTAATGGTTCTCTGGAAATGCCCTCCCATTAATTGACTACAATCATATCAGGAGAAGTTAGTGAGGCTTGTTGTACTAGAAACAAAGCATATTGCTGCTATAATTATGGCACTTATCATAAATATTTTAGTGTATCTTTTTATGTGACAACACTGAGGAAATGACACTTGGCTACAATGTAAAGCAGTGAGTATACAGCTTGTGCAACAGTGTAAATGTGCTATCCCCTCGAAATAACACAACATTAATGTCTAAACCGCTGGCAACAAAAGTGAGTACACCCCTAAGTGACAATGTCCAAACTGGGCACAAAGTGTCAATATTTTGTGTGGCCACCATTATTTTCCAGCACTGTCTTAACCTTCTTGGGCAGAGAGTTCACCAGAGCTTCACAGGTTGCCACTGGAGTCCTCTTCCACTCCTCCATGACGACATCACAGAGCTGCTGGATGTTAGAGACCTTGCGCACCTCCACCTTCGGTTTCAGGATGCCCCACAGATGCTCAATAGGGTTTAGGTCTGGAGACATGTGTGACAAACCCAGACCTACTGGGATCTGCCACACGTTAACTAAGCTGCCACCAACCATTCCCTATAAGAAGTCACACAGACCAGGGATGGATTTTTAACCAATAAAAGAATAAGGTTTATTTAATACAACACACAGGGAAAATAAAATGCTCAGGTGAATAAGATATAGTAACGTGGCTTAGTCTCATTCATACATGCATACAGTTTGGTTCACACAGAACCCTTAACTTGAAGCACAGACCCTGAACCTATCAGTTCTGGCTAACCAACAGACACCTGAACCTATCAGGTTGGTACTCTGACACACAGTAGTACCCTGTCTGACACACAGACTCCCACACCAGCTTCTTCTTCCCAGCTGCTGCTTCTTCCTTCTCAGCGTCTCCTGAACTTCACCACACAGGCTTCACATATATATACAGTACAGCCCCTCCTCCTGATGTCCCGCCTTCCACTCCCCATAGGATGGAACTTTCCCTCCAAACCCATGACAGACAGGTAACAGGTTGCCACTGGAGTCCTCTTCCACTCCTCCATGACGACATCACAGAGCTGCTGGATGTTAGAGACCTTGCGCACCTCCACCTTCGGTTTCAGGATGCCCCACAGATGCTCAATAGGGTTTAGGTCTGGAGACATGCTTAGCCAGTCCATCACCTTTACCCTCAGCTTCTTTAGCAAGGCAGTGTCATTTCGGAGGTGTGTTTGGGTTCGTTATCATGTTGGAATACTTCCCTGTGGCCCAGTCTCTGAAGGAAGAGGATCATGCTTTGCATCAGTATGTCACAGTATATGTTGGCATTCATGGTTCCCTCAATGAACTGTAGCTCCCCAGTACCGGCAGCACTCATGCAGCCCCAGACGATGACACTCCTGCCACCATGCTTGACACACTTGTCTTTGTACTCCTCACCTGGTTGCCGCCACACACACTTATTTATTTATTTATTTATTTATTTATTTATTTAATTTATATGCCGCCCACACTACCCAGAGGTCTCTTGGTCTCATCGGACCACAGGACATGGTTCCGGAAATCCATGTCCTTAGTCTGCTTGTCTGCAGCAAACCACATGCGGGCTTTCTTGTGCATTATCTTTAGAATAGGCTTCCTTCTGGAGTCCAATTTGATGCAGTGTGCGGCATATGGTCTGAGCACTGACAGGCTGACCCCCCACCCCTTCAACCTCTGCAGCAATGCTGGCAGCACTCATACGTCTTTCCCAAAGCTAGCCTCTGGATATGACACTGAGCATGGGCACTCAACTTCTTTGGTCGACCATGGTGAGGCCTGTTCTGAGTGGAACCTGTCCTGTTAAACCACTGTATGGTCTTGGCAACCATGCTGCAGCTCAGTTTCAGGGTTTTGGCAATCTTCTTATAGCCGAGGACATCTTTATATAGAGCAACTATTCATTTTCTCTGATCCTCAGATAGTTCATTACCATGAGTTGCCATGTGTAACTTCCAGTGACCAGTCTGAGAGAATGAGAGTGGTAATACCTGCTCCCCTTTCACACCTGAGACTTGTGACACTAACGGGTTTCATGACACCAGAGAGGGGAAATGGCTAATTGGGCCCAATTTGGACATTGTCACTTAGAGGTGTCCTCACTTTCGTTACCAGTGGTTTAGACATTAATGGCTGTGTGTTGCGTTATTCTGAGGGGATAGCGCATTTATGCTGTTACTCACTGCTTTACATTGTAGCCAAGTGTCATTTCTTCAGTGCTGTCACATGAAAAGATATACTAAAATATTTATAAAATATGAGGGGTTGTACTCATTTCTGTATATTTTTAAATTTCTCCTCTGTATAATCTGACCCAGTTAGTCAGTTTCTCCATCAGCACCGCTGCCCATACTTCATTCATGTACCTTTGCAAAGAGAGGTCCTGAACATCTTTCCAGCACTGGGCCATTTCATTCCATGCTCCCCCTATAAGAGTTGCTACCAGTTCTTTATTTGATAAATTTTCATTTCTTCCAGTAAAAAGTGAGAATAATAATGTTTCATTAGGAACTATTTTTAGATTTGTTACTTTTTTCTAGCCAATTGATTATCTCATACTAGAATACTGTATTTCAATATTAGGCATTACTTGTGAATCAGTCTGAAGCATCCCAAGTATGATACTCTTTTGTCATCACTTTATACACCTTTATGCGTTATACTTCACAATCTGTCCTTCATGTCTGAAATTGCAGGACTTAAATTAGCTATAACCAAGAGCAAATAAATAACTCTTCATTCCTGACTCATGAAATGTCTTCCTGCTGTTCACAGTCACACTGTGCTGTAGTTTCTCCCCCACAGCCTTGCCTTCTGCCATACATGTGGGTGTACAGATGGGCAGTTTACTAGTATAAAATGTTGCATGCAGCTGTGCCATTCAAAATTATTTCCTGCTTTGGTTTTATTTTGTATCCAAAACTGGCAGTCCTTGCTTCCTTCAGAGGCTGGCCAGAGTATTTATGGAATCCATTACATGTAAGATCTCAGTGTTTGGCAGAGGCCAATATAACTTGATGCACAACACATCCTAGTGAGGAAGAGATGGAAACAGGACGATAGTAAACTTGTGCTTGATTGTGAAAATAGCAGCCTTGTGTTGAAAAAGATTTGTTCTATGCTATACCTACCTAGCACTGTACTACCCTATAATAAAAAGGGAGTGGGCTGATAAACCTCATGACCTCCTGTACAATGGGGCTGCCCACGTATTACTACTCAATTTGCAGGCAAAGCTGATTGCATGTGAATGCTGGTCCTCTTGTGATGGTTATGTTCCTGTCTGGAACTGTAGCTTTTAGGAGATGTTCTTTTATTAGCAGGAATGCAATGAGAGAGAAAGCTGCTGCACCTTTCTGTAGTGGCTGTTATCAACACCAGTAATGGTCTAACAGTAATGGGAAAACCTGGCTGCCAACAAGACCAATGAATATGAAGTTGGAACAAGAAGGCCAGGCCAGGCAGGGTGATTCACAATGACAGAGAGCAATTGGGAGGAAAAATCATACAAACCAGAATAGTTTTCCAAATTGGAATTGTTAATTTTGACCCAGCGCTTACCATGGAGTCCCAGGTAACGTCTGTGGTCCATACTGCCCATCTTCATCTTTGGCAGATTGCCCAGCTGCACTCCTATCTTGATGTTGGGGCACTCACAACACTTGTCCATGCACTCGTAGTCTCGAGATTAGACTACTGTAATGTGCTCTACGTGGGGCTAAACTTGAGATTGATGCGGAAACTACAAATGGTCCAGAACACGGCCGCCAGATTATTAACTGGGATGAAAAAATATCATCACATTTTCCCCACTCTGACGGCCTTACACTGGTTGCCCATTTGTTTCCGCACTGACTTCAAAGTTTTAATGCTTACATATAAACTCCTAAATAGTTTAGAACCTCAGTACCTGACAGAGTGCCTGCTGCCACCTAGCTCTACTCGTGTCACTCAATCTAACTGGGTGGCTGAGGTGCTTGACCCCGAGAGATGCCTGGAAGGAGAGAACTAGAAACTGGGCCTTCTCGGCGGTGGCTCCTCACCTCTGGAACATCGTGCCTCTTGAGATTTGCCTGGCACCCTCGCTGGGAGTTTTTAAGATCAAGCTGGAGACTTGGTTCTTCAGGCAAGACTTCCCCCCTTCCATCACTTTGTTGTTTAGTCGTTAAATTATGTCCAGCTCTTCATGACCCCATGGACCAGAGCATGCCAGGCTATCCTGTCTTTCACTGCCTCCCAGAGTTTGGTCAAATTCATGTTGGTAGCTTCAATGACAATGTCCAACCAACTCATTCTCTGTCGTCCCCTTCTCCTCTTGCCTTCACACTTTCCCAACATCAGGGTCTTTTCCAGGGAGTCTTCTTTTCTCATGAGGTCGACAAAGTATTGGAGCCTCAGCTTCAGGATCTGTCCTTCCAGTGAGCACACAGGGTTGATTTCTTTCAAAATGGATAGGTTTGTTCTCTTTGCAGGCCAGGGAACTCTCAAGAGTCTCCTCCAGCACCACAATTCGAAAGCATCCATTCTTCGGTGGTCTTTATGGTCCAGCTCTCACCTCCATACGTCGCCACTGGAAAAACCATAGCTTTGACTATGTGGATCTTTGTCAGCAAGGTGATGTCTCTGCTTTTTAAGATGCTGTCTAGGTTTGTCATCGCTTTCCTCCCAAGAACGAGGAGTCTTTTAATTTCGTGGATGCTGTCACCAGCAGTGATAACGGAGCCCAAGAAAGTAAAATCTGTCACTGCCTCCATATCTTCCCCTTCTATTTGCCATTAGGTGATAGGACCAGTGGCCACGATCTTAGTTTTTTTTACAGTATGTTGAGCTTCAGACCGTTTTTGCACTCTCCTCTTTCACCCTCATTAAGAGGTTCTTTAATTCCTCCTCAGTTTCTGCCATCAGAGTGGTATCATCTGCATATCGGAGGTTAATATTTCTTCTTGCAATCTTAATTCCGGTTTGGGATTCATCCAGTCCTGCCTTTCGCATGATGTATTCTGCATATAAGTTAAATAAGCAGGGGGACAATATACTCCTTTCCCAATTTTGAACCAATCAGTTGTTCCATATCCAGTTCTAACTGCTGCTTCCTGTCCTACATATAGATTTCTCAGGAGCTAGATTAGGTGGTCAGGCACTCCCATTTCTTTAAGAACTTGCCACAGTATGCTGTGGTCCACACAGTCAAAGCCTTTTGTGTAGTCAATGAAGCAGAAGTTTTTCTGGAGCTCTCTGGCTTTCTCCATAATCCAGCACATGTTAGCAATTTGGTCTCTACTTCCTCTTCCCCTTCAAAATCCAGCTTGTACTTCTGGAAGTTCTCGCTCCACATACATACCTTGTAGGATTTTGAGCATAACCTTGCTAGCATGGGAAATGAGTGCAATTGAACGATGATTGGAGCATTCTTTGGCACTGCCCTTCTTTGGGATTCAGATGTACAGTAGACTGATTATTTCCAATCATCTGGCCTGTGCTTTCCAAACTGGCATATTGAGTGTAGTATCTTAAAAGCATCATCTTTTAAGATTTTAAACAGTTCGACTGGAATGCCATCACCTCCACTGCCCTTGTTGTTAGCTATGCTTTTTAAGGCCCACTTGACTTCACTCTCCAGGATTTCCCCCTCAAGGTCAGCAACCACATTAACTGGGTTGTCCGGGACATCCAGATCTTTCTGGTATAATTCCTATGTATTCTTGCCACCTCTTCTTGATGTCTTCTGCTTCTGTGAGGTCCCTGCCATTTTTGTCCTTTATCATCTCCATCTTTGCACAAAATGTTCCTTTAATATCTCCAATTTTCTTGAACAGATCTCTGGTTTTCCCCCTTTCTATTATTTTCCTCCATTTCTTTGTACTGTTCATTTAAGAAGGCCCTCTTGTCTCTCCTTGCTATTCTTTGGAAGTCAGCATTCAATTTTCTGTAACTTTCCCTATCTCCCTTGCATTTTGCCTCTCCTGAAAAGCATTTCCATGAATCTGGAGGCATCAGATCACTTCCACCCAGATGAAATTTTATCATTCTGGACAAGAAGATTGAAAGGGTGGCTTTTCATGGAAAAAATGCAACTGTAGAGCTGGAAGGGATCCAAAGGATCATCAAGTCCAACATTTGTCAAAATAAGATCCCACAGCTAAGCAGTCCTGACAGGTAGTCATACAACATCTTTTTAAAAAATCTTCAGCGAAGGACAATCTACCACCTTCTAGTCCACTTCCTTATTGAACAATTCTTACTGCCAGGAAGTTCTTCCTAATGTTTAGTCAAAATCTCCTTTCCTATAATTTGAATTTATTGGTTCAAATTCTACCTTCTGGAGCCACAGAAAATAAATACAGTCCTTTAGATATTTGGACATAGCTATCACATTGTCTCTCTTCTTTTGCAGGTGAAACACATACAACTCCTTGAGGGTCTTGGTTTCCAAATCTTTTACCATTTTGGTTGTTCTCTCCTAGATTGTTGATACTTACTTAAGAGATGCCTAGTAAGAGTGGTTCATGCATTGGTAATAGCAAAAAATAGACTAATGCTCTCTACACAAAGCTGTCATTGAAAGCAGTACGGAAGCTACAACAGGTCCAAAATACATCAGCTAGACTGATTTCTGGGAGTAGTAAATTTGATCATATATCTCCAGTCCTAGCATGCCTTTATTGGCTTCCTTAATGCCTTCAGTTTCCACGCTCAATTCAAGGTACTGGTTATGTCCTATAAAGCCCTTAATAGTTTAGGACCTTGATACAGTACTTGTCCGAATATCGTTCTCAGAAATCTACTACCCATTTCACTCCCTCCTCTCAATCCTTGTTGCTAAAAGTGGCCACACTGAGGGAGGCTAAAAAGGCACCAACAAGGAATCAGTTCTTCTTGGTTGTGGTCCCAATCTTTGGAATAAGCTTCTAACTGAGATGTGCCAGGCTCCTTCCCTTCGGATATTCATGAAATTAGTGAAGACAGAATTATTCAAAGTTGCCTTCAATAACTTATCCCCCAAATGCTGTTATATTAATTCTTAATTTTCTTGTATCTTCTTTTTGTATTAATTTTAGATCAAGATCAGTTAACTGCCATATTGATTCATTTGCTATATGGAGTTGTAAGTTTTAATTTGCAAATCACCCAGAATAGTGTTTCCATTAAAGGAGTACTGTATATAAATGAAATGAAATGAAAATCTTTCTAAAACTGACACACTATTTTCAATGAGGTCTGACCAAAGCAAAGTAAAAATGATACTGTCACTTCCCTGATCTGGACACCATACTTCTGTTACTACAGCTTAGTATCTACACTTACATTGCATCTGTCTGTCTAAAATATTTATAAGCTGCCTTTCTCCCAAAGGATATTGGATTTTAAAAAATGGTCAATACCTCTTTGCATGTACAT
This sequence comes from Pogona vitticeps, assembly GCF_051106095.1. Classification (NCBI taxonomy): domain Eukaryota; kingdom Metazoa; phylum Chordata; class Lepidosauria; order Squamata; family Agamidae; genus Pogona; species Pogona vitticeps. Next base: position 62,719,934 of record NC_135786.1, read on the forward strand.
GGTACATAGATGAGTTATGCTCGTTACTCTAAAAGGGGCGATGATAATTTACAGATTTCTTTAGAGTTAAGGTTAGACTGATGAGAACTAGTCGTGGAATAGAATGGCCATGGAATCAAATTGGAAATATTGGAATTACCTAGTATTTTCCTAAGCTTACTAATTTCTTAAAGTATGTGTTATACTACTCCCAGCTTTCCCTTTTTCCAGTATAATAAATTTCAAAGGGCATAGCTACTTCCACCCAAAGTTACCACTGTTCTTCTCTTACTGACCAATTTTTTTCCTGTTGGGAAAAAGAAGATAATGAGTAGCTAATTTTCTAGTTGCTTCTTCCCTTTTCTGGAAGATGAAGTTTTTAACCAGCTAAATACTTTCCTGAATGAAGGCATTATACTGATCCTTTTCATTCTAGCTGCAAATCTGGACAACATAAAAACAGACTTGGCCACTCTGGTGGATGACTTTCTTTGAGGTAAAGAGGGAACTATTGATTCTCTAGGGCAGTGGTTCTTAACCTTTGTTACTCAGGTGTTTTTGAACTGCAACTTCCAGAAACCTCAGCCAGCAGAGCTGATGGTGAAGGCTTTTGGGAGTTGCAGTCCAAAAACATCTGATTAACAAAGGTTAAGAACCAGCGCTCTAGGGCAGCCTTCAGTATTACTGACCAAATCATCCTCCTGACATGGCTCAGTTGGTTGAGTGTAACAGAGACTGTATTACTGGGTATACATTCAGGTAGCACTGGAGACTTGCTCAGCTCAATTGCAGGCTATGTTATGGAGTGCAACAACATTCTATACTTACTCTTCTGCTATTTAACACAGATACTGTAAATATCAGGAAGGGGGGAGGGTGTTAGAGGGGGCAGTCATTGAGGTGGTGCTGGTAGGGGAAGGAATGGCAGTGGGGATAGAACATGCCCACGTAGGAGAAGAGAGGTAAGATATTTTACATCTATCCCCTCTTCTAGTCCTACCCCCAACCAGATGGTATCAGGTGACCATATCAGCAAACCCTCGAGCCACACGGTGCTGTTGATGAACACCAGGTCAGTACAAAATAAGACTGCCCTCATCCATAATGTAATTCTGGATGAGGGTGCTGACCTGGCGTGCATTACTGAGACCTGGGTGGGAGAGGAGGGCGGTGTCCCCCTCTCCCAGCTGTGTCCGCCTGGGTACCAGCACCAATGTTGCTCAGAGGGTTGGGGAGGGGGAGTTGCTATAGACTATAGGAGTTCTGGCTCCTTGACCAGGCTTCCTATCCCTTTGAGAGGAGGTTTTGAGGGCCTGTATTGTGTGTTGGGCTTACGAGACAGATTGGGGATTCTGTTGGTGTACTGCCCACCCTGCTGCACACCAACAGTCTCCCTGTCTGAGTTGACGGAGGTAGTCTTGGACCTGGTGTTGAGGACTCCCAAGCTGTTGGTGCTGGGGGATCACAACATCCATGCCGAGGCTGCCTTGACTGGGCGGCAATCAATATGCATATTACACCTGATTTGATTTCTCCATTCCATCTGAATTGGAGATTCTGGCCAAGTGTAAAACGAATGGATGGAGGCAGCCTGGGAAAAGGCCTAATAAACTGAATTAAATCTTGATAATCATGGATTTATAACTGAGAATTAAATCTTGATAACAGCAGCTTTATATACAAAACTGGACCCAGCTGATAACAATAGCTTTTTCAGGTATAAACCAGATGTGGGTAGTTTGTTTCTAGGTCCAAAAATGAAGCACATGGCTTGTTTTGGATTATGCAGCAATTCTCTTGAAAGAGCAAGTATAATCTAAGAGTACTCCTTCATTCAAAGTAGCCACTAGAAGGATAGTGAGGAGTAAGGTGGCCTACTTATAGGCAGCTAAGGATGGTCTGCCAGCTACAGCTATTTCAATACAGAATAACCTCAGTGCAGCCAAAGGCTGCCCTGATAACTTCCTCACTGGAGTTCTACAATGTTCTCTACATAGGGCTTTCCTTCAAGATAGTCTGGGGCCACTTTTGATGCATAATGTTCAAATCTTGACAGGAGCAGCAAGAAGTAAGCAAGCACATTACACCTGTTCTGAAATATCTATATTGGCAACCATCAAGACTGATAAAAAGTGCTAACAATAGCACAGAAAACCCCACACAGGTCAGAGTCTAGGTACTTATAAAGCCACCTTCCCCAGTATCAACCTATCCTGCATTTTAAGACTGGCCTACAGTCTTAAACTCCTACAGTTCCCCAAACTTATGAGACCCATGGAAGGCCTACAATATGCAACAGGACCACTTCAGTGGTGATACCATGCAATGCTTCTTCAAATATTATGTTGCCCACATAATCTTGTAATTCACTTTGAGGATAAAATCAAATATATTATCTGTTTTTATTTGCTGTTCATTTGCATACAGACCCAGTGCTAACTTGAAGTATGGTTTAATATGCTGACATAATTAATCTTGAACTATGACTAATCTACTAGCGAGCACATTAAGTACCACTCATATTCTATAATATGAAGCAATATTTTGGTGTACAGAAAAAGTTTTTGACTATGTAGAATGGTGTTACCATGTTTTACATACTTTTTATTTTATATTGTTATTGTTATATATATATATTGTTTTCCAGCATTACCATTTAATGCTGCTCTCTTCATTATTACTTGCTAAACCTCTTTGTTTAAATCAGAACTAATCTGAGGTAAGAATTCAGGAAGTAGAATTTAAAATAATTTTATATGCTAATGACATTGCTATTTTCTTTAAAATCTCATCAAGAGATAATTCTGAAATTAATAGCATTACGTGAAGGATTTGGTCCAGTGCCAGGCTGTTCAATTAACACGAATGAGTCAGAAAGATTGAACTTTAACCTGCTATCTTTCAGTGGAAAGGTAGGGAAGAAAAATAAATCCTCCTCCTCCTCCTCTTACATTAGGTCTTCCTGGGAGAACAGTTTTTTCATTTGAAGAAACCACTTACTCCTGAGGAGTCATCTCCTAAGGCCAAGCAGTCCTCCTGGTAGCCTCCTGCCAAACCCATGCTTTTGTTCAGTGTTGTTTAAGGGGACTGGGAATAGATCCAGTTTACTATTCAGAGACCGAGGTCATGCCACCTCCATCCAGGGATACAGAGTCCCATGTTCACAGGAATAGTAGGGTTGTTCATAATTCCCTAGGCTTGTTTCTCCATTTTACTGACTGTTGGTCATTTTAATTTTACGTAGTATTCCCATTTTAATGGCTCACTGTTTTATTAATCTGTGGTGAAGCATGAAATCTTCTACAGCTGCCTGCTCCCACTTATGAAATCTAACATCTTTTCCTAAGAGCTACTTACAGGGTGGGAGAGTCTCCTTTCTAATTAAATGTAAACATATCTTTTATTGCCTCAGGTATACTAGTAGTCATCAAACCAACAGAACACATCTTTTTCTAAATCTCAAGGGCTAACCCTCCTCAAAACAACTGGCTTTATTTCAAGGCTTATGAGGCTGCAAGTAAATATTCTTAGCATATTGAGAGATTAAGCTTAAAGAGGTATAAAAGTATAAACTTGCTTAACCAGGCCTTTTGAAAATGGCTCCTTAATTGCTCTGTTTAGTTTCCCTACACATTGGTCCCATGCTGGATTTTTACCTAGCGCCTTTCCACAGTGATCTTTGCCGCTATTTTTATTTCTCCTGACAAGCAGCTACACATCCTTTCAGAAGCTCACCTGACACTTCAGTAACCTGCAACCTGATATGTGCACAAGTCTTTCTGGTACAAGATCATCTGCTAACAGATGGACCCAATAAACACAGATTTAACTGAACTTGCCTCTCTTAATAAATGACTCATGAATTAATCAATAATATTAATTTCAAGAGGAAAACGACAGGATAACAGCCATTGAAGCAGGGCTTTTCAACAAAAAGTCTCTTAATTAAGAAGCAAAATCACTCCCACAGATCCAGTCTTGAGGAATTTCAAGATTCATAGAAAATAACAAACAAGGGGTGGGGAGAGAAACAGAAGAGAAAAAGGGAAAGGGATAGAAGAAAGAAAAAAGTTAATTATGAACCCTGTAGGTACATAGTTCATGGTTCTCATCGTTTTAAGGGATAAAGTCAAATAACGTTTAAAAATGCCATGTAAGCTTGGTGCATTCTTGTTGGATCTCAACATTTATTTTCTCCTGATCCTTTGATGGAGATTAAAAATTTCCATGTGAATACCAATAATGAAACAACAGTTACTTGGAGGTTTCTTTTCCAGCTTTCTAATGTTCCAAACTAGAGCAACTAGGCACCATTCCCTCCCCACCGCCTTCATCCCTAGAGCTTTAAAGGAAAAAAAGTCAACTCACTTTGAAGAAAAAAGACAAAACAATGCCAAGAGCAGCGGGGATTAGGGAAATGATATTTATATCATGGACTCAAATTAAAATGTCAATGCAAGAGGCAGGCAAGCAAACCTTACCATACACACACACACACACACCAAGTATGTCTCTTTACGGGAAACAGAGCTGAAAAGAGTTAATGCAGACCCCAGTTAATACCACCTGCCTCAGACTTAACACTTCTTAAGTCTGGATTGGGGTCGATTTCCCATAATATACTGTATTTTTTGCACCATAAGACTCACTTTTTTCCCACAAAACAGGGGGGTGGAAAGTCTGTGCATCTTATGGAGCGAAGAAAACAGATTATATTTTCCTGTTTTCTTCTCCTAAAAAATCGGTGCGTCTTATGGAAAGGTGCGTCTTATAGAGCGAAAAATACGGTAGCTATAGTGAGTTCAATTAAAAAAACATTATGGGCTTTTCTTCAACCTTTTTACCAATTCATTGTTTCAAAATGCTGGAATTTTCAAGACACTAAGAATGTAATGACTGCAAACAGTATAGGAAGATCATCGTCATTTGGTCGTTCAGTCATGTCCGACTCTTCGTGACCGCATGGACCAGAGCAAGCCAGGCCCAATATAGGAAGATAGGCACACACAAAGATTTACTGGACTGCATGTTTAATTTTGTTCTACAGCTCTCTGCATACCTAGCAGGTAATAGTTTTTCCGGAAACAGAAAAAAGAGGGAGGGGACGCTAAAGTAACCAGTTAGGCCAATATATTGTTAAGCAACTTCTACTGCATAATCCACTTGATGGTAACCACAATTGCAAAAAACATTCCCTATATTCTTGTAATTTGGCTACAGATGACTACAATGTAACAGGAGCAAACTCTTGGATCACAGATTTCTGGAGTTGTTTCTGGATCAAATAATAAAGATAAAAATGTTAAGACAAAAGCTTTTATCACTGTTCTACCAGAGACTTGTCTCTTTGCTGTTTACACCAATAAGCTAAGACGAGTCTGTTGTTTTACTATTTGCACATCTGTAATTTTTGTTGATGCAGAAGATACCATAGTCCTCTCTTCACTTAGCTTTATCTATTACCAGGAAATCATTTTTGTCCATGTGAGACAAAATGTCACTAGGACAATTCCTAGCACCTCCACTTATATCTTTCATCTAGTACTTCCACTTCTGAGTACCTACGACATTCAATGGTGATCAGACTTTACTGTCTCTTACTATATTTATATGTGCTATCTCATGCACAGATATCAAAATACACAGCAACAGCCATCCAAAATGTCATTACTATGTTTATACAGAACCACCCTGATATACGGGAAAATGAAATGACCCTGGATTGAAAACAGTTTCAGCTCAGGAATGTTAACAGTTTGAAAATTGGTTCAGTGACAGAAGTCGCTACAAATCGCAAGGCCCACCCAAGGAGTCTGGCAGGGCTTGCTAAAGTTTCGAAAATTAATCTCATCCTTTTGCAAACAGCAGCCTACCTTCCCACATGGCAACTTCCTTCCCATCTCCCCATTTCCTCTTAATGGCTTTCTGCTTTTTTTCCAGACTGATTCCACCTGCACATAATCTGGCTTCTGCAGGAGGCCTCCCTCTGTCTTGGTGCCTGTCTGAACTGCACACCTTTGAGAAGTACCTGTGGTGCATGCCTAAGGGAGAGACCAACCCTCATCTTTAGTCATTTTAGGTGGCAGTTAAACAGCGGTATTATGAGCATTCCATGTTTTAGAACAGTGGCATTCCACAATTTGCTTCTCTTTCCTCCATATACAAAACACCCTTTGTTTGCAGAATATAATTTGCTTTAAGGAAGCTATATATAAACTTAAAGAATAAAATTAAAAACAGCATAGTCTAAAGTTGAATAAGAAACATGCATGTATGTGGTGGGACATATACTTTGAGGATCACACCTCCACCTCATTCCTCAAGTAACTACCATGCTCACAACCTCACATTGCACTAACATAGTTGCACAACAGGATTTTGGCCAATGTCAGGAAAGATATCTGCCATATATCTTGTATGGAAACAGGAACGTAAATAATTCATTAAGCATTTCTATAATCTCCCTGTCCTCCTTTAGCACACTGTTAATGTATATGTTGTTCAATGGCCTCCCTAGCTGGCTTCTACTTTTGTGTTCTGAAAGGTGTTTCTAATTGCTGGAATAAATGGGCAAAATGCTATTGCTAGTCCAGCCAAAGCAGATCCACCAATCCACAGAATGAATGAATTTAAATCAAGATTTATGTGAAACCAATTTTCTTGGGACTAAAAACTGAATTTAGCCCAATGCTTTTAGCAAATTCATCTTTAGATTCTTTGTTTCCCTGCCTTGCTAAGGTGTGTTTATTTTGCTTCTTTTTGTTCCCATGTGGATGAACTCTCCTGATTATTTGTGCAAAACCTCCCAATGAATAAATGTAGCATCACTGCATATGTTCTAAAACATGTGGTTTCATGTTGATTAATTAATTAATTAAAATATTTTACCCTGCATTTTTCCTTAAAAGGACCTTAAAAGGACCTGCATGCTCCACCAAATCAGTTGTTTTTTTAAAAGGTCTCTGTAATTGTATCTTCAGAATAAAGGAAAATGCAATACCAAGACTATCTTTGAACCTCTCAAGAGAAGTTCACCTATGCTAGAATGATAAGTTGTTGTTTAGTCATTTAGTCGTGTCCAACTCTTCATGACCCCATGGACCACAGCACGGCAGGGGTCAATGATAAGAAGAACAACACTCAACTCCTAAATTGAACTCAGTGTAGCTCAGTTACGAAGCAGCTGAGATAGTAAACACCAATAAAAGTTGAGTGTTCAATATGTTTACAGCTACTGACAGGTATTGTGTACATGTAAGAAAACCTTGCAATCTGGTTATCCAAAAGCCAATAAGGGAGGGAGAGGGCATTCTTAGCTCTCTGTTTCTCTAAGAAAAAACATTTCATATTTTTATTTATTTGGGCACAAATTTTGTTTACATTGTGATTGCCAGGAATATCATAATTTGCTCAGCTTCTCCCCAACAAAATTTGTTTCTTTATATATTTTAATTACAAGGAAAGTATTCATTATACAATCTGATCTTTACAGGGCAGAAAAATACATTCCAACTATACAGTTGACGTGTTTTCTCTTAGGTGTCCACAGAGCAAGCTCTGTTTTGCAGCCATCCTTTCGGCAGGCGAGAAAAGAGAGAAAAAGCATGCATTAAGCCAGAAGTTCAGCTTTGCCAGACCTCCCTCACAGTCTGCAGGCCTTGCCAGGAAACACAGGTGACAGTGTGAATGATAAAAAGGCATTGAGAGGGAGGGAAAGCAAAACGAAGGACTGGTTTAGTCTGGGCAGCATCTTAATGTAAACCTGCAGGGGCCTCTGTGTACAACATACCACGAAGCAAATCAAGCAGAAGCCTGTGGACAAAATACACCCTCATCAACTGAAGGAGAGCTTTCCACTTCCCCAGTAATCTTGGTGCTCATCATAGGAGGTAACAGGACACATGATAGCTTTTTCTTCATGGGACAAATTTCAGGTGGGAGATATTCTCTTTTTTGGAACAGTTTTCAGGAAAAGGGTCAGCATGGAGACCTTGGTAGGCTGACTGATGGAAAGGGAACCACAGAGGAAGTAACTTCACAAGGGGAAGTTCTTCAGCCACCCACATAGTTTTTAACTGAGCCCATCGTTTCAGCTTTAGTGTTACTAGCTTTCTTACAAAGCAGGCTCACCACTTTGTTCAGGGAACTGCTCCATATGTGGCCGCTCAATTTGACTGTTAAGGACCAAAAAGAGTCAATGATGGCAGACCTGAATCTAGGCCCACCCTAACTGCTGAAGAGGTGAAAGTCTGTAAGGTTTAACAGGTGCTGATCTAGAACTGGATCTAGAATCTTTACTCAGTTATGCAGGGGCCATAGTTTGACCTTGGATTTGGCCCATCTCTATCTTTTGGCCTATCTTACTTCATGAGGTTGTTATAAGGGTAAAATAAGGAACAGAAGACTGTGCAAATCAACTCAAGCTCCTTGGAAGAAGGGTGGGATGAAGCGGAAACAAATAAGCAAACAAAAAACAACCAATGAAAGCTGGTCTTAGAATCTATATATGTCTAAAGGTTATCTAAACTTTAGATAAACATAAATGATCTGACGTCTTGATATGCAACTTTATGGGAGCTTGAGACACCCTTCTCACACACTGACAGGAGCCACAATAGCCAGAACCAGACATCCCCTCTTGTGAAGTGTTCTCAACCTCCATCTGGCCAAAACATGGCTGCTCATTTGCCAAAACGAGTAAGAACATAGGACACTCTCACACCAACATTTTCCAGTAGTTGCCAGTGGAAAACAAGTGCCTCTTCATGTAGGAGGCCAAAAGATTTTTTGCCTTCAAATACTGATAAAAGAGATTCCAGAAATAATAAGTAAAGAGTCCAGAAAAGAACATGCATTCTCATCAAACCTACAGCTTTTCTTTCTTTTCAAGAAGAAAAGACAATGCAGATAACTGTACTGATTCATTTACTTCATTTACACTCCACCAAATTTCACTATAAAATAATAAAATCCAGTAAAGAAAACTGAAGAAACTCTACTGAATAGTATACCTAGCAAAAAGTAATTGTGAATATGAGAAGTACAAAGGCCTTCTTCCAAGCAAAGGCAGTCTTACTTTATAGCATCCAAGAAAACTCCTCTGTGCACCAAATATGAAAGTATGGTCCATAGTGGAAGGTTCCTAGAACCCCTTTCCATTACATCCTTCCTAGTAAAAACATCTTAAGAAAAATGTAATTTTTTTGTGAATGTAGACAATTTGAATTCTTTGTGCTAACAACACTTCCAGATTGAAAGAAGACAAGGCAAGCTGTTTACAGAACATGAGGATTAACAACTGAAGATAGAACAGAAGTGTTGGTTTCTGCTTTATAAGATAATGGCTGAAATCCAATACTGTAGTAAGTTGCAACTAGGGCCATGGAATCAGTGGAAATCGGATGAGCCAACTCCTCTGTAAGTTCCATTGATTCAATGTGCCTATTCTAGTTGTGACTTATCACTGAACTTCAGTCAATGATTTCTCTCTACACCCAAAAACCAGCTGTTTCACAGCACCAACAGAAGGGATTGCAAATTAATTACTGGCCTGTGCCCTCTTGCACATACTACTTTCTCAAAATTGTGTTGGTCCAGCTGAATGGTAGCTACATGTCAAACAAGAATCAAAATGAATAAAGCCATCTACCACTGATGCTGAGATGATGAACTAAAAAACAAACCATCTTACCAAAAATCGTATAGCACTGAAGCGAATATCTTGAACACAGATATATTTTTGAGAATGGGCTGACTTGCTTCACCAGCTGCTTCATGAACAGGTTTGGTTTAGAAATCTATCAGCTGTATCACTTGGCCAAAAACTTAACTGATTTGAATTCCATCCCTCTCATGTTAGTTGCTTTGAATTTAAAAATACAGTAGAAGCTCCTAAGGTTTTCTAAATCCTGTAATTGCATATGGCTTACATTTCAGAAGGACAAGAGATATAAAAAATGACCTATTCTGGATACAATGGTGATTCCAGCAGGTGGCATTGAAAGCTATTTTCTCAGACCCAGCTATGAGTAGCTTCCAATTTATGCCAAATACACTGGTTCCCCACACCCACAAAAATCCCCATCATAGCTAGGATCATGGTCTCCTTTCATAAATGGATGTTTTTCTTCATCTCAGTGGGTGGTCTCCATCTCACAGTAGAAACATCACAAGTTAAAAATACAGGATGCAACAAAGATAGGCTACATGCAAGGTTATCCAGGGTGGGGTTGGGTTTGCAGATGGACAAAATAATGTATACACAGACACACACACAGGTGGTGGAAATATGATCCTGCTACCAGCAAACAAGGAAGTCCCAAAAGATATGAATGAAGAGAAAGTAGGCTCTAGGAACACAGTCTGGTTAAGGTTATAATTTGCCATCTACTGCCACTGGTTAGGATGGAAAGTCACCAGTCACATAAAAATGGAGGTTAAGGTTTTAAGTGTCTGCTGTGCCTCTGCTGTCCCTCTACAGCTCAGAATTAGTGAGGAAGAGCAGCCACATGAGCGGTCTCCAATTGAGTGGGTAAGACTTCAGTTGCTTGACAGGCACAAAGGCAATATAACAGTGAGGCCAAAGTCTGTTTTGGCTCTCTGTTTGCACCCACTGAAGTCAGAAACTGCATTTAATGGAACGGGGGGGGGGGGGGAACCATACAAGAAGCAGCAAACTATTTTTTAAGTTGCAAAAGCCTTTGATTATTGATAGATATGTGGCTCCTTAGAAGTGGAGAAATGGGAGCTGCTATCAAGTTTTAGTAAATGCTTGTCCAGTCTTTGATGCCCCTCTCTTGTTTTAAAAAGCGACACACATCGTGAAGTAAGTTCCGAATGATTCTCTGCGTAAGTGCAGAAGACGCGTTTATAGAGTCACGAAGAAGAACCCTACATTACAGATTATGCTTCTTGTGTATTGTCTGGCATTAGTGGTTAGGTAGCTTCTTTCATTTTGAAGAGGTTATTTCTTCGCTACAATCTTTGAACCTCATATGAACCTTGGTCCTCGCTAACAAGAGCCAAGAGGTTAGTAGAGGGCTTCCAATGTCACTGAAAGGGACAACCTTAACAAATGGAGGTGGTCATAGTGCAGCTGCTGGAAACAGAAATGCCAAAAGGGTTTATCTTTTTAACTTAAGGACAAAAACTTCTGGGGAAGAAGTCTGGAAGAGGAATATACACACAAAGACAAGCACAGAGCTAAGGGAGGAGGAATAATGAAATTATCTTCATTCTTTTCCACCTCTCCAAGCACGTGAGGATCCTTAAGCAGAAATCCAACCATACACTGCATACGATCTAGAAGCTGCATACTTTGACAGAAAATATCTGTGCAGTATAATGGATTTGCAGTTTCAAATCAAAAGAGGTGTGGCAACATATAAAGGAGAAATGTTTTATTTGTGAATGACAATATTAACTGAAGTGGACAAAGCTTCCAGTGCAAATAAACAAAGTGCTTGGAAATGCACATGCAACTTAGGCCCTATGCTTTTTTCCTTACCTGTTCTCCACGAGGAAGTCTACTACACATTTCTTCAGGCAATACAGATGCGCATCCATTAGCCCTGTCCTGATGTGAATTCTAGAATGCCTGAAAGGAAAAAAAAAGATAATGAATTCCAGAAACAGCAACTGTGTTAGTCTGTCTCTACATGAGGGCAACATTAAAGAGGAAAAATAAAAAAAAAATAAAAGAAAAATATTGTGCTGCTTTAAAAACTAACAGATTTATTTTAGAGTGAACTATCATGAATCAAAATCCACTGAAGTGGATTTAGATTCTTGAAAGCTCACTGAAGTAAATCTATCAATGTTTAAAGAGTCTGAAGTTTCTCAACTCTCCGTTTCAGAGCCATTTGAAGAGCTTTACTAGATGGCAGAAACATTACAAGAACATCTGTGTTCTCAACCCTTTGTTATTAAATTAGTTGAGAGATGAATCATGAAGGCTTCCATAATTTGAATCCATAGACAAACATACACCTGCTGACCAGTTTACCACTGCCCTGAATGCATATATGATGGCACACTCTAGTCCACAAAAGCCAGTCCCACAAAAATTCTGTTCAGATTTTTAAGATGCTGGGAAACTGTTTTGTTGGTGCTACCTGTAACAATGAGACTTCTCCAGGAAGGTTTTGCACTTGAGTTACATTTTGTATTAACTGGAGAAGCTTCGCAACTTAAGGTTTGTTCGAATGTCAAATTAGATATTTTAATGCATTTTAGCTTGCTAGTGCTGTAAACTATATTGTTTATAATTTTTTTCTCTCATGTAAATACATTTTTCAATCAAGGTTTGCTGTTTAGTAAGAGAAGACAACCATGAATAGGTGAAATCTAAAACCAAAACTAAACTGTATAATGTGTTATTTTATTAGCAGCAATTCTGCCTAGCCACTGCAGATTTCATGCACCTACTGTTTCAGAATATAAGCTGCTCGATTTATCATTTAAAATTAAATTTCAGGAACTGGAGTTAACAAATAATAACATCCACATTTTAGGAATAACATCCAGATATATTATCCTACACATAATAAATACAAATATCTTCTGATAATTATGATTTATCAAAAAAATTAAGTGACTAATTTTTCATTTCTTTAGGATTTATTTTAATACCTCATGAATTGCCATTTTAGGAATTCATTAAGTAACATCATCTGTCAATAAATTGTGTCTGAACATGATTTTTTACTATTTTTTCTGAGGGTGACATGTATTGGTTTACAATGCCACTGAGAGATCAAACAAGCAAAAGAGTTAGGGATTGTTCTTGCCGCTCAATGGATGGATCTTTGAAAAGAGAACTGTATCCATTTTCACATATACAGTTAAAACTTATTTGCATAACTAAAATATTAGTGTAAATAAGTCACTATATGCATGAATCTTGTACGTTGCCATTTTTCAAAGCAATGCAATTCAGAAAGGCAGTTTTAATTTACCAAAGGTTTTGTAGGCGTCCACAAAAGGAAGGGGTGGGCATTTTTTGAAAGTCTGCAGGCTGTTTTCCACCACCAGCTACAGGGATCATGAATCAAACTGCAAATGGCCGCAGCACTGCTTCTGGTGTTTTTTATAACTGTTTATTTGGAGTAAGTCTTAGTTTGCTTAACTGAAATATTGTACAGTGTACAATAGATAAATTATATGGTATGGAAGAACAGGTCAAAAAAGAAAAAAAGGAAATTGCAAGGAAATTCTGGCTTACTAGCCAGTGTACCTTTGAGGAAATGAATTAAGTTGTGAAACTAAAGAAGGCAATTTGCTTCCATTACTGTTCAAAGAAAGTGAACTTCCAATCCTGCTAGTTAAAATTCTCTTAAACCTACAGCAGATTCAATGTATCTGGTCAATAAGCTTTCTCTTGAAAACTGCTGAAGATTTCAGCCACAGTGAGATGACCTGAAAGACTTGCTAAATAGGTATTTCCCCCCCCCCCCCACCTGCCAGCCATGGCAAAAAGGCCCTTGGGGAAAAAAATGAGGAAAAAAACAAAGTGAACTGTAATGACATTTTTAAAAGCTGATATGTTTTCTCAGTAGCCTACACAAGTTATAATTACCAAACTTAAAAATACCTTTGATTAGCAACAAAAAAGGGAGATTTTAATCAGAGCTAACTAAATGGTTTAGCATTTTACATATGCTTCATTACACCATTTTAGAGAAAAAGAAGGAAAAAAGAATTTTGTCTGTTAATGATAAGACCTTTTGATTATCATTAACTTACAGAGTTACCATATATTGGAAATGACTGGACAGCATATAACAACAAACCTGGGATCCAAATTATAAATCTCCCTCACAGATCATTGGAAAAGAAAAGAACATCTGAGGAGTGGGTAGAATGTTACTTACTTTATCCTTCCACAATTTAGGCATCAACCAAAAGAAATTTGCCATGCACAGTGACGATTTCAGACCATAAACACAAGGGATGAAGGGGTATGCCTTTCAATCTACAGAGTATGCCAAATGAGGTTCTAGAAAGGAAACAATTGTCTACAACAAATTTGAAAAATAAATGTCACTTACTTGAGAATTTAGATTTCAGTGTTTATATCTGTGCATGAGTGGTGTTATTTATTTTATTTGTTTATTTAAAATGTTTTTACACCACCTTCCTCCCTTTCCCTGTGCTTTTTTACTGTAATTTTTAAAAGGCAAACTACATACAAAATATGCCACAGATTTCTTTCACCAAATGTATTTGCCTTCATTGAAAGGAATGAGTTTTGGATGAGTGCTGCAGCCAAGATTACCTTTTCTTATTCTCTTATTTAAATGCAGTGCTGGGACATACATTCCAAGTCTTTTCCACATGTTCCTTCATTATTCCCACAGCCTCCCTCTGACATACAACTCAGAACTACTATATCTACTATATATCAGATAGAATTCTATTCGTAGTTTATGCATGCATAAATTAAATTGCATCACTTACTGCCATGAATGGCTGCTAGGTAGAGGTGTCAGTCTTCTTATGAGATGTACTGTATTCTCCACTGCACAACAGGTATATGTCTAATGATGCAAGAGTGCCCTACTAGTCAGTGGCAACTTGTCACAGTGAGTTATGCAACCAAACTTACGGATGTCTAAACCCTCAGTAGGATTCTGGGCATTATCGTATTGTCAATCAACAACAACAACACGTAAAAACTTAAATCCTCCATATCCTGCAATGTATGCTTTACCTTGAACACAAGGACCCACTGGGTGATCAATTTTCTGTTATGCACAGCTTTTAAACAGTCAAACTGCTGACTGAGAGAGAAGATCACTCCTTCATAAGTTTCTAAGAATATGGATAGTGCCACAATGAGTGTACTGCTAGGAAGAGAAAAGGATCAGGACTAACAAATGGGTTGTTATGGCTCTGTTAGGCACAGCATGTACTATGAAATCTAGAGAAAGAGGAGAAAAATGTAAAACCATAGTTTTATGTGGTTGAAATGCTCCGATTTTGTTTAATATTTACACAATCAATTAACTACTCCCTCAAGTCACAAGAAGGACTAGCTAATTTTATTTACAATGACAATCTCACACTTGCAGCTCAGTCAGACAGTGCAACATATCCTAACAGAACTTGGTGTATATTTTGGTGGACACCAACTTAAACTCAACCCTCCTATGACTTACATTACATGCCTTTCATCTGAAAAATAAGTGGGCATCTCAGAAACTTCAGGTGAACTAGAAGGGTGTCCAACTAGGTAATTGTTTTGCCCCCAAACACCCAAGTGTTACTTTGGATCATACATGAATCACTGCCAAAACGTAAAGCAAAAGGCCTCTACAAGGAATAATTTTATCTGAAAGCCATCAGGAACCAGCTGGAACACACAACCACTAACATTAAGAACTACAGCATTGGCCTTGTTATTCCACAGGTGAAGATGTCAGCCTGGTGTGGTATACTTCAGCCAATGCAAAACAGGTAGTTGTAGCACCCAATGAAAGCTGTAGAATCATAAGTGGATTACAAGCCACCACTTATAAATACTACCCACCTCTTAAAATTGATAGAATCCCCAGGAAAGGCTAGCCCTCTGCCATGTGGAGATCTGGGTGATTTAGAAGTCACTTAATGGGCAATGGAGAGGAACTGGCAGAATCAAGATAAATCTAAGAAAACTGAGCTTTTGCACAAACATAGTGCTTTACAGGGACGGACAGACAATTTCACATTTAAATCAGCACACTCTATGCTCCTCAGCACGCATTAAAATTCTTCATGTTACTCTTTATTGGGTTGAACTTATCTGATATACTTATTAATTTTACTGTGGTGCTTCTGGCACAAAGAAAGTCCACAAAGATATTCTATTTTGTAACTGCAAATGTTGTGAACACAAACTAGCTCCTACTATAATTTTATGAATGTCACAAAGGGGCTAAGTCTGTTTCTTAAGATATTAAGTGTTACACAACTTATAACAAATAGATTTTTTTTAAAAGAAATGAATACACTTAAACTTGGCTTGTTTTACTTGCACTAATTAAATATGCCATATATCTGGTGAAGCCTCTTTGCCTGTGGTTAACATGTTACTGGCTTGTAAAATAGTCAACATGTAGAGGGAAACAAAGCTGAAGTATAGTGATAGTATTTTGAGTCTAGTATAGTCTTTTGCACCTAAAGCAAAAGTTGTATTGGAAAGAATCCTGCAATCAGACATTAAACTGGTCAAGATAATAAAGTACTGGATCTAAGCATAAGCTTTTAAAGAAAATACAATAGAAACTACAGACAAATAGCAGCATTCTTAAACATAGTATAATGAGAATTCCAACTTAGCTCCCATTGCAGTTCACAAATCTAGAAACGAAATCTTCAGCTGATCGCCAACATCCAGCTGGCAGCTCCACCTGTGCAATGGGAGTGATGGCTACTGATTAAAGTTGTTTTCTTTCAATCTGGAAGTGTGCACAACTCGCATGCAATAGTACAAAGCCATGTGCACTCCCAAATCAAAGCAGGGCATTTTTAATCAGTGGCAATCAGTTGCTGACAATGCTTCCTGTTGTACAGGTGGAATTTGCCCAACAGGATTTCAGTCATAGCCTGTAAAATGGCTATGAATATTATTCAGAAGAAAGTCCCAATCTGTTTGCTACATATATTATCCCAATAAAAGTACAGATGCTCTTCTATTCTTATAATTTTATATACTCTTCTGAGCAATTTAATGACACTTAGTTCTCAGTAAAGGTGTACAGGATTACTTTGTTAGAGTGCAATGGATGAGAGTCATGTGAGTTGACATTATGCCAGCTGAAGCTGTGCTCAGTCTAAACCTCTTCCAACCTAGAAATGTTAGAAGTGATTTAGAATAATACTCACTTTAGCCATATTTTGTGCCAGCATAGTAGCTGTGTCAGTGAGTGATGAGGCAATCTGTATCTGGCACAATTCAGCTTTCCCTTTCACTGTGATGGCAGGAGCTAATTGTATGTTGCTATCACACATGACAGGAGACTTCATGGAGACGCAGATTTTTATTGTAAGCAGAATACTGCATTCTTACCTTATGCTCAAAAAAATTGGGGATTATTTGCAATCAATGTCTGGTCTCATGCCCACAGTACCGTAGTATGCCTGTTTAATTCACTGGCTGAATCAGAAGTTTCAGCAAAGCATGGCAATCACTGACATTGATGGAAACCTTGGAAACTCTTCCAGCCTCTTTCCTGTTCTGAAAACTGGGAAAGATGTGCTTGAGAATCTGAAGTACTCATATACTGCTGCCACACACAGCTCTACTCAAATCCAACACAGCTGCAAGTCACATTTAAATAACAAAAATCTCATATGCATTCCACCAGAAGCATAAAGCAGGAACACCTCCCTCTAAGGCTGTATACCACAGAAACAGCAAGCGTTTTTTGTTGTTGTTTATATCTGAACTTTAGAAGAGCAGTTCCAGAAACTGCAAGTTCCTACATGGTTGTATTGGTTTAATTAGGCAGCACAGTACATTTTGTTTGTGTTAAAAGACCTCCAACACATTTATTAAAACAGAGTAATAAATGTTAACTGCTTGCTCAACTACTTAAAGATGACCAAGCGTGGGGAAGATACTTCAAACTCTTTACAAGCAAGTGCAACATGTTTTAAGTGAGTTCAAACTGTATTTAATTAAAAAAATTACCCAGTCAGTCAATCAGATCATACAAACCTTGCAACCCTGCCAACAATCAAATACAAATTAAAGTCATGAAAGAATTTTTGGAAGTACAAACCCTGCAGCACTGCAACTCTATTCCTGGCAATGAGGACAATGTTCCGTGTTAAAACAAATCTAGGCAGCAACAGGTTTAAAAGAATATTGCCCCATGGAGTTCAAACAAGTATAGCTCTTTATTGTTCAAGGCTAAATCTAGACTTTAACCTATAATAACCCAAATAAACAGACAATATTAAGTGGGCAATATTCAGGGCTCTCAAAGATGTCAGCTTCCCCTCTTTTGTTTCAGCTAGAAACTAGAACACAAATAACTACAAGAATATCTGATAAAAATTACAATAAAACATGGAAACTCAGGTTGAATGAACAATACAGGAATTGACCAGACATGCAGCTTCTTCAGTGGTTACTCACATCTCACTTTAAACTTGATTAAAGTTTCCTAAAATTAATTATGTGCCATCAAGTCAGTACAGTAATAACTTATGCCAACCCTTGCCAGAGTTTCTAGGTGTAAAGTACTCAGAAATTGTTTACTGTTTCCTTCTTCTTCTGGTTTTGTGGAATTGTACAGCTTGCCCAGTGGGGAAGAAGCCACAGTGGACAACTGAATTTATGACCCCTTACTCCAACTCACTGAGCTATCCAGCTGCAAGATCTAATTAAAATAATGTAAATACACACTAGCACATGCTCCCCATTAACATTTGCTTCACCCATTTCTTTTGTTAAGCAGATAAACAGGTCAGGAAAGGGAGCTATTCCTGGGCTGTCCAAGCCAGGACCATAAGCCAGCTTTAAAACAGGATTTGTTGGTAGTTTATGAGTTCTTGTTTGTGTACAATAAACCATAACAGTGGGTTCAGATTTCATACAGAGCTCTGCTTCAGCTGGTTTGTTCACCTTCTCACAAGAAGCAAAAACAAATTGCCTCTTTTGCACCAACACACTATTCCTTCATATTCTGCTTGCCTAAGCCAAAAAAGTATCCTTCAAGTGATGTGTGAATGTGGTCAACCTCTGCATCAGCCTGCCTCCTCTACAGTATTAAATGCTTCTTAGCTTCTTCCTCTCATGCTGCTATGCAGTTTTGCCTTTCACAAATTTAGGGACAGGGATGCATTTAGTATTGTAGGGGTGCTTGTCTCTCTGTGTATCTTTTTAAAGGACCAGGTGACTACATTTTCCGGAGATGACAAACATTTCATCTCAGGGACTGCCCGTCTTACACATACTTCACAGGTTAGCTGCCTGAGGGTGCTAACCCTGAGGGAGACCTGGAAAGTGGTAACACGAAAACAGTCTTCTCTGCTGTCACAGCCTGCCTCTGAAATGATTTACCATCTGCAATCCACATTGCCCCCTCTACAATGTCCTTTAAAAAGCTCTTAAAAACATTCACCAGGCCTTTCAGAATATGCCAAATTAAGACTTGAGCACATTAGCCTTTTATCTAATTACCATCTTTTAAATTGTCTTAATAATGGTTCAGAGGTTCTAAATGTCTTAATGTTTTATTTTTTAATTTAAGTTGTTCATTATTTTCTGTTGCCACTGATTATGTAATGTTTTGTTCTGGTCTTATTTATGTTAACTGGTCAGAGTAACCACTGGGTAAGATAAGCTGTATAAAAATCTAATGAAGGAATGAAGGAATTTGGAAGTTGCAAAAGGTAGGTACTGTGCACAAGAAAAACTGCAAAAAGCACTGACAAATGGGACTCTGGAAAGCGCTATCAGAAAAAAGACAGAAAATGAACACTGACCATGTAAGAACAAAACAATTGACAGCAGTTACATAGAATTTGAAAGTTGGGATCATTGACAAACAATGAAACTCTGGGTCTAAGTATTCAATTCCAAACATGTAAAGCAGATTGGCATAAAAAACCATTGTAAACAATAGCTATATTCCTGTTGTAACAAACATTTTCAATAAAAAAAATGACACATAGAAGTGATACAAGGGATTATGGTTAATGCACATTAACACATGGAACCTGTCATTATTAATAAGGCACCAGGATTATCTAGCTTTGCTCTGATATTTATAGTTGGTATCAGATCCAGCCCAGTACAACAATTGTTTAGTGGCTTTTCAGAAAATATTTATACTATGGTGCTATAACAATGTTAAAATGTTAAAATGAAGCTACATTGAAATTATGTGTGTCAAACATAAGTAGTCATTTCTGTTTTTCACTTCTTTAAAGTTTTACTGTCAACACTTAGAAAATGCAAGATTAATTCAAGAGATTATACAAACTGCATAAATTATATTAGCACTTGCATGGAATTTACTTCTGGATGTTAAACAAGTTAATAAGAAATGTAAGTATTTTGATGGTACTAAGAAACAGAGAATTGCTAAAGCTAAGCCAAAAGATTCAAATTTTAAAGCAGAAATTGTCAAAAGAAAAAACAGAATGGTGTAGAAATGACTTCCTGAGGTATTTCATATGTGAGATAAGCATGCAGCCTGAAGTAGCAGCAGTGTTACAATAACTTGTCTCATTCACCTCTCAGCACCATGAAAATACATGAAATGAACTGTGCCATCAATGTTCACATTGTTTTAAAGAGGAGGAAATGAATACATAAACTGAAGCCAATTAATTATATAAATTAAGATCTTATGTCTAGTGACGTAACACCTGAAAACATTTTGGGGTATTCAGCTTAAAGAGTTTCACAAACTGTCAGGCATGGATTTTTGGTAAACACATGAAGGATACACTAAGACCAAGAGTCACACTATGAAATACTGCACAAAAACCCTAAAAAGCCAATGTGTATGCAGATGACTAGCTTTCCTGTTGTCAACACACACAGCTGTGTCTACAATCAACATACAAAGCACAAGCTCATATTAACATAGAACAGCCTTTAAGATGCAACAAGGTTTTTCTTTTTTATTTCATGTTTTTCTTTTGGATTTTGCTTGATAGCTTGAGAGAGAAAAACAAAGAGGAAAGGAGGTCTTCCCACCCTTTTCCACCCTTTGGACTGGCTGGGGAAGGCAGGGCACCCCCCCCCGTGCTTGTGCGCAAACATGCACACTTGCTCATGTGCATGCACAAATGGTGTGCCGTTTGTGCAGCCGCCTGTGTGCTTGTGCACATGTGCAAATGATGGTGTGGTGCTTGTGTGCATGTGCAAACGGTGGTGTGGCGCTCGCACAGGTGTATGTATCATGAATGATATTTTCGGTGGTAGCAAGATGAGACATCTCTCATGAATCTTACTAAGGGAATAAGGCTTTTAAAAATTCAGCTCTTTCGTTTTAATCCACACTGTTCTAAGCACCAATGGGTTTCTGCATTTTCTTCACAAATACCTCTTCTTAGGAGCATGACCCAAGCAACTGTAAGCATTCTGCTCAACTTCCCAAGAGTCTATCTCATCCTTCATATAACTGTGTAGTTTAAGTACCACAGGACAGAAGGACAAGAGCTGAATAAGCTGCAGATCTTTGCCCTACAGAGAAATCTAAATGGGTTTTCATCAGCATTCTCATTAAGAATACCTGGGCCTTAAAAGATGCACATACAGCTGAAACACATAAAACAAAATAATTTTCGCACAACCAGACCACGGTTCAAATTGTCTGGCCATTAGGATAAGAATGGAGTTAAATGTGGAAAGAATCCATTATTCTTTCAATAGCGTCTGGTGCAGCTAAATAGGTGCTCACATAGACCCCTTCCTGAAAAGCTTTAAAAAATTCAATAGCAGCTTGGCCTGGGAAAGAGGTGTTCACTGAAATACTAGCACATGGGCCAGGCACAGAAGAACTATGCTACCTGAAGAACAATATTTTTCAAGTACTCTTAGAAGCAAAGGCTGCAGGAAGAAAGGCGTCTGAAGAGGCCCTGTTCTCAGGAGCTTTTTTAAAAAGGCATTCTATCTGATGGCTGCTCTTGGATGCAATTTACCAATCCTAGCCCATTCTAAGTAAAAACTGGAAAATGGAGGCCCTCTGAAAATAATCAAGTCTGCTGAAAGGGGTTTCCTGAACAAATAGCTTTAATAATAGTACAACAGGCTGGGGGGCGGGGGCTGGGGAAAGCCTAGGTTTTGCTTGAAATTTATAGCTCTGTTGGCCTGGACTGCATTGCATTATTACTGCTCTACCTTGCTGAGACTCGGAGTTTCAAGTGGGTAGCTCAAAAATTTTCAGCAATGTTCAGTTGGCCACAGCTAAAAGCAGCTTCTTCAGTCAGCACACTGTCCATCTTGTAACTCTTTACACATCTGTGACAACTACAGCAGAAGCTATGCCAGGTATCAAACATTATTTGGGCTACTGTGATAACAGCTTCTAGGGCATCTGACGTAGCAGAGAGGCACTCTTGGATACTATTCTCAGAACACCAAAAGTCTCTTAGCTTCTACTGTGGTAAACTGTTCACATTCTGTGCTACAATTCAGCTAGAACAAGTTGACAATGTTAATTGTTGTTATGTGCAGTCAAGTCACATCTGACTTATGATTACCGTTTTTTTTTATTTTCAAGAGTTCTTTGGCCTGTCTTGTAAATTCTTGACCAAAGGAAAGAATATTTGCTCTCTTCTTATGCTGCCACTCACCACACCAGTTCTGTTAGGTGTCAAAATGAACAGCATTTCAGAAATAAATTCAGTGGATTTTTTTCTTGATTAAGGTAAGGATTTTTTTTTGTAAGGTGTCAATAAAAACATTAGGCCTGTGAAGACATCCCATGCAGTCCACTCACTATATACCATGCTTCCTGATGACACTTTATTTGCTATTTCACCTACAGGTGCTTCTGCACTACTCTGAATGTGTTGGCCACATATTATTTCCTCGGTAGCGAACACAGTTAAATTGGCATTGGCTCCAATGCTGTTGTGCTGCTCTATCATCACTAAATACATGGGTCCATTGATGCATCACTGTTATTAATGGACATATTGCAACCTACATATGATGCCTTTGAAAGGTTTGGGCTGGGAGGGACTTTTGACTGGAGTTAATGTTAGTCAGCTCAGTAGCAGCCAATTGTTCCATCTCTGCCTCAGATTCTTTTTCCTGCCTTTTTCTAGTCAGGGGTCTGCCAATATTAGCAATAGAATCTGTCAAAAGTGGACAGTTAGCTGATGTGTTCTGTCAGCTATGTAACCAGTCAGTTAATCAGTAATAAGGTTACTTAACCAGTTAAGTGCAGTTAAAATTTTTACACAATATACAGTAGTGCCCTGCTTGACGATTACCTCGTTGTATGATGAATCTGCTATACGATTAGTTTTTTACGATCGCAAAACGATGTTTCAATTAGGTTTTTTTGTTTGACGATGATCGGTTCCCTGCTTCGGGAACTGATTTTTCACTTTACAACAATCGAAAACAGCTGATCGTCGGGTTTTCAAAATGGCTGCCCACTGTGCAAAATGGCTCCCCGCTGTGTTCAGGACAGATTGCTCGCATTACAGGCACCGGAAAATGGCTGCCCTATGTTGGATCTTCGCTGGACAGTGAGGTATTTCACCCACTGGAACACATTAACCAGTTTTTAATGCATTTCAATGGGTTTTTTACTTTCGCTTGACGACGATTTCGTTCTACAGTGATTTTGCTGGAACAAGTGGGATACCACTGTAGTGCCTTTGATATCTATAAAGACTTGCAAGCAAATGAAAACAATTTCAGCCCATTGATGCTTCTGTACACAGTTACATAATCCAACTCAGTCGATCTGTATTTCAAAGTAATTTTGGTTTTTATCCTAGGTAAGTAGAGGATTTTCTTTTTAGGACACTAAGAGTGGTGCTCCCCTCTTGTACTTAGATGGAGTGTCTGAGTGACGTTGTGACCACTTTTGGTGACCTAAGAGGATCTGCCTTGTTTTGGGAAGGATATAACTGCAACCATAATGTCTTGCTTTAGAACATTTTCTTTTAGGGGATTTTCTCCTGTTTGAAACACTGGAGTACAAGGGCATCAATACTGATCAAAAGTTGTCCTTACAGAAAACATAAGACAAGAGACTTTTAAAAAAACACTAAAACAAACAAACAAACAAACAGTCATCAGTGCTGCACAGAATTTTTAATTAAAGAACACATTGCAGAATCAGATGTGTTCCAGCAAAAACTACTCCTACTCATGTAGTATTTCACATTTTTGCTAGAATGATTTAGGAGGCTTACCGGATCGCCTAGTGGTGATATATCTTGGTTTCTCCTTCTGTGTGTTTTTGCGTGTTACAGTATTTGTTTGTTACACATTGAGAGGCCCAGAAATCATCATTCAATTTCCTTCTGACAATTCCATTGGCAGCATTTCGAAGTGCTTGCTTTTAAATTTCTTTCTGATGGGTGTGGCTGCTTGCACATTTAGTGTTTTTTTGTAAAAAATTATTCTTTGAATTTGTGCAAGCTGTCTCTTGGTGGACTGTTCCTAAATTATCTAGCCATGGAATCATTTTACTATGCTACTGGGATGGCACAGAAGGCTGAGTCAGAGGTCAGAAGAGTTATCCATGCCTATTTGAACATGGTCTGAATCTTTTCAGCTGCACATTAAACATATGTTATTCATCAGTGGGCTGTGGAACTCCATGACGCATAACAGACTGGAATGCAGGTTAACACCCCGCCTTCATCGGAAATGTACTGACAAATGTACGGAAGCAAATAAGGAAGAAAAATATTAAATGAGACTCAACAACAATACTGAGAGGCATGTGGCTGTTCTGTTCTCAAAGAGTTAAATGTTTTCTCTCCTCAAGATCTGAAGTACCAAATCCACTCTAAGCATTTCTGTAGCTTCTTTTAACCATTTACAAAACTAAGAAACTATCCCAGTACTCCCCTGCTGGCTGCAAGAAAATATCTGGTGTATTTTTTTTTTATTATTTTGCAGACTACTATTGATTTGCCTTAGTCCAAAAAGTCTGGCCTACAAAGAGCTCTTACTTAAACTTTATCACTGATTTCATGGATGCAATTTGAAAGAGCACACAAAAGTGATGTTCTTCTGAAAACTAACCACATTTACTTATGAAAGAAGTCACACAATGGCCAGAATCCTGTTGCACAACTTTATATCACACAAAAGTCTTCTTATGCAAGGTTCAGGGAATTCCTTTAATCATGGGGAGTTTTTGGGAGCTGCAGAAAGATGGTGGGGGGTAGCTCTTTCACACCTCCAAACCATGGCAGCTGAACTTCCTAGTGACAGCAGCTTTTAGGCACTAAAGCATCCTCTTCCCAGTTCTGAAGTTCCTAAAGGCTTTCTCAGGTCAAATGGTGGGTGAGAGGTGGAGATAGAAAGCTTTTAATGCCCCCTGAAAAAGGGCTGCAGCACAGCTGCAGATGATGAGTTGTAACTTGTAAAACAGGATTTCAGCCGATGTTATACTTGAAACCAAAGGTTTTTCTCTTCATGGAGTATATTACTAAGACTGTCTCTAGCATAAAGACTTCTTCAGATGCTAGTAAAAATGGCATGTTATCACACTGATGGACAAACTAGCATTGCAATATCTGGAATTTCTCACAGTTGAGAGTTATGGTACATCTCTTTCAGTTTTAGGAAGACAGTGAAGGTAGATCTGTCCCATCTGGTCTTCAATTTTTTTAAGATCTGGTAGGCATTTCGAACTATCTAATGAGCATTCTATACAGCTTAGTTTAAATGATTGGAGCTACTGTCCAGAATATTGTTTTCAGAATATTGCTTGGGTTTTCCACACACAGCTGTCTGCTCTTCAGAAAAAAATTGTCTGGGCATTTTTCACTTATGTAGTTTTCTCTGGGCAGTACCCATAAAAAAGGATTGGCATAGGACTTAGTCAGTCCTATCCCTCACCCCTCTCAAAGTATGTATGGACTTTATTTATTTATTTATTTACATTATTTTTTAGCCGCACCATTGCCAGTGGCTTCTTTAGATACATTAACAGTCTTTAGACTGACTTAATGGTCACTGTGCTGTCACTCATATACAGGCATACGTCGGTTTATGAAATTAATGCTATTCCTTAAATAAACTGCACCAGAGCTGGCCCACTGAATCAATGGGGATACATAGAGGGGGAGCAACCTAGCTTCTTGTGCCAATACATTCCAAAGCCTGGGTGCAACTACTAAATAAGTGCAAAATTCTACTCACTTAAATACACAGGCACAATGGCAAGTACACAAGTGGTAATTTGACAGCAGTATGCCTGTTGCAAGACTGCTTCAGTCATGAGCTAGAGATTCCACCAGAAGGCAAAAAAACATTTGTAGAATTACTGTTATAATTCTCCTAACTTCTTCACTTATCCATAGGAACTACCTCCTTCAACTTAAAAGCCCAAAATAATTAAAAAGAAAGCAGAATAGCCCCACCTCTTATTATTTAACCATAAAGAACAATATAAGGTAAACAGGGTAAAAAAAACGTCCAGAAAAAACAAGTCATTATTTTTTTCTAACTTACAAGAAAGATTGGGAAACTTTCCCTTAGTTGCTCAGATGGCTTTAAGAATGATCAAGGGATATATCTGATAATTACAAAAGAGATGCCTCAGCGCATGCACAAAGTGCTTTTTCCTACAAATCTGCCACATCCATTCGATCACAGATCTGAGGTTAGGAATAAAAGCTTCCATGATAGAATATATGTTTTCACTTAGAGGCAAATGTCTTGTAACAAAGAATCCATGCATCGTGAAGAGGTCACATGCATAAGAGTTGGGCACTTGACAGACTGCAAACTTGTGAAGAAAAAGTTCAAGGGAGAGAAGTGCCAGTCCAGTTCTCCCCCCAGCCACTTTGGACTACAGCTCCTTCAGCCATAATCGGCAGGGACAGCTGGAATGATGATAACTGTACTATAAAACATATGAAGAACAACAAGCGGGCTGTCATTTTCAGTACTGAATGCATGAGACTCCCCAATCATTACCGTGCTCCCAAAAAGAAGGGCAGCCTACTAGCTCAAATGGAGCTTCTCCACAATCTTCCTTCCTCCAGCTGATTTTGTACCTAAGTAGTACCATATCTTCCCAGCAAGCCAGAAGGTCTAGAGGGAATGGAGGCTTTGACTGCATACGGGCTGGCTCATTTCAATCTTCATATCATATTTGTCTGAGTGCCTCTCTCTCAGAACAACCTCTGAGAAGGCTGATTGCTGAAGAACTGATGCCTTTTTTAATTGTGGTGCTGGAGGAGACTCTTCAGAGTCCCTTAGACTGCAAAGAGAACAAACCTATGAATTCTGAAGGAAATCAACCCTGAGTGCTCACTGGAAGGACAGATCCTGAAGCTGAGGCTTCAATACTTTGGCCATTTGATGAGAAGGGAAGACTCCCTGAAAAGACCCTGATGTTGGGAAAGTGTGAAGGCAAGAGGAGAAGGGGACGACAGAGGATGAGATGTGTGGACAGTGTCATCGAAGCTACCAACACGAATTTGACCAAACTCTGGGAGACTGTGGAAGACAGGAGGGCCTGGTGTGCTCTGGTTCATAGGGTCACAAAGAGTCGGACATGACTTAACAAAGAGGTGTGATGGCTCCTTCCTTCATGGGCTTCAGAAAACAAGTGAATATATGACTGTTCATACAGGCCTTCCCCACCTTACCCCAGATTGTTGTCATTTTGATTATTGACATTTCATTTTTTTTCTCTGTTTTGCCTCTGTCTTTTGTATTTGTCTTTTTTATATGGTTAGCAAAGATCTTGTTTTCTTTTTTGTTTTGTTTGTTGTTTTAGCTTTGATTATTATGTAAATTTATGTCATAATGCTGTAAGCTGCCCAGAGAAGTGGCTTGGCCACCAGATGGGCAGGGTAAAAATTTCAATGAATAAATAAATAAATATCAGAGCTGTGCTGCCCTCCATACATATATACACTTCTAGTTTGGTGCAATCTGGGTTCATGTGCAAATACTAAGCTTAATTCATTTTTCTTTAAACTGTTCTCCACCCTTAGACCTTTTGAAGCAATTTCCCCAGGAACTGGATATATAATGGCTGCCTCAAGCAATCAAGGACAAGAGCACATGAAAGGCACAGGTGCACACATACATATACAAATATAAAATCCCCCAATAGTCCACACCAATCCAATGCAGAAAAAAGTTTCCCCCCTCATATCATCTGGCAAACAACTAGAGCAGGCTTACAAAGCACGATCTGCTGAATTTCCCAAAAAGAAAATTCTCTTAGCTATTTAACATGTTCTTCTCACCAGATAGTCCTCTTCTAATCATGATAATTTATGATGCCTCCAAGGAAGACATAAAAACCTCACCATTGACATAAAAAAACAAATTAAACTGAAATGTGTACTTTATAGAAGTTATAGTATTTTATGGAACTATATTCTAAAGGTACAAGAGGAGTCAAACTGGCTTTAAGAGAGAATAAGAGACTTTTCAAATGAATCTATACTAGAGACATTAGGATTTTTTTTAAAAAAATCAATTTTAAGTAATAAATAGGCATTTTCTCAATGTCAGAGTCCTAATTATTTGTTATTGTTCAGTTCTGCACTCCCCCCCAAGTAATAACCCTAAATAAGCTAGTTTTTATTTGCACTGAGACGCAGAACAAAAACACAACAGCAACCTCTTCAAATTTAAAAGTCAGATCTTTTAAAGTAAGACTGCACTGTTACTTCAAAGCCATTCTTGCATTTGCCTGATGCATTTATATAGGAGGTATTCCTTTCTGTATGAGGTAATGAGTAGTCCAGATTGTCACTGTGATTTATTAGCACATCCTCTTGAAGCAGCACTGCACCTGCATTTGCACAGATGGAACACCCACGAAGGCAGATAGTTTATTAGGGGTGGCTCATCCTCCAATAACCCTCAGCATTTTAAAAGGAAATGCTCCAAATTTAGACTT
This sequence comes from Pogona vitticeps, assembly GCF_051106095.1. NCBI lineage: Eukaryota > Metazoa > Chordata > Lepidosauria > Squamata > Agamidae > Pogona > Pogona vitticeps. The sequence continues at coordinate 62,748,484 of NC_135786.1, forward strand.
GCTCCAACAGGTGTTTTTTACTGTTTGTCTTTGTGCAACTATAAATGTCTAAGGTGAGGCAAACAATTCCCTCCTCATGGTAATCATTCTTTGAAAACAAATATGTCAGCTCCATCATCACATTTGTACAGAGGGGGGTGAAGGAAATTCAGGCTCTTTTCCCAACCCCACAGCTTGCCAAATGCTCAGAGAGGTGGAGTTTAGAGAAATGAGTCTTCAAAGCACATATCAAAGACCCAGATGCAAACATCCATTGCACATCTATCCTCAGGGTTAAAGTCAAGATGGTGTAACACTTCTTTTGGTGTAAATTATTTGTTTAACCAGCACTTGGGTAGGTTTGCAGATAAGGATTCTCGTATCTCAGCTAACTGGTATACATTTAAAATCTGACTAGTAAGTATGGAAATGAACAGGACTAATATAAACAGAGAATCAGACTTTCCTATGGCACCATGACTAAATTGGCATTACATCAGTGCGGAAGTTGAACAAAGGCTTTAATCCTACTTAGTATTTTCCATGATACTGAAAGTGCATTAGAGAGGTCTTCTCCACCACTAAGAAACTAAAGCCAAATTGGAAATCTCTGGTGACAAAACACTTGATTTTAATCACTGCAGGGTGGATAAAAATCAGTGACTGAGGACTGAGACTTTTAAGGAAGGGAGGGATGCTGATACTGAATAAAATTAATAATTGAATAAATTCACTTATTTCTCTGTGAGATTTAGGAGACATTTGATAATCAAGGAAGTCTTTACATGAGCAGTCTTTCTGATGCTGCAGTAATATATTTCATTGTGTTCACGTGTTTTATGTTACAATTTTATGGTTTGCAATATAGTATCATTTGTTCTAGTATGTTGCAAGCTTTCTTGACAGGTTCTCTGTATACTCAGCAATAAATACAAATCAATGTGTATAATTTATGTAACGAAAACAAAGTTTCAATGAGGGGAAAAAGCAAAACCTCTTGGACTCAGAACAAAGTCCTTTGGTAGTGTATACATTCAGCTCTGCCTATTAAACAACAACTATACACAATAGCTATCACTTTTATTTAGCAACCTATTTGATCTCAGTACCTCTGATTATATTGCCATACTCCAAATGAATTAGCTGTGAAGAATCCCAAAGCTTACTTCTGAAGGATGGATCTCTTGATGATGATCTCTTCATCCAAATCTGCTTCATTGGCCATAAACAGCAATCGCTTTTCTGAATCATCCACTCCAATAAAGTCGCGCTGTTCCACTGAAGTAGAAAAATCATAACACAAGCATTTTATAGCCTGCTTTAATATAATCTAGTGACAGCCGATCTAAAGAGACGTTCCACCTGAAACACAGGCATATACAAGTACCAGCAGTTTGCTCATGAAAGCTGAAAGCATTCATGAAACCTATGACGCACACACATAACTTACAGGAGGAAGTAAAGAAAGATCAGGAAGCATCTACAGCTAACTGCTTCTATAATTTGAAAGAAACACATGCAGAGAAAGCAGCTCCTCAAATACTTGGCGAACTTCACAGCTTGTCCATTTTGCCAGAGAATCTGCATTACAGTATTGCATTAAAGTTTGTGATACTGAGGGCTATCATTGAAAGAGTTCTTCTCTTCACAAATCAGACTAATTTTAACAAAGTTGATTCCTGTGGAGAGGTTTCATACAAAACATTCATGAACATGCTAAAGACTGAGAACAAAGTAATTTCTCTTTTAAACCCACAGTATGGAACTTTAAAAAAGCAAATGGAAGAGCTATGGTATGGTAGCATTTTTATTGAGGAGAAGCTGTGTTTATTCTACCCAAGCAGTGGAAGGAGGAACTGCCTAAATAATAACTACTTTGTTTCAATCATCACAATTTAAAATGTCATCATGCTGGACAACTACTGTATTTCAAACCATGCACAATTCATAAGTCGGAGTGAACAAATTATTTCTCCTGATTCTCTGTTTGGGCCACTTTAGATTTGTAATCATATAATTCAACATCCCGTGAATGTATGGTTTAGGAATAAGAGAATTTGGTTTTTGTTTTTTTTTTAAAGGGGAGATACTGACTTAAATCCAGTTGTTAGTCTCAACTAGAGTAGACCTGCTGGATCAATGAGATTTATCATTCACCAAATGTTCAATGTGTCTAGCCGGCACTATCAATTGGATTCATAGCATCAGGATACATTACAGTTACACTAAGTATGAATAGGTTTTGCAAAGTGTGACTAGGGAAGATCTGGAGTACCACCATTCCAGTTTGGAGATTTAACGGCATTATGTGAAAACCATCATATTTAGCACCAACTGCCAATCTCTATGAAAAATGTGAGCAGTCAAGACTCCTGGAATAAACAGCACCTTCTTACCTAACTTTTTCTTCCCTTTTTGTCCTGGTACAAGCTCTGTGGGTTCATAAGCTTTCTTCATTAGCATGGAGACTGTGGCATCATGAGCTCGGAATAAGTCAATTACTTCATGAAGAGCAACATCAGTGATCAGATCACAACTTAGCACCAACACATCTGTCTGTCAAAACAAAAGAAATTATGTAGTACATGTGCACAAACTTAAAAGATGCAAGTATTAAGGTAAAATGAAGTTAGGAGGGCTTTATGAAAAATGATGTCAAGACTGATCCAGCATTTTTACCATGAAACCACAGTTATCAATACATCTTTAAAAAAACTTTTTGCCTACGATACATGCATAAACACAGTACTGTACAGAAAACTCAGTTTGGAAGTGACTAGTTATTTTTCCAGTATCGAGTAACATTGCTTATAATTACAAAGTAACTTTTAACTATAAGAGTCAACATATAAAAACTAGTTCACTTTCATTTGTTACTTTTACAACACTGTGACCAAACTTTTTCGGATTCTATGCCATTTTCTTATCAATCTTTATTGCCAAGGGACATTTTGGCTAAAATCCTATTGGTACAGTTTGGTGTGCCTAAGTCTGATGACATCATCATGACATTTTATCTTTATTTAAAAGTTTCATTTCCCCCACTTCCAGGTTCCAAGGCTGCTTAGTGATCTCTTTCAATCTAGGAGGGGCCTGTGACAGGGGCAGCTGTGATTTTTGAACATTAAAGGCTTCCCTTTTTAATTAAAAATATGTGAATTAGCCTCTTTAACATCAGCATCATTGAGATCACCCACCTTCCAAGCTACAGGAAAGCATACTAGGGATATCTTTTAATCCTGCTACAACTCACCTCAGTGAATGGTCTGAACTGTGACAGGCTAAAGAGGAAAGGTTTTCTCCTATTCATCACTCAACCCCTCTCTATGAAGAGCAAAATGTACCATTTATCCTTCCCCAGCCCCCAAAAAAACCAATACCTAGAAAACATTTTGTATAAAATAGTGTTTATCTAAAATCCCCTATTTTCAGAGTCTCACTCTGCAGGAACTGTTTCTTAAGGCCTAATCTACCTCTGCCAGTGCAATTTTCATTAAAATTACTACAGAATTAATTTACAGTACAATTCTAAGCAGATTGACCCCAATGTAAAATGAGTTAATAGCTCTTACTCCTAGCAAGTGTATTCAGGAACTTCAGGAAGATTTTTGTTTTAAATGATTTTCTGTTAAATGAAGCTCAGAAAACCACAAAATCACATAGCATGATTCGCTGCAGTGTGATCATGAAATTTAGCTGTGCAGGGTTAACTGGAAGAAAAAGAAGTGGTATATATTCATGTGTTGCACAGACGTTTTCAACATGCTTTCTACATAAAATAAAAAAATAAGGGCAAACATGATGTGGCAACTTAAAGACTAACTGCTATATTTTAATGTGAGCTTTCATGGACAAGTTCAACTTTCGTTTTTACCAGAGATGCTAGCACACATTAACACAGATACCTCTTATATAACTCCACTTAATCCTTGCCAAGAGGAAGCCTTGGTTGATCTCTGGAATAGGGAAATGGAAAAAGCAATTGACAGGATTGTTCCTAAATGTCTCCTCCCACAAAGTAGAGTCAAACTGGCCACCTGATTAACTGGGGAGTTAGTGGTGATGAAACCAGCAGGACATAGTCTTGAGTTACAATGGTGGAAAACTCAGGAATGAATCTAACAGAAAAAGGGCTACGGCTCATTGGAAGGCCTATTCTGTGGCACTGCCAGCAGCAAGGAAGTCATTCTTCCCTGCCACCATTGCGTCTGCACAGAATTGTCTGGCAGAGCTCTTTCGAGTAGTCAAGGGCCTACTAAATCATAGCACAAAGGAAGAGAATGCAAACCACACTGTAGCTCATTGTGAAGACATTACACTTTGCAGACAAAATTCCACAGATCCACTCTGACTTGGAAGCTATAGTTGATACAGGTCCTTTGAATGTAACTGTGACCCTTGCTTGCCCTGTGATAATGGGCGAGTTTCAGTTTCTGCAACCTGATAATGTGGACAGGTGAAAGGTGAAGGCTAACACATGTCTGCTGGACCCTTGCCCTTCCTGGCTTATAAAAACTGCCAGAAAAGGCCTGGTTGAGTGGGTAGGAGGAATGGTGAATGCCTCCATGCAGCAGGGCAGGATCTCAACATGCTTAAAGGAGGCAATAATAAGATCTTTGTTGAAAAAGCCCTGTTTGGATCCCACAATACTGAATAATTACTGACACGTTGCCAATACTCCATTCTTAGACAAGGTGCTGGACTGGGTTGTGGCTTCTCAGCTCCAGAGGTTCCTCGTCGTTTAGTCGTTTAGTCGTGTCCGACTCTTCGTGACCCCAAGGACCAGAGCACGCCAGGCCCTCCTATCTTCCACTGCCTCCCGGAGTTGTGTCAAATTCATGTTGGTTGCTTCGTAGACACTGTCCAGCCATCTCATCCTCGGTCGTCCCCTTCTCCTCTTGCCTTCACACTTTCCCAACATCAGGGTCTTTTCCAGGCAGTCTTTTCTTCTCATTAGATGGCCAAAGTACTGGAGCCTCAGCTTCAGGATCTGTCCTTCCAGTGAGCACTCAGGGTTGATTTCCTTTAGAATTGATAGGTTTGTTCTCCTTGCAGTCCAGGGGATTCTCAAGAGTCTCCTCCAGCACCACAATTCAAAGGCATCAATTCTTCGGCGGTCTGTTTTCTTTATGGTCCAGTTCTCACTTCCATACATCACGACAGGAAAAACCATAGCTTTGACTATTCGGACTTTTGTTGGCAAGGAGATGTCTCTGCTTTTTAAGATGCTGTCAAGATTTGTCATCGCTTTCCTCCCAAGAACGAGGAGTCTTTTAATTTCATGGCTGCTGTCTCCATCTGCAGTGATCATGGAGCCCAGGAAAATAAAATCTGTCACTGCCTCCATATCTTCCCCTTCTATTTCCCAGGAGGTGATGGGACCAGTGGCCATGATCTTAGTTTTTTTGATGTTGAGTTTCAGACCGTTTTTTGCACTCTCCTCTTTCACCCTCATTACAAGGTTCTTTAATTCCTCCTCACTTTCTGCCATCAGAGTGGTGTCATCTGCATATCGGAGGTTGTTGATATTTCTTCCGGCAATCTTAATTCCGGTTTGGGATTCCTCCAGTCCAGCCTTCCGCATGATGTATTCTGCATATAAGTTGAATAAGCTGGAGGACAATATACAGCCTTGTCGTACTCCTTTCCCAATTTTGAACCAATCAGTTGTTCCATATCCAGTTCTAACTGTTGCTTCCTGTCCCACATATAGGTTTCTCAGTAGATAGATAAGGTGGTCAGGCACTCCCATTTCTTTAAGAACTTGCCATAGTTTGTTGTGGTCCACACAGTCAAAGGCTTTTGCATAGTCAATGAAGCAGAAGTAGATATTTTTCTGGAACTCTCTGGCTTTCTCCATAATCCAGCGCAAGTTAGCAATTTGGTCTCGAGTGCCTCTGCCTCTTCAGAATCCAGCTTGTACTTCTCGGTCCACATACTGCTGAAGCCTACCTTGTAGGATTTTGAGCATCACCTTGCTAGCGTGTGAAATGAGTGCAGGTTCCTGGATGAGATGAATTATCGAGATCCATTTCAATCTGGTTTCAGCCCTTGTTGTGGGACAGAGACTGCTTTGGAACTGGATAAAGGGAGTGTACCCATGTTGGTTCTGCTGGAACTCGCAGCAGCTTTCAGTACCATTGAACATGGTATCTTTCTAGTCCAGCTCTATGGGATATGACTTGGAGGCACTGTTTTATGGCGGTTTCAGTCTTTCCTGGATGAGAGAACTCAGACGGTGATGCTGGATTTCTGTTCAACACCCTGGCCGCAGGCCTGTGGGATTCCTCATTCTCTTTTGTCTTCTACGCTCTTTAACATCTACATGAAGTAGCTGGAAGAGTTCTTCCAGAGTTTTGGGGTTTGGTGTCACCAGCATGAAGATGACACCCAACTCTATCTCTCCTTGCCATCTAATTTTGAGAAAGCTGTTTCAACTCTAGATCAATGTCTGGTATCAGTAATGAACAGGATGAGGGTGAATAAAGTGAAACTTAATCCAGACAAGACCTCCTGATGCTCCTGATCAGTCGAAAGGCAGATCAAGGAACAGGGATGCAGTTTGTGCTGGGGATGGGCTAGCACTCCCTCTGAAAACACAGGCACACAGATTGGGAGGAGGGCAGTTTCCTGGATTCATCTCTGAGCCTAGATCTCCAGGTTTCAATGGTGGCCAGGAGTGCCTTTGCACAGTTAAAACTTGTGTGCCAGCTGCACCCATTCCTGGAGAGGTCTGATTCACAGTGACACATGGCTTAGTTACATCCTGGCTAGATTACTGTAACATGCACTCTACATGGGGCTGCCTCTGGATAGTGTTTGGAAACTTCAGTGGCTCCAAAACAAAGCAGCCAGATTGTTGACTGGAGCTGGTTACAAGGATTGCAGAACCCCGTTACAGCAGCTCCACTGGCTGCCGATCCACTTCTAGGCACAATTAAAAGTGCTAGTTCTAATCTATAAAGCCCCAAATGGCTCAGACCCAAGCTGTCTCAAGGACTGTATCTCACTTTATGAGCCTGCCCTGCATTAAGATCAACAGGGGAGGCCTTTCTCTTGGTTCCACCACCTTCACAGATGCATTTTCTGAGGACACAGGAGCGGGCAGACTCTGCTACTGCTTCGAAACTTTGGAACTCCCTCCCACAGGAGGTCAGACTAGCCCCATCATTGCTGTCCTTTGGCAAGCAGGCAAAGACTTTTCTCTTCCGGCAAGCTTTCCCTGAGTTGATTGGCTGCCTGAGTGGAGTTTTTAAATGGATAGTTGTGCCTTAATGCTTTGATTGGTTTTTTTGGTACTGGTTTTGTTTACCATTTCTTAGAGTGGTATTTGTTTGAATCTTTTTTTAAAAATGGATTGTTGTGCCTTACTGCTTTGAATATGTTTTTGTTACTGTTTTTGCTTAACATTTCTTAATGTCATATTTCTTTGATCCTTTTCAATATTTATATACTTAGTGTTTTAGCTTCAAAAATATTGTCCTGTAATGGTATAAACTGACACAGGTCCTTTTTAAGGAGAAAGGCGGAGTGAAATATTCCAAATAAGTATAAAGTAAATAGTATTTCAGATTGTTCCTCCCTATAAGCTGCTTAATATGCTTTGCGGTTGACAAAAAATAGAGTAACAGCAGAAAAGCAAATCAGTATTCTCTCATCATCAGTTTTGGTTCTAAACAGGGCTGACTCTTTAAATGATTAACTTTTATCCATCTTTTTAAAGAACAGGTATTCATTCCATATTACAGTATCCTTAGAAATAAAACAGTTCTGTACTCTTCACAAAGCCTATATCTCCTTGCACACAGTCATAGAACATAGGGATGCTACTGCTGCAATGAACATTTTACTTCACCTACCCTCTAGGAGGAGAGAACTATATATATATATGTTTCTTTCAAGGAGTCCAGGGGAAATAGGAATGACTTCAATAACAAATTTAACATCAACTAATACTTGTAAAACAGACACATATGGGCTGAAATCCTGTTCCTTAGCATAGTGAGTTACAACTAGAGTAGGTCCACTGAATCAGGGGGAATTTGGTGAGCCAAAACCTCTGTAAGTCCCATAGATTCAGTGGGCCTATTCTAGTTGTGACTTCACTAAGCAACAGGATGTAAGGCATTCAATAGTTTTTTAAACAGCTGTAGACATTCCAGTGTAAATGCACTGGATCATCAATAAAATCACAGATGTTATCATCACCTAAGCTGCCACTCTTATCCTTCCTTTAATCTGTTTTTAAAATACTATTTCGATAACGTAGATAAGAGAAACAAATAAAATGCCATTTGCCTACTCCAGAGCAACCCTATCTCAGCAAAACATTTCTTTGGCAAAGCAGAAATAAATGTGATCATTACAAATGATTGAAAATGTATCTTAAAACAGGGTGGGAAACACATGGAATATTTAAAATATTGGACCTGCCAAGACCATTGTGACAGCACAACATTTGTTTAAAATAGTCTAGCAAGACTAGAATTGAGCTGCTTTTACAGTCTAGACTGTTCTTCGAATATGATGACTCTTCATTTCAAAAAGAATTACATTTTCATTAGTGACTAAAGCCACATCAGCCCCATAGAACATCTAATCAGAAACAGCTATATGGATGTGTTAACTCCATCTTTTAATTATTTAACTAATACTACTTTAAACTGTCACCTTACTAAACTGCCAACATGACTTTCATAATTGTGAACAGGCTTCTCATTTTAGGATGAACTTTGGCAAAGGCTGAATGCAAGACCCCCGAGGAGCGCAAGGGAACAGAACCACCAAATGTCTGGTTGCCATCTGTTCTACCCATTTACTCTCTCAATATGTAAACAAATGTCAGAGAGCGCAGGGACCAGTGAAACACACGGTTGCTAAGGAAAGCCCACATTTCTGCCTTTGCTCCTGATGAGCAGAGCAGTGGCCTCAGATGCACGCTGAGAGTATACCATGAAAGGCTCTTTTGGGATTCAACAGCCTCCCCTTTGAAACACCAACACCCTCATAAATAAAGCCCTTACTGTCTGATGGATGCCCTTTTTCCAGTGTAGAACCCCTGAAAGAGTAAACTAATGGCTGAATGAAAAAATAAACCAGCCAAGCACCCTAGTAGAAGGTTGTATTTTCCTTTACATTCTATGGTTGGTGCAGTACAAAGAAAATAAATGGTACAGCCTGCACTGTATACTACAAAAACTCCAGTACACCCTCACACTAGGCCATAGATTGGAAGGAGACAATTGCAAGAACGTGTCCATTTAGAAAAAAGGAATAGAAATGTGTCCCCTACATGATTTCACAATTAATGCAAGTGTAAAAAAATCAATAAAGTAAACTAAATTTGTCACATCAGTTATATCAACTCCCCATGTGTTAAGGAAAAAAAACCCTTAAAGAATTAATACTAATTTAATGTAAACTGTAACCTTTCATTAAGCATGCCCACTGACCACAATGTTCAATTCAGAACATTCCACTCCCACAATCCACATTGACTCAAGCATGGAAGGCTCATAATTTGAGCAGTGGAGCCCCTCACCTTTGGGAATGGGGCACTCCACCTGCTCAGACCATGAGCTACCCTAGGCTCAGGTCTCAACGCCAAGCCAAAATCTGGAGGTTCCTTGCTCCCAAATAAAACAAAAAGAAGATTTTCTTTTTATCCAAATTAGATGAAATCTGAAGACATACACAGGAAACACTATGCCTATTTCAGAGGCTGGGTTGTTTGCTTTGCTATGCACATTTTTAATTTAACTACCTTTTTTTTTTAATGTCCATGATCTACTTTTCAGCAGACATATAAATGCTTGTACAGTACCATGAATTCCTCTTTAAATCCAAGTATTCCACAGGAGTGACAGTATTTTAGCTTGCTTGCTTACGAAGTCTTTCCAGCTCTGTCACAGGAGATACTGTGCATTTTAAATTCCTAGAAAATTTTTAAAAGGCATATCTTTGACATTTCAATTTATAATTATTAAAATGAGTCTTGCCTCATATAATCATCAATATTCTTAGAAAGAGGTAAATCACTTGAAGTTCTCCTTAAATTTAATTACCAGCTATACAATTTCTAGCTGGGTGGCAATCATTATATGTGGGTCCAGTTCCTTCTGAGGCCTTAAACACAAGCAAAAAGATGGGGAGTTTTTTATTTATGTATTTATTCTTTTTTACTTTACTGGCCACTAGGCTGAGAACCCCTTTTGCGAGAACAGAGTGTTTTCCTGCTATTCCTTCAGGATTTAATAAGAATAGGAAATGAGTACTAAGCCACTCATGAATTTTAGCAAGCAGGCTAAGCAGCCATATTAAACACTTCTACCTATAAACACCACAATTCTACAAAAAATTAGACACATCTTTTAGTTTCCTTACAGCATCATTAGGACCAAATTATTACAGATGGAGATTTTGGTCTGCATGCTTCATTATAATGTGGTGGACTGGACAGGAAAGTGAAGGAGTTTCATCTCTGTTGCTGACTCGTATCAATCTTAGTGATTTTTTTGATCTCTACAATCACAGTTAAACACAGCACAAAAATAAAGTGTCTAGCTTGGTACACTTGAGTACAACTGAGAGAAGTAGATGACTAAACATATTTCATATGCTACCTTTCTCTCCTTTCTTCAGTGATTCCTGATAAGACCTAGTTGGCTGGCTGGCTGGCTATTTACTTACTTACTACCCAGCCTTTCTCCCCTTGCAGGGACACAAGGTAGCCTACAAAAATATTTTTAAATCATAAATAATGGAAACATTAAATTGTTAAGACTGCAACGTAGAAATATTTAAAACATTATTTTCAAACTATAAAACAAAGTTTTAAAAGTCCACTAAATCTCCCCATTTCAACTGCCTCCTGTCTCCCATGTCTTCACTTGTTGGTGGAACTAAAGGGGTCAACTGATCCTCCCAACAACGGGTGCAGCCAAAGAAAAAGCCCTCTATTGAGCCCTCACTAAACATCCTTGTGAAAGTGGTGGGGCCAAGAGAAGGCATTTCCCTGCAGATTTTAATAGTCATGGAAGCTTGTAGGAGGAAACAGTCTCTAGAATAGCCTAGATCTGAGCTGTAAAGGTGAAGACCAACATTTTGAATAGGGTCAGGAAATGAACTCTCAGCCAATAAAGCTGTTGTAATGGGGGGGGGGGTGTCACACAATCCAGCCCTAGTCAATATTCTGGTATGAGGCATTTTGTACAAGTTGAAATTTCCAAACTTTACCCAAAGGCAACTCTACATAAAGTTACACTGTATAATCAATTAAGTAGTCATCTATTCAGCATTTCCCCCAAGTCTTTCATTAAGGCTTCAGCCAGGTTTTTATTCTGTTGTCTAGTATGATCTATGAGTAGCTAAAACTCTCTTAAAAATACTTCAGTTACTGTAATAGCTTCTTCACTGGGCTAGTTATGCCCAATATGATTCCTCTTACCATCTTCAACTCCACTGTTGTCAAGTAATTTTTTTCATGACAATTTTCTCAAAACACTAATGCTCAACATCTCAAGACCTTTAAACATCCTTCTAATCCCTAGTGACCGGGCAGTCAGAAAATCTAAACTTTCATAGTGGAGATTTCTCATTTTTAAGGAATTTCAAGGAGAGTCTTTAAGAGAGTACTCAACAGGAGATGCACCTTCCACAACAGCAATAAGACCAAAGCTTCCATTCAAACAGGCCTGAGCTCAACACCAACTCCTTCCTTTAAAGTCTTCAGCAATACAAACTGTCTTCCAAAATCTTCAAAAGGGCATCTGATAAAGAGGCAACTTAGATGAGGCATCGCCTCAGCACATTTTCTATTCCCTTCTAGAGACTGAGGAAAGTGAGCAAAAATACATACACTGAGACTCTGTGAGATAAGCAACTTTGTGTTCCCATATATGTGGGGATTTTCAATATTATTTTCAATAGTCCATAATATGAAATTGTATTATTCAGGAAACCTGCATTAATGTAACATCACCTGAATGTTCAGGTCTCCCAGATTCTCCTTCCTGACTAAGCTGTTCCTACCTACTAAAAAGAAGCCCAGTATTGAAAATTAATTCGTATGTGAGATCAACAACCATCTGGATAGACCTGTTTCTGTTTATGGCTCTATCCTGTAAAATGAGCATAATTTTGCATTGGTATTTGCATTGCATTTTCACATACAGTATGTTCCATTATCAAAACTGAATTCTAGATTTTTTGATTCTGGGATTCCATTGCCAACCCCGTGAACAACTTATTTTTATTTTTGTATTAACGTATGTGTTACCATCACATGCAAAGCAGAGGAGTCTCCATGGTCCGGTCAAGAGAGGTGAGGCAAAACTGTTTTTGCTAGTGTTTTAGACACACTACAGCATTAACACACAGACAACACCCTTTCAGTCTCAATAAAGCATGCCTGCTGAGAAGCCTTCAAGAAAATGCAATACTTTGCTTATTTATTTCAAAATTAACTCCTTAGTGATAGACATAAAAATCTCATTTTTCTTCTCATAGATGAATTTCAGAACTCTTTTAAATATACCAACACTCCCAAAATATCTATTACAAATCTGAAGTTTTTCTTTCCATGGTCACCAAGTTCTCATCGACTACAGCATATGAGAAAAGATTCATATTCTGCCTCCCAGCTGTTACAGTGAACCTTCTTACTTCATGTGTTTGGAAAGGGGATTTTTCAACAGAGGAAGTGAAGCACTAAGCCGCTCTGTCCAAGACTACACGGATCAGTGACCCTCAGCAGCATACAGACCACTGCTATGACATCACACTTTCCACAATGTGATTCCAAAAGTGCTACATACCAAATCAACTCTGGAATCATGGTCTTTGTTTAGCCGTTCTGAGAACTTACTTTTCTCTTTCCATTATTTCTAGTGTATTTTTTGGGGGTGGGGATTGCTTTGAAGAAATTAGGAGAAATCAGATAGACCACCTGAAGTGTCTTTATTTTGCAGCAAAAACATTAGGGAGAATAGCACCCTACAGTATAAAAACGGCTTCACTGTGTCTTAGACGGTGCTTCCAATAGCACAGCTAAAGACTCATCAAGGAAGAAAAATGTAAAATTGTTCCACTGCAGTTGGAAGAACAGCCTTTAATTGCTGCCCAGAGTATAGCTAATGACGGAATGTAGAGAAGAAGTTAAATAGAATGAAAAATACATGGGGAATGCAAAATGTTGCTACAGTGCACAAGTACATATAAATACCCCTAGTATCATATTCTAAACTCCTGTCAAATTATTCATGCATAACCAACAAATTTGGAAATGACAGTCAAAAGCACCATCTAGTTCTGCTTAATGAAGTCCATCACTGAAGCCCTCCCCCAAAAGGCAACTGAACATTATCCTACATTTATGTATGTTATTTATATGTCGCCCTGAAGGAGCTATAGGTGTTGACTGCATCTAATGCTCTATGTAGCTTTTGTTCATATTACTCCTTCCAAAACCACCCTTAGCTGTACGAGGTTCTTTCCTATACTAATGATTAAAAGTCAAAGCTTGTTATCCAGAAGAGTTCACAACACTTCTCTTCCTATGCAACCACACCATGGGCTCTTCCCATTCAACCCGACTGTTCCAATATTAATGTTAAAACTTCTGCTGAATCTTTTGCCAGGTTCAACCAGTGCTTTTTGGTAGGAAACAGAACATGGAATGAACAGGATTACAGGTTATGATTTTATTTCTTGTTTCAGATCAATCTCTTCAGTTCTGTTTTATTGAGGGCGAGGAGATGTAGAATTTATTTCTTGTTTCTTGCTTTCTGGTAGGAAACAGAACATGCAATGAACAGGATGCAGTGTCCCCAAAGCAACAGCTGGATTCTCCATCTCCTCACCCTCTGTTCCTGGCTGGCTGGATAGCTCAGTGAGTTAGGTATCTGGCTGTGGAGCCAGAGGTTGGGAGTTCAATTCCTCGCTGTGCCTCTTACAGGAAGAGCCAGCCTGTGTGGTCTTGGGCACAGTCTCAGGATGCATCCCAAAGAAGGGAATGGCAAACCACTTCTAGGTACTCTGTACCTAGAAAATCCTGAAAAGGGTCACCATAAGTCAGAATTGACATGGTTATTGCTTTCTGTTCCTAGCAGCTGAGCCAATAAAAGTTTCTGTTACAGATATACACACATTTTACTATTTACTATTCAATAACTTCAACAGGTTCCCTAAGTTTAAATAAGCTGAAGCCTTCCTGATTATAGCAAGTAAAACATCTACATGCATGAGCTATTTCTAAACAGTATCAGAACTACAGATAGACAAGGGTCCATAATAGTTTTACTAGACCACTAAAAATCACAAACTTAAACTAGCTATTGACCTGGCATAGGCCTTTGTCAGGCTGGGTACCACAGAGGTGGGGGTAATGCAGAACAAACATAAAAGTTCCAAAAATCACAAGTAGATGAGCAGACCAGGTTCCTTTGTTTAAAGTAAAATGGGGTCCACAAACTTAGGTCAAAGTGTAAACTTCACTGCTGGCTTTATGGATTATGGATTAGATCAGTGGTCCCAAGCTTGGGTAACCCAGGTGTTCTTGGACTGCAGCTCCAGAAACCCTGACCAGTGCAACTGGTGGTGAAGGCTTCTGAATGTTTCTTCCACTCTTATTAGACAAAGAGTTGCCCTTCATCATCCCATTGTCTTAACAAGACTGGAACTTTGACATTTCTTCTTCACTATCTCCAGCTCTGTGATGACCAGCCTGCTTCAAGAACCTTCAGATTTCATCTCCGTCCGTTTCCCCCCACACCTTTTTTTAGAAGGACAGAAGACGCTTTATTAATTATTTCACATTTGCTTTTCCTATACAACTACTTGAGCAAAACTAATTGGACGAAACATACACATCATTCTTAAAAAATGCAAGCAGGGCAATGCATTAGATTCAAAAGGATTACATGTTTATGCAATAAAATCAATTACAATAGTTTCAACTTTTGAATAAATATGTACAGTACTCTTTCTTCCATTTCGCTTTAAACAAAGGAACCTGGTCCATGGACTCAACCATGATTTTTAGAAATTTTTTATGTTTCTTCCGCTTCACTCTTAGTTCTGTGGTGCCCAGTCTGTATATTGAAAGAACATTTATTGCACCTTATCTTAAAATCCACATAATATTTTCAAGATTCATAAAAGGATTTGCTAAGTTGACCCTATAAATCATAGTTTACCTTTTTAACAAAGTGTCAATGACATAGGAGAGGTTGCTGAACCAATTCCATTAGTAATAAGCCACACTGCACTTCTTGGCTTTTCTACTCCTTTCTTTTAATTTGCCTTTGCTTCTTCTTTTTAACCTTTCCTTTCATTGCAAACCTCTAAATAAGAGGACAAAGAACCATAATGAGCCTTTAAGCAATCGATTTATACAACATATTCAGAAGGCCATAGGAAAATTGTTTCAGTCGCCATCTTATGGAAACTGACATGTCCATACGCATGTAAAATATATCTTTAAAAGTGTCTTATGTGGCGCCACAATAATGTGTAGCCCCCACATCCCTTTAGCTGGGATATGGAAGCAATTAACCACAGCCCTCAATTTGAGTGTAAGTGATATTTAACTGTGTATATTACTTGTTATTTATCTAATAACACAAAAAGCAAAGTGGGAACAACTGATCTGTACACATCAGCACCCTTCTTATGCAGATCATGGTTTATTAATCATGGATTGTTTATTATCACATATAAATGTGGTAACTGTGAGTTTGCCTAAAGGACTTGTAGATAGAATACAGATCCCAGGAAACAATTTCACAAAATTTGGCAATTTTCAGCTCCTGGGGTGAAATCTAGCATTTTAGCCTTAGCATTCTGATTGTGGTTTCAGTATGCCTCCTGTATCTCCTGACTTCAGTGTGAATTACAGTACTTTCACTGGCACCTTATACCACAGGTGCACAAAGATCTATAAGAATGGAAACATCTCATCACAATCTCAAAACAATTACAGCTACAAATCTTTCTAAACTTACTTGTGAGTAAAGTACTTAGTAGATATGTGCAATATGTGTTTTTCGACTACAACTCACACAATTCCCCAGGCACCTGTAGTAATATATCACCTGCAGCAACCTAACTAGTCAAGATGGCACAGCGCTGGCTGAGGTGATAATAGGCCAGCTGAGGTTGTGCTGAATCCAAAACCCTCCCAGACTAAGAAAATTGGAAATTATGTAGGACTATCCTAACCCTGGCCTAACACTGTGCTGTCACAGTGGTTGTGAGTCTCAACTGAGAGAGCTTTGGATATGATATAACTCAGTTCCTCCCTTGCTTTTCCATCTCTTCTGCATCAGCACATCTAACAGCAGTCTGCACATGGGCAGATGTGCCAACATAAAAGGCTCCTGCCCATTCCAAAAAACACTACAGCTGTCACTAAGCCTGGAATGCACTGCCAATCCAAACCTATAACTACGTACAGAATTGGACAATGAATTTATCAAATGATACACTTTTCATCTGTGGTGAATTTTTACTAGATTTGGGGTTAAGTCTTATTTTTAAAACAATAGGCAATGAATTTATCTTCATGCAATAGGATGAGCCATTTCAGCCCTCCAGAATCACATTTCAGTGACGAAGTCACAGATAATTATACCTATAAGCCATGTTTTCTAGAACAATGTCTACTTCAGAGATGTAAACAAAGTTCTGAAATTTCACTGACTTGTCATGCATTGCCAAAATGAAACAACATAATCTACTGCTCTTTGTTATTGGGCCACTTTTTCTGTCCAAACCATGCTAAAGCAAGAATATCCCACACCATTTTTCATTTAATTAAGATGTAGTATATCAAGGGAACTTGCACTGGTTGTCAACAGGTGAGTTGCATGGGTTAGTTAGGTGAAATTATAGTTTTCACTGGACTCAAGAAATACAGAAAGCAAACTGGAATCACAAGCAAAATACTAACCCTAACTATAGTACCCAACACACTGGAATTATTTTGGAGTTAGGAAATACCCACAAACTCGTTCAATGTAAGTTTTTATGTTCTGGTGCCTTAGGATTTTATCTCCTACATAGACAAATTAGTTGTATTTATGACCACTCTTCTTCCAAGGAGCTCAGTAGGGCACGTATGACTCACTTGTTTATCTTCTAAATTATTTTAAAAGTCTGTCCCAAGGATTACCAGGAATAGCAATCTGCCAGGCAAAAATCTTAAGTGTTACATGTTGGAGGAATTAAAAACCCAGAAACATATGAATTATATTGCCAGGTATGGCAGATTAACAAAATGATACAGCTGGTTCATTACAGTATATGAAGATGCAAAGCAAAAGTCAATATCTAGATGGTTTCAGGTAACATAGCTAGCCTGAAACCAGATATTTTTAAAGCAGTAAGGAAGACAATACCTTTATCTTCTCGTGAATATGGCGTAATGAGTCTGCAGTCCCCATATCTGCATCCTCAGCAATACACACAATATCCAGCTTCAGTTTTGTCTCCAAATCTAGCACTTTTTGAATGTCTTTTGTTGTAACCACAATGGCCTCTAAAATGCAGAAAAGACAAGGTGAATATAGTCATAAAAATTATACATCATTTTGCTTGCCTGCCGAACTGAATGCGCCTCTGTTAAAGTTCTCAAATCTTCCTATGGGCCCACCTCTATAAACAATTTTGTGATCTCAACAGTTCTCGATAAATGGTGACAACTGCTTTGACCAATGAAATGAAATGAAATGAAATAATTTTGGCTTTTATGATAAACAATAGTTTCACTGAAGTAACTCGTAATCAATTCCAAATATGAAATAATACAATAGTAGCACTATTAGCATTCTCTATTCAAAGTGGCATGCTATGCATATAACAAGCCAGCAGGCATAGCTTTATGTTCTTTCAACACATGGTTCAAAATGACCAAGAAAAGAAAAGAAAAAGCACCATGAAGAGTTATCTAGAATGTTGAGGGGAGATGTGGGAACCCCTTCAAGTCCCTGATTAAGGACTTATATTCACACTTTAAGCAAGCCTCTAATTGTTAAGGCCATTATTTATGCATAATTTGCATGTATATACAACACAGAGAGCAGCTGTGGCACCAGAAGTTCCCAATATTTGGGGGGGGGGTGTTCCATCAAACATTTATTTATTTAAAACATTCATTGCCTGCCTTATATCACAGGATCCCAGGGCGGGTTATGGAGCTACATAAAACTTAAGAAAAGAATTTAAAACACAACATTAAAACATTAAAACCATTGCACTGAATACCTGTCTCCCATTCTTTTTCGAAAAAGCAAAAACAGGAGCTATGGAGCTTAAAGAAAGGAACAGTTAAAGATCCCAAGCAAATTCTGACACAACAGATTTGTAATTAAGGCACTTGCATGCAAGTGTTAGCATTAGTCATCCATGGAGGTGTCCACTGCAAGTGGGACAGAGCCCCACAATACTGTTATGGAGATGGTGTGATTATACAGATCAGTCCTATTCAGCACAGTTGACATTATCTAGGGACACAGATTCCCCATTCCTGTTATTCCGCTGATATAATAACTACATGCATGGTTCCTTTTCTATTCTAGCCTCAAAACATTTTTGGCTGAGAGCAAGGGACCCTCACAGTCTCATAAGAATAGTATATAACAAAGCCATATGTAAAAATGTTTTAATTGTGACCATTCATGCTAAGCTGAGAAAATGTAACACTGCCTTAATAGCTGTGGCCTATTCCAGCTCCCACTCTAATACCATGGAAAACATGGGCTGTGTGGTTCAGAGAAATGAAACAGGGTGCAAGCAAACACCACCTGCTATTTGTCCATGCTGAAAAAGTACTGACTGACTCAGAACATTAGACTTGCTCTTTGGTAGAGATGGGATATTTGTATTTATATATGAATATAAATATCCTACTAATGATGAGAAAGCTAAGGCGTAGCATGTGGGGACTAGAATACAACAGCTTTACAGTGCAGGATAGAATATGACCAAATAACAAGTCTAATGTTGTGAGTCAGGCAGTACTTTTTTCAGCATGTACAACTCATTCAATGGTGTTTCCTAACACAGTTCTTTATCAGTGCAGAAAGGAAAAGGCACCTTCTTATTACATCAGTGTACTCCATGCACCTCAAAATGGAAGATCAGATGCCAGCAGCCCCAAGTGTTATTGATGTTGCCTTATATTGTGCAAAAATTTAATTGTACGGTGGTGCTTCTAACATGTACAAAGAAAATAAAGTGAGCAAACAACCTTAAAAGCATGTGATGGATAAAACCAAGAAAAGCGTGCATAATTTAACTACTTTGTAATTCATATAATTAAGTTTTATTCCTAGTGAAAATATATGCCCACTGTGATTTTTTAAAAGTACCTTGTCATGTTTATGTTCTGAACTGTAGAAACATTATTACCACTGCTAAACTTGTGTGCTAAATATGAAGTTACAGCAAGAGGATTTTCCATTAGGCTTTTATTTTGCTGGAAGACAGAAAATCTTGCCTATTTTATTTATTTTCCAATCTATCTCCCAGTCTCCCAGGCACAAACACCAATGCATGTCAACACCATTTCTCTCTCTTTCCAGTATTATGCACCTTTATCTCCACATATTTTAAGCTTCTGCAATGTTTGTTACTCACCTTCAAAACCAACTTGTTCTAGCAAATTGAGTGGGTACCATATCAAGGGTTTATTGCCAACAGGAAGGAGAGCTTTAGGGATGCTTGAGGTGAGATCCATCATGCGAGATCCACCACCAACTGCCATCACTACTGCTTGGAACTCCATGGTGAAGATCTGGAGGGGGGGGGAACAGAATAACAAAGAAGCAGTCTTCACTCACCCATCAACACAGAAGTGCAGAGCTAGTAGTTCCGATACACATAGGATCAACCAAATAACTCCTAGAAGCAGAAACCTCTGAATTTAACAATAGATCTCTACACAGCCTTGGGGCAAAACCAGACCAATCTCTTTATAGGGGTTGGCATAAAAAAACTTTGTGCCAAAGAATGTCAACCTCAGATCTACATCCAAAACCTGAAAAGCAATGGTCGTGCTTATAAAAGTCCAGAACTCAAGGCTGCTTTAAAGAAAGATAACTATAAATTCTGGACGTTTCACGCAACAGGAGCATGGCATTATGCACTCTGCTTTAGAAACTCAAAACTCCTTATTTCAAAATGTTTCAGATCATGTGGCAAATCCAGCCCCTGCCGTATGGTGAACACATGGCGACGTCCCGGCCCTTTTCTGACCCAACGAAAAGCAGCCTCATCCGGCTTCGCCTCCTAGTCATCCCTGCTGGTTACCTGAAGCCCAAAGACCTGAAGGTCAGCTTCTCGGTCCCGATGACAACGAATCAATACTAATTGAAACAAGCTCCCTTCCTCTCCGGGGCACTTCTACGCCTGCGCGAGGAGCGACACAGGAATTTAGTTAATCATCGAGCAAAACGATGAACAACCCTAAAGAAGAGCACCGAACAATCGAACTCTCGTCCTCGCCGCAAAGGGGCGGAAAGGCGGTGCAGGAGCATCGAGCTATCGATTCCCTCGGAGGCGAAACCAGTGGAAGAGACCAGAGAGAGCGATCCGGATGCGATTCTGTTTTTTTTGGAAGCTTGTTGGGACAGAGCGACATCGTCAAGCATAAGAGTGGGGATGGCTTCACCTTAATATACCGTTCTCTGTTTGCATATTAAATAAAAAGCTAAGCTTCAAATAGGACAGATGGCAGGAGAAGTCTCATTACCCCGATCAGCGATCGTGAATTCTGATCTTTTTAGTATTAAACAAAATTGTCTGCAACATCTTAAAATTATTTACTACAGAGCTTCTTATACATTGTGTGTATCTTGTAAAGAACAAATTCAGAGTACTGGTTTGGTTGCAATTCCATGTAAATTACTTGCTATATGCCTTTAAAGAGTCTCTAATTTATATCGTCGGCATAAATAGGAAGCTGCATGGAATAAATATATAGAACAGAACGGGATGTGCCTGTTTAGTAAACAAACAAAACCTTATTCTGTGCAAATCTGAGCTGTGTGTTGCTGGCCCAAATATTAAATCTGCTACAAATTTGGACTTGCTGGAGCCTGATGACTAGACGTTTATTGGAAAAAAGTCCTATTCAGTTTGTAGGTGTTCTCAAATTTAGGACTGCATTGTAAGTGGCTTAGAGCAAGACAGTCTCTGAGCCCAATATGAAGATAATACTGATAAGAGACAGAGTGTGGCCATTATACTAAGGCACTGTTCATGAGGGGCTGTGAACATTCTAATGCAAACTATGAACACTGCTCTTAATTAGAGTTATCTGTCGAACCAGAACTTTTCATGCATTCAATATTGTGCAGGGCTTTAATAGAATCATAGAACTGAATCTAGCCCCTGCCAAGGCAGGAAATATCAAACACTGTGGTCAAGATATGAATAAGTCCAGTTACTTTTAGATAAGTTTGATAACTGTACAATAAAACATTTGAAAGAAAAACAATGATTAATGTGCATGGCAGCACACACAAAGACCACATGAAACTGGCAGTTTCGTTTTCAGTATTTGGAATCTGCACTTTCAGACACCCCTTGCTTTTCATTGTGGTCTTTGTGTGGGCACTCCTAACTTGAGCCCAAGAATGACCCTTGAGGGACATTCCAGGCCCATTTCCTAGAAATCTGCCCCAGATCCAGCTGGAATACCACCTGCAGGACTTATTTTGTCAGTTTTAACAGATGGAAAACAATAGAAAACTTACCTTGTTATCTGTCTAGATATTGGCCAGAATTATCCTCCATCCAAGATAAATAGCAACTATTCCCTATCTTACACATGACTGTGAGACTCTTTTGGCCAATAATATTTTGAGGCTAGAAGGGAGAAGGAGCCATGATGATGTAGGCTGTAATCCAGAAAAACTCAAACCATAATAAAACATGTAATTACCTCTGGTACCAAAGACTTGCTTTCCCCCTGTAGCAGTTTAACATGCAACTGGCACATAATATGGCCACTTGCTTAGAAATCTCTTAAAAGCATACCTGAAAAATATTTGGCAGAGAGGTAGCTGTTTTAATCTGTTTCAGCAACAACAAAATCAAAAATACTGTGGCATTTGTAAGACTAAACAATTTATTTCAAAGTGACCTTTTGTGAGTTTGTGGATGGGTGAAGAGGTGGAATGTATCCACAGGTCACAATGAAATAAATTTGTTAGCCTTAATAGTATTACAGTACTTTATGTTTGCTATATTTCTCTTCTTGCTGAAAAATATTTGAACATTTGAAAAAGGTGAAATAACCATTATGGTTACTCTCATGGGGAGAAGTGGGAATCCCAGTCTTGGCTACATGGATTAGTGGAATACTGGCAGGGGAGAATTGCTGGAGGCCACTGAACACAGATTTGCCCCTAGATGCCTCTTCCGCAACCAGAGATTCCCTCCATTATATAGGAAGTACTTGCTTCAACAGGAATGGGTCCTTCATTTTACTACTATTAAATATACAATCTCTTATCAAAAAAGGGCCCCTTAACCATAAATCTCTGGTATCAAGTATTTCAGAACAGCTAATAACCAGCTAGCCTACAGAAGTTCATGCTAACTAGAAAACAGTCTCCAGGGTGCCTCAAAAGTTTTTTTTCCTGAAATTTACGGTTGTAGACATGACATGAAGATTATTCTGAATTTGCTTAGGAAGTATTTATTGGCATGAAGATTGGAATGAATTCAGTTCTATCCATATTTGCACCTTTGTGTTCTTCATCTGGAAATACCACAAATATATCAAGGCTGAAATATGGTGACAGAACTAATTTTGAGGATTACAGCCAGTTGCAATATTCCAAATGGGTCCATTCAGTCTTTACCACCAGCTTGGACCAGTCCTTAAGCACATGTTCTTGTTAAATGGATTGACCAATGGGCCCCATGTGTCTTCCACGTGGGAATGAAAAATGCCAAAAAAGTGCTATAATAATTGCTTACATTATACAAAATGCATTGTATAAAATAAGAGTTTGACCGTCTTGTGTAAACAAACAAAAAAATCTTTTAAATTACTTTTGCTGTGAAGTTTGATGTTTAAATCAAAGAAACATTTGCAAACATGTTTTCTCAAATCCTCCCTGTAAGATTTGCATTCACTATAGATCTGCAACTTAAAGAACATTTACCTTTTGTGTGTCCCGGCAAAAAACAAGACTAAAAATATGTTGCCTTTGAGCAGTGCAAATGTGATGAATTCATGACAGTTAGGCAGGGGAGCACGTCTCCAATATTTCTCCTGAATGAGCTCTCACTGTTATTATTGAATACTGTACTTCATTTCTTTAAGGCTTCTTCTGTAACCCCACATCTGGAAGCTCTCTACACAGTATAAGTCTCTTGAGCATGTCTGAGCTAGAGTACAGCCAAAAATGGAATCCCATCCCACATGAGAGTCTGAAGTTTCAAAATTCATTTTAATTTCCGTATGGGATGGAGAAAAAAAATATTGAAATAGTATACCTTCCTTGTTTTCATTCAGAGATGTTTGGGATTTGTACAACACAAATTCAAAAACTTGCCTTTTGGAATTTCAGTACAGTATCTTAATGTGCAATCCTGTACTAATCATCTGCTGTATAAAGGACTATTACAGGGATAGGGAACGTGTGGTCCTGCAGTTGTTACTGAATTGCAGTCTCCATTGGCCATAACCAATATGGCTGTTCATGGGGGATCATAGTGGTTGCCCTTCAGCAATATCTGAAGGGCTACATGTTCCCCAACCTTAGGCTTAGGATTTCCTATGCCAGAAAACGTCAAATAAGCCAATGGAACCCGCCAAAGGAATAGATGTTCTGCTAGCAAAATTTTACAGGCTTGCAGAACCATCAACCCTTTTCAGGTCTTGGAAACTAAAGGCTGTGGTTTCCTTTACTGAGGCAATCCATCTCATGTTTGGTCTTCCTCTAATCTCCCTTAGATCTTCAACTCTTGCCAACATCATTGTCTTTTCCAGCCATGTATTCACTTGATATGCCCAAAATACAATAGCTTCTGTTTAGTTATTTTCACTTCTAGAAATAGTTCAGGGTTGTTGGGATATACTTCCTAGGGTTTTAATAGATTTAATCTCTGTAGCTTGATGCAGTTCTATGGGCATTCCCATCTATTCCTGATTATTTATTTCTGCCAAATGCATTGAAAATGGCTTTTACTCCACTTTCTAAAATTGCGGTTTCCTCATTACATTCTTCTTCAAAATTATCTCTCATTTTTTATCTCTTCAATATAATTTGCAATATATTATTTCCATCTTATCTTTATATTATCTTGGCACACCTACTCTTGCTTCGTCTTTCATTGATGGATCATATGGAAGAAATGTCTTGTAGCACATGCAGTTAAGGGCTAGAATGTGAAGTCTGAGCAAACGATATTAATTTGAAAAATATTGAAAAAAAATGCATTAGCATTTGTAAGAACAGAAAAGGCAACACCAAACAATTTTTCTGAATACTTAAGATTGATAAGACAAAGACATAAGTCTGAAAATATTCTGTTGAAATGCCTCTTAAAATGTCATTTAAAAAGCTAAGTATTACTTAAAACTAGGTATTAATATTGAGAAAAGTAATTTTGTAAGTATTAAAATATGTTTATTGTAACCTAAAAACCCATTAATACCATTAATACTCTGGGTAGAGTGGGCGGCATATAAATTAAATAAATAAATAAATAAATAAATAAATAATACGTCCTCTGTCATCCCTTTCTCCTCTTGCCTTCACTCTTTCCCAAAGTCATGGTCTTTTCCAGATATAGTGGGCAAGACTTTACAACAGCCCAAATTTCAGCACAAGAAAATTGCCTCACATTTAAAAACCACCAATTCTTGATCATTTCCCCCCCCCCCAAAGATGTAATGATGTAGTCACCAACATGGATAGCTTTAACCAAGGAATTAGATCAGGCATAAATTAAGTTGAAGAACTGCGAACAGAAAGGAGCAATTTTATTAAATTCATTTCTTGATAGTTCACATAGGCTGAAATCCAATAAGTCATAACTAGAGTAGGCCCATTAAATCAGTGGGGATCTGATAGGTCAACTCCATAAGTTCCACTCATTCAATACGTCTACTGTTGTCACAACTTACTATCGGATTTCAGCCAATATCAAATTTGATATTTTATGCTATTAACTGTTATGTATTAATCATTTTCCACCAAGAATGTGATCAGAAAGGTATGTAGCCCGCTGTTTCGACTGCTGTGGGGATGGGTTGGTTGCTCTTTTTTTACAGCAGCCACATGACACAAACACAGCCACCTAGAGTGGTCTTATAGGCCAGATGGGTGGGGTATAAATAAATAAATAAATAAATAAATAGATAGATAGATAGATAGATAGATAGATAGATAGATAGATAGATAGATAGATAGATAGATAGATAGATAGATAGATAGATAGATAGATAGATAGATAGATAGATAGATGATAGATAGATAGATAGATAGATAGATAGATAGATAGATAGATAGATAGATAGATAGATAGATAGATAGATAGATAGATAGATAGATAGATAGATAGATAGATAGATAGATAGATAGATAGATAGATAGTCCACAGAATGATCCTGCCTCCACCTTTCTGGACTCTATGAAGGCTTTCACTTTTTTGGTGTGGGTAGGATTGCTCTGGTTTGATCCATTTCCAGCATGTGTGATTACTGGGAATGGACCGAAAGCAAGCCTTTTGCCAAAATGTTAAGTGGTTTAATAAGACAGCCACTTCAGGACATTGGCAAACTAGACACTTCCTCAGCTCTGTCTTTCCTTCAATTGTTGCCCCAACACTCCAGAAACTTTCCCAAAGTGGAAAAGGCACAGTTTGCAGCAGTCAGTCTTATTTAGAATATACAAAGAGCATAATGTTGAAATATATCTGTGAAGATTCTCAGTCATCCTGGTGAAGTTACCTGGAAGTTGAGTCATGGCAGTTGACACAATGTTGAAATGTTAAAAGCAGAAGTTTTTATTCCTAGGTTCAGAATGGCATCTATTCATAGAAAAGAAACCCACTCTTAAGGGCATGAAGAAAAACATGTGTTTTTAAAACCACATTTCAAGAGGTTTTGCTCAAGTAAGCAAAAGTCTACAATAGTTACTGACCCACACTAAGATTAGCAATAAGTCCTCAGAACATCCTGGATCTTCATGAAATAATTGAAGAGCCTTACAGTCATCATGTCAGCCCACTTCTAGACAGCAAAGAAGGTAGCTCTAGAAGACAAAGAAGGTAGCTCCATACCCATCTTCTGCCTAATATACAGTATTATTAATTACTTTGATGTGGATAATATAGGTTTGCAGCCATAGACAGCCCTACTGTTGGAAAGAATTAGGCAATTGCTTCAGGCAGCAGATGCTATAAGACAATGGTTGTAATCATTCAGATACTCCTTGTGTATTCTCCAGCTGTTCCCTCATTTTGGAGAACAGAGCTCTGAATGACACACAGTTTTCTTGGACCCTTGCTTCAGGTGTGAGGGAGGATGCTATGCCATTGTCAGTGCTGAAGTGAGATTTAATTTCCAGTCTATCTGGATAACTGTCTGTTTACAATGAGGAAGGGCCCTTGTCCTTCTTGGCCTATTGTTTGACATCAAAACATAGACTTTAACATTGGCAGTTATGAAAAAGTGCTTGATATATGGATTCACTGCAGGATATTAAGAATGTCCTGGAATTGAGAGGATGGCCAATGGAGAAGGACAAAAACCAATGAATAAAGATAGACTAAAAGATAATTTTAAAAATGTGAAATGAAGAAAGTTGAAATACATCAGTAACATGATGTAAAATAAAAACTATAGGTCATTCAGTATAAAATAAATGGGGAGGGGGAAAAGTAAAGAAAATACCTTATTGGCTGAAGAATGTGGCATATGTGGCAATATAACATTGTTTAGAGCTGCCATACCCAGAGCAAAAGTAGACATGACAATGTCTAGTACAGCAAGAAAGAAATAACAAGTATAAGGTACTTTGTATTTCATGATCCAAATAAGTTTTAAAGACTCCAAGGGCTTGTAGAGAAAGGGCCTTTTTGGAAGCTGCCCCCAGATTATGGAATGCCCTCCCGACTGAGATTCGTCTGGCGCCCACACTGATGACATTTCGGCGCCAGGTCAAAACCTTCCTGTTCCAGAAGGCTTTTAATTGAAATAATATCAGCTGTGGGTCCGATGGCAATTTTTAGAGTATATATTTTTAATTGCATTTTAATTATTTTGCTTTTTTATTGTATTTTAAATGTTGTTAGCTGCCCAGAGACCTTTGGGTAGTGTGGGCGGCATATAAGTTAAATAAAATAAAATTAAAATAAAATAAATAAAACAATTGTCAGCTATAATAATTAATAGTGTTGTGAAAGACTAACACACTTTATTATGACACAAACCGTTGTGGAATACAACTCATCTTATGATAAATAAAATCTTCAAGATATCACAAGATTCTCCACTCTTTTTGCTACAACAGACTAAGACAGCTATTCTAATGGGTGTAAGTAATAGTTGCATTAACAAACATGTTCTGCGATCACAATTGACCCTTTTGGATTCATTGCATCCTGCTATTCTCTTGCTTTCTGAAGACTGCATCCAAATAAGTGGCTTCTACCACTAACAAATCACTGTTTTTCCACTGGAAGCTGCAAAGGGAATTGCAGTGGACTTTTGATACTAAGATGAATGTTGCATTTGTCTCTCTGTTCATTCCACTATTTTCCATGCTCGCCGGTGAGTATGACACAGTTGGTGTGGGTGGGAAGGTGAAAGCTCAAGTCACCTGAATGGCCACAGAGACCGCTTCTTGACGAATATGTGCACTTAAACATATAGACTAGAATCCAGACTGGAGAAACTATATGTAGCAATGCAATTGTACACATGGGTTCTCCCCTTTAGCAGGGTGTCTGTCAAGAAATCTGTTTTGTAACGGGTTATGTGAACAATTTCACAACCAGTTTATGTCACCATGTGAGAAGGATACCTCACAGAATAATGGAGCTGCTTGCACAGTTACCTTTCCTCACACCCCAGATGATTTCTGGCTCCAGTGCAGAAGCAGTCTAAATCCCAAGGCCTTCGTTCTGTAAACAGAAGACATCATGCAGTATTTTCCAAGATCCCAAATGCATATACATTACTGTTCTGAAGGGTCCCAAACCGCCAATACCACCCAAACCACCAATTCAGAGTGACTAAGGTTGTGGCACAAGTGTATTGATGTTTGATGATCAAAAGGAGTACTGCCTCCCCCAACAATTGTTAAATTAGGCCATCTTCTCTCTAAGTGGTGGTGGCAGTTGAACTATATCTGTGATGGGAGCTGTACCTTCCCATGTTGCCTCCATGCACTCTCCAAAAGCTCTTTCTTTCTATTTACTCAGGGATCCTGTATACATGCCAGAGAGAGAAAGAAGCCCCCTTTTCACTATTCTAATCCCCTTCCTCCTAATTAGGGTCTTCAGCCCCCTCCTCAAGTGTGTTTCTCTTTTTATTAGGGAAACAGTTGCCAACTGAGGCAGGAAAACACCCGCCTACCCCTTTATCCCCTGGCTTGTTTGCCTCCAATTCATTTCTGGGGCCCAGTTAGCTTGGGGGGAAACATTCCTATTTCCCTCATTCTGAAGAAAAGTGGCTGCTAATTAGGGCCATGAATAGCTCTGAACCCACCCACCCCCTTTACTCACCTGCTTGTAAGGAAGAAGCTTAGCAGGCATCTGGACAATTTTTAATGCCATGTAGCAACAGAAAGAATGTAGTATAAATGGAAGTATTAAAATGCTGAAGCAAATATTATTCTCTTGTTGAGGGAAGGCAAAGGGACTAGAGTGTTGTGGCACATTGTCTTGATAGTTTCCTGCAAACTATCACACCTTCTTAATAAATTTTGTAGACAAAAGTTGGCAATAAAATAAAATTAAAGGAAGGTAAAATAGAAGACATTGCCCTCAAAGCACAGTGTTGTTAGTGCTGTTTTACTCAAAACAATGTATGTGAACATTGTAATTTCTCCTGTGGAATTACCCCAGAGAACAACACTGTGAAAAGTATTGTTGTATGTTGCACACTGCTGTAGCAGCATGAAAGATGCACTCTGAATGTCTGCCGCTCACAGACTGAAGTGGATAGATGTGTGTGCACATCTCTGAGCACACACATAAATATGCAGGCATGCAATTATACACGCAGACATGTCCTCAGGGCCCACACAGTGGGTGGCTTTGTCCTGGAAGGGAGAGAACATATCTTCCTCCTCCTCCACACGCACACACCTCACCCCCAGTGTTTCACTCTGGAGTTCCTTACTCACCACTCCCTGTCTGCACCGAAAAGTTGGAAGCACAAGCTCACAAGCCAGACTCACTGGGGCGCCTCACCCACAAACCAGCTGACTTCCTCAGCAGCGCTCCAGTCTGCCAGATGGCTATCATGGGAACACCTCATACTGCAGCCAAGTGAGGGTGTGGGGAGGGGGGCTCGGAAGAAATAGAATCCATTCCAGAGACAGCGGTGATCCCAGTTTTTCTCAGAGTAGTTTCAGAAGCAGGATGGTGGTGGTGGTGGGACGACAGGGAGAGAGAGACATCTCTCTTTCATGGTGATTCATCCAGCTTGTTGGTTGGTACCCGCCTCTCCTTCAGTAGACCCAACTGAGGCCATCAATCAGTCACTGATCGGCAGCTGACATGCCTGGTTAGGCCAAGCAGCAAGTGAGAGACTGGATTTCATATGTGTGCTTGTCTGGAAATACAAGAACAATGGTTTTGTCTGCCATTGCTGGGTGAGACTTCCGGCTGAGCATGCCCACAAGAGAGAAAGAACGAAAGATGCCCACTACATCTCAGTTCTCAGTCAGTCCCCAAACAAGGATGTTGTTGCAACATGCAAAAAGCATGTTCACGCTTTCTATAAATCTCACCCGTCTTGGCAAGTTCTGTGGATCCTTTAATGTGCAAACCCCACCCCCACATCACTGCTTGCCAAGAAGATTATTGGATTCACATGAAAAGCATAATTAACACCAAAAAGGGTTTGGGGGGTGGGGTGGTGGGGAAAAGAAAGAGTAGCACACAGTGTTTGTATGCATTCTTATTTGGAAATAAAAGCTAATGAGATGAATGGAGTATCCTCTGAAGATTTACAACAGAGGAGAATGATAAAGACAAAAACAAGCAAAAAGAAAATTAATGCATCTTCCCAGATTCCATTTTTCTAGCTGAGTTACTGAATAAGAGAGAGAACTTGGTGCTGAAAATCAATAATTTAGAACAGAGATTACTGCTTACCTGTCTTGAACACAACTACATCCAACACAGGTGTCAAATTCCAAATGAATTAAAGATCGTTTCACATTGAGACTTGTAGGCCTTTGGATTTCTTCTTGGACTGTGAGATGAGAGGTGGATATTATTCAACATTTTGGGTGCCAGAGCTTCGATGACACCTATATGTTAGCATGGTGAACTGTTCCTGTCACAGACAATAGATGGGTTTTTATGAACAGGTGGTTTCTTAGGTTGCCAGAAATTTCCTGAGTCTTGGTGGAGTCCTCCTGGCACCTGTGTGCATAAGTCATGGAGCACAGAGTCGAGATCTGGTTATGGATACGAAATGTGGAGAAGGAAAGAGGACAGATATAAGATCCCTGCTCCAATGAGCTTGCAATCCACAATTAGCATATATGCAGAGGAAGGAGAAGAAAGGCAACGGAAGATTTACAAAATGTGAATATGAACTTTTGTGCAAAATTCCTCCTTTAGAAGGTCGACATACTGGAGGGAAGGAGAGTGTGTGGCCTTTCAGATGGTTTTGAATAGCTACTCCCATCATCCCTCACTATTAACTAAGCTGCTCAGTGCTGATTGGCTGGGGTCAATCCAAAATGTTTTGCTGCCTCATCGAAAGACAAGAGCACCACGCCCCAGTTCCCTCCAGATAAATGAATGAGTTGGGCTTTTGAATTCTAATTTAACTCTGGTGACACGGCAGTGTGTCCTCCAGAGTCTAGTACTTTAGAAGGCCGTAGAATAGGTTCGTGAGTGCAGGACAGGCTGTGTGACATGGCACCGCTCTGTACTCCCAACAGAGGGAAGTGTTGGAAGTGGGTGGGAAGCAAGTTAAGTGAAGGAAAAATTATTATTGCCACTCCCCAACATATACTGCCCAAGGAGATTCTTTCGAATGGCAGGGCTGGATCAAGCTGAGTAACATCTTGAGGGCCTCTCTCTCTCTCTCTCTCTCTCTCTCTCTCTCAAACCTTGAACTACTAGATTCAGAACTCCTGTTTCTTAGTCCTTTTGTAAGAGGTTTGTCTTCCTGTGCTGCTTTCAGCCCCAGCCCAACTTGTTCACAGGGATCACACAGCCAGTTTCTTTCACTAGTTTCTTTTTCCTGGGAAAAGGCAAATTCTGTATGGGAGAAGCAGAATTTGCCTTTTCCCAGGTTACTTCCTACCCGCTTGCATTTGGGTGGTACTGCTGAACCCAAAGTATAGGAAATGGCTTTGGATAGCCCCTGGTGGAGAAAAGACTTCCACAATGCCGCTTTGCTGCATCTCTGCTTCTTAGGGATGGGCACTTCTCACCCACCACACTCCATCCTAAGTCTTTCCAGGCGATCCTTTGGCTGAGCCAGCCCTTTGATCTCTATGGGGGATCTGGGAAGGGTTGCTCTGTCTCTCTGTGTGGCCCTAGTACTGGACCAAATTGCTTTAAGGTGGGTGCAAAGCCAATTGAGAGTTTCTTGTTTGCAAACAGTAGTTAACTGTTCACTGCCAACCTGGGAGGCTCTACTTAAATGTGCTGGAATCTTATCACAAATCAGTATGAGAACAGCTTTGTTACTTAGCTACGACAACAGAGCATTACGAAGGGCAATCCTCAGACAGACAAAGCAAGCCAAGGTTGCAGCTGCTCATTGTCAACCACTTACAGATGTTTTGACAACATCTTGGCAACTGGGTAAAGATGCACAGATTAATATGTTTAAAACTATTGTATGGAAGAAATCAGATAAACAATATTTCACAATAAGTGTACAAATTAAAGGTATCATCCCCAAACAGCATTTCACAAGCCACCCTGAAAACATTTGTATGGGAGCTGAAGCCTGAGAACATGGTAGGATGCAGGGGTGGGGAAAAATGATATAAATGAAACTATCTACAGTATACTGTATGGGAAGTTCCCATTAGGGTACTTGCAAATGTCTAAAGAAAGTCAATTGGGATTTCCAGGTGACTTCACATCACAGACCATTGGCCAAAACATAGGACTGATATGTAAGGGAAGAAATAAAATGGAAGTTTACTCCCCTTAAAAAAAAGTCTGGGTCCAACATTCCCCCGCCCCCTCAACTCATCAGAAGTTTGAAATCGGATGTGTTTACAACAAATTCAGCATGCTTATCTTCACATTAAGTCCAAAGGGTAGCAAGCACAGATACAACCCATAGTCAGAAATGAAGTGTGCCTGCTGCTGCAGATGGACCACTCAGTGAGAGCCAGTAGTTTTCTGTTGCAGAGCATGTTGTACTTTCTGCCATCTTCCATCAACAGTTATACCATCTGTGGTTTAAAATGCAAAATGATTTTTTCTTTATCATCACAGCTATCCCCAATGTTTTGGACTGATATTTTTCACAAAATATTCGGCCATGTGTTATTTGTATATAGCTAAATCTCCAGTTTTTGGTTTTTCCCCATCACAAACATTGCCCTAGATGTGTAGAAAAGTTCTTTTTGTCACATTCAGTCTTCCATCACTCTGTAGACTCTTGAGCTTGATCCTCTTTCAAGTTATACATCTGCTCAAAAAAGAAGTGAGTGTGGATCCATAAGGATCTTACTTTTCACAAGATGGCCATGATATGCAGCCCAAGAAGAAATTTAATGTTATAACTTAATCCTGATTTGGGGCCTTTTAAAATTTGTGCTGTGTCCATTGTTGTTCTGCTATTGCAGGTGAAATAGTTTCCCTGTGGCTCCTGAGTGGAAAATAGAGAAAGGAGTAAACCTGCCATTAACCACCTTCAAGCAGTTGATAACGGTGGAAGCAGCAGCCTCTTGGCCTTTCCTCCTGAGCTCCCCACCACCACAACAACAACCTTTCCCTTCTCTTGGGGGCAACAGCTGTGTGCAGTACCCAGCCTTGTCCTCCTCCTTTCCTATGAATAACCGTGCTGTTCTTGGGGCAGTGGTGGGTGCTGGCCTAGCGTCCACACTGAAGCAACGTTCAACAGTCAGACCCAATTGGATCCTGGGTGTAGAATCGTGGTGGTGGTGGAGGAGGAGGAGGAGGAGAAGGAGGAGGAGGAGAGAAGCTATCTATTCCTTTGCCTCAAGCAGAGCAAGGGCTTGATCTGGCCCTGGAATGAGGAGGAGATTTGGTAACAGGAATGAGGAGACTTGGGCTTGGATCCGCACGATGCTCACCATGCGGCTCTGTGAGGTACGTTTCTCTCCCTGTCAGCCTAACCTACCTCTCAGTCTTGAGGCAGGGATAAAAACATGTTAAATAAATAATAGGACCACACAAGAAGGACCACACAGCCGTTATATTTACCCCATATGCAGGCTGAAAACAGTCTAAATTCCTGAATAGAGATACATCTTATAGGTTATTGGTATGGCCAATCAACCTGAAACTGGCTTGGCGTATTTATGTTACTGTGAAATGTGTGCAATTAAGCAACATCAGTAAACTGACAGATCTTTGCCAGTGGATTTTTTTAAAAAATTTATATATCTCTGTTATTTATCTGTGTTGTGTGTGATACTTTAATTTTTAAATTTTTTTTACATAGGCCTTCTATCTGTCACCTTTTTTGCGGGACTACAGTAATCAGTACATGTACTGTATTTAAAACCTAGGCAGACAGCACCACCTGCAGGTAAGTCTGCCAAACAACAGATATCCCATTGAGTATATCAGCAACATTTATTCAAACTTAAATAATTTAAAACCAATAACTGAGCACATGATTGTGAATCAAATATATGTAACATTAATTACATCAATGCATGAATTCACTTGTTTTTCATTTCCATCACATCCCCCTTTCCCTTTTTGTGTCATGTATATTAAACAGCAATGACTTGAAATGACATTTATGTCTCTGTGTGTATTCTGTGCTGTCAAGTCGGAACTGACAGTGACCCTAAGAGGGCTTTCAAGGTAAGTGAAATATTTAAGGAGTGGTTTTACCAGTTCCATTCCAACCCCCATGAGTTTCCATGGCCAAAAGGAGATTTGAACCCTGTTCTCCAGAGTCCTAGTCCATCACTCTGTTCACTGAGAATCTATGAAATTAGTGAAGCAGAAAAAAGAAAGACCCAGAGCAGGATTGCAGTTGAGCATTAAGAAGACAAAAATCATGACTACAGAAGAACTACACAACTTTAGAGTTGACAATTAAGAAAATTAAAATAGCTATTTTGTATACCTTGGTTCAATCATCAGTCCAAACAGAGACTGCTTAAAAGAATAGTGAGACTTGGAAGGAATTAGAAAAGATCATCAAGTGTTAGAATATGCCACTGGAGACCAAGACCAGGATCATCCACACTAATGTATTCCTGATCACTGTGTATGGGTGTAAAAGCTGGACGGGGGTGGGGGGTGGGGAATGATTCATTTGAAATGAGGTGCTGGCGAAGAGCTTTGCAAATACCCTGGACTGCCAGAACAACAAACAAATGGGTCCTAGACCAAATTAGGCCTCAACTATCTCTGGAGGCAACAGTGTTGAAACTGAGGCTGTCTTACTTTGGGCACATCATGAGAAGGCACGCTTTTCTGGAAAAACAAACAAACAAAGTTGGGAAAGGTGGAAGGCAGCAGGAAAAGAAAAAAGCAACATATTTACCTGTAAACCAGAGATTATATTATTTTTCTAATCTTTGTATAGTGCCTAGAACACTTAAAAGCATTTTATATAATTCATGTGCATTCACATGATCACACATAACAATGAAACCAGCAATAACTGCATGCAGATGTGTAGGGAGACAGCATTTATGGAGCAATTGATTTAGACCACTGTGTGCATGTTTTAGCATGTATATGCTGAGTACACATTTTTAACTTCTGTACACCATCATGTCTGGAGGCCTCAATGTTAAGCTCAGGATAGACCATCAAAGACAAGGATGATTTCCAGACAGGCTCTTGACATTCTTTCCCCCATCCTGAAGCCCCCAATGGCTTCCTCACAACAAAGGCAATTCCATGAGAGCCTTCAGACTTTTAGTGGTAGGGATCAGAAGCATTTTGTTTCTGAAAAATTACTGTGGGTTATGACATCATCAGCATTACACAGCATAGCTGCATGAATAGAAATTCAGCTGATGTTTTTAAAAAAACAAAGATTAAAGACAAGAATAATCCATCAAGTCTATACCCAGGCTATGACAGGGTTTTCTGCTTGATTTTTCTTTCTTATTTTACACTGGACAGAACCTACAAATATTTAATCTCAATATGATCTCATGCAAAGTCATGCAGGCCTATACACGTATGAAAAAGTAGGTAACCTACAGTGGGGTCTTGACTTAAGAACGGCTTGAGTTAAGAACATTTTGACTTAAGAACCGCTCTCATAGGAAAATATTGACTTGACTTAAGTACTTAGATTTGAGTTAAGAACTGAAAAAAACCCACGTGGGAGGCAGGGAAAGTGCAAAATTTGAACTTTCAGTTAACTGTTGGCCAGTGAAAAGGGTGCCTGTCTGCTTCCTCACTCCTCCCAGTGTTTAGAGAGTGGATTGGGAGTTAGTCTTCAGACTGCCTGGTACTGTCCTGCCTGGATTGTATTTTCCCTGCCTTCCCCGAACCTTTCTTGACCTAAGAAAAAAAGAAACAAAATATCCCCCTCTAGTGGTCGAAGGCGGAATAGCAACTTCCCATTAGTTTCTATGGACAGAAAAGAGCAGATACGGATCAAATGGTTTTCAATGCATTCCTATGGGAAATGCAGATTTGACTTGAGAACTTTTTGACTTGAGAACCGCCTTCCAATACGGATTAAGTTCTCAAGTCAAGACCCCACTGTAATCCAATTTGCTGTAATGTTAAATTTTAATTATTTTAAAATCTCCCCAGTAGATTTTCATCCAATATATTTTCAGCATTTCTAAAGAAAACTCAACACATCCATTGTGACAACAGTTTTGTTGCTATAAACTTCGTAACAATAGTTCATAATACATGTGGCCAAATTGTTTTGGCTACAGTTTGGTGACACTGTGTCTTGGTCTTTCCCCAGTTGCCATGAATGCACTCCCACCTTTAAAAAAATACTATAAACCTGTCCTTCCTGTAAAGCAAAGCAAAGCAAAGCAAAGCAAAAGCTGCTTATGGTATATACTGCTCCATTATGCTGAAAGCACTTTCTGGATGGTTTACAATTTAATTATGGAGGCTACACATTGCCCCCCCCCAGCAAGCTGGGTACTCAATTTGTCAAACTCAGAAGGATGGAAGGCTGAGTGAACTTTGCAATACCACCCTTAAACTACTCTGCCAAGGCTCCTAACGCTGTCCTATAATTTTCATTCTTTCACCTCTTTTCTCATATTTAAAAAAATTTAAAGAAGGCACAGCTAAGTCAGATTAAAATTTTGTTTGAGATTTAAATAAACCAGAATCCTGTTGAGCGGGAGGTGCAGGTATTGCCTTTTCCTACCTGCACTCTTTCTGTGCTTTAGCAGCATTTATTGTACAGTATTTTAATTCTTACCATGAAAAATATGTTGTGGGGAAAATATGGAACATCTGAATGTGCCTTTTGGTTGGTGGCGTTAGGAGCCCAACATCTGGAAAGGCCCTGGGTTGTGCTAATTGGAGCAGCATTTAATACACACATAAGTATTTAGTCTCACCAGCAGAGGGCAGTAGAGAAGTACAAATAGAACTTCTCAGTGTTCAAAGCTACTATTTTCCCCATGGTATGTTTTTCGCTTGGTTTAGATAACTAACACATTCCATTGCGGACTGATCGGTCGCCTACCAGTAAATCTGAAAATATGTAATCTTATATCCTAGCTAAGCTTCTGTCTCACAAAAGGGTTTGTGGTGTTTTCCTAATAGGTACACCATTCCATTCCTTCTCCATGCCTTCACCCTATTCCCTGTTCCAAAATTAAAGCTTCTGCTGTAGGTGACCCTAAGACACTGTCTCTTAGCCAGTCCATCTCACAGACTTATTGTCCATGGAAAATCAATTTCTAAGTTATTTGAAGTAGCAGAATATGGATGGAAGAAAGTTGACGCCCTTGTCAAGAGAAGAGTGTGTTTTCACACACTCTTTCCTTAAGATTAGTATTTCTTGCACCATGACAACACTTGGGAAAATGCATTTTCCATGCTGAGAAAAACATTTAACTCTTGTTTGGCCTCAGCTTGTGCTACAGCATGTCCAGAAGAAAGAGTGTGGATAACCTACAGATCAGCAACACTACCACTGTCCTTTTAGCTTTGTGCTGAGTGTCTGGCTTCTATTTCCTTTGTTGTTTTAGCCTCTTGACTCAAATCCCTGCCTGACTTTGCTGACAGAAGGTCTGATACAGCTGACAGAGGGAGAAGGGTCTTCTTTTTCCTGCCCTCTTGGCACAAGATCCTATTATGAATGCACAATTCACCTAACCCTGATTCAGAAGATCTCACAATTGACACAGGCACTTTTGACAATGTTTCTCAAGTGCATGGTGCGGGTTAGGAGGTCCTGACTAATGGCCTGGATTCTAGCCATCAAAAAAGAGGTGACTAGAATTATATTTTGCTGTCTTTGTTCTAGCAGCAGGACCTCTGCATACTTTCCTAATCACTACAATGGGGGTGGGTGGAAAAGAGCAAAGCTATACACATACACATCGCCCTAATGTGTGTAGATTCTAGTACAGTAAATCCACACCAATGTATGAAAGCTGGCTGTGAAAGCCTTGAAGAACACAAGTCTCTTTTATTTGACTAATTTATGTTAATATTAAGAAACCTAAGCATGAAGGTTTTCACTTCAAACGGGATTCTCTATCTTGCACTCCTATGTATATAACAGGCCACAACTGGGAACAAATGCAAATTAGAATGCAACCTATTTCCAAAACTATTAACACATCTCCAGATGCAAATTGGTCTGACATACAGAGAGTAACAGATGGTTGGGATTGTTGATCCAAAAAAGATTTGTTTTGCTTTTTTTTCCTAGAAGGTATGCCACTCCTTTTTTAACACATGACCTTGAAAAATAAGATGCTACCACTGTGTCAATCTAATGTTTTGGGTAGGCTGACTACAGTCAGGTATACTGCTACAATCAGGAATATAATTGTTAGGGTGTGATTAGATGTGATAAAGAATTGTGCTTGATTGCACTGCAAAGGGTTGCTTCCCTGGAAATGATCTCCCTTAATGTGATGGGTTTGGGTGTCCAGGAATCACTCCAGCCAAGTTTTAAAAATGGTAGCCCTACCGCTAGACCTCAAAGGTCTAGCCTGGTCATAGAACAGGGTCGGGCTAGTTTGTTATCTTCTGTACACTGTCTGATTGACAGAAAATGGCTCTCACCAGACTTTGCCACAAGCAGTCCAAAATGCAAGCTATTTCTTGTATTTTCTCACACCCTTAGTGGAAGAAAATGCGGCTGGAAATATCATGTGCCTTTCCCTCATACTGAGATCATGAGAATGATCACACAGACAGAGCACGTTCCACTGGTCCTTATGCCCATCCCAAGCCATGTCAACATCTGTGAGGACAGCACAAGCTAAGCCATATATTTTATGTGTGATATTTGGACAACATGTGTAACTCCAAAAGGGAAATCTTGTAAGCAACTCCTTAATTCCCAGAATCAAGACAACAACAATTAGATATAATTCTCACCAAGAACATGACATCTGTCCCCATTTCAGTGAAGCCAAAACCTTAACACAGCCAATCACCCCAGCCTTCTTCCTTGAGATAAAGGTGCAGCATGAAAAACAGATCCTTGTGAGTTCCATACATGGCATTCAGAAATCATCTCCTACCTAATGTAGGAAGTAGCTGCAAGTCAGGGTGTGTATAGTTTTGATGTTGCTTAATATAAGGAGGATAAGGATTTTTCCCAGGACTCTGTATTCTCAATTAAAATTACTCAATAGTAGATCTGCATCACTGTATCTATTGAGAAAGGTATTTCTTTTGTTTTTAACAAAACATTTTATGTATGAGAAAAAGAACAGCTTGAAAAGCATAATAAATATGCACGCAAAGGCATTGTACGCAAATAACTTTGTATGCATGTCTATTATGCTTTTTAATCTGTTCCCCAGGACTGCAGCCGTATGAGAGCTAAAGGTCTTCTACTGCATGCTTCCATCAGCAAACTAAATAGGAGCTGAGGGTGGTGGGTGGGTAGGGTGGCAAATGTTTGATGGTCACTTAAATACCAGCAAAAGGATAACATGCTTCACCAAAGAGTAAGGCAAAATAGGACAGTGATTTGCAGAACACTGCTATGCTAACATGTACAGATGCAATATTAGAAATGACTGTGTAATGTACAGATGTGAGGTCAGAATTTTATATACACACACATACACTTTAAACAGAATTACAAAACACAACATTCAGGTAGGGAAGACTGAAATTGGGTAATTTGTGTACCGTCTGAGTCTGGTGCCTGGGATGCTCTCTGTGAACAGGGAAATTCAAGGTTCTGACCTCCCTCCTTTTTAGTTCTTTGTTTTTAAATCAGACTTGGACTGGATAGCCCTTCAAATGGAGGATACCTTCAGAAGAAAGAATAGCTTCTGGAAGCTTTCCAGATGACAGACGGTCATTTGAGGGGCTCAATTTATAACAGCCTTCCCAAAATTAGCCCCCTCCAGACCTGTGGTCAATTACTTTAGGTCTGTGTTCAAAATGTTTTGAGTTCAGAACCACATTTCCAAGGCACTTAATAATGTACAATTCTCAAAGGGCTTACATCTTTTTCCTTCGTCCTTAACCCCAGTAATGTACTCCACTTTTCCTTTTATT
Source organism: Pogona vitticeps (assembly GCF_051106095.1). NCBI lineage: Eukaryota > Metazoa > Chordata > Lepidosauria > Squamata > Agamidae > Pogona > Pogona vitticeps. Next base: position 62,788,546 of record NC_135786.1, read on the forward strand.
ACAGGAACAAGAATTAGCAATGCCTAGACACAGGTGACTCAGTACATTCCAACAAGGTGAAAAATAGGTTTTGTCTTTACAGTATTTCCCAAGCCATCTGCCTCCCTAACAACCAGTACCCAAACAAATGGTGCTGGCTAGAGCCTGCCTGTGTTCAAGTCTAAAGCACTTTGGGCAACTGCTATCTAAGAGAAAGGAGTGGTAGGCAGATTGTGTCAGATCCCATTTGTTCTGAACACTGGTTATACATTCACAGGATTGGCCACTCCCTGATCAAGGTTAAACTGTCCCAAGAAAATGTTGGAGTTTTGAATATTTTTTTTACATTCCTTTTGCTATGCAGTAGAAGTAAAAAGATTCACAGAGGAGAATAGCTTCAAGTTCCCCCAGATAGTCCACTCCTTTCTCATTACCTGGCTCTTTGATTTTCAGTAACTCACTCTGAGACATTTATAGGAGAAATAATATGTTTCATTACTTACAGGCATGAAAGGATCAACAGCAAGCTAACAATAAAGAGACTTGCAATGGACTAAAGGGGGGGCAAATTATCAGAGAGGTAGGGCTCTCTTTAAATTCAAGAGAGGGAGTGAATGACTGGTTAGTGCTGGACAGACTAGCAGTCCCTCCCAGTCACTCAAATTACAAGCAACATGTTCCAGGCTACTTTTAGGCACATCTGGCCAAATCTACCCACTTCCCACCTTTTTAGCCTTAAAATAAGTGAATCCCACAGTTAGTGTTAAACCAATGGAGCACACATCTAAAAGTTGTTCCACATTAATAGATTCTTTTCCATATCTCCCATTCAGGTTGCTGGAGGCATAACCAGACTTTTTGTTGTATTTTGACTCCCCAGAGGTTATACCAATGTTCTGCGACTGGCTGGTAGGCATGTATGCTGTGAAAGAGATAGTTGCAATTTGGCCTGAGCTAACAACCAAATCCAACATCTACTACTATCCAACTGGCAACTCAATTAATCTGAATATGTTCTTTGGTCTGTTTTCCAAGATTGCCGTTTATTTGAAAATTGCACTATTTGGCACACCCTAAAAATGTATGAAGTCGTGTCGATTACATTTGAAGGGGCATAAGTGTGGTGTAGTAGTGGATAGAGTGATGAGACTAGGACTCTGGAGAACAGGGTTCAAATTCCCACTTGGCCATGGAAATTCACTGGGAAAGTGGAACTGGTAAAACCACTCCTTAAAATCTGACTTGCCTTGAAAACCCTGTTAGGATTGCTGCAAGTCAGTTCCGACATGACAGGTGTGAAGGAGATCAGGAGGCAAGTGAGCCGTCCCCACTATCAAGACCACCCAAGGAGGAGAAAGACATTAATGAGAAAAATACGGGATGGGATAAAAGGGATGTTAGTTGAGGAAAAGAAGAACATAGAGGTTTGTCTAGTGGAGGAGGGAGAAGGAAAGAAAGGGGAGGAGTTAAGACTCTCAATGTGGGAGGAAGATATAAAAGAGGAGGGAGAAAGGAGATTTGGAGGTAGATGAGAAAAGGAGAGTGAAGAGAATAAAGAATCCATTAAAATAGATCAAAGAGAACAGAAGTATGAGCAAGTGCAGAATTTACTGACTTTCCAAACCTTAAAATAGGAGGTTTACTGCCTAACTCAGAGACTCCAAAAGAAGGAGAGACGGTATGTGAGATGCTGGAATGGACAATGATAGTGTTCCCATGGGGGCAAGGTTGTGGGAAAAGGGTGATATGTCCCGGTCCGGTCTACAACTCTCCGCCGAAAGAAGGAGACTGGTTGCGTCACCCATGCTGTGGGACAGTTTGCGCGATGAGGAGCACATCCCTGCTCAGGATCACCAACTGTGAATGCTTCGGCCCTGTGCCGCAGTGAGTGGGACACCAACAGAGGAAAAGTCTACATGGACTAGTTATGGCCAGTTGCGGGATTTGTCTTGTTTTGACCCTACTGGTCTAATAATTTATATGCCGCAAGTTAATAAAGTTGAAGATGAAAACCATTTAAATCAGTCTCAGTCGCTTCTTCCCACCAAAACTGAGGAACTGACAGTGTTTTCAAAAGAACCCAATCACAACAGGACATAACTTTTATTTCTGTTGTTGCTACTGTTGTTCTGAAGGTTTTTTTGTCCATTTAAAATGAAACAGAGCACAATACGTATACATTGTAAACAGCTGATCCTGCCAGTAGATAAGGACATTCTCAACTAGGGCTCAGGTTAAAATAAAACAACTTCCTTCTCGTTTGACCACCCAGAAAGGAGATGCATATATATTTGAACCATAATACTTGAATAAATCCGAACATGATGTTGAGCAGTAGTTAAGATTTTCTTTCCAGGAGAAGTGGCAAGGAAACCTATCTTCTAACAAACCTGTGAAAGCAGTATTCTGAATGCAATGTAAGCCTCTGCTGGTGGTGGCACTGCTGAGTCATCTATAGGAACAACTGAAGTGACAGTTTTGAAGTGATAAGCCTGACAGGTAAATGTATGCAGGCATTTTAACAAACACCTCTGTTTTCTGCAATACTTCATTTCCTGATAGCCTAGTGTTCCTTATGATAGGCCTATGCTTTCCTTTTCCCTGTGGTGGCAGCACTAACTTCAGTCCCATCCCACTATTTCCAGATGTTTCGTCCAGACCAGACATTTCATAGGAAGAAATGCATTGTTATCAGTCCAAAGTCACTTCACTCCCAGTCCTAACTTTCTGTGATCAGCTCACAAATACTGTAGGAATTACTGGGTCTTTGTCACACCAGTACAACTTCATAAGGTCCTTATAAATAGATTTTTTTCACCACCAGTGATATCTCAAAAATCCTTCTTCTCCATGCAGGATAGGTAAATGGTGCCTCGTGACTCTCTTTCTAGCCAGGTCAAACTTTCTTTTCCAGTGTTCCAGCCATAAGTTGAGTCTCACGAAGGAGGAGTTTATCACGAAGCAGACCTGTTTATGGAGGAAAGAGCTGGCATCACAGAGAGGCACTTGCCACCAAGGGCAGGAATGCGTTGACATTAACAATAATAGAGGGATGGGATCAAAATCCAAACCATGAGATGCAACCCCACTCTGGGAAGCCTTTGATACACTGGGATTTTTTATCCAGCTCCTGCCAAGTAGGTTACAGGGTAGGGTGATAATAGGATGCCTATTCTGAGGCATCAGAGCAACTGCTTCCAGTTCTCAGTATCAACAAGAAAGATGGCTGGGCTGAGCACCAACCACCTGCTTCTTTCTCATTCAGAAGGTGGCATCTCACTTATGCTGTGGGTCAAGGCGGCGATGATGTTCCCGGGGCAGTGTGCCACACCGACGCCGGCACAAGGTGGATCGCACACTGCGCCCCTTCCATAGGGCATGTGTCTTCCAAGCCTCAGCCAGGCTTTCCACCTGGAATGAAAGAGGGTGGGCAGAAGAAAATGCATAATATTCTACACAGTGCTGTGCAAGGTTTGTATGTCAGATCTGAAATATCATGTTGGGGTGTGGAGTGCTCCTGCTCGTGTTCCTTCCTTCCAGCCAGCCAATCAGCCATGCCTATTCCCCGCCAAGTGAGTCCTAACAGTCAGCATTCTGTAACTTTTGAGCATGCTCAGATCTCAATGGATTGCTCCCTTTTAACCATTTTGTGCAAACATTTTTGTGTTGGGAGTGGCATTTCTATAAATATTGCAATATAAAAACAAATGTCTCCCTAAATTAACAGGTATTTCTTACAATGAATTTCTAGGAGCTGCACGTAGGACATTCCATGCACTTAGGAGTTTAATTATCGCTTAATTGGATTTTAACATTGTATTTCTATAGTATTATAAAACTGTTAATTATTGTATAATTTTAATTGTTCTGAGCCACTTAGAGTCTCCTACGGGAAGAAAGGAGGAATATAAATAGTATCAATCAATCATTCAATCAATTAGGGCTTGTCTACATGGGCTCAGTGGCAGTGGGCTGGATTGGGCCATATATGGTTGCCTAAAGGTCAGGTAATGGTCTGTTAAGTCATTTGGTGTGATCCTTGCATCAAAATAGCATACACACCTCAAGCGACTCTATTTTGTACAGCTCCTTTAAGAAAGCAAAAAGACAAGGAAAAAAATCTCTGTTCTTCCTCCCCTCCTATCTCCTCTGACATTTGGGGGGAATATTTCAATGTTTAAAAGTGTTCCCTAAGTGGCACAGTGCATCAGCACTGCTCAAAGGTTTTTTTAATTGCTTCCTCCCTCTACTTAGCAGAGGAAATTTTAATTTCCCTGTATTATTAAGTGATTTAGATGTCTGTTTAACCCACTAATGATATGGGGACATTGAAACCAGCTGGGAAATTAAAGAAGGAAGCTTGCTTTGGTTCAATCCCAGTAATTGCATGCACTGGAAATGAACCAAAATGGAGAGATCCTACCTGCACCAAAACAAAAGAAGCCCCTGGCAAGGACCCAGAAATATGTGAGTAAGAACACTCTGGGAGTGGCTTGGTTTGCTCCAGCAATTATGTCATCTGATCCCTGAAAAAGGAGCAAACCAGCCCAACTCCACAGCAGAACAAACAGTGGAACAAATGTCCATCTGATCGCACCCTTAGAGTTTTCCAAGTTAGGACCACCTTCATGCCACTTTGTTTACCAAGAGTGTATGATGGAACTCGGGGCTTGGATTGCTACAGCATTCTTGGATGGCAGGCAGGAATTCCAGAATTTATATTCTTTCTTATCCCTACACATTTATTTATTTCTTCTTCTTAAGTTCTTTATACAATTTCATCTTTGTTTGCTAATGCAGGCAGGCACATCCGTTTCCTTTGAGAGTTGGGGGGGCATATCTTTCTGCCAGTATAGTCCAGGAAAGGCAGGATAGCTCCTCCTGCTTAGAAAACTTCAAATGGCATTGATTCTGGTTCTAGCACACATGCAGGTACCATTCCACAATAAGGAAGGGCCTCCATGGAGCAACTAGAAGCACTTGATCTGCTCAAACTATGCAAGAATACACAAAGTCACAAACAGATTCAAAAGCTGGGTAGCGATTAGGGACATTGGTAAAGTCTCTCACCGGAATCATCTGATCCTTTCTGTTCTGCTCCTCCAGAGTCGTCAGCTCATTTGGTGACAGCAGAGCCAGACGCAGCTCTGCCACCACTGGCCTTGCTACATCCTTCACAGACTTGCCCAGCACAGCCTGCAAATATATAGAGCAGCAGAAGTGCAGAGCAGACATAGACCATTTTTCATGCCATGGGCTGTTCCAAAACTTTAATTGTTTTAAATAAATAAAAATGGAATTAGAGTTTTTACACAAGAACACCATGAACAGAACATTAAATTGCTGCCCTATTTTGAATTTCCACCATATTTTAGCACTTACAGATCCAACATGAGCCCATTCGCGAACAGCTTGTACCAGCTTTGCCTCATCAATGGTCAAGCAGTTGCTCTGCAGCATAGTTTGCACTGCTAGGTCGGACAATTCCAAGAAACCACGTGTTTTTACAACTTCCTGGGGGATGTGAAGGAGAAAGATGCTATGTACTTGGGTCTCAGCAGCAACTCTAGTACAGATAGAGATGGATGGATGAATGGATGGAAGAAAATATGGTCATACAATGCGGACATCCACAGAACCAGATAACTGCCTTTGTCTCCTCTATGCATGGGAGACTCCCAGTATCTATCCCTTGCTTACCTGAGTACAATTCTCAATGAAACCCAGGCAATATTTCTGGAAATCTTCTTGCTCATATGCCACAGCAGCCTGTCATAAAGACAGCAAAAATAAACGTTAATAAAAGGTTGTGCTTGAGAAGACAGAAGAGTTAAGAATGAGTGATATGAGGGTCGCCATCCATAGGAAAATGAAAACTGTCAGGGCCAAGATATAAGAAAATGAGAACTGGATCGAGTGTTAAGACTGGTGATGTTTACTTCAAGTTCCTTTGCATTTTACCTTTTAAGTACAGCAATCTAAGAAGTACCGCCAAAGTCCTTGACATTCCTCACAGCAGGAGTATATATCCCATGTATCTCAGAATCCCATTGGCCATACTGGCTGGGATATTCTGATAGCAGTACTGTAGTCTTAAAAAGGGAATTCCACACTAGCTTTTACAGCCAATGGATCTATACTTAGAGTTAAACTTGGGTGTCTTGAAACCAGGGAGGCTCCTTTTAGGAAGGAAAGTGCTGGAGCTCTGGAAGTTATTACATATGCCCTTCCATACAAGACTGGGCACTTCTTTTTTCATTCCTCTCTGCTTAATGTTTCAGACAAATCAACAACGTACAATCACTCATGGCTATCACAAACCATAATTTTGCCTTGTATCATAAACCTTCCTATACTTTTATAAAGGAGTGCAAAAGAGAAATTTTAATGAATTACAATAGGACTAACATATGAACAAAACAGAAACAATAAAAATAAACAATCTTCCAATATTATGTGGTATTTCCGTATGTGTTAAGAAGAATTTTGGAACACTGCCCCCTTTTCCGGAATACTGAAAAGCCTTTTAAAACCAAGAGGCTTGACAGTGAACCATAAAAGGATTGGCAGAGGGGAACCAGAGGAAGGAAGAAAAGAAGGGGGGCCGTGGGCTGAAATGTGGGTTACATTGCATCAGTTATGAACATTGAACTTCCAAATCAATCGGCAGCCCCAGTGTGATCACTGACCGCAAATTCAGTTGTAATAAAAGCTGAAATCAACTTGCAGTGTAGTTGCAGCCTCATTTGCATAGAAGTCAGACACAGTGAACTAAATGGGATTCCTTTCTCAGTCAAATACATAGAGGATTTCGCTACAAAGATATATCAAGGGTGCAAACACTATGCTGAAGTTTCACAGCATCATGGACCATATGGCTATATCACCAGAACACCAGATACGCTGTTCCTCTTACAGATATGCTGATGAAAATATCAGAATGCACTAATAGGATATTCTGCCACTGCATCTGTCCCACTGGCAAAAAATGTGCCAGCAGAACAATCAAAGGAAAGGCAGACCTTCGCTTAACATAACTGAATGGCTATCCTGGAGACATGTGTGGTATCAGACTGACAGACATGATTGGATCCCAGCATGGTAGTCATTAATCTTCAGTTCACCTTTTTTCTTCTGGACACAACTTACCGTATTTTTCCGTGTATAAAATGACACTTTTTCCTAAAACAATTAGAGGAAAACTTGAGTGTTGTTTTATACACGGAAGAAAGCAGTCGCATGGACGCTTGGGCGCCTCTTGCTGCTGCCGCTGCCGCCCAATTGCTTCTTCCAGAGCTCATGGCTTGTCCCCTCCAGTGGCGGAGGCAGCAGGAGGCAGAGGGGGAGGCAAACAAGAACTCTCTCGCGCTCAGGCACCTCTTCCTGCTGTCGCTGCCGGATCACCTCCTCCCACAATCTCCTTAGGGCAGGGGACAAGGCAGCGACCTGAGCTGGAGGTGAGCCCCGGCAGTCGGCAGTTGCACTGGAGGAGGTAATCGTGCGGGCTGCGGAGAAAGCAGCAGCAGCAGGAGGTGGAGGTGGAGGAGCAGTTGCCCACTAACTGCTCCTCTGCCTCCATCAAGGGTCAAAATTAGGGGGTAATTTTATACATTGGGAGGGTTGTATACACGGTAAAATACGGTAATTGAGACTCAGGGCCTGTCCAGACAGGAGAATTTGGAGAGGTCTGGTTTGTACTTAAAACCAGTGCACTCTATTTTAGCTCTCACTTGAGCCATCCTTCTGTTCATACTGGAGATGTTTATTCTCCAGTGAGAAGGGTTCACATGAGTCTCTTAATCATTGGATTATCCAAAAGTATGTTTACCTGCTTTACTGATGAGTAAGGAGGTAGCAGTGGGACAAACTCATGGCATTGGTACTGGTGTGAGGAGAAAACACTGGGGTGAAGGTTGGAAAGAGGGACGCGAGGTAAAACTCCCCCTTTCCCTTCTTTCTCCTCAGCCAGGGCTGTGCTGGGGCTACACTGTCCTGTGCAGTGCAACCCATGAAACTGACATCCTTTTTTCTTTTCTTTCTTTTTTTGCAAAAGAGCAATGCAACTACTTGCATCAACCCAGCATGGTATTAGAATTGTGCTAAGTCAGTTAGGAAAATAATAAAAAGAAGATGAAAGTAGAGGAGGGGGTTTCTCCACCTTCCCCTTTAATGTCACTATCAATCTATTATGTCAAAAGATTGTCACTTCTGACACTGCTCACAGATCCATTTGGGTGAACTAACCATGCTCACAGGCTACATAATGGGATAAAGAGGAGTGTGCTGATTTGAGCAAAACAAAACAAAACAAAGCCAGAAGCCCCTAGCCCTGTACCAGAGAGGAACAGGACAGCTCTTAAAGGGGCAGGATGTGTCAATCTAAGTAGAAACACATGTGGACAATGAAGTTTGGTTCAAACCAAATTGTACCGACAGCAGTCCAAATGCCAGTCTATATATCCACCTGGACAGGCCCAGAAGAAATGAACATCTGCTGACAATGGATAAGACAACTGAAGAAGACAACCCAATGCAATAAGGATGATAAGTCTTTCTACATCCATGTTAAGGTTGCTTCTATTCACTGAAGGCAGGTCACTGTATAAGATAAAATGTGCTTCATTAAATTCACAGACTGCTCTCAGAAAGTTTGCCTTTTTGAGTATATATTCCAGAAGCCCCAGTCAACAGTCGTTCTGTCTGAGGAATTCTGAGAGTGGTAAACCAAGAAAGTAACTTTCAGATTTTTTAAAAAGTGGAATTCTTAGATCTTTCCAATGGGTAAGGTGAGAATTGTAATTGTACTGTAAATAGTTTTTAAAATTAGGAGAACCCAGCCTTCGGTCTCTTGGGGCTTTCTCTCTTCACATTTCTCTCTTCTTCATAATGTTATTGCAGTGCATGAACGGACATTATAAACAGATGTCATAGCCATGACATTCTATATGTGGTGTAAAATGCAGCCCTGGTTTTGAATGACCATTGCCTGCAACAGTGTTCTTTGCCCATATTCATAATGAACTATGGCATATTTGTAAATGTCAAGCATAGATATTTCTAAGTACTGTAGAGACTCAAAATGCCACACTTAACACATCAAGAAATGTGTCTGTAGGACCTGCCTTTCACGCCATTATCTGAAAATTCAAATGGAATTTACATAATGTGGTCCTGACAGAGTAACAGAAACATCCATGGATTCATTTTGAGGAGGTGAGTACAAGGAAAATGAAAGATACTATGCAGCTTGCTAAGCAACATACAAATTCCTATGTAAGGTAGCAATGTCTATATTGCTTCGCAGCGGGACAGAACCATTAACTGCTCTGTCAGATATATCCAAGGCTTAGACAGAGCTAGTTACAGGTGAGAGTTGAGATGAATTAACTGCATAGGCAGCAAGAGATAAACAACTTCTGTTGGCGTATCATGTGTGAAAACAATGCGATTGTGGCAAACCACATTGCTCTGCCTGTTGCTTTCAGGATACACCAGTCCCACCATATGGCCAAGCATGCAACTGAAAATAACTGTTCTAATAACGGCACCCATATGACCACAGTAAACATCAAACACCAGCAAATTCACATGTAATCACAGAACTGTAGTTGGTGTTTTTGTTTTTTAAAAATTCTTTATCAGGCTCTCTGTAAGAAAAGGAATACTGTATTGGCATGGTCATGTCTTCCAGCCACCTTCCTTCTCAAAAGTCAAGAAATCCTCACACATGGATATGGTAGATTGCATGCAATATAAATGAATCTCATGTCTCCTACATGAGAGCTCCCAAGGTGTCAGCCCAATGACACACTGTTTGTGGACACCGTCAGCATAATTCAGAAACATCTACTGGCAATGCATAAGATAAATCATAATTCAGGTACAGATGGTACAAAACAGGGGAGATTATCCAACATGTCCCATGGCAGCTGCCTGCCTTCATGTCACTCTAATACAGTAATCCCCACATTGAGTGTGTTATAGTAATCCAAATGGGATGTAACTAAGGCAGGGGTGGGCAATTAATTTCTATAGGAGGCCACATGTAAAATCTGAACTGTATCGGGGGCTGAACCAACTTTACTTAAAAATAAAATGAAACAGTGATGTTATGATTGTTTTTATTTTAAATTTGTTGTTAATCTTCACAAATACTAAAGAAGTTTTTTTGCGGTATGTCAAAGATAAGCAACTGATCAACTTTAGACAAAAAGCTATAAATGTTTTTGATGTTCAACTTGTTCAGTGAGAGAAATCCAGTCTGTCTTGGGCTTGAACAAGTGCTTGAACACCGGACTGGAGCAATGACCTGTGGGCCGCATGTGGCCCTTGGGCCGCACTTTGCCCAGGTGTGAACTAAGGCATGTGTCACTGTAGCCAGTTGTTGTTGGGTTTTTCCCCCCCATTTGAATATTTCCTGGATGAATGCAAATTTTGTATTTTCATTCTTTAAATTTTCCTTAATGGGTACATAGCATGTTGAGAAATGACAGAGTTAGTGTCTACTTTTAAGTGCACTTTCATCAAAAGTTTGAGAATGAAATTCTCCAAGACATCAATACTAATAGAACAAGATACTACCAGGGCAGATGAGATGGAAAGAAACTGTTTCCAGGGAAGATAATTTTAACAGAGCACTTTCTTAAACAAGTTAATTCAGCTCATTTTTGAATTACTTTCCAAACCAAGGCTTTCCGAAGCCTGTCTGGTTCCTGATGCACTGTGGTGGCACTCTATAGCTTTGCCACAACCTTACACTCATTCTGAAAACTGGTGCTTATTTTCTTTTTTCCCACAACTGAGGTACTGACACAGATAGCTCCGAAACAGCTCATGGGTGTGGGATTAAGGCCATCCCCACTGCCAGAATGTTTTAATAGATTTCCATACAAACCTGCCTGTTCACTGTATCCATCGGCTAGGAAGAACTTGATCTGGGCCTACCTGTCCTCTGAAGCAATTTGGCTGGAGTGCGGAATATGAGACTAGAGATGTGGGTATACGAATATCCCCCCCCCCACAGGTGTAGATAACAATGGAGTAGCCACTCCTCACAGAAGGTGGGATGGCGAACTTCTCTCCCAGGTCAAAGAGTGGCTAATCCATCACGAGCTCCAGAGTGATAGGAAGGGACCGGAGAGCTTGCGGCAGCAGCAGAATCGTGAGTGGTTGGTCTGGCCCCAGGGGGTCAGACACTCGTTATCTGCACCTGTGGGGGGATATTCGTATATGAATGCAAATTCCCCCATCTCTAAATATGACCTTTTTGGGTTGTAGTATCCATATTGTAGAACTCCTTCCCTCACAAATTTAAGTTATATTGCTCAATTATGTACTTTCAGAAGTAAGAAAATGTTCTTCGGATATATTTTAAAAAGTAATTGCTCCTATTCTGTGAGACATCTGTTTGGAATGTACATTTTATGGTGTAAGGTTCATTAGAGACATCTTATTGAAACCCCCCAAACTCCAACGTAAGATTTTTTTTTTATGAAAACAAGTGTTTTAAAGGGAATCCTTCCTCATGTCATCATAACGTTGTTGATCTCTTAACGGAGATGGGTAGAAAAAGAAAATAAAGGGGAATCCATTCTTGAGTGGGTGGAAAAAAGCTAGCCAGGCAGACAGATATATGGGGAAATCTGGCACATATCATACTGCTGACGACACTGGGTAGATTGGGTTGGCCTGACCGCAAAGTTCATCAACAGTGCACAGAAAGGTTTCTCCCTTTACCTTCTTCTGTTTGCAGAAAAACAGGAAGAGGGAGGGAGAATCTGTGAACTCACAGCTCTTTAACGCTTGTTTTCACTCCTGGGCCTAGAAGTGCTAATCCACCCACAGATCCCTGAGAGCGTGGGGATAAGTAACAAAGTGAACCTAAACACCTGCACTGAAGTGGTTCCACAGTGAACACCATTTACGTCAGAGGGAAAGCAGACCCAATGTGTGCAAGATCTGTTCTGCATTTTTCCAGAACCCAGAAGAACACAAACCAAAACCAAGTGCAAGACAATGGTTCAAGAAGTGAAACATACCCAAAGAAACAGGGTATCTCTGATCACTATGGAATTTGGGATCAGAACCAAAAGCAAGTACACAAGGCCCTTCACTGACAATATCTATTCCTGGTTTCCCTCCAAGCATTCTCTTTCAGCAATTTAAATTGTGGGTGGAAGAGCATTTTTAGTTGATGTTAGTGTCAGATAACTGGAAGTCAGAACACAGGAAGCAGCCTTATCATAGGTTCATCTCATTCAGTATTATCACCAATGGCAGTGGGTCTCCAAGATTTCAGGCAAGAATCTTTCTTATCCCGCCTTGAAACACCAAAAAATGAACAATTTAAAGCAGATACTCTATTGTTCAGCTACGGAACCTGAACTCCCAGCAAAGCTGGTCCTCAAGGACTAAGTGCCTAATCACTAGGTTATTGTGGAAGCTTACTTTTGCTTCATCTGTTGCAAAACATCCATAGCTCTCCTGCTAGGTTCTAGTCTATCTTTTACCCAATCTTGATATATTTAAGATTACAGGGCCTTCATAGCTATCCTTTGTGTAATTCATCTTCTTTCACCAATTGCCAAAGGCTTATGAGGCTTTTTTCTCCCCCCGCCCCCCCCAAAAAAGCAGAGACAACCTAAGAAAGAGTGGCTCCAGTTAGGGAGCCAAACATGGGGATAAGCTGGTTCCCACTGACACTTACTGTACATTGTGTGGTCACCAGGAAGAGACGTGAACCAGCCAGTCTGCAAGGCAGAACAAACTGCAGGACAAATCCACATGTACTCACTCCCTAAGATAATATAAAGTAGTGCCTTCATAGGTCTGATGATGACTTTTTCTCCTCATGTCCTATTGCCTGTTTTTAGAGCAGATTGGTTCTCTTTTGCTTTGCCATTGTTTTTTGCAGTAATTTTAAGGGTTCTTTAAGGCTTCTGAAATGCCAGGTTCAGGAAGTAAAAAACCAATGACCTAAAAGAGGTTTTCCTTTCATGTAAAACAAAAGGAGCAATACATGAAAAATATGAATGTGAATTGAAAGAAACACAAAACTTTTTGCCATGCATATTCCTAATAATGTCAGTACTTATCAATTTTAAACATATATTTAAAATTATATATTTTTATTTAATTAAATATTTAATAAAATGTATTAAAAATAAATCAAAGAATATATATTCTTTGGTCATTTCTGTGCCATATGTGATCTTGAACCATGACTGGAATGGATGGAGAAAACTAGGGAGCCTCCCTGAAGGGATAAAAAAGGTAAAGGTTCCCCTTGACAGTTTTTGTCCAGTCGTGTTCGACTCTAGGGGGCGGTGCTCATCCCCGTTTCCAAGCCATAGAGCCAGCGTTTTGTCCAAAGACAATCTTCCATGGTCGCATGGCCAGTGCGACTTAGAAACAGAATGCTGTTACCTTCCCACTGAGGTGGTCCCTATTAATCTACTTGCATTTGCATGCTTTCGAACCGCTAGGTTGGCAGGAGCTGGGACAAGCAACGGGCGCTCACTCCGTCGTGTGGATTTGATCTTACGACTGCTTGATCTTCTGACCCTGCAGCACAAGCTTCTGCGGTTTAGCCCGCAGCAGCACCCATGTCCCTGAAGGGATACCATGGTATAAAAAACTGCAAAGATATCTAGAAAATGTAACAGGGCCACAAGCCCCTTGTCATCCCACCCCCTACAATACTTGTCAGCCAAGGTCATTTTTGTGCCATATGTGATCTTGAATCATGACTGGAATGGATGGAGAAAACTAGTTGGAAACTAAGAGAGTCTGAAGCTGGTCAGCAAACATTGACTAAAAGATCTTGCCAAAGAAGGTGACATTTGCCATTAACATGGAGCTATTGATTTTTATATATATACATTTATATATATGAATGTATTTTGCAAAATGTAGCAGTTAGGTTTGTCAAAGGGCCTGAGTTTCTGATCATATGACACCTATTGCAACCCTAGGCTGAGCTGGTTCTTTAAAAGTTTCTAAGCCAAAGCCAAAAATATTGCTTTTATTGTATACAGCCCTGTGGGTCAGAGTCTCATTCAAAACAACTGCAGCAGGTAACCAGTCCACTCCAGCGTCATTATTTCACCAATATCCTTGAGAAAACTATAAATACAAAGTGTGTATCTAGAAACACAATGTGCAGCAAGGGTTTGTTTAGGGTTTTAAAAGTTCACTTTGGTTCATTTTAAAATGTGTTTTACTGGGTTTGAAATCTTTTAAGTCCTCCTTGGAATATTATTGAAGGAGAGTATAGAAATGTAAGATAAATAAGTACATAAATCAAGATAAAAGCATTACGCATGTGTGTGAATATTTATAGGGATAAATCGTACTGGATTTATTCAAAATAGCTCAAGAGAAGAAAGCCTTTGATTCAGTGGATCAAACTGGAAGAACCATAAAGTTCAGCTGCCACTGGAGTTCAAATTTTGGCTCCAGATTTAGCAAAGTAAAGCAAGTTTCCTTTGACAGCAGAAACAGAATCTGAGCCAGAACCTCTTTTTATGAGAACAGTTGGTTAAACTATCTCACATCCAGATAGTAGCTTCCTGTGTTTTTATACTAGGTATTTCCTTAGCAGACTAGAAAGCTGAGAACTATACAAAGCAAGCATCTAATAAAAGCAGATTATTATTTTGTGGTTGATGCCATGACCTGATATCTCAAGAATCAAATTTTACACCTGGCAATCGTCCTAACGTCATCACTGCTTTGCAGTGCAGAAGGGTGCAAAGGGGCAAGATATAAGCATGGAATGAAGTTGTGATTGTTATTGGAACACATGTATTGGTGCACAATAAACCTGCATCCAAGGCTGTCATCTGTTTGCAGTTTGCTTATAGCCTAACCACCCAGAGTGGTCCTGGCTGCCAGATGGGCAGTATATAAATCAAATGAATAAATAATAAATAAAATAAATAACATATCACAATATCACTCATGCATCTGTGGCATCACCACAACATGAGGTGGGATCAGGCAGTGAGAGACTAACAGTGAGGGGTCATCTGGACAGGAGGATTACAACAGTCCTCCACAACAGGTGGCATTGGACTGCCCTCTGGTAGTCTCATGTCTGGAGGGCACTGATACCCACTTGCTATTCAACCATTAAAAAACATGGTCGCCCAGCAAGGACTGGGAGGATTGAATCAGCTGACTGACGTCTCACCTGGTGCTGGGAACCACTTTTAGGCTGTGCCGAAGCCGTTCCACTGTAACCAATTCAAGCTGTGGTCTTGCAATCACACTTGCAATTTTGTGTATCACCAATAATTCCTATATATATTATAACCTTCTGCCTGCTTATAATTCTCTATAATAAAGTTCTATTGCATACAGGTGGTGTGTCATTGGTGGGCTAGGGAGAAAGCACAAGACAGTCTTGCCTGGATCTGCAAACAAAGCCATGGGTAGGGGACTCCAACTAGTACAGGGTGGATTCCTCTGTCTCCTTCCACGGACTGGATAACATCAGGGGTTGTGGGCCTAATGATGCTGGCATCATCATTTATGCCAGCTTCAGAGCCTAGAAAGCACCACAAGAGGAAGATATTGCAATAAATTATTTCAGCTCCTGCCAGTTCTGTTGGCATGAGGAAGAATAATATGAAATCGTGAAGGAAAAACAATAAAAGCAATACTAACAGTTGCCAGTTGCAGTAGTAAAAAGTGTCTTCATGCTACTTGATCACATAAATCCCTTTGGATAATTATCTATTGTGTCAGAGATCTGACCACTCAACACTGCCCACCCCTCACCATATGCACAGTCATTTCCTTAGCCTTCAGTGCAACTGCAGCTGCACAGCAGAGCACAGCACAAAAGACTGAGACAAAGTCAGCATAGTGCTTTTGTTACAAAAGCTCTTCACCCTCCAGCCCCCCCCCTCTACATGGTGTATGTGTGGGTGGGGGTGGGATGCATACAGAGCATCCATAAAGAGCCATCTAGCATTGTGGCCCCAGTGAACATCCACTGAGCAATCCTCCTTTCTGCCCACACAAAACAAACTAAGCAGAATCACAGTGAAGCCAAAGAAATCAAACACAACAGGAGTCCTTGTTTTATATGCTTGGTCACCAGCTTAATGTTGTTTTCCGTAGCTGCCAGAGTCCCATACACCGGCTGCCTTCTCCTGAATTTCAGCTGCTGAATTTGGCTTCTATGTGTCAGCTGGTGCGAAATCAGCCTGCAGGGCTCCATGTCAGCCCTGAAGAGGCAGGTGCCTGCAGAACAAAGGTTGCAGCAGCACAAATGAAGGCCTTGGTAAAATCTCGAAACTATATATCAGATGGAAAAGGGAAGGGCAAAAGAACCATGTGATTTGGATCTGTTTGATTGTTCCTTGCCTCAGAACCTTAAAAAAGCTGGTTTTTACAGCTTTTTTTACATTTTTACAGGAATGACCAGCAAATACAGGCAAGGATGGATTTCTAGAGCTCTTCTCATTCACACATGCATGGCAAACACACTCCCAGATGCTCTCGCCACAATACAAGTCCCACCTGCACCCCAAAACATAACATTATAATAGCTCTAATAAGGAGGAAGACTCTTGCTGGAGGTTTTTGTCCTGATGCAGTCAATGTGCACAATGAGTTCTGCAAATGAATCAGCACCAGAAAGTTAAAATAGGGTCTGTTTGTTCTCCATTTCTAGCCATGGAGCAGAAAATGTATCACAAACAAACAAGTGGTTAGAGAATGACAGGTTACCCACCTGTAATTGTAGTTCTTCAAGTGGACCTTTGTGATTCACACTCTGGGTGATCCGCCCCTGCGCGGAGCCTCATCGGAAAGTTTTAGAGCTTCTGCGGTAGCAAAAAACACATTAAAATAAGGCCCCTCCCCCTGTGTGTTGCCGGAGGAAGCTGGAAGAAATGGATGTGGTAGCCATTGCGGATGATAGACAGTACCCAGGCATCTGTAGTGATGGATTCCCAGACAGGTAGGTGTTTCCAGAGGGCAGGATGGGTGGAGTGATGTGCAATCTCAGTCATGGGAGCCTCAAACGTGATGTTTGGGCTTGCAGTCATTGTGCCTAGTAATGGGTTGTTGGCGGGGTTTATTTCTTTGATTTCTGAAATAGGGTGTATAAGATGTTGCCCTCCCAGGCCCCGAAATGAAGACGCAAGACAGTGATATGGATTAAAATACGGGCCACACTTTATTAATTCAATTCTGATTATAGATATCATTATTATCATAAAATGAGGGGGCCTGCAGTAGTTCAGAGAAAGAAACGCAGGGCATCCACAATACCCTAATCAGCCAATGGGCGAGTCCCAGACCCCAGGTTCCAGCTGTCTTGACAACATCAGGAACCCAGGCAGCCTATATTAAACACCCGAGACCTCAAGCCATCTTTATTTGATGACTGTCGGTCCGAAAGTGGCCCAGCGCATCTCCCGCCGCCGGCCCTGTAATCGCACGATCCGCAGAGCCTGTAGGTCTGATGCGCTGTTGGCTTAGCATAATTATCAAAGGGACACACTGAGACAACCAGTTTTTTCCCCGCACTACCCGCCAGTGTGACCGAGAATACCAACAATTAAATGCCAACAACCCTTCACCAGTGTGGGATAGCGAAAAATCCCTCCATCCATTAGCCATTCAGGATAGAGGTCAAAAATTCCTATCCGGCCCCATAAGGTGACCCAAAAGCACACTAGAAAGAGGGCGGGTGAGTGGGTGCCCGAAAGAGAAAGAGAATGATTTGTGGCTAACGTTTTGCTTAAGTAAACTCTAGCCGCTGCCACCCTTAACACGTGGCCTGGGCTGTCTTGCGACTTCTCGGTGCCACGGAGGGCAACAGCCAGATGCGCAGTTCAAGGGTGTTCGTCCATCCTGCATCCGAAAACTTTGCTTTGGAGGATCACATTGGAATTTTTGATATGAGTTGTATGGACTTCTCCATTGTTGGGGGTGTTGTTGGCAAGATGGATAAACTCCCCAACATATAGCTGCTGATATTTTCTTTTGCACATTTTCCAAAATATCAGTTTCAGCAGTAAAGAGGCCTGCCCCATTGAATGGAAGGTCTTTGATATGTGTGCAGGCATCCTCAGCCAGGCCAGCTGTCCTTAGCCAAGAGAAACATCATAAGGCTACTGAAGTGGTACTGAATTTTCAATACTGAAAATTGCTTGACTGTCCTGGGTCTTTTAGATGCCAGGAACTTAGCAGGTTGGAGTTGATGTGGGTCACAGTGATATGGCTGTTTTGACACAATGGCTGTCGAGATTGAGGCCTGCCATGAGAAGGTATGGCAGAACTGGATAGAGCAACTGGCTGGTTGGCGGTTGAGGTTTGTCTGGCCAAGCACTGGTTGGGCCAAATGGTAACCTGGTGAGAGTGCTGAACACGGGTCTGAACCATGCATGATGAAACAGATGGCTACAGGGACTGTTGGGGTCGATGTCTTTGGGGAGGTCATGGTGGACGATCAGATGTTACCAAATAAGGTATAGTCTCTAGTTGTTGTTTGGAGTTGACCCTGTCAGGTGAAGCAACTATGGATGGGTTGCTCGAAAGAACAGAGTGTTGAGGACTGGGAGGAGATGTTAATCAATTGACTCTGTCATCCCATTCCAGTGATTGGGAGCAGGGTTGATGAGAGGGGATTCTGTCATCATCAGAAGGCGAACCAAAAGAAATTTATTTGGCAGTTTGTTGAGGCTGCTGAGAAATGACTGCAGCTTTAGATTTACGCTGTTTAGGTCTTTTTGGCAGAGAAAGCTCCGGAACCAAAGAGGCATTGGTGGACATTTGACGTTTAGGGGAGGGCTTCGATACTGAGGATTTTGGTATTGAGCATTTCAGTTTATGGGTTTTTGAAGTTTTAGACGAAGTGGAAGGAGCGTCGGAGTGGGATGGTGTGGTCGATGGACATTGTTTTGAGGCTTCAGAAAGAGCCTTCTCCATTGCTTTGGTTTGTGAGGTGGCCTTACAAGGAGATTGGGCCATTTTGGTTGGTTGAAGGGATTGTTCTGAAAGATGGAGTTTTAATCTGGATAAGCGAGAACGGAGGACTCCACATTTGAAGTTCTTACAATGCTGGCAGGAGGACGTCTGGTGTGCCTCTCCCAAGCAAAAAAGACAGTTGGCGTGGCCATCAGAGAGTGGTATTTTGTTACCCAAAGGGGCCATGAATAGGAGAAAATAATTTGAGGAGAAAAAACTATGATGGGGGGGTGCTGCAGCTGGAGGCTGAGCGAAGTAGAAAAGAAAAAATCTCTGATGATAATGAATTTGATCTAAAAGTTTAAAGGAAAAAAGATTGCTAACAGGAAGGAATCAAGAATAAACTATCTTCCTCTTTTACTCACAGAAGCAGAACTATGAGGCTCACAACGTGGCAGTTGAAAGAAACTGAAAGGGGAGCCTTGGTGCCAAGGTACTTATACGAGGGGGGAGGGGGCCTTATCCTAACTTTTTTTTGCTACTGCAGAAGCTCTAGAACTTTCTGATGAGGCTCTGTGCAGGCGTGGATCACCCAGGGTGTGATTCACAGAGGCCATGAAGAAGAACTATTGTGGGTAAACACTGCCCACTATTGTGGGCTCTCGCAATTTCATTGACATAACAAATGGATAGGCCGTGCTCAAATAAGCACTAGTATTTATCCTTTAACAGAACAACTGTTCTCATCAAAACAGTTGTTATTATATTTGCTCACCACCTTCAAATGAATATACACTTTTTTCCTTTTTCCCTCTAAAACTGAGAGGCTAAATATTCTGTCCATCAGCAATCCATGAAGCTGTACAATATATGTTTCTACTACTGATTGCTATGGAGAATATGCCATAGCTCACCGTGATACTATAGCTATATTACTTATTGTAGTAGAACAACAAAAAACATAAATAAAATATACTCAAAAGGAATCAGACCAATAGATCTCTTTTACAGCTTCTTACCCTACTTCATTGGTTCCCAGTTTCAAAAATTGTAACACTTTTTCCTAAGCTTTATATCCACACATTTCAAATATCAGTAATCCTCCCTGCTTCCCCCACTTGCCTGGCAGAGTCAGTAGACTTTTCACAGTGATCCCTACTCATGCCTATTCAAGTTATGTGGTACTTTCGGTTGTCCACTGTTGCAGCTGCCTAAGTCTACAATTACAGTAGACATCCATCCCTCCATCCATACCATGCTGATAGTGCTGTGTCTTTAATATACCACTCATTGATTGGAATCTTGTTGCATGCAATAGCAAGTTGCAATAGAGTAGGCCCACTAAATCAGTAGTCAACTCTGTGAGTCAACTCTTCAGTGAGTTCAATTGATTCAAATAACCTCATCCATGACTTACTTAGCAGCCCTCTATGAATCATCGGAACTTGCTGAGCAGTTGGCTCACCAAATCCTCATTGATTCAATGGGCCTACTCTAGTGTGATTTTCTATATTGTACAACAGGATTTTGGTCAATTAGACTGTACAGTATCATCTTTGAAACCAGCCAGCGTACTAGCAAGGTACAGTAATCTATAGGGCACTATACAGCTGGTGATATTAAGCTGGAGCATTCCCTGGGTACATGAGGAAAAGTTTAAATTCTTTAAGGCTTCAGGACTACAAGACATTGTAAAAGCAGGGTAAGATAAGCAGCAGTGAAACTTACCTGAAAGGCTTCACAGACCTGCTCCACACTCAGTGTATCTTTGATGAATTCAATGCATAGCTAAAACAGAAAATATTGAGAATGAGACCACGCAGCTCAGAAAGTTACTTTTAAAAAGGAAAATAAATGGACATCCATTACTTCTTAAATACCAGGTCTTTCCTATTGTTAGTGGCCACAATTACATTGGTTAATTATGCTGGCATGGTGTAAATTGTAGTAGCAAATTGTCACTAGTTACTTGTTTGTCTATAAAACAAGTACTGTATATACACTATACATATATACTCTTTGCCTCTGGCTCACCTCCCTAACTTATTGAGCTATCTATCCAGCTGTCTATTTACAAAACTACAAAAGACAAAACCAAAGAATACTTCCCTTGTCATTTAGGATTGGTAATAGATTGGCATAAATCCTGAACAATTCCTGTCAAAATGAATCTAAAAATGTTTCAGTTTGTTCAAGCATAGAAGTAACTTCTGGAATAACTTTAGAAAGTGGCAAGGAAAATTACTGATTATATCTAAAAATAAGATTGTCACTACTTCTCACATTAAACTTAATTGTACGTTTGTAACTGTTACATTTCTCTTTACCTTAATGGGCAACTACATTACTTGTACCTAGCTATTCCTACACTTTGTGAGAATGAAGGAGAAGGGTTCCAAAATGGAAACACTAGTCAATGCCCTTTTTTGGGGGTTGTGCATGTGCAAAATCTGCAGGAGTTCTAGACCCGCCATATCTCCAGACTGAAATGGGAGAATCCAGTTGCAGCCTTGAGATCACATCTCCGAAATTGACCCCTGTTCCAGTTTGATCTTCAGTGAGATTTTCTAAACAAGGGTGCTACTAACTGTGGCTATATATGAAGTATTGCCTGAGGCAAACAAGACCAGTAGTTCACACATTGTTTTAGACAGAAGTGATGCAAACAGCAAGTGCTTTCTATGCCTCACAAAAGCCGTATCCCAGCTGCCATCCATAAACAATGGTAGCAGCCAATGTCTTTTGCTTTTGTCTCTAGAGAGAAGTACACCATTCTATTTAAAGTGTGTGGTTCACTAGGCCAGACTTTAGGCTGATCTTGGCAAGGGAAGTGGAAGCTCTTTTGGTCAGTGGCTGGGAAAATTATGGTTTTGGATTGCCACTCGCACCCAACATAGTCACTGACTGTGATGGCTCAGGAATTTTGGGAGCTACAGTCTAAGTATGTAATATTTCCAAGAACATCTGAACAAATAGGGGGTAAATAGGCCCAAATGGTATTTTGATTTTATACCAGAAGTGAAATCATAGAAGTCACAGAGATAAACAGCAGCTAATAAACATGTTTTAGGTCACGCAGGTGGCAGAAAACAGACACTTTGTTTAATCAGCCATAGTTTGTTACCACAATATATGTTATTTTGCTTACCACAGGGTAAATTCCCAACAGGATTCTAGCCATAAGGACTATGAGGAAGCAACATCATGCAAATTTTATGTCTCCTGACAACTTGGAAATCTATTTCTCTGCCTTTGCACACAGAGATCCCAAAGTTTAATAGTGAAACACAAGTGGCAGTCTACCTTACAGATTTGTATCCATGGCTGGAATCCCTCACCTTTATTTCAGCAGCTGTAGCTACATGGTAACTCACATTCTGAAAACTCTTCCATAGCAATTACTTCCCATCAGCAAATAATGAACTGCTGTAATTCATCTCAATAATTTAAAAACTAAATTGTTCCACTGAGTATTGTGTGGTTCATTCATTTCCCTTTTTTCAGTACTTTTGAGAGGGGAAAGGCTTTAGCTTGATAACAGAATACCAGAATATCATACAAGTTGAAAAATTCCTGACAAAACACTTCAAATTCTTTCTGCAAGTAACTTTTAAAATAAGTAGAAAACTTTACTCTTCATACCAATAAAATAACTTTGTTCTTAACATGCAACTTTACTATTCCCTCATCCTCAAAACAAAAATTGTTACAGGTAAGTGTACTGCATTTCTTATTTCAAAGCTCTGCGAATGGAATAAGGTGGATCAGAAGTTCAGGTGAAGCCCACCACGCAAGTGATAAACATTAATGATTAAAACACCCTAGGTATGATATAAACCATCACAGGAGCAATAGCAATTTAAACCTCCTTACTAGGCATCCTTCAGTCTCGAAAGACTATGGTAACGTGCTCTGTATGGAGGACGTGGAACAGCGTCTAGTGTGGCTGAGGAGGCCAATTCGAGAGTTACAATCTCTTCCACACTGAATACAAATCCAATCTGTACCCTGTCCAGCTCCCTGGTTTTGCTTCCTTTGTGACTTCCTCTTTGCCTCGGCCTGCTGGACAAGGGTCTCTTCAAATTGGGAGAGGCCGTGATGTACCGCCTGCCTCCAGGCTGAACGATCAGATGTCAGAGTTTCCCATCTGTTGAGGTCTATTCCTAAGGCCTTCAGATCCTGCTTGCAGATATCCTTGTATCGCAGCTGTGGTCTCCCCCTGGGGCGATTTCCCTGCACTAATTCTCCATATAGGAGATCCTTTGGAATCCGACCATCAGCCATTCTCAGAACGTGCCCAAGCCAGCGTAGACGTCGCTGTTTCAGTAATGTATGCATGCTGAAAATTCCAGCTCGTTCTAGGACTACTCTATTTGGAACTCTGTCCTGCCAGGTGATACCAAAAATCCGTCGGAGGCAACGCATATGGAAGGTATTCAGCTTCCTCTCCTGCCGGGCACAAAGTGTCCAGGACTCACTGCAGTACAGGAGTGTGCTCAGGACACAGGCTCTATAGACCTGGATCTTGGTATGTGTTGTCAGTTTCTTATTGAGCCATACTCTCTTTGTGAGTCTAGAGAACATGGTAGCTGCTTTCCCAATGCGTTTATCCAGCTCGACATCTAAAGAGAGGGTGTCAGAGATGGTTGAGCCAAGGTACACAAAGTCATGAACAACCTCCAATTCTTGTGTGGAGATGGTAATAGAGGGAGGTGAGTCCACACCCTGGCCCATGACTTGTGTTTTCTTCAGGCTGATTGTTAGTCCAAAGTCTTGGCAGGCCTTGCTGAAACGATTCATGAGTTGTTGGAGGTCTTCAGCAGAGTGGGCAACAATGGCTGCATCGTCTGCAAAGAGGAAGTCCCGCATGCATTTCAGTTGGACTTTGGTCTTCGCTCTCAATCTAGAGAGATTAAAGAGTTTTCCATCTGATCTAGTCCGGAGATAGACACCTTCTGTTGCAGTTCCAAAGGCATGCTTCAGCATGAAAGCAAAAAAGATCCCAAAAAGTGTTGGTGCGAGGACACAGCCCTGTTTCACTCCGCTTCGGATGTCAAAGGGATCTGATGTTGAGCCGTCAAAAACTACAGTGCCTTTCATTCCATCGTGGAAGGACCTGATGATGTTAAGGAGACGAGGTGGACATCCAATCTTGGGAAGTATTTTGAAAAGGCCATCCCTGCTAACCAAGTCAAATGCTTTTGTAAGGTCTATGAAGGCCACTAAGAGTGGCTGTTGTTGTTCCCTGCATTTCTCCTGCAACTGTCGGAGGGAGAATACCATGTCAGTGGTGGATCTATTAGCTCGAAATCCACACTGTGATTCTGGATAGACTCTGTCTGCAAGCACCTGGAGCCTCTTCAGCACAACACGGGCAAGCAGCTTCCCTACAACGCTAAGAAGAGAGATACCACGGTAGTTATTGCAGTCACCCCTGTCACCTTTGTTCTTGTACAATGTGACAATGTTTGCATCCTTCATGTCCTGTGGTACCTCCTTAACAGTGATCAATATGTATGAGTAAACAGATGCTAGAACAGAGATTCAGAGCCTTTGGTCAGTAAGCAAAGCTGACAGGAGGCAAATAATGTAAAAGACAAAGAGGAATGATTTGTCTATCTGACAAAAGAAAAAAAAAGGCCACTCTGTCTGTAAACCATCCACTCACGTAAAAAAAATCCCACTCTTGCGTTTGCAGCTTGAAAGTGATTTGCAAGTGCTAATGAATTAAGTCACATATGACATTCTGCTAAATGTCACTTCTATTTTCTGATCGCCAGATGCAAGCTACTCAGTCTCACACACCTACACCAGAGTTACATGTTAGCAACAGGAGGGACCTGGCAAAAGGGCAAATGTCCATGGTTTTAAAGGAAAACCAACATCATTTTTTTTAAATCATTTTTGAACAAAGTAGATATTTATCATTAATCTGTATTATTATAAATATCATTTTGGGCAATTTTGAGACGTGAAGATACACAATTTCACTGGAAGTTCTTAGACTGTTTTAGTGTAAATGTTTGGCACTAAACAGAGACCTTTTGCCTGCAAGATGTTTCTTCTGACAATTTAAGGAGTGGCTGGATGCCACCTCAGGTTATGATTCTGCCTCAAGCTTGAGTGGTGTTAAATACATGTTGCCTCCTAACTAAATTACACAGACACACACCATTCTAAGCCTCCCCAGCACCTTTCAGAGTTGGTTAATGATTAAATACTGCAAAATAGAAAAACAGGCTGTTCTACAAAAGCAGTACCACAACATTAATTCCATCTGAGGTGGAAGTATATATATGATTTCTCCTAATATTCCACCGCATCTGCATGTTACCACTATATTTACTCACCCATCAATTATGGGCAAGGTGACCAGAGAGACTGGCAGTGCTGCATTGTAATAGGAGGTCTACATAGTCATCTTGATCATCAAGCTTTGCTCTGAGAACAGACATCTCACAATGAGACACTATGTTTATTGGGCTTTCCAGAGATCTGCCTCAGACACTTTCCGCTGTGGCATTCACAGCTAGCTGGGCTTCCTGTAGGGCCTAGTCAGGCCTTGCTCTGAGGTGTCTTTCCTCAGAGTTAGGCATAAGGTCTGGATAGTGGCAGCAGCTCAGCTATAGCAATAGTTAACCCTCCCAGTAGTGCAGTGGTCACCAACCTTGGGTCTCCCTGTGTTCTTGGACTACAACTCCCAGAAGCCTTCACCACCACCTCTGCTGGCCAAGATTTCTGGGAGTTGAAGTCCAAGAACATCTGGAGGCCCAAGGTTGGGGACCACTGCAGTAGTGGATGGAAATATATGATCTGCCAATGGAGGAAAGAATTTCACCCAGTTGCATAACTGTTCAGGCCCTGCATAAATGTTAAGGAAAAACCCAGAGGAAGGGGCTTCTAACAGGGTCTGCAAAAAGGTGGAGTTATTATAATAGCCAGGATGGAAATGTTTGTAAATGCATACTCCTAAAAAGCACAGCACTCCAAATCTCCAGTCTGATACTGAAGAGCAGGTAGCAGTATTTCTAGACTGGCATCTGAGGAGCATGAAATATTTATATTGTTAATTAATTAATTAATGCATTTTTATGCTGCCTTTTGTCAGCAACGGGACTCAAGGCAATTCTGTCTTCTGACCACCAGGTGAATGCCACTCAGTTTCACACACCTACACCAGAGTTAAATATTAGTTCAGGAGGAACCTGGGGAAAGGGCAAGTGTCCAAGAGTGCCTTGAAGCTTTATTCCCCTTTCTTTGTATTTTGTTTGTATTTTCACTGCAGAGAGGCACACCAATCGAAGTGAATTGCCCAAGGCCAAAGGAGAACCAAGGCTGGAGGACATTTTGCTGGTCTGCTAGCAGAGGGAGTGACAGGCTCCGAGCACAATTCTGGAGCAAGGCATATTGTCATGCACTTTCTTGCCTTCTGGGTAATGTTGTCAAAACTCTATACAGAATTTCCTTTGACCTTCTACTGTGAGTTGCCGTATCTGTTTTCAGAGCTATAATTAGTTTCCACACAATGATAAGAATGCCAGTGGGAGAAATAAGTGCAAATGGATTTGTGGACGATGTAGGATACCTCCCCTCCCACCGCCCCGCATTATAGCCAAGGGGGTGGCTCATTTCAGAGATAGTCCAATTCATTGTGACATAGAATCCAAAAATAGCCTTTGTTGAATCACAGACTAAAAGAACCATGATGCTTCATACTTTCAGTGCAAGTGAAAAAAAGCATGATTTTTGCCACAAATTTTCCTTGTCATCTTCCCACCTATTCCTGTTTTAGCTAATGAACTAGACTGCCAAGCAAGGCTAAATAGATATTTTTCTCAACAGGACTCTCCGGAAGTTTAATGCTAAATAGTAAGAAACTGGTGTCAGATGAGGCAATATGGAATAAATGACACAGTGAAACATGCTAAAGTTCTTTACACTGTCTCTATGCCATATATTCTAGTTACATCCTCCCTGGACTTTAAGAGTAATCCAGAAGTTACACAGTGAATGTGTAGTGACGAACCGATAAGAGAGTAGATGTTTTAACTGTTCTTTCCCACACTTTCCCCGTTCATTCCATTGACCCAAGTAGTTCCAGATTCATGTTTCATCTCTGCAAGAAGCCTCAGACTTTGTTCTCTGTTTGTATATACTGTAACACCAGAATGTTTGCACTTTTCACTTTTTTTTGGTCTAATCTCTTCTAATTTGCACAATCCATTCTCATCCGATATTTGCAGTACAGGAGTGGGCAACTCATGGCCTTCCAGATGTTGCCAGACACCAACTACAATCAGTTCTAACTGGTGTAGCCGTTGTGAGGGATGAAGGAGCGGCAGGCTAACATTTGGAAGTCTACAGCCTTCTTACTCCTTCTCTGGTGTTCATAGCCACAGGAAGTGTTTGGCAAGGAACAATAAAGGAGTATCAGAATGAGAGAAGAAATATAGATAATCAGTAACAAACAGTAGAGACAGGCAGAGTATATATAGATTGGTCTTTTTTTAAAAAAAAGAATAAATGCAAGGTCCTGAAGACTGAAAATCTGGCTCCAAATCTACCGATTACTCTTAACTCCCTGGTTTCCCTTGGACATGTTTCTTTCTCTCAGCTACAGCTGTGCTACTTGTCAAATGGCAGAAGCACTAACATTACCAAATGGAAGGTTATGAAGATTATGAAATATATGGGATGGTGGAAAAAAATGGGACAGAAATTATTGAACAATAACACTGGAGTCCATCTACGTGGAAAACAGATGTCTTAAAAGAAAACACATCTGCTTTGTATTTTGAACAGGTACCATTAAACCATACAAAGATAAGCTGTATTTAGCTCCTGTGAGGACACTGCCAGAACACCACATTGTCATTCAATTTATTCCACAAATAAACATGTTATCTGTACACAGAGTCTGAGCTTCTGCTTCATTAGAGAATGCTCAGAAAACAGAAACGTCTTGCAGACCTTCTAGGCACAGCCATAAAAATTGCTCTCTAGTTTCAGGAAAAGGAACATGTAGCGGCTTGCCTTGCCTTGTATTCACACTCCATGCCATCACTGTGGCTGCTACTTCCAGCTTTCTCTGAAGCTCACCCTGTATACTGCATCCTGGGATGCAAACAGCCTTCCCAGAAAGTCCATCCTAAATTTCACTGTTAGGGAGTGAAACAAGGAGGCATCTGCAACCAAAGCAGACTAAACAGCCACATTTTAATTCTAATGCATGGCTATCATCAGCATCAAAAGACCTAATGACATTAATCATTTCCTTTTTACATTACAACACTATGTTTAGAATCTGGCAGGTCTGGCTTTGTTTGTTTGTTTGTTTTGTTTTTTTAGAGCCCAATTAAGAGGGAGCCAGTCATATTTTACCTTCCGGAGAACAGTTTACTAGAAGCAGCAGTGACTTTGCACAATTAAAACTAGAGGGCCAGCTGTGCCCATTCCTGGAGAGATCTGGCCATAGTGACACATGCCAGATGGATTACGGTAACATGGTCTATGTGTGGCTACTTCTGGAAAGTATCCAGAAACTTCAGCAGGTGCAAAACATGTCACCTTGATTGCTCACTGGGGCTGGTCACGTAAACCCCCAGTTACAGCAGCTCCAATGGCTGCCCATTTGTTCGAGAGCACAATTCAAAGTGCTGGCTCTAACCTATAAAGCCCTAAATGGTTTTGGTCCAAGCTGTCTCCATTTATGAACCTACCTGGGTGTTAAGAACATCAAGGGAAGCCTTTCTCTTGGTTCCACCACCTTTACAATACACAGGAGAGGCCCTTTTCTGTTGCTATACCCAAACATTGGAACTCCCTCCCAACAAAAGGCTAGGCTGGCCTCATCTTTACTATCCTTCCGCAAGCAGGCAAAGACCTTTCTCTTCAGCCAGGCTTCCCCTTAATGACTAGCTGCCTGAATGGGGTTCTTCAACAGATTCTTGTGCTTTACAGCTTTGAATATGTTTTTCATGTTGCTTTTGTCTACCATCTTTTAGTGTGGTATTTGTTTGATCCCTTTTAGTAATCGTATACATTTTGTTTTTAGTTTTAAATATTGCATTTTAATGATGCAAGTTGTCTTGGGTCCTTCTTAAAGAGAAAGGCGAGGTGGAACTATTTTGGGTGGACAGAGGGAGAGAGGGAGGGAGGGATGGACAGATGGACCTTTTATTTGTGCAAAACAAGAGCTACTAGAAGCTGGAGAAAACATAATATTCTATTATTTCTGCCTCCTAGAGGGTCCTGAAACCAAAGACCTGGCATTTGTATAAACAGACTTACACAGCATAGGGACGGTGCTAGTAACAGTAAAAGAGTGCTTTAAAGTACTCAAAGTTCTTCATAGACATTATCTAAACCCAATAAATTAAAAACTTCCAAAGGAGGTAGCTGTGGTCGTCTATTGGAGCAAATGAAAAGATATGTCAAATAACTGGAGCTTAAAGATAAAACAATGTGGATATGTCTATAAAGAAGCTAGTGACTGTTCCATCCTCAATACAGCAAAAGTTAAGGCCAAAGAATCCCTGGTGTTTCCCAATATAGAGGTTTCCTCCCCTTTTAAGTTTCAAAATCAGTAAATAAGAAGTCTGTTTTAGGGAATCTTAACCCAAAACCATGGTGAGTTGTGCAAACATATAGGACAAAGGTCTCAGAAACAGGAAGCGGCCAGATTGCCATGGTAGCCTTGCATAAACTTAATTGCTTTTAGGACATAGAATAGAGATTCACAAGAAAGAATTTACAGTTCCATGTGTTGCATCACCCTACTTGATGAACAGATCACATTAGTGTTGTCTTCCCAAAGCATGTGGTACTTCATGGTGGTTTCTCCTGATACTCAGCTGACCATCAGTCACACCAGGCCACACTTGGCTTATGCCAAATGGTGTGACTGCATTTATCCCTGACGACCTGTGTTACTGATTCATCTCTCTATCGCTATCTGTCCGTCTCTCTTTTCACATATGCACATACACAGAAAGAGAGAGAGAATAAATGAATTCAACCTTAACCTTTTTTTGTGATGCTCAGAGCAGGACAAAGACAATTCATTTTGTTCATATGAGGTAAGACATGGTTCTTTCCCAACTCCACCACTAACCTCATTACAGCACTGCTGTGAAGAGCCTGGTGGCACCGTGGTTAAACTGCAGTACTGCAATGAAGACTTGGCTTACAACTGAGTTTGATCCTGATGATCTCAGGTAGCTGGCTAGAGGCTGACTCAGCTTTCCATCCTTCCAAGGTTGGTGAACTAAGTACCCAGCTCATTGGTGGGGGACAATGTGTATCTTAAAGTGCCCTGCAGCATTCTATGTATCAGTAAACTAACTGATAACTTTATTCCTTTGTTCTTAAGGGCACTCAGCATACAGTACGTTTCGGGCAAAGCTAAGCAAGAAGGAGGCCAAATGAACTGGATAGCGTGCCCATCCTCACAATCCAAGTGTATTCTATTGTTCTATGATGATGGGAAGGACAGATCCTGAAGCTGAGGCTCCAATACTCTGGCCATCTCATGAGAAGAGAAGACTCCCTGGAAAAGACCCTGATGTTGGGGAGGTGTGAAAACAAGAGGAGAAGGGGACATCAAAGGAGGAGATAGCTGGACAGTGTAATCAAAGCTACCAGCATGAATTTGACCACACTCCGGGAGGCAGTGGAAGACAGGAGGGCCTGGCATGCTTTGATCCATTGAGTCACAAAGAGTCAGACATGACTTAACAACTAAACAACATGATGATGGGTGCTAAGGCAGAAATGGGAGAACTGTGGGTGGCTTAACATTGTTGGACTGCAATTCCCTGCTGCCCTCACCAGCATAATCAATGATAAGGACCACTGAGAGTTTTACTCCAACAAACATCTTGAAGACTGCACTTCGCTTGTTCATGTGTTAAGAGCTGCAACAGTCAAGTATGGGCATAATCCAGGCCCCCAAGGCTATAATTCTTAACCATTCCGAACATCCCTCTAGTTTCCACTCCAAGAGCAGGGATAGTTTGGCCATTGATCTCATCAGGCTGTGTGTGTTCTGCCAGTGTGAATATTTATTTCATACTGAAATATGTAGAGCCTGTTTATGTATTTATAAGTATCACTCCCCTTTGATTTTTCATTTATCTATGCTAGCCACCTTTATTATTGTCAAGCAAGTGTAACTCAGAACTTTTTGTGATCAAGAACATGGTCTCATACACTCAGAGGAAGGCATATTGGTACTACAGCTTCCAAGATTGCTGCCTGAGGAATGGTGGGAGCTATAGTCCAAAGCATCAATCTATGCCCCTCTATTTACAATCAATCAAACAAAAACAGCAAAATATAGGTGTGTTCAGCAAAACTGAAAAGCTGCAGTGCAAGCCATGGTACAGTTTAGAAACATTTCATAGCATGGAATGTTACTTTTCCAGACTTCAGTTCCCAGAATCCCACAGCCAGTGTGCTCAAAGAACTGCTGGTTAACTCAGCAGTTTAGGTATCTGGCTGCAGAGCCAGAGATTGTGAGTTCACTTCTCCACTGTGCCTCCTTAACAGGGATTGGACTCAATGATCGGTCGAATTCCTTCCAGAACTGCTCTGCAGTTCTAAGATGATGCTGATAATGAAAGTTTGCACACTCTGGTTATGAGGTTCTTCAGGTGGTATCATGGTGCATATGAGGGAAGAGGCCTGTTACAAATCTATATCGAAATTGAAATCTCTCCAAATGAGACTGTAATGTGGGGTCTGGCTCTGTATGCAGAATCAGCCCTTACCTCTCCGTGCAACCTCTGCTGCTTGCTGAGAGAGGGCCCCGCTTCTCCTTTGCACAGCAGCAACAGGATATTTGATTAGTAGGAACATTTGCTGACCTGCTTGTGTCCGCTTGGAAGAGGAGCTCAGAGAAACCGCTGCTGCTGGAACTCTTCCATCTTGCTCAGGGATTTGTGGATTTTGCACCTCATGAAAGATCAGCTCCTCCACTCCTGTGTCATGCTACTCAAAGGCAACCTTGTGACATGCAAAAGTACATTGCCAAAACAGAACATTAGACATGCAGAAACTGAGGAAGGAAGGAGAGGAATTTGCAAATCTTCAACCCTTCCTGTTTCTTCAGCATCTTCATGACAGACAGGCTGTCATGGTAGCAGAAGGAAACTGCAAGAAAGTGCAGCACCCAAAATAGAATCAGTGCTGAGATTCTAAGGAAATTAGACATCAGTGAAGACAAGAGCTGATGACAACTCGAAAACAGACACTTCATTTAGCTGAACCATGACCATCATCCCACCCTGAACATACCAGTTTTGTCAGATTTTTAAAACTAAGCAGAGCCAGGTTGATTACTACTTAGAGGTAATAATACCAAGGATTTCCAGGTAATGCTAGGAAATAATTCCACAGAGTTGGCAATATTGGGCTAGATGGACCAATAGGGCAGCTTCTCTCCTTTCTCCCATTTTCCAGGAAGTTGGGGGCTGCCCAAAGCCTTCCTGATAAAGGAGCAGCTGTTCCCTTATCCTGGGCAGCTGGGTAGGCACTCATGCAGGAGCTCAATCCCCAAAGACTCACTCAGAAGTACACCAGGTTCAAGGATCCTGACTGACAGCTGCCCTCAGACTTTCCTTAGCACCTCACAGGCAGGCAGAGTGCCAGGTGATTTTTGCCCAAACCACAAGACAGCCTCTTGATGTTTCTCCTGAGATCTTTCTCCCATTAGGCAAGCACAAAGAAGCCTAAGTCAATGAAAGTAATGAATTTATTAAAAAACTCTGAATGACAACAATGAGAAGATTAATAATCAAATATTGTAAAGGATGGAAGAGAGCTTTCAAATTATAGGCTGTTCCATAGCAGTCCACCAAGGAGTAGTGGAGAAATTATTTTCTTGAATCCACCTCTGGGAATTAAGCCACACAACCAAACATTCCATAATCTTCCCACTTCATGCTACAATGCTCATTATTATAGCCAATAAGCTGACTGATATTAATGGGAATTGCAGTGTATCACCTCTGGGAGGAGATGGCTAGAGACATGTAGGAGATACATTTGACTGGAATATGAAGGAATTTGTTCAGAGTCATCTCATGACGGAACCTAACACAGACTCTAGATATACAATTCTACTGTTTAGTTTTTCTTAATTCTTCATTATATCCAATCCAAATTCCTTTCTGTCTTAAGAGAAGCATCTTCTCCTATACAGCTGTCCAAACAGCTGATTCTGTTTATGACTGCTCTCCAGCTAGAGCCTCCCCACACCACTAGGAGGTGGTGAGAAACTTGGAAGGGAGCTGAAGGCATATCTCTATCATGGAGGCTGCGGCCACACCCTCTGTCCTTTTGGCGTTAGAATATCTGATGAGAAAACCATATGGGGAGAAAGCTCCAAGAGTTCTTGCGTCTACTTCTAAATGCACTTGGAGCCAAACAAACATGAAGTCTCCCAGGATAATGAAAGGGCACTAAAATAATGAGTGGATTTGAACACCTTCGGGGCGGGCGGGGTGGTCAATCCTAACTAAAGGACATCATTTCTGTTTTCAGGGCTTACTATATTTCTGAATCATGTCTTCAACTAAGGCCAGATGAAGGGGTGTCTAGGCTGAGATTATTAGACAGAGCCCTACAATGTCTCCAGAAATGCAGAGGAGACAATTTAACAATGTTCAGTTAGAACACCGGAACAAGTCTGTTAATAAGTCAGTATCTAGCTAACACGTAGTCTAGCAATAGCTTTTCTGGGTTTCAGACAGGGGGCTTTCCCAACTTTACCTGGAGATACCGAGATTTAACCTGGAACTTTCTGCATAGGAAGTGTTGCTCACTGAGTGGTCTTATTGGAGAGAAGACAAAAAACAGCATTTTTCACCAGTAGGAAGAGGTCCAGTATGCATGAAATGCATTGAAAAGAAGTATAAAAGCATGAAGCTGGCTTGCAGCTCAGGTAAGACTGAAAGACTCTTGTGTGTAAATTTGTGTAGAAACCAGGTTTTGAAAGTGCATAAATTTGTATAGAAACTAGGTTTTGCAGGAGCAAATAAGCAGAAAGGGATTTCAGCTATGAAAACGGGCCATGCACCAGGTCTTCATCCCAGATCACATCATGATTTAGCAGCAACAAGATTCCTTCAAGATTTGCTCTTACACTGGTGCAACTATAGGAAAAATCAAAGAAAAGAAAGCCAACAAACCCCACCACAAAATCAACAAACCCACGGATTTTAAAAACATGACAGAAGGGAACAAACATCTTATTTCCTGAATTAGCAACTTTATATCTGAGTTATGTGCTTTATAGTTTTAATCAACTTGTTAATACTTGTTCAAATAGGCCTTCATCAAAACACTGTCACATGCACTGCTACCCTGACTGAAGAACAAGGGCTAATATTTAACAAAAAAGATTAGTCAAGGAGTGTCCAAGAAGTGCATTCAGCACCGCTGTTGGTATGGAACGGGGTCAAGGCAAAGAACACCACAATGTCAAAGAATTATTTGACACAGAGACAGCCACAAGGGATGATGATAGGTGGTTATATCTGTGGCATACTCAACAGTAGTTAATTAAGTTCAACTAATAAAGGAAAGGAAAGAAATTCATATTGTGGGTATCTGATAAGTGAAACAATTAAGGGAAGGAGAACTGGTTCTGTCCAAAGTCTCCCTGTGGAGAGCCTACAAAACACAGATTTCTAAAGCAATGTAGTAATGTTAATAAGCAAGACTCTTCTGGGTTTTGGACATATAGGGGAGGACAGGGCTCCTGCACCTTTAACAGTGTTATGGAACACAGAATTCCAGCAGGTGTAGCTTGCAGGCTACCCACATGTTAAAGAATATGGCACATGTCCTCCTTTGCAGTCAGAAGCTCATTTGATATGTTATTTGGTTTGCTGTTGAACCAAAGAACACATCTGCAATCTACAAATGGGACCAGAACCTGCCTCATTAGAAGATGGGTGTTTTGAGCAGAATAGAATGGGGTGGGGTTCTGGCATGGTTTGTATGAGAAGCAGTGGTTGAGGAAAAACCACAGGGTGAATTTCTGCAGAGTCATGCAGCTGGCGGAAGCACACGAAGCATAGCCAGAAAACACATTCATACTACAAATGTCACAGCACAGAATTTGTTGCAAGATCTCAGCAGTGCAGACCTAAGTTCATGAAAAAGAAATTTCCAATGGTTCTATTAAAAAAAAAATTTTGGGTGGGAAATACATCCACAGAACCTTTTTTTGTGTGTGGTTTCAGACACTGACATTTACACACAGTGCCTTTCACTTTTTGCTCCCTACTAGTAGGATGCTTCAGCTGATCCCAACCCACTATATTGGTATCAGAGGCCTGAAACACTCATGAAAGGATAACACAAACTGGTGCAATTAAAAGTGTTCTAATGTTTGGGTTGATGGCAAGAGGAGAAGGGGACGACCAAGGATGAGATGGCTGGACAGTGTCTGCGAAGCAACCAACATGAACCTGACACAACTCCGGGAGGCAGTAGAAGACAGGAGGGCCTGGCGTGCTCTGGTCCATGGGGTCACGAAGAGTTGGACACGACTAAACGACTAAACACACACACAATGTTTGGGTTGAGTATCAGGTTCTTGTAAGACTGAGGCTGATATCTGCAGTCACATCACTGGACTACTCATCACGCAGGAATGTAAGGCAGGGGGATTGCCGGGCCTGGCACATGGCAGCACAGCTTGGATGATCTCACCTTTCTTCTGTGCTCTTGGGCTCAGCCGGTTTCTGGAGGAAGAGCTGGCACAGAGCCAGATGACTCTAGCTAACCATTTCCAGCCACTGAGTAAGCTTCGGCTATCAAGGGATTTCCCTCTTCCATCAGTTAGTTTTCTGAGCTGGGTCCTCTTTATCTCCTCTTCTGCTTGCTATGCTTTTGCCTCACTGTGCCCACATTCTTTTCTTATAACAAATGCCTCTGGAGCTCATTTCTGGTCATGCTCTTCCTTTCTTTTGCTTTCCAGGTTGTCAAGGGGGTTCTTAGACTAGCCCTCTTCCTTTCATGTCTGCCTGAAACGTGTGATCTACTAGTATTGTGGTTCAGTGGTTATCAAGGCAGCGTAGGGGCAGCAGGGAGAGGTATCACTGCCTAGTGGCACAGTTCTGTGTAATCTGGGCACTGTGTGGAAACGCTACCTCACATTTCTTCCCACAGCAAATTTCCGTTGCACCAGTGGCAAGATGGAAGTAGATGGGAAAGCAAAGATGTACTTTTTAAAGCAATTTGAAACTGGGACAGACAGAAGCAGCGTTTTTGTGTGCCTATTATACTGCCTCAGCAACAGAAATTAAATAAGCAAATTCC
Source organism: Pogona vitticeps (assembly GCF_051106095.1). NCBI lineage: Eukaryota > Metazoa > Chordata > Lepidosauria > Squamata > Agamidae > Pogona > Pogona vitticeps. The sequence goes on from NC_135786.1 coordinate 62,824,783, forward strand.
AAACGGAAAATAAATCACAAATACTAATAACAAACACAGATGCTCAGTTACAAAAGCTTGGTAACCCACACAGGACCACAGAAAAGTAAGAGAGAGGTGGAAGTGAAAGAGTAGAGAAGTAGGAAAAAAAATCTTTTTAGGAGAAAAATCCTAAGGGTTGATCTCTTTTTCTTTTCAAGATAGTCCACCTTGAAAAGGAAATATATTAATCAAGCACAGAATGCAGACTTAACCATATGTCAGAAATGTTACCTCTCTGTTTTGACCATACTAGCTAGGGAATTCTAAATTTTCCAAGTTTCTGACTAACTATTAAGCAGACTACAGAGGGAGAGAAAGAAAGCTAGAGAAGAGGTGATATGGAATGGAGTATTCTGAAAGAAGATATGCTGGGTTGGCCTGGATGTTGAACAGAAGCACTCTGCACTGCAACATTGTGTTGCAGGTCTCCGTGCTTCTCATCTGAATACCAGATGCTGATGGCAGAGAACGGGATCTCATTCACTTTATAAATCCCACTGAGATATTTTGTTGGCACATACTAGAAGCAAAAGGCTGGGCTAGTCAGACCTTTGGCTCAACATATGGTGTCTCTTCTCATATTATTATTTTATCTTGAATCATATATAGGGAACTGGCAGCCCACCAGTCCTCATCATGAAGTTTGATGGCCTTACTTCCCAGAACCTACCCACACTTCCCTACTCTCCCCACAGCCCTATTTTCCCCCTGTTGCTCAGCTATTCCCAGATCAATTGAAGAGTGGGAAATTACAGGGGGGTGGGGATCTCTCTTCCCTAAGACTCACCTGATCTCATGGGGAAACAGCTGAAGTAACTGTCAAGCTGCAGTGCTTGGAAAAATAAGTCTTTTCGGTGAGACATCCAGAATCCACCAGCCTTCTGTTTCCCTGTACTCTGCCCAATAGTTAGTCACAAGCTTGGAAAAGTTACTTTTTTGGACTATATTTCCCAGAGTTGCACTCTAAAAACAGTTTTCTCATCTCTGTTTTTAGTTCAGCATTCTGTTTTGAGAGTCACAATTTCCAAACACAGTTGAGGACACTTCTTATCTGCAAAGATTCAAATCACCTTTGGAATTAAACATGTGAACCTTTTTAAAGTTTTCAGTAAATTGGGATATAGCTGACTTGTAAATCATCAACATACCATTTGCAGGAGCTGTAATGGACTTACCCTGGTAGCCTAGGAATGCAGATTTGTTTATTTAGCGTTTATTTCTGCAGGCTGGTTATGCTGCTGATATGTCCTAAAAATAACACTCAGATAACCCCCACATGTCCTTTGGGAACAGCAAGCTGTGTTCTACCACTGCCACCATTCTATTCAGGCTCCACTGAGGTTATTCTACTGAAAGCAAAGGGCTGGAAACTTTAGAGGGGGAGTGGGGAGAGGAAGTTGTCAGGAAATCATCAGAGAGCACATGGGCCCCAGCCAGCTCTGCGCAGCTGCTGACCTAGAGACAATGAACAGCTTGGATTCCTGGGGCCATGCCTAGGGGCTGTATTTCCAAAAACTGTTCTTGGGGAAAAGCATAACAAAGATTTGCTCTGGATCTGTGCCCCTTCTGCTCAGATCAGCAGACAATCTGCTGCTGTATAAAGTGAGGGTAGATTTTAGACTTTTTCTGGGAACTAAGTGTAGTCAGCTGCTGACTGTCCTTAAATTCTTTAACCAATATGAGACAAATGGGGCAAATAGAAGCATTGGAAAGGAGGCATTTAATGTGGAAAAAAACGGGTGGAGAGAAAGGATTAACAGCCTTCCATTCCCAGTTCATCATACCGTCATCGTATTTGGTCATCATATTTATCACCTACACCTTACAGCTTCTTTTAACTTTTAAAACTAAACTGGGGTTCCTGATCCTGATCATTTTGATGAGTCAGGACTACACATGGGCACAAACCCTGGTTCAGGGGTTTGTGCTGGATTGTGCATGCAGCACCAGAGGTGTTGCGCATTCCCTTCCCCTGCCTTCCTAGCCAAATGACTCATTCACCAGTTCAAGCACGCTCCTCTCCTCCTCCTCTTTGGCTGTTCAACCAGTCCCTGGCAGGAGCACGGTTTGCCTTGTCAATGGAAATAAACCAAAATAAGCCTTCCTCTTAATTTGCCAATACGTATCTTGAAATGACTCTCTTCTTAAACTACTTCACAATATCGCAAATTGACAGCAGGCTGCTGTGGACCAAATAGTGTCACTGAAGGTCTGTATCCCATTTGGATGCAAGAATCACACCAAATAGCATCCCAGACATTCTCATGATCCTAATAAGGCTGATCCAGCTCACTCCAATTGTTATGTGTAGGCAAGCTCTGCCTTATGGCAACCCTGCTTAGAGTTTTCTAGGTGTAACATACTCAGAAGTAGTGGAAGCCCCATTCCACTACTGTAGCTCAGCACTGCTGAGTTTATTTGGTTGCACAATGTGACAAAATGTACTTGTTCAATCAATCAGTATCCAAGGCAATTAATTAATATATGTGGGCAGAAATCTATAATTAGACGTTGTAGCTGACAGTCACAGATAAGTGAAGCTTATGGACTTCATTACATCACTCCAATTTCCCTCCTTCTTTGTGGATTTCTTCTAGTTCAAAAATCAGGGATTGTCAGCAGTTTTCTTGGTCACACTTTTAAACTGTGAGAGTTCTCACATGAACCCAACAATCCCCATGGTGGGGAAAAACAAGAGTTGTTATTGTGTTGATTGCTTATGTGTAAGCTAAGCAGGCAAAGCCATAGCTCATTTTTGTTCCCAGTTGGAATTCTTTCAAGACCTGTGTCTGATGGCTGAGGAAGATGGAAGTTCAGTCCAGCACATATGGAAAACACAATCTTGGGGAACATTGCCCTAAAATGAAGCTATATGCAAATGCAGGATGCACTTCTAACAATGGAACGCTAACACTAGAAGAAGCAGATGACCAGAAACAAACAGATGATGGTAACGTTTAAACAATATAGGATTAACGGAATTATGCCTGTGGCATCAAAACCTGCAATATCTCATTGCTAGGTCTTATCACCTACAGATGTGATAAAGGACTTGGTCTGAAGCCATCTGATGTATCAACTTTGCTGAAACTGAGCAGCAGGTCTGGACCTTATTGGTGCCTAGTTAAGAGACTGCCTGGGAATCCAGGAGAGTTTCAGGGAGAGCATTCCCCCCCAGGCCATTTGCAAGTTACCCTGAGAGTACACCTGTGGGCCAGATTAGGCCTCCAGGCTGGATACTGCCCTCCCCAACTACATGCTGCTTCACTTCAAAGGTGGAAAAAGGGATAAAAATAAAATAAACCTCAGTTCCCCTCACTAATTTTATCTGCTCACTGTTAATTTTGACTGCCCTGAGAACCAAATGTTATGTAGGCCACAATCCTACATTATAGGACATATGTGCAGGATTTCCCTGTCAAGATTAAATTTTGCATGCCATGATGTAAAGAAATGCTGTTTAGCATAACGGAATCAGGTGGGAGCCTCTTCTCAGTTCTCTAGGGAAACTGATTGAAAGAGTATAGCCCAGAAGCAAAACTTTTCCAGTTCTCTGCATAAGAACAGGAGGCTTCCATGGTTTAGTAACAAGAGGGCTAGGAAGAACCAGACACAGTGGTTCTGTCCCATGTACGGCAGGGAAAAGTCTGATAGCTTTGGAGTGAAGGTAGAGGCTGTTTCATTGGTTACTTGTAGCCCCCTTTGGCTTTTATCATTATCATTTCCTTCCAGAAAGTGAAGTTGATGTTTCCTTAAACTGGTCACAGTGGGTCTTGTTACAGATTGTCTTTAAACCAGAATTTCTAGGCCAGTGACACAGTGCTTATTTTCCTTGCGAGTCTGTAATTAACACCTCCCTTTTTGTGTTATGGATTTCGAAGTCCAGTGAAGTGTTATGACCATGATCACCACCACCCTAGTTTACCAGAGCAGATTATTATCCCCACTTGGGTGGCCTTTAAGGGAATGAGCAGCACTGAATAAGGGATGCAAAGCAGGTCCTGACATGCCTTTGTTGTGGCAGGTGGCCAAGCTGCATAGACAGTAGAAAAAGGTGTGCCTTTGCTATGATTAGAGATACATTTGGTTGCCTGGCTTACTAGCTCAAGTAGGTCAAGTCACGTGCAACCTATACTGGTAGGGAGGGAAATCAGAGTGGTCAATGCAGAGCCAATCATTGTATTTTAAGCTGTATATATTGTATTGATTAATTTCAGATATAAATACAGCAAATGAATAAATCAACTGCAGATCACTCCCACTTCCCCCTGGTTTGCTACCTGCAGAGTCTTCATATTTTCTTCTTGCTATCCCCACCTCTCCACCTAACATGAGCACTTGAGGAGTAAACTACATTTTACATATGGGGTTCTGCTGTGATGAATACATGTCTGGACTGCAGGGATCACAATGGGATGTACGATGGTCAGAGACAGAAGAGAACAGGGCAAATGCCATCTGTTTTCTGTCTCCTGGAAAAATGTTTACAACCTAATGCCAAATATACATAGGCCATAAATCACTGCATGTGAGATGTAACCAAATACTCAAGACTCTTAGAGCCAATTAATATTTAGTATGTTTTACTTCTGTAATTGGTATTTCGTTCATTTTTCCCCATATGCCTGACAAAGTGGATTTGTCCACAAAAGATCACATTAAAATATAGTATTTAGTCTTTAAGGTGCCACATGTTTTTGTTGTTTTGTTTATTTGGATTTTGCCTGGTATTCTTGCTTTGAGAGACATTTCTGAAAGTCATTTTATTTGTTTTCTTAAAACAAACTTTAAAAGCTACACATGTACTCATAGGGACATGTAGAAGGACATTCTTCCTTTCATAAATCTGGGCAAAAGTAATATATAATGCAGTTCTAAATTTGCTCTAGGTGCAATGGAGAGTTGTGGTTGTAATAGCCAAATATAATATCCATTCTAGCAGCATTGACTGTGCTTCCAGAGGCTGGTTTTTCATTGGGCATGAGTAATGTTTTACAAGTAGCATGGTTGCATGTGTTGCATCTGGAGTTCAGCAATAGAATAATACTAGTCTCATGATTTATGTTGAACCAAAAGAATTCATTTCTTCATTTAAAACACACACACAATTTTAGGTTATGGAGATGGAGAAAACGTTCAAAATGTGAAGTGAGCACCAATGATTTTGAAGTCTGCTGTCAAAACACAGACTTCGAAATGGCATTTAAATACGGTACATGTTGTTGATTCTAAGTCATATTTAAAAGCCAGCATGCAAAGGTTAATGTTACCTCCAAAAGAAAAAAATAATGTGGCATTTTCAGGGCCTCAGGGGCATATAAAGCTCAGGAGGAAGGAGAAATGCCCCAAGGCCTTGTGCAAAGTAAGGTGCAAAGATCTGTGAGTGGTCTTTTTTGTATAAACATTTATACGTACATCTGCAACAGTTTGATTCTCCTGGCAGGGGAGAACCTCTCTTTCACATCAAAAACTATTAACCATTCTGCCCCACTCTCTAAATTGTACTCACTTGCCACTGAGATGATGAAAAATGGAAGCTGTAAACGTTCCCAGGAGTTTCCAGCAGATTAAGTTGTAAATCAGTCAGAACAAAGTGCTAGGAGCTTGGTATTAAAATCACAGGGCAGCAGAAACTCATGCATCTTCCCTTCTCTCTCATCCTTCTTTCTGTGTTCCTAAGGGGCAGAAAGAGCCTAAATGTCCCCATGTAGTTCAGTTCTGACAGCCAGTGTGATCTAGTGGCTAGAGGAAATTTGTCGTTTTGGAAGAGGTAACTGTGTTAGTCTGTGCTGGCATGTCAGGCAAAAACAAAACAACGTTCATTTTCAAAATAAAAAATTCAAAACCACTGTGGCACCTTAAAGACTAATTTTTATGTGTCCTTTTGTGGACACATCCACTCTCATCTCTGAAGAACTGAACTTGTCCACAAAAGCTCAAACTAAAATATAGTGGTTAGTCTTTAAGGCACCATAATGGTTTTGTCTTCTTTATTTATTTTTTATTCTATTCTGTCAGGAAATTTGAGTTCAAATCCTTACATATCTCACATATCTTGAAAACCCCATTATGGTCCCCTTTACCTGAACAGACTTAACATAATTTAGTTCTGTGTTTGGTTTGATAAATAGTTAGGCATCCTTCTGTCTCGAGAGACGATGGTAACGTGCTCTGTATGGAGGACTTGGAACAGCGTCTAGTGTGGCTGAGGAGGCCAATTCGAGAGTGACAATCTCTTCCACACTGAAGACAAATCCAATCTGCCCCCCGTCCAGCTCCCTGGTTTTGCTGCTTTTGTGACTTCCTCTTTGCCTCGGCCTGCTGGACAAGGGTCTCTTCAAATTGGGAGAGGCCGTGATGCAACGTCTGCCTCCAGGCTGAACGCCCAGATGTCAAGATTTCCCATCTGTTGAGGTCTATTCCTAAGGCCTTCAGATCCTGCTTGCAGATATCCTTGTATCGCAGCTGTGGTCTCCCTCTGGGGTGATTTCCCTGCACTAATTCTCCATACAGGAGATCCTTTGGAATCCGACCATCAGCCATTCTCACGACGTGCCCAAGCCAACGTAGACGTCATTGTTTCAGTAATGTATACATGCTGAAAATTCCAGCTTGATGTAGGACTACTCTATTTGGAACTTTGTCGTGCCAGGTGATACCAAAAATCCGTCGGAGGCAACGCATATGGAACGTGTTCAGCTTCCGTTCCTGCCGTGCACAAAGGGTCCAGGACTCACTGCAGTACAGGAGTGTGCTCAGGACACAGGCTCTATAGACCTGGATCTTGGTATGTGTTGTCAGCTTCTTATTGAGCCATACTCTCTTTGTGAGTCTAGAGAACATGGTAGCTGCTTTGCCAATGTGTTTATCCAGCTCGACATCTAGAGAGAGAGTATCAGAGATGGTTCAGCCAAGGTACACAAAGTCATGAACAACCTCCAATTCTTGTGTGGAGATAGTAATAGAGGAAAGTGAGTCCATGCCCTGGCCCATGACTTGTGTTTTCTTCAGGCTGATTGTTAGTCCAAAGTCTTGGCAGGCCTTGCTGAAACGATTCATGAATTGTTGGAGGTCTTCAGCAGAGTGGGCAAGAATGGCTGCATCATCTGCGAAGAGGAAGTCCTGCATGCATTTCAGTTGGACTTTGGTTTTTGCTCTCAGTCTAGAGAGATGAAACAGCTTTCCGTCTGATCTAGTCCAGAGATAGACACCTTCTGTTGCAGTTTCAAAGGCATGCTTCAGCATGACAGCAAAAAAGATGCCAAAAAGGGTTGGTGCGAGGACACAGCCCTGTTTCACTCCACTTCGGATGTCAAAGGGATCTGATGTTGAGCCGTCAAAAACTACAGTGCCTTTCATTCCCTCATGGAAGGATCTGATGATGTTAAGGAGATGAGGTGGACATCCAATCTTGGGAAGTATTTTAAAAAGGCCATCCCTGCTAACCAAGTCAAATGCTTTCGTAAGGTCTATGAAGGCTAATAAGAGTGGCTGTTGTTGTTCCCTGCATTTCTCCTACAACTGTCGGAGGGAGAATACCATATCAATGGTGGATCTATTAGCTCAAAATCCACACTGTGATTCTGGATAGGCTCTGTCTGCAAGCACCTGGAGTCTCCTCAGCACAACACGGGCAAGCAGCTTCCCTACAATGCTAAGAAGAGAGATGCCACGGTAGTTATTGCAGTCTATAATGTGACAATGTTTGCATCCTTCATGTCCTGTGGTACTCCACCTTCCCTCCAGCAGAGACAAAAGACTTCATACAGTTCAGTGGTGATGATCTCCTTACAGCATTTCAGCACTTCAACAGGGATGTTGTCCCTTCCAGGTGCCTTGCCGGAGGCGAGGGAATCCAAGGCTGCTTTTATTTCTGCTAAGGTTGGTTTGCTGTCCAGCTCTTCCAAGACAGGCAGGCACTCAATGTTATTTAGTGCCTCTTCCGTTACTACATTCTCTTTAGAATATAGCTCAGAGTAGTGCTGCACCCAGTGTTCCATCTGCTGTGCTCGGTCCTGGATGATCACACCAGTAGCAGACTTCAAGGGAGCAGATTTCTTCTGTATTGGACCTAAGGCCTGCTTATATATATAAGCTTATATATATATTGATAAATAACAGCATGCTATATTGATAAAGCAAATGACATATATTTGGCCCTTCCTGTCCAATATATTTGAGTAGCATACTAGAACTTGGAAAAATTACTTTTTTGAACTCGAACTTTCAGTATCCTTCAATGAATATTGGACCCTGATCTCAGCCTTACTACTTTAAAGATGCACAGATTCCTTTTCTGATGGATGTTAGAGAATGGAGAAATGCCCCAAAATTATAATAAATAAATAAATAGATAGATAGATAGATAGATAGATAGATAGATAGATAGATAGATAGATAGATAGATAGATAGATAGATAGATAGATAGATAGATAGATAGATAGATAGATAGATAGATAGATAGATGATAGATAGATAGATAGATAGATAGATAGATAGATAGATAGATAGATAGATAGATAGATAGATAGATAGATAGATAGATAGATAGATAGATAGATAAATAAATAAATAAATAAATAAATAAATAAATAAATAAATAAATAAATAAATAAATAAATAAAAGACTGGGTTGTAATTGGATCTGGGTCCAGTTTCCTGTTTTGTTTTCTTTCTCCTGCAAAGCAATTAAAGTATTTCTTCTCAGTTTCTGCAACAGGCACCTATCCTGCCCTACATTCATTTCCAAATTATTCTGTGATGCTCTGCTTGACAGGCCCAGCTGCTGCCAACAGGCTATCCATTTTTACTAATTAGGACAGGTTAAGGGTAATCAATCTATTCTTAATCTGTATCTTTAAACTATGGCAACATATTGCCCTGTCAATCACTTTACATAAAGTCTTGCTTGCATATGAATGTACGTACAGAAATCACTTTATGTGTGTGAAATGAGAAAGAAATAAGTGGCTGATAAGAAACAATAAAAAGGGGATGTGCATAACCAAAAAGGATGGCCAAAAAAATCCTGATTTGCATAAAATTGCATATGCTTATATATACAGATACAAAATAATAATAAAAATTTAAATAGAATTACATCATACAGTGTCCAGATGAGTGTGTGCTTGCTGAGTTTCCTGTCTAGTACTTACTATGGATGGGCAACCTCAAATTCTTGGATCTCCCTCTGTATAGTTCTTTATCTTTAAATCAAACTGTGACTGGACAACCCTGCAGAGGCACCATCAAAAGATGGAAGCCTCTGGAAACCCTTCAGATGGAGGACTATCCTCCCTTTAAAAAGACATGAGTCCATCCAGAGCATTTGGAGATTCTCAGATATCCCTTTGCCTTATATAAACTAAACAAACCACCTAAAGCCTTGCTTGTTTAATTCTGGAGGCAAATATAGGAACATGGGAAGCTGACTTATACCTAATCAAATCAGTGATTCAGGAAGCCCAGTCTCTCAATACTGGCTGGCAGAATCTCTCTAGGGTCATTTAACAGACCTAAGTCTTGGATGAGGGTCCACTAGTCAGATGAAGAAAGCCAAGGTAAAGCAGTGCCTTTTGTGACATAGTTATCCATTAATATTTATTAATCACTGTTTTCTTTCAGTCTTTCATAATGTGCTCACTCTAGTTTTGCTTTCCACCACAAATTACTTCTAATGGCTTTCTCTCCTTTCACACTTCTTTTTTAAAATTTACATCACAATCTTATGTACTATGCAAAAACTCCAAACCAAGTCTGTCATGTTTATCTCTTCTACTTGTTATTCTAAAATTCCTTCCTTTTCTACTGAACCTCTCAGAATTCCCCAAAAATCAAAACTTGTATTTATTCCCTGAAGTGCTAAAACAATGGCATTAATCCCTTTTCTGCTCCTTTTTTCTGTTGTACATGTGCAGCTATCAGCATGGAGTTCCCCGCTACTCCCACATTTTCAGATATTTGCAGCAGATGGGAAATTCCTGATGATCATGTAAGACCTATTCTTAGATTCCTGACCTAGAGGTGGGATGGTGGGTTACTAGGTTCCCAAGGAATCCATGCTTTTAAGTCTTCTGAAGGCATCTGGAAACATGCTCAATTCCTGGACAACTATCATTTGGGTTTGTTTTTTTTGTTTACTCTCCCACCTCCTCACAATTCCTCAGATCCTAGTATGTCCCTGGTTCACTCATCAACCCCTCTCTCCCTCTCTTTCTCAGTTTGCTTTCTCATCCTTTTATGAGCTTTTACAAGTATGTTCTTTCTGGGAAAGCAGTCAAGAAAATACTCAGTTCTGGACAATCCTCTGTTGTTTCAGATCTGGGAAAACATGTCTTTCCTGTGAGCAGAATTACTAAAACACGCAGAGGGGAACCACACATGCACTAGAAATCTGCCCAACAGTTTAAGCTGCTATCTTTAGCCTTTATATATCTATTTTTAGATGTCCACATCCTCCTTTTCAATAAATAACATCTTTTCTCTATATTCACACCTGGTGATAACCACAGTACAGACTGTGATAGGATATCATGCCTTGCAGCCATCTCTCTTAAAAGACAAACTGCGTCATGAACTGACAGACATCTCTGTCAACGTTCTTTACATTGCATTGTTGCTGAAATAGCAGCATCGTACTAGTGTGCATAACCATTTGGCACTTGGATATTTTTTGTTTAAAGGAATAAAATAAATGAATCCGGAGAGATAAATGGCTGCCTTGCTGATGAAATGGCAATTTTCTTCAGTACATACTAAGGTCAGGAAAAGAGGGGAAAACATGCAGTTACAAAATAGCAGTTATACTCTCAGCATTTGCGGGAACTCTGCCTCTGCCAATAGGTCCGTGATTGTCCTGGTGGCAGTGCTCACATGAAACACAAGCATGGAAGGCACAAATGTGCATTGGGCAAGTTAAGGAGTTGTCCAGCCCGCTGCCATACTCACAAAATGAAAGAAACACAGAGAACAAGGCAGCATCTCTTGGCACACAAGAAACAGTGGTCCTGTCTGTCAGAGCAACAGCCAGCGCACTCCAGAGTTCTCCCCAGTAATAGTAGTGGCAACAGCAGTTATCGTTATTATTATTTTTTTTGTCAAAAGCCCATTCCAACTTTTGGCAACCCTTTCTTTAATGTCCTAGGTCTAGAGTACAGTATTCAGAAGCAGTTTACAATTCTCTTCTTTTGACGGTGCTCTGAGACTGTGTGCCTTGCCCAAGGCTGCACAGGCTGGCTCTTCCCCTACAAGCCACTGTGGCGAATTGACCTTCTGGTGCTTCCATCTAGTGAGCTATCTAGCCAGCCCCTCTACCCTATAGTAAAAATATGCAAAAATAAAGCAATAACAACCAGCACAATACATTTATGTTACAGTCACATAAATACAAATCAGTTAAAAACAGCCCAGATCTCTTGACTATCAGAAGGCCTGACAAAAGAGTAATAACCTCTGACTCATTTACAAGTCACACAGTATCATACTCCCACTTCCATCCCAATGAGTGTGTGTGCACTCCTTGTTGAAGACAAAGATTTTTAAATGTATCAACAAGGTCCTGCTTGGCTACTGTATATACTTGACAAGTGCCATGATCAGACTCTGCAGCCAGTCTCCCATTGCAACTGGAAGGAGATTGCCAACTGATTTCAGTGAAAGTGCATTAACTTCAATATTATAATGTCCACCATTTGTTTTGCAAGTGTAATGCCATACTGCTGCTGCTGAAGGTGGAATGAGTGTTAAGCACAGAATAAAGAAAGTACACAGTCATGCAATGCACTTCAGAGTTTATCCCATCTTTGCACAAAAATCCATAAAGATTTGCACAGGTAAAAAATACCAGTCTGGATGTACTATGTGTAAACACAGAATCATACCTGCATCAACATAAGGAGACTATAGCTGACTATAAATTTGATAGGAAGATGATTGTGTGTAGCTAAGGATTTAAAGAAATAAATTATTTTATAGGAACTCCAAAGCAGAGGGAAACTAACTGGGGACTCATAGTCCATCCAGAAATAGGGAATTATCATAGCAGGGTGGGTGTTCCTGGAATAATTGGAACAGAGTTTAGTGTCAGCCCACTCTGCCCTTCCTAAGGTTCCCTTCTTGCATAATGGTTCAAGTCTTTCATGACCAATACAAACCTGGAAGTCACCAGTATATTTCACTTCCTCCGAGTTACCTGCAGTTTACAAGACACCACTAGATTGCACTTCTTCAAAGTAAATAGCTATTGTTATGCAATCATATTTTGGGCTTCTGTATATTTGCTTGGCAATTCCCTTAAGTCATTCGAAACTAGCATATATTTGAAAAGACAGACTTTTGCTAACAGTAATAATCTAATTAATTATTCGTGCAACAAAGACAGATGTATCTTGAGTTTCTGTAAGTGGGTGGCACACACTAACCAGCGGAAACTAGATGTATCATGAAGGCCCTGCTTAAGATCAATGGCTGTTTTCAAATCACTAAGGATTATCTGGAAATCTGAAACCTCTGCAAGTTTCAGCAAAAGCTTCTTGTAAACACAGACCTTGACTTTGCATCAGCACACTCCTACTCAGTCAAATCAGCTTAAGCCAATTAGTAACAATGCATAGTACTTATCTTCCCATCACCCAGTTACAAAACTTTAATTTGCTTACTATTTCCCAGATCTCATGAGGGGAGAATATAGTAGGATGGAACATTTATCTTGCTTTAAGAAAGGACAGAGGTCAGATTTTGATATGGGACAGAGGTTACTGTGATGGTACAGATTTAGCCTGCCAGCAGCAACACTTGCAATGTTCAGTTTTTGCAGTGACGGAAAAAAAGCTCTCAATAGAAGGTATGGTTGGGTGGGATCTGATGAGATGGTAAACCATGGAGTCTGGGTTCAGTTAACAGCAAGCCAATTCAGAGTAGCCAAAGATATGCCTAGCTGCATCCTAAAACCTTGTATCAACAGACAGGAACATCAAAATAATTTTCAATACCCATTTTGTGTTATACATGCATAAAGTTGTATATTACAGATACATACCGTACAGAATCAACAGATGCCATAAAGACATCATCCTTACCTTTCTCAGATCATCCAGCCCATATTCCACAGATGAAGTCAAAACCTCCAGGGCCTACATGGGAGACAAACCCAGGCATCATGACTGTACTGTAAGACCTTTGTAGCTGGTGTTTTTTGTCCCACAGGGGATAACATATGCTTGAAAGGCACCATATCCACTCTTTAATCTTCAGCGTACTTGGACATTTTAAATTATTTTGTTAAACTTTAGGGCTTCCATGTGTTTAACTTATTTTTCAGATGAGCTGAAAATATTGGTTTCCTTGGGGTAATACTCAATGTTAAAAATGGAAAAAACAACAACCTATTTATGCCTCTTCACTCACCACCACCATCATCATAAGGCCTACATTCTTTTCCAGGGTTTGGACAAATGACTTCCAGAATCCCCAAGGCAACGTGGTCAGTGGATTTCTTGAATTTGTATCCCTACAAAGGACATTTTTTTAAACCCTGTAAAGCTTACCTATTTCAATCTGAATATTTTGGGTTAGTTTGAATTCAGCCCCAAATATTTAATAGTAACAGACAAGCAAGGGAAGCAATCAGATGTCAAGACACAACTGTCCGATAAGGCTGGAATTCAATTAGCGTTTGTGAAACTCCTTTCCAAAAGATATTAAGCTTGGCTCCATCTCTCTTGAGCTTCCTCCAGGGGACAAAAATGTGTGTCCCAAAGGTCCTTGATATGTAGGATTGTGAGTGTGTGGTTTTTTAAATTGGCTATTAGAGAACATTTTATATCTTTTAAAAAAATGTTTAAGATCTGTTTTTCATCATTTTAGATCTGATTGTGATTGTTATTTGTTTTGAAACTTTTTAATCAGATCTTGAATATATTAGTCTATTGCAATTTGCTTTGGGAACCTAAATAGGCAGAAAGGCAATGAGCAAATGCTTTAAGCACATAAATAGCAAATAAATGAGATTGTCCTTGGAGATGGCATCCATCAGAACTGTTGAGTCACAGAATGGTGGTGTTATGAAAACTGTACACATATTAAAGACTCAAAAACCCTCAGCTATCTACTGATCCACAAAATACTATATGATTCCAAAATTCTTTTTTTGTCCAATGGTACAATATATGTACTTATTTGCTATATTTATGAACCACCTTCCAACACCATTCTTATAAAAGTCCACACTAAAAGGTTAAAAAGTAGAGAAAATAAAATAAGCAGTTCAACACCTATTATCCTCCATATGAATCAAACTACAACTCCCATAATCCCCAAAGAGCATGACTAAAGCTGTAGAAGTTGACAACACTTCCCCACCCTCAAACAAAAGGTCTGAGAAACCTGCCATATTTATACAGTGTGCTTAAATGTTTATCAGAGTGGTCAGAGTGGTCCTGACCCGACCAGATAGGCGGGATATAAATGAAATAAATAAATAAATAAATAAATAAATAAAATATCTAGGGCCATTTTGAAGTCAACGAGCATGATCAAAGTGGTTTCTACTCTTTAAAAACACCTTAAAGGTTGTTGTATTTCTTTTGCTTTTAATGTGCTTTTAATACTATTTTTATCTGCAGGTTTTTAAAATGATGTTTGCTTAATTATTTTTAAACATTGCAATAATTTATTGTTCTAGCTTTCAATATTGTTCCTTTTAATATTGTAAGCCGGCCTTGGATTCTTTTTAGGAGAAAGGTGGCATATAAATATTTTTAATTAATTAATTAAAAACAGCTCAGAAAGAATTTTAAGTAATTCCATTCAAATTGGACTTTCCTTGTTTAAAAAAAGGTCTTCAAATTAGCAGCTGGGAGACACCATGCCTTTGGTGTAAATGTGGGGGAAGGGGGGAAGTTACAACTGCCTGTATTTATGCAATCATACTGGCTAAGCAAACAAAAGAAGACTTATCCTAAATACTAATCTAAATTAAAACATGAAATAGAGAACAGACATCTGGAAATAAATTTGGAAAGATGATTGACACAAAAATTCCAGTTTCTTTCCTCATGATTTTTAAGGGGGTGGGGTGGGGTTAATGTTACAGTCTAATGTACAATGCAACCACTGACTTGTAAGTAATTCCACTGCCTTTCTTGAATCACGTCTCTGCCAGTTCTATCCATTTTTATATTAACAAAAAGCTATCCAAAATCTCATTATCTGGAAGCTGGTGATGATAACTGCTTAAACCACAGACACCCAAAACCCTCCTTTTCCTCACACCCTCTCCATTTGTAGCTTAAAGGTAGAGGCTGACTGTGGAAAAGATAGGCGTTCATTGTTAAGGATTGTGTAAGGCTGTGTAGAGGAGAGATTGAACTGAGTACAAGACACCAGTGCTGCTTAGCTTACAAATATCCTTTCTGTGTTACTGGAACAGGCTTTGTATATTAATCCAAGCTGAAGCTGCATTATACCGCTCAAGCTATAAGCTACAGACTTTTTATGTGGCTGAGAATAGCTTTGTAAATAGCCATTTATTAACTATGCATACTTAGTTGATTCTGGATTCAAAGTCGTTATGGCAAGCATTAAAAAAAATCATAATCAGCATTACGGGTGACTTTTGCTAAACTTTTATTGGAAATCATCAATGCAGTTTATAATTATAATAATAAGATGATTATGATAATAATGGGGATTATTGGATTTCTGAAGTATGATCCTAGTAGCAGCAACAACAACCCAAACACCATATTTTCTTTTGTGATTCACAAAAGAAGAAAATACAAAGATCCACCAAAATGGCAAAATATGTACATATTGAAAACACTGTGTATAATTAACAAGTGTTAAAACCTGCCTTGTCTGCACTAAAAATCACCTGAAAATGTGAGATTAGAGGAAAAAGTGGATGTTCATATTTTACTGAAGCTGGTAAGCTTTTTGAATTCACTCGGAAATCGGCTTTGGAACAATTCAGTTATTCCATCATTCTCATAAACAGATTCATAATGCTGTTTACTAATGTGTCCTCCATCTCCATCTTGCCACATCACTGGAAGCCCAACCCTTACGATGAGCAGTTATACTTACAATGAGGTTATTAAGGGTGATGCTGTTTGTATATAGGTACTCAATTACTGCAAGGAACACCTCTGGCTGCACATGGCTCAGGATCAGTGGCGTTTGTCTCTCCTGCGGATGGCTCAGCATGGCATGGAATGCTGGGCAGCGGGAGGACAGGAGGCACCGGTGAGCAAAAACTTCCTGCTGCTCTTTGCCAACCAAAAATGTAACATCACTGTGGAAAGAAAGACAACAGGGATCTTATTAATGCCATCAGAGTTCACCACATATAACTTTTAAGTCCCTTGCCCTTATCTTTCCTTTCTTTAAGTGCCTTCTGTTGAGAAGCAAGACAGATTCAGGACAGATATATAGACGTAGCTTCTCTACAATCCACACAGTGTAAAGTTTAACTAAATTTGCTACCACATTAAGTAGTGACAAACTGAATTAAACTGAATTTTCAGGAGATTGACCAAATTAATGGAGGTGGAGTAAAGTGACATGCAGCATGTGCAAGTGAGGCCCATTGGGCTCAACAGAACTTACTCCAAGGAAAGAATTCATGAGAATGCAGACTGAAACACGCTACATTGGTAAATTTTGAAAGCTGCCAACAAGTGTAAGTGAAGTCCTGGAAATTCAGCAGCAACATTTTCACACAACTACATCAGTTTTGTTTTTATTTTGTAACTATGTAATGCCTGCAAATGCCAAACTGTGTTGAGGTTGAATCTTTGAAGGGTATACATGACTGGGTCTGTCACATCCAGTATGTCAATATTTCTGAGAAAATTTTATAAGGTACGCCAGTACTGTCAATGTATTGCAGAAGGAGAGCTGAGGACGGTGTGTGCCTGAGATACTACCCTTGCTTCATCTTGTAGATCGTCACCTTGCCTGTTTCTTAATATAGGCTTTTGAACCCTCTGTCCTTGCCCCAAAAAGCAGGTCTCTTGTATAGGGACATACTTGAGTGCTTAGGCCTATGGATTCTCCTTCCTCCCATTTTTTTCCTGCTCCAAAGCAGTGGCTATGAAGATCACAAGAGGATTTGAACCCTTTACTGTAGAGATGGCTACGGACTACCAGCAGCAGCAGTCAAGAGAAGGTAATTGTTGGCTGTGCTAATGAGGCCAATGAATTGAGGGAAGCCGTTGCATCCTCTGTTCTGCTACTGTAGCAGAAGCATCTCTTCCCTCCCACCCCTTTTGGATGTGACTATAGGATTGTTCTGTTAATGTGGATTAGTAACAGTGTCTCAAAATGAATCTCAGTTTTATGGTCTGTTTTAAACTGGTGTGTGATTGTTATGAATTAGTGCTTTTCAAATATTGGCACATGTTTAATTATAATTGAATGATACACTTGATGGCCATTTTAGTTGTAAAAATCCTTTAGTCATTTCCAAACCACTCTGCAGCTAGGGTGCTGGTATATCTTTCTTTAGCGAAGATGGCCCTCCCTTTGAAGAGCTATCCTCTTTTTTTGGTGATTTTTTTGGTGACATATTAGTGGCCATCCAACCCCCTCAGTGAGCTTCACTGGCTGAGCAAGGGAAGTAGAGACTTTGACAACTAAATGCATTTAAGCACTCTCATATCTTAAGTAAAAATGGTAATAGTGCTGGAGGTTCCTTTTGTAAGAAAAAAAATGCAAACCACACACATTGGTATGACTTCTGATGCATGACAGGAAGGGAAGGGTATGGCGGGGCATCTCTATTCTGTATGGGCATCATATGTGAAGTCAGTTACAGGAACAGACATTCTGAAAACTCCTGTTCAGACCATTCCTCTGAAATAACTATTGCGTAGCTAGTTGTTTCAACAAAACTACAGTGACTTATGTTTCTTTTCATTCTCTGTATATTCAGTTACTGTAGGCTGCAGGAATTACAATGGTTTGAAGCACACGAGCTGTGGGTTCAAATCCCAGAAGAGAGGCCAGCCAAGACCAGCAACAATAGGTGTGGCTGATGGAGTTACCTGCCCTGCCACCTGTGCAGCCTTGGCAAGCAGCAGAGTCAAGGAGGAAGTACTTATACACCAGCTCTGAGAACTTTGTATCTAGAATAACTCTGGGAGACAGGGACATGATAAATCAGAATTGATTTGATGGTACATAGCTAATTAAGCTGTCTTTGGCACTTTTGGAGAGAAAGTTGGGAGAGAAATAAATAAATGATGAATAAAGTCAGCACATGGCACTGGATCCACAACAGTAAGCACTGGGAGTAGATAACTGAGAAATTAACATGAACCTCGGTGGTCATGGGTACAGTCTCATGATGATGGCTCACTTCTGCATTCCAAACAGTGTTGTAAATTACCTCATGCTGTATTTGAAAGCTGTCAGACTTACTAAAAGGACCCACCGCTATTACAGAGCATTAAAGAGCATGTGTAGGAGGATTTTCCTATCAGTCTAACAAGATTGCAAGCATGTGCAAACCTAGCTACTAGTAAAAGTGGCTCTTCTGTATTTGACTCAGCACTTCCACAACAAAATGACTTTCTCACTTCTGGGGGCCAAAACCCCCTAAACATTAGGATTTCTTTATGAAAGGTCAATTCCACTGAAACAAAACAGTTCTTCGTTGTTGTTGTTACGTGCTGTCAGGTTGCCTCCATCTTATGATGATCCTCCGAATGAGCAGTCTCTAACATGTCCCATCATCAACAGCCCTGCTCAGCTCCTGCAAACTCAAGGCTATGGCTTCCTTTAGGGAATTAGTCCATCTCGTATTTGGCCTTCCCCTTTTCCTCCTGCCTTCCACTTTTCTCAACGTTATTGTGATTGGAAATAACAACAGTTCTGTATCAGCACAACAGCAGGGACTGCCGTTAGATCATTAAACTTTCTTGAGCCATTTTCCAGCTCCAAGTTATCACAGCTGTATAACACCAAACTCCCACATATTGAAAGGGACAGGCAAGGGGAGCATACTTATTACTTCAAAATTAATAAAGGGATACATGTCTTCCAGGGCTCAAGATGGGGAGCACGCTAAACACAGAAAAAGGTGAAGTCCCCAAAAATGGGGCAAAAGTATATTTACAAATAAAATTAAAAGTAGCCATATGAGCATACAGTAAGTAGTGGCAGTATTGGGGGGTATTGTCTGAGGTAGTAGTCAAAGGTTTCTAACTGTCCAACTGAAAGTGAGTCTATGGGATACCACAGAGTGAAATCTGATACCATGGTATCACCTGATGAGACTCTTATTTTTGTCTGCAGTATCTCTTCTGATCCCCCTTCACGGATTGCTGCCTTGTCATGGAGAAAGGGCTTGAGTAATTCAGAGAAGCTCTGGGCTATGCCGTGCAGGGACACCCAAGATGGAGAAGGTTGTAGTGGAGAGTTCTGACTAAATGCGATCCACTTGGAGCAGGAACTGGCAAGCCACTCCAGTAGCTTTGCCAAGAAAACTCCATGGACAGAAAAAAAGGCTAATAGATATGACAGTGGAAGATGAGCCCCTCAGGTCAGAAGGTGTCCAACATGCTACTGAGGAAGAGTGGAGGACAAGGACAAGTCACTCCACGAGCTAATGAAGTGGTTAGGCCAAAGCCAAAAGGATGCTCAGCTGCGGATGCTCCTGGAAATGAAAGGAAAGTCCGATGTGGCAAAGAAAAATACTGCATAAGAACCTGGAATGTAAGATCTATGAACCTTGGGAAGCTGGATGTGGTCAAAGAGGAGATGGCAAGAATAAACATTGACATCCTGGGTGTCAGGGAAAAGCAAGAGGAGAAGGGGATGACAGAAGACAAGATGGATGGACAGTGTCATTGAAGCTACCAACATGAATTTGACCAAACTCTGGGAGGCAGTGGAAGACAGAAGGGCCTGGCGTGCTCTGGTCCATGGGGTCACAAAGAGAAGGCCACGACTTAGCGACTAAACAACAATAAAATCTCTTCTGAATTACTTTTCTAACAAAAAGGAGACAAGAATTTAAGGGACAGATTCCACCCCCCCAAATTTCCCCCTTTCCTTTCTCCTGCATCACTTATTTTTTACATTTTGCCTGGTGAAGAGAGTGTTCTCTCAAAACCTTCCACTTTTTTGTGTGCTTTTGTGCAATTTTTGTCCCATTTTGGTTAACTTAATAAAGATATCACCTACCCAATATATGTCATTTTGTAAGGGGCAGGCACCCAGTCTGTAATTAAACTGATTAAGTAATGACCAGAATCCTATTACTTATGTAATAGTCCCATGCAATGCTTCCACACATAATGGATGTGATCACTTGGAAACAAAAATCGCATTTTCTCAGCAACAACATACTGCTATTTGATCACTAAGAAAATGCAGTATTCTCCTTCACAAAGACATCTGCATCCTTATGTTAGAAGAAAAAAATCAACAGCAATGCAAACAAAATTAGGACTCTGTAAGAGTTATAAGCAAGGATTTAAATAGCCTCCTTGTACAGCTAAATAAATACAGTATCTCATCAACAACACTTCAATCAGCAAAATAGAATCCACATAAAAACACCTTCCAGATTTCCAAGGTGGGAGGGAACATGTAAGGAAACTCTTGCACAGCACTCATTCTTAAAGAAAGGTGGCTTTAAAAAAACAAAATAGAACATCATAATGGCAGTGAAAGCGGATATGTGTGATTCAATCAGAACCATAGAATGGTGGTGTTAAAAGGATCTGAAAGCCATCAAGTCTAACAATGGTACAGGGGCCTGATCCTCTATGTTCAGTTAGTCCCCACTATAAGATCAGCCCAGAGAAATATGCCTTTTGCCCTGTGCCAATGTGTGGCAAAGGAGCCTGGAATGGTTTATTCATCATGCAATCATTCATTGTTACATCTCTGTATTAGATTATGCAACATTGTAAAGCATTACAAAATAAGAATCTGCAGAAGTGAAGAGCAAAGGCAAAATACTAAGAAACTCATGCCTTGACTTCTAAGCTTTTACTTGTCCAAAAGTGACAGATCAGAACTTAAATTCTGAATACAAGCACGTCATCATGGAGATGTATAATATCCAGGCTTAAAAGGAAGGGACCTCAAAATGCCAGATACAGGGAAGGGTTATCAGGAGACAGGTATCTAGTAGTCTCATGTGCTCCCAGAGGCATCTTGATGGGGCTACTGTGAGATACAGGAAGCTGGAGGAGGAGCTTCATCTTGGTGAAGCTAGCAGCTCTCGGGAATAGCTCCCGGGGAAAGCTAGAACCACTTCGGTCTGGGACCCTTCCAGAAATGGGGGGGGGGGGCAAGGAAGAGTCAGGAGAGACCCTTCTGCAGCAGCTGGTGAGCCACAGAAGTTAGAAGATTGGGCAGCAACTCGATTTGTCTTTCTTCTGGAAATTCACATCAGCACAGACGAAGACGGGCGCCATTTTTGGCAACTAGCCAAAGACAGCTCCGTTCGCCGAGAATAAGAAAACAGAAGCACGGCGAAAGTATACATCAAAGTAAGTGGAAGCCCTTGTTCTATGAAAAACCTCATTAAATGAAGAACAAGTGATTGTGTGCAAATTTATGACCAAATGAGATAAGGAGCGGCACTCCTAGCATTCCAGCTTTACCCAAGCTGAAGGTCGAGTTATTTCTAAAGGAACAGCCAGGCAGAAATAGCTCGTGTCTCCATTAAAGGAGGAAAAATAACTCTTGAAGAATCAACTGACGGGCCTTGAAAAAATAAGCTGTTCACTTTGGACCCCTTTTCCTCTGTGGTTATATATTTTTAGACTGTGTGGGACTCTGCTTTCCGTGGATAATATATTGCCGGGACTCTGATTGCTGGATCTCCCTGTTCGGGGGAGGAGAAGGAAGTCTTTGGAAGTAAAAGGAAGAAACGGACTGTGAGCTGTGAACTGGGGGCTATGTGGTTTGAACTGAACTGGGATCTTGACAAATGACATTCTAATAATAGAGTCTTGCCGGGTGAAGGTTAAAACAAACTTGGAGAAGAGAAAAGAAGGGAAAAGAAGAAGCAACCGGTCTGAAGATATTAGCGACGTGTAAAAGAACTGGACTACAAAGACACTTGAGAGATGTATGTTTTAGATTCCATCTCTTACTTGAATGTACCTGCTATCTTATTGCTAATATGGTATAGTTGCAAGGTGAAATATTAGAAATATTGGATGTGTACTGGGGTAAAGGGGAGAGGGAATTTTAAGTGAAAATAGTGGAAACAGAAAATGGAACCTCCCCCTGAGAAAATTACAGATCGGTGGCTAGACTGGAAAACCTCTTTTCAGATGTCACTGTTGCAAAAATTCATGCAGGTAAATTATTATATTGACCAGATGGAAGACGTGATTGGAGGCTCTAGGGGAGGGAAGGTAGCAGAGGTTAAATTACACCAAAAAGAGATCTCAGAACCGGTTGTATTGATGAAGATATCAGACAATATACAAGGGATGGAGGACCACCCAGTAAGAGATGTAGCGATAGCAGATAAGGAAATTGAGGTTGAAAAGCAAACTTTGAATGATATTGTTTCCCCTTTTAAAATATGGAAGAAAAAAGAGTCGCAGAAACAAAACAAGCACAGGGAGGAAAGGGGAGGGGAGAGCAGGATTTATATTATTTTGGGTCTGCTGAGTGTATTCTCAAGAAAAAAGGAGGGTGAAAGAGGGGATATATTTCACAATTGGCTTTGGTGTTCTGATGCTGTGGGAATAACATAGATTTAAGCTGTATTATACGTATAAGTTGAAAGCTAAAGAGGTTAATACATAGACAAAATAGTCAAAAGAAGAAGAAGAAAAAGAAGAAGAAAGATGAACCTTTATTGGAACATGAATAGATTAGATGTTTATATACTTGATATGTAAGATTGAATGATTATGCATTTGATGTTTTCTTATTCTCAAAACCCTTTTTCCATTCCCCCCCACTGCCCTTTGCCTTTTGTATTCCTTCCCCATTACCCAATAGTTTTGAAAATAAAATTAAAAAATTATAAAAAAAAAGTATACAGGAAGCTGGACTAGATGGGCCTGTTGTCTGATCCAGCAGGGCTCTTCATCTGTTCTTAAATGTTTTGATACAGGCTGGTCCTCCATTCTTCTGCTGAACTGCCAAACAGGAAGCAAGTCTGAGGATCCATTGGCTGACACTCGCTAATTCCAGTAAACATAAAAGAAATGGAGAAGGCAGACCGCCATACCTAGAGAAGCCTGATTTGACAAACAGTGGAAGTAGCTACAGTAATCACTTTAAAGTGTTGCTGTTTTTAGTACCTCTCACTGCGGGCTAAACCGCAGAAGCCTGTGCTGCAGGGTCAGAAGACCAAGCAGTCGTAAGATCGAATCCACGCGACGGAGTGAGCGCCTGTCGCTTGTCCCAGCTCCCGCCAACCTAGCGGTTTGAAAGCATGCAAATGCAAGTAGATAAATAGGGACCACCTCAGTGGGAAGGTAACAGCATTCTGTGTCTAAGTCACACTACGGAATATTGTCTTTGGACAAACGCTGGCTCTATGGCTTGGAAACGGGGATGAGCACCGCCCCCTAGAGTCGAACACGACTGGACAAAAAATTGTCAAGGGGAACCTTTACCTTTACCTTAGCCTTGAAAAACTGTTTACAAAATAAATAGCACTACAGAGGGAAAAAATCCCCTTCTTTGCTAATTTTTACAGATAACTATTTCTTCCTCACATTACCTCCAGAATAGAGGCTTAAATATATGACCAAGCTATATATTACCAATCAGCAAATACATGCATTTCTGTACTGTTTTACAAATCTGTTAATAGTCTGATAGACTGATTAAGTAAAATCATTATTGATTAAGTGAAATCACATCTATTAGGGAGGGAGAATTGTATAAAGCAGCAACTTCAGTGTCAAGAAATCATCTCTATTATATACACACTCCTGCTGTGTGCTGTATGACCTGCATATCTTCTTATTCACAGCAGCACTGGGATATGGGATGGATCATTCCTTGTTACCTCAGAATTATCTTAGCTCCGAAAGGAAACTGAAACATCAATTCCCAAACTTCCTCCTGATCTCTACCTATGTTGATTCAACTGAGGCCTTTGCTCCCGGCCATGCTATAATCCCCAGGCTTTCTTAGCTGGCTCACCTGAACTCTGGGTTGTTGATGAGAGTTCGGAGGGCAGCGGCAAAGGCAGCTGAATCCCCTAGAAGGCGAGTGGAGCAAGATGAGGCCATAGGTAAGGAGTAGGTTCCGCAATGGGAGACCCAGCTCGAGAGGAAAAGGCAAGTTCAGGCCGTTCAATGAGGGCTGCTTTGGCCTTGACTTGCTCTGTGTAATAAAGATATAGCTAAGAGAAGTCACGGCTCAGCTGCAAGGCAGGAATGCAGAGGAAGGCCAGAGAAGGGGGAAGCAACACTGCTTATTGCCAGGCAACAGGCAGCTGCCCAGGCCCTAAAATCCAGCTGCTGGTGGGAGGGACTACAAAAATCCTGAAGAGAACGGCTTGTGCTAAAACAAGGAATGAGGCTGCAGAACGGGCTGAAAAAGCAAAAAGAAGGAAGGGTGTTGAAGGAAGGGGGGGGGAAGGAGAGGATCTTTATAAGAAGTGACATCAGGCAGCAGGAAAGTAGAACCTTTGCATGAAGAAATTGGCTAGGTGGGTTTCCGAACCAGCTCAACAGTTGGCGTTGATCACATGGTTGCCAACTCTTCAGTCACTGAAATTAAAATGACAGCATCACTGTGCAGAGTTATCAGGGTTTCTGCTTTGCCAATGGCAGAGTTGCCAAAACCTTTGCATAATTTCCTGAAGTCACATATAAACAATTGCTTCGGTTTCATAGGAAGGGTCTCTCTCTGTGTAGCAGCCTGTTAAATGATCAGGTCGCGTCATATTACAGTACTAAGTTACATATTCTGTTTCCACCTTCCTGTCTAGGGCTTGGCAGAGAAGACTTGGAGTGGGGAGTCGGGGAGAGAGAAGAAAATAAAATACAATACAAAATCATAACAACATATCTCACCACACATATCTGGCAGACACTCAAATAGCTCAAAGCCCCTTAGAATCTACCTTCCCATTTCCTTCTCCAAGGGCCCATTCTTACGTTACCCAATCAATGTGATTGGTGTTTTTATGTCATTGTGTCCCACACTATGATAGCAATGTTTACAAGAGTGTTACCATGGTCTGTGTGTGAAGTACGTGGCTACTTCCATTCCCCTTTCAGTGCCACTGGGAGCTAGAAAGAAGAAGAGTTATGTGCTCATGGCATGAGGACTAATCAGACCATTTTGCTCTCCCAATATAATGTATAATTACAGTATGTGCTATTAATTCAACTTGGACTTACAGTGACCCTTTCTTGGTAGAGAGCCTTCAGAAGTGGTTTATCATCCCCTTCTTCTGGGGATGCCCTGGGACTGTCCAGCTTGTTGTCCAACCAGGTCTCCCAATATAGTTTGCCAGTTTCAACACACCCAGAGTAGTTTCAGAAAAGATTTTTCACCACATCATCATCCTGCCATGTTCACTGAATTTTGCATGGCTCAGAAGTTTTCTATTCAGAATCCTCCCTTGCTATTCCCCTGCTCCTTCATCACCAAGGGAAAATTATTAATTGCAGAAAGATGGAATAGCTTCCTATTGCCTTGTAATGCCTGGTAGGTGGCACCCTCCATCTGGCAACAGTGCCAAAGGAGAATACAGAATTTAATATAGGTGGCCCTCATATTAGGCTATGCTGTTCTTTTTTTACCTCTAGAAATATCTCACTATTGATATTTCTCTGAGGCTTTAATTCAGAATTGATCAGTCTGGTTTGTGTAATCCCTGCTTGTCCACTGGAGAATACCTGTTATAAATCCATCTATTAAACTAAGCTAGTCTGAGTTTGGCCTGAATCTTGACAAGAGCCTTCTGGCATGGGTAATATTCTCTCCCTCTCTCCCAGCTCCACTGTCAGACAAGTATTTTATGTGACAGTCATCTAAACCTCCCCTTAGTTAGCTGAGGAGCTGTCATATATTGGCTCCATAAAACTGAAACAATATTCTCCTTGGATATCTCCACACAAACACTCTCCTAGGTCAGAAGACTCTTTAATCAAATAATATAAAGTTTCAGTCCCAAAGTTCATGCTGCTGACAGCTAATTAAAACTGAAGTACAGGCTTTGTCTCCCCAGAAATAGTGTATGATGCATTTTTTTCCTTTTGTATAACTATCTACCTAGCAACAAAGCAGTATACTTGTCAGACAAAGTTTTAATGCATTTAAAGAAACTAGTCCAGATGAGTCAGGAATTACCTGACCACAAATGGACCCTCCACATTTACTTTCCTGTTTCTTCTAAAAAAAGAAAAGAAAAGAAAGGGAGGAAGTACTACAGGTATCTGAGCAGGGAGCCATAGATAGGATTATACTGTTATACAAACCCCTGTGTTCCCCTTAGGTTTACTTTTAGAATGAGGCTGGTAGTGACACTGGGAATCTTTTAAAACAAAGCTTCTTCACTTAGATATCAGGGTTTCAGGACACTGCAAAATTACATGCTGTTTGTTCTGCAGCTGTCCTTGTTATATTCAAAGTATTTCCCAGGAACTGCATGACTTATAGCTAATTGTGCTGAAGCCCAGAATGACATTCAGTGCATTTTGATTGGTGAGCAGCATCTATTGTTTTTTTTTGGGGGGGGGGGTTGGTCACAATTCCATTTGCATCATTTTCTACCACACTTGATTGCTTGTATTGGTCCAAAGGAGCAGTAACAGAGGTATGCTCTCAGACTCCCCTCCACTCCTTCTCCCTCCCCCCATACCTTCTGGATGTCCTTCCCTTGGCCTTTGTCTCTTCTCCCACCCTGCTTGCCCATCCACCAGCCAGTCTCCTGCCCCTGCTCTCGTGCTGGCAGGAGTCATAGAGGTTTTCCTCTGCTTCTCTTGCCAGTTGGTTCTGTGGGACCCAGTGGCATGTCTCATGATCATGCCCTCCCCATCCACCCCCACCCCTGCTGCCATCCAATCCTCTGCCAGAGATGTCAGGGTGAAGAATTGCCTGCCAAGTGTTGGCTGTGTGTTGAAAACCCAGCCTGTTGGGCTCCAGGATGGAAGCCTGTGACATTCTACTTTGCAGCTTGTTGAAAAAGTGAAAAGGGCCACAGTTTGATACTTCAAATCAGCACTATATCGCTTGTCAAAAAGTGAAGAAGTTGGGAAGCATGAAGGGGAGAGGTGGAGAAGAGAGTGGCTTGTTTTTGCTTAAGGCTCACCAGATGCACGGATTACATACATACATTCAGACATATATGGGATACATATACAAACACATATGTGCTAGTTGTGGGAGAAATTATTTTTCAATTTTATTTAGAAATTGTATTTAAAAAACTACAACAAATAATAAATATTAAATATTTATTAAACAAAACTAAAGAGAGAAAAAACAGCTACATAAACTGTGCACCGAACCACACACCAGGGAATAACTATGCAAATTGTGAATTTCATTGTATGTGCATACTATGTATATAAATACAATGACAATAACTTCATTTGATTTTTTTAAAAAACACCACGTACCCTTCTGGGGGCCCCTTTTCATCCCAAAATAATATATACTTGTGTGTGTAGCACTTTGTCCCTTTCCCTTTACCAGTACACAATTAATAAATTATCCCAATTACTCTGCAAACACAATTTTACTAGTTATCCCCTTCTTAATTTTTATGTTATATGGATGTTTATCATTAGTTGCTATATCCCAAACTTCTCCAAACCACTTAACAATATTTTGTGAACTGATTTTCAATTCCTAGCAATAATCAAGCTGTTAACAGATTACGAACTAGTTATATCCTCCTCCTTTGTCACCTGGCAGGATAAAGTTCCAAGTGAAGTAGTCCTAGAATGAGCTGGAATTTTTAGTATGTATTTTTTTTTTTGTTCAGTCATTTAGTCGTGTCCGACTCTTCGTGATCCCATGGACCAGAGCACGCCAGGCCCTCCTATCTTCCACCGCCTCCCGGAGTTGTGTCAAATTCATCTTGGTTGCTTCGATGACACTGTCCAACCATCTCATCCTCGGTCGTCCCCTTCTCCTCTTGCCTTCACACTTTCCCAACATCAAAGTCTTTTCCAAGGAGTCTTCTCTTCTCATGAGATGGCCAAAGTACTGGAGCCTCAGCTTCAGGATCTGTCCTTCCAATGAGCACTCGGGGTTGATTTCCTTTAGAATTGATAGGTTTGTTCTCTTTGCAGTCCAGGGAACTCTCAAGAGTCTCATCCAGCACCACAATTCAAAGGCATCAATTCTTCGGCGGTCAGCTTTCTTTATGGTCCAGTAATGTATACATTACTGAAACAGTGGCGTCTATGTTGGCTTGGGCATGTCGTGAGAATGGCTGATGGTCAGATTCCAAAAGATTTCCTGTATGGAGAATTAGTGCAGGGAAATCGCCCCAGAGGGAGACCACAGCCGCGATACAAGGATATCTGCAAGTGGGATCTGAAGGCCTTAGGAATGGACCTCAAGAGATCTTGACATCTGAGCGTTCAGCCTGGAGGCAGGCGGTGCATCATGTCCTCTCCCATTTTCAAGAGACACTTGTCCAGCAGACCAAGGCAAAGAGGAAGTCCCCAAAGCAGCAAAATCAGGGACCTGGACAGGAGACAGATTGTATTTGTCTTCAGTGTGGAAGGGATTGTCACTCTCAAATTGGCCTTCTCAGCCACACTAGATGCTGTTTCCAGTCCTCCGTACAGAGCATGTTACCGTAGTCTCTCAAGACTGAGGGATGCATAACCCAATATCCTCCTGCACGTATCTATCTCCCTTTCAAATATTGATAAAAGTGCTGTTTTAGGCATACGGCTAAATTTAAGTTGCTTATTTCAGTTACTCCTTTAAAAACCAATTGCTGAAATATATTTACACAAACACACACACACACAGATTCCCAGCACATATTTGAACAATTATCATCTAGTTGATTAAGTTTCACTGTAGTTAAGTATCATCTCCACACTAACTTATAAAAATTTTCTTTTATTCTTATTGACATAGGTCTTAATATTCTAATATTCCACACATAGAAGAGTTCTATAAAAACACATTCTACTAGTCCCCTCCAGCTTAAAATACTTGCAGCGTGCAGTTCTAAAAATTGATCATTTGCTTTCCTCATCAAGAGAGAAGAAAAATGCCAGTGGTGCATTAAGTATTTCTAAGACCAAGACCCATCCACGTCCCTCTTTCTCCCCTACTTTCCTGGCAAACTGACAGCTTTCTGCATCTCAGGGCACTGTTACATGTTGAAATATTCCTAGGTTTGCATCAGGTTTAGCAAGCTTGAAATGGATTTTAAAATATCTGTTTACATAACATAGAGCTAAGTCCACTTTTTTGGACAGGAAGCATGCTGTTTTATTTGGAAAGCAAGTTTTTTTAAACACCCACAAGTGGCTTGTTTATTTTAACTTGATTGTGATTTATTTTGAATCGTATTTGCATGTATGCTCACCTTTGTCAAAGTAAAAAATTAGAAAAGAAATATTAAAAATCACACCACAGTGGGTTAAAGGTTGTTCCCAGAGGATGCACACAGTGACCCAAAACCCACATGACTTTAAACTGACTTCAAAAATTCTGATCCAGCTCTCAGTTTATTTCAATAGTCTAACTACACCCTCAACCAGCTGCCCATTCAGAAATGAGGTTATTCTATATCATTACTTCTCCATCTGGTTCCAATTTGAAAGTAAACTGTTTTCTTGGGTGTTGGAATTAGGTGGGAAAAAGATTTGAACTGTCTTTCTTACCTTAAAAAAGAAAACCACCTGTCTAGGAACTATTTATTCTAGTTTTCAGCTGATCATCTTGCAGAGGAGATTCCAGAAAATCCCAATATTTTGCCCTCCCTGAACTAGGTGAGAATATCAGTGATTTCAGTTTTGGTGTGGACTCTTACTACACACCTCCATGGAATAATTAAATATGGTGTAAATGACAACAATAGTTTCACCAGCACAGCCTGCGAGAGGTATGGTACACAAACAAATCTGAATCAACATGGGACAATTTCTCTGTGTGGTCAAGTCTTCATTGTGGTTTGTTGAATTATTATTAGATCATAAGATAGAAGTAACAATTCCTCTCACAAAAAATCCTCTGTCCAAAAGCAGCCATCTAGTGCCCCCTCATATTTTATCTAATTATTTATATAATGGTTGGAATGTCATATAGACATTAAAATAACTAGAAGAGGGGGAAGAAATAAAATCCTGAGGTACATATGTGGAAGGGGGGAAAACAAAAAGAATTCACTCCCCAGTCTGCATTTGAAAAGAATGAAGATATATTTTAAAAAAGCCATCTGGAGTTTATTTAGTCAGTCTGGCTGAGCAAAAGGTGGAGAGATGGAATTAGCAATCAAGGAAGTCTGTTGTGTAGGAAGCAGTTCTCAAACTGATAGATCTAAAGGCTTAGGGACTTGTCAGGAGAACTTCATTTACCACTTTTCCAAGCATGCAAAAAAAAAAAAGTTAAAGCAGAATAATATGCATGGAGAATCTCTGTGTCACATAGTAACAACAACAAAACAGCTAACTTACAAATGTATATACAGTACCTCGAATGCCGTTTTCTTTCCTTCTGTGAAAGCCCTAAATTCATAGTAAGTCACAGGAGAAGCAAAGGGCAACCAAACAAATACAGTTGAAAATCAAACAATGTCTTCAATGGAGCAAATGTGTCAGCAAGGTGGGGAACAGTTGGGATGCTGCTGATAGGACAGGGAGATAACAAGTCTACAAGAGACTGACTAGAGATCAGCAGGTTTGTCAGACAGACAAGAAACATTTATACACCGGGACAATTAAGGACAAGAAGTGAAAGTTCAACATAAAAGAGAAGGCAAAGGAGTGGTTGTGAAAATATGAGAGAATCTACAGAGTTGCTAGGTTAAGTTTACATGTCAAGACAGGATCACATTTGTTCATCAAGGTGTTTGACAGGCAATTTGGGATTCAAAAGTCACAAGAAAAGGCAAATCGGAGCATATGAACAGCACACTCACATGCCAAAGCAAGATATAAGAAGCCATATAAGGAATAAGGGCAATCAAGGAGAAAGTGATTAAAACATTGGAAGGAAGTGACTCAACAAGTAAGTATGAGGTAAGGTATCAAGTAACTGAAAGAACTGACTGCTCATCCAAAGGTACTGCAACAAATCTTTTATTTTAAAAACAGAGATGTTGGGTTCAGGCTCTTCTCCACTCAGCACAAGATTGGAGGAAAATCATGATACAGGAAAGTTCCAGGATAGATCTCTGTTGAGATTTTGATATGAAAATGTATTAAATATTAATGTTGTAGAGTCAAATGTAAAATGGCTGATTTTACCTGAGTCATTGTACTGATTGTATTCAGGTGTGGGTATCAAGGATTAAGACTTAATGTTGTTCAGCTGTGTACATGATGAAACTTTGTGTAATAGAAAATGAAGTAACGTATTTTCTGATTGGTCACAGAACTGTACATAAGTCATGTGTAAAATGAACGTCTTTATCTGCTGTAAGTCAGATCACTTTTTCCTATGCTGTGTATTGCTTTGTGTCATGTTATGCTGCCAGAAGAATGTCTGTTCTCTCTGTATATATGTAAATAGACTAAGTTGTTGGTTTTACTCCCTCAGTGTCATAGTGTCATAAGTATCTCTGCTAACCAATAACTCCTTACTCTGCTGATGTAATGAGAATGCACGTTATAATCAAAATTCTCAACAAAAATTCTTGTGTAATTTAACTTACATACTGAAAAGTATTCCCAACTCTCTTTTAAGACATATGAGCCTACAGCTATGTGTCACACGTGCACAACATGTGATATGTAGTCTAACATATGAGATCACTGTGATTATAATACTACTGTCATGAGAGTCAGCCTTGGTCACCTGACTTGGACTAAGGACATGCAAGGCAGCGGCAAATTCCACTTTATATTAGAGTACTAAAACCTACACAGGGTACTTCCAAGACAGAGGGTTCTCACTGCTACCAATCAAAACATTATCCTGTCTGTCATCCCTCAGTTGCTTCTACTCCCAGCTGAAACAGCATCATGTGCTTCAAGCACATTGCATACAGCCACCCAGTAAATCTAGACTAAAATTTAATAGCATTGCTGAGCAACAAAATCTATTATGTGAAATACTGTACTTCAAGCATTTATGGAAATATGAGATACCTAGTAAATTCTCTAGGGTTGTGATATTCTGGAACCAGTTACAATCCTTGTAAAACAAAGGACCACCTAGAAAGCTTGATCTTTACTTTTGTTTAGTTTTACTGCAAAGAGATTACAAGATAAATCCTATTGAGCTGTTGCAACTGGGAGTTCCAAGAAAAATCTATGGCAAACCCAACTATGGGGGGGGGCATGCTGCTTTCCTGGCAATTTGGGGCCTTCACTGAACTTGAGGCCCTAACCAGACTGGATGTTAATCAACATTACCGTACATGAATGCAATGAATACCTACTGCTTCTAAAATATCAAATAGCAGTTGAGGGGGGCTTTATTCCATAATTTGGATGTGCAAAGGTATAAGTTAAACTCTATCCACCTTTGTTCTAACAAAAGTTCCCTTTGGGGGGACTTGGGAAACAGCACTACATTCAGTAACTTTGAGTTAACATTTATTACAATTATCTGGAATGAAGGAAATCACCTCGAACAAAAAAAACGTTAGATTTTTAAAAGATAGCAATTTAACAACAATAACAACAAACAGGGACTGTGGTTATTCTGGCCTCTGAGAAGGTGACACAAGCAAACCCAACTTTCCTTACTGGTGTCTGCTCAAAAGGGAAGCTCTTATGTCTTTCCAGCATTAAGGCAGCATTAAGGCTGCCCAAGCAGCAAATAGCAGCTGTTGAGAAGGCATTTTTTAAAATCACACATAGGGTACAAAGACTTAAATTCTCTCTCATCACACACCATATTTCCAGGGCTGGGCAGGGTTTCTCCTATCTGCTAATTATGTTTTTCAAAATGAACATTTGAATTGTATTTCCAAATTACTACATGATCTAGTTTGAGATAAAACTCTTTTTGACTATAAAACGGACATAGCTTGGAAAAATAACTTTTAGGTCAGAAGGCAAGACTTGAAAGAGTCCCTTTGGTTGGCCTATTAAATAGCTTTTATACAGTAGCTATTGATCCATAATTGGGCCATGCCCAATTTGTATGTGTGTGTGTGTGTCATTCCAAAATGTTATGCAGCACTATATCCATAACCAGCATTTTTGTGACCTGCAAGCCACCATGAAATGTAGAGATGGTAACACTCCCCTTTCTCATACACTCAAGACTCTGCAGGAATAATGTGAGTGATAACAGTCTCCATGGAGACCATGTATTTTAGGTGGCAGGCTGCCCAGTACTGCTGAAGTGCTTTTGATGGCTCTCCTATTGAACTGTCACATCGAACAGCCAATGATTTACCATGCCAAGGGAGTGAGCTTATTAAGACAGGGAGGTGGGCACAAGAAGAATGTCAGCAGGCCTCTGTAATACGCTTGAACAAGCTTCAGCGGGAAAGATAACTTGTTTTAGAAAGCTTCCATAGCCTAACGCAAGCAAGCCTGTGGACCCAGCAGAACCCATCTTCCAGTAAACCTACTGACCTCTGACTGAAGTTGCATTGCTTCAAGGTAAGAAGGGGTGAGATGCAATACCACTGAAATTCCCCTCTGTAAATCACAACTCTTACTGACAGAGTGTTGCAAAGCATCTTGTTCTGGTGCTTTCAGTTGATTTACTTGTATACTCTAGAATTTACAAGGTCCTTGCTTACAAGATCACTACACGTGAATTCATTTTCCCTAAGCATCTGCTCACTTGATATCAGATGCACATAATTTAACCTCTTCAATGGGTCTTAGAGAATTGAGAAGGGAAATACTGTATTGTTCCTTGTAGATGAAAGAATGTTCAAATGGATAAATCTGGGTTAAAACATACACATTAACAGAGGAATGTGCCCATAATTTTCACTGGAAAGACGAAGAGAAGAAACCTTGCTATATTTTATTTTCTTGGTTGTTTAGGGGGAAAAGGGAGCTGGGCAGTTAAAATTAGCCCATGTTAAGTGATCACAAAAATATTCCTTAAAATGTAGAATTTGGATTCTAAACCAAATTAACAATTCTATTTATTTGTATTCTAAAACTGCTCTGTGTACAACATCCCAGAGGTCCTAAAAGCCTCATCAAAACATTGTTATAAACTGCTTATGTTAAATAATGTCTATAATAAAATAATAAAATTGAAACTAGAGTTTTAAATGATTAATAAATATTTAAAATTAAAATTTGAATGCTTAAAATATTGCTAGAATGCTTACTTTAGCCATGGATTTTTTTAATTATTAAAAAAAGTCTATAGAAGACAAATGTGTTATCTCTTGAATGCACTCTTATACTTTTATGTAGCTTGTTTCCATTGTTTGAAATCTCAACCGGAAATAATTTAGTGAGGCTCAGAAATACTTCCATTGCTCTTCTTCTCACTCTCACTAGTTTCAACTCTTTAGAAATTCTCCATCCAGCCATTTAATCTAGGGTAATTCCCCCCCATTTCCTCCAAGCATCTGGAGATGTAGATTTATGGGAAATTCTCACTATTCATATAAAATTGTTAGTAGTGGTGATTGCTTTGGGCCATTGAGGATAAGTGTTCAACTACCAGACTTGACTCTGTGCCATGGTGAAATGCTATAGAGCAGTTGTTTTTTTAGGAGGGGGAGATCCACAAGGAAAGAAATAGTCAAGATCTACCACTCCTTATCTGTGCCTTCCACAATCTCTTTCCCCACCTATATTTTCTTTCCTTCATGGATATTTGCAGCTTCTGAGCCTGATTCAGAGAAAAGAGATTGTTGGGTAGGCTTGAGGGACAGAAGCAATGAGTGAAGGAAGTGTTACTTTCCCCACCTCTTTCAGTCCTTCTTTTTGTTATTATATTTATCCTGTATTTTTGCCCAATAATGTATGTATAATGTATTTTTGCCCGATAATCTTCCCATGAGAGCTGGCACAACATATCAAAATGTCCGTTTCAGAGAAAAAGAGATAAACGTTAAAAACACGGTATGAACAGAACAACAACAAATCATGAGCATCTAAAAGTACTATGACCAAACCAACAGTACAATAAGCAGATAAAGGCAAACAACCATATATCATCAATAGCCAGGCACTAGTACATTCCCAACTGCCTATGGCATTTCGTAAGGGTTAGAAACTTACAAATGGAAACACCAATAGAGAAAACTGAGTCTTTGGGAGAATAAGATGAGTTTTTTTTCCAAATCCAAGCATCAAACTGTTTACAGCTTTAAAAGGTCAGAGTGGTGTCATATGATTTGAAAAATTGACCCTAGCCATCAGCCTGGACATTAAAAGAGGACTTCTGTGTAGAACAACTGACAGTAACCTAATTTAAAGTAGTGACAGATTATAGACATTTCTCAGTATTTGAGCAAGAATATCGAGTTCCTAACACACAAGACTACTACTCTAACCAATTGGATCAGGTGCAAAAAGTAAGGCACTCATTTTGCCAGGAAAAGATAGATGCCCCTACAGGTCCCAAGGGAGGAGTGTGATCCTCAT
This sequence comes from Pogona vitticeps, assembly GCF_051106095.1. Classification (NCBI taxonomy): domain Eukaryota; kingdom Metazoa; phylum Chordata; class Lepidosauria; order Squamata; family Agamidae; genus Pogona; species Pogona vitticeps. The sequence goes on from NC_135786.1 coordinate 62,860,474, forward strand.
GGTTCAAAATATGATTCTAAAGACATGAGATTGGCAGAAATGTTTGCATGTTTTTGTACCTGCAGTGCTCATGGCACAGAAGATAATCCACCGTCTTTATTACTGCTCTGACTGGGTCTTTAGTACTACTAGTATTTACCATCTCTCAAAGTGATATTTGTTTCTTTTTAGTATTTTCATAGTCACTGTTCATAGCTTAGCTTTGTTCTTAGCACTGTTCTGTTGTATGCTCATTAATTTCAGCTTTAAATATTGTCTTTCAAGGATGTAAACTGCCTTGAGTACTTTTTAAGGAGAAAGGTGAGGTAAAAATATTTTAAATAAATAAAATACATACCCTCAAGGAAGAAAGTATCTTATTAGTCTTTGTAATATATGAAAGCAAGACATAAACTGGATCATGATAAAATAAATAAATAATGAAAGACCAAGAGGCTATTTTTGAGCAAGACACTGTTGCACTTGGAACAGCTGTGAAGCACTCTTGGCAGAAATTTTCCCAGACATTTCTCCAGAGACCTTTGAAACCCTATGGAATGTAAGTACTTTTGTGGAAGGTCAATAGTAAAAGAGAGAGAGAGAGAGAGAGAGAGAGAGAGAGAGAGAGAGTATAAAATAGTAAAAGGGCAGTGATTGAATAGGCTGAGAATTAATGACAAAAAATAGGAAAATGTGGAAATAGGCAAGGAAAGAGCAATACCTGTAATCTTAAGAAAGCAACATAAAAATTAAGCAGTCTGAATGGCAAATGCTTATCTCTTTAGGAAGTTGTTATAACTAACTTGAGAATATGAGAAATTTGTATTCATAATGACTGGAGAAGGCAAATGTGTATGAATGAATCTATCTGGTGCACAGTTATGTTATCAAGTCACTTCTGATCTTTGGCAACCCTATGAACTAGTGACATCCAAAAGGTCATGTCACTAACAGGGCTCAGGGCTTGGGAACAAAAGGCTACTCCTTGATTTATTGAGTCAATCCATCTCTTATCTGATCTTAGTACATGATTAATGATTGCAAGCACTTTCAGAGTTTTCCAAATACAGAGTACTCAGAACTAGTTTACTGTTCCTTTCTTGGGGGGGGGGGCATCCTATGCTGCTCACCCAAGGCCGCACAGGCTGGCTCTACTTGCAGGTGGCACAGTGGGGAGCTGAGCTCCCAGCCTCCAGTTGTGCAGCTCGATACCTAAAACACTGCATTATCCAACCAGTTTAGCAACTTGGCCATGGCTAGATAGTCTGGCACTTTTCCCAGGAGGCACAATGGGGAAATGAACTCCCAGTCTCTGCCTCCACAACCAGATACATATATGATTGAGCTATCCAGGCAGCTTAGTACATGATTGTTGGGTCTGAATTGGAAATAAATTATTTGAAGATGAGATGTGCCAGAATCAAAAGACTTTATATGTTGAGTATCTGGATACCCTTGGAATCTATGTTCAAAATACAGTATGTGCTGTAATGGAATAAGGCTTAGCAAGTAATTGTAACAGTGCCTTTAATTCATAACGGGCAGAGAGTTCAACAAATGATTAGTTCTGCTGGAAGCAGGGATGTGAAGCTAGCAATGTGAAGCCAGTAACTTACAGTCAATCTAGCTATTCATTCTTCTATTCGGGAAATTACTGCAAAAAACATGTAGGCTAGCAGAACAATCCTGTCTGAGGTGTGCTGTAAATAAGCTATTGCCTAGACTCAAAGGAAAGTGTCGAGATTGGCTGCTTGGTGGTCCTAGTCTTTAATGCTGTGTTGATATAGCTTTTTTCTCTTTTTCACAGTGGTTGACTATTTAGCCATGGCAGACTGCACTTCCAGTCAGGTAAAGGCCTCAGAAGATACAGATTTTGCCCAACCAAAGGCAGGGTCAGTATCTCTTTGCCAGAATTCTCAGTATACAGATGCGACACCAAGGCCACAGTTACGTCTGCACAGTATTGAAGAAGAAAAAGGCCCCTTCCCACCATCTCGGAGAAGTTCAGTTATGAGCATCCTCAATGCCTCTTTCTCCAGCAGGAGGAACTCACTGGCTGCAGGGGGAAGGCGCCTCTCGATTGGGCCCTGGATGCATTGTGGCCGAGTAAGTTTCTCTGGGCTGCCCCTCTTTGAACCTGTTCGGGAGACACACTATGAGAACACCTACAAGACCCACCCGGATGAAGGCTGCAAATTTAATTCCTCCCAGGTACAGCAGGTTCTGGAGACAGTTCTGGCCAGCTACTTAGGAGATGCAAAATATAACCCCACTAATAGTGGGCAGTCAGCCCAGAACCTGTCTGACATTATCAGGAACAGAGTCAAAGACATCACTCCACTTCGCTATAAGCTGGTGTGTAATGTTTTTTTGGGCCAAAAGGCCAGCCAAGGGCTCCACATTGCCAGTCGTTCTCTCTGGGATGTAGAGAGTGACAGCTTTGCCTCTGCTACTTTCACCAATTCATCACTTTTTGCTGTGGCCACAGTACACGGACTGTACTTTGAATGAGCCATTCCACCACATCCTTCTTCCTTACTATTATCCAGTTAAAAATAACAACAATGTGTCCATACTTAATGCAAACTAACATTAAATGATGCAAGAAATGCATAGCCCCACCAACATTTGCCAGATAAAAATATTTTGCATTCAGTGTGAAAAATATTTTCCATTAGCTAGCTAACAAACAAGTAATAAGAGCAAACCTACCTCTGCGAGGTTCTGAGGGATCACATTACCTGTTCAATTGCTTCTTCTTTTAATTACTTAACATTAAGCTTTATATTTCCCAGCACAGAGACTGGTATCTACATCTATTTTTCTAGTGCCGTTATCAATTAATTGCCGACTGTGGCTTGGAGGAGAGCATAGGAAAATTAATTTCTTGCAAAACATCTACTAGAACTCACTTTCCAATTAAACTTAGTTTAAAAGAATCTGTAAGAGCATTTCTATGATGCTTTACTTTTCCTTCCTGGTATATGCATGGGTTTTGGTGGGGAGAAGACAGACTGACTCAATTATCTCTGAAAGCTTGTGTAACAAGTTGTTTTAATATATTTTCACATAAACAGTCTTCTAACTAATTGGTGACCAAAAATGATCACTTTCCTTACCCTAGAAAACTTTTGACATGTTGGATGCAGAATACAAACTTGTAATCTAATGCACAACTATGTGTGGGTAAACAGCCTTTGAGTTCAGAACACTTTTTATTTGATTATACACCTACTTATTCAGAAGCCTCCCTATCAGAGAACTCAACAGCTCCTAGAAGATTCCAAAGGAATAAATTTGCCATTGCTCACTTGTTCGTAATTCATTTACACAAAAAAACAAAATTTGCCTGTTATCCAGTGTCAGACAAGCCTTAGCAGGAATAATCTCAGTCAATGTGCAGCAAAGCTACAACCCTACCTAGAGGCCCCAATGACATTCTGTTTCATACAATACTGGCCCTATTTCTACATAGACACGTTCCCTGTTATCAGGCATTCAGTGTCATCAGATGTTCATTAAGCTGATGACAGCCCAGGCAGAGCAGGTGGTGGTGGTTTTATCTGTCTTTCACACTCAACTTGGACCCAGAGGCAGTTCCTTTACACAGCCAACTACACTGCAAAGAAAATGGGGTGAGGGGAGAGGAAGAATCTGGAGGCAGTAATGTCAACAATGTGGCAGCAAAGGTGGTTGGCAAAAATGGGAAGGGGGGCATCAAACATGTGTTATTCTTCAAGAGACCAAATTTTGGCAGGGCCAAGGAATGATTCCTGCATAGAATGTGCCCCATAGGATGTTGTAAAACTGTAAGTTTGGTACATGAGAAGAGGAAAGCATAAGAGTGTGGAGGGAGGGAGGCTTTTATAGAGACCAGCATTCAAAAAAAGGTCTTTATACATCTACAAGCTATTGTTACCATCTCAGGCAATGCAGTGTGTAGGTTAGCTCTCACAAATACTAGTTTAGTGTGGAAAGATGTGGCAATGACTATTTCCATCCCATCACGACTAAACAGTGTATAGAGGGATGTTGCTTCTGGCAAGACCCACCAACACAGAGCAAGGCTGTTGTCCATTAAACAGCTTCTGCTCTCTCCACAACTTTTATGTTCCACTCACATCTCCCAAGTTAGCTATTGGTTTAAAGAAAATAGGTGATTCTACAATAGGTTTACTGATTCATAAATGATCTGTGACTCTAAATAAAGGCAACTTTGTTTCATACTCATGCTTGTTACACTTCATGTCAGGTATGTCTACATATATACTTCATAAATATGAAGGTTTTGTTTGGATTACTGCCATGTTCAATGTGGGTTTTCCTCTTAAAATAGTCCCATAATTTCAGTTAGACCAAAAGAGGAGCACAAGACTATTTAATGGACAATGTGGTATACCACTGCTTTGTTATCTGCTTTGACTCAGTTTGTGTTAACTCCTAATTCAAAATGCAAGTTTTGACCTTTAAGCCTATTAACAGCTTGAGACCAGAGAGTCTGGTGGAATCCTCCTATGATATGTACCTATTGCTTTTAAATTAACTTCTAAAATCATTTCAAAACACTTTGGTGTTGCTTGGGAATCTTTACTATCTGCTGATAGAATTTATGCTGTATATTATATATTCTTATTGTTGTAGACATTTGTTATAAGCTCCTCAAAGAACATGGCTGTTGGTATTTATTACATACTAATAAAGATTAGTACTCCTCGCATGTCCTCAAACTTCTGAACTGCAGTATTTTAGCCCAATACAAAGGCCACAATAGCCTTTTACCTTCTACTTACATTTTGCTCTTAAACTACTATACAAGATTTACATTACTTTCTGGGTTAGAGTTGTATTAAGTTGAACTTCATAGAACACAATTGCAACTGACATACCGGACCCCAGGTAGCTGATCAGCTTTGTTCTGGTTCTTTGGAGAAGGCAGAAAAAGATGAAACAGAAACCAAGTTGGGAAAAAGTGATATGGACAGTAGGGCGAACATAAAAGAGGTTATTGTTACTTTTGAGGATGACTCTAAGTAATCAATTATTAAAGTTACCCTGCCTAAAGGAGTTGTATGGTGTGGTAAGACTCTGGCTTTTGACTGGCTAATGCCACAAAAATAAGCACTGTATCTTTGAAGCCATTCTAGAAAACACACTGGCAACCTACTAAGAACAAAAAGTGTATGTGTGTGTGGCCCAACCCTTCATATTTATGACTATGCATTTTACTGTACAGCAGCATATGACTCCAAGTCTGTTCTTGATGTTCCCAAAACATCCCCTTAGTATTAGCCATGTCAAGTATGTCTACAGGAATACTAAGGACAGGGCTAAATTATAAGAATGCAAGAGCAAATAACTGGCCTGAGCAAAATGTATATGCATAGCACGTAAGTATAGCCATCCCCTCTAGCTCCCTTTATGGACTAACACATGTGAAGCAACTCGACATAGGAGGTATAAAGTTTATAGTCACTGAAATATATCATTCTTGGTCAGTGATGGCGAACCTTTTTGGGTCAGAGTGCCCAAACCGGGGGGGGGGGGGGGACCAGCAGGCAGTGAGCCATGGCGGCGGCAGCACCAGAAGCAGCAGCGGAAGGGAGAATCTCGAAGGTGCCTTGAGACCCCACTCCATATCCGTCACCAGCGCCAGCTGCTGGCCTACCATCGGTCAAAGCGCCAGCACCGCAACTGCAGTCGCCTTCTGAGGTTTGGCTGCCGGGGGTGGGGTAGCGATCTGGCAACTTATGCCTTGTGTGCCATAGGTTCACCATTGCTGTTCTAGGTTATATTTAACCACAAGACAAGATGCCATTATAACTTGTAATAATTTCTCTTGCTTTTAATAAAAATGAGTTTAATCGTAATGAAAACAGCTGTTTGGGGAAGAAATGGTGTACATAACTGAGAGGACACAGGTGCAAAATAAATAGTTTGTATAAATACATAAATAAATCTTAAGACACACACCATTTAAGCTCCACAGGTAGACAGTCTGTCAAGTTCAAAACACCAAGTGGGCAGCATTTACTTCAGTTGTTCAAGTCTGTACCATGGCAATTTGCAGACTCCCATTGCAGACTCCATCATGGGATGAAAGCAGCCAAGAAACTGAGGCAAAAAGGGCATTCACAGCTTCTGGGAAGAGGGGGAAGGAGCCCCATGTTTGCCTAATTAGTGTAACATTTGCATTACCCAACATGTACCTTTTGCAGCCTCAAATGCTTAGTAGCAGCACCAGAAGACTGAACTGAATCTGATTTAACCGTACCCTTAACTCAGTTGTAGTGGTTCTTCCACACCAACTCCAGAAGGCAGCTGGCACTATAGCCAACGACATTCACCCAAGCATCTTCATTTATAAGTACCATACAGTCAGAGCAAGGAAGCAGTTTGCTTGGCTCCCTGCTAAAGAGACATCACCCCTGGTACAGCTGCTCTGTTGTACAAGCTTTCTTCTTCCCTGGTCAGCCAGTTCCCAAGTCACAGCTTTCCTGGTTGGTCCACCAGTCAGTGCCAAATATGGATTGGTGAGCGATGCCTCTCCAAGCAGCACAGCATACAGTACATTGGCAATCATAGTGTTCTGTTGGAAGGGCATGTAGTAGCTCATAACTGAAGCCTCCAAGCCCTGAATAAATGGACTGAACACAACCTTTTCTCAACCCATCAGGCTCCAGGATGCCATCTTTCACACCAGACACTTAAGCATTAGTCACCAAGCAAAAAATCCCAAAAACCCATTTTCAAAAAGAAGGATTTGTAATTTCCCTCCCTACTCACCCAATATTGTTCTCCAGACAGTGTATGGAGCACAGATTTTCTTTCCTCCCATCCCAATGACACCATGTGCATAACCAACTGTGCAATGATCACACAGGAGAACCTAAGTAGTAAGACTTAAGGCATCTGTCTTTACATCTCCTCTCCACTGCGGACTGGAGCCATGAAGTCTACCCTTCGTAAAAGGGAAGGGAAGGGAAAGAGGAGGTATTTGGTGGAAGGCATCCAAGAAGTTGATGAATCCTGAAGAGCAGCTCAGAGTTACATGTGTTCAGTTTTGGTTCTGATGTTTTGCTTTCCAGAAGAGGCATCTGCCAAAGAAGAATCCTGCCCAGTTTTTAGAAGAACAAGAAATGGCAGGCAGCCAAAAGTCTACCCTGCAGTCTTAAGCATCTGTTCGCTGTTGTAGAAGTTTGAGGATGTACTTGAGCCGACGCTGCAGCTCTGGAGAGCAGCCCAGTTCTGCAATGCTGCTGAGCTTGTAAGTATAGGAATTCCTGTCACGGTTTATGTAGGTAAGGAGGCACGCATGGTCAGGTTTGCTGAAAATCACCTTGGTGTGATCATTGTAGAAATTCACCTGGAAAAACAGACAGCAGATTTTTTTTAAAAATACTCATTTCAAATGTCCATTGGCAGCTGGTAGGACCTATTCATTGGGAATCACAGCTTGTTTTACTATTGATCTCTGATCCAAAGCAGAGTACATGGTTACAACTTCACATACACCCATTATATCTCCACAATACTGTGAGAGTGAAGTTTGTCCAAAGGCAGTATGAAGTATTTTGATGGTCAAGTGGGGATTAAAACTTGAACCTCCACAGGTTTACAGCAGCTGCCACTGAAAACTGTAGAAGGAGCCCATCCTCATGCACATATTCTCCAATAAAGCAGAGCATAGCACTGACTTCTGCAGAAACACTCCATGGAAACTTTTATTCAGACCTCAAATGATGTCCAGACTGAAGGAAAATGGGATACCCCACAGGTGAAACAGCAGGTGGTTTGGAGCTGCTGACTCTGAGAAGGCAACTTGATCTGCCTTCTAAATACAGTGGTGCCTCACTTAACGAGTGCCCCGTTTAAAGAAAAAAATCGCATAACGATGGCTTCGTTGCCATCGCTTTTGCGATCGCACAACGATTGCGATTTTTCCCCATAGGCACCATTTTCCCCCAGCTGAGCGGCGGGAGCTTTGAAGCCCCGCTGCTCAGCTGGGGGAAAATGTCGGCAGTGGGCTGCGGCCTCGGAAGGACCCCGAAGCCACCGTCCCCTGCCGACAATTCCCTTCTGAGCTCCGGGGACAGGCTGGGGGGTGGACCGGGAAGCTTGAAGCCTCTCCACGCCGCCTACCCCCACCGTTCCCGGACTTCTGGAAGTCCGGGAACAGCCTGGGTAAGCAGCGCGGGAAGGCTTCAAGCTTCCCGATCCACCCCCCAGCCTGTCCCCGCCGCTTAAAGCCTCCTTGCGCCGCCTACCTAGCCCGTTCTCGGACACCTAGGTGTCCGAGAACGGGCTGGGTAGGCGGCGGGGAAGGCTACCGGCATCGGGGACAGGCTGGGGGGTGGACCGGGAAGCTTGAAGCCTCTCCGCGCCGCCTACCCCCGCCGTTCCCGGACTTCTGGAAGTCCGGGAACGACCTGGGTAGGCGGCGCAGAGAGGCTTCAAGCTCCCCGATCCACCCCCCAGCCTGTCCCCGCCGCTTAAAGCCTCCTTGCGCCGCCTACCCAGCCCTTTCTCGGACACCTAGGTGTCCGAGAACGGGCTGGGTAGGCGGCGGGGAAGGCTACCGGCATCGGGGACAGGCTGGGGGGTGGACCGGGAAGCTTGAAGCCTCTCCGCGCCGCCTACCCCCGCCGTTCCCGGACTTCTGGAAGTCCGGGAACGACCTGGGTAGGCAGCGCAGAGAGGCTTCAAGCTCCCCGATCCACCCCCCAGCCTGTCTCCGCCGCTTAAAGGGTAACCGCAGCGGCTACCCCAGCCATGGCCGGACTCTAGGGAGTCCAGCCATGGCTGAGGTAGCCGCCATGGGTCAGATCCAAGCCGCGGGGGGGGAGGGAAAAAACCGGATAATCCGTTCCAGTTGGAACGGATTAACCGGTTTTCAATGCATTTCTATGGGAAATGGTGCTTCCCATAACGATGTTTTCACATAACGTTTTTTTTTCTGGAACCAATTAACATCGTTATGCGAGGCACCACTGTACCTCTTATTTAGATGCAGACTTCGGGTCTCCAGAATCTTTACCTGCAAGGTTCCATTGCTGAAGAGCATCAATAAGGCTTGGTTCGTCTTTACCCACTGTAGAAGCAGCAGTGGCACCTGTCCAGTCTCATCTATGCTGGGTAAGTCTCCTCCCTTTGAAAAGATATAGAAAAGTTAAAAGTACCTAAGAAAAAGATGCCTGACCGAGCTACAACAATTCAACCTCACCCCAAGACTAGGTGCAAACACAAGGTGCTCACACTGGGGAATCACAAGGTACGTGTCTAGGTGGTATGGCCAAATGCAAGGGCAAGGTCAAGCTCAGCTTTGGTTCAGGGGGATTCTTCTGCATCATGCTCTGATCTCCATAGGTGCCACAGATGCAGTTGGTAAAGCAACTGAGAGAGAGTGCAGGCTTAGGCACAGAACCAGCAAATGCATTACCTGGATTGTTACCAACCAAAGCTTTTAGAAAGCAAGAACGAAATTTTTGCTGCTTTTAGTTGTGCTCGCTGTAAGTTTTACATGGTCCCTCACACTTTAGGGGACAGTTTTGTTAAAAACCAAAACAAAAGACCTTCTACAAATAGCCAGATCAGCCATAAAAAGAAAAAGGGCCAAAATCCTGTGGTAAGTTGCAACTAGAGTAGGTCTATGAATTAGTGAGGATTTGTTGAGTCAACTCCTCTTTAAGTTCCATTGATTCAATGAGCCTAATCTGGTTGCAACTTTCTAGTGAATTTCAGCCAATATACATAAGCAAGCCTGAAGGCATATAATGTTATGCTCCTTACTTTCATAAGATGCTGTTCCATGTAGGAGGCAAAGTACTGCAGGACACCCATCTGTCCCTGCAGCTGTTCAGGAACTGCTGAAGCCGGGAAGGAGAAATGCTTACTATTTGTCAGGTTGTAACGTACTTTCCTGAAAGGCAAGACAATTCAATTAGTTCTGGCAGCCAGCATAGCCCCGAACATACATATCACGGCCAAGGAGATACAAACGTGTACCAAGGCAGTGCCACATGGAGAGCTGAGACAACTCATTTTGCAGCATAAAGAAGTAGTCCCTACTAATGTCAAACCAGTAATGCAGAAGTAGATATTATGCTACACTCCAAAAGAGACTTCCTAAGGTAGCTTTAAAAGATTGTTTGTGACTGCTACAAGTCATTTCAGATTGAGTCTTTTCAACATCCCAAGATGTAGAAAACCATTGACTGCTTTTAGCCATCTTAAGGCAGCTGAATTAAAATTCATAAAAACCTATAATAACTCAATTTATTCTTCCCTTGAATTGTCTTGCTAACATCACCCCATGTCTTCCATTGCTTAAGGACTCCCCCCACCCCCACCTTGATCTCATTTTGCTGTCTGTCTCCATACACCAGAAGGTGGTTTGACCTTTGGGCTTCAAGATGAAAATTTTACACTATCAGACCCAACACAGTCCTGCTTCCAGAAATCTGATTCTTCCACTCACTTCCAGTTGGCAGAAAGGGTCATGTGAGTTCCATCATTGAAGAGGACACCAATGCTACGGTCAGACAGCTGGTAGCCAAAGCCATATTTGTTGGAGTAGTCCACCCACTTGCTCACCCAAACAAAATGCTCGTGGCAGGCTAGAGAAGCAGGATTCCTCTCAGCTGAACAGAGAACAAAGATACTGTTTAAGTAAAATTAGAAGACAAGGCTCAGTATTTAATACCACAGTGTTATGAGGTTGTTCCACGAGTGGCAATGAAACGGGTTTAAGGCAGAAGAGGACATACTTGGAATATGAACTTAGTCCACATCTACACTCTCAGAAGCATGTGTCAAGGGCTGCAGGCTGCTCTCCCTCTAGGATCCTAATCTCCCCACATGTTAAGGTGGACAGTCACTGCTATCCATTGGGATCCTCCTTAAAAGGAAGTAGATCTTCTATCCATCCAGTTCTTTTCTTAAGCAGGGCAAACTCTCCACTTATTGAAAAGTCTTTAGTAAGTTATTGGGGCGTGTGTGTTTGTGCATTACTGAAATCCAGAAAGTCCACCTGACCTCCCTTTCACAGTGCCATGACCTGAAGTCTTTTAAAAACTGTAGCTTAGTGGAGCTGGGAAAGGGCCTCCATAATTTATTTATTTATTTATTAGATGTATACCTGGCCCATCTAGACCCAAGTTTACTCTGATAATGTACCATTAATGATAATGGTTCCCCTTGCAAATTAGGCACTTATGCAGACAGCTTTTCTAGTTAGTCTGACAGTGAAGCCAAATCTTATATACTTCCTGCCCAGTCTTATGCTTTTGTTTTTTGTGCTTTTATGCTGTAACAAGCATACTAATATGAAACAACTTAAGTTTTAGCAGGGGAAGAGAGTTGTGAGTTCACCCAAAAACTTTTCCTCTTTTACCCCTCTGCCTAAGAAATCAAGGCTTTCGTTTGTCCTCAACATTGTCCTTGCATATTCCCCAAAGTTTATAAAGTTACCTGGTGGCATGACAGAGAGACAATTCTTCAGGAGCCCAATTGCAGACTCAACAATGCCCGATGCTATTGCACAATCTTCAAATGCTAGAGAGATGGGAACAAACAGTAATTTAATACAAAATCAGCTTACATGGGGTTTCCTATTTGTTGAACTCAATGTTCAAATAAGAAGAGCATGGAAACACATTTCTGGTAGTGCCTACACCTCACTGGCCTGCTGGAACTGGCTTAAACAAACATGCTACACTGAGCAATTGAGTCATTTTTCAAAAAATCCTGGCCATAAGACACAATTAACCATGCCATGAGTCCATCTATTTTTTTTTTAGAAATTATATGCATACAATTTTTATGCTTCCCCATAGAAGGACTCAGGACAGCTCACCATAATTAAACTACAAGTAAATTTAAAAGTAGAATAAATTATTTAATTTTTAAAAATACAATTAAACACACACAGTATGCTATAGTAGAAAGCTCCTCCACACCCAGATCACCCTCACCCTGCCCAGCACAGAAAACTAGGTCCAGAGTGTGCCCTGCAATATGAGTGAGACAGGATATCACTTGGGGCAGCCTTATGGTTGTCATGGAGAACATGTGAAGTTCTCCATGAGAAAGCAGTATCAGCATGAATGTTGAAGTCCCCCACATCATAAGGAACCTGAGAACTCTGGCATCACCCCTGACACCAGCTCAGCTAGCTCAGGGAGGGAGACTACTGAGCAGCAAGGTGGGCAGTACACCAACAGATCTCCTGTCCTGGGCACCCACTTTCATCTAAACACATTAAAACCCAGAAGTTTCTGAGACAGGGCGCCTGCTGAAGAGAGTGGAATCACTGCCGCCCCCCATCCGTAACAGCTCACACCCAAATGTAAGCGACAGCTTTTCCTGTTTGCTTGCAGGATCTAGAAGTACCATCGTTCAGGATTAGATTACATCCTAGCTAATAAGTATTGCAAAACAGAATCTATGCCCCACACTAATCTGTTCCAAGAACAACCACAGAAGCAAAACATCTTGGCAGACCTTCCTGCCAACAACTGATTCTGTGTTCCTTAAGCCACATTCCCACTATACAGCACATGGTGCCTGAGAGCAGTTCCTTCAGATTATCACACCCAGCAGGGAAGTGCTGCCATTCAAGACATTGCCATTCCTCACCTTCACAGCTACTAGCCATTGTCCCACGAATGGACCTGGAGATAGACTTCTGCGAGCCCTCTTCCGCTACAGTCTCTACTGGGCTAGAACTGGGACTCTGACCACTTAGCAGAGTGACCTGTGGTGATACAAAGTCTATTGAACATGTTTCATTCCACTTCGTAATTTGCGAGAGCTTCCAGCTAAACACCCATGACTGATTGACCCTCCCTCTCAAAAAGGCCAAGCTGACTAGACAATTAGTTTACCTCATTTCCTTCTACAGTTTTGTGGCTCAATTGCCTACAGATAGAGGTCTTCACAAGGCCTGTTACCAATTTGGAGATGTCATCTTTCTCTTCAGAAGGAACTTTCTTAACTACAAAAAGAAAGGATGGGCTGTTAGTACCTAAGAAATCCTCCTCTAAGCACTAGAATCCATACTAAAGTTTGCAGGCCTGTCTAGTGTTGGTATTGTCAGGGTTTTATGAGGCAGAGACAACACATGGCAGTGTGCCAGTCACAAACTCTAGTGAAGTTGTCTAGCTTGATCGCAATTCTACTTGAGTAGCGAATCTTGTTCAAGGTTTCAACTTCTTTCCCCACATGTTTACATTTCATGTATCCGGGGTGAAAACCTAGAATGTCTATTTGCCAAGCATTGTACTTCTGAGTTTTCCTGACCTGCAAAAGAAGCATCTAAACCAAACTAAGTGAGTGGAAGTACTTGACACTTCCAGACAGTATTGCCATATTGCTACTTTCAGCCAGCAGTTATTCTTAGGACTTCAACCAGCCATCAAAGCAGGAAAACAAGCAACATACCTTTTGACTTCCTCTTCCCAAATAGTGTCTTTGTGACTTTTACAAACAGAGTTTTGGCAGGATTGGGAGGATTCAATTCTGGCACCATCACACAGCTGCTGGGTGGGAGCTTATCAGGTGTAAATCCCTAGAAAATAGAAACACTATGCTGACTGTACAGAGTCAGCACATCAAACTGTACAGAGCCTATACTGGACTGCTCAAAGCTCCTTTTAGCCTAGGATGCAATTTGAAAATAAATGGTCATTTTCATATTTGCAGAGCTTGGACTACAAGATATCCCAGCTGGGATGGCAGATGAATTATGGGAATTGAAGTCCAAGAATGTGTCACTTTTCAAAGCTTTGCACATTTGGGAGTTTTTCAAATAATGGAGTTGAAGGTGTCTTCTCAAATGCGAGACACTTTGGGGAAGACTATAACAACCAGCCTGCTCAGCAACATAGGCCAGAGCAAAGGTAATGATGTACTGTAGGTGGTTAAGTGTTAATCAGAAGCAGGATGTAATTATCTAAATTGCAATCCAGGCAAGAATCCAAGAGCTAACACCCTTATTAATAGGGACACTGCCATCCCAATATGGCGGCAACCCAAAGACACGCTTCACCTAACTTTGCCTCTAGGAAGACTGCATACCAAGCTAAAGGATATGGACACACCTGACAGCAGACGGCTTTGCAGCTGCCCAATATTCTACCCTGTCAATGATCTTGTCAGAAGTCAAAACAACCCATAATTACAGTTTTTTAAAAAAAAAACAGCAAAAAGGCATGTTACTCACTTTGGTGAAAAACTCATGGTCCAAGATTTCCTCAAGTGTGAAGCGTTCCTGTGGGTTGCGTTTCAAAATGCCCACAAGAAGGTTCTTGGCCGATATAGAAAGGAATGCTGGGAGTGTGTATGTGACATGCTTGATACACTTGTAGGTCTCTTTGAGGTCAGAAGTCTCAAAAGGAGGATTTCCACATAACAGTGTGTACCTGAAATGATGCAGGAAGCAGCAGAGAGAGACGAAAAAAGGTTGTGAGTGATGAATAGTATGGATTCAACTCAAGGGTATTGGTTCCCAACAGTCTGCATTAACAGGCACTTTACCAGCATATGACTCAGCAGCACTTATAGAGGAAGTTAATGTGAGGCAACACCCAGCATTAAGCACTCCCTGTAATAAGAGTGCATGAGATGCTGTTGTCGCTCTGGGTGCTGCAGACCGGAGGCACATCCGGAGAGCAAGCAGCCACCCTTCCCACATGTTCAGAAGCCTTTCAGGAATGCAATCTTTCTGAAAGGTTCTGCATATAGCAGAACAATGCAAAAAAAGGGAAGGACAGAGACCTCTTTCCTAAGCTATTTGTTCAAAAGGGCCGTTCTTCATACCCCACCCTCAGCATTCAAGAGAGTTGACAAAGAGTAGATGGAAAATTTAACAGGAAGTTGTGGCTAACCAGGGCAAAAAGAACTAGAGGCTCAAATTATGTCTTTTAAAAGATGCTCCGGAAAGCTGTTGAATAGCACCTATGCTAAACAATCAACCGCACACCACAGAGTGGCCACTTTTTCCATTTGATTTGAAGAAATTGTAAATAGATTGTGAAAGATTAGTAACAGCCACACAATGCTTTGAGTTTCCAGAGTTACCATATATACACAAATAGCCTAGGCATGATGAGAAGGCCAATTAAACTATTATTTGGGGCTAATTTTTATAACCAGAGGTAGTCAGTCAAGTTAAACTAGTGATAGAGGTCAAGTATGTCTATTTCGCATCTAAGGAGATCAGGACTCTTGACAGGCTCCAATCTTGCCTACTTAGTAAGGCTCATATCTCCGTCCTGTTTTTCAGCATGTACTTTTAGACTTGTCCCCCATGAAGGTTTTTGATAAGGTAGCTTTGATAGACATCTGGTGTGCTATGGCAAGTGCCAAGCTGCCACAATTTCACCAACATTTGCAGAAGGCAACACAGAACCAATATAAGCACAGGAGCAATGCTAGTTCTATGTAGTCATTTATTACTATTATTTTTATTATTAGGATATAAATTAATTACTGAAATCCTGTTCAAGCAAATATGCCTGCAGAAGATTTATGACATCATCACCAGGGACAATTTTTTGGAAATTAAACACTTTTGTCCTGCAGCTCCCACAACCACCCTGTAATCCCTTTCATCCTTTGGAAGGCATGGGAGCCTTGTGACGGGAGGAGTAAGCCTTTAAGTACTACAAATTATTGCTGCTGTGATAAGTAATTCCGCCTGCTTAAGAAATAAATAATGGTTTCTGTGAAGTTCAACTTTTTGGACTTACATGACACAGCCCAATGACCATACATCCGACTCTGGCCCATGTCCTTGTCGCAATAGCACTTCTGGGGCAAGGTAGTTAGGAGTACCACAAATAGTCCTGGAAAAAAAATACAACATTTGTATAATAGTTAGCTTGGTTGGTCACAGTGTTAACCCACTGTTATAACAGATTCATTATGCTGCAGGAAATGCTGCTGCCACTGCCGCCGCCACCACAAAACTCAGCCAGATGGCCCAACATCACAGAAGCATCAGTAAGAACAGCACTATAATTATAAAGTGTCTTCCAAATGAGCTATTTACTGGTGCATAGCTTTAAGAAATGATCAAATACTAATAATCTAAAAGGGAGACTTTGAAAATCTTAAATTATTGTCAACACCATCTCTTAAAGTTGTACCTTCTGATAATAGGCTCCCTCTTTGCAATAAATGTAAACAAAATGTAAATGCAAACTTGTACTGGAATCCTGTTGGTAACCTTTGCATGCATAAATGAAACTAAGTCATGATGGCGAATTATCACTACCAAGGTGCTGCTTGCAAGTCATGCATCCAGCATGCAACAAGCCCATGATCAACACCTCATCAGTCAGGGGCAATTCACCACTAGGACATACACAATTTCACTTACATGTATGTAAACTGCCAATAGGATTCTGGTGTTGGTTATATGTATACGAGCCTGAATAAGATAACCATGTATTCCAACATAACCACAAGCTGATCAAGATGATAAAGAAAGCTACAAATAACATTACTCTGCCTTTTTGAGGATGTTGCTCCCACTCCATCTCTCTTCCCAACCACCTGGTGCCTGGCATATAGAGAGCACTTAGAAAAGTTACTTTTGACTATGACTCCCACAGACCATTAACCGGCATGGCCAGTTAACATGCCAACTAAATAATTCTAGCATTTGAAGTCAAGCTGGTATACAGTGTGCTTTGCACACTGTATACCAGCACCATCTCAGCCTTGTTTCCATAAGCAGATATGTCGGAAGCCTTGTTCACTGTCATTAGAATTAAAGTAGGATGAGCTACTGCGTAGTGCACCTACTAACACATGTCAACATGCAAGCATTGCTGCCCTACTATGTATAAGATGCCCTCCCTCTCCACAACGCCTTTCTACCCAATACAGTTAGCCATTTTAGCTACTGCAACAGTCAACACTTTGCATGCAGTGTAACCCATGATAAGGTTGTCATTGTTTCCCTCCACTGTGCAAACACGACTCCTCTGCCTTAGACTCAACTACTTAGACAGTAACAGCATTGTTTGTTTGGCCACCAAGTTCTAGGCCAAAGCAAAGGAGTCTATTTCAAGTCCTACTGT
Organism: Pogona vitticeps; assembly: GCF_051106095.1. Taxonomy (NCBI): domain Eukaryota; kingdom Metazoa; phylum Chordata; class Lepidosauria; order Squamata; family Agamidae; genus Pogona; species Pogona vitticeps. Next base: position 62,877,537 of record NC_135786.1, read on the forward strand.
CCCTGATTCCCCCCAACCCCAAGACAGACACAGCTGCAAAGTGAAGAAACAGGACAAGGAAGGACTGTAAAAGACCACTCTTCATTACTACTCTTTAGTAAGCAACAACGGCATTACAGAGAAAAGCAGGAACACAAGAAAATGTTCCAAAGAATATAAAGAATTCTAAGCCACCCACTTTTTCCTCTGGTCTGCAGGTTCTTGCCGGGCAGCCAAACCAAAATCTCCAACTTTTAGTTCCATGTTTTCATTGATGAAAAAGTTACCTGCAGCAGAAAAGTATTAGGATTCTATTACAAAACAATCCTGCATAATACGTAATAGAATTTCAAAATTTAACAAAGACTGTATCACCTTGGAGCCCAGGCTTGTTTTTTAAATAAAATTTTAACCTAGTTACATGGAAATTAGTGGCAATTAATGCAAGACTATTGCAGCCATCAAACAATGCAGACACTTTCTGCAAGTCGACCTGACACATCTGGAGCGAAACTTTATTTCACTTTTGAATGACAAAACAGCTATGTTCCACTCACCCAGTTTGAGATCCCTGTGGAGGATGCCTTTGAGGTGAAGATATTTCAAGGCAGAGATTATTTGTTTGAGGTAATATCGAACCTCTGGCTCCAGAAGGGTGTGTCGAGCTTTCCAGATGTGTGCCAAGGACTGGAAGAGAAAATAGTTGTTATAGAGAGACTACCTGAAGACTGCTCCCTGCAATGGTCTGTGGGGCACTGATCTGAGTCTGGTGTGACCCAAACTAACTTCCCTACATAGCTATGAGGTTTGTGGAAATTCTCTACAGCCACTCTCTCAGCCAAAATTATCCTACAAAATAGCTAAGACTTCAAAACTGTTCTCTTCTCTTTTAAAGGAGGTAGAACTGTGTATGCCACCTTGAAATCTGTGGGGTAAAAACAGTATATAAATATAACAGACTCTCAATTTCTAAAGTCAATTATGAACATAGCCACACCTTCTGCTTCTTATACCAAGAGAAATCTTTCCTAGTTCTAACTGCCCACATGTACCAAGTATTTTTCTCAGTTTGCTTTCAGAATATACATGTTGCAACAACCCAGGCCATTTCTAAAACCCTGAAAGACCTATTCCTTCCCCAAATGATACCTAATATATTTACTAAGAAAACTGATATGTGGACAGTTAAGTAGAATAAAACAGGCCAAAAGAACATAGGACAGCTGCCTGAAAAGAAAGGAACTCAGTAATAAATGCTGAGATTCACCCAGAAAAGCTTCACATCCCAATATTCAGGTCACTTTACTAAGAGTGGGTCCGTGCCAAGTACCGGAGTAAATCTTGATGTTATCTGTACAAGTACTATTGCAACAAGTAATCCTTGCTGGCTAGCTTTGATCTACCCCAGAGAAGCTTCTCATTAAAATGCCAGCAGCTGACTAATTGTTTACAAGGGGTTGAACTGCATACAAGAAAAAAAAGCCACAAAAATAGCTTCAGCGTTATGCACAGCAGCCTCAGCTTCCATACCAAGAGAACTTGTGTGACAGATTCTTACATATGAGTCGTATAGGATTTTCTCGCCATCCCAAGCATGTTACAAAGAAAAAAGTGTGTGAAGCAAACAGGATGGCAGGAGTATCACATAACTATGTGTAAATCCAGTATCAGTAAGGAACCTGGAAGTGAATGCTTCTTCATTAAAGAGGCGGCGAGTTGTATGATTGGCCTACCCAACTCTGAGTTTCACTGCACAACTACTGCTTACCCAATGGAAGATTATCTATATACTTGTAGGCTGAACTTGGTCTGATGATATGCAAAATATTCCATTTCTATTGCCACACCACCAGAATTTTGCCTTCAAGTACTCGCTGGTCAGTCTTGCTCTGTGATACTGCTCAAGGAACACATAACTTTCCTGCTGTGATTAAGGTAAGGTGATGTGAGAGGCAGCTGAGAGCACCACAAAACCAATCAGTTTGCTAAAGGAAGAAGAATTGTAATACAAATTAATGATGCTTCCAGGAAATACATGATGCCCTGGAGAAAGAAGGCAAAGTGGAACTCACTTTTCTACTGCAGTGTTCAAGGAAGATATAGATGTTATCTGAATCTTCAAAATGATGTGAGAACTTCACAATGTGTTTATGGTGCAGGTCTCTGTGCAGATCAATTTCATTGATGATCTGGAAGAAGCATTATTGAAATCAGCAAGTTTTTTAAGCGAAAGGTGTCATCCATCCTTCTCTAACATGGGTGCCCGCCAACTTTGCTGGGACCACAACACCTAGGACAAGATGCAAGTTGTGGTCTAACATATCTGGAACACAACAGGTTGGAGAAGGCTGGTCTAATCAATGCTTCATTAATTCATTAACTCAGCCCCTCTGAATCACATACCTTCTCCCGTTGATGTGGCTTAGCCACTCTGCTGTGAGGAATGACTTTGACAGCATATGTCTTGTTGCTTGAGAGATCTGTTACTTCATAGCATCTTGCAAATCCCCCCTACAAACCAAGGAGGAACCAATTAGACAATAAAGCTATAGAAACTTCCCTATAGAACTCTGAAGGGGTTTGGAGTCAACCACTCTACAAGAATAACTTATCTGAAGGGTCTTTAAAGGAACACATTTTCCCAAGGCACTGATTATATGGACACTTATCCCCAGAAGTTCTCTTAAATCCCATGTCTGACATGCTAGCCTGACAATGTTTATAGAAAGATTCCAAGCTTTCAGCAACAGATATGAGGAAACCTGAACATTAATGAATAACTTTCTGCTTTCCTTCCTTTTTAATTCATATTGGAAAAGTAGTGTCCATCATTTCAAAAGACCATAGCTTGGGTGTTGAACAAGTGTTTTAGGAAAAAAATTCTAAGTTTAATTTCCAACGAGAAGGCTCACATTATGTCTGATGAAAAATAGCTTGCTCTGCCAGGAACTCCAAAGAACCAGTGCTCATCTGCAGTCAATACCTGCCTACCTTGACTAATGTTTATAATTTCTTGAACAGATGCCTAATGATAACCTACTCTGCCCTTTCTCAGGCTTTCTGCTCTTTTTAACACTGAAGGCCATGAAGGGAAAATGAAAACCAGTCAGATGCATGTTGTCAAGAGGTGCATCCCACAAACGACAAAGAAAAGAGGGTTACTATAGGAGTGGATTTAGGTAGGATGGGTTCACAAGAATGCAACTACCTGATGATTGATGTCATCCCTTAGTCTGAGTGTGAGAAACATCTCACAGATGCCTAAGATCACTACCTCATCACCCAAGGCAAAGTACACCAAAATGGAAGCTAAATCAGGTGATGATAACTAACAATGAGCTCATCCTTTGTCTTTTTGTTTTAAAACCATGCCTGATATTTTTAATCTCATTCTATTCTTTTAGCAAGTGTACTGTAATATATTGGAGTTTTAACTTGGCTACAAAAGTAGCTAGACAGAATGAAGTTTAATTTCTGGCCAAGACAGGAGGGACAAATTTAAGTTAAATTAACAGAAAAGCATTCAGTTTTTTGCATCCTCTTCACCTGTGTATTAGCAACATAAAAATAAATTCATGTAAATCATTCAGAACAGTCAGGATAATGAAAGTTATGGATACAAAATCCTATAGGGAAGTGATTTTAAAAATGTATGTGTATTTAGTCTGAAAAAAAATAAAGGGAGAGACAACAGGACTCTTCAAGTATCTGAAGTGCCAATGTGTCCATCATGTAACATATGCAGACTGGTTTTGCACCTGAAAACATGATTATAACTCATCTGTAGAAGTCGTAAGGAAACAGGCTTCCCTTAAACTTCTTCTAACTTTGAAAATATTTTAGACAGCGAGCCTGTGTCTTGGGAAACGAACTTTGTTTGAAATAGAAGTTGAATAGTCCTCTGTCCAGTATTCTAGAAACTGCTGATTCTAACAAAAAGCAGGGGGTTAGACTAGATTATCTCCAATTTAGTTTCCCACTTGTGTCCAATTTAAAACCACATAAAACATCTCAATAGGCCACATAACTACACACATGAACAAAAATGTCTATGAAATTATAAATATTTAGTCCACCAAACTGAGAAATACAATTTTCATATCCTCTACAGGGGTTTAAGTGCATAGGGATGATATTTCATTTTATATTGTACCTTGTAACATTCTAGCATTTGTGGCGATTTCCTCTGACTTTCCCCACACCCACCGACATCACACTCTTTTTAGCAGAGTGTGGTTCAGCTGTTGTCACAGAGTCCCCAACAATGAAGGGACTGTTGATACAGGTTTTTCCAGCAGCGAATAAAGTACAGTACATTCTTGCTTGCAGCACACACCTCACCTGAAACCATCCTCACACCTATACAACACCAGCATCTTCATATCCAAACAAGTCAGGTTTCTCTGGCATAATCACAGAAATAGCCCTGGCTGGTATCATTGAAAGGATCTTGTAAAAAGCAGTAACAGAAAAAACTTCACACATGGTCAAGTATGTTCAGAAAGGACCAAGACACCTCCACACACACTGAGCAGATTTTCCATGTGACACATCATGTTTTTGATGTTGGGCAAAAGCAACCAACAAATGCACACCTTCCTTCAAAGCATGATCTTTGAAACAATGCCAGGTTTGCTCACAGAGAATGAAGAGGTTTCCAGTATCAATGTGACCGCAACTTTCCCGTCCCCATTATAAAATTTGATTACACAGCTTATTCAGCTAGCGTGGCCAATGAATAAGCCAGGAAAAACCAGACATTTCTGGGTGATTAAAACTTGCAGAAGAGAAACATGCCATGGAATATAATTCAAAAGGTATCACCTGTATCCTCTTATACCTCCAATTTAAATCAAATCACTTTTTAAAAGGTGAAGATATACTTGTGCAAATAACAGCTTTTGCAGAGTAACTGCTGTGCATTTGTCCCAGAATGGTACCATAGAATGAAACAGAGATTATATTAAATGAATGGGACACTGAAGGAGATGAACATTAAAAGGGGGAAATATACAGAAGGCCTTTTTCCTAATCACTGAAAACAGGCCAGATCTTTGTTAGTTTCTGCATCTTTCATGAGCTCTGTTTGCTTCATGTTGCTTCACAGTCATAAGAGATAGAAATATTCAAGTATGACTGTTCCGAAACCTCTAGATTTTACACCAGAAAAATACATGATGATTACAATTTCTAAGCCTCCAACAATATGAGAATTCAGGCAAACATTTAGCTAAATGCAACTGTTAGTCTCAATCAGAGTAGACCCACTGAATCAGTAAGTGTTGATTTAATAAATATTATTGGTTCAATAGGTCTACTCCTCTAGGGACAATCCATCATATTTAGTCTCTTAATAAGCATAAAGGCCAGAATTCAATGGTGTATTTCTGCTGAACCCTGTTGCTTCTGGCTCAAGCAACATTCCCATCTCTCCTCTCCCCCTACACTTTAAAACCTGTACTGGAAGGATGGAGACCCTGTAGCAGGTTTTTGGTGCTACAAAGAGATACAGGAGGGAAAAGGCAAGAAAGTCTGAATTTCTGATGATACTGGGTACCAAAGTACAACACTGGATCTTGACGAAATATTTATGTCACGATCCAGTGGGTGCAAATCCAGTAGTAACAACTAGAGTAGGCCCATTGAAACAATTGAACTTATATAGGTGATTCCACTGATTCAGTGGACCTAGACCAATTACTACTGGATTTCAGCCAATCCTCAGGTCTTCAGCTTAACTCTTTTATTTATTAGTTATATTTCCTAACTTTCATCCAATTCATTCAAGACAGCATACTTTACTCTCACAATAACCATGTGAAGTAGGTCAGAAGCAACTTATGGTAGCACTTCAAGGGATAACACCATTTTCACAACCCTGCAAGAGGAGCTAGATTAAACTTGTGACCAGACTAAGATCATGCAAGCAGTATTTAACTCAAAGTTACCCTGATCCATGACCAATACTCCACCAAGTATTCTATATTGGCTCTCTAACAGTGGTTCCTAAACACACTGCCTTCCCTGTTCTTTTATTTCAACTTTCAGAAGCAATAGCTAACACAACCAATGGTGAGGTCCTCCAGGGTCTTGAGTCTGGGAACCTCTATTCTCTAAGGATCCAGACATTCTCAGAAACAGTGATCTGGTGGACATTACTTTTTTCAAATGTCTTCTTCAGCTACCACAAAAAGCTATAACTAGTTTGGACATTGCATGAATGTAGTTGTACATAGCGTACCGCCCCCAGCTCCTTGATCTATGGGTTGTGTTTTACACATGCAAAGAAAGTGTGGGCATTCTTGATCTCACTCCACTGAGACATCAATCATCTGTATTAAAGGATCCAAGAACACAAATGCTTTGCTAAACCAGACCATATTTCCAAGAAACTCAGATCCATGGAAGCCCAATAGAAACTGGGCAATAGTCCACCAACAATGGAATGGGTTACATACTAACCCATACAGTAAACATAAGAAGCCTCCTGACTAGAGCAACAGTCATACATTGAGCAAAGTGTGGTGTGGGCAGTAAGAGTGTAGGATTAGGGCTTGGAAGATCCAGATTCCAGCCTCCACAAAAGTTACAGGGTGACCTTGGATCAATGTCTTTCAACGTGACCTACCTTACAAGGCTAGTGCCAGAATAAAGGGTAGGGAAGGGAAGTTACGGACACTGCATAGAAACCAATTCGTTCTCCACCGAAAGATTGGAGTTTACTAATCTTGAAAACAATCATGGGGATTATATCATAAACACCAAAATAACCATTATTATACATATTTAAGGAATCAAGAGGAACCTGGAGAAATCCTAAAAAGCAGAATACAATCTAACGTTTTGTAAAGATATATAAAGAGAAAATATTCACAACTCCAACTGCTACCATTTCCCGCTTCTTCCGTTCATCAGAAACTCGCATTGGTTTTGCCTTAAAATCTGTTCGAAAGGAAATTCTCCACTGACAGAAAGCGAATAGGGAAACCCCACAGGCTTTCGTCCGTTGCGAGTGGGGTGGGAGGGTGGGCGGGAGGACAGGGTGAAACGAAGAAACATGATGTACGATCAAGCATGGCGGAAAGAGCAGAAATCAAGTGTTTAACATTTAGGCATCGCCTCTATAAATCACACCATATACACTGTAATGCTAAAGATGGAGCTGAGAATCGTGCCCAGGCACGCCTGCCTCGGAGTCATCGAAATGTTGAGGTAGGGGAGCAGCCCTCAAAGTGGTCACCAGCAGCTAAACACAGGTGGGCGAAAATGAAGCCCGGCCTTGCTTCAGTTTGGGGAAGGGGCGCCGAAGGAGGCGAGGTTTTCGCCTCCCCGGCGACGGCAACGCGCAAATGCTTCCGTTGAGCCGCCGCCAAACAAAGGCACGTCGGGCACCGCAACTTGAAAGCTCGCGGTTGAGATCCGCTCCACAGTCACTAGCCCGGCTCATTTCTACCGGTACTGGAGGGGGTGGTGGTGGGCGAGCCGGTCTCCTGTTAGCTTCTCGCCAACAGCTACGCAGACCGCGGGACGAAGGCACAATTAGAGAGCAAGTCATGTCCTTGCCTTCATTCATCTGACGACTGCAAATTCCCCGGTGGGGAAAACACACACACACACACACACACACACACACACACACACACACACACACACACACACACACACACACACACACACACACACACACACACACACACACACACACACACACACACACACACACACACACACACACACACACACACACCCCAAAGGCGTCCTGACGCGCAGCTTAGCCCACCCGCACTGGGCCGGAGACAGCCAAGCAGACCACGGACCTACCTTGCCGAGCAGCCGACCTCTGCTGTAAGACCTCCCCGTGACGGGATCGCTGATGATCCGGGTGGGTTCGGCCGCTTTAGACGGCTCCATCCGGTCGGAGGAGGGTGAAGCGATCGGCGGCGGCGGCGGCTTGTACAGATCCGAGGCCATACCGTTGTCGTGGAATGGATGAGCCGACAGAAAACAAGCCGGCTCCATGCTCGCCAGAGCGTACTTACTACCGGGGAGCGCGGGGGAGAACACGCCGGCCCTCGCCCTCCGCCGCTTTCCCCAACGCGTACACGCGGCAAAAAGGAAGTTTCGCACGCTCTATCTGTACGACAGCCGGGGAATCCCGGTGCTTTTATCAATGAGAGATGTTGACGTCATGTTAGGGAACCCCTCCCTCCAGCTAGGGGGCGGTGTTACTTCTTAAAGGAGCCGCCGCTCGGAAAAAAAAAAAAGGAACGGGAAATACTTGCTTGATGACTTTTCGTTCACTGCAAAGACAAAGGGAGTTTCGGAGGGACGCGTGGAAAGGAAACCGAGATAAATATAGTCTTTCTCTCCTCATCCATTCCTTCCACCGGAGGCCTGCAGCACTAATACAATCGACTGGTTCGTCGTCGCTCTTGTCCGGGCAATGAAATTGTGCCTTGGTTTTGAACCCGAGAATTGATGCCTGCTCTATGAAGATGTACCTCATTCCACAATACCACATTTTAGAGGAAAGGCTCTAAAGGTTTAAAGCTCTAAACCTAAAGGTTCCTTTGAAAAAAGGGTGGCAATTTTCCAGCAGCTAGAATGACTCGTGTTCCTTTAAAAGTTTAAGGCGTGAGGGATTGACTCGGCATTGATTTGAGGACTCTATAGATTCATCGTAACCGGTGGTCCTCTCGATGCTGTTGGCTGCAACTTTCATTATTCTTTATCATTGACTATTATGTTGGAGCAACTCAATATGCCAGCACGTTTGGAAAACTCAGCAGTGGCCAGAGGATTGCAAAAAAACCGGTCTACATCCCAATCCCAAAGAAGGGCAGTGCCAAAGAATGCTCCAACTACTGTACAATTGCACTCATTTTACACGCTAGCAAGGTTATGCTCAAACTCCTACAAGGTAGGCTTCAGCAGTATGTGGACCCAGAAGTACAAGGTGGATTTCGAAGGGGCAGAGGAACTAGAGACCAAATTGTTAATATGCGCTGGATTATAGAGAAAGTCAGAGAGTTCCAGAAAAATGTCTACGTACTTCTGCTTCATTGACTATGAAGAAGCCTTTGACTGTGTGGACCACAGCAAACTATGGCAAGTCCTTAAAGAAATGGGAGTGCCTGACCATCTTATCTATCTCCTGAGAAACCTATATGTGGGACAGGAAGCAACAGTTAGAACTGGATATGTTACAACTGATTGGTTCAAAATTGGGAAAGGAGTACACAAGGCTGTATATTGTCCCCCAGCTTATTTAATTTATATGCAGAATACATCAAGCGGAAGGCTGGACTGGAGGAATCCCAAACCAGAATTAAGATTGCCGGAAGAAATATCAACAACCTCCAATACGCAGATGATACCACTCTGATGGCAGAAAGTGAGGAGGAATTAAGGAACCTTGTAATGAGGGTGAAAGAGGAGAGTGCAAAAAACGGTCTGAAGCTCAACATCAAAAAAAAAAAAAAAAGATCATGGCCACTGGTCCCATCACCTCCTGACAAATAGAAGGGGAAGATATGGAGGCAGTGACAGATTTCACTTTCCTGGGATCCATGACCACTGCAGATGGAGACAGCAGCCACAAAATTAAAAGACGGCTGCTTCTTGGGAGGAAAGCGATGACAAACCTTGACAGCATGTTAAAATGCAGAGACATCACCTTGCCAAGAAAAATCTGCATAGTCAAAACTATGGTTTTTCCTGTAGTGATGTATGGAAGTGAGAGCTGGACCATAAAGAAAGCTGACCGCCGAAGAATTGATGCTTTTCAACTGTGGTGCTGGAGGAGACTCTTGAGAGTCCCCTGGACTGCATGGAGAACAAACCTATCAATTCTAAAGGAAATCAACCCTGAGTGCTCACTGGAAGGACAGATCCTGAAGCTGAGACTCCAATATTTCGGCCATCTCATGAGAAGAGAAGACTCCTTGGAAAAGACCCTGATGTTGGGAAAGTGTGAAAACAAGAAGAGAAGGGGATGACAGAGGATGAGATGGTTGGACAGTGTAATCGAAGCAACCAACATGAATTTGACACAACTCCGGGAGGCAGTGGAAGACAGGAGGGCCTGGGGTGCTCTGGTCCATGGGGTCACGAAGAGTCAGACACGACTGAACAACTGAACAATGACGAAAACACTGATGAAAAAATCTGATGGGTGATGGAGATAGTGCCTACTGCTGCGAACATAGAAGATGAGAACTGAGCCGAGCTTGGTACTCCTACTTTATATGTGAAAGTGTCTCCATGCCAAAACCACCACACCAATGAATGATACTACAGTATTCACAAAGACAATGAATAATATCCTTGGAGAGTGTGCATAATGAGTGATTATCCTTGGGAGCCCCCTGTCTTGAAGCATCCGGAAAGAGACATGTTATCAGAATCAGGAGCTCTTTAAAAAATTTTGAAAGGCCACATTCACAAACATGGTTTCACTTAATTAAAAATAAATTCTACCAACTACATAGTTTACTCATTTTTTGCATGTAGTCAGAAACAGGAGAAATTTCCTTTAGTTCACAGACAACAGTTCAAAGAATCCTACATTCCCATCAGATGTGGCGTTTTGGCAATTGTGGCTCAAAAAGTTAATTTCCCCAAATTCTATTGATATCTCACTTTTCCTCCAAGCAGCTTCACACCCACAAGTCAAGGTACATAATACCCAAGGGCAGCCAAGGTATGTTTCTACTTAAGGCAGATATTCTCACAAATACTTTAGTAGAGGGAGGGAAACACAATGTGTCAGGTAATTAGCCACTTGCTGACCTTTTGTGATACCCCAGTTCAGCCATTTCACTCAATTTGATAGCAGGCCCCAGCCCTGGATAGCTCTCCTTCCTCTCCTTTTATCATTACAGGATTGAAAAACTTTCTGTAAAAATATTATAGGATCACTGTGTAGTCTGAGACAAGGACATTCCCTACCGCATTTGTTTTTATTTGTTTTATTTTCCTCTTCCGTATTAATTATGTACCACCAAGTCTATTCTGCTGATTGGAGAGTTGTGCTCCAAGAAAGTAACTTCTCCGAGTTTTGATATGCATCAAAGGCAAGGGACTGAAATCTGACCTTGGAAAGGGAAATTTCCTATGTTCACAGCATGAAGATAAACATTATAATCTGCTGAGGTAGGTATATCAAACTGCTGCTAAAAACACAGTTGCGGAAACTGAATAAAAAGTTAGTAACCTCAATATCCATTTGTGGGATTGTGATCTGAAAGATAGTATTATTAACCTGTCAGAAGCTGATGGAAACATGCTTGTTTTAAAACTCTTATTTAGCTGATTTGTATATCACTCCCATAGTGCCTTTACTTAAACTAAAAACTAAAGCAAATATACTGTGTGTCCTGTTTTAAATAGGGCTTTTAACTTTCAAAACATTTGTAAACCAATGCCTTTAAGGCAAAGTTGATTATGGAAACATTAACCGGTGATAACATTTGCCTCCACACTGGGAAAAAACTTCACTAGTTGATTTCTTCAGATCATGCTGCTGCTAAAGGCCAGGTGCAGGACAAGTTACTGTTTGTTTTCTTATCTATCAACTACTCTGTGTTTAAAGTTTGAGAGCAGAGTTTAGGAAAGTAACTATTCTTGAGAAAGTAGCCATTCTCACTTTTCCAGTCTTGGTTTGAGATTAAGCTATTTTGCCAGGTGTGAGAAGCCTTTGACCTCATTGTGGGATTATAACTCCCATCAACCCCAGCTAAAATAGCCAAAAGTCATGAATGATGAGGTTTGTAGTCAAATAACCTGGTACTGTATAATGATTCATGCATTGGACTAAGACTCCAGAGTCCAGGGTTCAAGTGTATACTTAGTTGTGAAGCTCAGTGGAAGCCCTTAGCCCAGTAAGTGTTTTGGTGGTGTAACTGCTATCACTGGGGTTGTTGTGTGGATAACACTGTGGAGGAGATTACCTTGCAATCCATTAAGAAAATGTATAATAGAGATGTAACAAATCAGTAAGAAGGATGCTATTCTTTCTACTCTGGATTCCCTCCAGCTTTCTAAGGTTTTCAGCTCTTGAAAGGAAAATGTAGCTGATGTCTTAATTCCTGTGTCTTAATTGCCGCATGACTATTTTTTCTATATATGAGTTACTGAGGAATTCAAAGGGTTGGGTGAGTTTCTAGCTATCATGGCATTTCCCCGCCCTCATTCTTCTAGTCCTTTTCTTTACATCTGCTAAGCAGCCACAACACATGTTGCCATGGCAACTGTGCTGTGAGACAGAGGGAGAGACAAGTGGAGGAAGTCCTTAGTTGTAAGGGAAAGGTTGTGGGGGTTTTTTTTTAACACAGACAGGCAAAATAATACCTGTGAATCCTTTAAATCTTAGGTGAAATATCCCAGCATGGCATGCATGTTTGAACTCACCTCTGAGTGCCCCACTGCTCCAGACATTATATTTCAGTTAAACCCTAAAAGCACATATTGCCATATTGATTTAATCTTTTCTTTTCTGTGTGGAATTCCAGAGTTGCTTTGGGGTATGCCAACAAACGTAAAATTAGCTGTGTACAAATGGCCCCTCCACCTGTAGGCCACCCTCCTGGGGGAACAATGTATGAAATCCTCTTTACTGGCTTGGTTTGCACCTTTTGCTCTTCCAGGGTTTCTGTGGAAAACTACATCAGCATATCTGCAATGTGTCATCACTTTCCTCTGTCCACTACACCACACTGGGTATCCATTTTAATGAGTAGCCTGTCTAAGGGTGTGGTTATACTGCTGATTTGTATCAATTTCAGCTCCAATGTATTTTAAGTCATTTATCAGTCATGTGGTTTTTGTATCTTTGTGCACATTCACTTTTGAAATTATTACGCCGCTATAAAGTAAGAGCTTAAAACCACTTGGGGAAACTACACATGGAATTTTAAATTGTATTATTAACCAGCATGTTTGGAGACTCATGGTTTCCATTGTCGCTGATCCTGGCATATCTTTCTCTTTCCCATTTGTCTTCAATGGTGTGCAATATTTCTTTAGTTTTTAGGCATCCTTTGGAATGTGTGCCTTTCCCTCTTTTTAAAAAAATATATTTTAAGTTACATAGTGACATTTTGAATTGACAGGCTGTAGTGTCCCTACCATCCAAAACCTGCAACCCACCCACAAAGGCAGTATTTAATACGACAGGCATTCATATTGCCCAAAGTGATTAATAAAGAATCAATGTCACCAGCATTTTAAATTGAAAAGCCCCCACTGACCTCTTCTAAAAACCTCACTTTGTAACCCATAAAAGCAGGCTTTGCAATGCGTTGTGTAGTTGGCATTTTTCAAATTGATTTTAATTACACAAAAACCAATTCCAAAGTAGTTCTTATTATCAATGTAACTGCACCCTAGATCACTGAAAGGGTGAAGTTTTGCTTTTGAATCAGTTTTATCATGTTTATGCCTGTCAATTGTAAACTAATGCTCAGTTCATGGGTGAAGGCTCTCTTGTTTCAGCTCTTTAAATAAGGGATGGGGAACTGACCTCTCATCATCTCTCTCCCTTGGCTATTCTGGCTAGGGCTGATGAGAACTGCAACCCAACGATATCTGGAGGACCATATGATTCCCACTTCTGCTTTAAATATTGAGATTGCCTTTATTCTAAAAGGAAAAAAAAAACAGTCTTTATTCTGGCTTTTCAAATGTTGGACTACAGCTCCAGCATAGCTGTGATGAAAGCTGGAAGTTGCAGTTCAGCAACATATTGTGGACCCACAGCAGTCATCCCTGCTTCATACACTGCAGAACATTTAATTTACGTATTTCTTCCCTGGATAGTGTAGGGAGTTAGAGTACCTAGTTGCAAAGCCAGAGGTTGTGTGCCTATCAACAGAAGAAGCAGCCTGTGTAGCCATGGGCAAACTGCACAGTCCCAAAACACCCCCAGAGGAAGAGGATGGTAAAAACTTCTGAGTATGCTGTACCTATAAAAGATTGGAAAAGGAATTATTATTACTTAAGCGCTTAATGTTTATAATATTTGAGAAGTGGTAATGTTCCAGTTCCATTATACTGATAATGTAGGGTTTTTTAAAGTGTATATTTAAAAAGAACAAAGTGTACTGTGGCTCTTTGGAAGCTAATTAATTTGATGTAGCATGGACTTCTGTGGATTATAGCCCATTTCTCCAGTTAGGCATGAGCGCATGCTATAGAATAAACCTATTACTCTCAAAGATGACACAGGGCTCCTCATAATTTTATTTACAACAGGGTTTCTGCAATATCTCTCATTTCCAAAGTAATTTAGGTGTGATTTTCTTCCATATACGTTGGGTCCTCATACATCTGCATGCCTGACAGAGAGGGCTGTCAGTGTAAATGGGGCTGTTTGTACAGCCTGCTTCCTTCCTATGCTCCAGTGTAAAGGAGTCCTCAGTTCCCCTTAGTTTACAAAAGATCTATGGGTGATGACACAAGCCAGACGACAGCTAGAGTGCTGGTAGCATAGGTCTCAAAGCAGATGTGATTGGAAATTGGTGAGAACTCATCCTTGTGCCTATTATGCTACAGTCTAGAGCACAAAATGTCCTATTTTGCCTATACTGTTTCTTGTTCAAAATGCCGCTCAGCAGAGTTGTTCTGAGTGGTGAATTGTTTGTTGGGGTGTGACTCAAAGAGGCTAGGAGTGAAGCCCTCAGTCATCTGGTGTAATAAATTTGCTGGGCAGTTCAAAGAGAAACTTACTTGTATTTACTTAGAATTTGACTCCACAAATACCACAGCGTGTTGGAGAGGAATGTCCAGTGCATCAGCTAGTCACACCTCTTGAGATCTGTTTTAGCTGTACCACCCAGATGATATGGACAAGACACTTGAATCAGCCCATGCTCCTACATGGAAGTGTGACTCTTGTCCATCTTAGTTAATGAGATCTAGCAGAAGTGGATTGATCAAGTGAGTGCAGGAGGCAGTAAATGCCTCATCATCTCAGGGAGTAGTGCCTGCTGCAGTGCACTTCTGCCCTATCACAAATATCCACTTTTTGAGCAAAGTACTTGAGCATTTAGTGGCTGGGAAGCTTCAGATGTTATTGGGGAAAATAGATTATCTGGACCTATTTCAGTCTGTTTTCAGGCTAGTGTTTGATATTGAAATCGCCTTGGGTGTCCTGGCTAATCACCTGCTCCAGAGTAAACACAAGGGAAGTGCAGCTTTGTTTATCCTCTTGGCTCTCTTGAGGGCTTTTGATACCATTGATCATAGTAGCCTCTTGAACCAACTCTGTGGAATGAGAACACAAGGCGCTGTGTTGCAGGGATTCTGTTCTTACCTGCGAGACTGGTTTCAGAGAGTGACACTAAAGGACTTCTGTTCAGTTCTATGAGGATTAAGCTGTGGGGTGCCACAGGGATCCTTTCTGACCCCCCATGCTTTTCAATATGTATATGTGAAACTTCTGAGAGTGATCATTTGAAGTTTTGGGTACGAGTGCCATCCGTAAGTTGCTGACACCCAGCCCTGCCTCTCCTGACAGAGGGTGTGCATATGCTGAATTTCTGCTTGGAGGCTGTAATGGACTGGATGAGGGCCAATAAACTGAAATTGAATCCTGACAAGATAGAGACGGTATGGCTCAGAGATTCCCATATCCAAAAGTTAGGTAGGTGACCAATTCTGAGTACACTCCCTCTGAAGGTGCAAGTTAGAGATAGGCACTGGTTCAGAAATTCATGCCAGCTCATCCTTCAGATGAACAGGTGTTCAGCAGTTCCCAGTCCCACCTCCTCTGGCGGGCACCCACTCAAAAGCAGTACCCCAGCTTCCCTGCCCTATCTCCTCCATGTGCTGCCTCTGAGTGGGTGATTGACGGAGGTGGTGGGGCCGGGAACCGTGAATACTGGTTCATCTGAAAGACAAACTGGCATGAACCACTAAATCAGTGGTTTGTGCCCATCTCTAGGGGGAGATCCTTGAGCCATCTCACTAGAGGCTCAGGTAAGTACAATGGCTCAAAATGCCTGGGCCATCTTTGGGTGACCCATTAGCTATAGCCATTCCTGGACAGTGTTAACCTGGCCAGACTACTATAATGCACTTTACACTGGGCTGCAGTTGGATGACATGGATGCTGCAGCAAACACAATATGCAGCTGCAGTTTTGATCAAGCTGCACTGGCTGCCAATATGCTTTGGTCCAAGTTTAAAGTGTTGATGATGAACAACATTGTCGCTGACGGTGATTTATACAGTGTTCAAGTATAAATCCCAAGCAGCTTGTCTCCTGAATGCCTGAGGGAGTGCCTATATACAAGTAAGAATATGAGACAGCAATCTGACACATATATAGTTATGGAACTCTGGAAAACAGCATTTAAGAGTTAAATAAATAAATAAATAAATAAATAAATAAATAAATAAATAAATAAATAAATAAATAAATAAGAGTCATGTGTGAATTTTCCATTGGCTTTGTTTGAAATAACAAGCTGAAACTACATCTGTTCCATCAGTATTTGGGAATGATGCAGTCTGGAGGTGTGTTTTTAGTGCTGTCTTTATTTTCATTAACATTGCTTTATAATTTGATTATGTATTAATTTTATTTTTAAAATATTTTGTAATTTGAAGAACTTAACTAGAAGTATCTAAGTTATGTTATTAAATGCGTAAATAAAATAAGTAAATTAATTCTGGATATCTAACCTCTTCACTGATATCTCAGTGTCTTCCTTCCAAAGCATGTCCACAGAACTCCTTTTTTACAGGGTGTCCCCACCATCCTTGGTGCCAAGCAAGGTTCAAAATGCCCCAAAACTCCTTTCTTTCAAGGTCTTTATAGTATGAAGATACTGCCATCTACTGACCAACCAGTGAATTTGCTCATTCTTATTGCCTTCCTAAGAGTGGGCCTAATTTGAGGACAGCCCCCCAAAAAGTTGACATCTGTCAGCAGCTGATCTGAGAAACTACATTGTGGTGAGGTTTCAAAATGTGGAAGACAAATTGAATTCAGCTACATTTTCTGTTTTGTTCGCCGGAAAATGCACGGAGTTCATTGGATTTTTGTTTTTAAGGCAAACAAGCTTAGAAGAGGGGTACCTTTTTCTTAGGCTTACAAAAAGGGAGAAGAGTAGTTCAAAAGTATCCTATTCCATGATGATACTCCAAGATTTCTGCAGGAATTCTGAACCTGGAATACAAAAGAGAATACATCTCAACTCTGAAATATCTGATTCAAGTGTGCTTTTCATCTAAAGCAATGGTTCTCGTGTCCTGCTTTTAATATTTTTTTATTGTAGGCATTGCATCTATAATCTCATACTGTTGCTCAATCGGTCTAATTTGTTGATCACATCTCTTGCCAATTTCTGAAAACTTTGGCTCAGATCACAGTCAAGCATGGAGGCTAAGCCATGTCAGATGTTCCTCTGGCTGCGCCTCCCAAGAAAAAGATAAACTGGCCACAGAACTTACTGAGCTGTGCTTTTTCTGCCTCTGAAAACATTTATTGCCTGATGGAGGATGTGTGAAGCCTACTTACATTGCATATTTTTACCCAACTTCAACATTTCTGGCTATGACATGAATCTCAATTTATTATTTTAAAAAACATTCTTATTGTAGTCAGAGAGGGCGACTACATGAGCATTTAGCCTGCTGTTTGGTCTGCTGGTTGGCTTTTTTTAAGCATATGATGTATTTGCTAGAGCGAACCAGACCACCCGCAGAGTGGTCCTACCTTCACCTTTCTAGTTAACGACCAGGGAGTACTCTTTTTTAGGAGGAGTAGGATCATTCCGTTTTGGTTTGTTTCCAGCATCTGCAGTTACGGGGATTGGACCAAAGTGAGCTTCCTGTTTTAATTTGCCAGCTGGTTTCAATTTCCCCATATCTTTAGTGGTTTAGACGGTTTAACCACTTAATGGTTTGGGGAAACTGTAAAATTACAAACTTCCTTCCTCTGCTTCTCTGTGGAACAGAGCAAGGAAGCAAAAAATAATTTTAAGACTCAGTTAGGGCAATGCCAATGCATTGTACGTCTTAGAGAAAACAATATTAAAAATTGAAATCTTCCTCCTGGGAGTGGAAAGAGACAGGAATGGGCAAGGAGGGGCCTGATTGGAGAATCTGGGAAGAAACTGGAGCAGCAGTCAAGGAGGGAAGAGGAAAAATGAAAGCTTTGGCTGCTTGTGAGATCAGAAAGAGGAACTTGTGGGATCAAAAGGAAGACTGCAATGAAGCAACAGTGAGACAAAAACTGGCCTCTCGGTCCCCTCCTTTTTTGTAGGACTAGGATGAGAGAGTCTAACAGCTCTAACAGTTCCATGATATATATATATATATTTGCTTTGTTTTCTTAAAGGATGTGGAGTAAATAGGGTTGCTTGAGGTGTGTATGCCATGTGAATGTAAATATCACATTACATGGCATACCGGATTGCTACTCAACTTAACCAACTCTATTTTGCCTGCACTGAACCACTCTACCAATCTGTGTAGACAAACCCAGTTCCTGTGCAGTGACTGGTACCATCTTAGATTCTAAGATACATCTTAAGATTCTAAAATAAATCCAAATGGAGGGGCACAACCCAGGATTACCCACTGTTCTCATTATTATTTTACTGCTTTTGAAGCCCTTGACACATGCCATGTGGCAGGAATAACATCTTAATGGGCATGCAAATATATGATGTAGATATGAATTGATACAACTAGTATGATGTTGACATCAAGGAAAAAAATCAGTGCTAACAGTAGTATAGTGGAGCCTATGACCACCTCCTCCACCACTACCAGAGGCTTCCCTGTTCATTCGGAGCATAGTGGCAACCTCCACAATAGCTGAGAGAGAAAATGGTTTTTCCAGGAACCTCAAACTGTTGCAAGTCATCTTGGTGGTGTAATGCAAAGTATTTGATTGGTTTGGTATTAAATGGGTAATTCAGAGCCATTGGCTTGCAAAAGGTCTGCTCCTCATTTATTAACATGAGCATACACAGCATTTTCCAACTGTTCTTGAGGGTTGGCTAAGGGAACTGCCGTGATGAGCATTTCCACTCCCAAATATACTGCTACACCATTGAAAACTGCACCCAGATTATGTGCTCTTGAAATGATCAAGTTTGGAAACCCCACCAATCAAAAAAAGAGCCCCAAATCCTAAGAAATATTTTTAAAATCTCAAGCAATAAAATTATCTTCCTGTCCCACCAAGGGCTGAATAGATAAGATCTCTGTCAACAGAAAAATACAACACAGCTTAACTACTTTAGGGTCTGACATCATGAGGCAATGCTATGATTCTGTAGAGTAGACTTTAGAAAAATCTTTGCTGGTAGAAACTGTTGTTGAGAAACCAAAACTTCCATTCATAAGGATGTGTCAAAATGAATCTGTGATTAGTCAAAGTCAAATAATAGATATCCATCAATACTAATTTGCTGATAAACAGGTTTGTGTGTCATGATGGCCTCCAAAGATCAGGACAGTGTGCAAAAAAAGAATTTATTGTGCTTGCTTAACAGAAGTAAAACAACTTGTAGATGTAGTTCACTCCCTTGAGATTTTGACAGCTTAGAAAGCTGAAACATTTAATTTTTATTTTATTTTAAAACCATTTGCACAGGTTCCAGTCTTGTTTAGAGAGCAGGTGAATTAGTGCTACTACTGTTTCTAACACTGAATGGTTTAGTATAACTATGCATATAATCAGACACATATCCACAGGAGAGGTTATACTAATTATGCTTCAGCGCATGCAGATAACCAACTGTAAATGTTTTGTCAGCAGGACAAATTATATGTATCTTTCTTACCAGAAGAGGGAGCAAAAACCAACACTATGCAAACTTGCTGTCTCTTAATGAATTTTTGGTAGTCATAACAAATCTGTGCACTTCCTGAGGACAAAAATAAAAATTAAGAGATCTGTGTTTATTCATAAAAAATTTAGATTTGCAATTCAGGAAGACCAGTGCCCAGTGTTCCTGTTAGGCGGGGCATGGTTGAGGAGTAACTACTTTTAACTGCTTCAGAAAAAAAAATGTTGTTGACTTAACCCGAATACTTGGCAGAGAAATAGGGAGGAATATGAGACTGGAGGCAGGCAAGTGAAAACTATCCCCTGTTCTGAGAAAGAAGGTTCCTATTCTAATCTTAAATCTTACATGATTGCACATATGCACTGTTTTTGTCTCTATCCAAGCAAAATAAAGCCATCAATACACTCTTGTCTTGAGTCACATGTGTTAGATGAAAACAGGGTTGCAAGAAAAAGAATTGTTGCAGGAAATGCCAAAGGTAAACTAGTGCAAAAAATCTACACTAGTACTGGTGCACATCCAATCTTATTTCAGGATAAACATTAATGCCAGTGGGTTACTGCTGGTTGACCCACTGGCATTAATGTGCCTCTGCAAGGGATTTGCCTCAGCTCTGGATGAACCCTGCTAGAACACAATAATATTGATTTTAATCAATTTATTTAAAGTATTTTTACTCTGCCCTTCTCCTGGAAAGGATTCGAGGTGACTTTCTATTATCAAAGAGGAAACATCTGATGCTTCAGAAAAAGTAATCAAAGCAAGACTCCAAATCAAAATCAACATGACAAAGAAGCACTGCATTGTCATGATCTATTATTGATGGGCTGAAGCAGCTTCAAATTCCCCTTCTTTTAAATATATATACTGTAAATATATTATGTTGTATGACACACCACCTACAATAGTTATCCCGCTAATTATATTTAACAGCTTGCTGGAAAAGCATGTTTTCCCTTTAGACTTTCCAAATGATTTTGTGTGGCACATGGCCATGCTGTTGAGGGATGATGGGAACTGCTGTGCAACACACCTTGGTGTCCCTATGTGGGGCAAGGCTTTGTTATTCCAGCCCATCTGGAACAGCAGTGCTACAAGTTAACTTAGCTACTTTTAAGCAATTGCTCTGCAGTTTTAATAAAATTAGTTAAATATGAATGTTGCTTCCAGTTTAATCAATTTTTCAACATTCCCATTTATTTCTGAGGGTTCCGTATCCCACCAAATTAATTTCTCTTTATTGTATATAATCTCTCCAATAACTCTTAATTGTTTTGCTATTAGGAATACCTGAACCTCTTTTTTGAGGGGGGGCTTATACCAATATCTTTTATTTATTCTAGATTTTTTTTACCCTAATTACAAGCCCCATTAACTAATCCCTGCCAATACTTAAAATCTTCTTCTGATTGTATTGGGAGCATCCTAAATAAAAAGGTAATTTTTGGTAATATTTTCATTTTAATTATAGCAATTCTCCCAAACCATGATAGTTTCAATTTAGAATACTACTGAAATTTATCTTTAATATCACTTTTTAGTTTATTAAAAATTTCTCCTTTAATTGTTGAATCCTTTTAACTGTATTTATACCTAAATATTTAATATGATTTCACATTTTAAAACTTTATTTATTTATAAACATTTCTTGTTCCTGTTTATTATGATTAAACATCATTATTTGTGTTTTTTGCCAATTAATAATTAATCTTGTTATTTCCCCAAATTTTTAAGAGCTTTTTTATATTGCCCATACTCTCTAATGGGGTTTTAATAGTCAATAATGAATAATCAGCAAATAAATTAATCTTAATTGTATCATTTTTTCCTAATCCTTTAATTAATTCATCATTTCATATTGCAATAGCTAGCAATTCTATAACCATACAAAACAATATTGGTGAAAGTGGAGAGCCTTGTCTTATACCTCAGCCTAGAAAAATCCGTTCCGTTAAACCATCATTAACTATTACTTTTGAAATATTATCTAAATACAATTGGTCTATAACCCCTATAATTTTTTAACCAAATCCCCAACCCTTTATAAGAAGTTTTAGTGTTGGCTATTTGACACAATCAAAAGCCTTAAATATGTTTAAAGATAAAACAGTTGTTTTTATTTTTTCCTTTTCTATCTCATATATAATGTTCAGAACTCATCTGGTTAAATTATCCATTTGTCTTCCCTTAATAAAACCACACTGGTCTTCCTTAATAGAATTTGCTATAAATCTACTTAATCTATTTGCTAATATAACAGTAAAAATCTTAGCATCTTGTTTTATTAGAGATATGGGCCTATAAGATCTCAGATCTGTTTGATCCTTGTTGGGTTTTGGAATAAGAATCGTTAATAAATGTTTCCAAGAAGCTGGCATTGTCTCTCCTTCCATTATTTTATTATAAAACATTTTTACTTGGGTATCAAAATGGAACTAAAGTGCTTGTAATATTCTGGACCCAACCCATCAGGGCCTGGTGTTTTACCATTTTTCAACTTATTAATAACTTCCACAATTTCTTGTTCTTTTATCTCTTCTTCTAATATTCTTTTATCATCTTCCAATAATTTAATTTTTTAATTCTCATTTATATAATTTTCTATATTCTCTTTCATTACATTATTTCCTTTATATCATTTCTGGAAAAAAAAATCATGAAAAATCTTCAATTTATCTTTCATTATATTACAACTCTTACCTGTTCTATCTTTCTGGCCACCATATTCTGAACCTGCTGTAGTCTTCAGGTCAGTCTTACGGGAAACCCCATATAGATAACATTACAGTAGTTGATCTAGACGATGACCAATACATGCACCAACATCCTGAGAGTTCCCTCATCCAAGTAGGGGCTGAGGTGGTCAATAAACCTCAGCTGATTTAATGGTGCTATTGACACAGCTGCAATCTGGGAATCTCAAGTTTTCTTCTGTTTTCGGCAATTTCCTGAGATGCTAATGTTCTTTGAATTAATAACATATGTTTACTAATTTGTAGTCAATATCATCTTTGTAATAAGATACAGTATTGTAAGTTTAATTTTGTCATCATCAATTTCAGAATTGTTCACCAATTCTGAGATGAACTCGAACTTTTTTGCAATCTGCTCTTATGGATCAATCTTCTTGTGTAATTGGGTGATTGAGCAATCATAGAACTGATACTTTTTATCCTAATTTTGTCAGCTCCTCTCAAACAAGCAATATCACTTGTTCCATCTGAAAATTTCCTTGTAACAATGCATTTGGAAGCATGAGAATAACATGAGGTGATACTTTCACACAAACCTTCTGCTTCTGATTCATAGCATGCAATCCTATCAGCTGAATTTTCTTTTGAGTTCTTTAACAAACGAAAGTAAAGATGATAGCAGAAGATAACCTTCAAATACATCAAAACAAGGGGTTTGGAGTTCCTTGTTTTGTTGAAATACACCAGCATTTCTTTCCAAACAACTGTTAAAATAGCATATTCCAGATTTACCAACTTGTGATATAAATTCTTTGCATCTTGTTTACATTCAAGCTTCTCTTTTGAGTCTTCAAAAATATGTTTGAGAGTTTGTGAAATATCCATATATGTATTTTTAATTGCCTGAAGTGCTTCATAGTGTGCGCAATCTAGCCTGTTTCCCCCAAAATAAGACCTAACCTGAAAATAAGCCCTAGTATGATTTTTCAGGATGCTTGTCATATAAGCCCTACCCCCAAAATAAGCCCCAGTTAAGTTAAACCCCACCCTCCACCAGGGACTCATTGCACAGCAACCGGTATTGACTCTGTCTCATTTGTGCAGGCCTGTGGGATCCATATTTCCTCCTCCTCCTACCACCTCAACAAGCAAGTGTGTTCCTGAAATGAGACAGAAACTGTCTGGTCTTCCAGCAGAAGGAGTTTGAGGCCAGTTCGTGTTGCAGCCCTTAATTCCAGCATTGCCGCTGCCGCCACCACTCCCCCCCCCTTCCTAGAAGTAGTCACAAGAAATTCAGGCCGGAATTCGGGATTTGAAGAGTTATGATGATGTTCCAGAAGAAGATGACATGACCATATTTGAATAAATGTAGATTGTTGTATGTGAAAAAAATAAAACATCCCCTGAAAATAAGCCCTAATGTGTTTTTTGATGCAAAAATTATTATAAGACTCGGTCTTATTTTTTGGGAAACACGGTAATTACACTAAGCTCTTTAGAGAAAAATGTAGATTGCACTGTGTTTAAAATCCCCTATTTTCAAAGAGTTCCAGAAAAGAAAACATACAGCTCCTGCAAAATGCCCAAATAGTCAATAGCTTCAGGTAGAGTAGACACTGCCTTTGCTCCAACAAGATTAAGTGAATGGGATGCACATGGTACATATTTTGCATACCTGTTAATGTTTTTAATGAGTGCTTGCAGCCCTTTCTCCAAGCATTTCATGTTTTTAGATGCATTAGCAAAGGACTGGCCACAAATATTTTCAAGTGAAAGCTTATGTTCACCCAGGACTTGTTGTATTTTGTTGAACAAGATCATAGATGAATGATTTTCTGCTGGTGAAATATTTAAAAAAAATTCTCATATGCCTTTCCACAATAATGCAAATATTTATTAAAAAGTAATAAAAGGGTCAATTTTAGTTAAATTGCATGTGTTTATTTTGAAAAGTGTTCTGCTTGTTTTGCTGTACTTTTATGTTGACCACTGTGACCGTCATTTGTGTCAAAAGAGGCAACAATGGGTTGAATATTGATAGAAAGAGCTCCCACAGTTTGTTTACTATGACTGGCTTCAAGGGGGTTTGCTTGGCTTTTTTCAGCTGTAGGTATTGACCAACTTGACTTTGCAAAATAGTTTGTCAGTTTTTGACATTTAGAAATTTTGCCAGATCACTTTTCCTTGAATTTGCATTTTTGATATCTATTTAAGTATTTTTGTGCACTCTGTTACTCCTCTATGGTCTTGACATCTGGTAAAAAGGGGTGGGGTGGGGAATTACATTGCAGAACAGCCAATTTACAGCTACATTCCACCTTTACAACATCTGTGCTACCGACTCTCAAACATTTAATCAATATGAGTCATGTGACTATCATTGAATTCTACTTTCTTAGATACTTTTTAAAAGCCTCCTCAGAAAATAAAGCACCATTGTTTAAGATTTACAATAAATAAGCTAAATAGACTATACTAGGCTACATTTAAGAAAGCTTGGTAGATTACGTCAGGCAAGGTTAAGCCACCAAACTTGTAGGCTAAGCAGGATAATGCAACACAGTTTTACCATTATTTGAACACTTTTCTTAATAAACACCTGTAATTTAACACAAATCCACCTTTTTATTACTTTTTCATAAATACTTGTAATATAGTATTAGGCTAAGCTATGCGGTCATAGCCTGCCTTTCATTCACCTCTTCATAAATACAATACACTTAGGCTAATCTAACACTGTTTAATTTTTATTACTTAGCTTACTTTTCTAAATATAACTTTTATTTTTAAGTAGGGGTATTTAAATATTGTATTCTTATGAACACTTCATTGAACCAAATTCTTATCTAGATTGATATCATGGGTGATACACATTAGCATTGTGATTGCCTTTTCAACAACTCATCTGCTTTGTTTGCATCTACCAAAGAAGATATTTTATTATATTTTTATTACCTTTCAATTTTACTGTATTTTAATTGTACATAGGTAAAATGATTATTATTTATTGTGATACTGTATGTTTAATATATTTTGAGGTTTTATAAGATTATTCATGTGAATAAAAAGTTGCCAAAATGTTGTCCTTTACAATGAAATTGTAGAAATTAGAAATTGATTGTTGGACCTCATTTGACTTAAATGGGTTCAGAGCTGGGGAACGGGAAGCTACTTTCAGCCATAGTGCTATTTCATCAAATTCTCCTACCACCCATATTCTACTCTCACAGGCATAAGAATAAAGTAATCTAGCTTAGTGGAACACATCTTGGTATATATATGAGCTACTGGGTCATATACTGTATGTATTCCAATTGATTTTGGTCATGATTTGCTGCTGAATTAGTATTTTCAGAATGGATGGGAATACAGGGGTGAGATGTTGTCCTCAGGAGCCTTCAATGTGTTTGAAAGGAATTGTTTGACTGAGCTCCATTTACCTTTATAAAACAAAGTAGTACACAACCGCTGGGGTCTTGTTGCTTAGCTTAATAAGTCACACCTGGAGTAGCCCATTTGAATCAATAGAGCTTATGGAGTTGTTATCTCATAAAAGCTCCACTGATTCCATGGGCCTACTCTAGTGTGACTTACTACGCTAAGCAACAGGATCTGAGACACTGTTTACATAAGTAATACAGTAATTACATAAGTAATACAGTTCCTTCTTTATTTGCTTATAGTGGGTTGTGATTAATGTTCTATGGAATGGTCAGTACTCCTTTTGACTAATATTTTGGTCTTAATTCTATCAGTAGAGAAGAGACTTGTAGAACAAAAAATATCTTGTAGTGGAGACATTCTCATCAAGAAATAAAAGCCACAATATTCTTAAGCATTAGAAAAATGTATCTGTTTTTAAGTTTATTGCTTAATTATCTTGATTTCTGTGACCATGCTCATCATTCCCACTGTGACCTCTAAGAAATTCCCCTTTGGATGTGGCAGTCTTTCAACAAGGTAAGTTTATCCATGCAAGCTTTCCTAAGAACACACGGCTAGAACTCTTGGGAGACCCAAGTGGCCAATTAGTTCTTCAGTTGGTAGTTCTCCAGGTACCTTAATATTTTAACCTACAAGCACAGCTTTCTCCCTAGGAAATATTAGTTACCCAACACCAGTGTGTACAAGGAAGATAATTTCTACTTTGCTGGATTGGGCAGGAATGGAAATTCCAGTATCAATTTGCTTCTGTTGAAGCTAGCCCTAATGAACAAAAAATATTCAAAACATTTCTCAGAAATCCTGGAAAGGAGAAGAGGTGCCAGCATAGATTTGTTAATAATAAATCCTGCAGCCAAACTAACCCAATCTCTCTGTTTCTCTTAATGGATTACTAGTTAGATGGACTGTGCACATGCTGTGGATATAATTTTTCCAGGTTTTAGCAACCAGATTAAAAAAGCTTTCCTTTACTATTTGGTTAGCAACCTGTAAAGGCTCATTAAGCCTTTTCAATAATACTATCAGGTAGATTTAAAGCTGGTTTCAAAACCATGGTTCATAAACAACCTGAAGAGAGTTTCTAAGTGGCTTGGCACAAGACTCTTCTGGGCCCATTTCTCTTCATTACTTTTATAAGCTACATCAGGGATAGGGTACATCTGACCCCCTGAACCAATTCCCCATCTTCTTCTGCTATTTCCAGTCCTTGACTAGTAACAAGAGAGTCTGTGAAGGATAGAAAGCTATTATCTGGAACTGAACTCTGTTATTAGATGAATGGATGGAAGGGATTTTTATGAAATACAGTATATAGATGACACGAAATGGGGTATCAGGTAGCTAACATGTCAAGATGATAAGAATAACATTCTCAGTGACAGAGTCCTTTTAAAAAATTTCAGTTTCCATAAATTTCCAAGGACTGCAGCCTGCAAGAAGGCACTGACTTATCTGTTAATTTTCACACTAGATGGTTCACACACTCCTCAGCAATCACAAGCACCACTCTGGCACCTTTTAGCTCCTTTTAATGCCTAAAATCTTAGCCACCACTCTTTAATGCTATTAGGGAAGGCATCAACCTAAAAGAACAATGCACCCACCCACCCCCAACCACAGACAAGTATTCTGGGGCTCTGCCTTCTGTAGTGTCCAAACAAAGGCCTCCTCGACACAAGCTGGTATTTTAGATAATTCAGGTTTTTAGTGAAAGAGTTTCTTAGTTATCTTAGTTATCTGGTTTACTTCTTAATTGTACATAAAATAAATAATGAAGAGAATACAAACAAACAGGATTTTTATTGAGGGATTACAAGTAGAGGTGAAGGGAAAAGTGAGTTCTATAACATGAATGATAAAACAACAGTGAAAATTAAGTATATTTCTCAGTATTTAAAGATCAAAATAACTTATTTAAAGACTGTCCATCTGTTTTAAATACACACTCTACAGTCTGTAGACAAGGTCTATTCTAGTTCATTTACAATTGCTCTCCTAAGCTTCAATTTTCTTCTGATTTTTTGGCTGTAATCTCCATTTTGACTGCTGGCTGAGGAAATCCTACTGGTTGTGTATTTACTACTAGGAAGAGGACCTAACACCCAAAGCACCATCTTGACATCTGCCAAATTGGGAAATATGTAAGGTAGAACATATACCAAAAACTATTTTTGTTATTGTCTTAGAATAGACTAGCTGCCTTGTTGTGGCGAAGGGGCTTGAGTAATTCAGAGAAGCTATGGGCTGTGCCATGCAGGGACACCCAAGACGGACAGGTCATAGTGGAGAGTTCTGACTAAACGCAATCCACCTGGAGTAGGAATTGGCAAGCCACTCCAGTATCTTTGCCAAGAATACCCCATGAACAGAAACAAAAGGCTAAAAGATATGAAGCTGGACCCTCCGGTCGGAAGGCGTCCAACAAGCTACTGAGGAAGAGTGGAGAACAAGTACAAGAAGCTCCAAAGCTAATGAAGCGGTTGGGCCAAAGCTGAAAGGACGCTCAGCTGTGGATGTGCCTGGAAGTGAAAGGAAAATCCAATGCTGCAAAGAAAAATACTGCATAGGAACCTGGAATGTAAGATCTATGAACCTTGGGAAGCTGGAGGTGGTCAAACAGGAGATGGCAAGAATAAACATTGACATCCTAGGCATCAGTGAACTAAAATGGACGGGAATTAGCGAATTCAATTCAGATGATTATCATATCTACTATTGTGAGCAAGAATCCCGTAGAAGAAATGGAGTAGCCCTCATAGTCAACAAAAGAGTGGGAAAAGCTGTAATGGGAGATAATCTCTAAAATGAGAGAATGATTTCAATACGAATCCAAGGCAGACCTTTCAACATCACAGTAATGCAAGTTTATGCACCAACCAACAATGCTGAGGAGATTGAAACTGACCAGTTCTATGAAGGCTTACAATACCTTCTAGAACTGACACCAAAGAAAGATGTCCTTCTCATTACAGGGGAATGCAATGCTAAAGTAGGGAGTCAAGAGATAAAGGAACAACAAGTAAGTTTGGCCTTAGAGTTCAAAACGAAGCAAGGCAAAGGCTAATAGAGTTTTGTCAAGAGAACAAGCTGGCCATCACAAACACTCTTTTCCAACAACACAAGAGGCAACTCTACACAAGGAAATCACCAGATAGGCAATACCGTAACCAGATTGATTAAATCCTCTGCAGCCAAAGATGGAGAAGCTCTATACGGTCAGCAAGAACAAGACCTGGAGCTGATTCTGGCTCTGATCATCAGCTTCTCATAGCAAAACTCAAGCTTAAACTGAAGAAAGTAGGAAAAACCACTGGGCTAGTCAGGTATAATCTAAACCAAATCCCTTATGAATACACAGTAGAAGTGAAGAGCAGATGTAAGGAACTCGATTTGGTGGACAGAGTGCCTGAAGAACTTCGGATAGAGGCTCGTAACATTGTACAGGAGGCAGCAACAAAAACCATCCCAAAGAAAAGGAAATGCAAGAAAGCAAAGTGGCTGTCCAACGAGGCCTTAGAAATAGAAGAGAAGAGAAGGGAAACAAGTGCAGGGGAGATAGGGAAAGTTACAGAAAATTTAATGCAGACTTCCAGAGAATAGCAAGGAGAGACAAGAGGACCTTCTTAAATGAACAATGCAAAGAAATAGAGGAAAATAATGGAAAGAGAAAAACCAGAGATCTGTTCAAGAAAACTGGAGCTATTAAAGGAAACTTTTGTGCAAAGATGGACGTGATAAAATGGTAGGGACCTCACAGAAACAGAAAAAATCAAGAAGAGGTGGCAAGAATACACAGAGGAATTATACCAGAAAGATTTGGATATCCCGGACAACCCAGATAATGTAGTTGCTGACCTTGAGCCAGACAAGTGAAGTCAAGTGGGCCTTAGAAAGCTTGGCTAACAACAAGGCCAGTGGAGGTGATGGCATTCCAGATGAACTATTTAAAATCTTAAAAGATGATGCTGTTAAGGTGCTACATTCAATATGCCAGCAAGTTTGGAGGAGGGGTGGAGCAACCGCCAGCGAGAACAGGGGAATTCTCAGGGCTCTAAGAAACCCTGGGTTTTACTCCAAGTCAGCAGACCCTCCAAGAAAGGGGGGCAAGTTTCTACAAGGAGAGTGGGGCTGGCAGCAGGGGATCTGGAGACGCCAGAGAAACCAGACTGCAATCTGTTTTTTCGGAGGAGTTTCCTTTCCTCAATTGCAACTGACTCGTGAAGTCGTCATGATGAATTGGTGCGTAGCTGTCCGGAGAGGGGAGAAAGGAAGATTTATGATTTGACTGCATGAACAGAAGTCGAACAGCTATTTTTATGGCAAGTAACAGACCAGATGTTTTGTTTCTCTTTGGAAAGTTTAATTGTGCAGACAATCTCTTAAGCGGCAGAGGATCTTGGCAAACTTTGAAGGGTTTTCTTACTACGCCATAACTGGTTAGAATTGAGAATTGAGAAAGTGAAACTTGTCTTTTCCACCCTAACCCTCCCTCCTAAGGTCTGGCTTCTTATAAAGTAGAAGTTTGAGAATCTTGAAGGACTACGAACGGCTTAAAGCTGTGGAACCTTACTCTGAGCCATAAAGGAGGATTATAAATCAAATAGTCACTTTTATTACCGAAGTGTTCTCCTTAAGACTCTGAATCAGTTCTGGCCAACGAGTGAGGAGGGAACGCTGAGCAATGTCGACTGTCTGACTCCTATCATTTTTGGATGAAAATTTAAGGGCAAGACTTTGGGATTTTAAAATGGAGAATTATATGATATGCTGTCTTCAGGAATTTCAATCTAATCTCATCAACCATCTCAAGGCTCAAATTTCAGAACTGGAGACAGATATTAAAGCAATACTTCTTGGCTTGGACACTGTGATAGAGACAGGAGACAAACAGACAGCATCTTCTGAATCAGCTGAACAACTATCATCGCCAGAGAGAGAGGGGGGGAGAGCACTGTTCCTAAGGAGGAGACGGGAGATGAAATGATTGACTACTTTGAACTAATTGAACAACAACCTCCGAAGAGCCAGAGGAAGACATTTTTTTAAAAGCAGAATAAAATACTTAAAAAATGAGGAGAGGAGGCTGGGGACAAGGTGGGAAAGCACATGGATTTTATCCTGATGGAAAATGATGCTAAAGGGAAGATATGGGTGAATTTGGAGGCAGAAATTTATGATTAGAGGTCAAATAGATCTGTGTTGCTCAGAAATCAAGATACGGATTATACTGAGAGGAAATTAGTAAATTGTATAGAAAATGCCTTAAAGAAATTTTATAGATGGCATTTTAAAACTGGCAAAAGGGGAGTAAAAAATCAATCTTGGAAGTACGATACTGGAGTTCAGAAGCAAAATGAAAGGGGGGAAGTAACCTACAGATTAAATGGTAAAATTTCTTGGTTTTGAGAGATCTACAGTATAGTCACACAGAAAGCAATATGAGTAATTACACTATGAGCAATTTTGGCTAGATGGGAAACTAAAGAGCAGATAAACATATGTAGTTATGAATTTTACAAAGGTTAGTGAATAATAGTAATAATAGATGCTTTGGTTCTTATGGTATATATAGAGAGCTTAAATATGAGTGAATTACTATATTGATTTTATAGACAAGATTAGTTTTATAATGTCTTTCTACCTGTGAAAGTGGGGATCTTTCAGAACTGTATTAAGCGGGCCTAGAGCTTTTGTGTGGGGAGGTGTGTGGTTAAGCTACCTTTATGATGAAATTAGAATTGTCTATGATAAGTATTGGATAGAGGGGTACATAGGTGAAAGAATCTATAGAGACTTTATATCCCTGGTTCATACATGGAGCAAAGAAATATAACAAAATTGGGAAAGTTACTTGCTGAATATCTTAAATGGCTGATAAGTACAGGTAATGCTTAAAATAGATTACATATTCTGATCACAATTGTTTAGAAGGTATTGATGAAAAGCTAGAAACATGAAAATATTAAGTAAGTTATGAACTATAGTTGGTCTATGCAATTAAGAGTGGCTTGAATATAAGATCAATATAGGTTTAA
Organism: Pogona vitticeps; assembly: GCF_051106095.1. Taxonomy (NCBI): domain Eukaryota; kingdom Metazoa; phylum Chordata; class Lepidosauria; order Squamata; family Agamidae; genus Pogona; species Pogona vitticeps. The sequence continues at coordinate 62,909,496 of NC_135786.1, forward strand.
GTTTATATATTGACAATTTATGTACGTTAATCTTTGGGGTTTATGTAGTCAGAATTATATATCAAACGGATATGGCCTAAAGATGTTTAGTAGGGCAATATGGTTTATGTAGTCAGTATTATATGTTAGATGGATATATGGAAAATATTCTCCCCGATTATGTGTTCTGTATTTGTTTTGTATGTTTGTTTGTGTTATTAATTAATAATAAAAAAGGTGAAAAAAATATGCCAGCAAGTTTGGAAAACTCAACAGTGGCCAGAAGACTGGAAAAGATCAGTCTACATCCAAATCCCAAAGAAGGGCAGTGCCAAAGAATGCTCCAACTACCGTACAATTGCACTCATTTCCTACGCTAGCAAGGTTATGCTCAAAATCCTTCGAGGTAGGCTTCAGCAATATGTGGACTGAGAACTCCCAGAACTACAAGCTGGATTTCGAAGGGGCAGAGGAACTAGAGACCAAACTGGTAACATGTGCTGGATTATGGAGAAAGCCAGAGAATTCCAGAAAAACATCTACTTCTGCTTCATTGACTATGCAAAAGCTTTTGACTGTGTGGACCACAGAAAACTATGGCAAGTCCTTAAAGAAATGGGAGTGCCTGATCACCTTATCTACCTCCTGAGAAACCTATACGTGGGACAGGAAGCCACAGTTAGAACTGGATATGTTACAACTGATTGGTTCAAAATTGGGAAAGGAGTACAAGGCTATATATTGTTCCCCTGCTTATTTAACTTATGTGCAAAATACATCATGCAAAAGGCTGAACTGGCGGAATCCCAAACTGAAATTAAGATTGCCGGAAAAATATCAACAACCTCCGATATGCGGAGGATACCACTCTGATGGCAGAAAGTGAGGAGGAATTAAGGAACCTTGTAATGAGGGTGAAAGAGGAGAGTGCAAAAATGGACTGAAGCTGAACATCAAAAAAAAAACTAAGATCATGGCCACTGGTCCCACCACCTCCTGGCAAATAGAAGGGGAAGATATGGAGGCAGTGACAGATTTCACTTTCCTGAGCTCCATGATCACTGCAGATGATGACAGCAGCCACGAAATTAAAAGACGCTTGTTTCTTGGGAGGAAAGTGATGGCAAACCTCGACAGCATCTTACAAAGCAGAGACATCACCCTGCCAATAAAAGTCTGCATAGTCACAAGTATGGTTTTTCCTGTAGTGATGTATGGAAGTGAGAGCTGGACCATAAAGAAAGCTGACTGCTGAAGAATTAATGCTTTTGACTTGTGGTGCTGGAGGAGGCTATTTAGAGTCTCCTGGACTGCAAGGAGAATAAAACTATTTATTTTGAAGGAAATCAACCCTGAGTGCTCACTGGAAGGATAGATCCTGAAGCTGAGGCTCCAATATATTGGCCATCTCATGAGAAGACTCCTTGGAAAAGACCCTGATGTAGGGAAAGTGTGAAGGCAAGAGGAGAAGGGGACGACAGAGGACAAGATGGTTGGACAGTTTCATTGAAGCTCCCAACATGAATTTGACCCAATTCCGGGAGGCAGTGGAAGACAGGAGGGCCTGGCATGCTCTGGTCCATGGGATCACAAAGAGTCGGACATGACTGAATGACTAAACAACAACAAATCTGTCAATAAGACTAACAAGTGAACTCATGTCCGTGGGGTTTTACTTTTTGAACATATAATGCATTTTATTATCTACATTCAATCAGGAAGGAAAAAGATTTTGCAAAGTGAGTTTTACTCTTTCAAAGAGCCTTCTTCAAGAGCTTTCAGAAAGAAGATGGCAAAATGCAAAATATGTGTTTTAAAAATATGAGATACAATAAAGAGACAGAAGCCACTGAAGCTCTGAAATGAGCGCCCCTCATTTATTCTAACCGGGTCTGCTCAGAGCAACGTCCCAGTGTACAGCACCCTAATTGTTGAACTACCAGACAAGACTTTGTCAGCAGCTGCCTTCATAACTTTGGCCAGAGAACGTGGGTTGAGATATACAGTACTGGAGAATACAGCAACTCAAAGGGGGGGGGCAGAATTATCAATAATTATAATGCCCCCAAACATACACCACGAGGTTCTAATAGACGGCGCTTTAAACAGAAACAGAACGTGCATATTAAATATTTGCTGGCTCTTCAGGTATAAATACAAAATAAGAAAAGATATTGGCTCAAATTTCTCTGCACAGTAGCAGTAGGCAGACGTGCGAGTGAGGCAGAAGTCTGCACCAGCAGCCAAGGGCAAGGGGAACTTAGCCATGTAGCAGGACAACAGTGGCAAGCCGACTCTACACCTCACACCATCGAGAAGCAAGCGATCTCTTGAAGCGCAATAACTGTGCAAGGAGAGGGGCAAGTGGGAGACAGCCTGGGCTTTAGACTTTCCGACTGGTCGTGCTGGCGGTAGAGGAGGAGGAGGAGGAGGAGGAAGCGCTTGAGCGCATGGGTTTCCCCTCGGCTCCCGTCGCCTTGGGCACTTATCGCTCGGAGTGGGGACGCCCTTCCTCGGGCAGCGGGCGGGCCACGCCCCGGGGCAGGCAGGAGGCAGAGCCAAGCGCTGCCCGGCAGAGACTGCACAGCGAGGAGCGCCCGCGGCATGGAGGAGCCTTGACGCGTGTTTCCCCCCCCGCGCGCGCGCAAGGAGCCCAGAGAATGGGAAAAGACGGGGCAGGTGAGTGGTGTCAGGCCGGCAGGGCCGGGAGGCGCCCCAGCACCCCGTGAGGGGAGCTTGGCTGGGGACCCCCAATACTCTGCCCGCCTCCGAAGCCCGCCCGGGAGCGCCCTCTCGCTTTCCTTGTCGCCCGCGCCTCCTGCCGGAGCCTCAGAAGGAGCGTCGTGGTAAGAACCCGGGATCAAGCCGGCCGGGCGTGGTTGGCACGCGGGTTGGAGCGCCTGGAACAAGAGGCGTCCTCTCCCCCCTCCCACATACACACACGCCATTTATTGGGGTATGAGGGTCGGGGCGGCTTTTCTGCAGCACCAAGTTGGGGTGACCCCACTTAGGGCAGTGGCGATCGCTCAGGTCGCTTTCTCCGGACGCCCGCGTGGCTTCCCGGGGCTGTTTCTGGGAGATGGCCCTCCCGGATGGCCTGCGTGGGAACCGAGCCGAGGGGGTGCACCCGAGGTGGGTCGGAGCAGCAGCGTTGCGGATCGGCGTCTCTTCCTTAGAGACTCCCGTCCCCAGTTGGAAGGAAGGCTCTGAGGCACCGGGACGTTTGCTGGGCAGCCGAAGGGAGAAGATGCCCTCTGTTTGTAATCCGGTATCGTGGGAGACGAGGCAGGTGCCCCCGGCCCGGTTCTTTTGGAAGGAGAGGAAGAGTTTTTTTAAGGGAACAGAGCTCTGATTGTTGTTCCTCTGTGAGCCAGGCGGGGGTGGGGTGGGGTGGGGTGGGGTGGGGGGTCGGGAGTGTCGGCGCAGGACGGGTGGAAGGGAGAGAAACCAACCCCCTCTTGCTCGTTCCAAGGACCGGGGCTATCCTCCTTTCCCCCGTCCAGCCCGCCATTCATGGACAGGGACCCATCATCTTGTTCAAAAACATCGCAGACCTCAGGGAAAGGGAGCGGGGTGCGGTGCGGTGGGGTGGAGCGTTCAGACGGGGTTTTAATGTCGTCGTAGACTCGCTCCAAGTGGAAACAAACAGTGTATGCAGGAAACGAAAGCAGGTTAACGGATACCTCGCGCTGCGCCTACTTTTGTGTGTGTGTGTGTGTGTGTGTGTGTGTGTGTGAGTGTGTGTGTGTGTGTGTGTGAGAGAGAGAGAGAGAGAGAGAGAGAGGGAATGCCTGGGTTTCTGAGCAGCGTTGCGCCCATGTAAGGGGAATGAAAAGCGTCTCTCCTCGCCACCGCCCGGCTGCATGAAATGCGTCCAAGCAATGGTATCGCGTTCCCTCCTGGGCGGCTTCCCTCCGCCCAGTTTCCCACCGTCTTCTGAAGTGCCGTTTTTCTCTTTGCCGGACTGGATGGCACCTCCCGCGCTTTTAGGGGCGAAAGAGCTCCAGGAGTGGAATTCGGGGCTATTAATCAACGCGAGGGTCTGGGAAAAGGAACTATTAAGAAAACGAACTGTTAAGAAAACCAAGTTTATGGTACTGTAATCATGCAGAAAACACCCAGTCTCAGAAGCGCAGGTAAAAAAGATTCAAAATGGAAGTGTGGAGCAGGTTGGCGGACATTAATAGGTTGAGATTTGGCTAAATTATTATAGTCTTGCAATGAACCTCAGAATAGAAATAGCCCAGGCTAGATTCCTTGCCGCAAAGAATTTAAAAGGGAACAAAAACTGAAAAATTGGCATTGAGAAGGTGCATTGTGTAGTTCTGTGTATTCTCTCTTCAGCTGTATGGTGTGGAATATTGGACTTTTTAACAGGAGCTACTATATAAAAAAAGATGGAAACATTTGAAATGTTAATTTTTCACAGGAAGCTAAGAATTTCTTGAAACAAGAGGCTTGTCAGTGAGGAACTACTAAGAAGAACGAGAAAAGACCAAGAAATCACAAAGTAGATAAAATTCAGAAACGTAGAATACTTCAAAAGCATGGGAGACAAAAAGGGCAGATGGTTATGGGTGATCAGTTGAGGCACAATAAAAGGAAAGATAAATGCAGAAAGGAAAATTGCTTCTTGGCTAAAAAACCTGGAGTACAGGTTTTGGATGCAAAACATCATCGTTTAGAGCTGAGATATTCAATGTTGGAGCAACTATGAGTTGATGCCATGCTCATACTTTCAAAAGCGAGACTATGTAATATCTTTACTAGGCCCCCAAGACAGAGAGAGAAAGAGTTAGCAAATCTTCAGGTCCTTCAAACTGAGTGTTACAAAATCTGTAATTGAGGCAGAGAGAAGCAGAAAAGCTCAAAATTCATGTGATGGCCACAGGAGCTGTAGAAATTTATTGTTCAAAAACAGAGACTGCGATCTGGGAAACCCTGTTTGGGCTGTGAAGTTAATAGGCTGAACCTCAAGAGAGGGAGAATCAGTTGCCCATCTCCATCGTGATAAACGCCAGGCTTGCAAGCACTCAGCAAAAGGGCTGGGCCACAGAAGGATAAGCAGCACAGCCATTGCTATGGCAGCAAAGATGGAGACAAAATGTAACAGAGTGCACAGCAAACCTCACAAAGTCCACTGTGGTCACAGTTGTCCCGAGTGCATGTGGTACCAAAATAATTGCATCAGACATTCCCAGAGGAGGCAGCTTTCTCCCCAGGTTATGTTACATGACTTCATTATATAATTTATTACGGAGGAACATACCATGTATGCAGGTTGTGTCGTGTGTGATTTGCCTGCATCCTTCAGCCCTTTTCCAGAGAAGGTTCAAAGACCTTCCAGGAGAAGATTAATAATAATAATAATAATAATAATAATAATAATAATAATAATAATAATAATAATAATAATAATAATAATAATAATAATAATAATAATAATAATAATAGCACAGATGGAAAGGACCCTATAGATCATTAAGTCCAGCCCCTGTTTAGAGACCTAAACCACAGCTATAGCAAGTTCTTTCTAAGGTGGTCCCTAGGATTTCAGGATAGCAGATTTTGGAATATATAATTACACCGTCCAAAAGTTTGGCCATGACCTGTGTTGTCTAAGGCTGTGGTCCCCAACCTTGGGCCTCCAGATGTTGGACTACAACCCCCAGAAGCCTTCACCACCACCTCTGCTGGCCAGGATTTCTGGGAAATGAAGTCCAAGAACATCTGGAGGCCCAAGGTTGGAGACCACTAGTCTAAGGGATTCTGTGAGATGGAAGCAAAACAAGCAAACAAACAAAAAACCAGGAAGGCTGAAAGCTAGTATGTGCTTTTGTCTATTTTTCTTAACACATCTGCTTGAAATGGCAGCAACAAAGTGCACAGTTGGTAGCCCTGTTAGACCAGGTCTGGGGAATCACTGGTGATCCAGATGTTGTTAGACTCAAGCTCCCAGCACCACTGGCTATGGCTTTGCTGACTAGGACTAAGTGGAGTTGTTATTGAACTATATCTGGAGGGCCATGTTTCCTCCAGGCCCACCCTTGGTATTGCTGCCTGGCTACATCAAGAACAGGTATCTCCCCAACTTCATGCAGTGTATGGGATTATAGGTAGAGAAGAAGCCAATAGGTAAAAAAAAGCAGACAGATGGTCACCAGGGTGGTCAACTGGGACCACTGGCATCCTTCCATAAGCAGCTCACCTTGATGCAGACTTAGATGGGGAGCAGAGAAATACAGTAGGAGCCCGAAAAACTCACAACAACCAACAGTAGGAATCGTTGGATGAGAGCTACCTAGCTTTTCAAACAGGTTAAGAAGAAGAGAGAGTGTTGGAACCTCTGCAAGGAGGGAGGGTCAGGATACACTTAGGTGTGTTGTGGTGGGGAAATTCTGAATTCCTGCTGAAAAAACAAAGAGGTGCCATAGGTCTTCTCCCTTTCCCCAAACACATCCACCTGTGATCCAAGAGATGCATAATGGAATACTAACTAAGACTGGAGAGTGTGAGCTCTTGGTCTGTTCAGGAGCCAGCTGCTTGTAACTACCTGCAGCCAGTTTTCTTTTGGCTCCAGTTCCAAACTGCTCTCCAGGTGGATACAGGAGAGTTTTTGACTGTAACATAGTAACAGGGAGAGAGAAGCATTCAAACATGAACTTGTTCATCTGCACTGTAAAATGCTGTAGCCTAGCATCATACAATGGGCTTTGATTGTTTGTTTTGGTGAACATGGCAGCCGTTTCCGGCCAATCCCAACAGCTTAGCAATAAATAGGTCTGATCTTTAGAAATGGTCCTCTTTGGGCAGCTTTTCACATTATGGGAAAGCATGAAAGTGGAGTGGTGGGTCACTTGCATACCTGGTGTCTGTGCTTTTAGGATAACTCAGAAGTAGAGAACTCATTATCTCTTGGACAAGAAGATTCAATAAGGTCTGCTTTTATTTGACAATCTTGCATTTCTATAAAATAATGTGTGAGTTTTCCATTGGTGCATTGATGTAGAAGCACAAAAAGACAGTACTAGCACTCACTAACTGAAACAGCTCTGGCAATCAGATGTGGGAGATAGGGTAAGAAACAGAGGGGATATGGCTGCAACAAAACATTTTGCTTTCTGAGACCCCCTTCCTTTTCTGCATCCCAGACTAGTTTAGGTGACACAGAGAAAGTTGTGTGGTACACACAGCTGTGGCATCTTGTGTGTGTGTTGACACTATACAATTACTGTATAGCAGTTTGATGCCACTATAACCCAATTCCATCATATCTTGACTCCATCATATGGAATCCTGGGATTTGTAGTTTGGGATATACTTGGTATTCTCTGCTAGAAAGCTATCATTTAATCTCATGAACTATAGCACAGAATTCTAACTATTTCACAGTAGAAGAGGTATCAAACTGCCATACCTGTGGAGTGTAGATGCACTCCTTGCTACTATTCAGTCACTGTCCCTTTTGGCACCTACTGTATTTTTCCGTTTATAACACACCCCTGTTTATAAGGAAACCCCCCCCCCACTTTTCTAACCCCAAAATTAAGAAAATTTAGCTTTGAGGATTCAGCCCCTGGGCTCAGAACGGTTGGACATTTTGAGTCCCTGTTGAATCTGAGCACTGCACAGGCTTCACCTCCAACAAGGTGTGTTCCAATTGGTTTGTACAGCATCAGCTGTGGTCACTTCCATAAGGCTCCTGATTGGAGGAAGCTCAGCCTCGTGACTGCAGGAAGCCCGTTTACAGAGGCAATATGTGCCATGTTGTTCTCTCCTCAGCTATCTCAGTTTATGTCTGTGTAAAAGATGCCCCTCAATTTTTAGTGTAAGCATTTTAGGAAAAAGTAGCATCTTATACATGAAAAAATATGGTATGTCTTTTGCCAGTACAAAAAAAGTTGGACTCCAGTGTTGTTGTACAGCAGTGGGTGCCATATGGCAAGAGCAACACATGCAGTTGCTTTGTCTATAAACAAAGATATCAAAAGCTCCCTCTGGAAGACTGATGTCATCTAACATCCTATGGTCTGAAATAGCCTATGTAAAATAATAATAATAATTGCATGCTGTTAAGTCAATTCTGACTAATGACAACCCTTTTCAGGGTTTTCCAAGTAGAGAGTACTCAGGTGTGGTTTACCATTCCCTTGTTCTGGGGGCATCCTGGGACTGTGCAGCTTCCCCATGACTACACAAGGGGGAGACACAATGAGGAATTGAGCTCCCAGTCTCTGGCTCTGCAGCTAGATACTGTACAGCAGTGGTCCCCAACGTTTTTAATGCCAGGGACCGGTATTGTTAAAGACCATTCTTCCAAGGACTGGGGGGGGGCTTGCCGCCGCCAGTGTCCATGAATGGGGGTGGTGTGGGGGGGCGTCCATGCATGGGGGTACTTGTTATGCAGTAGTATGTTATGCCATCATTTAAAGTGCCTCTGAGGAATCCCAAATAAAGATCAGCTATGCTAGTAGGTCCATCCTGACATATTCTTAGTCACATCCTACAGCAGAAGCCATGGTCCACAGAGAGCTTTCAAAGCATCAGAGGGATCTCATTGTTAAAAATGGTACCAGTCAGAAGAAGGATATAAAAGAATTTCCAAGGCATTAGATATGCCATGGAACACAGTGAAGACAGTCATCATCAAGTGGAGAAAATATTTCACAACAGTGACATTACCAAGAACTGGACGTCCCTGCAAAATTAATGAAAAGACTAGAAGAAAATTGGTCAGGTCAAGGAGGCTGCCAAGAGGCCTACAGCAACATTAAAGGAGCTGCAGGAATATCTGGCAAGTACTGGCTGTGTGGTACATGTGACAACCATCTCCTGTGTTCTTCATATGTCCGGGCTATGGGGTAAAGTTGCAAGATGGAAGCCTTTTCTTACGAAGAAAAACATCCAAGCCTGACTAAATTTTTCAAAAACACATCTGAAGTCTTCCAAAAGCATGTGGGAAAAAGTGTTATGGTCTGATGAAACCAAGGTTGAACTTTTCAACCATAATTCCAAAAGATCTGCTTGGTGCAAAAACAACACTGTGCATCACCAAAAGAACACCATACCCACAGTGAAGCATGGTGGTGGCAGCATCATGCTTTGGGGCTTTTTTTTTCTTCAGCTGGGACAGGGACCTTAGTCAAGCTAGAGGGAATTCTGAACAGTTCCAAATACCAGTCAATATTGGCACAAAACCTTCAGGCTTCTGCTAGAAGCTGAACATGAGGAGAAACTTTATCTTTCAGCATGACAACCACCCAAAGCAAACATCCAAATCAACAAAGGAACAGCTTCACCAGAAGAAGATTAACCTTTTGGAATGGCCCAGCCAGAGCCCACACCTGAATCTGACTTAATATCTGTGAAGTAATCTGAAAAAGGCTGTGCATAGGAGATGCCCTTGCAATCTGAGATTGTGCCATACTGATAGAATCATACCCAAAAAGGCTGAGTGCTGTAATAAAATCAAAAGGTGCTTCGACAAAGTATTATTTAAGGGTGTGCACACATATGCAACCATATTATTTCAGTTTTTTATTTTTACTTCCCTCCACCTAAAAGATTTCAGTTTGTTGTTCAACTGAGTTGTACAGTTCATAGGTCTCATTAAAGGTGGAATAAGTTCTGAAATGATTTATCTTTGTCTCATTTTTTTACATCACAGACAATTGACATTTTAACAGGGGTGTGTAAACTTTTTATATCCACTGTATTTGTTTGACCTTTTTTTAGTATTTATATGCTCACTTGGGTTAGCCTTAATCACTTGGGTTAGCCTTAATTTTGTCTTTTAATGTTGTAAGCTGCCTTAGTTCCTTTCAAGGAGAAAGATGTGGTAAAGACATTTCAGACTACACTCTCCATCATTCCCAAATATTAGCCATCCTGTCTGGGGTACAATCTGGACCTATTAGTTTTACAAAAGACTTGCCTTGGGAGGAGAATCATCAAAGTTACATTAAAAAAACCAACACCTCCACATGTTTTCAGAATGTGCACACCCATCTGCACCAGTGCCAAGTTCTACATGAATGGAAGAATGCTTCCAGATTAATTTTTCCTGATTCCTCTTTCCTTCTCTTTCCTAGTGTGTTATCCAATTATTGAAAGTTTTCCTTTTTGTAAAATGGTTTTTATTGTTGTTGTTCCCTTTGTTGTGAGCCGCCTAGAGTGGTCTATCGACTAGATAGGCGGGATATAAAATAAATAAATAAATAAATAAATAAATAAATAAATAAATAAATAAATAAATAAATATTTTTAATTGTGAATTCATTCTGCCTCAAACATTCAGTTTTACTAGGGAGAGGCCAGTGTTGAGATCTCTCATTTGTAACCCTACCCTATTTTCTCACAGTTTCTTCTGTCTCATAGCCTAGAAACACTATATTTAAGAGAGAAAAAAATTAATACCTTGTCTTGTTGCAGGCAATCTGGAAGGCAGGGGAAGGCAGGCAACTGGGGTGGGGGTGGGGGGTTTGCGTTTTGGAAGGGGAGGAGGAGGCAATGGGGTCCCTGCTTCCAGGCAAGCAACCTGGAAGGCAGGGGAAGACAGGCAACTGGGGCGGGGGTGGGGGGTTTGCACGCGTGCGCGCGCGCGTTTTGGAAGGGGAGGAGGAGGCAATGGGGTCCCTGCTTCCAGGCAAGCAACCTGGAAGGCAGGGGAAGACAGGCAACTGGGGCAGGGGTGGGGGGTTTGCACACGTGCGCGCGCGCGTTTTGGAAGGGGAGGAGGAGGCAATGGGGTCCCTGCTTCCAGGCAAGCAACCTGGAAGGCAGGGTAAGACAGGCAACTGGGGCAGGGGTGGGGGGTTTGCACACGTGCGCGCGCGCGTTTTGGAAGGGGAGGAGGAGGCAATGGGGTCCCTGCTTCCAGGCAAGCAACCTGGAAGGCAGGGGAAGACAGGCAACTGGGGCGGGGGTGGGGGGTTTGCACGCGTGCGCGCGCGCGTTTTGGAAGGGGAGGAGGAGGCAATGGGGTCCCTGCTTCCAGGCAAGCAACCTGGAAGGCAGGGGAAGACAGGCAACTGGGGCAGGGGTGGGGGTTTGCACACGTGCGCGCGCGCGTTTTGGAAGGGGAGGAGGAGGCAATGGGGTCCCTGCTTCCAGGCAAGCAACCTGGAAGGCAGGCAACTGGGGGGGGTTGCACGCGCGCGCGCGCGTTTTGGAAAGGGAGGAGGAGGCAATGGGGTCCCTGCTTCCAGGCAAGCAACCTGGAAGGCAGGGGAAGACAGGCAACTGGGGCGGGGGTGGGGGGTTTGCACGCGTGCGCGTGCGCGTTTTGGAAGGGGAGGAGGAGGCAATGGAGGTCCCTGCTTCGAAGCAGGCAAGAAGGCAGGGGAAGACAGGCAATTGGGGCGGGGGTGGGGGGCGTGCGCGCAGGCTTTGTAAGGTGAGAAGGAGGCAATGGGGTCCATGCCAGGGAATGGAAAGTCAGGCGATCCGGCAGGCAGGTGTATGTGTTTGTTTTGGAAGGGGAGCGGGCGGGCGGGCGGGGGGGGCAGAGAGCCATGTCCGCGGCCCAGTTACAGGAAGCCCAGGGACCAGCACTGGGCCGCGGACCGGGGGTTGGGGACCCCTGCTGTACAGTACCTGAATCACTGAACTATAAAGCCATAAAAATGTTTTAGCAGATAGAAAATATGGTGCTACATCCCTTCAATCACTGTCTTAACAGGGTTTTGCTGCAGCAGTTGTTTTTTTGTGTTGTTTTGCTTGAGTACCACATATTTTTCTTGTACCTAGTTATAATATTTCATTTTTACAATCCTGCAACAATGTGATCTTTCCAACAAAAGACTTTTGCCCATGTGTAGCATATTCCAAGTTCCATTTACTACTTCAAACTGGATTTGTTTGTTTGTTCAGTCGTTTAGTCGTGTCCGACTCTTCGTGACCCCATGGACCAGAGCACGCCAGGCCCTCCTATCTTCCACCGCCTCCCGGAGTTGTGTCAAATTCATGTTGGTTGCTTCGATGACACTGTCCAACCATCTCATCCTCGGTCGTCCCCTTCTCCTCTTGCCTTCACACTTTCCCAACATCAAAGTCTTTTCCAAGGAGTCTTCTCTTCTCATGAGATGGCCAAAGTACTGGAGCCTCAGCTTCAGGATCTGTCCTTCCAATGAGCACTCGGGGTTGATTTCCTTTAGAATTGATAGGTTTGTTCTCTTTGCAGTCCAGGGAACTCTCAAGAGTCTCCTCCAGCACCACAATTCAAAGGCATCAATTCTTCGGCGGTCAGCTTTCTTTATGGTCCAGCTCTCACTTCCATACAACACTACAGGAAAAACCATAGCTTTGACTATTCAGACTTTTGTTGGCAAGGTGATGTCTCTGCTTTTTAAGATGCTGTCAAGGTTGGATGAGGCCAGCATATTGGAATATGCTGTAAGCAATAAGTTGCCTTCATGGCACAATTCAGAAAAGTTATTTCTTTGGAGTACAAGCCCCAGGATCCCCTGTCTAGTAGCAATGCTGGGCTGTGGCTTTTAGAAATTGTAGTACAAAAACAGAAAAATATGTTTTGCTAGCTTTGCTTTTTAAAATTTCTCTGCTTTTTAAACTTTATTTTTGAAACTGTCGTTGACTTCACCTTGCTTTAAGATATTAAAATTATCCCTCAGCCTTTATGGAAAATGACAATGGGAGGAAAAGCTGACGTCATTGCTCAGGAAGGGCCCAGGGAGGAACCACATTCCGGTGTAAGATTTTTAATTGTTTCATCACTAGCTAGATTAAATCAATGTCTTTTGAACTGGATCCAATTCACCACAGCTTCCAATTTCATACAATGGCAAAAACAAAGCATTATAGAATCATGGTATCAATTAGCTCTGCTTTAACATTGGAGGAGGACTACAGAGAGAGGCAAACACAAAGCACTTCTGCCTTGACTGTAGTTGCATCAGAGGTTTCTACCAGTTCATACTTACATACTCCTACAGTACCTTTCTGAGTTTTCATGCTTTGTGTTTATAACAGATTTACACTTTCCCAGGACTAGCTTTTAAAACAGAACAGATTTAATGTTACTGTCCATTTGAATAAAACCAATGCTATTTAATGTATGCTTTAGTTTATTATTTTTATTGTATGTGTGTTATTTCTTACTACTCAATCTGAAAGAGACTGAAATGAGAGCATGGCCTCCAAAAGACTACCATGTTGGTCTTCTAACAGTTGCAGTTAACATAAAGAGTCTTGTGTCAATTTTGGCAAGAGTTTGAGGACTACATTGGATGTACAAGTCTTACTCTTAGCTGGCAGCATAGAAAAGCAGGGAGGATGTGAATAGTAGTCAAGGATGATAAAATGCAAAAGCCCAGCCTGTTGCAACTCTGAATAAAGTTTAAGCAACCTGAAGCAAAGTGATCATTCACAGAAGCAGACATCAAGAGTTTGACATAAAAATATAAGAATAACAGAGATGATGGGAAGAGAAAGTCCGGGACATGGTGCTATTTAAATATAGGAACAAATGTTTTATGCCAAAGAGGCAGTCTACAAGAACAGACTAGGGAAGGTAAAAAGAAAAAGAGAGAACATAAGCACTTGGAAGCAAAAAGCAGAAGTTTAAGAAATACGATAAACAAATAGAAGATACTGAAATCTTGAAAGAAGAAGTAAGAAAGCAAAACCAAAACCAAGCAAAGGCCCAAACTACAAACCAAGAACCTCATGACAGGTCTGCGAAAACAAAGACGAAAACCCTGAAAACAGTTTGAACACATTGCAGTTAAAGCTTGAAAAAACTACTTTCTTAGACTACCAGACTCTCACTGACTGTGCCAGCAGACAGATACTGAGTGTTATTCTTGCTACTTATATTTTCTGAGTTCTCAATGTAGGACAAAAGAAGATATTGAGTCAAGGTCTTCATGATAATGGAAAAAGAACTGAAATGACTTTGGAAATAATCAGCTGATGAAGATGACCAGATTTCACAACTGCTTGAATAAAAGAAAAGAAAAAAGACAAAGTAGAATTGAAAAAAATGACACTAAGATTGCTAACTTAAGGAAACAAATTTTGCATTTGGTTTAGCATCTTGCTAAATGTAATTCTAACAACAACAGAAATCAGTTGTATCAAACCAGCTCTGAATAATATTGTGAGGAAGCAGCCCAAACTCTTGTCCACTAACCATCTCAAGATGTTCAGCCTACATTTGTCCTGGGTGACCTATCAGCATCAATTCTGTCCTAAGCATGTTGTTAACTGGAACCAGTCAGTAGCAGCGACCTTTTCTCATGTCTCTGTGTATGCCGCCAAATTGATTCTGATTTATCAATTTGACTTTCCAGGGGTTTCCAGGTAGAGAATACACAAAACTGGTTTGCCATTCCTTTCTCCAGGGAGCATCCTGGGTCTGCGCAGCTTGCCAATGAGTACACAGGTAGACTTATCTCTCTAGAAGCACAGTGGGGAATCAAACTCCCAACCTCTGGTTTCCCAGTCAGATACCTAAACGACTGAGCTATCCATCCAGCTCTTATACTAATCATGTGTGGTCAAGTCAGTTCTGATTTATGCTGACCCTTTTTCAGGTTTTCCCAGGTAATGAGCACTCAAAAGTGATTTACCATTCCTTTCTTCTGGGGACATCCTGAGACCGTGCAGCTTGCACAAATCCACACAGGCTGGCTCTACCTGCAGGTGGCTTAGTGGAGAACTGAAGTCCCAACCTTTGGCTCTGCAGACAGATACTCAAACCACTGAGCTATCCGACCCAATAGTGGGAGGGGAAGTATGCACTCACTGTTGGCTGCACAGTGCCTCCAGTGACCAAGGTGGTAATGTCGCAGTGGCCTCCAGTACCCAGCAGGGGCACAAACAATTGGTGTCAGTGGCCCTTGTCATCATAGGAAGCCAACAGACAGGCAAAGTAGAGTTGTCCAGTTCTTCTCAGTCAGAGGTATGGGACGTTCTTGGTGGTCACCAAGTCTGTCTAAGAGGCTGCTTAAAACTAGCCACTGTTTGCATTGCATTTTGCACCAAAATGGGGCTTTCTTCCTTTTGCCACAAGGAACAGAAGGTCAGAACAGATATTTTCACTGGCTGCGAAAAAGCATGCTTCCACTGTTTGATTAGATAGACCGGTGATGATTACATGTGGAAATAAATTCTGTGTACAGACGAGTGGAAAATGTAAGATAATTTGAGAATATAAATGCATATAAAATGCATTTATATTCTCAGATTTAAAAATGGTTGTCTCTGAAGAAAAAAAAATCTTAGGTAGTGGGACGAGGGATGGAAATCTTTGGTCTGCCATCACTGGACTAGGTATCTCAACAGACCCTCTCAGAGCTAGTCAATGCAAATACATGGCATTTATTTTTCTCTGCTTTGCTATATTAAGAAAGCTTTTTTTGTGTGTGAACTTGCAGGGGCTGATGGGGGGGGGGACTATTCTTAGAGGGCCTTGGTCATGTGCCTAGGAGGTATACTATAGTTTTTCCCAACTTGGTGCTCTCCAAGATGTATTGCACCACAACCTGTGTCAGATGGAATTTATAGTCCTCGTACAAGTTGGGCTGGCCATCAGGCTGGGAGTAACTAATGTAGAGTAGTTATTCCCTGTTTTTGTGTGTTTCCCAGTTCTTCCTATCCAGAAGTATTTCTATCCAACACTTTTAGCATGCTGCGTCCACTCTGCCTCATTCATGGGATTTTATCCGGGGGTCAGTGCTTTGTAACCCACCTGTGTTTTCCTACTGCCTTTTCCTTGTTTTTTCTCTCATAAAAACACTGAGGAAAGGATAAACTAGGACTTGAAACATTATTGTTGTAAATAACAAGATACTTTATTTTGTTTTGTTTTTGTTAATTCATCGCTCATTATTTTAAACAAATGACTTGTTAACATTACTCATTTTTTATTAAAGCTGCATTTAGTTAATTTAAAAATGCATTTAGAAATACAAAATATGACCCCAGATCTCTGAAAAGTACTCCTCAAAAGCAATGTTTCAACAATATGTAGTATAGAATATTTGATATACTGTACTTAAAAAAAAACACCAATGCTACTAATCATTACATTACTTTTTAAAAAATAACACAATTATGCTCTTATTATTCCTGAAAGTAATGTGTTACTGTGACTGATCTCACCCAGGCTAATCACCTTTGAAATGCCCTTACTTTTAATAGGCTTGCCTTCAGCCCAAAACATATGTGCCCAAGCGGTTTTAAAATGGAAACATTTTTAAAAATGATATTTATTATAATATAACATGTGGTGAAACGAAGTAGAGTTCAATTTAAGACAGCAATATATGCTAGCTCTCAAACATTCAATCACCCTGTCTCAAATTCAAAGTAATTAGAAGTACCTAGGAGATATACGGTCATAACATAACAGCTTGTGGAAATTAAGTGATTCTTGTCCTCTGTTTGTTGTAGGTCACAAGAAATGGGCATTTCTATTCTTTGGCCTGGCCCTGTTAGCAACAGGATTTGCCTTCGGAGCTCTAGAGGAGACCTGCAACTGCAGCACAGCTACTGATTTCCAAGTATTTCAGACTGGACTGGCTCAGGAAATGTGTTGCTTGAATCTCAGCAGGACTAACATTGACATCTTGGACTGGAGTGTCTTTGCTAGAATTTCAGGCTTGAGAGAGCTCTACTTATCAAACTGTGGCATATCAAACATTATTGAAGTGGACAGTGGTTCTTCTACACTGGAGATCCTGTACTTGGATCATAACCAATTGAGTAGGCTCCCAGACAGTTTCCTAAAAAATGCACCTAGCTTACATGTCCTCAGTTTAGAAAGCAACCAGCTCCAGAAGCTACCAGAGATGTTTCTGGAAGCATCTGACCAAATCCATGAGATCTACCTTCACTTTAACAACTTAACTTCTCTTCCCTCAGGGGTTTTCAAACCCTCTCTCTTCACACTAGGCCTGTCCAACAACAGCTGGGATTGTACCTGCACCTTACTAGAACATTTGGAAAAATACCAGCTTGCATCCTTTGACACTGAGATAATTTGTAGCACACCAAAGCGTTTCTGTGGCATGAACATCAAAACCATCCCTAAGCAGTGGCTTTGTCAGAATCATAGTCTCACAGCTCTCTTCATTTGTCTGCCTTTGGTGGCTATTCTGGTCCTGGCTACCTGTTGCTTTTGCAAGAGGAAGCAAAAGACTGGCTACGTTCTCCGTGATGGGAAAGAATGCCGGCTGGCTACAGTGGAAACAAATGAAGCCAAAAGTTCAGGGGACCATCACTGCTATAGCCCATGTGATCTGCCCATCCCCTCTACTGCAAAGAGTGAGAAGAATATCTTGTTGAGGAACCAGGTCTTGTTGAAGCCTTCTACTGCACTGCTAGGGAGCGACGGAGACCTCTATGAAGAGGTGGAAATCAAAGTGGAGGCTTCTGATGATGCCACTGTGCAAGGAAGCCTTGGTCCAGACAAATTGGAATCCAAAAAACTGGCCGCTGCAGAGGAAGGTGGTGTCACAGGTGGGGAGACTGAAGCTGAGACTGTGAGCATGACAGATGTTCTGAATGGTTCAGTTGACCGTGAGAAGCTTTATATGAACCAGTCAGTAGATTATTACAACTTGGTACCTGGGATTGAACTGGAGGATTCAGACCACATGGAATATGAGAATGTTGATCTCTCCTGAGACTTCTTGTTAAAGTAGCTTAAACGTACAGAAGATCTGTGCTATTTTCTAGTCTGTTGCACAGGGCAGAATCACTAAACAAACACCAGTTGGCAGTTTCTAGCAGACATGTATGCATACTGGACGTTGTCGCTGTGTCTCCTGGGCCCATAGAATGGTATACCTATTACTAAGCACAAAAAAAAAAACTTCTAAGAGGACTGGACAG
This sequence comes from Pogona vitticeps, assembly GCF_051106095.1. Classification (NCBI taxonomy): domain Eukaryota; kingdom Metazoa; phylum Chordata; class Lepidosauria; order Squamata; family Agamidae; genus Pogona; species Pogona vitticeps. The sequence goes on from NC_135786.1 coordinate 62,927,331, forward strand.
ATCTATCCTCATTCATAAGGTGTGGTGACATAAAGTATATAATGAGCAATTCCTTTCTAACAATTAACCACTGTGCTTTTTTTGAATTTCACTTTGCAATTTCCAACAAAAGTCAAGATTTCTCATGGCTCAGCCTCCTCCTAGGAAGAAAAAGTTAGAACAAAACCTGACACTCACCCATCTTGTGTGAACAAGAAAATAGTTCAACTTTCCACAATACACGGCATTGCCCTTTTAGAAACAACGTTTTATTTTGAGGGAGTTTTGGGGATGCTGCTCAGTACATTCCCTACATGGCTTTACCAAAGATTTCTTCCAAAATTCACATACTTTCTCCTCTGGCCTTCTTTTCTTGCTTTGTGGGCTGGCCTCAGCAGGCTCCTTCCTTTTCAAGCTCGGCAGCAATCTTGGGTGGGGTTAGATCCTTAGGAATTTTCCCCAGTTTATTTTAGAGCTTGGCTACACAGGACCTATGTGAGGAGTGAGCTCACCACCTAGTGGAAAGGAGTGAATATAACAGCCCACCCCCAAAACGATCTTTGTTCCATATTTTAAAATATTTGAGAACCCTTTACTCGATATCCAAATAATTTTTTTAAAAAAATCTAGGGTAACTATGTCCATTTCGTTTGGTTCTCACATAATTTGATAGATCTTTTGCTTGTTCTCTGAATGGGAGGGAGCTGGATGGTCACACCTCTAAAATCAAAGGTGGCTTTTTGGCCCCATCCACTTTTATGAAGCCCTAAAGCATGGAAATCATTGGTTAAGTCATTCATACTATGACGCAATAAAGCTCTGCTTTAGGAAGTGAGAGGGGTATTTTAAATGCTCTCGGTCATAAATAATCTCATATGCGTGCCTTGACTTAAAAGGGATGGATTTGAGCTCTCTTCTACTAAATTGTGTTTCTACTGTAGCTTGTCCTATTTCAAAAGCAAGGAAAACAATATCAGCAAAATGTAAAAAGTGTAAATGAAATGGAATAAATTGTTATGCTTTGCCTTATCAGTATTCCTTTCCCCCTGCTGATAATATAAAGAAAAATGGTCAGTAGGAGGATCACTGGAATGCGTGTGTGCCTCCAGATCTCCAAGACAATATCACACGTGGCCCCTCAGGCCAGAAGTTATTAACCCAGTTTAAGCAGTACAGGTGTTCTACAGTCTCACATCTTGTGCTTGTTCAATTTATGCTGCATATACTCATACTTTTTCTTGGGTTTTTTTTTTTTCATTTAGGCATATGGTTATCTCCAGCAATTAGGGGATAGTACTAGAGATAATGTACCATTCATTTTCTTTGATTGCCACAATTATCTGAGGACAAGACAAGTTGATTTGCAACACCAAAGCTTTGCAATCCAGTGTTGTTATCTGCAAATTGATTTGTGATGTTTTTGTCCTAACTATTCACCTGCAGGAAACACCTAAATTCACTTAGTACTTTATTACAAAGTCCACAACAATGGCCTAGTTTTGGACAGATTGAAATAGCTCTTAGGTTGAGTCACTGAAGCCTTCAAGAAAAATTACACGGGTGTCAGAGTTGGTCACATTTTGCCTATTCTGTCTAAATGAAACCATGACTGGTGGAACTCATATCTGCTTCAAAGCTTTCTTCCATGTCAGTGAGGCTATGAGATGGGCTTAGTGTGAACCATAGAATCACAGAGTTGGAAACGACTCTAGGGGTCATGGTTCCCCAAACTACATATCTCAGGATGTGTACACCCCTTGATCTGGACACCCTGCTTTTGTTATTGTAACTTCAAAGAGCATTGGCTTTGTCATCTCTGCTAAAAGGGTGGGCTGAAGCAGGGGCCCCTTCCCATTGACTGTCCTGAATGAGGATGATGGAAATTGTAGGCAAAAATATTTGGAAAGGCAGTGGTGCTCCACCTGTGGCACTAAGTACAGAGACCTCTCTCAACATCAAAACAGAGTAAGTAAAGGAGACATTTCTCTTGAAGAACAGATTTATTATAATAAAGCTGCATGCTGTCAAGTCAATTCTGACTTTCAGCAACCAGGGTGTCCCGGGACTGTGCAGCTTGCCCAAGGACCCATAGGCTGACTCTTCTCCCAGGAGGCACAGTAGGGAGTCAAACCCCCAACCTCTGTCTCCCAGCCAGATACCGAACTCACTGAACTATCCAGCTAGACAGGTTTATAGGCAGTAATAATCACGGGAAACCAAGCAAGCCTACATACTCTGTGGGATAAATGATTACTTTATGAGATTGTGGAGCTGTAAATTCATTGTTGGTGTAAAGTCCAGATATGTTTCTCAGGGGAATTCACAAAAAGCAAGCATTCCACTAAGATTTTGAGGACGACTGCTGGGCTGTTAGTACTAGAGGGGCTTAAGTAAGAATATATGGAAGTTGGTCTCACTCTAATCTATTTCCTTTTCCAAACGCACTCTCGCCTCTTTCTTTCATGGAGAGGTTAAACTTCTTTGTGCAGGGAGGGCTACACAAACATCTTTTTGTTAATTTTTAAGATCAGTTCTTCACGTATGTTTTTAGCAGAAAGAGAACTAAAATAATCCTGAATGAAACAATGCAAAGTGCATTCTAAACATTTCGTATCAATGGATTGTTTGATTCCCAAAATTTCTTCTCAGCTGAGAGTTGTTGGAAGTGAAGTTTAGAGAGAAATAGGAAGGTGAGGAAAGAAATGAGGGACGTAAGACATGTATGTACAATCAACTGACTTTAGAAAGGATTTCCTTTCTACTCAAGGTGAGGTAAAATATTTATAGGTCTGGATCTGGAGCAACACTTCCTGGAGTGCCACATGTTTTAGAGGATGAAGTAAAGGGTAAAAAGGAAAGATTGTTATGATTCCTTCTCCTTGAAGAACCTTGCGACTCTTTACAAAGATGGTCTGGGAGGTTAGATGACCATCTAGAGTAGAATGAGAGGTAATGTAGGGTGGTGAACAGAGGGAGGATCTGCAAAGATTGCCTCTTGGTTGGAAGGACTTGGAGGTGATCCACTTCTATCATTTGCAGCAAACACAGCTTGGGGTCCATACATTTCAGACATTCAGTCTCAAGATGCCTTGATGGAGATGAATTGGAAGATGAAATTTATTGGGGGTTATATAAGAATGGATTCTTGTACCCTGATTGAGAAAACAGGGGCACTTGCTGGGGAATAGGAAAGGTGTTTAAAATCCTAAGGGACTGGCAGAGAACGCTTTCAAGAAAGAAAAGACACAAGCAAGTCAGTTAAGGAGAGGAAATGAAAAAACAGAAGCAATTGTCCTGAGTCTTCTGATGGCAAGTTCTGTGTTGATGTTCTGTGCCATCAAGTGATACACATATGTTCTGTGTCTGACTTATAAAGACCCTAAATAGGGTTTTCAGAATATATGAGTGCTTTTACCATTGTTACACACACAGACACTTGTGAGCACACCTACAAGTTTCCATGGCCAAGACAGGATTTGAATCCAGGTCTCCTGAGTTCTAGTCTGCCACTCTAACCACGATACGACATTAGCTTTCCACATGCATATAGGTACATGCTGATCTTTTGAAGTGTGGTACCATATGTCTGTCTCTAAGACTAAACCTGGACATCTGCTTCTCACAGTGATGATGATTGTTCAAACACAAAATTATGTGAAACAGAATTAAGGTGGGTATAAGCAAGATGCACAACTGAATAGGATTTTAAGCAATAGTTAATAGTAAACCACGCTTCTATTCTCAGTTTTCTTGCGTAAGGCACTACTGACGAACAGCTGGCAGCCAGGGAAAGAGAGAACTTTGTGCAACGTCATTTTGGGTTCCTTCAAGGAATGGTCAGACATAAGGAACTACAGTTACATTCATCCAGGGCTTAATAAGATCCAAACTCTAACCTGCAGTTTGACTTTCCTTTCCAGTTAAGGTTTTTTTAAAAACTGCAGCAAGTTTTCATAAACGTTTTACAAAAATGAATGATAACTATGTATATCACATCTACACAGTTCCCTGTTCTTGGACAACTAATAGCCTTCAATCTATCATTTCATGCACTTGATTTTATTGACCATGTGCAAGGTATTTAAAGGGTGTGGGCAGCAATGTTTCTGCTTTCCCTGTGCTAGTGGAACAATTTACAGCAAGCCAACAGTCCAGCCCTCAAAACAGGTAAGAGCTTATTCTCAGTTCTCTGTATCAGACCACAATAAGAGATGGTTGGCAACCCCCTGCCTCTAACAGGGCATCTCTCTGAGCTGCCATATAGGCAAAGATTTAACAGCTGCAGTAGCTGCATCTAATGCTGTCCCGACCTGATGAATTTCCACCCAATAGACTGAAGTAACAGGAACCTAACTATGGGGGGGGGGGGAAATGGTCAAAGAAAATTGGGATATGGATACAACTTGTCATTTTTTTCATGTAACCTGGAACCTTTCTTGGAGATTTATTAATATTGGATTGCCTACAATCTTAACTATGTGTATTCAAAAGTTAAATCCTTTAAAGGGCATTTGTTAACAGCCATGTAGATTTGTAACCTAGGTGACATCATATCATGCTACTTTTTGACTATTGGTGGGCCTCCAAAGTTGAGTTACTTTGTTGTCTATCTTCTATTTGCCTTTTTTGTGACACCATCCTTATTCAGCAGAAACTTCAATTATAGCATCTATAGAAGTTTCAGCATCTCTCAGAAGCTTGCTGTCTTTTAATTTCTATACCATTCAGTGAAATGGGATATTTTCTCTCTCGGTCAATGCAGAAGTGGTTTAAATCTCTATTTTTATTAGCATTTACTGAAGTGCATGACCTCAGGAAGCGCTAATAAAAATAGGATTTATAGCACTTCTGCATTGGCCCTTTTCGTTGGAATTGCCCTCTTTTGCTTAATCATCTTTCAGCAGAACACCCATTCAATGATACCTCCCATCCATTACATTTCATGGTTTTCTATTCTGCTCTCTGCATTTGTTGTGGTTGTTGCTGTTGTTTTTGAATCAATTTTCTGGTTGCTTCAGTGTAAGATTCACAATCTTGGTTCTAGCATATAAAGGGACCTCGCTATCTGTCCAAATGTCTTCTGCCAAGTTCAGTGGCCTATCTGACCTGGCCGTTGCAGACCTTATACCTTAAGAAGCCTTGAAAATGTTAACTAGAAACCTGGTTTTCTCAGCCATGGAATGCTCTTCCACAGGAGTTATAGCAGACACCCTCTCTTCAGACCTTTAAAAAGCTCTTGAAAACAGAGCTTTTTAGGAAAGCTTTTGGGGAGGTTTTCCTCAGTTAATTGGGACAGAGGAGGACAAAGGAGAGGAATATTGTAAGTTGTGAAACGGTTATTTTGCCACTTGTCTAGTCTTGTTTATTTATTTGTAAGGTTAGTTCAGTGCTTTTATAGTGAATTTCATAATTGACAGTATGTTTTCTTTAAATTTTTGCTATACACCACACAGAGTAGCGACTTTGCTAGATGGGAGATAACTAAATTGAATAAAACAACAACAACATACCCAGATGTAACACCAGCCTGTGTAGTTTACACAAGCAGGACATTAATTAAGCTTCTAGAAGTTCCTGTGCCTTCAACTAAGAATCTCCAGCCTTGAGGTTCAGCCCTTGCTTCTCCATCAGCAGAGGCTGGACATTAGGGATAAGCAGCCGATAACACATTTATTTCAGTGTGACCTTTTAAAGATACTAATCCACTTTTTCAAACACAGTCGGATTGTATACATGTAAGTCCAACAACTTTATTCCAGTGTGAGCTTTCATGAATTAGTCTGAGGAACAACTAATCCATGTTTGTGAGAAAATGGATTGTAACCCACAAGCTAACACTGAAATAGATTTGTTAATTTTAAAGTTGCCGCAATACAATAGTTTTAGCCCGTTTTCATTAAAAAACCATGTGCATGAATCTCTGTGCTGAACATGTGTGCAATGTCTTGAGATTGGATTCAAAAATGGACAGAACAAAATGTCAGTGGGAAATCGTGAGACTCAGCAAGAATAAGATGGTCAGAATTTTACCTTCCTTTGTACACACACTGCCTTCTCTTAGGATGAACTAATTTGCTCTGTGGCAAGCAACTGCATAGGGACTACTTGTGGACCAGCCAAGTGGCAAAAACAAACACCAGTCATGAAACTGGCTAGTGAGTTCCCTTTGCTTAAATGCCTTGCACCTCTGGACAAACACCTCTGCAAATCTTTGTAATATCTCTGTCATTAATACCTAAAGAAAGGGCTTCCATGGCATGTAAACATTCAGTAATGCTTTGCTATGGAGCAACATCCCGAGTTCAGCATTCAATAATCAAATTAGCAGGTGAGAAAAGCAATGTGATATTTTTCCACCCTGCACATTATCTCTCTTTTTGGCCCAGTTTGTGCCTGCATGGGAAGCAGATGAAGCAGCTATGACCATCTCATATACCTTGAAAGTAGCCAATGCTCGTTTTGGAGGCTTCTCCAAGCTTCTCTTCCGATGGAAAGGGAGTATCTACAAGCTACTCTACAAGGAGTTCCTTGTCTTCATCATGCTCTATGCAGTGCTCAGTGCTACCTACAGGTGAGTTGACAGCACCTCTAAAATTTAAAATCACTAGCTGTGTAGGGTATAGAAATTTTCCTCTTTTCGATGGCAGCTCCTAGGATCTCCCAGCTAACATGGCCATGGCTCCTGCTGGCTAGGGGGTTCTGGGAATTTAGTCTCAAAAAACAAATTGTCCTCAACACAGAACTTTACCCCTTGAAACAATGTAAGCCTTCTTCTACTAGTAATTTCCACAGGATGCAGGAAACCAAGCAATCTGCAATTCTTCTTAAACTCAAGGAAAGTCCAAAATGTAGCATCTTCTGGAAATTTACAGCTTTTAAAAAAGACACTTCTTCTGATCTTTAGGACTGTACAAAAAGGGAGGTCTGAAAAGGTGGGCAAGGCTCACCCTAGGATCTGATAAGAATATAGAGACAGAGCTTGGAAAAGTTACTTTTGGGTTGCAGCTCCCAAAATCTCACAGACTGTCTGGTTACTGCTCCTGCTGACTGAGTGATCTTACAAACTGTAGTGCAAAATTTCCAAAGGTCTAGGATGTGTTTCAGTATAATTTCCACTGGTCTGGGGATGGCTCTTTTCTTGTGTCATTTTGCCACCATTCCATCCATTCAGTACCCTGCATTTCCTCCAACATTGAACATATGTTCCAACCATGACAAGGCTATGGCGTTCTGAAAACCTTTAGTGCTGGTCCTGTGTGGGACTATCAACTGAGAAGTACATCATCAGAGTACATTTCTACCTCAGGCTTCAAATGTTGATTCCTTTGTGCTGAAAAGGCTATTCTCTTATACACTGTGATCCATAAACTTAGTTTTCAGTCTGGTGGGAAAGATACATTCTTCCTCATAAATAAGAATCATATTGGTTTTGGCTCTTGACTGTTTTGTCAGTGCTTAGTTTACAATATGCTGGTTTAACTACTAAAGACCAAAGTAGCTTGACCTGGCTATTTAAGAGGCTACCTCTCCCCCTATGAACCCACCCAGATGTTAAGATCTTCAGAAAAGACCCTCTTGAGAATATCACCATTTGTGGAGGCCTGCTTGATGGCCAAATGGAATAGGTCTTTATCCTACATTGCCCCCAGATTGTGGGATACACATTTCTTAGAGTTTTACAATCAGTTTTGATTTTACAGCTCTTATGAAATGTATGCCAAAGACCAGCCAATGTTTTCCAATTTTAACAGTTTTATTTGCTAGCTTTCTGTGATTTCGTAGTTATATTGCTTAATTCATTTTAAGTACAGTGTTAGCTGTCTTGGTTTTTATCTTTAATGGGAAGGAAGGATGATCAGTGAATGAGGAATGGCTTTGGTAGGAAAGATACAGTAAAACATTGGATATTGTTTGACATATGAAGAATGTACCTACCAAACAAAGGCTGACAATCTTTCCTCCTCCTCTTAGGCACCTTTTAAATGAGAATCAAAAACGTCTCTTCGAAAAGGTAGCTCAATACTGCAACCGGTCCCTGGACCTGATACCCCTGTCTTTTGTGCTAGGTATGGTTTATCTATGGTGCTCTCGATTACATGCCTGACTGTGTTTAATTGCTTTATTTGGAGGAATCAGTATGCTTTTTTTAAATATACATTTTTATTATATATATTTCAAGTCAAGACTTTCTAATATTAAATTCAGCAAGACCATTTCTAGTTTGAAGTGTTTGCCATAATACAATATCTAATATGTAATCTTAACTACATAACTATGTTACAGTACTAAAGTCTTTAAACTATGCTATATTTTCTACTCATATTTATTTCTGGGCTTGATAAAAAGCATTTTTTCAGTTTTCTTTACCATAATGTCTCAGATAATATCTCTAACAAGCTATCCTATTTTAATCCCAAATCCACCTTATAACTCTAAATATTTTATAACCACACACACACACATTCTCTCAAATTTACTGATTTAATCCATCTATAATTATCATTCAACATTCAAATCCAGTCATATATATCTGAATTACAGCCAAGATTTTGTACCCCTTCCATCATCACTGCTTTCATGTTTCCTTCTCTAAATTCTCTTCTGTCAAACTAATATACATTTTTAGTAATCTTCTCATTAGTGTAAATCACCAACTCATCCACCTGTACCTTCCTTTCATAAAGGGCCATTATTTTATCTCCCTTCAATCTTGGTTCTAAAGTCTCTTTTTCTGCTGCTTCCGCTGCTCTGGTGAAATGGTCTTCCATCTGCATATTCCTTTCCGCATCCTCTTTATATCCTGAAGTTACCACCGTAATTTCAAGGGTCTGGGTTTTAATAGAATCCTTAAGTTGATTGATAGTGTTAATTTGAAACTCCTGTATATAGTTCTTAAAAGAATCTTCCATTATAAGTTTTGATGGACTTGTACATTGACTAAGGGCTGTCCTTTCTGCTTCTTGGATATAGATTTATTGCAGAATAACACTTTCTGCTGAAAAGTAAAATAATTCAGCTTTTAATAAGTGCAAATATTTCACTACTGCTTCTTATAAATCAGCAGGCCCATCTCTGCTTGTGTTTTCTCTCCCATTCGCCCCACGTCCACCAAGTCAGGCTCCCTCCCCTTCCTGTACTCCCAATTCAGTTAGGAGCCATAAAACAGTCAAACTATTAATCAGTCCTTCTTCATGTTAAATGAATCAGTCCAGACCCAGACTCCCACTTAACACTCCAATTGTAAATCCAACTTCAGCCAGGAGCAGTTTTAATTTATAATCCACCATTCGCAGCATTAACCTGCTGTAAATCTTTGGAATTTATAGACATTTGTGGGTTTTTCTCTTTTTTTGCCAAATACAACCACCTTAGAGTTATTATTGTTAATGCATAGATTATTTTCTTGGCAATAGATATGAAACCACTTCAAAATTTTCCTCACACTTATGTGGGCGTCATTAATACCCATGCCTACCTCTCACCTAATTCTCTCGCTATGAACTTCTGTTGCTGCTGCTAAACAGCTATCCTGTAATACTGCATACCAGGAGTCAAAGTAATACTGCATACTTGGAAAGACAAGGACTAAATAAGGAAAGAGGGGTGTGTACAGATAACTTGTGCAAGGGGCACACAGAACTAAAAAAGAGGAAGTGAAGGAGTCAGAAATGAGTAGGGAAAATTTAAAGGGCAGCTCGACAGGAAAGACAATTTATGTCTAAACAATGCATAGCTAAATAGGGGGAAAATACAAAATAAGAAGTGGGAGTTGTGGCTTTCTAAATGTTGCTGGCCTGCAAATTCCCAGTGCTTTGCTAGCTAGGACAGACCTGAGTTTGAGTCTAGCAGTACTGTACACAGAGTCCTACATGTTGGTTACCCCAATGGAAAATGCACATGTCTGAGTCTCCAGAGAGAACAAACAGCCTAAAAGAATCTTGATTTTCTCTAGAAAAAGAAACAACATATATCAGCTTCAATAACAGGGAAATAACTTTATTAGTTTGAAAGCCGTATCAGATCATTAAAATAAAGCTAAAAATTGTGAGTATACAAATACAAAAACTGATCTAACAAATATCATACTAAAAAAAAGTAACATCAAAAACACATTCAATGCAGTAAGATACAACAATCCATTTAAAAAGCCCACTCAGGCAGCCAGTCACTCAGAGAATACGTGCCTGAAGAGAAAGCTCTTTGCCTGCTTGCAGAAGGACAGTAAAGCCTAGCCCCAGTGAATCCTGCAGGTTAATTATTTTTATTTCAGGTTCAGAAAACCCAGATCATGCTATATAAAACAGGAAGTTGTAGATATTGTTTTTATAGAAAACCTGTAATAGCAGTGGGAAAACATTGTGTGTGTGCATCTTTGTGTGTGTTGTAGCTGAGCAAACACAGATAAGAATAAGGGTTTGCCCTGGGGGGGGGGGGGAGGGAAGTTCCTTTTCCAGTAGAGAACATTTGCATTCTAAGCACACTTGGACTCTTTGGTTATGTATTAACAAATGTCAAATCTATATTATATATTTAATTACCAAATGTTTAATGTAAACAAGATTCTGATATATTTGTAAAAGCTCAGTTTTAATTTCCATTTGTTAATTTGTTAAAATAAATGTATTCTGATCCAAAATATTTTATACATCTTAATTTTAAGAAATTTCTACTTAAATAATTTTAATTGTATTAGAAAACTCAAATAAATATCAAAATGTCAATAGTAAAGATAGCTCAACGGGTTAGGTCTCTGGCTACAGAGCCAGAGGTTGGGAGTTCAATTCCCTGCTGGGCCTCCTGGGAGAAGAGCCAGCCTGTGGGGCCCTTGGGCAAGCGGCACAATCCCAGGATGTCTCCAGAAGAAAGAAATGGTAAACCACTTCTGAGTACTTTCTACCTAGAAAGCCCTGAGAAGGATCAGTGAAAGCTAGAATTAACAGTGGCACACAATTAATATTACTAAAATATTAATATTAAAATAATTTATCCAAATGTAAATATGTTGAACTAGGTGCTAGAGTTAAACTGAATATAATTTTTCAGGTAATAGTACTGATTTGCCAAGACAGCAAACATGCTTATGCCAACTACAGTCTCTACAATAAAAGCCCCTTCCTCTTTTTTCTGGGCAGGTTTCTATGTCACACTGATTGTGAACCGCTGGTGGGCCCAATACACCAGCATTCCATTGCCAGACCAGCTGATGTGTGTCATTTCCAGCAATGTGCATGGACGGGATGACAAGGGCCGCATCTTGAGAAGGACTCTCATCAGATATGCCAATTTGTCATCTGTGCTCATCCTGCGCTCAGTCAGCACCAGGGTTCTTAAAAGATTTCCCACCATGGACCACATAGTAGAAGCTGGTGAGTTTGACTTTGGGACTGAAAAAAAATGTTGGATTAATGAATACCTCAATGAATGTCTCAAATGGGCTCTACTTTTGTCAAAAATAATATTGTGGCATGGTTAGCGATAAAGCTGTTTCTTCAGCCTGCAAATAGAGAAAGGGCTTAATACTCACTTTCTTAGTATTAAAACCACCTCCAAACTCTCATCTCTCTTTCTATAATTACAGACAGGAGGTGGTGTTCTCATAGCAGGAAATATTTAGTGACAAAGAGGGTTCACTACACTAGAACCCAAACTGTTGAAGGTTGCTCTATCCCTTTCTTAAATGGACATCTCTTTGGTATGAGAGAAGGCAAAAAGGGCATTGGATAGGCTGGAATTTATCTATAAATGTTAAGTTTTATTACACTTTAATGAGAAAGGAGCGCAGCATATTCTTTTAATTTAAGTAGATGATGAAAAGTCAGTATAAAGTCACAGGACTCCTTCACTGGGTAAAACTCAACCAACAAAATATGTGCAAAAATTTGTTAGTAGCCAATATAACATTTTAAAAAAGATGTATTACTCATGTCTCTGTGTTATCAATAGCTGTGAGTTATTGTTCCTCATCAGCCATTGTCTTGACAAGGACTCTTCTTCTCAGCCCTAGGTCCTTTATACCCTCACAATCAGTTCCCCCTTCCCTCCAGAAAAAGAGAGAAAATTACCTGCTGGTAATTTAAAGATCCATGAATGAGCCTGATTAGCTAATACCTGTGAGTCATCATTAGTAGTATCACTAACATTACTGACTACCTTAGTGTTTTATGATATTCCTCCCATCTTGGCATATTGCCAGCCAGTAAGTAACATGAAGGACAATTACTTTTTGTTTGTGGTGCCACATTATGGCACGCTTGACTCCATTGCCACCACATTTATATCCCCACATTCTTAGCATGTATTATGCAGTTTGCTCCATATGACTGATGAGGGAAAATGGTGAATGAGGCTTGCTCTGATTGTATCAATGGAAGACCTTATTAGGACTTGTGGGTCAGCAGTATCTCATTTCCTTAGTCCCTCCTAGTATGACAGAACAGAAAGTCAACTTTCCTTCACCTTTTTCTTGCAGGCTTCATGACTCAGGATGAGCGCAAGATGTTTGAGAGTCTCCACTCGGACTTCAACAAGTACTGGATCCCTTGTGTGTGGTTCACCAATCTAGCAGCCCAGGCACGACGGGATGGAAGGGTCCGAGATGATGTGGCACTCCGTTTGCTCATTGATGTAAGTGCTAGGGAAAGAGGGAAACTGCTAGCTGGGCCATTTAGAGCAACTCCTATACTTCTCTGTCCTTTTCTGACTGCTGCCAGATTAATCAAAGCAATGTGAAGCATTAATGAGAATGGCTTCCTCAGAGATAAAAGAGTTTAGGCAGGAGGGAGAGAAGCAATGCAGTCTCTCGGATAACCTGATCCTTGATTGTTTAAAGGGCCTTGCACGACAGTACTTTGGGTTACTGAAACAGAGGCATCCCATTCCCTTAGATTTCAGGCCCAAAAGTTAAGGTGGGGCAATGGATCCGGGTGATGTCAGAAGATTGGGTCCTTGTCATGTGACACAGGCAGGGAAGGCAAGGGTTGGGTGAGGAGCAAGAATGACATACACTCACAAAGACCTTTCTGTTGAGCCAGTGAGACCTTATATCCCTTGGGAATGGGTTTGTTTGTTTATATGCTTTTTTTCTCCTCATAAGGGAACCAAGATGGCTTGCAAGAATTAAAACTGTACAATAATAAGTTTAAAATACCATAGAAACTATATTTTAAAACAAGCATATATCAATATTAAAACCAATATTAAAAAACAATTTAAAAACAGTTTTAAAACATTTTAAAATTTTATAAAGAGAGTGTTCCCTAGACCCCCACTTATTGCTCAAAAGCTTGCCTGAAAAGCAAAGTCTTTGTCCGACAACAGAAAGAAAAGAGGGAGGGGGCCAACCTGGCTTTTTGAGGCAGTGCATTCCAAAGCACAGGAGCAAACACTGAGAAGGCTCTCTCTTGTGTCCTCACCAGGCAAACTTGGGAAGGTGGTGGAAGTGAGAAAAGGTCTCCCCAGAAGATCCTAAAACCTGAGAAGGCTCATATGGAGTAATACAATCCTTCAAATAGTCTGTACAGGGCTTTATAAGTAATAGCCAGCACTTTGAATTGAGCCTGGAAACAGACAGGCAGCCAGTGAGGTTGTTGCAATATGGGAGTTATAAACTCCCTGTAACCAGCACCAGTCAGCAGTTTGGAACTGGTGAAAGTTTCTGAATACTGTACTCTTCAAAATCAGCCCCATATAGAGTTAGTTGCAGCAATCCAGATGAGATGAAGTAAGGTATTTGTCATCAGATCAAACATCTTAAGGAATGGCTACAGCTGCCACACCAGCTTTAGCTGTGCAAGGACATTCCTGACCATCAATGAAACCTATGCATCCAAGCTCAGGGTTGAGTCCAAGAGCACACTCAAGCTGCAAACTTGACTTTTCAAGGGGAGTGTAACCCCATACAGTACAGGCAAGATCCCAGTCCCCTAATTTGCCTTGAAACTGACCAGGGAGCACATCTGTCTCATCTTGATTAAGTTTCAGTTAGCCCTGATCCAGTCCATTACTGACCACAGGCATTGGTCTATGCACAGACCTACTTTCTTGGAGTCAGATAGGAAGGAGAGATAGAGTTGGGTGTCATTCGTATACTGATGGCGCTGATCCCCAAAACTCTGGACAACCATTCCCAGCAGTTTCATATAGATGTTGAGTAACATAGGGAATGGAATTGAACCCTAAGGCAATGGTCCCCAACCTTGGGTCTCCAATTCTCAGAAATTTTGGACAGCAGAGGTGGTGATGAAGGCTTCTGGGAGTTGTAGTCCGAGAACATCTGGAGGCCCAAGGTTGGGGACCACTGCCCTAAGGGACACCAGAGGCCAATTACCAGAGTGTCAAACAGGATTGCCCCAGCAACACCTTCTGAGTTCTCCCTTTCAGGACAGACTGGAGCCACTGTAAAACAATGCTTTAAGTCTCATCCCACAGAGATGGTCCAGAAGGATACCATGATCAATGGTACTGAAAGCTGCTGAGAGGTCCAGCAGAACCAACAGGGACACTCTTCCCCTGTCTAGTTCCCAGCTTAAGTTATCCATCATGGTGATGAAAGCAGTCTCGGTTCCATAACCAAGTCAGAAGCCAGACTGCATTTAGATAATCTACATCATCTAGGAACTTCTGGAGCCAGACCACCACAGGCTTCAAAACCTTGCCCAAAATTAGAAGATTGGAGATTGACCAATAATTATCCAATACAGTGGGATTCAAGGAGGGCATTTTAAACAAAAGTCTTACTACTGCTTCATTTAGACATTCTGGTTTCTTGCCTTGTTGCAATAAGACATTCACCGCTTCCCAAACTCACAGCCAGTCCCCCTCTGGCTGCTTTTATAAGCCAGGTATGCAAGGGCCCAGTGCAGATGTCATGGCTGTAACCTCTCCAAAGATCCGATCCCTAGCCTCAGGCTGCACCAACTGAAACATATCAATTATAACAGGACAAGCAGGGGACAAAGTTATATCAACAGGACCTGTGTCAACGACAGCATCTAAATCAGAGTGTGTCCAAGTGACTTTGCAAAGTGCTGTGCAAACACCATCTCTCTCTTATCTGGAGGTCCAGTCGTGGCAACTAGGTACAGTATCTTTCTTGTTAGGTTGAAACATTTCGCTACTCATCCAAGCAGCTTCTTCAGTCTGAGGAGAGTTGCCTACCCCATAATCCTACTCCCATTGAAAAGAATAAAAATTCAGAAAAAAATCCCTCACTAAAGGGGGTGGATGCCTGAGATACAATCCATCTTCTATTTATCATGCTGCCCTTTTATCCGTCCCAAGAAAGATTAGGACCACACACACACCTGAAAGACCACTGTTAATTACCGTTAATTACCCATGACAATGGGTGGAGAAGGACTGCAGAAGTGGGATTATCTCTCACCCCCAATCCTTTGTCCTTCTAACAAGCGTGTTCAAACCAACCTGGAAGATATATCAAGGATTTCCTACCAACTCTTCTCAGACGGAAGAAGCTGTTTGAATGAGTAGTGAAACATTTCAACCTAACAAGAAAGAGGTCCATTTGCCATAACTCACCTTCCAGATAACCACACCTGGAAGACTGAGAATCTTCACATATACCATCTCTCTTGTGGATATCTGTGCAACAGGCCCTTGACCATCTGAAAAGACTCCACTGGATAGCTTTGTACAGCTGCAGAGTGATGTCTGGGGTTTAAAGACGTGTCACGTACACAAAATACTTCCCCCGCACTGAAATGTGCCCTGGTATTTGTGCCATCTGCCGACCCAAAAAACCCTGAAAATTTAGCCCATGTCCTGAGACCTGGCAACTCTACTAATGCCAAACAACACATTAAGCTTGCCCCAGTAACAGTCCTTTTGACTATGCAGCAAAGGTGCCACATGTTGTTCGTAGGTGATATGTATGAAAAGGACATGTAAGGATTGACATCCATGCTGCAAAAATCCTAGCACACACTGGCAGCAGCAAATCCTCTACAGTATGTGTCTTCAATTTATGCCTATTGACAGGTGGGAAGAAAAATAGGCCAGGAAGCCTGGGATTCCTCTCAAGTACCAGCTGTTTGTGGCACAATCTGCTGACCAGCAGTGCAGACTCTGAAAAAAATCTTTTGCCTTTCTTTGCTCAGGAGCTGAACCTTTACCGTTCCAAATGCAGCATGCTTTTTCATTATGACTGGATCAGCATCCCCCTGGTTTACACACAGGTCAGTGAGCAGCAGTGCGTTTAATGCTAATTTTTTCTTTAAAATTGGGTAAGTGGGATAAATACTAATTTTAATCCATATATTATCTTCTCCATAGGTGGTCACTATAGCTGTCTATTCCTTCTTTGCTTTTTGTGTGGTTGGGCGTCAGTTCCTGCAACTCCCAGATGGAGAAAAACATGAAGATCTAGATATGTATGTTCCACTCCCCACACTCCTACAGTTCTTTTTCTATGCCGGCTGGCTGAAGGTGAGATATTTATTGCCTATTCCCTCTGCTCTCTTTGCTGACTCCTATGGGGTTACCTAAAGTGATTTCACTTAAGGAAATCCTTTTCCCCTAGTGCAACTTGGCAGTGGATCCATTCACATCTCCCCCGCTATTTAATTGCACTCTTAAACCAAGGATATCCTAAGATTGCTAGTGGAACAAGAATTTGAAAGCAGGGCTTCCAAACCCAGGTCTCACTGTCAGCTTCATGGGAGCACCTCTTAACCAGTGACATACATAACACCAGGGGAGCACAAACATTGTTGTGGAAAGAAAACTGATCAAACTATAAAATTGATGTGTGACCTTTTAGCATGCTAGGATTGTTAATAATAGGATCTTTTAGAGGTCATTAACTCAGAGTCACCCTAAATTTGAAGTTACTTGACAACACATCAAAAGAGCAATTAAGCTTAGATGCTTAGTGTATCTGCATGGAACAATTAGATGTATGTAAATTTGCAAGTGCCTTATCTGAAAAAGTGGGTCTTTTGTTTCAATTATGCTGAAACTTCAGTTCTTTTGTAGTTATTGGGGATTATGTAAATTTCAAAGGAGTAAAAATCCTTGAAAATATTTTACCCATCCCATTGAAAATCTAGCCTTGTTTCTTGAGTCCCATTCATTCGTTACTTGAAACTGAATGGGAGGGCTTAAGTGCCCTTGTTTTAATTTTACTGTCTAAATTTTAAAAATTATTTAATATTGTATGTTTTACTGATTGTTGTAAACTGCCCAGAATAGTGCTTTCTACTAATGGGGCAGTATACAAACCAACCAACCAACCAACCAATGCTCAAAAGGCGAAATCTGGGGATTCTCAATAGAATGCTGAATAACTGACATTTTCTGATACTTGATTCTGGTACAAGTGAGATAAAGGCATTTTAAAATTCAGTCCAATTGACTGCTAGTTGAACATAAGGAACTTAAATTTTTTAAAAGGACGGTTCTAATATTTGGAACTATCATTGTAGCAGGCCACTCTCAAGCCTTTACCCATCCAGGCCTCTAAGAGTGCTCACTACCTTTCACCAAAACTGCTGCCACCAACCTATCCTTAAAATCAAAAGGACAAGTGTTTCTTTCAAACAAATAAAAATGTTTATTGATTAGACAAAAATAAAAGGAGTAAATCACAGGTATAAAATCAAGTTGTCAATCACTGTTTATAAGACACTAGCTCACACAGACTTTTTCCCTCACTGACAGGCTCTTTCTCACTCTCTATCAATCTAATCACTCATCTCTCAAACTGATCTCCTCTCACACATCACACACACCTTATATAACCCAGCTCCTCCCACTTCTGCACCACCCTCCATCCTCTCATTGGCTGAGGTTCCCCTGCCCAGCTATGACGGACAGGTGAGAGCACAGCTGAACACCACAATCGTGTTCCTTTGAATGCTTAATATACTGTATATTCACATACCCTACCTTCCCTTTTCTGTAGGTAGCAGAACAGATAATCAATCCCTTTGGAGAAGATGATGATGATTTTGAAACCAATAAACTGATAGACAGAAACTTTCAGGTAAGCACTGTACAAAAGGATAGGAAACAAAAGGTAACACTTCAACCTGACTTAAGTTATAACTGGTAGAAAACTGGATATTTTGCAGAAATTAAGCAAATTCAAAAGGAATGGGAATTACAGAGAACATCAATTAATAATGTAATAATTCATTAAACACAGTGTAATCATGGCAACTGATGAAAGATGTAACCAAGAATGATTACTGGCCAACGATAGCTTGTGGCAAGATGGAAAGGAGAAATGTAATGATTCAGTTCAACTAATATAGAATATCATTTGAAAAAGAAGAGATAAAAGGAAATAATATGTATCTTTGTTAATGTGGATACATTTAACAACTGTAAAATAGAAACCAAGTACGTACTGAAAAAGGTCATGCATCTCAGAGTACCGTTTTCATTTATTTAAACTTTTTCTGATATACAGCTATGCCTTTTATGACTTTTACACTGTTCTAGCCCAAGTCTTAACCTTCTTCCAAAAGTTCAAGTGAGAATTACTAATGCAATGAAAGATTTGGTGAGGTGTATTCATAAATTATTCTTTTAGCCATTAAGTCATCCTGCTTCTACCCATGAAATAAACATTAAACTATTTTTAGATGTAATATTCATTAGTTTTCCCAACAGCTTCTGACTATGTATCTATGGACTTTGGAATATATTTGCCCATTTGTTTGACAGGCTGAGCTGTCTGACATCAGGACAATCCATACTCCCCAACACCCTATTAGCAGACCTCATGGTCCTTCAAAACAGAGTTCTCTATTATTTAGCTGCCCCTTACTGTATATTGCTGTCCCGATTCTCTTCAATACGGGTTTTATCCAGCTTTTCTTGGCTCAGAAATATTGTTTTATATGGCTAGGTATCGCTCCTTTCCGTGGATGATATGTACCAGAACCTACCTCCTACTGGCAAGGACAAATACTGGAATGAGACTACAGCTCAGCCCCCATACACAATGGCCACTGTGGCAGAGACCTTAAAACCTTCATTTATGGGCTCCACCTTTGACATGAGGTAAGTGCACTTGGCAAGTTGAATGCTATTATTCTATCCCAACAAAAACCTATGAATCCAAACCTGGAAAAGGTGAAGGATGCCCAGTAACATTCAACCAGCAAAATATAACCACATTCACTCACCAATGGGAATAGGAGCCATTGGTATACCAGACTTCATTCCCCCTGACAAAGCTGCTTCAGTTTGCAGACCCTCCAAGAACACAAAGACCACATAGGGAAGACAGCAAGGGCAAGTCCATTGCAAGTAAAGACTGCAATGTTCCAGAAAACAATTAACAAGCACATAGTTAGGGGTCAACAGTAGGTATTACATACCTTAGACTTCTAAAAAGATATGTAAAATTTCCCATATAAAATAGGCGCAATATACTAGTCCTCTTCTATTCAGCACTGCTTAGCCTCACCTAGAATCTTGTGTCCAGTTTGGGACACTGCACTTTAAGGATGCCAACAAGCTGAAGCAAGTTTAGAGGGCAACAAAGATGATCAGGGGACTGGAAACCAAGTCCTTTGAGGAAAGACTGAAAGAACTGGGCATATTTAGCCTGGAGGAAAAAAGGCTGAGGGAAAATATGATGGCATTTTTTTAAATACTTGAAAAGTAATCATACAGAGGCACAGAATCTGTTCTTGATCATCATCTTGAGCATTCCAACACTAGAGGCATTAAAGAGAAAAATGGACAACCATCTGACATATTTCCTGAAGGCAGAACAAGACACAAAAGAACAAATTGAATACAGGAACTGGCACAGTACCATGCTTGATGAGATTCTATCTCAGTGAAGGCATGGCTAGTTTTTGTGAAAACCTTCTTGAACATGCGCAGAGTACCTGTACTACTGAAAAGCCCAGTAAAAGTGCAATTGCTCAGTTGGTATCAACCTTGCATATCACCTACCCATTATGCTATTAATAGTAGAAAAGCCCGTGTACGCAGCTTAGCAGTCTAGAGCTGTAACATTGTTCTTTTTCTTTTATCCACTTTCCCTCCTTGGCAGGATGAATGATGATCCAGAGCAAAGTCAGCAGGTAGATGCTTCACCCAGTATGAATCGCATTCAGACACCCCTGCTCAACCGTTTCTTCACTGCAGCTGCCTCCCCTGCAGTTAGCCTCAAAAATTTTGGCAAGGGCAGCCGCAGTCACCATGCTCAACTCCTGCGTTTGAGGACAGAGGGCACTTTCCCTGCTGGCAGTCCTAGCTTCTACCGCAGGGAGGATCTGGACACAGTTGGTCGCATTGATGAAGAGATGGAGGATGATGAAACTAAACTTAATAACTCTCCTAGTCCAAACTCATGGAAGTTAGACAGTACAGAGACACAGAGGAAGGATCTGCCCCTTATTAGAGTAGTGGAGGCCCTCGATGATAGTATTAGCATATCTGACCAGCCATCTGGCTAAGCTCATCAACTGCAGGGTCTGGGGTAACCAGTGCAAGATTCAACACATCTCAACAAATATGAGAAACAATTTAGAAGTATACCTATTATTTTTGTAGACTAATTATAGTTGTCTTGGCTAATAAATAATAACATTTACAGATATATGCTAGATTCCTATATACAGGAAACATGGATTGTGCTAGTACATAATACAAACATATCTACTTTGCAGTACTGCCACATCCATACACACACACACAAAACTGTATCATTTTAGTAACCTAGATCAGTGGTTCTCAAACCTGGGTTCCCAGATGTTCTTGGACTAGAACTCCAAGAAATCCTGGCCAGAATCGCTTGTGGTGAAGGCATCTAGGAACTGCAGTCCAAGAACATCTGGGGACGCTAGTTTCAGAACCAATGATCTAGATTATCAATGGATTTCACAAGGGATTAAGAAAGGCTTAAGCTGAAGGACTCAAAAGAAATGTGGAGTTTTGATCCTGAACATTTTATATTTTTCCTTAGAGATCCAATTTACCCCACATTTTGAAAACAAAGCTTTCCAAGCCATTCAAATTCTTAGTGTGCAAGAGGATGTAGCAGGAAATTGCTATTTTACACACTGGACAAACATATCAGGTACTTTTTCCAGCAGCAAATGTAGTTGGAACTATTCAACTATGGCAAAAGATTCACAAGGCATTTAAGTGTTAAGAGCAGCAGCCTGGGACTTATGAGATCCAAGGATTAGTTCCCACAAGGTGAGTGATTCTCAACCTGAACCATTTCAGAGGATTGTTATGAGAAGAAATATGATATACAGTGGTGCCTCGCACAACGGGCACCTCGCAGAGCAATGAATTCGCTCTACGAGGCTGGTTTTGCGATCGCAAAACGGTGCCAGCATAGGGCGAAAATCGCAGAGCGAAGGTCGGTAAGCAGTTCGCTAAGGTCGGTAAGCTGTTCGGCGGCTACAAAATGGCCACCGGAAGCCCCAAAATGGCCACGTGCAGCGTTTTCGCGCCCTCGTAAAGCGAGCGGAGGGCGTGAAAATGGCTGCCGGCCATCCTGAAGCATCGCTGAACAGTGAGTATTCGGCCCAATTGGAACGCATTAAACCATGTTTAATGCGTTCCAATGGGTTTTTACGTTCCGTTCAACGATGCTTTCACACAACGAGGGTTAATCCGGAACAGATTAACCTCGCTGTGCGAGGCACCACTGTATATACAACCAATAACTTAATTTTCATTTAAACAAATTCAGAACTTTACTTCCAACATTAATTTTATTAAATGCGTGTAATTACCGTACATTTAGATTTTGCCAGGATAATCCTGTGTATTCATTCAGCTATAAGTTAATCTTGAGCTCCATGGGGGTTATTCTTTAGTGTGCTTATAACTTCACTTTTAAGGGGAAAAACATGCCTGAAACCAGGAGAATGTGTATGTAAATTGCATGCATTTCCTAGAATCAGTCATTTGAAGAGTAAACTGATTTGTGGCTTCAAATTTAACCATTACTCTACTGAAGTTGCCCAGGTAAACTTATATTGTGTTCCCCACTACTGGCTTCATTCCACATCACTGGGTTCATGCCCATAAAACACTGCAAATATGTATTCAAACCTTGGAAGAAGTATGTTTTGAACACAGGAAGTCAGATGCAGGTCTGGAGGAGATTCTTTCTGTCCCAACCCACAGAAGTGAGGCATATGAACACTACATCAAAGTATAAAGCTGCGTGCTTTATTATTTCACAGGATATCATGTGGAAGATGGCCTTAAGCCTGAAGATACTAACACTTATGGCCTCATGCTCCCATTCATATCAAAAGGCTCTCAAAAATAAAAATGTAAACATGTTAGAAAATAGTTGTACCCAGCCTTCGAAAGAACCAGGCCTTTGGAAGGAAGCCTGGCCCTTCTGCTAGAAGGGGATTTATCTTGCACTGGAATGAGACCAAAAAGTCATAAAAGAGACAGCCTGGTCACTTAGCAGTGCATCAACACTTCTATTCAATAGTTAATAATGCAGTGATACTCATGACAGCTCAAGTGTCTTCACTTCTACAAATCCTCTATAATTTTTCCTTCGACTACTCTTACTGTATTGTACCTATATCAGATCATTAGGCAGATCACTGTGAAGTATCATTCTCTATACTTCTGAAGAAATGATCAATGCACATTTCCTAGGTCCACTGAAGCACCCAAATGAAGCATGATATTTACAACTACTAGGCTCACACTGAATAACTCAGTGAATGTAAGCTAGCTTACTGCTGATGGTCATCCTTCCATACACCCCAGGGTATAGTAATAAGTCTGCTATTACACTCCAAAATATCTGGAAGCAAAAATTAGATACTGGACAACATTACAATGATGCTCTTGTTCTAAATTTTCCTGAACAAAGAAAAAGGAACCCCCACCTATCCATATACTTAGAGGCAGCAACAGTGACTAGAAGTGTTCCATTACAGAAAATCCATTCTGCCCTCTTAAGAATCCCTTCACATCCCCCTCCCAACACTGTAAAGGTAAGTCAGTTAGTCAATAATTCTGAAGAATTTTGTGTAGCCTCTTCACCCACTGGACTCAAATAATCACATCAATAGTTTATTAGAAGACTCTGGTTGTATTTATTTAGCCCAGTAAGTACAGTGACTGTTCATTTGCCTTTCCTGGCCTTAATCTTTCTCAGGTAGAATTCCAGTTCCTTGCCTTCCAGAATATAACCATCTGCTCGACCACACTGTCCAGGCCGGGAGGCAATGCAAGCTGCAAAACAAAACACACTATTAGAGAAGTATCAATTGGAACTATCAAGTTGCTTCAGTCTTTCACATCAGATTATTAATTGGTAATCTCAGGAGTTCAAGACTGTAGTCTACTCCTAACTGGACCATATTAAACAACTGAAGGTCCTATCTTCTATCAAACTGCAAGGCTCATACAGAAAAGCCCAGGAAAACATTCTACTGACAAAGCAACCTTCAGAATCCAAATTGTCACCACTTGCATTCAGTAGCAGAACTGGACAAATTTTTCATCACAAGGTCAACTTCAAAATTCTACTGAATCACGCGGGTCATTTGGCCAATGCATTTTTTTGACGACATTCTTCTCATGTATAATTATAACTAGTAAATCTGTCTAGTTCCATTTCACAGACCTCATCAAATGAGCAGTCTGCAAATAAGCTATGCCTCTTTGCAACTTCGGACTGGAGTATTAACATGAACATTACATCTTACAAACAGCTCCAGCTTTACACAAGCTTTAAATTGATACCATTCCCTGCAGATGAACCTAATATACTGACAAACACAACACCTTTGCAGACATTTTTCTGACACCTAGTTAGTTCACTCTTTTCTATTTCTGGCCCTCACCAAGTAGCTTTCCTTGCTGGAACTGTTCCTCAAGCAGACTACTGATCTTAGCATTCTTTTTCCGCTCATCGTACTTCTTCTGAATTTTCTTGGAACACTTTTTGTTTAAAATTTCTTCCTCCTCAGGAGTCTGGAATGAGAGCATAAGGTAAGTAAAAATGGCTACATTACTACCACTTCACAAAGCATACCTCACCAAAGTACAGTGGTGCCTCGCACAACGGGCGCCTCGTAGAGCGATGAATCCGCGGTCTCGCTGCGGCTGAAATGGCTGTGCGCAGTGTTTTCGCGCCCTCCCCTCGCTTACCGAGGGCGCGAAAATGGCTGCCGGACCCGGAAAAGCATCGCTGTACGGTGAGTTTTTGACCATTTGGAACGCATTAAACGCTGTTTAATGCGTTCCAATGGCTTTTTTTGATCCGTACAGCGATGCTTTCACACAGCGAGGGTTAATCCGGAACGGATTAACCCTTGCTGTGCGAGGCACCACTGTATATTGGGAAAGGTGGAGAATCGTCTCTTCTCTAGCATCTATCATACAAATGAAAGAGTGGTTCTATTCTGGCAAGCTTTTTCACTTGTTTAACCTGGGCAATGGACACTGACAAATAAGTTAATGTTCATAAAAAGAAAGTCTTAATAGTTTGAGTGTATATTTTATTCAAGACATTAGCCTAAAATGAGACAGTGTAAACTAGGGACAAGCAACTTTTGTTGGTGCATTACAAAACCCATTATCACTCATCAGAGGCTATGCTAGCTAAGGATGCCAGAGGCAGCAGTACAGCTGGAGGGCTAAAAAGCATCCAGCTTTATACAGGCAAAAACCCCTGTGGAGGCCAGCCTTTTGTCTTCTTCAGATCAATACCTGTCATCGCTCTTTATTCAGCAGCAGAACTGGACAAAGGTTATCATCAACAGAAGACAAAAAAGTCACACATTCTAGGAAACAACAGCTGAATATAAAACAATTCAAGAGCACAAAATGATATGAAATCTAACAGAACAGCCGGCTGCAACTCCTAGTGGAAGGAAACAAGATGAGCTGTGTAAAAGCTCACTAAGCTTACTTTATACCTACCAGCTTGGCACCCTTTTTGCGCCCAAGGGGCAAGGCATAGTGGGCTTCATACCACTGTCGGTATGGTGTGCTGTCAATGAGTACAATGCAGTTTTTCACCAGCGTCTTTGTGCGCACCAGCTCATTGTTAGATGCATTGTACACTACATCAATTATTCTGGTTTTACGGGTACAGCCTGTAAAGAAAAGAGACCAAGACAAATTTATGGTACAATAATCTATCTGTCATATACTCCATTCTATAATAGCAGACTCACAGTTTCTTAAATAAACTTCAGCAGGAATAACAGCTAAACTGTTAATCAAAATCAACTAATACATCCAGAATACAAGCATACACGTAATGTATAAGCATTAGGCAAGTACTTGAATTTTCTCTAAACACATCTAGGATTTTTGTTGACAGTTTTTTTTTTGCTCTCTGGCACACATATTCCTCCCACCCATTCTACTGTATCTTAACTGTTAAATAGTATGCAATTACACTTTTAAACTACTATCCAATATTTGTCAACATCTGTGATCCATACCACCATTTGCACAACTATTCAACAATACTCCACACACGCACACAACTAATTGTAATATCCCTTTAATTTAAGGTTAACGGTCCCTGGAGTAAAGCATGTACACTCAGAGTAACTATGACACTCCTATCACTGAGAGCTTAGGAATTCACCAAAGTTCTCTTGGGGTCAAAGTTACCATCACATCTTTTAGCAGTGCCTATGAAGTGCCAGCAGCACTCTGTATGTAACAGCTATACAAAACATCCACTTTTAGACTTACACTCAGACCCCCAAGAGAAGTTTCCAACATCCAGACGCAGAGCACGGTATTTTTTGTTCCCACCACGTACCCTTACTGTGTGAATTCTTCTGGGACCAATCTATAAAAAAGAGTACAGTGCACTGGGTCAAAACACAGAAACACAAGAGAACTGAAATTGATTCATAACTGCCCAATCTAGATGGCAACATGGTCAGTGTAACTATGACAACCCCTAGCACTGGTGAGTGCAATGAAGACCAAAACGGCCTACAGCACCCACCTAAGGTGTAGTTTTCATCACTCCAGTCGCCTCCCAGCCAGAGAATAATTGGAATCTAAAGAGCTGTGCAACCAACAAAGTACTGTATACTCATGGCACTATGAGTGTTGTGTTTATTAACTCATGCTGCATGACAAACTCTTTCAAGGCTAAAGTGTCTTTCAACAAGTTCTAATATGATTGTGTACATAATATTAAGTTAAACACACATAAAGCATAATCAAGCTGTGCAGTATATTTGATTTTAGAAAAAAATGTCTGCTTATTATAATCAGACAGATTGCAAAAACCTGGGGAAATTACTGTAGATCAAGCTGAGTAGTACACACAGAACTGTAATGGATTACCTCTACTCCAAATGCACCCTCATTTTTAAAACACATTTATACTATTTCAGAATCAGGACCAAAACAAAGGCACAACGTTTTTTTAACACACAATCATCTGTATAAATTTTTGGATTTATCCTTCTAAGTAAGAAGACAAACTAGAATTAAACCCCAATACAGGCTACTTCCTGAACTCTTTCAGGTTACTCAACTGAAAGTTTTTTGGAGGCATTACAGACAAATTGTTTCTAACTTAAACTAGTTCTCATGAATTTCGAAGCTAATACATAAGCACTATAAAAACTGCTATCCAGACAAACAGCTTTTCACACCCTCCCATCTCCCACAAGAATCACCTACTTTAGTATTGGCAGGGGGTCGCCCCAACTCATACTTCCTTTTCTTATGGTAGGGCTTCCGCTTTCCTCCAGTCTTACGGCGCTTATGCCAGTTATCCCTGGAGATACCTGGATGGACAGAAAAGCCGAAGGGTGAAGACGAGAGTATGCCATTCTGCAGTTCTATTTCATCTGGAAGGAGACCTAATGCCCCAGATTACTCAGCTCTCCAAGGTAAAAAAAATTTCCGCATGGTGTACTCGGCCACATGCAGCAGTAGAAAAAGTTTCATCATTGCAATAAGGGGCAAAGGAATACATAAAAGGCCCGGGCACTCTGAACATGGAGACGGATTGATTCTGCGCAGTCTCTCTTCCTGCAGGACGACAGCCATGTACCACCGCGGCCCAAGCCAAAGGCAGGCCCCGACCTCAACAAGCCGCGGAACAGCGAGAGCCCGGGCACCATAACCCAGGCTCCCAAACGTACGAACGTCTCTCTCCGCAATGCCCGAGCTGCAGAGGGATACGGACAAACCCTTGGTTGGATGGCAACGGATAAAAAAGTCGCTCCCGCCCGGCCAGCAAACTACTCACCCATCCTTCTCCGGAGGCGCCGACTGCAAAGAGGAAGCCGCAAAGCATCACGGGGCGATTTGCTGGGTAGGAAATCTCGCGTTAGTTTTCAAAGGCCGTCGCACTGTTTAGTTAGGGCTGAGTGTTGTCGTCATCAATACGAGACGGGAGGGTGAGATTGTGGCAAAGAGAAATTGGAAGCGTAGCTGGTGGTGCTTTAGGTGCAATGATGTAGGGCAGGCAGGGGATGGGGGAGACAAGAGCTTATACCTTGCAGAGGCCCTTCTGCACCGCTGTCGAATACTTTGCGATGTTTGTGCATTTATTTTATTTTATAACTTTTTAAGTATGTTCGCAAAGTTGCTGTAGTTCAGTGGGTAACAGCTGAACCGTTTCAAATCCCAGGCGTGCCGAGAGAGACAGATCAACGGAAATCCTTTGCGATGCAGGTGGTTGGTGGGGTTACACGTCCTCTCACCTGTGTTGTGGGCAAGCTGCGCGGTTCCAGAAGGGCGGCTGAAGGAGGAGGGACGGGTAAACAGGATTTGACTGCTTTATACCTAGAAAACACTAGGAGTGTCGCCTTAAGGCAGAATGTTTGGCACATCATTGGATTGCATTCAGGACTTGTGTGTTCAGTTTTGGTTGGCGTAATGAAAGTTGCACCTTAGTATAGATTGTAATGCGCTCTACGTGGGGCTACCTCTGGGGTTGCTGCGGAAACTACAGGTGGTGCAGAATGCGGCGGCCAGATTAATCAGCGGTGTGAAAAAAATACCAACATATTTCACCCACTCTGGCCGCCTTGCATTGGCTGCCCATCCGTTTCCGCATCGACTTCAAAGTGTTGATGCTCACGTATAAAGCCCTAAACGGTTTAGGGCCTCGATATTTGGCGGAACGCCTTCTCCCGCCAAGATCTACCCGTGTCACTCGCGTGAGCCAGGAGGTGAGGTTGAGGAGCCTAACGCCGAGGGAGGCCCGGAAGGAGAAGACAAGAAATCAGGCCTTCTCGGCGGTGGCTCCTCACCTCTGGAACAACTTACCTCCTGTGATCCGCAGGTCTCCCTCGCTGGGTGTCTTCAAGAAGCAATTGAAGACATGGTTGTTCCGGCAGGCCTTTCCATCATACTCCTCTTGACCCCCCTCTTTTTTGTTTTTGTTTTTTGTTTTGTGTATTATATGATTTAATGTAGTGCCTTCTTCTTTTAGAATTGTCTGTTTTCGTTGTTTTATATTATTTTTATGGTTGTTAGCCGCCTAGAGTGGTCCGTTTGGACCAGATAGGCGGGGTATAAATCAAATAAATAAATAAATAAAATAAATTGTGGAATTTGTTTTCTGCCAATGTAGCAATCCAATTCTGTAGGAAAAGATTTCTAGTTTATATGAAGAACAAGTGGAAAAGACTACAGTAATTTTCTTTCTCCTGTTTGTTGTGTGTCCTACCATCAAATCAGAATCAACTTAAAAGTGAGATGAGAGAAAGACAGATCAACGGTTTGCTGCTTCCTGGCCTTGTAGAGCCCACTGGTGCTGCCTCCATCACAGCTGGATTGCCAAGGGCTCCTCCGGGTGTATTGCTCCTTACGCCTTTGCTTCCACTGCTCTCCAGAACAAGAGGATTTGGAGGCACCCAGGGGCTCAGATGTTTATCTGCCTCATCCAGAAGGGCCCTTAACTGTACATGCACTCCAGTCCAAAGGTACTCCTTGTAAATACACTCCCAGTCTCCAGGTGGGAGGGGTTCTCCCTTCACTTGGTAGCCTTCAACTTTCTCCTCTGTCACATCTAGAAGTAGGACCCTAGTTTATATACCCTGCTCCATCTCTCGCACACTCCTCCCTTCTCTTTCCAGTGGCTCTCTTGTATTGCATAAGTCCCAGGCACCCTTGAGCAGCTATAGGAGTCATTCCACTCAGCCTTAGCAGCTGTCGGGTTCATTCCACCCAAGGACTTCTAGCTGGGTTCCTTCAAGGTGCCCAAGATTCAGTCTGGATTCCCCAGGCATGGCATCTGCTAGACCCATCTCCCTGAAGCCTACCAGAGAGCAACCACTTCGGAATTCAGCAGGTCCAAGGACCAAACGAGGACCTGTCAACAAGGGCACCCGTGTCAGTGGCCTCCTCTCTCTCAGTCAACTAAAACTATCCATAGACTTCAACTCATAGAAGCTAGCCATTATAGTGAACAAACCATTGTGTGAGCTGTAGGCCAATGTATCTGTAAGACACACTAAGACCAAACTCGTAATTGCTTGACCACTTACTTAAATAGGGATGTATTACTCATCATACTGAAGTGTAAGATGTAAACATCATGTCAAGCATAGAAACATTGCACATCAGTTCATTGTTAGCTTGCTTTTCCCTTCTACTCCTATAGCATGTCCTTCACGTCACAGTAAGTAGTCTTCTATGCACTTCCCTTTTCCATTTTATTGGCAGTGTTGTGTTCTCAGATTCCTCCATCTGGAGTTGTTTGAGAACTGATCTGAGCCAGATTATTCAGAAGAATCTTAGGCTAGCTACTATCATCTCTGTTTTGTAAAAGAAACAGCTTTCCATTCCTTAACAGTATATTTATATATATATATCAGTTGAGGAGGACTCTACTCATGTCACATCAGACTTTTGAGAAGACGCCATCTCCAGTGCTAGAAAATCCAGGAATTTCGATTCAATTTTAGGTCTATTGGCAAACATTTGAAAGAGGTTGTAGATATATTCTGGATTATTGCAACCATTTTACAATTTATCCCAGCATACTTCGCCTCCGTGAATTTGAAGAGACACTTGTTCAGCAGGCCGAGGCAAAGAGGCAGTCCCGAAACCAGCAAAATCAGCGAGCTGGATAGGGCAGATTGTGTTTGTTTTCAGTGTGGAAGGGACTGTCACTCTCGAATTGCCCTTTTCAGCCACACTAGACACTGTTCCCTCTATTCAGAGCACATTACCATAGTCTCTCAAGACTGAAGGATGCCTACTACTTAGCAGCAAAATATTTCAAACTAGAGTATTTTTTGTCTTGAAAGGACACAACCTTTGTGCTACACTGACCTACAGATACTCCCCTTATGATCCGAACATGTAATCAAAGTATTTTAGTCATAGAAGTGACTGAACTAATTAAAAAACGGAGTATGCAGCATTACACAGTTGCATGCATAAGAGGCTGCTGAATATCACTATTCTGACTGGCTTTGCAGAATTGAGGATGTGTACATTGATTGCTTTTGTTGAACCACATTATCTAACTATATT
Source organism: Pogona vitticeps (assembly GCF_051106095.1). NCBI lineage: Eukaryota > Metazoa > Chordata > Lepidosauria > Squamata > Agamidae > Pogona > Pogona vitticeps. The sequence continues at coordinate 62,957,769 of NC_135786.1, forward strand.
GTCCTCTTAAGTGAATAAATGAATTGCCATGTCACTTGCAGTGAGAACTGCTGTACTAGGAATATTATAGTCAAGAGACAAGCAATAAGAAAGTAGTTATACAGATCTTTGCATGTCAGCCAATGTGTACTTTCAATGATATATGAATGGAAGCTATTTCTACAATCAGTAGGACTAAGCAAGCCTAAAATGAAAGTACAGTACTATTTGTTCATCAGTGTTACGGATGTTGGATTCCAACTGCACAAAAATAACAGCTGAAAAATTCTTGAAGCACTCAATCTTCCCTCATCCTGTACCTCAGTGTCTTCATATGTAATAGCATTCTTGTTTGTTCAAAGCAATACCCTATCCTTCTGAAATCCTGTGTCTCAGATTAAAGGATAAAATCCCAGTTTTCCTGAAGTAAAACATAAATATCAGTGTACTATACACCACTCTGTTATGTTCAGTATCAATTTTTTCATTACCTAGTTATCTTTTTATAGGTGTTTGACACGTAACATTTCTCTCCATTCAGACCAGGTCTAATAATACATTATTGATAAAGAACATGTAGAAAGAAACAAGCATGATAGAGCTGGTATTTCTTGCTTAACAGATCACAATAGCCAATAGTTTCCTCATCCATAGATGTGCTGACTGTACTGCATTTGGGATGGATTAAATCCTCTCATGCCAGGAAACCTGGTCCCAACATCTGCTGACACAAAAGTTAGGCCAGAAGTCTCAAAGTAGTCTCCCAACACACCTAGGCTGAGAAGCGTTTGTATTCAGCCCAGCTGTCTCCAGCCATCTTGATTATTTAGGAATGCACCCTGGTACTACTATGCTTTTGAGGTGGTAGTGGTAACAAGAAGATCAAATTAAAACAAAATACAGTATTAAGAAATTCCAGGAATTTTCTGTGAGAAATGAGACACAGAATTGGCAAACTGATGCAAAATATTTATTCCAAGTTAGTTATCTTTTGATGCAGTAGTTTTCCCCCTCATACAGACTCAATGTGATAGTCACTTTTTTAAATCTGTAAATAATGTTATCAAAATAATCTTAATCTTTGAAATCCCACAAAAATTTATATTTTACAATCCACCCTGAATATCAAGGTTGCAAGAAGAACACAAACAATTCCTATATCCAAATATTTTACAGCTGTACCCAAAAAAGAAAAACCAAACACGCCTGGTTAAGTGATGAAGCTCCCCGAGCCGCCAAGAAAATAAAAAAGTTCCATGTTATTAGCATTAATTTAACACAATTAGAACTTCCATAGCCATTTTGTCATTGACAATGATTGTTTTAGCACATTATTGCCGCACAGCATTTTGTTATGTGGACGGCAGTATGAGAAGCTTGTGGCTGCCCAACTCAGTCCCTTAAATCCTGCTCCCAATGAGACTGAACTGAAGCCTTGCTCCAGAAGGCCATGAGTCACCCGTCTGCATGGACTGGTCTCTATGAAGCATAGGGCAAAACAAAAAACTAATAAGCCAAATAGCCTTCTTCTTTGGGATATAATTCTTTCCCTTGTGCATGAAGTTTTCAACAATAAAAAGAAACTGAACAGACTCGAGACAGAATAAACTCTGCTTCATTTGAACCCCAAACATTTATGTGCTGAACTACAAACTGAGTTTGCTGGGTTGGATTTATACTGTGAATTTTGAGGTGCCCATGTTCAGGCATCATCGTCTGAAGTTTCACTGCTGCTTGTTTCTGTGTCTGATTCTTCAAACTCTGACTTAAAAGTGCTTCTCCAGTGGGAGAACAGTTGACTGCTGCAACGGCCTTGAAGAAATCCATTCTTCCTAAAGCCATTTTTTCTTAGCTGGAAAAAAGAAAGAATGTGCTTCATGTTTTGTTTCTCTCCTTGTACAGTTAAGATCAAAGCAAACTTCATCCAAATTATACTCGTATACAAAGTGCATATATGTTGTGTTAACAGTGCTCTGGGTTTTCTGAGGAATTCTGAATTGGAATATTTTTCAATGCTGTAAACTGATTTCATTTAGCATATTTTATCTGAATTAAATTTAGTAAACCATATTCCGAACAGTGTATAAATATTTGAACTCTGAATACCTTTCTTTGCACAGTGATATCACTGTGTGATCCTGGACAAGTCACTCTCTCTCGTACCTTTCTCTCACTGACAGGTATCCTTAGCATGCCTGCACTCCTGTCTTGTAAATCTAAAATGTAGTGGAGGATCACACAGAATCTTAACTGGAGGCCAAATGTAGTGTGGTAGATAAGAGACTTAACAGGCTTGTTGTGCACAACAGTTTACATTTGTGTAAGGGAAATCATTTAAGTCTTCGTGGCAAATTCCTGCTTATTAACAAGGTGTTGGTAGCATTCCTGGACGTGGTAATGAGCAGCAATTTGCCACTGGGTAAAGGTAAAGGTTCCCCTTGACATTTAATCCAGTCGTGTCCGACTCTAGGGTGTGGTGCTCATCCCAGTCTCCAAGCCGTAGAGTCAGCGTTTGTCCATAGATCGTTTCCGTGGTCACATGGCCAGCGCGACTAGACACGGAATGCCATTACCTTCCCACCATGTTGGTACCTATTTATCTACTCGTATTTACATGCTTTTGAACTGCTAGGTTGGCAGGAACTGGAACAAGTGACGGGAGCTCACTCCATCGCGTGGATTCGATCTTACAACTGCTGGCCTTTTGACCTTGCAGCAGAGGCTTCTGTGGTTTAACCCGCAGCGCTGCCACATCCCAATTTGCCACTAAATTGTATCTAATTTCCCTTACACATGTGAGAATTGTCAATAGGATTCACACCAGTTCCATTTTGATCGGACCTGCATTGTCAAAACATGAGTTCATAACTTGACACTGGTTTGATTATGTATATCTGCAGTTTTAATTGAGAAATCAGTAAAACATACTGTATATGCATTCTCAGACATACTTCCTATATATAATCTCATAACAAAGATAATGTACAGTGGGGTCTCTACTTAAGAACTTAATCCGTATTGGAAGGTGGTTCTCAAGTTGAAACGTTCTTATGTTGAATCTGCATTTCCCATAGGAATGCATTGAAAACCATTTAATCCGTATCTGCTCTTTTCCGTCCATAGAAACTACAGTGGAACCTCTACTTAAGAACTTAATCCGTTTTGGAATGGTGTTCTTAAGTTGAAACGTTCTTAAGTTGAACCAAACTTTCCCATAGGAATGGACTGAAAACCAATTAATCTGTTCTGGCTGTTTTTTTGTTATGTAGAGGTGCGTTCGTACATTGAAGCATTAGTTCCCATAGGAACTAATGCAAAGCTGGTTAATACGTACTCTACCACTAGGGGGAGAATTTTTTTTTTAACCTAAGATGACCTAAGGTTAAAAAAAGAGCAGGAAAGGTTTTTTTTCCTGTTCTTATCTTGGATTTCTGTTCTCAAGTAGAAGCAAAATTTAGCAAATGGAGCTGTTCTTAAGTTGGATTGTTCTTAAGTAGGGACGTTCTTAAGTAGAGACCCCACTGTAACTAAATTGGGTTCCGACTTAAGTTTTGCTTAAGAATACAAGAATGATGTTTTTATGATAGCTTTGAAACTGTCAAGCTTGCCTAATATTGTACTGGTATTTATTCACTGTTACGGTATTAACTAATTTTATGAAACTTTTTTTTAGAAATGGAAAATTTTCTGAGGAAAAATAATGCACTAGAAAATCATCTAGGAAATTTTCAATTCCAAATCACTGCCTATCAGATACAGCAAAGAAGATCATTTAACTTTCAGCAGACATTTCTGCTGCAGTCATAATCACTATGGCTTCCCATGTCAGACTTCCTATGTCAGACCTTAGTCTTTAAAGAGTTGATATGATAAGCACATAACCACAGAAGTTGTACTTACCTGCTCTGACTTTATTTGGAACTCTTTGAGCTCGTCTTCTGTGAGGGGAAGGCAATTCTCATCATTTTCAGGGTATTCCTGCCATCCCATTGCTTTCAGTAATCTAGGAAATAAAAGAAGCAGAGATGGAAGATAAAGGAGAAAAGAGATCACCCCTCATAAAAAATAAAAGATGAGTTGTGTTCCTATTTTTCCTGTTGCTATCTACCAGTGATCTTAGCAGTGATTTGTTAAGTTCTGTGTAGTGTTTCCATATTATTCAGTGATGAGAATAGTCTAAGGACAGAGCCTGGGTAAAAAGTTAGCAGAACCATTCATGCATTCATGAAGGAGACTGTGATGAAAAGTACCATGGAGAGAAGAGGAAAGAAAAAAAAATCACCACCCAATTCAATGTATTCGCGAAGGCTTTCACGGCCGGGATCTAATGGTTGTTGTGCATTTTTCAGGCTCTTGGGCCGTGTTCTGAAGGCTGTTCTTCCTGACGTTTCGCCAGTCTCTGTGGCCAGCATCTTCAGAGGACAGCAATTTGCTGTCCTCTGAAGATGCCGGCCACAGAGACTGGTGAAACGTCAGGAAGAACAACCTTCAGAACACGGCCCAAGAGCCCGAAAAACCCACAACCACCACCCAATTCCTTTAATTAGAACAACTGCCTCAAGCAACATTAGGTACATTAATAATATAGGAATTAGTTTACCTATTATGTTCTTGTCAGCATAATCGTAAGAGAAATGAGTGAGTAGCAGGCCCTGTTTAAACCAGCCCATTATGCTCTCTATCTTTTGCTAATGCTGCTAAATCAAAATGTAATAGAAAGGTCTCCCAATGTCTACTTGGTGGCAACAGCAGTGTTGTCAACAGAGCCCATGCAAGGGCAAAAGACAAGACAACATCTTGTTTTTTAAATTCATCTGTTCAAATATGGACACCCCTAAACATCACAGGTGGAATTATTTCTGTGCAGAGACTTCCTTCAGTGATACTGACACTCAGGAACCACTGGGGAGGATTCATGAGATTATGAGCTGCTTCAAAACAAAAAATCTAGGTTTATAACTACCTGGAACAGGTTGGGGAATCCTGTTACTGTCTCTCATAAAAACAATGTAGTGTACTCACATGCAATGAATGGTAAAAATACATCTATCCCACTGTTAACATTAGGTCCTTCAAGTACTGCTGGACTGCAATTTCCAAAATCTCCTCCCCCGCCCCCATGGCTATGCTGATGGGAATTGCAATCCAATAACATATAGAAAACCACAGTTGCCCAGCGCACTGGTTTACACTGACTTCCCCCAGTGTATGAGCAGGCACAGAGGGTTAGCAGGAGGGCACAATATTGCAGAAGAATGAGCTCAAACTGTTTAACATGTACAGGAACGGTATGTGTTGATAATGGCACATGAAGATACACTTTCTCTTTTACTCCTGTCTAAGCAGTAAAAGATTCCCAGTGTGGTACAGTGGATAAAGGGATGGACTAGGACTCTGGAGAATAGAGTTCAAAACAGTTTTGCCTTGACTTACGAACGTCCCGACTTACTACAATTTCAAGTTACGACCAGCTCTGGCCGCAAAATTTTGCTTTGACTTGCGGAGCTTCCAGTTACAAACAGAAAAAGGCAGGGGGAAAAAGCGGGAATTCAAATTGCTAACCGTTGGTAGGCGAAGAGGCTGCTTCATTGTAGCTCTTTCGCCCCAATGGTTAGAGTGAGTGCGATTGGAGGAGGCTTCAGACTGCCTGGGGTAATGTGCTGCTTTCTGCTTTTTAAAAACTGTCCTGGGTGGGTTTTGCAGTGTGGTTTTGGGCTGGGGGTGTTATGTTTCTGTGCTGTGATGGGTTTGGGGTTTTTTTGGGGGGGTTTCTTTTCTCCATTTCTGATAGATCTTGGAAGAATTGTTTGCTTTTTGGAGTTTTTCCCCCCATTTCCAATGGGTCTTCAGGGATTTGTTTGCTTTTTGGGTTTTTCCCCCCATTTCCAATGCGTCTTGGGGGATTGGTATTCTCGAAGGCTTTCACAGCCGGGATCTGATGGTTGTTGTGGGTTTTTCAGGCTCTTTGGCCATGTTCTGAAAGTTGTTCTTCCTGATGTTTCACCAGTCTCTGTGGCTGGCATCTTCAGAGGACTGGAGTAAGAACTCTGTCCATAGTTCCTACTCCAGTCCTCTGAAGATGCCGGCCACAGAGACTGGCGAAATGTCAGGAAGAACAACCTTCAGAACAAGGCCAAAGAGCCCGAAAAACCCACAATAACCATCTTGGGGGATTTGTTTGCTTTTTGGGTCCCCCTCCATTTCCAATGGGTCTTGGGGGGTTTCCTTGCTTTGTGAGTCCCCCCCCCCATTTCCGATGGGTCTTGCGGGGTTTGCTTGCTTTCTGCTTTGCTTGGAAGCCCTATTAGGGTCGCTATAAGTCAGTTCTGCCTTGACGGCATAGAACATACACAAAAGCCTAGTTCATCAATTTTATTGATACACAGTGATTATGGAATGAAATCTTTCTTAGCTAGTTGCCTTCACTCACCTGTGTTCTGCTTCTAATGAATGAGATAGGTTTTTCCCCTCTTCCAGAGGCAGAGAAAGACCATTCTGATGGCAATTCTCTTCCCAGTTTTCCTTTGGTTCTGGTGTGTTGCCCTCTTCCATCTAGTGGGAGAGGAGGGGGAAAAATACAGAGAAATGATTTGAGGAATGTGAAGCAAAAATCACAAATTTCAACATCACATGGTAATGAGGTGTGAAGAGTTAGATGGATATTCTGTGGGACTTTAAAATCAACTACTCCAGTATTATCATGTATGACTTACAGCAGCTATATTAAATACACTTAGTTCAGAATAAGCCTAATTTAATATAAGGGGATGTCTGAACAAAGTACACATATGATTACATTGTGACCAGTTTATATACTCTTAACAAAAGAGCCAATATGAATCCAGGTTTTCTATCAGCTTTTATGTTATAGGGACTTTTTAAAAAGATGTTTCTGGTGATGCTAATAAAATGGCAGAACAACTCTACAAGTGAAATTCAGGCGTACAAGGCATGCTGCCTGTGCAAATTCCCAGGCTGTATACTTACATTTTGCAATCAGGATTATGTACAGATCTTCATCATAGTGTTAAATGCAATTCGCCTTTAACTGAATTTACAAACCATCAGTAAGTACAGCAGAGATGGAAGCATGATCACCCCAATCTGCTGAAGCTATTGTGCATAATTATCAAACCACGGACAACTTTGTGGAAAACAACCATTCTCTGCTTCCAAGGGCAGCAGTCTTGCCTTCTTTATCTCTTTCTCAAGGTGAAAACACAGCAAATAGTTCAAAGTGCTGGGTTAGCACAGGGGGAGAAGCATTTCATTGAGCTAATCTCTTCTTGGGTTTTTTAATTTTTTTAAAAAATTATAAAATTTGAATATAGGTTAGGTTTAGGGATGTGTATTTCATTTTTGTATTTTTTTATATATATGTCCTTTCATCTGCATGTTTTTGGCACCACAAAATATCTAAATAACCCTTTAAAATTACTTGAAAAAATCAGAGGCAAGATAACAAAGAATCAATCTATTCCAAAAGCAGTTAACAGTAATGAGGAGAAAAGTCATAATCAATCCTATGCAGGCACTAGTGTATATTATCACATTTAAAACATGGTATGAGTTCAGTGTCACTGTGAAGGAAACCCTGTCTAATCCGCTTATTAACAGGGTAGCAATGTGACTGGCTGGGTGGTGTATATAGTCAGCTTATCCTGGAGCCTGAAGGAGGAGGAGGCTCGACGGCTGGAGTAATAAAGAGGGAGGAGCCTGTAGATTTTGAGGAATAAAAGGGGGAAAATATAAAATATAAAGGTTATGACGAAAAGGGAGAATATAGAATTAAGCAAATGTTAAATTTAGGGAGAAAGAAAAAGAATTTGTGGGTATGAATTATCTTAATTGGTTGTTGTAGTTGAAGAAAACCTGAGATCAAAATTTTTTCCCCAGTCTTATGTTCCTATATAATTAAAAGTTATCATTTTCACTCTTTAGCCACCAGGTCTAGTGTGGTTAATTGCTGGTGTCAGATACACTACTGAAAAGATGTTTCAAAATATGACAAGCCTGAGCTGGGGCTGGTCACAGCCACCCATCCAAAATAAAAAACCACTGGGCCTGGGCACGGCAATGAAAAAAAAAAAAGACAAGGAAGCAGGTATGCAGCAACCCACTCAGCAATCAAGAACAAGAGGGAAATGCCTCAAGCTTGTTCAGTCAACAGCACCTACCACCATACAGCCCAATGGCATACTGGCACACTCCACCACCTGGCTCACACCCCTACATAGAAGCAAATACAGTGGAACCTCTACTTGCGAACGTCCCTACCTACGAACAATCCAACTTACAAAAAGCTCCGTTTGCAAAATTTTGCTTCTACTTGTGAACGGAGCTTCAGCATACGAACGGGGAAAAAAAACCCACGGGTGAGGTGGGGAAAGCGTGAAATTTGAACTTTCAGTTGACCGTTGGCCAGCTTGTTTGCAACATCGCTTGTCCAAGCGGTTAGAGAGTGGATAGGGAGAGAGTCTTCAGACTGCCTGGTACGGCACAGTACTGCCTGGTACTGTACTGTATGGACTGTATTTTTTTGGCTTTTTTAATTTTTGATTTTTTACTTATTTTTTTTAAACAGAGAGACTGCCTGTTCTGGGTGAGTACACTGTATTTACTATACAGGGTTTTTGGCAACTGGGGGGGGGGTAGGGCTAGGTGGGGGGTTATGTTTCTGTGCTCTGATGGGTCTTGCAGTGTAGATTTTAGTTTTAAAATGTGTGTGGTTAAAATGTGGCTGTAAAGTCTGTTTTAAAATCAGAAAATACAGTACTCTGTGAGGGGCTGTGGTGGCTGTAGACGCAGGCAGCCAGGCAGGCACAGGCTTTAAAATGGAGTGTAGACTCCATTTTAAGTCTCTAACCCCCCACCCCACCCCCAATGCTCTCTTTTTGTGATGAGGAGTTCTATGCTGGAATACAGTAATGGTTGCTGATTGTTGGTGCAAGCAGGCTTTAAAATGGAGTTTAGACTTAAGTCTCTACCCTCCCCCCCATGCTCTCTTTTTGTAATGAGGAGTTCTGTGCTGGAATACAGAAATAGTTGCTGGTTGTTGATGCAGGCAGGCTGTAAAATGCAGTTTAGACTCCAAAGTCTTTTTTTCTTAAAATCAGAAAATATTCTGTGAGGGGGCTGTGCTGGCTGGTTTGCTCTAAACTGCAGTTTAGACTCAAATGTGTTTTGTTTAAAATGTGTTTTAGACTCCAAACTCTCTGTCTTCTCTATTTTTGTGCTCTAAAGCAGTGGTCCCCAACCTTGGGCCTCCAGATGTTCTTGGACTTCAACTCCCAGAAGCCTTCACCACCACCTCTGCTGGCCAGGATTTCTGGGAGTTGAAGTCCAAGAACATCTGGAGGCCCAAGGTTGGAGACCACTGCTCTAAAGCACAAAGCTTTGTCTGAGGGGTCTGTGTGCCCCAGTGATGACCTTCTTTCTTTCTTTCTTTCTTTCTTTCTTTCTTTCTTTCTTTCTTTCTTTCTTTCTTCTTTTCCTCATTGTTCCCTCCCTCCTTTCCTGCCCTTTTTTTTACCGAAAAGGTGCTTGGCTTGGCTTAATTTTGTTTAAAAGCTACTTGTTTTTAAAGGTGTTCTGTTTAGAAGGTGATCCCTCCCCCCCCTCCTTTCCTGCCCTTTTTTTGATCTAAGTTCATCTTAGGTCAAAAGAAGAAAAATTCTCCCCCTAGTGGTAGAGGACAGATTAACCGGTTTTGCATTAGTTCCTATAGGAACTAATGCTTCGACTTAAGAACGGCACCTCTAGATAAGAACCAAAAACAGCCGGAACTGATTAAATGGTTTTTAATGCATTCCTATGGGAAATTTTGCTTCTACTTGCGAAAGTTTCAACTAAGAATCATCTTCTGGGATGGGTTAAGTTCTTAAGTAGAGGTTCCACTGTAAGACAGTCTCCTAAAGAACCCTAAAAATATACACATTTAACAGGATATATTAAATGAATATTAAATTAACCAAATAATCAGGGCTTGAAAAATGCACTTGTCCACTTGTCTGTGACGAGTGAAAAATGCTGCTCAACGAGTCACAGCTCCCTCCCTGCCTGCCTCCTTTCCCTTTGCCTCTCTCTAATCTTGCAGTCCTCCCCCGAGAAGAAAGTTCGAGTGGCACATAGAGGTATAGCTCTGCAGGAGAAGATAGAGTAGTCCCATGCTGGGGAATATGGAGATTCCCTGCTCCTAATTTCAACCAAACGAGGATACATCCTGGGGTGGGAGGGAGCCGTGGCTCCTTAAGAAGCAGGGCGCTTTTGCTTTTTCCACTACCACAGTTTAACCTTACTAAAGCCATCGATAAATAGTATTTCAGTGCTAAAACTACCAGGCATGTTCAAGGACACAAGTGCAACACCTCTGACAGCAGTCCATTTTCTACGAAGAAGACAGAGGCGAATACCATGTACTGTACATAATACAATTTATTTTGGGTTTGTACGCACTGTTACGTAGAAATAAAAGTGAACAAGTGTCTAGCTTAAATTTGTTAACATAAATTACACAGGTATAGTCCGGTCATGCTGACTGTTGATTGACTGGTGAGACATTCTAAAATTTTTCAAGCCCTGCAAATCATTTTTAATAAGTCTGCACAGAGGAATAAAATAGAAAATTCTTTTTAAAAGCCTGCTCTCCCAAAAACCAAGAAAAGCAAACAAATACAGATTTTTTTTTTACAATCTTCTAGTAATATTGGCCCCCCCAAGCAATACTACTAGAACATTGGGAGACTTTTCTCCCCACTACAACTTGATACCTTATCATCTCCTCTTTAAATCCAGCAGGCAACATCAGGCAGGCCAGGCAGCAGCAAAGGCAATCCAAGAAAGGAAAAGACCAATAAAAAAAGAGAAGGAACACCCCCTCCCAAAGAAATCAGGGACAGGGGAAGGGATCTTAAAAATAAACTCAAGGAGTTATGGTGGCATAGGAAGGCTGCCTGGCAGTAGCCAAAATAGTCCAAAGAAATGGGGGAGTCCTCCCCAAACAATCAAGAAAAAAAGGGTCCAAGATGGAAGCACGGGGGCAGGCAGGCAGCAATCAAAGACAGAGAGCACCAGTTCAGCACACAGTAATCTCACAAGTAACACTGAGGCAAAAAAGCACTCCTCCCAGATTTCCAGGCCACTTTATAGATTCAAAATTTCCACTACCACCTCACATCTTCTGACTGGCCGGATGGCTGCTAACAGTTCTTGTGGTGCTAGTCAATGAAACATTTCTCAGGTAATTTGACAAAAGAGAAAGAGCGCAAAAAGATTACATGAAAGAGGAAACATAAAAGAAATGCAAAACTTCTCTGTCTCTTTCTTGTAAACATGAATCATTCATGTTTAAGAGGCTCTCTTTTGGTAACTGCCAACAGAACATAAATTACACAAAAGAGATCCTCTTTTGTTTTGGGGCTTTTTTTTTAACATGAAGGGTCCCTCCTGTGTCAGTTTTATTTTGTTTAAAGATCACATTGCCTTTTTCCTATAATCAAATATACAATTAATGTGCAGTTAAATCAATTCCAACATATGGTGACCTTTATCAGGGCTTCCTAGTTCTCAGAGTATACCTTTCTGGAAATATTTTCTAGTTTGTACCTACTCATACCATCAATACAATCAACACATATGCCTTATCTTTCACTAGCATTTCTATGTAATATTTTTTATTTACTATGTTTTATAGAAACTGGAAATTAGTAGCCCAGGGCCACAAAAACCTATATTCTCAGTCTCATTCTAGAATATTTGGTGAAGATTAGCTTTGTAACATTGAGGCTGAAATCTTGTTGCAATTGGAACAGACCCACTGAATCAGTGTGGATTTGGGGACTCGATTCTTCTCTAAGTTCCACTGATGGGATAATTCTGGTTACAATTTACTATGCTAAGTAATTTTACCCTCCACCAACTTTCCCTGTAAGTACCATGACTGCACGGCTACTCAGCGCTGCATTGGTGCCATGCACCTGCAGCCATGTTGTCGTGCAGCTGTGTTGTCGCCTGTTTGATTCTGGCTGTGGTCGCAACCCTGCACACACAGAGTGGGGCCTCCGCCAGTGCTGGCAGAAAATTTGAGAGAAGATAGCAGTCCACACTTATAAAAATTAATACTTTAATACTATGAATACTATTAATACATATTTTAATATTTCCAATATAAAGAAGGGGGTGCACCTTTGCATCCTCCAGTTTGTTGCTTGCATGGCGTTCTGGCAACTCTCCATTCCTGTCATCCTTCAGAGCCTTCAAAAACTCACTCTTCTTATCTGTGGTGCGGCGCATCAGCTTTGTCAAGCGCGAGGAGTTTATTTCAATGGGAGGGGTGGTGCTTGAGGGACTCTGGAAAGAAAACAATAGTGTTTGCTAATCTTCCAGAATGCACTGGTTATTTCCTAGGTGGAACCTGTTCTCCTTTCCACATATGGCACTCAACCGGGATAATCCTAGAGTATGTTCTTTAACTTCTTTCCAATTCATCATATTTTTGCTACAATTTTACATGCTTACCTCTTTGGAAGAGGAAAGAACAGAGCCACTAGCCAATACAGCTGGTTTGGTTATAGATACTGGACTGGTGAAAGCAGAATCTCGCGTGGAGGTGAGTGAGCCTGATTTATGTTCACTTCTGTTAGTTTTCCACTGACTCGTCTATAATGAGAAGGAAACAACAAATACAGTAATATTAGATAGCAACAAACTGCACAAAACCAACAATAAATCGAAAATTCAGCTTTGCAGATCTGCATGTTTCCAGACTGAGCAATTAAAATACCACTTGTAGCACAACAGAATAGACTACATACAGTATCTTTTACTGCAGGGAATTTCTTTGGTCTAAAAGTTTGCATTCAATAAGTGACAAAATCCTCTAAATCTACAAATCAAAAATTCTTGAAAATTCAATACCAGGCTCCCTTCTTTTGTCAAAAAATATCAATAACACACATCTATTCCATGACTGAAAATCTGTTAATTAGTTATGCCTGCGTAACTTGGAAGTTGCACAGGCTGTTGCAAAATTTGCATCAATATGGCAGTTGTACCTTGGAAGCAGTTCCAGGGTGCAGTAGTACTATCAGCTGTAGGGTCAGTGTGCAGTTAGTTGAACAGTCAATTGAACAGTTCACTGTGCAATTCAACATGCATTCAGACACACAGACTACCAAGAACAGGATGGATACACATTCACAGGGATGGACGGAAAAGAATGGTAAAGTGTACAATCGAGTGCTGTATAATTAATTCCCTTATTTCCATATACACAAACAGCAACCACAAATTCTACAGCACTTATTTAGCATTTACTATCAGAAATTCTTCTAAGGACAACAAATAGTATTTTCACCTCCCTCTTTAATCTTCTCGTCCACTAATCCTCATACCTTTGAAGGAGGTGCTGCAGGCTTAGGAACCAGATTTTTGTAGACACTTGGGACAATGGTTGTTGTTTTGTTGCCATTTGAAAGCTGAGGACCAGCAGATGTAAATGCAGCTGAGAAAGCAGCAGCAGGATCCTCTTTTGAAACCTTTTTGATGACCAGCATCTTGATAGGTTGCTTGGCACTAGGAGGATTTTCTAGTAAAACAAAATATGTCGAGTGCTCAGAAATTGTGCACACATAAATCTAGTTGACCTCTACTACACATATTGATTAGTAAATCAATAGTTCAACTTTAGTTTTGAGAAGAAAGTTGTGCTATTCAAATGCAGTCCTCCCCATTTGTAACACTCACTAAAAGCAGATTTTACAGTTGCAATCTGATGAAACAAGTTAAGTAAAGTTTGTTACCATGAAATCCTTTAAATAGAACAGGCCTAAGATAGTAAGGGTTTATTCTTTTATGTGTACTAATGCAAGCTTATCATTAAGAAAATCATCTCACACTTAACATCAAAAAAACTAAAGAACTCATAATTGAATTTAGGAGGAAGAGAAATGTACATTTACCACTGTACATAAATGGTGAGGAAGTGGAGAGTGTTGATAGTTTTAAATTTTTAGGTACTTACATCTCAGAGGACCTCTCATGGAATATAAATGCCAACATGCTAATGAAGAAGGCACAGAAGAGGCTGTATTTCCTGAGAATGCTCGGGAAGTTAAATTTATCTCAGCATTTACTTCTGTCATACTATCGTAGCACCATTGAGAGTGTCCTAACCTATGGCATTCTGGCATGGTTTGGGAGTAGCTCTGTAGCGGACAAAAAAGCTCTACAGAGAACCATTAAAATTGCCCAGAATATCATCGGGCTCCAGCTACCAACCCTGGATGACATCTTCACATCCCACTGTCTGAGGAAGTCACACAGCATCCTGAGAGAATCTTCCCATCCTGCTTATAACTTTTTTGAACTGTTACCGTCTGGCAGAAGATATAGAACAATTAAGACTCGGACCACACGTTTTCTGAATAGTTTTTATCCCAGAGCTATAATTGCAATTAATAATGAGCTTAAAGACCACCAGTAGTGAATAATTAGTTGGACTGTGTTACTTGGCCTGCGGTGTAGATGTTTGTATTTTTAGTGGGGGACTTCTAGTGGGTGGGGAGTGTTTGGGGAATTTTATGTGTGTGCATGTGTCTGGTCTCTGGGTGTCTGTGAATTTCGTTGTATGGGTATACTGTGTATATACTTACAATGACATTAAATTATTATTATTGTTGTTGTTGTTGTTGTTGTTGTTGTTGTTGTTGTTGTTGTTATTAAAGCTCATCTTGATCTAATATTTCTATGGAAGATACCCCATTGATATTGCCTCAATACCTACCCCAAACACCAGATGGAGTCCCAAGTGGTTTACACTGGCTATTCTGTTTTCCAGCTTCTGGATTCAATGATGGCTGTAAAAGAACAAGAAAACACATGCATTTCATATCATGTGACAATTTTAGTCTCACTTTCTAGATATGCAACTAGAAATTTTGCAGCAGTAATGAAAATCAGTCTTGTGGCACATTAAAAGTTAACAAGTGTTATATCACACACACTTTGTAACCTGTAATGATTTTCTTTACTTGTAACATATTGATTTATTTATTGTATTTATACCCTGCCTATCTAGTCATTTCGACCATTCTAGGTGGCTATTTAACATATGCATTCCTTTTCCTTCCATCTCCTCTGATTTTAGTCTTGGATCACCTATGTGAATGTATGGGCCATGCAAAGACTTTTCCACTTAATAAAACCTGTTAGTATTCAAGGTGCTACAGAACCCATTGTCTTTGCTGCAACAGATTATCATGGCTGCTACTCTGAAACTGTAGATGGGAATGGTGGCAAGATGAAAAATTAGAACAATTTAATATAATGTAACATTATTGTAGTCTGTCATTTTCCAACATGCTTCCACTCAATTGCCAGCACTTAAAATCTGTTTTGTTTCAGATTTTGCAAGAAGGTGGTAGGAGCATCTTATGGCCATAAAGAAATAGTAATTTGAATATTTTAAGCACTTCCAATCTCAGCACATTTCTACTCTTTATTTAATCCTTAGGCTGTTACTTCCTTGACATAAACTACATTAATATAGACTGATAGCCCCAACACTGTTTAGTATGTAGGTTTTTAATCCTAATCTGAATAAATTGTCACTGAAATTCTACAACAGCGTCTTTGTGCATAAACTATAATAATTATTCCCCAGATAATTCTAGCCTTCAAACTCAACTGTATTCATATGAACTTAGCAATACTGTATATGCTGTTTTGCTCTGTGATCCCAAGCAAGTATAGGAAAGCAACCTCTCAGCCAATTTACTTGCAGCAAAGATTAACTAACATATCTGTAATTACTGGATCACTTCATCTCTCCTTCATTCTTGTTTTAAAAATGATGTTACATTAGCTACCTTTCAATACTCTGGTACAGACAATGAATTTAAGTTACATCTTTCCAAAAGATCACTTATTTCCCATTCACAATACAAAATGTCTAGTTAATGTCTTCCTACATTAGTTCTTAAACTTTTTCTTTGCGACTTAAATGTCAAAATATCTCCAAATGCACTGTTTAAGTAGGAGCCAGCAGGATTATTCTTCTGACCCATGACTAAGTGAGGGATGATCATTTTCCAGCCCCTGTACACCCCAAAATCTGTGCTAGAGGACAAAAGAACCCTCTGGAGTTGGTTTTCAGGTGTCACAGTGGCTACAGAATGACAGGAGGGGAAGAAAATTCAGATGCTCCAGCATTTGAATGCAAGCACAATAATACAGGATATAAACTGCTGAAAAACAATTATTCAAAGGAGGATATTGTGAAGAAACCATTGGTGATTCTTTTTTTTCTGAACTGATTGGTTTCCCATTACAAAGGGAACCCATCCTATATAGAGTATCTGACATGCTCATAATTAAGGTATGCACTCAACTTGTCCTGCTTGAAGGAGAAATAAGTTTTTTAAAAAAAACCTCTCAACACTGTCTAAATTCCCAACTTCTCAGAAAGAAGTAACAACCTTCTACATTATATACATGACAAGCCTAATAATCATGCTCTGCCCTCAGGTCCACAATGCCATAAACAAATTATCTTCCAAGTTACATCCCTATTTCTAAACTGACTGGCAATTTCTCTTTTAGCCTCCTGTCTCACATTACTGTATTTTCAGTCATACAGAATTATGGAAGTTTCCCATGCCAACTGCCAACTTCCACCAGCTGCTCATTGACCTGAATAGCTGAATCTGTCCATTACATCACAGATTCTTCTACAGAAACTGAACTCTATTGCCAGAAGCAGTTTAGAATATCTATGCCAAGGCTATATAACAAGACACCCAATATTAAGCTAGTGAGGGGGAAAAGTAGTGTTTGAATGATGCTTGTGCAACCACTGATGGAAATAATAGAAACCATATCCATCCTAATGAAGTGGGGGGGGGAGATTATTGTTTATATACTGCCCCATAGTTCTTAAAACACTCTGGCTGGTTTACAAGTTATGCAGGCTACACACTGCCCCCCACCCCCAGCAAGCTGGGTACTCATTTTAACAATTTCAGAAAGATAGAGGGCTGAGTCAACCTTGAGCCAACTACCTGGAATTGAACCCAGAGTCGTGAGCACAATTTTGGCTGCAGTACACCAGTTTAACCACTGTGGCATCAGGCTCCTTAACAAAATGTTAATGACTTATGGAATGGCTTATGCCAGTGAAATTAAAGTACAGTATTGGATTTGACACTTGTACAAGGATGAAAACATTGATAAACACTTTGCATGAACAGAATGTTGTCACTGGATTCAATCCATAGAACTTTAAACAATACTTTCCCTCCCTTGCTATTTGGAAAGGCCAGTACTGTTTCCTAATAGTAAACGAATAAAAATCCTTGATCTCGTAAGATGTCTGACCTCAGAGGAAGATGAATAAAAATATGCTAATGGTATGAATGGGGAATAGTGACAGATGATCACATGCAGGATTCCCTTGTAGCCCATATATTATTTGCTGTATAACTTATCACTGAAGATACAGTTATAAATATATGGGAGAATCTAATATGGAATGTGGAGCCCAGGGAGTATGCTAGCCCCTTTGTGGAGCCCCTTTGTAGTTGCTTTCAGAGCAGATGAAAGTAACAGTATGAAGAGAGAGAGGGTGTTCTTATCTGGGGTTCCGGCTCATTATTTTTATGTGCTGAAAGTGATGGAAATGGGGGAACTGGAACATTTCTTTCAATGTGTGTGGGCTCACTTAGATAATGAAGGAATAGGGCTAAAGCATCAGAGGTTTTTTGCAGTACTATGGTACTGAAAAAAACATTCAATGCAACTTATGAAAGCAAGAGTCTCATAAAATATTTCATTCAAATCAGATGATAGCATGATAGCTCAGAAGAAACCAATTCAGTTCCTGAAATGTACCTTGACTGCTTTTTTTTAAAGATGCCCTTGAATCCTAATGAAAAAATTAGAACACTTACAAAGTCTTCCTCTTCAAACTGCAGTTTCTCCTTCTCTTCTTTCTCTTCTCTGGCCTCAGCAGGTGGCTTTTCCTGAAAGGCTGAACCCTTTCGGGAGTGGAAATTGCCATTCCAGTGCCGATGAGATGCTGTCCCTCCTCCTCTCTGATTCATACCATCATGGCCTCTTGAAGAACCATGCCAGCCAGGCTGATTACCAGCCAGCCCAACATGAGCTCCTTTAGATACACCAGAATCCACAGAGTCATGACGGTGCAGGGAAGGCTGATGCCAGCAATCTACACAAAAAGAACGCAGTTGTGTGAATAAATCTAATTGGCATCTACAAATGATCCACATGGCAACTCCGCTACTGCAGAAGCCCAAATGAAAAAGAGATTATTCTGATATAGAACTGGAAAATGCAGTTTCATCTAAACATAAGGTCTATAGCCATTCCGAAGGGTAGGCAAATTGACACCAGTGGTCTAGATGCAACCCCTCCAACTCTCTTCAAACCTTCAGAATTATTTTTTTGTTAAAAGAGGAAAATCAACCTCACCAAAGCCTCCAATGGAGCATTATTTGTCCTCTAAATTTAATCCTCTTCTGCATAGATCTCTTTTGGTTAGGAAAATGCCTTTGTAAGAAAACAAATTTGTCATTTGCGCGACTAATTTTTTTTGGTGGGGAAGACTCCGGGTATGTGAAAGTTATATATTTGTGTGGCCCATGAAGGTATGGAGAGAGCAAAAATACTCCTTACACCATCAGAAGTTGTCATTCCCTAATATAAAGTGTGAACAAAGTTCCTCTACCTATACAAGAAGACTGTGGACTTTTCTTATAGCCAACCTCCTGCAGTCAATAAAAGTTACTGAGCCATATCATTATGCAGCTGGATCCAGCCACACCTTAAAGAGTACCAGCAACTTTAATAGAATGAAAGATTTCTCACAGGAAGCAGAAAACCTCTGTGCAACTTGAAAACCTTCAAAGTTCTAATAAAATAAACTACTTCAGGCTGTCCCTTCACTGCATTTAATATTTATAGCACCTGACTGAAGGATGAAACTGGAAATCTAAAAAACATGTATGGTAGACTTGGCATAAGCCCTGCTATATACCTCCTGCTGTTCTGAGGGGCCCATTATTAAAAAAGCCATCTGAAGAGTTGTGGCGCCTCCTGCTTACTCCAAAACGGCCCTCTCCCCGAGAAAGATGCTCTCCGTGCTTCTCAAAGGCAGCTCCAGGGGCCTGTAAATGAAAAACAATTTAAAATCATAAAAAATTCTACTCCAACATTATCTATAAGTAAAGCCTTAGGCTGTATCAATAGATGATGTGTGCTCTGCTGAAAAGTTTTTTGGCCATACACAGTAAGACTAGCTACAAAATTATAAAATTTATAAACCAGCTTTAGTAACGCAATTCTGCAGTGTCAGAATATATTTTCAGACATCATCTAAAGCATTTTAAAAATACTGTGACATATTTTCCCTTATTATAACTACATCAATCAGGCTAATACCATTTAACATTTATTTTCCATAACAAACCACCTAGAATAGATAACATGTCAAGCAAGATCAAAAGAAAAATGAAAAAATAAAGAAGAGAAAAACATTGTGGCACCTTAAAGACTAACTGCTACATTTTAACATGAACTTTTGTGGACAAGTCCACTTCCTCAAACATAAGAGTGGTACTACATGCCAAATATTTATACATCTTCATCTAGATAGCCTTTATCATAATGATAATCAGGAGGACCACAGGCTAGTCTGCATGGCTACAAAGAAAGAGAACATTTTTTATTTTTATTTTATTGTGGATTTTAAAGCTATCTTGTCAGATACTTTTTTCTGCATCGACTGATTATGTCAATAGATCTGGACTCATTTGCAAACACAATACTTTCAAATTACTAGGAAACACAAACAGTGATAAATAATAATTGTGTGCTGTCAAGTCAATTCTGATTCATGCCGACCTTTTCCAGGGTTTTCTAAGTACAGAATACTCAGAAGTGATTTACACTTCTCTTCTTCTGGGGGCATCCTGGGGCTGTGTAGCTTGTCCAAGGCTGCACAGGTTGGCTCTTCTCCCAGGAAGAACAGTGGGGAATTGAACCCCCAATCTCTGGCTCTACAGCCAGATACCTGGTTCACAGAGCTGTCCAGACAGCTAAACAGTGATAAGCACACAAATCTATTCCTCAGTTAAAAATATAAATCTAGTAACACGCTGTGGCAAAATTAAATACAAGTGAAAGTATTTCAGTATGACCAAACAATCAAACCACAGTTTTCACAAAAGATCTTTTTAAAAAGTAAGCTTTGGGACAAGTGCCAAAAGACATTGATCAAACAGTGAGCTTCATTTGGTAGCGTTTCATAAACGAGGTGTGGTAACTGATAAATCCTGCCTTGCATGCCTACCTCAAACCCCAAACAAAAAAAAGAGAGTTTACTTACCGTAACTCTGGCTCTTCGAGTGGTCATCTGTAAATTCACACTAATGGGTTTTACCTGTGCCTGCGCAGAGGTTTCTGGAATCTTCTAGAACTTAACACTGTTCACTAGGACCGCCACCCTAGTACACGTGGTCCACCCATCCTGGCAAGTGCTTCAGTTCCCACAAAGTCTGCCACTGTATAAAAATTTTGGCGTGTTGGACAGAGGGGAGGATGGGTGGGAAGTGTGAATTCACAGATGACCACTCGAAGAACCAAAGTTACAGTACATAACCTCTCTTTCTTCTTCGTGGTCTCTGTGAATGCACACTAATGGGTGATTAGCAAGCTTACCTGTCCGGAGGAGGGATGTCACAGAAGAACAACTGACAAAACCTCTCGTCCAAATGCAGCATCTGACTTTGCCCATAAATCCAAATGGTAATTCAAGGCAAAGGTGGACAGTGTGGACCATGTGGCAGCTCTTCAGGTAACAGGGACAGAAACACCCTTGAGGAAAGCTGTAGAAGTGGCTACTGCCCTTGTAGAATGAGCCTTAATTACAGCAGGAAGAGGCTTGCTCGCCAATTGATACGCAAGGCATATAGTTAGTTGCCACTATCCATTTAGAGATAGTTTGGGCAGAAATAAGAGATCTTCTATGCAGTAAGTGTGTAGAAAGAAACAGTCTCTTGGATTTGCTGAAAGACACAGATCTTGAGACATAAAAAGCCAGTGCTCTCCTAACATCCAGAAGGTGGAGAGAGCGTTCCAGATCAGAGGTAGGCGATGGAAAAAAGGTAGGTAAGGTTGACGAAGGTGGAAATCTGAGACAACCTTAGGGAGGAAAGACACATCAGGGTAAAGGGTGACTTTATCTGGGTGAAATTGAAGGAAGGGAGGATCAATGCGAAGAGCAGTGATCTCTGAAGCTCTGCAAATGGAGGTGATGGTGACAAGGAAGAGGGTCTTAAGCATAAGAAGGCAGTCAGAAGTCATAGCCATAGGCTCAAATGGTGGTAGCAGGCGTTGGAGGATGGTGTGCAAGGACCAGTGCAGACGGAGGTGGGGTATAGTGGGTTGCATGTTGGTGACTCCCCTAAGAAATTGCTTTACAGTGGGGTGGCGAAAGAGCGTAGCAGCATCTGAGTCTTGTGGCTGATGGACTACTATGGCCGATAAGCAGACCTTGAGTGTAGAAAGAATAAGCTTTATGTTAAAGAGATGAGTCAGAAATTGTATGACAGCTGTAAGAATCGTAGGCATAATAGGAAGATGATGTTGAGTCGTGACCACTTATATGAATATAATTAAATGGTCATAGGATTTCTGGTACTCGCTAGGATAGAAGCTACAGTGGGCGAATCCTCCATGCCGTAAGATGGAGTGTGAAGGTCGGGGTGAAAGGTTCGACCTTGGTTTTGGATGAGTTGATGAGGTATGAGAGGGAGATGGATGAAGTTTGTTGAGATTGAGGGAGAGATACCACGGCTGCAAAGAGCGCATTTTCATGTGTGTGTGCTGAATCACTGATGTTGTTGATGGCATGAGTCCGAGTAGTCGTTGGACATGGTGTGTGGTGACCAAAACATTGGGACGGAATTGCTGAATCACATTGTACAGTTTCATAGCCTGTTCTCGGGGAAGAAAGGCTCTCGCTGATCGAAAATCTAGAATTGCCCTGATGTAGTTCACCCATTGTGAAGGAATGAGTGTAGATTTGGTTCGATTGACCTTTAGGCCCAGATTCTCTAGGAGGGAAAGAATAAAGTCTATGTTGTGCAGAGCTTGAAGATGAGTAACTAGTCGTCTATGTAAGAGAAGATGGAAATTCCTCATGTGCAGAGATAGGCTGCCACAGGGGCTCGATTGGTCATATTTTGGAAGCACAGTAACGTCAGCCAAAGTATTGGCCCAAGACAGGAACTGTGCCAACAGAGGTGATGGTGGTTGTCCCGATGGTGGAGGTAGATAATCATCATCGTCTACTGAAACGGAATCAAGGCAGATAGTCTGCCGCTCATGAAGTGGTACTGAAGAGACCAGTCTGTCTTTCTGATGTTTAATAGGCTGTGCAGCAGAATTGGATTTCTTCAGTTTTGGCTGCTGTTCCGGTACCAGTGTAGATTTGGGTGTCAAACCACCAGACTTACTCTTGGAAAGCAGTTTAGCCTTGGATTTGGACTTTACTGAGGAGGTCGCAGAAGCGTCTGGAGACGGTGATGGAGGTGGTGGCGGCTGTACCGATCCCATATTTGGTGAAGGGTAAAGAGAACGTTCCCAGAAGTAAGAATGGAGATGCTGCTGTCATAATTTAAGAGCCTGCTCAGCAAACTTCTTGCAAATAGGGCAAGAAGCTGGCTGGTGGCCCTTGCTGAGACAGAAGAGAAAAGAGTCGTGGCCGTCCGTCAGAGGAATTTTACTGGGGAACGAAGTGCACCTTTTGAAAGGCCCAGAGAAGACCATAAACTATGAAAAAGGGATGAGTGAAAACAGGGGGAAAAGGGGGGAAGGGAGCAGTGGAGAGGAGAAAAAAGCACAAAGTCTCTCACAAATTCCTTTTGAACGCCACAGCGAGTGGAGCTTGTCGAAGAGAAGAAACCTCAGTGGCGACAAAAAGGAACTGAGGCACTTGCCAGGATGGGCGGACCATGTGTACTAGGGGGCGGTCCTCGTGAACAGTGTTAAGCTCTAGAAGATTCCGGAAACCTCTGTGCAGGCGCAGATAAAGCCCATTAGTGTGCATTCACAGAGACCACGAAGAAGAATAGGCTGTTTACTGCTGATCAAATTATGCAGAGTAGGTATATATGAGAAAAAACAATCCTTTAGAAATGCCATTCAAGGCTATTTACATCTTTAATGCTAACAATCAACACTTTGGAAAAGAATCCTAAAGTGTTCATCAAACACTATTAAAGTACAGTGGTGCCTCACATTACGAGTGCTCCGTTTTACGACGAAATCGCTTTACGTTGAAGGTTTTGCGATCACAAAATGATGTTTCCTATGGGGGAATTTTGCTTTGTGGTAATCGGTTCCCTGCTTCGGGAACCGATTTTCGCAAAGTGATGATTTTCGGCCAGCTGATCGGCGGTTTCAAAATCGCTGCCGGGTAAAAAACATGGCTCCCCGCTCTTTTCTGGGACGGATTACTCTCTGCACAGGCATGAAAACGGCTGCGCTATGGAGGGTCTTCGCTGGATGGTGAGCTTCAAGCCCATAGGAATGTATTAATTGGGTTTTAATGCGTTTCTATGGGCTTTTAAATTTCGCATTACGACGTTTTCGTTCTACAGTGATTTCGCTGGAATGAATTAATGCCGTAATGCGAGGCACCACTGTATATACTGGACTTATATACTTTTTTCTGCCCGTCTCTAGTTAGAATTCAGGCAACTACATTCTAAACCTAGCAAAATCTCCAAATCGTCTATAAAAACATTCCATGTGGAATACATTAGGATAATCCAATCTGGATCATGCTATACAGTGGTGCCCCGTATAGCGACGTTAATCCGTTCCAGGATTAACGTCGCTATACGGAAACATCGTAAAGCGAAATTAAAAAGCCCACTGAAACGCATTAAAACCTGGTTAATGCGTTCCAATGGACTAAAAACTGGCAGGGACAGGGTGGGTGGGGGATCCCGAAGGCTTCCAGGCAAAAGCCTGGAAGCCTTCGGGACCCGTCCTCCCTGTCCCCGCCGCCCCACACTGCCTTTCCTAGCCGAGATCGGACTCCCAGAAGCCCGATCCAGGCTGGGGAAAGCAGCGAGGGGGGGCTGCCAGCGAAGGGGACAGGGTGGAGGGGGGATCCCGAAGCCTTCGGGACCCCTCCTCCCTGTCCCCGCCGCCCTGCGCTGCCTTTCCTAGCCGAGATCGGACTCCCAGGAGCCCGATCCAGGCTGGGGAAAGCAGCGAGGGGGGGCTGCCAGCGAAGGGGACAGGGTGGAGGGGGGATCCCGAAGCCTTCGGGACCCCTCCTCCCTGTCCCCGCCGCCCTGCGCTGCCTTTCCTAGCCGAGATCGGACTCCCAGGAGCCCGATCCAGGCTGGGGAAAGCAGCGAGGGGGGGCTGCCAGCGAAGGGGACAGGGTGGAGGGGGGATCCCGAAGCCTTCGGGACCCCTCCTCCCTGTCCCCGCCGCCCCGCGCTGCCTTTCCTAGCCGAGATCGGACTCCCAGGAGCCCGATCCAGGCTGGGGAAAGCAGTGAGGGTGGCTGCCAGCGAAGGGGACAGGGTGGAGGGGGATCCCGAAGGCTTCCAGGCAAAAGCCTGGAAACCTTCAGGACCCCTCCACCATGTCCCTGCGGCCCTGCGCTGCCGAGCCCAGGATGCCTGACAGGCACCGGGTCTCCCCACCTTCCCCCCACGGAAGGGTCCTTCGAAGGCCACCGCAGGCATTTTCCCCCAGCTGAGTGGCGGGAGCGCTCCTTTGGAGGCTCCCGCCGCTCAGCTGGGGAAAAATGGTGCCTATGGGGAAAACATCGCAAAACGATTTTCCCCATAGGCACCTTCGTTATACGATCGCAAAAGCGATGGCAAAATGCCATCGCTATGCGAATTCATCGTTAAACGGGGCACTCGTTATACGAGGCACCACTGTATAGTGAAATACTATGACCAGGTCTCTCCTTTCTAAGAGACCAACTTGTGCACATATCAAAATGTGAAAAAGAACAAATTTAAATTCTTAATATTATGAATTTACATTCTTAATTGATATTACAAACTATCCAAATTATAAACAGTTTCCTTTTGCAGTCTTCCATCTAGGTCTAAAAACTATTTAGGTTCAGTAATATTACAGCATTTGAACTTCCCAGAACTTCAACATGATTGCTTAGGGTGCACATACTTATGATCCCTTAAAGCAGATTAAATACACAGTTTTAATTATACACATTTGACAGTTTGTGCAGCTTCTTCCTACTTTTTCTACCCAAGATTTGAGAACTGTTACTCTAAAACCAATTAGAGGAAGCTAAATACAAAATTTAAGTTTGATGTATACTTAATAAATATGTAATATAGATCATGTATGTGAGTTGCACAATACAGTGGTGCCCCGCATAACGAGCGCTTTGTTTAACGACAAATCCGCATAGCGACTGAGTTTTTGTGATCCTTTTTTTGACTGCATAACAACGTTTTAAATGGTAGTTTAATAACCCCATCTCCACATACCCTCTACTGAAAACTCATTTGGAGAGTAATGTACCTACTACTGAAGCAGGGGAAGATGGTCTACACCAGGCATGCGGCCCAGGTCAGCTCGTAATGCGGCCCAGTGCAATTTTTTATTTTAAAGTAATTCCAAAATTTCAAGTTACACTGCTGGCGCTTGTGGCCGGAATGTGGCCGGGGCATGTCACAACAGTAGAGGGGGAGAGAGGGAAGGAAGGAAGGAGTGGGAAGGGAGGGGACAGGGGGCTGCGTGACTGCATTGCGCCGTCCCCGTCAATAGGTGGACCGCCTTCCGGCCCCATGAAGCCGCTGGAGTCGAAGCTGGCAGCCTCTGCTGTCTGAGATTGCAGCTGCCGGTAAGTGCGCTTGGAGCAGGGCTGCGGAGGACGGCTAGGGCTGCCCCCCCACGCAGCCCAAAACAAATTTATTTGCGGCCCAAAACAAATTTCCATCTTCTAATGTGGCCCAGGGAAGGTAAAAGGTTGGACACCCCTGGTCTACACTACAGGATACCTTCTTGTGCTCACTACCATTCACAAAGTTATACCATGCAAGGGAGAATCCCAGAAGATGACTCCTATACTCATCAGTTAACCACTTCTAACCCAAATACAAAGCAATGGTTAGTGCTGTTTTTCAAAAAGCCTGAATGGTGGTGAGTAGAAAGTGTATCTGTAGACCATACTGACTGCTCCCATTTAGGTTGTTAACATTCAGGCTGCCTTTTGCTATGTAAAGCTTGGCATCGTTTTTCCTGCTCACAATACGGACATTATGTTGTGCAGCAATATCAGGCAATTTCCCAGCTTTTTCAATCATGGGTAGAGAAGCATACATACATACTTTATTGTTACGGCATCGAGCTATACATAAAACAAAACTGAATGCAAAACTTCAAAGACTGGCATGTACTATAAAGAGCCATACCACACACACAAAAAGTAAAATATCTAAAACAGCAAATATAGCAATATAAGACCAAAGTCTAAGGATTTAGCTGTCTATTCTGGCTACTATAGCATGCCACCCAGATTTCCGCTGCCAGTTCCGTAGTAGTCCAATTTAGGTCGATTAACAATTGATTACACTACTCCGAGTCCAACTGACCTGCCGTATCTTTTAGGAGAGCTGTAATATATTTTCCTCGAATCTTATTATGCCTGTTAGATCTGAACATCATATGCTCAATAGATTCTATCTCATCAGATCCACAAAGGCAGAATCTCTGTTCCCTCGGGATCTTCTTAAATATGCCTTCCAACACCACAGAAGGGAAAGCCTCACATCATCATCATCATCATCATCATCATAATTTGTCACTGAAAGTATATACACAGTATACAGTACCCATACAACGAAATTCACAGACACCCAGAGACCAGACACATGCACACACATAAAATTCCCCAAACACTCCCCACCCACTAGAAGTCCCCCACTAAAAATACAAACATCTACACCGCAGGCCAAGTAACACAGTCCAACTAATTATTCACTACTGGTGGCCTTTAAGCTCATTATTAATTGCAATTATAGCTCTGGGATAAAAACTATTCAGAAAACGTGTGGTCCGAGTCTTAATTGTTCTATATCTTCTGCCAGACGGTAACAGTTCAAAAAAGTTATAAGCAGGATGGGAAGATTCTCTCAGGATGCTGTGTTACTTCCTCAGACAGCGGGATGTGAAGATGTCATCCAGGGTTGGTAGCTGGAGCCCGATTATATTCTGGGCAATTTTAATGGTTCTCTGTAGAGCTTTTTTGTCCGCTACTTATTTCACACGCTAGCAAGGTTATGCTCCAAATCCTACAAGGTAGGCTTTAGCAGTATGTGGACTGAGAACTCCCAGAAGTACAAGCTGGATTTCGAAGGGGCAGAGGAACTAGAGAGCAAATCGCTAACATGTGCTGTATTATAGAGAAAGCCAGAGAGTTCCAGAAAAACATCTACTTCTGCTTCATTGACTATGCAAAAGCCTTTGACTCTGTCGACCACAGCAAACTATGGCAAATTCTTAAATAAATGGGAGTGCCTGACCACCTTATATACTTCCTGAGAAATCTGTATGTCGTACAGGAAGCCACAGTTAGAATTGGATATGGAACAACTGATTGGTTCAAAATTGGGAAAGGAGTATGACAAGGCTGTATATTGTCCCCCTGCTTATTTAACTTATATGCAGAATACATCATGCAAAAGGCAGGACAGGAAGAATCCCAAACCGGAATTAAGACTGCCGGAAGAAATATCAACAACCTCCGATATGCAGATGATACCACTCTGATGGCAGAAAGTGAGGAGGAATTAAAGAACCTCTTAATGAGGGTGAAAGAGGAGAGTGCAAAAAACGGTCTGAAACTCAACATCAAAAAAACTAAGATCATGGCCACTGGTCCCATCAATTCCTGGCAAATAGAAGGGGAAGATATGGAGGCAATGACAGATTTTACTTTCTTGGGCTCCATGACCACTGCAGATGGGGACAGCAGCCACAAAATTAAAAGAGACTTGCTTCTTGGGAAGAAAGCGATGACAAACCTATTATTACTTGTCAGAAAGATAAGTAAAGCAAATTAAGTGTGAGCTTACATTAGAAGCTAAAATAACCAAACAAAGGGTACTCTACTACAGTGGCATCATAAGAGGGCAAGCTCACTGGAAAAGGCAGCAATGCAGGAAAAAGTGCAATGCAGTAGGAAAAGAGGAAAACTGCACATGAGATGGAATGACTCAATAAAGAAACCCATAGTCTTTTATTTGGTGCTGCAGTCAAAGTAGGACCAGGAGCAGAAAGACTGGGATTCAGATTTTGGGAATAAACTATGATACTCTTGTCTGCTTTGGGGAAGAGATATAGATGAACATGATTGCTACACACTTCAGACTTCTGCTGTTCTCAGCAGAAACTGCAGAGCTAAATGCAGTGGAGATTAAATTTTGGAACGTTCCTTTTTCATGGTTTCATGAAAGAGTCAAGTCTCTCTGTCTCCCTCTCTTTCTCACGCACACACACACACAATCTCTTCCTCCCTCAATTTTCAACAATTAGTTGCTTCAGTATGTAAGTTAAGTTCGTAAGTAGAGGTTCCACTGTAACTCATTTACAATGTGATGGAGAGCTGTACATATACAAAAGAGATAGAAAAGCAAAAAAGTCAAGCCTGAACTCTCACTACAGCAAAAATGAGCAACCAGAGCCTATCCTACCAAGTGTCCAGAAACTTTAGGGGTCCAAAACATGGCAGCCTGATTGCTAACTTGGACTGGTCACAAAGATCATATACCCCACTACTCCTGTTACAGCAAATCACCTGGCTACCAATCTGTTTCCAGGTATAATTCAAAGTACTTGTTCCAATCCATCTCAAGGACTGCATCTCCCATTGTGAGCCTACCTGGGTGTTAAAGATAATCAAGAGAGGCCTTTCTTTTGGCCCTACCACCTTCACAGGTGTGTTTGGTGGAAACACAGGAGAGCACCTTCTCTACTGCAATTCCCAGACTTTGGAACTCCCCCCCACAGATGGCTGGGCTGGCCCCATCTTTGCTGCCCTTCCAGAAAACAGGCAAAGACCTTTCTCTTCAGCCAAGTTTCTTGAATGCCTCCAGTGTTGTATCACTCACCAACTCCCGAGGTAACTGGTTCCACTGTCGTACTATTCTAACAGTGAGAAAGTTTTTCTTGATGAATTCAACTGAAATATGGCTTACTATAACTGCAGCCCATTGTTGTGTGTCCTGCACTCTGGGATGATTGAGAATAGATCTTCTCCTCCTCTGTTTGACAGCCTTTCAAATATTTGAAAAGTGCTATCAAATCACCCCTCGGTCTTCTTTTCTCAAGGCTAAACTGTCCAAGTCTTTCAGCCTTTCCTCATAAGGCTTGGTTTCCAGCCCCCTGATCAGCCTTCTCACCCTCCTCTGAACTTGTTCCAATTTGTTAGCATCCTTCTTGAAGTGTGGTGTCCAAAACTGGCCAAAATACTCAAGGTGAGGCCGAGTCAGTGCTGAATAGAGGGGGAGTAGCACCTTGCGGGATTTGAAAAATATACTTCTATTAAGGCAGCCTAAAATAGCATTTTCCTTTTTTGTAGCCACATCACACTGTTGGCTCATATTTAGCTTGTGATCTACAACAATTCCAAAATCCTTCTCACTCGTAGTTTTGCTGAGCCAGGTATCTTCCATCTTGTAACTGTGCAATTGGTTTCTTTTTCTGAGGTGCAGTACTTTGCACTTATACCTGTTGAATTTCATTCAGTTGCTTCTGGCCCAGTGCTCCATCCTATCAAGATCATTTTGAATGTTGTTACAGTCTTCTAAGCTATTAGCTATTCCGCCCAATTTGGTATCACCTGCAAATCTGGCAAGCATTCCCTGTACTTTCTCATCCAAGACATTAATAAAAATATTGAAGAGCACTGGGCCCAGGACTGAGCCTTGGGGTACCCCAGTAGTTACCTCCTCCCAGTTAGAGAAGGACTCATTAATCATCACCCTCTTTGTATGATTCTGTAGCCAATTGTGCATCCATCTGACGCTTGTCTATCCAGCTCACACCTAGTTAGCTTGCTAATCAGGATATCATGGGGCACTTTGTCAAAAGCTTTGCTGAAGTCAAGATATACTACATCTACAGCATTCCCTGTCTATCAGGTAGGCTACCTGATCAAAAAACGAGATCAAATTAGTTTGGCAGGATTTGTCCTCGACAAATCCATGTTGGTTTCTAGTTATTACTGTATTGTTTTCTAGGTGCTTGCACAATGACCGCTTTACAGTCTGTTCCAGAATTTTCCCTGGGGTTGATGTCAGGCTGACTGGCCTGTAGCTCCCAGGTTCCTCTTTTGTGCCCTTTTTGAAGACAGAGACAACATTGGCCCTCCTCCAATCCTCTGGCACCTCACCCATTTCCCACGATTTCAAGAAAATAATGGATAGCGGTTCCGAGAGGTCTTCAGCCAGTTCCTTCAGTACTATTGGATCCAGTTCATCTGGCCCTGGAGATCTGAACTCATTCAAGGTGGTAAGGTATTCCCTGACTACAGAGGTGCCCCGCCTGACGACGATAATCCGTTCCAGGAAAATCGCTATTAAGCAAAATCGTCATCAAGCGAAAAAATACCCATTGGAATGCACTGAAAACCGGTTAATGTGTTCCAATGGGGAAATACCTCATCGCCCAGCGAAGATCGCCCACAGAGAACCACCGATCAGCTGTTTAAAATCGCTGTCTTCCGAAGCAGGGGTCCGGAAAACGGCCATTTTGCGAAGGGAGGGAAGCCATTTTACGAAGGGAAGCCATTTTGCGGAGCTGGAAAAATCATTGTTTTGCGAACAAACAGTTCGCGAAGCACGCACCTAATAGGACATCAAGCAAAAAAAACACAAACAACCCACAGGAACCATCGTTTTGCGATCGCAAAAAACTCATTGTAAGGAGATTTCATTATCTAAAGGGGTTGTCGTCAAGCGGGGCACCACTGTAGTTGTTTATCTATCTCCAGCTGGAATCCTGTCCCCCCACCTTCCATTTCCAATTTGTTTGGAAGTTCATTTTCTTATAGGAAAAGACAGAACTAAAATAGGAATTGAGCGCCTCTGACTTTTCTTTGTTCTCCGTTATCACGGCCTTGGATTCCCTCGCCTCTGGCAAGGCACCCAGGAAGGATAACATCCCTGTTGAAGTGCTGAAGTGTTGTAAAGAGATCATCATCACCGAGCTGTATGAAGTCTTTTGTCTTTGCTGGAGGGAAGGTGGAGTACCACATGACATGAAGGATGCAAACATTGTCACATTGTATAAAACAAAGGAGACAGGGCCGACTGTAATAACTACCGTGGTATCTTTCTTCTCAGCATTGTAGCTGCTTACCCGTGTTGTACTGAAGAGACTCCAGGTGCTTGCAGACAAAGTCTATCCAGAATCACAGTGTGGATTTCGAGCTAACAGATCCATGGTATTTTCCCTCAGACAGTTGCAGGAGAAACGTAGGGAACAACAGCCGCTCTTTGTGGCCTTCATAGATCTCACAAAGGCCAGGGTGGGGACTCACCTCCCTTTATTACTATCTCCATGCAAGAATTGGAGGTTGTTCATGACTTTGTGTACCTTGGCTCAACGGTCTCTGACACTCTCTCCCTAGATGTCGAGCTGGATAAACGCAATGGCAAAGCAGCTACCATATTCTCTAGATTCACAAAGAGAATATGGTTTAATAAGAAGCTGACGGCATACACCACGATCCTGGTCTATAGACCCTGTGTGCTGAG
Source organism: Pogona vitticeps (assembly GCF_051106095.1). Classification (NCBI taxonomy): domain Eukaryota; kingdom Metazoa; phylum Chordata; class Lepidosauria; order Squamata; family Agamidae; genus Pogona; species Pogona vitticeps. Next base: position 62,989,589 of record NC_135786.1, read on the forward strand.
CACACCCCTGTACTGCAGTGAGTCCTGGACCCTTTGTGCACGGCAGTAGAGGAAGCTGAACATGTTCCATATGCGTTATCTCTGAAACATTTTTGGTATCACCTGGCAAGACAAAGTTCCAAATAGAGTAGCCCTCATACAAGGAGGACTTTTTTACATGTATACATTACTGAAACAGTGACGTCTATGTTGGCTTGGGCATGTCATGAGAATGGCTGATGGTCGGATTCCAAAAGATCTCCTGTATGGAGAATTAGTGCAGGGAAATCGCCCCACAGGGAAACCACAGCTGCGATACAAGGATATCTGCAAGCGGAATCTGAAGGCCTTAGGAATGGACCTCAACAGATGGGAAACCTTAACATCCGAGCGTTCAGCCTGGAGGCAGGCGGTACATCATGGCCTCTCCCAATTTGAAGAGACCCTTGTCTAGCAGGCCGAGGCAAAGAGGAAGTCCTGAAAGCAGCAAAACCAGGGAGCTGGACAGGGGACAGATTGTATTTGTCTTCAGTGTGGAAGGAATTGTCACTCTCCAATTGGCCTTCTCAGCCACACTAGATGCTGTTCCAAGACCTCCATACAGAGCACATTACCATAGTCTCTCGAGACTGAAGGATAGCTACTGCTACCTAAAGAATGCTTTTTTATTGGTTTTAGTGTTTATAGCTAACCTCAGCTTATTCTGAGCTTTTGCCCTCCTAATGCCATCCCTGCATTTCCTTTTTACTTTTCTGTACTCTTCCTTGGTAGCCTGGCCTTCTTTCCATTTACTGTACATCTCTCTTTTGGTTTTTAGGTCCTCCCTGAGCTTTTTGTGAAGCCACACTGGCCTTATAAGATCAGAAAGTCAATTTCTATCATTTTTCTCAGGTTCAGTTTAACCTCTCCACCATACTTTGATTCTTCCAAATAAAAGGGGCTGGGACCAACCATCCTCTTTCAAAATATACAAGTTTTGTCTTTTCAATGCATTTAATCCGTTTTAAATTTGCAGACAGAAAAGGTTGCCAATGTCTGCATGATAGGGGGGAATGATTTTACATTTTAAAAATCATAATTCAAAACTTATTTACCCAAACATCCCCAAATGTGGTAAAGCACAAGAGTGGAATGTCTGCTACATTTGTGCCAAATCTGGTGATGATCAGATGCCCAGATTCAAAGTTATGATTTTTTTTGTTTGGGATGCCCTCATTTTTAAAGTAGGATTATGGAACACTTATTTGCTCTGTCGTACAGTAATAACACTGTTTTGATTATGTTCATCTCTAATATAGTGATTAATATTTGAAACATCTGACTGCTATGTTAGTTTCCATATCCAGATACTTTATTGTTACTGAAAATAGTCTGTAGTGATTACAAAGGATTAGGTGCAGTGCAAATATATTCTGAAAATAGTGCTAGTTGTAATAGCAGAAACTTTTCTATTGGAACAAACCTTTATGAAAATGAAACAAACAGAAAACAAAAACGCTGAGAGATAGCATCCTAGCCTTAACCGCCTGCCAAAAGGAATTGGATGTAATCCTACTCCAATTATCACAAAAGGTTGCAAAAATTTCCTAGAAACAGAGGAAAAGATTCTCATACGATTTTTAATGCACCAAATAAGAAATGCAATTCTGCTCAATTAAATACTTTCTCAGTGTTGAAGAACAGAAACAACATTTGCTTATTTGATAAACTTAAACTCTTACCATTTGACTACTTATATTTTTTAGAAGACTGAATATTGAGTCCCGTTGCTGAGAGAAACGAAGCATAAAATAAAAGGTGCATCAAAAATATAAAAACAAACATGACCAATTAACTTGTTTAGATACACGAAAGTAATTCCCCAGTCCCACTGTGGCCTCACTTTGCCCTTAACAAAGGGCAAGGGACTGATCCAAGAGGTGATAACTACCTTGGAAGACTGTGGTGTAGAGAAGTTAAGCCAGGCAGGAACAAAGTCATGCTGCGCCATTTAGGTCCAGTGTCTCTCTTCAATAAAGCGAGGCATCAAACCTCATCGCCAGGATCTGAAACAAAGGGGGGGGGGGAATCTAAAACTAGAAAACAGCTTATTTTCAAATTACTGTCTAGAATTCTATTGGGTATTTTATGTGTGTAAATGCAGTAACACAAACTGTGGCAGCGGACTCTTGGTAATTCATGGATTGCCACTTACATTCTCATCATGTGTCAAGTCACACAACTTGGTATATAACAAAGAATGGCAGTGGCAACTTGTTATTAAGTAGCAATATTTCACTTATGGCAGTGTAAATAAGATTCTAGTCACTGCTGCTTTATAGCTTCTGTCAACTTCCACCCCCCACCCCCAATGGTCACTTCAGCCAAGATGACCAGAGATTTCTAACTCTATAAGCATCCAGTTTCTGCTAGAAGAGATTAAGGAACAATTTTGTGCTCATAACTGTCAGACCTCCCTCATGACTTTTTTAGCGCTCACTGTCATACAAGACTTCTATCAGATTGTTTAGAATATTTTAGATTCCCAAGCTCTGTGGAATACTACATATTCATACTTATTAGAAGTATTTCACATGATATACATACCAAAATTGTGTACTTACATACAATTTTAAAGTGGCAAAGTCCCACAAAGACTTACCCAGTTTGGCCTCTGCAGTCCTCTCCCTTTTAGCACTTCTTTTGGCTCTCCAGGTTCCTTTCTTCTCCAGGGAGCACCTCTGCCAGCTTTGTGGCAACGGTGAGTCCCAAAGGAAGCACGAGAAGCCGCACTTCGTGCTGACTGCACCCCTCAACTTCTCTAGCTGCTCATCTTAGATGCTCTCTGCACTCATGTGAGAAAAAATATTCCTAAAAGGGAGTGTGCATTTTTGGAAAGCCAGAACCACATTCACCTCATTAAACTTTTCCCTGTTGTCACAATACTATGTAACCCAGGTATTACATTACAAAAATACTTATCAGTTCTGCATAGCATTCAGAAAAACACCATGATTAATGGTGAACTCCAGAAAATCCCTCTATTCATCTTTCACAAGAAATCCAGATTCAACAACCAGCAGGGGATGGACACATGAAGAGAGTGGATCTTGTCAAGTCTTGCAGATTATAGAACTTTGTATGGAACTTCTCTTTTCAGAAGTCTTGAAATACAAGACTCATCTTCACTTCTAAAGTTAATAATGTTGTATTTAGCGTTCTTAGAAACAGCAAATTGAAAAACTTTTCAGATCATGCAACTTAAATTTTCTTGAAGAGAAACTGTCAGCAACTTGATGAAGATATAAGAATCACAATTATGTCTGTCTTTCTGTAGCTCCCATTTAAACACTGAATTAAAGATAAAAATAAAGGGACAGGTTGGAAAGCAATCTCCCTCTAAACGTCTACTAGAATTCTTGCTTGAAAAAAATAGAGAATGTGCTGTATTATAACGAAGAGTTCACATTTAGGTGACAATCTTCTTCTGTCAAAAAAGTAGAATTCACGATGTAGTATCTGAAGGGGAAAAATAACATATATCACTAATTACAGAAAAAGGATCCAAAACAGCACAGAATTTAAAGAGTTTCACATCATTTTCAATTTCTACTATAATTTTTATAGTACCTCTACTTTCACTTGATGTTTTATTTCAGTGTTCTTCAATTTAAAGTTGACCCACCTCTGAAGGATAAAATCTTATGCTATGTTGATAAACATTTTGTGAGCCACTTTATGCTAAGAAACTGATTTATTAAGGCTCCCCAGTATGCTTCATGGCATAGTAACAATTTCAGATTACTCTGTCACTAAACAACACTCTCCAATTTTAGAATACACTGGTATTTCTCTGGATCTTCATACTGTTTTCCTGTTTTAGGTTAAAAAAAAACCAAGAAGACAGTACCTACAGAAATGGAGCCAAGTAAAAGCCTCTGAGAAACCCACTGTGAAACAAGATGGAAAAATCAGCACACTCAGGAAACCTTTAGAAACAAGAACTAAGGATGATATAACTACATATATGTGCTTCCCACACATAATCACCACCCCTTTAATTTTAGACATGAGTGGTATCTATTCCAACCATGTTGTTTAATTTGTGTTCATTCAATCTGTTATTTCTAAAACAGATTTTTTTGCCCTGCAGAAAACAAATGTTTGCAATTACTTTTACCCAAATCTGTGCCACATGTTTCTGATGTGCACTCTTTCCCTTTTCCAATTTATCAAGGCTCTACATACACATAGTAGAGCTATATACTGTGTATCTGTCATCCCACCCTAAAACATTTTTATTCAACAAAAAGAATATGTAATAGAATAAGAAACCTAAATTCCTTGACTTCATCACTATTGAGGTTGAGAGGGGGTAAAAGGAGACAGGAAGGAAGGAAGAAAAATGACACTAATTGTTTTAGGTCAAACTATGTATTGCATTATTGAAAGCCTATATAACTGTAGTCTTGTTAGAAAAGAAATTGCTTATAGCAGCTAGGAAAAGAAAAGTGGAGAAATAGAACACAGTTAACAAATTCAGAGGATCTTGCTATTATCCACACTTAACCAATCCAATCTGCTCCTGAGGAAACTTACAGGAACATGCCTTGTCTGACTGAACTTTAATAAAATCCTTAATTTTGCTTGCATGTATTCATTTCCAGAGTATCAACACTGGCTATGCTTAGATACCTGACTACGGAGCCAGAAGTTGGGAGTTTGATTCCCCACTGTGCCTCTTGCAGGTACAGCCAGCCTGTGTGGCCTTGGGCAAGCTACACAATCCCAGGATTTTCCCAGAGAAGGGAATGGTAAACTATTTCTGAGTATTCTCTACCTGGAAAATGCTGAAAAAGGGTTGCCATAAGTCAGAATAGTCTTTACAACACACAATTATATGCTTGGTTTAATGAATAACCAATCACTCCTCACATCCTTACTTGTATTTCACTATTCAGCCCAATAACAACACAATGGTTTAGGGAAGGGATGTGGCGGCGGGGGTCCAGCCGGGACTGATCACCGGTCCTTGTGGCTGGATAGAGTTCATTGACTGTATTTTTCAGTGCTGGGAGCCAAGCTTTGTTGAGCTTTAAACTTCTTTTTTGTTGAAGCTCTGCTGGTTTGTGGGTTTCAATGGCTTCCCTGTGCAGTCTAATGTAATAATTGCTGGTGTTGTCCAGTATTTTTAAAATAAATGTCTGATTCACAGGACACATCCATACCTGCTATTGTTATTCAAATGACAGCACAGGTAGAAGTACAAATTTCTCAAAGTAGGCCACAAGGGCAGATAGAACAGATATGATTTTAAATAAGCTAATTTACTGGCTGAAATCATGGAACACATTGTGGGCAAGTAATGTGCACCCTTAATCAGTTGTTATTTGCTGCTGATGCTCATCATTATTGTGCACATGGAGCTCTGAAATAGAAATTCAAGCAAATGTCTGCTATCTATGCCAAGTTTAAAATATCATGTTACACTTTCAGAAGTGGAACATTTTTAAACAAGCAGTTAGTCCCATTCAGAGAGCTCTTCTTGGCAACAATCCATATTTGAACTATTGGGTAGCTCAAGCTCTCTCTCCTCTTAAAGAATATGACCAATTCTGCTACTCTCCTATCAGTGTAAGTCTTGTCACAAATGACTTCCCATTTTTGCTTCTGCCAAAAGGCTTGCAGTGAATGGACTCCTAGCCTACCGAGGCCCTTGGTCACGTGAGGAAAATATTCTCTAGTTATCCCCCAGTTCATTTTTTTTTCCTGGTCACATGACGTACAGTCAAGATGGAGACATTTTCCTGGCCAATGGTGTAACTTCAGAACATTTTCGCATAACCAGCAGAGGTATATTATTTTGTACCTTTGTTGTGGTGGTGAATTCCTTACCCGATTGCCTGTGTGCATTATCTGATCTTATTCTTTTCAGAATCGTAGCCAGGAAGGTGGTAGCATACATTACTGCAGCACACACATTTTAAAAAAAAATGTTCACGCCCAAAGCAGTCTGCTCAGGGACTTAAAACCTGTTTACTTTTTGAGGCTATCAAATAGATGCAACCGGGTTAGAAATTGGTTTCCACCACCCAAAAAACTGAAAGCAAACATTTGGATTCACTACTTTAAATTTAGCTGCCCTCTAGCCAGCCATGAGAAAAAACAATAAACTGCCTGGAACACAGAATTTGAATTAAATGTGAACAGGCCAAGACAATTTGCTTCTCTACGATTTATTTATTTATTTATTGATTTATTGATTTATTGATTTATTTGATTTATATCCCGCCCATGTGGTCTGGTCGACCACTCTGAGCGGCTTCCAAAAAGGTATATACAATAAAACATACATCCAAACACATACAATAATAAACGAATATTGAATGGAAGGGAAAAAAAAGTTAGCTAGTGACAGGAGAGAAGACCTGAATGAATAACCATGTTTTTAGTTGGGTCTGGATAATTATCTGTAGCTAAAGGTTTCATATTAGATGAAGCGTTGAAGCTACAGGCTTCCTAGAAATAATTATACTAAAAAGAAGAACTATCTAGAGTTTTCTATTTCTATGACAGTCTGGGCCTGTTATTCATGTTCATATCCAAATTTAAGGCACCCTCAAATTTAAGGCTACTTATTCTCAGAAGGTCCTCATGAAGCACTCATTTCTCTGTATTTGAAGTCCTATCCAGACATTTTTTAAAAAAAATTGTGAGTTTGAAAGCATGAGCAAAAACAGTTCCAGGCCCACCTCTTTATTCCACAGCTGAATAGAGATATCTGCTGTAGAGACATGTCTACCACAAGTGGAGTGGCTGCATGTGTAAAACATGACTACAATATGACTTCATTGAGGAGGAAGAGAGTGGAACAGAGGCTAATAATTCATAGGCCAGCTGGAATCTGATCAGGCAGATTTCTCAAATGAAGACTCTTATCACAACAGATAGCAGCACACTAACAGGAGACATCTCAAAATTTAACTGAGGTTCAATTTATTTCCAGGTACATTTCCTGGGGAGGGGGGGGGATTTAGACATTGGTTAGGATTTGATTTCATACTGCTACTATTTAAAATGTCTCTGAGCTACCTTTCAACATTCATTGCCTGCATAAAACTTTGAACATGTCTGAATACAACATTTACATCAAACAAGCTAAATAAGATAACATTTAGTTTTGATAAATGTTCTGGAAAAAAATTTCAGTTTTACTTTTCTGGAAAACATACATCAATCCTGACAGCTGAACCCTGAGTGGTCTTTCTGAAAAACTGACATACGATAATTAAACCCACATTTATTGGTGAATACACTGCACATTATATATGAGCAATAAACCATCGCTGTTACAATTGGCGTATATGTTTAGTCAATGTGGGGTGAACAAACTAAACTGTCAAGTTTGGAGGCACAATGACACTTTTTAGCCCAATGGACAACATACAACCCCACCAATACCACCAAATTTGCCTCATTGTTGGGGAGAGGCAGAAAGAGCAAAGCTTTCCCTTTAAACAGGCACACTCATGCACACCTTGTTTACAAACAGAACAGCTGGGAACAGTAACAACCTTAGGGATAACACAATACCAGAGAGGGGGCTATATGTAATCAAACATGTTGTCCACCCGATTTAACAGTTGTTTAACCTGCCTTTCAGGCCACAGTGGCTTCTAAATATTAAAATACAATGACATTTCTTTTTTTAACCAAGAACTGTAGGCATAAAGGATTAAATGCAGTTTCAGAGTTGTTTTCTCAACCTGCAATTATGAAATTCTCTATCTGCTGCAGAGATTTGAAAGATGTGGAGCCACCAAGAAAGTACAGTATTATCCTTGGTTCCTGTCAGCTTAATCAGTGATCAGCATAGCTAATGAATCAGGGAAAAACGATCTTAAGGCTTAAGCAGGTTCCTTTAGCCATCGTCGATTAGTCGTTTAGTCGTGTCCGACTCTTCGTGACCCCATGGACCAGAGCACGCCAGGCCCTCCTATCTTCTACTGCCTCCCGTAGTTGTGTCAAATTCATGTTGGTTGCTTCGCAGACACTGTCCAGCCATCTCATCCTCGGTCGTCCCCTTCTCCTCTTGCCATCACACTTTCCCACATCAGGGTCTTTTCCAGGGAGTCTTTTCTTCTCATTAGATGGCCAAAGTACTGGAGCCTCAGCTTCAGGATCTGTCCTTCCAGTGAGCACTCAGGGTTGATTTCCTTTAGAATTGATAGGTTTGTTCTCCTTGCAGTCCAGGGGATTCTCAAGAGTCTCCTCCAGCACCACAATTCAAAGGCATCAATTCTTCGGCGGTCTGCTTTCTTTATGGTCCAGCTCTCACTTCCATACATCACGACAGGAAAAACCATAGCTTTAACTATTCGGACTTTTGTTGGCAAGGTGATGTCTCTGCTTTTTAACATGCTGTTAAGATTTGTCATTGCTTTCCTCCCAAGAAGCAGGCATCTTTTAATTTCGTGGCTGCTGTCTCCATCTGCAGTGATCATGGAGCCCAGGAAAATAAAATCTGTTACTGCCTCCATATCTTCCTCTTCTATTTCCCAGGAGGTGATGGGACCAGTGGCCATGATCTTAGTTTTTTTGATGTTGAGTTTCAGACCGTTTTTTGCACTCTCCTCTTTCACCCTCATTACAAGGTTCTTTAATTCCTCCTCAATTTCTGCCATCAGAGTGGTGTCATCTGCATATCGGAGGTTGTTGATATTTCTTCCAGCTATCTTAATTCTGGCTTGGGATTCCTCCAGTCCAGCCTTCCACATGATGTATTCTGCATATAAGGTGAATAAGCTGGGGGACAATATACAGCCTTGTTGTACTCCTTTCCCAATTTCGAACCAATCAGTTGTTCCATATCCAGTTCTAACTGTTGCTTCCTGTCCCACATATAGGTTTCTCAGTAGATAGATAAGGTGGTCAGGCACTCCCATTTCTTTAAGGACTTGCCATAGTTTGTTGTGGTCCACACAGTCAAAGGCTTTTGCATAGTCAATGAAGCAGAAGTAGATATTTTTCTGGAACTCTCTGGCTTTCTCCATAATCCAGCGCAAGTTAGCAATTTGGTCTCGAGTTCCTCTGCCTCTTCGGAATCCAGTTTGTACTTCTGGGAGTTCTCGGTCCACATACTGCTGAAGCCTACCTTGTAGGATTTGGAGCATAACCTTGCTAGCGTGTGAAATGAGTGCAATTGTGCGGTAGTTGGAGCATTCTTTGGCACTGCCTTTCTTTGGGATTGGGATGTAGACTGATCTTTTCCAATCCTCTGGCCACTGTTGGATTTTCCAAACTTGCTGGCATATTGAATGTAGCACCTTAACAGCATCATCTTTCAAGATTTTAAATAGTTCAACTGGAATGCCATCACCTCCACTGGCCTTGTTGTTAGCCAGGCTTTCTAAGGCCCACTTGACTTCACTCTCCAGGATGTCTGGCTCAAGGTCAGCAACTACATTGTCTGGGTTGTCCGGGATATCCACATCTTTCTGATATAATTCCTCTGTGTATTCTTGCCACCTCTTCTTGATGTCTTCGGCTTCTGTTAGGTCCCTCCCATTTTTGTCCTTTATCACGTCCATCTTTGCGCAAAATGTTCCTCTAATATCTCCAATTTTCCTGAACAGATCTCTGGTTATTCCTTTTCTGTTATTTTCTTCTATTTCTTTGCATTGTTCATTTAAGAAGGCCCTCTTGTCTCTCCTTGCTATTCTTTGGAAGTCTGCATTCAACTTTCTGTAACTTTCCCTATCTCCCTTGCATTTTGCTTCCCTTCTCCTCTCTGCTATTTCTAAGGCCTCGTTGGACAGCCATTTTGCTTTCTTGCATTTCCTTTTCTTTGGGATGGTTTTTGTTGCTGCCTCCTGGACAATGTTACGAGCCTCTATCCAAAGTTCTTCAGGCACTCTGTCCACCAAATCGAGTTCCTTAAATCTGTTCTTTACTTCCACTGTGTACTCATAGGGGATTTGGTTTAGATTATACCTGAGTGACCCAGTGGTTTTTCCAACTCTCTTCAGTCTAAGCTTGAATTTTGCTATGAGAAGCTGATGATCAGAGCCACAATCAGCTCCAGGTCTTGTTTTTGCTGACTGTATAGAGCTTCTCCATCTTTGGCTGCAGAGAATATAACCAATCTGATTTCGATATTGCCCATCTGGTGATTTCCATGTATAGAGTCGCCTTTTGTGTTGTTGGAAAAGAGTGTTTGTGATGACCAGCTTATTCTCTTGACAAAACTCTATTAGCCTTTGCCCTGCTTCGTTCTGAACTCCAAGGCCAAACTTCCTTGTTGTTCCTTTTATCTCTTGGCTCCCTACTTTAGCATTCCAGTCCCCTAGAATGAGAAGAACATCTTTCTTTGGTGTCAGTTCTAGAAGGTGTTGTAAATCTTCATAAAACTGTTCAATTTCAGTCTCCTCAGCAGTGGTGGTTGGTGCATAAACATGGATTATTGTGATGTCAAAAGGTCTGCCTTGAATTCATATTGAAATCATTCTTTCATTTTTGAGATTGTATCCCATTACAGCTTTTCCCATTCTTTTGTTGACTATGAGGGCCACTCCATTTCTTCTACGGGATTCTTGCCCACAATAGTAGATATCATAATCGTCTGAGCTGAATTCGCCCATTCCTGTCCATTTTAGTTCACTGATGCCCAGGATGTCAATGTTTATTCTTGCCATCTCCTGTTTGACCACCTCCAGCTTCCCAAGGTTCATAGATCTTACATTCCAGGTTCCTATGCAGTATTTTTCTTTGCAGCATCAGACTTTCCTTTCACTTCCAGGCATGATCACAGCTCAGGATCCTTTCGGCTTTGGCCCAACCACTTCATTAGCTCTGGAGCTACTTGTACTTGTCCTCCACTCTTCCTCAGTAGCATGTTGGACGCCTTCCGACCTGAGTGTCCCATCTTCCAGCGTCATATCTTTTAGCCTTTTGTTTCTGATCATGGGGCATTCTTGGCAAAGATACTGGAGTGGCATTGCCAGTTCCTACTCCAGGTGGATTGCGTTTAGTCGGAACTCTCCACTATGTCCTGTCTGTCCTGGGTGTCCCTGCACGGCATAGCCCATAGCTTTTCTGAGTTACTCAAGCCCCTTCGCCATGACAAGGCAGCAATCCATGAAGGGGGGTTCCTTTAGCACAGGCACCTATTTGGATAATACAGTTCCAAACTACTGTATTTAGAACTTTTACAACCAAAATCAGGACAATGAAATGGAGTCCAGAAGCAGATTAGCAATGAACATCAATTACACAGGAAATGTACATTATGCTCTAAGCACTTTTTTCCCACAAGTATCCTAGCTCTTGTGGGAAACCTGCAGTTTCCAAATATTTTTCAGCACAGTATCACACAACATGTGCAAAGCGAGAACAAACATCTTGCCTTGGATCCAAGGTACTACCTGTCAGAGTCAACAATACTGAGCTAGATAAACTAATGGATTGATAGAATGTAAGATAATTTCCTATGTTTCTATTTCAAAAAAATATTTATTTTATTCTATATACCCTTAACTGTCTCCCAGTGCAAATACCCAAGAAGTCTAAAAATGGGTTAAAGAAGAAAAAAGATACGTTGCAATATTAAAATGTAATTAAACATTTCCATTGCAAAAAATTCCCAAAAAATAAGAAAAGAAGAGAAGGACAGGCACCCACATCAAAAACTGTTTTCACTGTAGCCAATTCATTGGCGAAAAGTTTGCCTGAAGATAAAAGTTTGGTCTGCTGGCAGAATATCAGCAGGGAGGCAGGTAACCTAGCTTCCCATAAAAAGGAGTTAGCTGCATCAGCTGGAAGTTGCCACCAAAAATATTCTTCTCTTGTGTCCTCACTATGCACAACTATAAGGACAGTGGGACAAAGACAAAAAGGGCCTCCCTGAAATCTGGGGAAACATATATTGTATAGGGAGATAGGTACCAGAATTTTATATTTTCCTCTAGACCTTCTGAATATGACACATGCACTCTACATGAAACAGCCTCCAAGCAGCTGCAACTCCACAAATACTCCCATTATTTTTATTTTTTATTCTGAGAAAACAGAAGTAAAAACAGACTTTATTTTTATCTTTGCCATCAGCAGAAATATTAACAGTATTTCTCTAGCATTCATTAGATTGCACAGCAAATTTTGCATTGACATGTTTAGGTACAAGGGATGCTAAAAGTAAACTGGCTCCTACTAGGAACTGTTGGTTGAAATACAAGTCTTCCCAAAACCACTTATTAGATTGAATTACATCTGTAATAGACATCTGAACACTCCATGTCAGTTTGTACAGGTTAACATATACTGTATGATCAAATTATCAAAATGATGACAAAACACCATCTCCATCCAAGATACTGTAATCTTAATTCTCCCAGCCCCCACTCTATGATAATAACCTAAGAGAACACTTGTCAATTTTCTCCTACTGCATTTAAAAAAACAAGTAATTGTGCTGATATTATAATCAATACTCTTTTCTATTGATAAAAAGTGTTCCTTCCCTTCAAACTATTCTTAGCATGCCAAGTATACATGTGTATTAGTATATCCTGTGTAACATAAGTGCAAGGTAGGCAAAACAGCCATTAAACAAAAACAATATCCACCATTTGCACTTTAGTCCTATTTAAGAGCAACATTTTGGCTCAAACATCAACCGTATCAAACAAGAAAAGCACGGAATGTATATTTTACTTAATAGAAAAATATTTACCAGTGCAGTCTGAAACCAAAGTTACTATATAGAATCAACATGCACCCACTAAGTTAAAAGGCATCTGCACTAATGTAGTATCTGTGACCAAAAGTCTTGCATAACCATAAACCTTTCCTTCTTATATATACTGTATATTCAAGACACCCTATTTGTGTTTCCCTAACACACCCCAAATCAACCCCTCCTCCTCAGCCTACTCAGCAAGAAGTATGCTAGATTACTTTATAGGGCAGTCCTCATTAGCTCTGTCTGCAAGGATAATCAGCAAACCCATGGCACTGTTCCTGAAACATACAGTTCGGGACTTAGAAAAGAAAGTGAAAACTGCTCCAAAAGGAGCAGTCCTGAACTACGTATTTTACCTAAACTGTCCCGGTTTTAGCCTATCATATGTGTTTGATTCTAGTTCATAAATAACTTGCCCAACAACAAGCCAGAGCGGCCCCGATTCCCCCATCGCAAGGCGCAAAAACCTATGCTTCACTCAGCATTGAAAGGGCTGTCCTTCCGAACCACCACACTTCCTAATCTACCCGTCCAGACCTGTTTACCCCACCTCTCACAACCACCTTTCGTTTCTCCGAAGGAGGCACCCGTCGTTTCCTCCCTTCCTACACCCGCACTTTAACCTAGGGCTCCCTCTGCTTTTAACCTTCGGTTACAAACCTCTTCCCAGCCACCCTCCGAACCGCATACCGCTTTTCCTCCGACCATCCCACCGTGGATCAACTTTGCACTGCGAGGCCTAGAGCGGCTCTTCTATTTCCCCAACTCTTCAGCCCAGCTGGTCCACTCGCACACCCCCTCCTGAATCCAGGTCTCGCCCTACCGTGTTCTTCTTCTTCTTCAAAGCCCATTTGCTTGCTTGGCCGCGCGCGGTCACCCCCCCCACCCCAAAATAATCAGGTCTCACACAATTTCCTCCCGCAGGCCAGCACCTTCCCCTTTAGTCCCCGAACGACTTCAGAGGCGCTCCCCGACCTCAAGGCGCTCGTCCCAAAGGCTCTCTTCCGAAGGCTTTCCGCAGCAGTCCTCCTCCAACTGCCCAGGTTACTACCGTAGTCGTCAAAGTCGCACAGGAGGCCTTCAGCCACCCTTTTCCTCCACCGAACCAACTCTTATTTACACTCCCGCCCCCCTGCCTGCTCGAATCTTTCCCCACTCCTTCCCTCCCTCAGTTTCAACACAGACACTAGCTGCCGTTCAACGCTGTCTAAAGCCCACCTCTTCTTGCCTCTGCTCCACGAAAGGCCGTGCTTACCGGACCAGGCCCCGACTCGCCCCCCCTCACTCTTCGTGTAGCTGGAGTTCCCCAGACCGAATCATAACAAAGCTCTGCCCAAAATGGCTGCTCGGCCCTGCCCGGCCGGGGGCCGGAGAGGGCGGGACTACTCACGCGAGGGGAGGGGTGGAGGAGGAAGAAGAGGGCAGAAACACACCCACCTGGCTCTGCCTGTGCGAAAGCGTACAGCGCATGCGCACTTCCTCTTGGCTGCTCGCGGTCTCGTTCTCCGAGGCGGGTAGGCCGTCTCTCGTGCGCTAGCTAGAGAGTACCCACGGACGCGAGCGCGAGCCCATTTTGCGCATGCGTCAATGTCCCGCTTACGTTAATAAAAGCTGTCGACAAAACAACTTGCAACTCCTATTTCCGCAATCCTATGAGTTTCGCTTCCTTGCTCCTCTTCCGCTCAGCTTGCACTTGTAAAGATCTGTTGCGTGCTGTAATATACTGTAGCCTGTTTTATTTTTCTCCCCTCGTCAAACAGTCCTGATTAAACTTCCTTTTTATAAAAGGTTAGACGTTCATACATAGTCTTTCAAGGAACTTACGCTAAACAGTCTAGCACTCGTTTCTCTACTATTTGGAATGCCAATCATTTGCAAATAAGCATAAGATCAATGTGTTCTTGCCGTTGAAATCCACGAACATCAGCACAGCTTCAACAAAAAAGAAAGTTTAAAACTTAACAAAGCCTGGCTCCCAGCACTGAAAAATACAGTCTGCAAAAAGGCCAACAAACTCTACCCAGCCACAAGGATGGGTGATCACTGCTAACAGCACCCATCTATCACAGTGACAGATCACAACAATGCACCCATAACAAAAAACACCCTTATCACCATAATCACACAATCTCCTGAAAAGGAAAAAAAGCTGATCCTACAGCTACAAATACTCAACTATCCCACACATTACACCAGAACACAGAGTTCTAACTCCTGTCCTCTGAAGATGCCGGTCAGTGCCCAACCGTTAGGAATTAAAACCTCCAGAATATGGCCAAACAGCCTGAAAAACCTACAACAACCAAGTGTAAGAACAGTTGCTCTGTATAAGGTTTGTTGTTAATCAGCATGCTCCAACATAAATGACCTAAATTTAATCAAAATGCAATACAATTTGGTTTTTATTTTCCTGTAGATAAGGTCATACTTAAATAAATTGTATGTCAATCCCAAAACATGTGACAGTTACTTTTTTGGACTGCAACTCCCAGAATCTCTTGAAAAGTATGGCCAAGCCATATCGATTTTCTGTCAGTTGTAGTCCGAAAACATAATTTTCTGATCAAAAGCATTGAATGCACTGATACTATTCAAAAACATACACATTAAAACAAGTGTTACAGTGTCAAATTGAGGAAGAAGAAGATATTTTCCATACAAGGCAACCAGCTAATAGTTTCTGTTTTAAGTCCTTGTATGCTAGGACAGCTCAAAGTGGATTAGACCTTCAGAGACAGTAGTTAGTTGTTTATAGGAAAATAAAAACAATAGAGTTTGGGACACCTGAAAGACCAGATGATTTATATTTGAGCTTTTATGAGTTGTAGTCCAGTCAAATACATGTGTGTGAAGATGCAGATTGTAATGCAAGAAAACTCACACTGAAGCAAATCTGTTTATCTTTAAAGTACCCACCAACTGTTTGGTTTTTATTTTAGCTATTCATTCTGAGTTGAACATGACAAACCTTTTGAAAACTGCTAATTAAATGTCATCACCTAATGCTTTTAAATAATGCAGAACAAAAAGAGACAAGCCAGGCAATTTGGTCTTCCCATACTCATTTAAGATTATCATATATGACTGTACAGCAGTTAATTTTCAATAAGACTATAAAGCTGGCAAAAATAAACAACTATGTCAGCTTTGTTTTAAAACATAGAAAACTTTATATAGTATTTGTACATGATTCCCCAATCTTCATTGGACTTTCTTCGCTGTGCATTCAGGCAAAATATGCTAGCTCTTTAATGACATCCAAACATTTTGCACTCCTGTCCATCTGCTTCTATGTGTGTTATGCTGAGTCTAATAATTTATGTAGCACAAGATCAGTAACAAACCTAATGAATACAGGATAAAAACTGCGTATGCTGAAAGCAGAGGTAGAAAGAAGTGGCAGTGAACTAATATTTTATGACTGCCTAGCAAAGCAGATATAAGGGGGTTAATATGAAACATGCTGTAAAATGACTAGCATTAGTTAAATATGTTCACAATATATGTTTACAGAAGAGCCAACAATGTGCTTACACCATACAGTATGTGTGATTCCTCATATACTTCCCTTTAAAGGCAGATTCCTCCAAACCTCCTTATTCATTGCGAAACAGGACAAATTGGTAAAAACTATTTTTAGAATGAAACTTGCCTTAAAAGAAAATCAGAGGAAACCAGCTATTAAATCCTCAACTGTTAATATAAACATTCATACGTAAAATAATTAACATGGAAACTTAAGAAATTGAAATGTCTGATAGGTATTATAGTTCATATTAGTTTTTATTTAGTATAGTACAAACCACACAAAACATCTCATTTACAGTATATTCCTACATATCCGTATAAACACAACTTTTTTTTTAGCAAATGCACCTAAGGATATATCAATAGTCCTGCGGGATCAGACCATAGGCTTATCTAGTTAAGTATCCCATTTTCTAAAGTGGTCAACCTGTGGGAAATTCATAAATTGAACATGATGGCAACAGCCCTCTCTCATTGTTCAAAATTCAAACTCCATCTTAGGTGACACCTTTATTGGACTAACTGAAGGGGGGACCAAAGAAAAATAACACAAAAATGTGTGATACTTTTATTAGCCTGGTAATAAAAGGTGTAAGACAGGGATGTATTTTGTGGGGGCTCCTCTTTAACATATTTTTCAAAGATGTGCCTTTTTATCTCAGCAATATTGACTTTCATGCTCCCAAACTATAAAATACCAAGATACCTTTACTCTTGTATGCCAATGATGCAATACTGCTATCAATATAAAGAACTGGGCTAAATAGGCTACTTTCTGCCTTTGGGAATTATTGCTCTGAGATTAATTTGATCATCAGTTATAGTAAGTCAAAAGTCCTGGTGTTCTCTGAAGCTTGTAAACAATATAGATGGACCTTAAATGGTAATGCCATTAAGCAAGTGGCCAGCACAAACTATTTAAGCATACAACTGTGGGATATTGGGTAGAACAGTGAAGGCAGGTGAGTTCTAGTCAGCTAGTTCTAGTCAGCAGCAGATCCTAAGGTTTTCTATATGCAAGAGGGTCAATATATCCCTTCTGCTATTGAAATTTATAAGGCCAAGACTCTGGACCAACTTATTTATGGCATCCCTATTTGGATACGTACTGGGATTCAATTCCCAAGTCGATAAACTTCAATCTGCCTTCTTAAGGAAACTCTTGGGCCTTCCATCTTGCGTGGGTTTTGCTGCTATCTATCTGGAGCTGCACATTCGATCATTAGAATGTAAGGCATGGATCACAGCCTTTAAATGGTGGCTAAATCTACACTTTCTAGCAGTCCATGGAAGTTATATCTCTCTACTGCTTAACAATACCTATATTACGCAATGGTAGAGAAAGATGGAGAAGAAACTATTTAAGTTAGATTTTTCAGTAGAAGATGTGGGTAGTTATGATTATCAGGTTAAATCCCTTGTTTAATAGCCTTGGATCTACAGCTCTTAAAAACTGCAGCTAATAAAGGCTGCTCTCCACTGATCTATAATAAAATTAATAATTACGGACTCTTAATTGGTCCATCCTTGTATGCATTATCCATTCCAAAATATAGGAGAGCATTCATGTTAGCTCACTTGAATGTATTGCCTTCAGCTATACTAGATGGGCAATTTAGGGAAATTCCATTTAATGACGGAACGTCCTTGTGGAAATGAAGAAGCCAAATCAAATAAATTATTTTTCACTGCAGAATGTATGATGATTGTAGAAAGAAGTTAATCTTTCCACTAATAGGTGTCTATCTGCATGGTAGCCCCACAGATTTGATACTGACCTGCTTAGAGGGTGCGTCCACTTATATTACTGACAGGGTGTCTAAATTTTTATTGATTGCTATGAGAACTGGAGAGAAATGTTGCAATCACATTGAAAGAAGGATTAATATACTGTACTACATACAGTTTTTTTCTGTATGTTCTGTTTTCCCATAATCTTGCTGGTCTGAGACTGTAATAACGAACGATGATGGTGATACTTTTATGAGGCCAACCAAACATGGAGGGAGAGAAGAAGTCATGAAATTGCATTCAAGCTTTCAGGGTAACAATAACTATGCTCCCTCCCATTTCTTTCTACTGTTGGCTTAATAAAGGTATTATCCTGGTAAGAGTATTGGCTTTTCCTTATTCATCAACACCACTCTCTCTGGGAGTTCTCTATCATTGCTGTTACTGATTCAAAAACATGCTACCTCCACAATGTGAAAATGTTACTTTCTGGAAGAAAAAAAAATCCCAGAATCTTCCAGCCCAATATGCCAAAACTGAGGCACTTGTGAAATTGCCATCCAAAATAAAATAAAACAATTACAAAATTCTTAGTTAACATATCACTATCATAACTAGTAGCCACTGATAGTCTTATTCTCTGTGTATGTTGGATAATACCCTTTCACACTGACCTAAACTGATGGTCATCACTACACCTTGTGGGAGACAACTATATAAATTAACTATGTGCTGTGTTAAGTCTGTGCTTTCATCTGAACAGAATCTTTTGCCATGCAGCTTTACTAGATGAGTTCAGATTCTGGTAGTATGGAAGTGAGATGAAAAATATTTTTGAGTTCTTCATAATTGCTTTTTGTTTTAAGATATCTAAAAAATTTTAGATCTTTGTGACTGAAATGTTTATCCAAACTATATGACCAGATGAGAGGAGTGTTTATCTTACGTTCCAGTCTACAAGACTAGATGAGAGTTATCTGCTAGCAACAGACTACAGCTCTAATATCTGCATGAAGACTCTGGTGCAATTGCTATGCTACTCCAAGACTTCCTCTTTAGTTTGCGCTTTCTTTATTCCAATCAGATTCTTACATACTTCAGAACCATGGACACACACAAAAAGTACGCAGAATTAAAAGAAAACACACCTAAAATGTCAAGACAATCAGACTATTCCTGACCAGAAGCTGTCAGGATTTGAGTTGTGTGCAGAAACTTTTCCTTAACTTCAGTCATCATCCAGGGAGTCGGTGTCCATGAAGTGGGTGTGTTGGTGCTGTTTCAGCGCAACTCTTCTGGAAGCAAAGGATTTGTGTGCTGCGTGCCACTGCAGAACGCCCGAGTTATACTCGCAAACCACGCGTTTCCATTCCTTCTATGCTGTTTGATACAGGAATACTTTTTAATACCTACCTTTAAATTTGTTCAAATAAATAAATATCCTAAAATATCCATTAACGTCGAAGGCTTAAAACCCCATCCCAAATACGGGTACAGTAGTAAGTTCTATTTCGTCCTAAAATTAGTCCACGGCTTTCCAATTCAAATACATTTGTAGATCCCTTGCCTCAATTTATCGCACTTCTCACGACGAGATCCGCCTCGTACAGAAGTGAAGGCAGCAGGGTGCAGTAGCTGCTTTTAGAAGGGAAGGGTGGGTAGATACGCTCGCTTCCCTCTGCAGGCAGGAAGAGCTTTGCAGCCTCTTTCAGGCCGAGAGCTTTAAGCGGTGAACGCGATCGCCCCGTGGACTGAAATGGGAGCACCGGAAGCTCCTTCCCTCTGTCTCCAGTTGTGTGAATTATACGTGGGCAGCAGCTGTGAAAGTCAAGCTGCAAAGACACTGAACGCTCTTCGCCTCGTACAATTCCAGGGAACCCATTGTTATCATCCGGCCTGATACCCTTCGATCCCGGAAATGCTTTCTATGGCAAATCAGCAAAGCGATAGAGTCGCAGGTGTTAACTTCCGTTGCCGCTGAGAGTTAATGAACGGCGCGGTTGAAAGTAACGTTCAAATTGCCTGCTGCTTGAACTTTCTGTGGTTTCCTTGTTTCTTTACTGCTTCTGCAAAGTAAGTACTGTATCTATAGACAAGCAGCAGGTTGGGGATCAGGGAAGTTTTGGGGGGAAAGAGAGCAAAGAACCAACTGAGCAATGTTCCAACACCTCCAAGAATTTCAGGAAGAGATGATTCTTCTGTACAAATACTGAAGACAGAGCAAGTAGAAATGTCTTCAGATTACACCAGTTAAAACAAAGTTCTGCATCTGAACGAGCTGTATACAGTAGTACACGTGTCTTTTATTTTATAAAAATGTCGTGGACGTAATCTGTTCTGAATTGGTAGTTTGGCTAGGTAGGCTCCATGACTGAAGTACGTTTTTTTCTTCTCTTTTTATTTAGTTTTCTCATTCCAGTACAAGCATGTGTTTAAATGCATTTTTCTATGGTTCGTTTTTATATTCATTTTCCCTTCAAAAGCAGTGGTATTGTTTTAGTACTTATACCATGATTTTTATAGGTGCATTTTCAAAACAGCTAACTATAACAATGAATGTATGAATAATTCAAATAAACCATGAACGTTTAGCCATGATCTTGTGCTTCAGTCTTCAGTCCAACTGAGTGAGGAATTCAGGAATTCTAGGATACAAAATTCATTATCTTGTAAACATTCTTTTAAAGTAATTTTTAAAATGTTTTCTTGGTGATGTACTGTATTTTCTAAATTTGTAAATATAATGAAGCTATACTGCAGTTTACTTGTCAATTTTTTCAGTTCCTTTTAAAATATTTTATTTATATCCACTTCTCAGATAATGCTGTTTCCCGTACCATGTCAACTGCATTTTGTTATTTTTTCACTATCCTTCCTAGGTATTGCTATTAAAATATATGGCGCTACCAACATAAATGAAATTAATGAATTAATTTTTCACGGATACCCATGAAGGTTGACAATAATAATAACTTGCCACAATAGCTGATATTTTCCTGTTATTTTTTCCCACATTATTGGCAGGTTTTCCAGAATTAACTTTTGGGCAGTTTACAGTACACTGGCAATATATTAGTACTATTATAGTGAGATAAGTTTCTAAGGCTTAAGTGCATCTGAGCATGATTGTAATTCTTACCTTTTGCTGATATTGACTTACACAGATGAGACATGAATTATTCCACTGAGTTTCTGATATTGCAAGTCATAATTCCACTTTTCAGGCTATTTTTGATCCATTGCTCTTCTGTTAACCACGAATATATATAACATATATATATATGTTTTGTGGTTGAGACCATAAAAAGTTTTCAAATGCAGCTTTCTGGGTAGAAGGGAGTGAGGAATAAACAGAATGTCTAACTGTATGCCAAAGATGATATAAATTTGTGCTGGGAGAGAGGGTCCTCCTGTATCTTAAATAGATCTATGATTTTATCCACTCCTCCTCAACTGTTGATATCCCTCACTAACATAGGCGGCCATGATCAGTCATCTCCAGGTACAGGTGCAGAATGGTGCATGTTCCAGCTGTTGTGGTTGTTGCAAACCAGTGTCATGTTATTCTCAAAGGCTTTCACGGCTGGGATCCGATTGTTGTAGGTTTTTCAGGCTGTTTGGCTGTGTTCTGGAGGTTTTTCTTCCTAACATTTCACATGTCTCTGTAGTTGGCATCTTCAGAGGACAGGAGCTAGAAGTCCCAGACCACAGAACACAGACAGAGTTCTAACTCTCATCCTTTGAAGATGCTGGCCACAGGGACTGGTGAACATTAGGAAGAAAAACCTCCAGAACACAGCCGAACAGCCCAAAAAACCTACAACAACCATCAGTGTCATGTTGCTCCCATTAATTTAGAGGTTAAATGTCCTTTCACATTCTTAGATCTCTTACAGTTCATTTAGAGGTTAAGTGTCCTTTCACATTCTCAGCTCTCTTAGTGATATTGATTCATGGACCTAATCTTTCACTTGTGATTGGAATCTTCTGGATTTCACATGAGTGCACTGCTCCAGCATAGAATAACAATGATGTGATACTACTCTGTATTCATGCCTCCAGGCAATTCACAGTGCATTTTCAGATTAACCATGCTCTGTTTTTCAGGATCTCAGAAAATGTTCCATCTTTTCCAACGTTTCCAAATTCCTTCCAAGGTAAAGTTCTCAAAAACAATTTATTTTTAAATTTCATTTTGCAGAAACTGATATTCAAAGCAGTGAAAGGAATTCTACTGGTAAAAACCCAGAACAGGTTTCTTCATATACATAGAAAGCATGTAACTCTTCTCTGTAGGTTTCTCATATGTTAAGCGGTCTGTGCAAATAGCAAGATTGGGATTTTATATCATCCTGTCATCACTGTAGAATGTTACTTTATTACTTAAATTATTTTGATTGCCATATAAAAAACATCATGCAGTAGCAGTTGCTTTTTGGGTTCATTGTTTTTCTTCTAGTACTATCTTGGAGATCACAAGGAAAAAAACCTGTATAAACACAACAGTTGAAATAACTAGCGTTATTTCGCTATAACAACTGTATAATGTTTGTGACGAAGTACTGCATACTACTAAATTGCTGAAAAGCAGTAGACCAGTCACAGTAGATTCTGTAGTACAGCAGAAGAGAGCAGCTGTTATCTGTTTCTGTGTAGTTCCATTGTGTTCTTTCTGTGACTTGGCAAAAATGGCTGGTTGGTTATGACAAATACAGGATAAAATGTTCCTTTAATCCTGCAAGGATTTTCTGTGACATTCAATAGTCCTGCGAGACCGCTACTGGGCTGAGTGGGCCATGCAGGATATTTAGAAATAAACATTTGTGACAATAGTGAGTTCTGTGGCTAGATTTCAAGTGTAGAACATAGGGTTTTTCTTCTTCTCTCTCCTAAAGCAACTTTTAAAAACTGTTGATAGCTTAGGCCAGAAATCCATCAAGAACAATATTTATTTCTAGTAAGTTGGCATACAGCATGTCAATTTTTTTCCTACATTGAGCTCATAATTAGTCCCTAGTATGCCCTATAGGAAAGATATACTATGGTTGGTGACATAGTCCTTTGTCAGGCTTGGCATTATCATTGGTGTGCCTCTAAAGTACAGCCTAAATGCCATGATGGCAAGCGTGCAAGCGACACCTGCATTCCTCAAATAAGAGCCTGTCAAATTGACCCAAGTTTCTGTATGCTTTGTGTTCTGGAGACCAAATATATTTATCCATCAGTAAATAAAGTATTTAGTGTTCTCACATCAGGAGTGCCAAAAAGAAAATCAGTTAATCATTTTCTTCTTGATTTTGTTTTATTGTAGTTAGGTGGGAGAGCTGTTTGCATTCTGGACCATCTTTGTGGAATTTTCATACCATTGCCAGTTGTCCTTGAGTAAGATGCTGTTGTAGAACATATGAAGGGCAGGCAATTTTTGGTACCTGGAAATTGTTCCCCCATTTCTTCGTCTCATGTATTCTGACTTTGATAGTTCCTCAAACTGCCCTACATTATTAAGACTGAAATGATTACATCCGAGACCAACTGTGAAGCAGTTGCTTCTTTATTGTATACTAATATGTTTTATGTGCATAATTGCAGGTAGTGTATCATCAAAGACTTCTGCAGCTGGGAAGGAGAGAGATCATCTACTCTGCTTATTCTTCTAGTTGTCGTCTGCCAAAACTTCAGCTGCTAAGACAGGCACCTGCCAGCATAATCAAAGCACAGGACTTCCACCATTCTGGATGCAGCTGGAAAAAAAAGAAGCTTCCAGAACCTGAGCTAAACAACCTCAGTTTGGCAAGGTATAACATACTATCACTCAAGGACTCTCCAAAGCCTGCCCTTTATTTGGGTTTTGCAGGATTAATACCATTTGTTTCAATGCCATTAGTAATGGCTATCCAGCAGGTCTCTTACTCAGAATTAGTGTTTGCTCAGATTGCATATGGTGCGTCTATACTATCTTTCCTGGGAGGGATCAGATGGGGATTTGCTCTTCCAGAAGGCAGCCCTGAGAAGCCTGATTGGTTTAATCTGTTTCTTGGCATAGTTCCTCCATTAATATCCTGGCTTGCTTTGCTTTTATATAGTGCTACTGAAGCTGGATTCATGATTATTGTAGGATTAGGAATAGCCCTACATAATGACCTTGCATTCTTTCCCACATATCCCAGCTGGTTTAAAGGCCTGAGGATAATCTTAACTATAGTGGCTGCAGGTTCCCTATTGGCCACAATATTTATTATGAACTTTTTCCCTGAGAAACATCTAGCTGATACTATAAGGGGAACAAATAGCAAATTGAAATGAATGAACAAAATAATAATAATAATTAATAAATAACATTTTAAAAAAAGGAAGTGGCCCATGTACTAGAGGGGCTTATTCACAAGACTGTCTTATGAAAATATGTAGCTTGAAAGGAAGGTTGCTGTGAGAGGAAAATGTGGCTGAGTTCTTTGCATCTATAACTGTAGACCACTGGTTCTTAACCTTGGGTTACTCAGTTTTGGACAGCAACTCCCAGAAGCCTTCACCACCAACTGTGCTGGCTGGGGTTTCTGGGAGTTGCAGTTCAAAAACATCCGAGTAACAAAGGTTAAGAACCACTGCTGTAGACTATAAGAAGAGCCCTGCTGGATCAGACCAGGATCAGGCACATCTAGTCCAGCTTCCTGTATCTCACAGTGGCCCCACCAGATGCCTCTGGGAGTGCAAGAGACAACTAGATACTGTACCTGTCTCCTGATACCACTCCTCTGCATCTGGCATTTTGAAGGACCTTTTAAGCCTGGAGATTATACATCCCCATCATGGCTTATAACTTGCGTTGGTCTTTTCCTCCAGGAATATGAATCCTTTTAAAGGCATCTGGGCAAGATGTCATCACCATATCCAGTGGCAATGGGGTTCCACAGACTCATAGCATGCTGGGTAAAGAAATATTTTCTTTTGCCTGTTCTCACTCTCCCAATACTCAATTTGAGTGGATGTCCCCTGGTTCTGGTATTGCGTGAGAGGGAAAAGAGCTTCCCTCTATCCATTTTATCTATTCTCTCAATAAGAAGGAGAGGCTCACTGCTTGAAATTAATTAAAAGAAAACACAACTGTGACATGCTCTTCTTTAATACTAAGACATACCTATCTACATAAGAGATACTGCTTTTACTTAAATGTAATTGTATCACCCAGTTCGAAGGGCTACATCTAGGCAAACATGCTCAGAAGTCCTATTGAACACACTAACATTTACACTTCAGAAAACATGCTGAAAATTTCAGCCTTAAAGCTTAGTTTCAATCCCACAGACAGAGGACAAGACTTTGAGTAAAACAGGCAGTAAACACGTAAGATACTGTACTTTGGTGAGAACAGTCATTTGGAGGTTGAAAATTCGAATAGGAACTTAACTGCCCTGCTGAATGAGACCAAACATGCCTTTAGCTCAGAATTCTTTTTCAGCTTCTGCTTTAACCATCTTATAGGAGTTTTTCATGAAGTTGTTTTATAGAGAATACATTGCTTTAAAGCAATTTGGTCACAGTTTAACTTCTTATTACAATCAATTTTAATGGATGATTGTGAGAAGATACAGGAAGTCAGATAATGTCTTTGTTATTGTTCAAAGCTCCTTTGTTAGAGTACTTCCAAGGCATTTGCTATACATATTTGAACAGAAAAAAACATGTATTTTTGTTATTTTACAATAGATGTTCTGTGACATTCAATTATTCCTAGGAATGACTACATTTTGGTGTTAAGATTGCAACTCCTTGCATGCTTATCAGTTAAGTTTCGTGATATTTATGTGTAAACACAACTAAGACCATTCCTTAAGACATACTTACCAATAGATAAAATTGTTTAAAATCATTTGGTCTTGGTGCTTTGTGAAGAGGCTTATGTATTGGGATTAGAGGGGTAAAACATAAGAACAGCAGTGGCTTTAAAAACGTCACTCACCTTTGACAGTTAACCATCTCTAATGCTAATTATAATTGCCATGAAGTTTTAAGGAAAACAATGAGACGTTTGGAGGAAATGTCGTCAAAAAGCTAGTGCATGAGTTCTAGACATTTTAAAAGACCCAGGGTAGTATATGTAACAATGTGTTTTCATTATATATTTGATATATTGTATTGGTACAAAGGATACCCTTTAAGCATTTTCTCTTTGTAATTTAAACTGTAGTTTATCACTTCCAGTGTAAGTTAATCAATGTTATAAGTGTAGCTTAATTTCTTGTGCTAAATATTGGTCATATTCTTGTTTTTGCCAAAAGAAAAAACAATGTAATCAATGTGAATAAAAGTATTGGACCTCTTTGTTGCACTTACCAGTAATTGCTGTAAGAACACACAAGAACATACCCCTAGAATAAACACTTTAAACAAAAAGTTGTGAGGATTTAATCAGGTTCAAGCTTAAACGTGGGAATAAAATGGAAACTGCATTTTTCTTACCACTGTGTCTGTATTCTTGACTGATACCACATAACATACAGTACATATTTATTATATGAGTGTCAAGATAACATGTGTGACCTACACCAAACTAGCATTCCCACTGCACTTTACTTGCAAAAGGGAAAATATCCTCCGTATGTGTATGAGTAAGTATTTCCCTCTTCCTTGCACCTCTTCCAAGCATGTTACACTATCTTGCAAGAAAATAGAAAATAGTTTCCTTTCACCAAAGCAATCTAAGCATATTTAATTTAAAACACATTGATCAGTAACCTGTTCCTAACCCCAACAGGAGGAGGCCTATGGACTCAATGATTTACAGTTCAGTAAGTGATTCAGATTCTGAGACTAGCCATATGATACTGGCCATTCCATTTAAATCAGTATTACTTTCAAGTAAAATTAGCCAGCATAGGAAGAAAATAAGACTTCTGAACATTCTATCAAAAAGGGGGCAGTAACTGACGGTATAAGAAATTCCAAAATCCAAGTTACAGTAATCTGTTTATTAGGCCAATCAAACAACCAAAACAAAACCAAAAATCTTGGCAGTAGCCAGCTGTTTTCCAGTTGCCGTTAACAGCACTCTGTTATAAATATGGTGCCTCTGTTGAGTAACCTACAAAACATGTTAGCTGCATCAAGCACACAGCTGAATACAGCACTATCCTTTGTTGCTGCCACATTCCTCTCCCAACTTTCTTCAATTATTATAAAAATCATTTATTTTAATTTTATACAATTTGTTCACTTCAACAGGAAAGTATCGGCTATGAGGCAAGTCCTTTCAGTGTTCTTTCTGCTGCTAGAATTAAAGGATTTTACAGACCTCTCTACATTTTTTTCTTTTAAGCTATTCTTTAGCCTTAGCAGCAAAAAGAACTTTGAAATTAACCCCCTCTTATCTGATATTGAACAGATACTATACAATGTCCATGACCTTTAGGAGAAAAAAGTGGCAGGAACTAAATATACTGTATAAGCAGTACACCCAAAACTGATAATAGGTTCTTGCTATCCACGTGGAAGCAAGGAAAAAGAATAAGATATATACTACCAATCTTTTTGTCTTACATATCCAGTGGGAAGGAGGTTTCAATTTAAAAAGTTCTGTCTTCTATTTCTTAAGAAATTCACTGTCTAAAACAAAATTCCCAAACAAGTTTCTAAACAAAACCTCTGCTTTTATTTTTTATGTCCTTCTCAAGTAAATCAATTTATGCAATACAAAGCAGAAGCCTGCTCTTAAAAAAGGTCAACAGACTTGACAATAAAACCATGTCACTTAGGATCCTCCTTGATGACCAGTGTGTTTAACATAACTCGCTCTTTTCTTTACCTAGAGGATAACAAATTCTAATTTAATTTTTACTTTGTTATACTAATGACAAAATACCAGAGCACGTATATGAAAGGTAGCTGCTAATTCAAAGACATTGCTGCTGCTAGAATTATTTATGAACGCATCAGAAGTGTAAACATTTCAGCACAGTCATTAGCAACTGCTATGGACATTTGTACATATTTTGGAAATAATTATCTGTAGAGACATTATCTTAGAAGACTTTCAAATCCTTACCATTTCTTCAATGATTATATTCACAACTCAATTTTCTTTGCTTTTAAAAAATCCTTTACTTTTCAAAGCACTGCCACACCTCCTTCACAGCGGCTTGTGATCATGTTAGCAATTTCTGTCCAAGAATCCATATGTGGGTTATAAACCTCCACAGTATCTGAAGTTACTGGGGCAGCTGAATCGTAGCTTGCAGTCCTGCCTCCTATTGCGTAAAGGAGGCCATTCACAGCTACAACACATACTCCAGCTCTTGGGGCCTTCATCGAAGCAACTTCCACCCATTTCTCCTAATGAGGAAAATAACACAACAAAGCAAAAGTTTTCTGTGCAGTACATTCCTCTCCAGAAATACAGTATGCTCTACATTTATTTTGGTGATACAAACTTTTTGTAGTGGTTCTGCCAAACTGACTTCTTCATTCTCCTACTAGTAAAGGATAAGAGATTGCAGTTATTAAAATAATTAAATTATAAGAAACGTCTGAAGTAGAATAGCACATTTGATTCATGTAATGGATTAGCTCTAGAGTTGGCTTTACTTAGACAACATGGTGCTTTGGGTAAGAAGGGTATTTATGGCTGCCACTAGAGTCAATCAGTCAGCACTGTGTGAAGCCATACTGGGAGGTAAGATAAGAGAGAGAGGGCTTGATCATGGTCACAAGACTTAATCAAACAGTGGACAATCTTGGAACGAACTCACTTAAAAGCGCTGTGCCTGTTCTAGCTGCTAACAGCTAACTGTGTGATTCACTTCTCTGATCATAATCCAAAGAATATGTGTCTTGATGGGATATGTAGTCAGAGAAATGCAAGACGGAGTCAGACAGGTTCTGCGTGAAGATGATTTGAGAGACATTGGAATATGTTTTTGTAAGTGTTTTGAGAATGTTTTTTTGAAGCCAGCCTGGTTCGAAATAGCACCGAAGATTGGACAAAGAGGCCTGTGGAAGACTTAACATTCTGAGCTAATTGGAGAAGAGATAAAACACCTGGACTTCCATGGGAATTAAGGGAGGAGGAAGGTGTTACAGACTCTTGAGGCTAACTGGTTAACAGCCAGAATTGTCAAGAAGAAGGGAGGAATTAGAGTGTGTAGAAAATAGATGTGAGAGAAGATGGGGGAGATGGAGATGGTCTTGTTCTGCGATTCAATTCCATAATGATGGTTTAAGTATGTGACTTAATTGATAGAGGATGTAAGTACAAAGAAAGAAGGAGGTGGGGCTAGCCCACTGTAGCCCAGCTTAGTAGTGTTTATTATTTTAATGGGAAATCGTTATTTTATTTAACTGTAATGATCTTTGAATATGTTCTTTATGCTAAAGCTTTTACAATATAAACTGATTCTATGAAACTATTTTTCTAATAAAAATTAATTATGAAAATTCTACAAACCGATTGGTCTCTTGAACAGCAGGGACTGGCTAAATCTAGGGAGTGGAGAGGGCCACAAACTAGCTATCTTTAAGAGTCCTACCTAACTGAGCTATTGTGAGTTCTGAGGAATCACAAAGCCCATGTGTCTGTACTTGCAAAGTACTGAGTAAACGTAAAGTGTTCTTTTAAAGTCATAGTTGTTCAAAGGGCTTACGCTATGCACTGCTGAGGTCTTGGGACTTGCCCCACCACAAAGGTGGTAGGTAAGTGGCCTGTCGAACTCTCTGACCAAGTGCCAGTCACTCCTTAGGGAGACCTAGTGCACCACAATATGGAGCACCATTCATCATCAGACTTACTGGCAGTTTGGCTGTCATTTTTCTTAGTGCAGTTAACAAGACAAACTCTACTGAGAGTCAAACAGAAATGAATAGGACTTGTAATCTGGTTTGTGAAAACTGAATCCTACCTCTTCAAAAGAGTATTTCTCCACAGTTGGAAGGGCATCTTGAGTTTCATTACATCCTCCAACAGCATAGATACAGTCGTTCAGAGTGGCCACACCTAGATATGCTCTTCGAGTGCCCATTTCAGGGAGGGCAGACCACCGCTTAGATATGGGGTCATAGACTTCCACAGAACACAGTTCTATTCCCTCACCGCCAATGCCCCCAACAACATAAATTAAACCTAGAGACATAAAGATTTTCAATTAAACCCACCTGCACACAGTTATTAGTAAAGAGACATATAAAAAACAACAGTTCACAGGCCAGCTATTCATAAGAATTTTAATGGCTTCTTCTTACTGTGGAAATAGATAACTCTATGAAGTGGGACGGGTATTGGACACCTCTTCCAGAAACCATTAGAAGCTATAGTCCACTCACATGTGCGCACATACTTGCTGCTAAAGATCACTGTGGTGGAGAACAGGCTTCAGCTTTGCCTCCATCACAGCAAAATTAAGCAGAACTTTTGGGATGGAAGTGAGGTTAAATCCTCCCTAAATACACCTCTGATGCAGATTGTTGGAGTGGGAGGGAGCCTTCACCTTTGTTACCATCACAGGAATTGCATCCCAGCAGTTATCATAGGAAATTAAAAATGAAGGCCCAGCCACAGCTGCTGTACCCAACCTTCCTTCTAGGGACTGTGCTTGAAGAAAGCATTCTCCTCACATGTCTTCTTTCTCATAATTTTAAATTCTGATGGGAAACAGGGTAAACAAGGAGTTATTTGAAGGAATGGTGGGTGGCCTGAGTTCCTCTGAGAAACAGAACACACTGTAATGCCCTTCAAGGAAACACAGCCCTTTATAAAAATACTTAATTTCTCCAATACTGCCAGCAAGTCCTAAGCAAGTCTACTCAAAATTACATTGAGTGAGCCAAATGGGGTTTACTCCCAAGTAACTGTGGACAGGACTGTAGAACTATACACAATATTTTGTATCTAGGAAATGTAACATTACATCGCATGTAACACATTCAGCGTTATTATGATGTCAGTGTAAATCATAATAAATACTTACTGGGCAAAATCCTGTTTGTGTGATGCAACAAAAAGTCACATCTATATAAATGGCAGTCATACCCAGTAACAGGGAACTGCAAACTCTGATTGTATGATTCCCATTGCAACCACCACATGTACTAAAGATCTAGTAAATGGTTGAGACAATGCTATTGACGTAACCCACGTCTGGTCAAGAATAGTTTAATTTTAACATTTTAAATTGGTTTGAACTTTATGTTTCATACACTACAATAGTTTTAAATTGTGCAACACTCCAATAAGAATAAAGAAAGATTGTGATCTCTGCCCAATGCACCAGCAGAAGTGCTTTGTGGGTAGTACTTCTGCCTTGGCAATATTGTACTTACCATGGGAATAACACTGAGTTACACTCATGTAGCTATCAATAGATTTTGCCCATTGGATACTTTACAACTATAATTAATAATAACTGTTACCCAACCTAGCAGTTCAAAAGCATGTAAAAATGTGAGTAGATAAATAGGTACCACCACGGTGGGAAAGTAACGGCATTCTGTCTAGTCGTGCTGGCCACGTGACCACGGAAACTGTCTTAAGGACAAACGCCGGCTCTACGGTTTGGAAACGGGGATGAGCACCGCCCCTTAGAGTCGGACACGACTGGACTAAATGTCAAGGTAAATGTTTACCTTTACCTTACTGTTACCCAAATATTCAAGTCCATTTACCTTGCATTTCACAGCACCCAAAATTGTAGCGTGGTACAGCCATGCTGCCTACTACTTCCCAGCTATTTTCTTCAGGATCAAAACGTTCAATTGAGTTTCCAATCTCAGCTCCAATCCAGCCTCCTGTAAACCACATGATTACGAAGATAAGAAATGCAGTGGAATTATGTGTTTCCCATCTGCTTAAAGGAGCTACATTTGTATTTGGTTTAAAATATTATCTGGTTTGTGCAACAGAATGCAATGTGTAATATTAGACTTTAAAAGAGAGGCTTCTAAGGCATCTAAATTAAAGCCATTTTATGTCTACCTTTAATGTTCTTAATACAAGTTTCATCATTATTCTATCTTGTTTAAAGCCACTGGATATTCTATATGCTGTATAACTCTAATTAAAACTATTGCACATAATTCACAAATAAACAATACAATAGAGCAGCTGGAGGTAGACTGTTCTCATCTAACTCAGCAAGTAGTTTTGCTTTTGGAGTTTTAAAAGTCCCTATAGGGAGAATAATGGGGTAGACATTAATTAAATTAAACAAAGGTTTTACTATATGAAAAAAATGTGTGTGGCTATAGCCAAAAAGGATACTTTATTACACAAACCAGTAGTCAGCTTTTGTTATGCACATTTTGCTCTTATTTTAATTCTCAATGATACACAAATCAAATGATTCAGTAGCTGAAGAACTTGCCAAAAGCATAGATAGTCCCGTAACAGGCACACACTCCTAATCCACAGCGAGGATGATTCATGGAAGCTACAGCAGCCCACTGCTTTGTAACAGGATCATAGCGTTCGGTACAGTCAAAAATCATGGAGTCTTTTTCACCTTTAAAGCAAAACAAGAATAGAGAGTAATTAAATTTGTTTTATATAACACCTCTTCAAAACAAGGCTCAGCCATTGAAAGACCAATAGTTCATTAATATAAGTGTTATAGTATACATACTATGTGTCATTGCCAAATCTAAGACACTCTCCCTCTCACAATGTAGAGCCCTAAATCATGGTTTCCCAACATGGGGGTCAGGCTGAACCCGGACAAGACGGAGGTATTGAGGGTGGGTGCCCCCACAGCTGGGGATTTGGGAAGCTCCCTCTCTTTTGGGGGGGTGACTCTGCCTGCCAAGGATGGGGTCCGCAGCTTGGGGATCCATCTGGACCCGGCGCTCACTATGGAATCCCAGGTGGCGTCGGTGGTCCGCACTGCCTTTTTTCACCTCAGGCGGATAGCCCAGCTGCGGTCCTACCTTGATGTGGGGGCGCTCACTACCTTGGTGTATGCGCTCGTAATCTCGAGATTACTGTAGCCCCACAGTAATGCGCTCTACGTGGGGCTACCTTTGAGGCTGCTGCAGAAATTACAGGTGGTGCAGAATGTGGTGGCCAGATTACTTAGTGGAGTGAAAAAACACCAACATATCTCACCCACTCTGGCCGCATTGCATTGGCTGCCCATCCGATTCCGCATCGACTTCAAAGTGTTGATGCTTACTTATAAAGCCCTAAACGGTTTAGGGCCTCGATACTTGGCGGAACGCCTACTCCCACCAAGATCTACCCGTGTCACTCATGCGAGCCAGGAGGTGAGGCTGAGGAGCCTAACGCTGAAGGAGGCCCAGAAGGAAAAAACAAGAAATCGGGCCTTCTTGGCGGTGGCTCCTCGCCTCTGGAACAACCTACCTCCTGAGATTTGCGGGGCTCCCTCGCTGGGTACCTTTAAGAAGCAATTAAAGACATGGATGTTTCGGCAGGCCTTCCCATCACATAACTCATGACCCCCTTCTTTCCTCCCTTACTGTTTTATGTTTTGTTTATTGTGCATCGTAATGTAGTGTTCTTATGATCTAGAACTGTCTATTTACATTTTTATTGTATTATTTTATGATTGTTAGCCGCCTAAAGTGGTCCTCGCCCAACCAGATAGGTGGGATATTAAATAAATAAATAAATAAATAAATAAATAAATAAATAAATAAATAAATAAATAAATAAATAAATAAATAAATGACCCCATTGCAAAGTATTTTGGGGGGAATCACCATGATTATTTTAGTTGCAGTTACAGTGTAATATGTCATGTGTGGTTCCACTGAGGTTGTATTGACCTAATTTTCAGACCTGTTAAGGACAAGGTGATTTTTTATTATGTCATGATATGTAAAAACATAAAATTCAAAGAGGGGGTACTTTTTTTACATTACTGTATACAGAATTTTCAATCACATACACTGGCTACACCACTTTCATTCCTGAAATTGTCTGCATAGGATGTTTGCATAATATTCAATGGGCAAAATCCTGTTGCCCATGTGAATTTTCCCAACTCCTTATCAACATGTCGCCGAGATAAGCACAGTTCCTTTCTTTGGGGCGCAAAACTTCCCATGAATGTCTGGCATCAGCAATAATAAGGGGAAAATGTTCCACATGCAGAAGATCCCAAGTTCCATTTTCTGGCTCCTTAAAGTATTAAGTAGCCTGTTTCCAGCCCCAGAGATCCTTCATGTTACCTCCAATTGCATAGACCATGCCTCCTACCACTGCAACTCCCAGCCCACTGCGAGCCTGGTGCAAGGAAGACACAGTAGTCCAGTACTGACTGAAAGTATCAAAACGCTCCACACAACTGAGAGCTCTGCTGTCACTCCAACGGCCTCCCTGTAAGCGAGTGTAACCACCTATTCAAGAAGCAGAGAAGACACAAATGATTAGCTGCCCAAAAGCATTTTCTCAATATTTCAGGTTTTAAATATATCTGAATACTAATGAGGATCCCTACCTACTGCATAAAGGTACTTCCTGGCTTTCCTCCGGGGACGAGCTTTAGTTGCCTGCAGGAAACTGCTAACCTTGTTCTCTTTGGGAGATTTGCACACTTCACAGTATTCTTTCAAGAGAGTTTGAAGAGCTACTCTAAGACTGAAATCAGGAACACCTTGGGAAGGAAAAAAAGGGAAATGAAACATTTTGTTATAAACAATCTACAAATAAAAGATATGCATGCAATCTGAGTGATTTCATTTTCACTGTAGTTTGTCTCCATTCGAAGAACAGTAGATTCCAAAAAATCTGAAAATATTAAATACATGTCCCTTTCTTCTTACTTGTTTAACCTCAACTACTGAAAGCAGAATAAAGCAAAATGCCATATAGCCTTTCTGATTTTCTTTAGCTGATGGAAGGAAATTATCTGCAGGCTCCTAAGCTTATATTTCTGCAGTTGGATACATCACTGTTGATCTCTGTGAAAGGTTGAGATTAAACAATGTAGTCATAGTATACTGAATTTGGTATGAGCTTTTACCCTCTAATACAGTACATCAGTTTTTCCCATCAATATTTCAATTACAATACAGTGGTGCCCCGCTGGACGATTACCCCACTTGACGACGAATCCGCTTAATGTTGAAGTTTTTACGATCGCTTTTGCGATCGCAAAACAATGTTTAGATGGAGGAATTTCGCTTAACGTTGATCGGTTCCCTGCTTCAGGAACCGATTTTTCTCTTTACGACGATCAGCAAACAGCTGATCGTCGGGTTTCAAAATGGCCACCGGCTGTAGAAAATGGCTCCCTGCTGTGCTAGGGACGGATTCCTCACATTACAGACACCAGAAAATGGCTGCCGTGTGGAGGATCTTTGCTGGACGAGCAGATATTTTGCCCATTGGAACGCATTGAATGGTTTTCAATGCATTTCTATGTTTTTTTTCGCTTGACAATGATTTCGCTCTACAGCAATTTCACTGGAGTGAATTAACATCGTCAAGCGAGGCACCACTGTACTGTAATTCAGTAACCACATAAGAATAGGTTAGGCACTTACTCCATAATTCCTCTGCCTTACCTCTCTTCCTGACCAAACTGTCAGTATTCCATGTTCTCCTTCAGATGAAAAGATATCCAGTGCTTCCTTGCCTGTGAAAAGTGAAATGCCACGATGTTCTGCATCATGTTGCAAGTTATTTCTAGTAGAACCCAATACTACTCACAGTTGGAAATTTCCAAATAATTACAGTAGTACCTGCAGTTCCAATGTGGCAGGGATTTTCAATCAGCCATTTTCGATCACTGTCTTCCGGAAATAGGTCCGGAAAACAGCGGGTGGCCATTTTGAAAACCCGACGATCAGCTGTAAAGATCATCGTGAAGCAAAAAATCGGTTCCCGAAGCAGGGAACCGATCGTCGTAAAGTGGATTTTCCCCATTGAAACATAGTTTTGCCATCACTATAGCGATCGCAAAAACCTCATCATTAAGCAATTTCAGCGTCAAGCGGTGTAATCGTCAAGTGGGGCACCACTGTAATGAGATCTGAGACAAGGCTCCCTTTGCTAGGATATCCATGTTTATAGCTACTAAGTGTTCACAAACTCAATACTTGGAGCCCACAATGGATTAGTGAATGGCATGAAACTACACAAAGAACAAATTCACATAGTATCCTACACTCAGTTACCTTCTATGTACTTCAGGAGTCTTTGCGGAGGTAGCAATGGAAATCTAACTGTATCCAGTATTTCCACGACATATTTCTTTCTCTTCCCAACATCCTTCAGAATCCACTGCATTGCAGCTGTGAAAACTTGGTACTCATCTTCTATGCTCAGCTCTTCACTTCGCAAAATCTTAATAAGCTGGTCTTTTGTCAGGGCTAGGAATTCTTCTCCATTGTGGATGTCCAGGAAATGGGCATGAATGTAATTCTCTGTAAATTCGAGCAGATCATGGCAAGCAATTTGCTCAGAGAACTGGAAGAGTCCAATGCAGTTCACAGGATCTATTTGTTCCTTTAGAAATTCACAGCAAAGGTCCACCACTTCTGTAAGCTGGAACATGTCTGCTGCCACAATCAATTCCTGGACATTATTCTCGCCAATATTGACTATGCCTGAATATATAAAGGAGATCAATTTTCAGCTGGTATAAAATATCTTCAAAATGACAACATATAGCTTTTCCATAAAAATGGTGATTGTCACTTGAAAGGTATGGCTGTACACAAACATCAGATTACTATTATCTTTTTTAAAACTTTTTTAAAAATTAACATCCATAGTATGACAATGCAAGTTAGAATAATTGTAGTACAATACAATCAGATTACACAGTCTATCAGCACATCTTTCTTTACACATTCACAATATTTTAACATTACTTAATTCTTTTAAAATATTATTTATTTAACTTATATGCTGCCCACTCTACCCAAAGGTCTCTGGGTGGCTTACAACAATTAAAATTCAATTAAAATACAATACTTCCTATTTCACATTCTTTTTTTCTTGAGCTAATTCCACATGTTAATAATGGTTGCCAGGTTTTCATAAATTTATCTTGTTTTATTTCTCCTCTGTATATTTTAATTTGATTGATCAACTTTTCCATCAGGACCATTTGCCAAATTCCGTTCTCGAATTTTTGTACTGAAAGATCTTGAGCATTTCTCCAGTTTTGTGCAATTTCAGCTCTTGCTGCACCAATAAGGTGTGCAATTAGGTCTTTATTAAATTAATTTTTCATTTCCATCCTTAAATATTGAAAATAATAATAAAGCTTAATTTTTAATTATTTTTTGATTCAATAATATTTCTATCCATTTAATTATTTCCTGCCAATATGC
Organism: Pogona vitticeps; assembly: GCF_051106095.1. Lineage (NCBI taxonomy): Eukaryota > Metazoa > Chordata > Lepidosauria > Squamata > Agamidae > Pogona > Pogona vitticeps. Next base: position 63,026,826 of record NC_135786.1, read on the forward strand.
TTCCACTTTGGGACAAGAGATCCACATATGTTCTAGTGTGCCTTTATTTCCACAATTTGTTTGTTTGTTTGTTTGTTTGATTGATTTATATCCTGCCCATCTGGTCTGGTCAGTTTCTCCAGCACCTGAGATTTCTCCATTAATTTTGAGTAATTTTGTGGGGTGCGAATATCATCTATGAACTACCTTCAAAACCATTATTCCCTTCCTTTTACATATTTCAATCTTTTTCTACACTATATTGTTCTAGTTCTGTGAGCAGTCTCATAGGTCCGGAACTGTGGTATGAATTGCCAAATTTCTTACCTGTATTAATTGTAGCCAATTAGTTTTTTGTTTGTTTATTTGTTTTTTTAACCAAACTCCAGGAGGCAGTGGAAGACAGGAGGGCCTGGCATGCTCTGGTCCATGGGGTCACGAAGAGTCGAGCATGACTTAACGACTAAACAACAAGTTTTCATTTCCTTTGTTTTGTCCTCTAAATGTCTAATTGTCATTGGTTTCCCTGCGTCAAATAGGTCTCTTATTCTATAAATTCCAATTCTTTTCCACTTTTTGAATTGTATATATTTTTCTCTTGATTTTAATTTCAGATAGTCCAGCATGGGGCATAGAGGAGATATAGGCAAATAATCTCATGTATTTATTATTATCTTAAGAGTTGAACCCATAGTAATTTTAAATGAATCCATTAGGAACTGTCAATATGGACACACTTTCTCATGTCTCCTAAATGATCAAAGGTTTCTCCACAGATTGCGGATGATAAAGCATCCAGTGCTAGGGTAATAAAGCACTAACTCTACTCTCATTAAAGAAGCTGTAGACAAGACAGTAAATCAATAAGAAAATGTAAGATTTGAACATTCCTGCACCTCTCTCCCCAAATTCCTGCACAGAAAATATGTCAGAAAGAAAGATTGACTAGAACCCTTCTCCCACATGTGGGCAACAGGAAATTGTTTTTGTATGGGGAGTGTTCAGATGTGTGAATCTCCAACTTCAAATAAAGTGGTGAAGTGCAGATTGAAATATATTCTGAGGAACAGAAACTCTGTATTCTTCATAGCTACTGCTGTGCATCCCAACTCAAACTGCCTTTACTTGCATGGAGTCCCATTAATTGCAGTGGGGAATAAATTTTAGATGCATGACTTAAATTGTATTCTAAATATTACTCAGTAGAAGTAATTACTCAGGTCACCTAGAAGCAGCTGGGGATACCAAAACTGGGTGGAGAAACAGCATATGACCAAATAACTTATTTGTCTATCAATGAAGACCTTCTGAAATACAGTAACAGGGAGGGGGTAGCCTATAAAACTATTAGTGGTAAGAGGTAAAACAGTAAGCAGCTATTGAACTGAAATGGTTCATTCTCAAATATCCATGTCACTAAGGCCTTACTACAAAACTTCGTAAGAAACAGCTTACCTGTGTAAATAAAGTCCAAGAGGATCTGAAAGATGTCAGCATCCACACCTAGTATCCCTACAACATCCTTTGAAGACTCTCTCATCCCTCCTGCAAACAGAGCTGCAAAATAAGGGCTACTTGCAGCCAAAACCAGCCGGTGGACCTTAAACACATCTTTTCCAACTTGGAGCTGCACGTCACAGAAGTGCTGACCACATCTCATCTTGTTGATCTGGGCCAGTATAAGGTGAGCATGTCTGTCTGCCAAAAAAGGGGACTCATTTGTACAGGGACCTGCCACACAAGCCATGACGGTCACAGAAAATTTGAATGACTCATGTCCACTATTCTTTGAAGTTGACCTAGGAAGGACAAATTAAAATTAAAGCTCTAAATACAAAGTTAGTGCTAATCATACACATTTTCTGCAGCTTTAATCAACTATAAATCCAAATACGTAATCTGATTAAACTAAAGACACTTCCTGATATCAGTACTGTATCTGTGATCTCAATCCAGCAATGGTCTGAAATTCTGTGTTTGTGATTATAAAAGAAGAAACTGCCGGAATGCTGATTAAATGATAGTTTTCCTTATGGTTACACCAAACAATTACGTATTTAGCTGCCACTTCATTGCATTCTTATTACTTGGTGGTTTAGGTATCTGGCTGCAGAGCCAGAGACTGGACATTCAATTCACCACTGTGCCTCCTGTGAGTAGAGCCAGCCGTGGGCAAGCTGCATAATCCCAGGGTGACCCCAGAAGAAGGGAATGGTAAACCACTTCTGAGTATTCTCTATCTAGAAAACTCTAAAAAGTGTCACCATAAGTCAGAATTGACTTGACACCACACAAGTATTATTGTTTGCTCTTACTTCTTCCAAGCTTCACTTTGGAAGCTCCATTTTGTAAAATTTATTCTAAGTACAGATATCTTGTTACATCCATTTCTGGGCTGGCTACAAGGAACATACAACTCCTGTTTCATCAGCCTCATGTCTGTTGGTTCATTTCTGGGCACAACTCAGAGTGCTGGTTGTGATCCACATGGCCCTACCCAGGTTTTGCTCAGTAGTCAGTTTCTCAAGCCAGTCTTAAAACACTATGATATCCAGGCATGGTTTTCTTGAGAGGGTGGAGGATGGGGCAGGGGAGTGTGCGCGCCCCCACACACATAATAAACTTAGTATTTCTTTAAATTCACACAGAAGAAAACAACAATCTGGTCAACAAACTATAGGCATCATTAATAAACAGTACCCCTGCCATCAGTTCTACAGAAGCCCTTGCATCCAGCTAATGTCAATAGGATTACAGCCCATCCTTAATTTAATATCAATTCAAAGACCACGACACAAAAAATACTGTACACCATTTCTGCGGAAAAGCTAGGAAGACCCGGACATCCGATTACGGTTCATTTTATAAACAACTTTTGAGGGAAATAGGAGGAGCTTTGAGCTTTCCACGTGATCATTACAACAGGAGCGATATATGGGGCGAGGCGGGGTGTGTGTGTGTGTGATGCCGCAGGCAAAACTTAATGAAACTCCGGCAATACTGTACAATTATTTATTGCTTTTGAATGCTTTTTAAAAGAGCTGCTAAGGTTCAAGCCCCGCTGCAGGTTGGAGGCAGGCCCCGGATAAGCCTCCGGCCTTCGCCATCGCCCGCACTTCTTGAGGGCTGCAGACTTTCGGGAGAGAGTGTGAAGCTCTTGCCCGTTTCGTTACTTACTCACGAGGAGACCGGAGCTCCCTGCATAAGGACAAGCTGGGAACACCTGCGCCTGGCAACAGCGGCGTCACCCCTAAAGAAGCCGACCGGGAGAGGCGCTCCTTTTCTTTTGGGAGCCGAAGGCACTAAAAGGAGAGGAAACCGTCCATCCACCCTGGAAGCAGGGGGAAAGGCACACGGTCCTCACACGGAAATTTCCCATCCATGTACTGTACACTTTCCGCCAGCCGGGCAGCGCGACAGGCACCGAAGGGGACGGGTTCGCGACGGAGGAGGAGGAGGAGCCGGGGGGGGCCGGCCTTGTGCACCCGAGGCGCCCACGTCACCGGGCACCAGGCTAATGGGAGCTGGCGGCGTCCCGCCTGGTTGGTAGAGCTGTGCGAGGACGGGAACAACAACCGGCCCTTGCGGTGCGGAGGGAGCGGGAAGCGCCTGAAAGCCGGGCTCCTTTGCCCGGCCCGCCTACAGGCAACGGAAGGGCCTGCCTTCTGAGGGGAGCCTCTGCGGTTCCAGGAAGAGAGGGAAAGGCGGTAGCGAGCGCGGTTACTCCTAGTACAGAGAGTTAAGCTCTGTTCTCTTAATACGTTGAATTTTCTTCTGAGTCTTGTGTTGCTCTAGCCCCTAGGTTCTTAACCTTTGTTATTCGGATGTTTTTGAACTGCAACTCCCAGAAACCCCAGCCAGCACAGTTAATGGTGAAGGCTTCTGGGAGTTGCAGTCCAAAACTCCTGAGTAACCCAAGGTTAAGAACCAGTGCTCTAGCCCAGTGGTTCTTAACCTTTGTTACTCGGATGTTTTTGAACTGCAACTGCCAGAAACCCCAGCCAGCACAATTGGTGGTGAAGGCTTCTGGGAGTTGCAGTCCAAAACTCCTGAGTAACCCAAGGTTAAGAACCAGTGCTCTAGCCGGGCAATACTAGGATACGCTCTGTGAGAGAAATGGTCCCAGCTCGTCAGCGTCCTGTGTCCCAATATTGTCGAGGCTTTCTGTGAGTGAAAAATGTCCCATTTTTTTCCTCATATCCCCTCTCCCGATACTAAGTTTATACAGTACAGTATTTTACACATTAATGAGAGTTCATGTGATATTTCACAAGCTTTAGCTGTCATGAGCTTTTGTGGACTACAGCCCAGGTCTGCCGGTCGGTTTCTTTATGTGGAATTTCAAAAACAGAATGCCGCTGGAAAACATTGTACTGTATCTCTATTTCACTGAGTTATTTAAAAAAATTGAAGCAAGGATGGACAGACTACATAGTCATTCCTGAGGAACTCTGGGGAAAATAATACCTCCTAAATTGTTCCAATAAATCTTACAAAAGGCGGCAAGGTGTTCTTGCTGTTAGGACTTCAATGGTGAAATTTGTTCCTGTTAATCTGCCTGTAGGTGTACATGAAGCTGGATGGATAGCTCAGTGAGAGGGGCACCTCCTTGAGGAGCTAGAGGTTGGGAGTTCAATTCCCCACGGTGTGTCTTTGGGAAAGAGACAACCTGTGTGGTTTTGGACAAACCGCACAATCTCACGACACTTCCAGATAAAGGTAATGATAAACGGCTTCTGAGCATTCCATACCTAGAAAACCCTGAAAAAAGTCACCATAAGTCAGAATTGACTTTATATAATTATTTATTTATGTACATTAACAATATTATATTGTTTTTTTCTGTCCTAGTTCACAAAACACTTTACCAGGTACACAATACTATTGCAAAGTTGTATTGGTTTTTTTTTTAGCCATCAGTTTTGAATGGATTTTAAATTTTGTGCTGTAATCATGCTGTAATTTTTTTTTTTACTACTTGTGGCACACAGTCAATTGTGGCCTAATCACAGTTGTATGATATGTGGTTTAAAGATTTTGCAGCCCAGGACCATCATTTGCAGTGCCAAAGATTCACAAGTGAGAGAGACACCAAATTTTCCTAGCAAGAGAAAAGAATCCATATTTCTCTATTATGATTGAGGAACTGCTAAATATTAAACCAGAAGAGGCTAGGCTAAATCTGTAGAGAGCAAAAAAATACAAATCTTGCTGAATGGATGAATCCCGAAGAGTGGACAGCGTTCATCCAGGACAAGATTCTGGCTGGACCATCTGGAAGTCACTTATTAAACTTTGAAGCAAAGTAGGAAGATCAAATCAAGGAAAATTAGGCTATTTGGATACAGGACAAATTTTCTGTGACTGTGGAGAAATTCAAGCAATGCAGCATTTGTGTGTGTGTGTGTAATTTGTGCCCCACCATGTGTAAATGTTACATGTTTACTAAAAGAAGTGAGATAACACTATTGAAGTTGTCTGATTCTAGTCAAAATAGTCTAATTGTTTTATTTTAATATTTTAAATCTGTTTGCATTTATCTATACAGTATTTCATAAGTGTCCATAGTTTTAAATTGTGGTATGAATAAAGAAAGATGATAAGATGGATACTTCCAGCAGGGGGCATAACTGCAGCATGCTTTAAATATATATTGATACTATAACTATGGGTTGAACAGTTGTGGAAGTTGCTTGCCATAGTATTTTATTTTAATGGAAAGAACATGTGAATACAAGCTTTCAGACTGATTTAACAAATTAACAGTGCATCCTGATACTGTACATACTTTCCCATGAATAAGTCCGATTTAATTTGGCTTTCTTTAAAGCTTACATGCATAGGACAGTGTTGAAAAATATTATTAGCCGTCCCCTTCATGGATTGCTGCCTTGTCATGGCGAAGGGGCTTGAGTAAGTCATGGCTATGCCGTGCAGGGACATCCAAGAGGGACAGGCCATAGTGGAGAGTTCTGACTAAAGGCAATCCACCTGGAGTAGGAATTAGCAATGCCACTCCAATATCTTTGCCAAGAACACCCCATGATCAGAAACAAAAGGCTAAAAGATATGATGCTGGAAGATGGGCCCCTCAGGTCGGAAGGCGTCCAACATGCTACTGAGGAAGAGTGGAGGACAAGTACAAGTAGCTCCAGAGCTAATGAAGTGGTTGGGCCAAAGCCGAAAGGATCCTGAGCTGTGATCATGCCTGGAAGTGAAAGGAAAGTCTGATGCTGCAAAGAAAAATACTGCATAGGAACCTGGAATGTAAGATCTATGAACCTTGGGAAGCTGAAGGTGGTCAAACAGGAGATGGCACGAATAAACATTAACATCCTGGGCATCAGCGAACTAAAATGGATAGGAATGGGCGAATTCAACTTAGATGATTATCATATCTACTATTGTGGACAAGAATCCCGTAGAAGGAATAGAGTAGCGTTCATTGTCAACAAAAGAGTGGGAAAAGCTGTAATGGGGGTATAATCTCAAAAATGATAGAATGATGTCAATACGAATTCAAGGCAGACCTTTCAACATCACAGTAATCCAAGTTTATGCACCAACCACAAATACGGAGAAGACTGAAATTGAACAATTTTATGAAGATTTACAGCACCTTCTAGAACTGACACCAAAGAAAGATGTTCTCCTCATTCTAGGGAATTGGAATGCTAAAGTATTGCAAAACTCAAGCTTAAACTGAAGTAAGTAGGAAAAACCACTGGGCTAGTCAGGTATAATGTAAACCAAATCCCTTATGAATACACAGTGGAAGTGAAGAGCAGATTTAAGGAACTAGATTTGGTGGACAGAGCGCCTGAAGAACTATGGGTGGAGGCTCGTAACATTGTACAGGAGGCAGCAACAAAAACCATCCGAAAGAAAAGGAAATGCAAGAAAGCAAAGTGGCTGTCCAGCGGGGCCTTACAAATAGCAGAGAAGAGAAGGGAAACAAAATGCAAGGGAGATAGGGAAATACACAGAAAATTGAATGCAGATTTCCAAAGAACAGCAAGGAGAGACAAGAGAGACTTCTTAAATGAACAGTGCAAAGAAATAGAGGAAAATAATAGAAAGGGAAAAACCAGAGATCTATTCAAGAAAATTTGAGCTATTAAAGGAACATTTTGTGCAAAGATGGATATGATAAAGGACAAAAATGGGAGGGACCTAACAGAAGACATCAAGAAGAGGTGGCAAGAATATACATAGGAATTATATCAAAAAGATTTGGATATCTCGGACAACCCAGATAATGTAGTTGATGACCTTGAGCCAGACATCCTGGAGAGTGAAGTCAGGTGGGTCTTATAAAGCGTAGCTAACAACAAGGCCAGTGGAGGTGATGGCATTCCAGCTGAACTATTTAAAATCTTAAAAGATGATGCTGTTAAGGTGCTACATTCAATATGCCAGCAAGTTTGGAAAACTCAACAGTGGCCAGAGGACTGGAAAAGATCAGTCTACATCCCAATCCCAAAGAAGGGCAGTGCCAAAGAATGCTCCAACTACCATCATTTTTATCATCTTATAGACACAAAATTTCAAATATTGACAGACAGGCTCATAAACTGCTTCTTTTTTATTAGGAATAACAGAGAGAAAGAAAACTATCTAGTAAAAACAAACAGAAACTAACACAGCCTTCCTTTCACACACACACCTCCCAGATGAAACAAAAGTCACATCTGATGAGAGTCTAGTCTGTGTAGGTAAGTACTAGAGAGGGAAGCAGACTGCTCTGTTACACCTTCTGGAAAAATATAGCCAATATATACCACAAGTTCTGCTGTTATGGTGATCAACAACAGGATGAAGGACCTTGTTGCAGCTTGAAAGATTACCAAGTTTTGTTTGGCATCAGCTTTTATGGACTGTAGCTTATTCCTTCAAATATACTGTATCCAAAGAGTTATCTTACAACCTTGAGGTGTTCCAAATCTATTCTAAATTTCTGCTGCAACAGGCTAACAGTTCTACTCCCCAGGAAATTTCTGCAACAGCCCTGGGATTTTCTAATTAATTTCTTCCTATACATTCATTTCCAGTTTGCTTTGCAGAAGTTGCTTGTTGTGCTGAGAATGTTATGTTTTTATCTGCTGTTCATGCAAGGGCAGCCAATCAACTCCACTCTGTTGTTGGATGCTACTGTGTGATCTCCGCATAGTGATTCAGGAGACACTACATTTTAGCAATCATCAAGGAATAAGAAGGTTTTACAGATGTGCAGCTCATGACTTGAAGCATTGCAAATAGCACTTTAAAATGTTGTATTCATGTAGAGAGTCTATCACAATTTTTAGGAATATTTTAAATGTCTTTTTACCCCACCTTGATTTGGTAGGAGGCCAGAGATCAATTGATAGGCCATATCTGGGTTCTGGGATGGTTTTGGCTCTAAATGAGACCTGAGTAGCAGCTTTTCTGACTTCTATAGCAATATGAGATGATAAATTGCATCTGCCACAATTCTCTTCTACATTGTGCCTTGGATTCTAAAGTACTGTATGTTAAATTGTGGAAGCAAATTTTCCCATCCCCTTTTCCACTGGCTTTTGGGTGATTTCTTGCCCCCCTAGCAGTTCCCCCACCCCTCCTTCATCATTGAGATTTGTCCCTCAACACTGAGGTTTGTCCCTCAATTTTCATGAGGCACAACTGGTTACAGACAAGGGGTCATGATAGTTTGTTGGTGCCACTGATTCTTTTTCAATGTTCTTGCCACATTATTGCTTTTTGTGTTAAATTTTAGTGTTCTGTTGTGTAGTTTTGTTTTTAATTAGAGATGGGGGTATTCGTATACAAATATGAATACCCCTGCAAAGCTGGGACTTAACAGCTTGAGTCCCAGGTCCTGGACCTTGCACTCATGTGTCCAGCGGTGGCAGCATCCTCAGTCAGGCTTCCAATCGCTCCAGGAGCCCTGCTCTCTTTCCACTCATCTAGCCAACTCCAGGCGGGGGGTGGGGGAGGACAAGTCTCCCTGCATGGCTGCTGAGTGGCTAGATGAGTGGAAAGAGAGTGGTGCTCCGGGAGTGATTGGAAGGCTGACCAAGGCTGCCACCTCTGCTGGACGTAAGGATCACCTCCCCCTAAAGAGAGTATGATGTTTGGGCAGGGAGTCACTGTGGGCGCAAAACTACTACCTTTATCTCTGAGGTAGGTCCTTTAAGCCTCAGAAGTGTGTAGAAACCCCATGAACTATCCTGACCTTAAAAGAAAACCTTTGCTTACTTTCCAAGTAAACAAGCATTGACTTTGTGCTTCCTTAGACAACACAACAGCCTGGTAAAGTAGGGCCACTCAAATATGGTAGCAACTTAGTGACCTTCTCCAATCTCCACTGGATTTAGGTGTAAGTCCTGCTGTTTCAATAAACTAGTCCTCTGTAAGAATTATATTTGTTTTATTAATAAAATAAAGTAGTTTTCATTAGAATATAGTTGTTGCAGTAAAGCAATAGCATTTAACATATCCACCCATTACAATGGTTAAATAAAGCTGCTATTTCTAATTAAAATTAGAACAACTAAAATCTAAGCTAAGTAATCATTTTAACTTCCAAGCTGGGCTATTCACTCCCCCTTCTCCTCTTTTCAAAAGCAAACCTTCTTTCTTTTACATTCTGCAAGCATTCCTCCACATGCCACAAACCAACATTTTACATAAACAATCAATCATTTTTCTACATTTTTCTCCACCTTCCTGACGCTATCTATCTGTCAACCAATTAATTGCAAGAAAGCTTAACCCAACTCTCCACCCATATTTCACATGAGATCCACAGGTGCCTTATCTCGCTCTCAATGAAGTGGTATTCTTGTTTGGGCTCCTTTCTAGCTTCTTCAGCCTTGCCTTCTTATCTTCTGTACCAGACACCTCTGAACCAGTCAGCTCTGCAAAAACAGTCTCACACATTCCATTGCCTTTAACTCATCTTACACAGGACCTAACACACTCCATCTTTATATGACTACAGCTCCCAGTATCCTTCAATTCATTACACTGGACATGTGAGTGGACAGTCTGACTTCAGGGACTGGACCCTTGTTAAGTACAGCTGTGTAAGGGTATTCATATACAAATACAAATTCTCTATTTTTAATCTTTTGTAAACCACCCAGAATGGTGCTTCAGCACTGATGGGGCAGTATATAAATTGCATAAATAAATAAATAATAATAAATTGGGGGGGGGATTCTTAAGTGAATATCCCTTATGGTAACCAGACATGTACGTGTACTCAGTCATAGCTTGTTATATTTATGTACCTCACATCAGATGAGAGGAAAATGGAGGTTTAGGACAAGGATTATATGTGGTACAAACTCAACTATCAATACTTCTCTGACTGTGTATCTCTGAAGATTCTCAGCCATCCCAGGTGTGTTTATCTGGAATCTGAGTCATGGGGACTGGACTTCTTTCTTGTTAGGTTGAAAGTGGAGGAAGTGAAAGCAACATGGAGGATGTATCAGGGATCTCCTACTAACTCTCCTCAGACTGAATAAGACCCATCTCTGCTACAGTGTATGTTGCTAGTATGAGGAAAGGAATAAAACTGGCCACTCCACTCCTAAAAAACATATACACAAAGGAATATACAGTAAATAAATCAAAAGAGCAAAAAAAAGGTCATGCTTCATATACAATTTTTCTCACTCTTGCTGGAACATATATGAAAAACTGCTTTGGAAATTTCCCAGTCCTACGTAGGTATTAGTAGTAAAAGATCCCTATCCTTTATGTTTCTGCTCAAAGTATTCCTTAGTACTGAGGTACACAGAACAACAGCTAATATTCTGTCTCTCTCTTCCCTCTCATAGTGCTTGACTTCTGATTTTTTTTTAAAGTATGGATAAATATTATGTTTCAGTCCCAAGCCTGGCTACAATCCAGTGAAGCAGCTTGTTTGTATAAGCAAACATCCTGAGAAAAAGCTTGTCAGGTTTCAGCCCTATAGAGTGTAGTACATATCATTTCCCCCTTGGGAACAATGGTCTTACTGAAAAGGAAGGAGTTTAACAACAGAATTAACTCAAGAGTCTATTTAATGAATTCATCACAGCTGTGTGAGTGAGAAGAAAACCAAGTGCTGAATTCACAAAGGGTTTAGTGCATTTCCATTCCAAAGGGAGAACCAGAGATAACTTAAGGACAGAAACAAGGCTCAGAGTTAAAGGGGTGTGGTCCCCATATTGCAATAACTGCAGAGTTGTTTCAGAGGAGCAGAAAGAGGAAGCTGCATGTACACCAACTTCTCTTTGCTTTCTTCTTTTCAGACTTCACATTTGTAGTAACTGTACTTGTGTCAAATCTAAACACATGCTTAAGCAACAGGACCAACCAAAATGCTATAAAACAATGAGCATGCATTTAAGTTCTCTAGAATGTTTAATCAGTGTGTTTCCTCATAGCATGAGCTTTCATCCTACAACTGAGTTAAAGTTTTAATTATGGCTACCATGGACACGCTTCTGTATACAGTCCTACATGGCTGTAGTTCCAAAAGACGGCTATAATGTACGATATGGATTGCCTTCTACTGCATGGAAAACGTCTGTGCCTATAGCAAAGCTTGTATATAGTGAGCATAGCATTAAGATGGTGTCATCCAATATAAGAGTCTTCCTTCTGGTATTAGACATATGAAGATAATTCTTTCCAGTTATATGCTTTTAAAAAAATTCATTTTCAATTGGAATAGGATTGGAGTAGGGGGATGGGAGGGTAATAGAAAGGAATGGCTATGGGTGGCGGAAAGGTAAAATTCCAGAGAGCGAGAGAGTATTTTTGCAGCCACTTATACAATTGTGCTAAAGAGGAAGATAACAAAAAACAATTTAACAAATTTTACCAGAATTTCTATAGTTACTAATCTCTCCATTCCCTAGTTGGACCTTCACATTCTTCTTTTATCTATATTTTCTAATCCATGTTTCGAGTCCAGCTATAGAATCATTCCCGGTTTTTGAGTCCTTTTTGAAACGACCTTTCATTTAATGCTTCTGTTAGTACATCCATCTCCGCCAGTTCCAGTATCTTTTGTCAGCTCTTCTAGGGATGGTATTTCTGGTTGCTTCCAATATTTCCCATATAGTATCCTTGCTGTAATAATTACATGTATTATCAAATATTTCATTTCTTTATGTACAATCTCAGGCATAATATTAAAAAAACAATTCTGGTTTGAATGGTATCATACAAGATACATTTTTTGGGTAACATTTCATGTATTTTTTGCTTTCGTACATGTCCACCAGATATGATAAAAAGTACCCTCCTACATTTTAAATTTCCAACACTTGTTGGAGACATTTTCATACATTTTAGAAAGTTTAGCTGGAGTCATTTGCCATCTATAAAACATCTTATATATATTTTCTTTGAAATTTACTGATTTTGTAAATTTGTAAATATTATTCTGCCATATTTGTGCCCTCCTATTTTTTATTTTTAATAGATGTTGATCTGTTCTTTTCATATGAGTTTCTTGGAGGTAGATAATATCCAATTTTAATTTCTACAATTGTTGGTAAATTATTTTACATTTTTGGGGTGAGTTTAAGCCATTTAAGCTGACTAAAAAAATTTTGAGCGATTTTTAAATTCATTTGATCCATCTTTATTATTAAGATTTTCTTTCCTCTTCTTGGATCCTTTTGTTTCCATGATGGGTTTTCCTTTGGTGCTTTCCATTTAGTCTTCTAGCTCATATTCTGAACTTCCTTCAGAATGTGATCCGGTTGGTCCACTTGATTGCTCCTCTTCTTGTTTCTCATCTGCCTTTTTCCTCTTCTTTCCTACCCAGCCATTTCCCCTTTTTTTCATAAAGTCTTCTGCCTTCACTGTTGAATTAATAGAATATCTCTGTGACTGGAATTGGAAAAAGACACCTTTAGGTATCAACCACTTATATATAATTGAATTTGCTCTGAAGAAATATGTCAGCGCTGCATATTGTCTTTTTCTGTCTTATTTCCCACAAAATCTGTTTCAAAATCTTGATTTCTTTATCTTTTATACTGCTTTCTTTATATTGTATGTTTCTTAGAACTTTTTTTCAAAATGCCATACTCGTGAATTTAACTCAAATTTCTCTGGGGAGTTTATTATTCCTGGTATATGCTGTACTAATTATTTGTGCTATATCTATATTTTGCTGTACTTCCTCTGGTCACATCTCCATAAGTGAGGCTAAATATTAGTTACAAACTGCACTGTGTCTTTACCCTTTTGTTCTAGAAGATTCTGGAATCTAAGTATGAGGTTGGCTCCCTCCATTTATAGCTCTACCAGGTTGATTTAATCTTGCTTTCTTTCATGTTGTCTCTTTTTCAGCTCTGCATTCATGGTCTCCACTCTTTTTTCTGGGTTTTTGTGTGTGGGGGGGTTACTTTTGCTATTTTAGGTATTTCTTTTTTATTTTCTGTAATTTGGTGTTTAATATCAGTCATTTATATACCTATACTGTATCTTTGATTTGTTCAGATAGCTGAGCCATCCCTCCTTGTATTCGCTGTAATCCTGTAGATAACATATCTGTTGCCAATCCTTAAGTGTCTCTTGCCCCAATAACTTACTCAGACTTTGTTCTTGTGCAGGTGAACCTCTTGAGTTTTTTTTTCTTTTCCTCCTTTCATTGCCATACTTCCAGTTTGTTTATTATCAAAGGATGCCGTTTGGGTCTCCTTTCAGCAGGTATCTTTGTTGCCATACTTTTCTTCCATTCAACACTATTTACACAGCAAATCCGGAAGGTAAATTAGAGCTTCCCTCTAGTTAAAATGTTCTTAAAAGGTAAAGGTAAAGGTTCCCCTTGACAATTTTTGTCCAGTCATGTTGGACTCTAGGGGGCGGTGCTCATCCCCGTTTCCAAGCCATAGAGCCAGCGTTTGTCTGAAGACAATCTTCCGTGGTCACATGGCCAGTGCGACTTAGACACGGAATGCTGTTACCTTCCCACCAAGGTGGTCCCTATTTATGTACTTGTATTTGCATGCTTTCGAACCGCTAGGTTGGCGGGAGCTGGGACAAGCGACGGGCGCTCACTCCGTCGCGTGGATTCGATCTTACGACTGCTTGGTCTTCTGACCCTGCAGCACAGGCTTCTGTGGTTTAGCCCACAGCGCCACCACGTCCCTTAAAACTGTTCTTAGAGTCTGCAAATAAAAACAAGGAGTGTTTAAAGGAACAGACAGTGCCTTGAGGCAAATAACATTAGGAGTTCAATCGTTCTTTCCAGGCTCAGTAATTAGGGGTGTGTAACAGTGGTGGTGTTGTGGGTTAAACTGCAGAAGCCTCTGTGCTGCAAGGTCAGACGACTAGCAGTTGTAAGATCAAATCCACGTGATGGAGTGAGCTCCTGTCACTTGTCCCAGCTCCTGCCAACCAAGCAGTTCAAAAGCATGCAAATGCAAGTAGATAAATAGGTACCACCACAGTGGTAAAGTAACAGTATTCCGTGTCTAGTCATGCTGGCCACGTGACCATGGAAACTGTCTATGGACAAACGCTGGCTCTACGGCTTGGAAATGGGGATGAGCACTGCCCCATAGAGTTGGACATGACTGGACATTTGTCAAGGGGAACCTTTACCTTTTTAACTGGGGAGAAGAGCTTTGTCTTCTTTAAAATAGTTTCCTTCATTTAATATCCTTCTCTTTTCCTTTCCCCCTTTAATCAAAGCTGCTCAGAGCTGAAGGAGGGAAAGTTGCCTCCACCACGGTGCCAAAGAAACAGAGGTGCCTCCAATCTGATGATTGTACACAAACTAAAACTCTTTCAAAATTCAAAAGTTCTTGTCTCTGATTCTACTAACAACCATCATTGTAGTAATTGTAATTAGACTGTTTAAAATTAAACTGTCCCGCAGAAGCAAGTTTTTGCCTTTGATTAATACAATTTGTTCACAAAATAATTTTCTCCCCCATCCTATTTCTTTCTCCTTCTCTCTTCTTCTCCTTCCAATCAAGGCTGAGGGATGAGGGAGGCTCTCTTCTGTCGTGGCTCAGAGAATTAACAGGTCTAATCCATTTCCACTGACTCATTATGCCCAGCTCTTTTCTGTATCATTATTTTAGGTCCATAAAGGTTTTCCTTATATAAAACAAACATCTTGACTTAGAGTCCTGGTCAAAATATTTTCCAAAATCATTCTACTCTTCCACTCTCTGCAAGGGGTGTTCCCAGCTCATTGCCCAAAATGGCTTCCTCCTCGGTCCATGCACTCAGATGTGACTTTAGGAGGGGGGGACAGCTTCTGCCATCTCTTCTCCCCTTCTTTGTCACCTCTGCTGCTTCAGATGCCGCTTTTCCTAGTGGGCCGTCCTTTTGCCCCCTAAATTGGGGGGCTCAAAACTGAGGGGCCTCGGTCCGTTTCAGAAGCTCTCCCGAAACCTCTCACCACAACGAACTCCACCTTGTCCTTTTCAATTACATGTTGAAGATCTACCTAATTTTGCAAGCTTTCTGAACTTTAGTTCACCTTCACCATCTATTTTTATGGATAATATAAATATTTCCAGGGATCTGAAACATGTTTACATGTAGTGGGTTGCAGCAAAAACAAGAGTTGATGAACAAGTTACTTACATGTAACCGTTGTTCTCTGTGGTCATCTACGAATTCACACACATGGATACCTCTGTGTCTGCACAGATAGGAACATACTGGAGCTTCCTCTCAGCTAACATACCATTCCACCCAACAAATGCTGCTCTGTTCCCTCTATGCGATACCACAGCATAAGTGGAAGTACTATGACAGACAGAAGGAAGGTTGGGTGCATCGTGCGAATTTACAGATGACCACTTGAAGAACCACAGATATAGGTAAGTAACCTGTCCTCCTTTGTGGTCTCTGTGATTCACACACATAGGTGACTCCCCAGCTAACTTAACCAGGTGGTGGAATGTCAGGCAAGTATAAAAGACAGCACTGCATGGGTGAACAATGCATCCAATTTGCCTAAAATCCAAACTATAAATGGCTCACAAAAGTCATAGGCTGGGACCAAGTTGCGGCCTTGCAAATGTCCTGTACTTGGACCCCTTTTTAAAAGGCTGTTGGAGCTGTCATATCTTGGGCTCAGAGATAGATGGGACAAGACACTGCCTTCTACATCAGAGGATTCTAATTCAATTATCTGTGTCAAATTGAGGTTATTCATTTTGTCCTTCCATTGACTCTTTTTGGGAAAAATATATATCAGTGTCCTGCGACTTAGCTGGTGATTAGATTAGTACTTTTTGAGCTTAATTTAACTTGTTTTTTACTTTTTTTTCTTTATCATTCTGTGAGGCTGAGAGTCCCCTCAAGGAGACTCCGCGGGGTGCACCATCTGTCTCTGACAGAAGAAAGGAAGAAGAAGAGGTTAAAATCATTGAAGAGGGATTAAAACAATTAGATATAAAAACAGAGACAGTAGAGGGCACTAATCGGGGGGGGGGAGAAGAATAAAGGGGTGTGCAGAGAAAAGGGAGGAAGAAGCTTGTTGGGGAAGAGAGGAGAAGGAGAAAAAGAGGAATTGGTGGAGATAATTCAGGAGGATCCGTGGATTGGCAAATGGGTAGAATTTAGAGTGCCACAAGAATATGTGGAGAAAGAGTGGAAGAAACAGATATGCAGAAAGCCACCATATTGGGGTAAAACGGAGGAGAGGAAACAAAGGAAAGAGTATAAGGCTTGGGTTAGAAGAGAAGAACAAAAGAAAGAGCAGAAAGGATGTACAATGAACCCTGGGAGATCCCGTGGGCCTAGTCCCTTCAGACCACGCCAGAGGCCAAACCCGGGTCCAAAGGTATGGGAACCACAAGGGGGATGGGGTTGCCCTCCTCGGAACTCAGACCTGTAAACATGAAACCCAAATGTGCGGTTCAGAGCCAAGATGGGCCCAAGAAGTTGTTAGTTCTTCCCTTTTTTCATACCATGGAGAGTTACCTGATTTTAAGAAAGTTTAAAATTATGACTTGTTGTTGAAGCCAGAGACAGATGAATAGACTACATATGCAAATGAGAATATGTTAATTAATAAACCAGTTTTATTAGAAGATTTTGGTCTACTGTCTTCTTTGAATGAATCTATGAAAAAAGAGGCAAAGGAGAGTGGACCTGATCACACATTCCCATTTGCTTTGAAACGGACTGGTTCTTCAGTTTTGGAGTAGGAGGTCAATTCTGAAGTTGGTGTTTGGAGTCTGAAACATTAAACTAACTGAGGACCTGCCCTAGTGCTTTTTGCATGCTATTCTGAGAAGACTCAATGGTGACTTCTTTTCAGTACTGATGCTGAAGAGGTATCCATTCGTTTTGAAGCTTTTCTTGGTGCTGATGTTTTCATTATTGAGTACTTATGGCTTGACATCCCTGAAGGAGACCTTGATCTCAACATCTCTTTAAACAGGTTTTGAAATACCTCTCTAGCCCATTGTTCATCATAAGAGGACATGGGTACATGCCAATCTGCACCCACATAGAAAGGTATGTGTAGTAGGGCAAAGAAAAGATATGGGTGAGCTATGGGTTCCCCCCATTAACTGAGCTCTCTCTAAAGGGTGATCTATCTTCTTTAACCAAATCTCTCCATATGGATAGTATAAGAATCATTTCTGGGTGATTTTTTTCAGACCTTGTTGAGAAGGAATCACTTTATTGTCAGATATCGAATCCAAACAGGCAATATCTGTAATCTCTCATGAATCTGAAATACATGTTGGTGGGGGGACAATCCTTGTTTGCCAACTCTCTCTCTTTTTTCCCCTTTCTCTTTTTAGACTTTGAAGGTTCCAACTTGGGCACCTTCTTTCTTTTCTTCAATATCAAAGAAGTTGGTGTCAATTACTTTGCTATTTTGGAAACCGGACAGTTGGAATAAGGCTTTGTTGAGGCTAGTTTAGCAGATTAAGGATTCTTGGAATGAGGCTTTCTTGGGGCTGGTTTAGCAGGTAAAAATTTATTTATTGGCTAAACTTTCATTGTTCTCTGACTAGACAGTCTCTATTATATTTTTAAAATAAAGTTTGATAAATTGATGGTGTTGGTATTGAAACTGAGGCCTGCTCTTTAGAGATGGAGTCAATGTCCGTGAGTGACTGCTCTCACAAGAGGAATTTTTTCCTCAACTGCCTATTCTTTAGGGCCACCTTCATGACATTTTGGCAAAGTTTATACTTCTGCTTTTGTTGACCTTCATCCAGACAGTAGAGACACTCCTTGCAGCTGTCAGTTAAGGGTATCTTGTTTCCACAAGATACACAGTGCTTGAATGGGGCATTAGAGGCCATAAATGGGACAATGACAACAATGAACAACACTTAATGTTTTTTTGATGAAGGATGAAAGCAAAGAGAAGGTAGGTTATAAGATTAAGTAACACAGAAATAAAAGGAATAACTATTTCGAAGACAGCATACTTGCTCTGAACACTCCTAAGATGCTGCCTAGCTGGGGATTAGAGGAAACAAATGGGCAACTCTTGGGTGGAGTGGTATATTAACTAAGAGGAGGGGTTAAAGATCTAGAATGTTCCCAAGACGATCTGCACAGGCTCATAAGTACACATACATGTGAATAAGAGAGCCCGTGAATCACAGAGCCCATGAAGTGACACCTTAAAAACTAATGTTTCACAGACCACCTCACCAGATGCACAGAATGTTGTCCGAGTTGGCAGACTTATTTATGCACATGTTCAGTGGGTGAGGAATTGTGCACATCATGTTTGGTTTTTATCTATTTGGGATTTTATCTATTTCCACTTCATCCCAGCCAATTTTAAATGTTATTTCTGCTATATGGCAGAAGTGTATTTACTGTAGCAATTACCCCCCCTTTACATATTTACACTGTTTATTTTCGTAAGCCCTCTTTTTATAATCTTGTTTATTCCTTTTCATCTATTTATGGGCTCTGATACCAGGTAACTACTGACCTTTGTGAAAAGTAATCAATTGACTGTAAAAAGACAAAAGTATAGCACAAGGTTGCTTGTAGCTGCCGAGACCTAAGTAACACAGAACTGACAGCACCTTGAAACACAGGAAATCTAGGAAGCTTATACATCTGATGATTCTGCTTGGTGTCCAGACTTTCCTGGATAAAAGGCACTAAACAAAGTACTGTAGTTACCGTAAGTATTATTGTTGTCTCTGTTTTGTGCTTTTCCTAATTCTTATATGTATTTTCATATAACATGAGATTATTCTTTTAAAAAAATAACATGCATTTCATATTTATAATTGAAATATTAAAACTTGATCTTCCACTTACTCACAATAAGCACCTTGATTTATACATACCTAATATTAATAATTTTGATCTTTCTAAAAAAACAGAATTAAGACATCTGCTATGCAGCAAGCATTCAAAGAATTGTGACAGATTATTATTTTTATGACATTTGAATTATGTAGGGAGTTGGTTGAAGTGCAAGGTCATGACTTCACTTCACTGAACAGGACAACACTCAGAAAACTTGCAGAAGGACTTTCAGGAATCTGTAGAAAGCATGGTCTGCTCATTCCCTGTTACTTTAAGTTTCTCTTGTGGCCAGTTACATTTGCTGCAACCTCTTCTCTGTACCGGAGGCAATGTAAAACTATGAAGATTGAGAACTATGATAACTTTATTACTGACATTTTTTTCTATCCTTGCTTCTTTGAGATTCATCTAGAATTCTTGATTTCAAAATTTCTTCCAAAACAGTTCTCTGTTTAGGAATTTACTGTTTCACATTTAAACTACATAGGACATCCTGGTTAGAAGAGAATCAAAAACTTATCTTCTGCTTGTGATCTTACATCTGAAAAGCTTCCTCACAATTATCAGCTACATCTATATTTCATAGAAAGTTGTTATATCCTTGTAGGTCAGAGGTGGGAAGCATGCAGCCTCCAGGAATCAAAATGCACTCCTGTACTCCTTGTTTAAAAAAACCTGGAGGACTCAAAAGTGCTCTTTTGCTTTCTGGAGCAAATTTAGCCAGATTTTGAAAGGTGCCCAACACTCCTTAATATTAAATAGCTGTGTTGGGTTCTTGGGGAAAAAATTAATTATCTCACTACTGTAAGTGTTTTTAAAACCTATCTTAACAATGTGCTTGTGTAGCCTTATTTTGGTAGGTCATTCTATAAATGTAGCCTGTCCTAATGCTTTCCACATTTTTTGCTCTCTGTGGCTACCAGCTTTTTATCAAACAAAAAGATTTATGTAGAGCTGATTGTAGAGACAATATTTTTAGGATTGCTCAGTAGTAATACATAGAGAACATGATGTTTTACTATGAAAACCACTAGAAAAAGAGGTTCAGAACATGGTAGGTACTTCCCTTAGAATAGTACACCAAGGTCACTGCAGAAATTGCTCAAATAAGTGGCAAGGAATGAACAGAGAACACTTAAAAGACAGCCAGGGACATCTGAGGCTTATGTGAAAATACAATGTGAATGAAACAGAATTTTGAGAAAAGTACAAACTTGTTTCTAAAACATTAAACAAACCTGAGGAGCTTGCCAGATTGGGTAACAAGACTGGAAAGATGTAATTGGTATAAAGTGCAGAAACTACCATTCTACAAAGGCACACACTTCCTTGGAAAATGACACTGTAGCCAAAGAAGTCTTTGATGTTTCTGCTATAGCTGAACATACAGCTTTTGTGTTCATCTGTGCTACTGACTACAGTAGTCATCTCAAAGATTTTCTTTCATCGCCCTTGTTCCCATCCACACATAGTCTTTGAAAGAGATCAGCCTATAACTCTGTTGAGCATAGTAGCATTTCAGCAACATGCTTTCTTAAAAGTTGGTTTATGTCTATGACTGGCTGATTTTTTGTCAACAAAAGAATGACCATCTGGGGTTATTTCCACTAGTCTACTGCAGCAAAAACAAAGTCTTGTAGCATCTTAAAGAGTAGTATATTTTATTTAGTGCATGCTTTTGTGGACTGTAATCCATTTCATCAGATGTGTTTCATCAGATGCATCTGACAAAGTGCCACACAGTCTACAAAAGCCTATGGCAAATGGTGGCATTATTGTATTAAAATAACAGATAACACAAATGATATGTTGGATTAAATGTAGTTGTTTGTTTCTGGTTAGTAGAACAATGGGAAAGATTGACCAGTGCAGATTCTGATTTCTGCTAAGACAGAAGTTGCCTCATGCCAGGCTTAGCATCAATTCTGGTGATCTTCAGGGAGATTACCTGGCAGGTAAAAGAGTCCTGGAACTTCTAAGACACTGCAGGAAATGAACAAAGAAACAAAAGGTAATACTTCCTGTGCACATTACATTTACAATAGCTTTATTCAATGACTAACGAGGTGTTCAAAATTCTATGCCTTTTGGTTGTTGTGGGTTTTTCGGGCTCTTTGGCCGTGTTCTAATGGTTGTTCTTCCTAATGTTTCGCCGGTCTCTGTGGCTGGCATCTTCAGAGGACAGGAGTAGGAACTCTGTCTGTGCTCTGCCTTCAAGAATACATCTACGCTTTTTTTTAATAAAATAAAAAAAATACTCATTTCCCAGTAAGCACCTCATCAGTTTAACACATGAACTACAATTATTTGGACTTATCAGATGAACAGAATCAGAAATAAGGGGGAAAGTTCAGCAATTCTGAATTATTTTTAAACAGACCTGCCAGGTGGTTGTTGTGGGTTTTTCGGGCTCTTTGGCCGTGTTCTGAAGGTTGTTCTTCTTAACGTTTCACCAGTCTCTTTGGCCAGCATCTTCAGAGGACAGGAGTCAGAACTCTGTCTCTGCTCTGGTTCAATAGAGCCCAAAAAACCCACAACAGCCATCAGATCCTGGCAGTGAATGCCTTCAAGAAGACCTGCCAGGGTTTGCCTTTTCTTACTTGTTTTTAAAAACAGCTGTGTAGGATAACACAGCAGCCTTTGTGGCTAGAATTTCAGGTATTTAAACAGTAAAAGAACCCATTAGGATTCAGCAGCTAGAATTTTGTTTCTAAGAGAATAGATCAAAACCATGGCCTACAAAGATCAAACTAACAGATAGTATGTTTTTGCCAAGTAACTAATCAGTGAGAGAAAGCACCACTACAGCCCCATTTCAGGGTTAAAATTCAGGGAAGCTTCCCAAAGGTAACAAGCAGGAACAGCTGTGAATCCTGAGAGCCAGCCTGGAACCTTTTCATAAATTGAGAGGCTGGGATCAAACTGCTGAGGGTGGTTGCCATGGCAATTCATTCAGCACTGATATTGCTGAACAGACCTCAGAAAAAGTCCCGAAAGAACCTAGTTCTATAAATCTGAAATTTATTGCATTTTTTAGGTGCACTAGTCCTTTGGCCAAATGTGTATCAATTAGCAGGCTCTGTAATTTTATGAGACACTGAGTTAAGGGATGAAGCTTGCAGTTGATTTATTCTGCTTTTTAATTAACATCTTCTTTGAAATGGAGAGAGCAGTCCAGACCAACATGATTACACCAAAGCCAAGAACAGATGGCCACAGCAACCCACGCTTTGGCCTAACCAGACACGCATGGCTGTGGCTAATGTGGCTGTGTGGCTAAAGTGAAATTACTGCAATAAGATCTATGTAGATGCTACTGAAGAGTGGTTGTTGTGGGGTTTTTCGGGCTCTTTGGCTGTGTTCTGAAGGTTGTTCTTCCTAACATTTTGCCAGTTTCTGTGGCTGGCCTCTTCAGAGGACAGCACTCTGTGCTCTGGACCAAAGCACAGAGCGCTGTCCTCTGAAGATGCCAGCCACAGAGACTGAGGAAATGTTAGGAAGAACAACCTTCAGAACACGGCCAAAGAGCCCGAAAAACCCACAACAGCCATTAGATCCCAGCTGTGAAAGCCTTCATAAATATTACTGAAGAGTACCTAAAGGTTTCAATGCATCCCAAAGCACAATTGTATGCATCCTGTTCTCATGGGAACTCCTATGTGTGAGTGTCTTACACCCATTTTAGAATAATTTACAAATGTAATTGCAAGCACCTGTATGTTACTAACAGTGGTGTAGTAGAGCTAAAGCTCACAAGGTCAAAACCCTGGGACTTTCTGAGTAGCATGGACAATGATGTTGCCTTTCTGGCTTCCCTGTTTCTTCTGAGCTTAGCTACATTTGTTATAGCAGTTGAGATAACTTGATTTTTTCTAGCATCAGTATATTGCTGCAAGATTTTCCTGTTACAGCATCAGGTATTTGACTATTTGGTTTAATCTTGAGCAAACAACTAAGAGCTACTAGCCTTGCAAATAACTGTTCCTCCTTTGTTGTTATGAACCAATCTGGTAGCTTGTGATTTTGGACTCTTCTGGGCAGAGTGGAGCACGATGACTGCAAGGACTATTATAAATAGCATTTGCATGCTCAAATTTGTCACTATTTTATTTTCATTTATTTTATTTATTTGATTTGTACCCCACCCATCTGGTCTATACGACCACTCTATGCCACTGGCTACACCACTAATTGTATTTATTATTGCCTATAGCATCCTAAATGGTTTGGATATGAGGTACCTCCTTAAATACCATCTTTCCTGTACCTTGTTTGCTCTCTGGGAATTTTCTGATGAAAAGGCAGTTATCTGACTTCCAACATGGGCTGCTACTAATTGGTCAAAATGCATAGAAAGTGCCAACACCTTAGGTGAGGTCTCTTCAATGAAACAGAAACCTTCTCACTTTACAGTATTTAAGTTTCTGCTACCAAATGAAGATACGTTTATTAGACAGGGCTTTTAATTACCATTGGTTTTTAAAATACTGATTTGTACATGTTTTATCTGGGGTTTTAAGATGTAATTCTTAATTTTTTGTGACTGCTTTGTTTTCATGGTTCAGTGGTTATCAGCTACCCTGAAACATTTTTAAGATCATGGCAGGGTTTTAATTTAATAGAGAAATAACATGAATATGCTTCTCCCCTCCACCAAACCTCAGAACTCAGGATGTCTCCATGCCTTCTTCTTTCATTTTCTTCATCTCCCTCCTTTTCTCCATCTTCTGGAGACAGTAATGGTCTTCTTCACTTCTGCCACTGCTATTGCTGCTGCTGTTACTGGAGAACCTCTCTTCAATTAGCTTGATTGCCTTGTCATCCATTTCATCCATTTGCAGGCAGAGGCAGGTGGAATCGCTAACATTGAAGGAATGGCCCCACATTCTCTTGCATATGTCAGTTCCATTGGCATACATCTAGGAGTTGGGCAGACAAAGATGGTAACATTTAAATTATCCAGTCTAAAGATTGTGCCTAGAATCCTGCCAAATAAATTATCTGCACAACTACTATATTTGTGCAAGTGGTTGGCAAACCTTGGCAGGGTGTCAGTGGCACACCTGGTTGCACAACCAATTTTACAACTGGTATGTGATCAGTCATGCAGCAGGGACCCCATGAAAGGGCACAAACCACTTGCATGAATACTATCGCGCACGCACATTTTCCCATAGGATCAATTCTTGTCAGCTCTTTGCTGGCAATTTGGGCCACATTTTCCTACCACCTTTGAATGCTGTTAACACAGCTGTGTCAAAGAGCAAATTCCAGGTCAGCATTTTATCTGGCAAGATTTAGATGGCATGTACAAGATCTAGCAGCATGAACAAACTGTTTCCAATAAGACAATGATTTTCCACCAGTCTTTTCAGCTATTTGCACATATCATACAGAAAGCTGCTAATAGCTGTATTGAAAGGCTAAATGGTTTGGAAAAATACTGAAACAGACCTTCTATCCTCAGTGTACTGTCAAATTCTATTCCTTTTGGAGTTTAATTGCTTTTGTATTTAGCTGTGTGGGCCAACCTCAACAGAAATTTCAGTTTCCTTTGCTTCTGTAGGAATACTGAATACTGTATATAAGATCTATTAAAGAATACCAGAATTTTGGAAAGGACTGAATAGGTAGGTTTTCTCACTAAAGGAATATTTGTTAGATTAGAACACTGATGTTGAATTCAGGACTCTATCCTGCCTTCTATTTAGTATACATATTATATACAACCTTTCTGTAGGGGATGCATTCATTTTTACAGTGGTTTTCTCCTTTTTCATCAATTTGCCAGTCTGTCAACCAGTTGTTAACACAAGTGAGATCATCTTTACAGGCTTCAAACCTACAGAGTAAAGAGAAAAATAAACAAAAGATAATAATCTTGCTTGTGTTTCTACCATCCCATACAACACAGAGGAAGCCATGCAGTTTATGTGGAAAATATTTCCTTCCATTGATTTACCTCAAAACAAAATATATGGAGTTTCTTCATTTGGCATATTGGGAAGCAAATTTGGCAATTGCTTCCCAAAAATCCACACTATCAATAACAATACACTGGCTTTGCTTTCTCCTAATGATGAATTCTTAAAGAAAAACACATTTACACAAATTGTATTTCAAAGCAGAAACTCTTGCAAACAAAGATCATACCTAAGGGTACACTTAATGATTCTGGAACTGTTGTAGTGTATCATTGGACCACAAAAGTACATCTATATGTGTAGGGGGGGAAATAGGTCACCGTGTTAGTCTATGGCTTCATCTTTACACCAATTGTTTATATATAGCTTGAGTATAAAGTTGAATAAGTGGAATATAAATCTCCTGATTTGTATAGCACAGTATAGTATTTTTCCACAGGTTTATATGCCAGTTCTTTTTAGCCCTTTGCTGGCAATTTTGGACAAATTCTTCATGCCATGTTGGAATA